>NC_134371.1:6012500-7307500 GCF_035582795.1 Mycteria americana
CCTGCCAGAGACCACAGCCGCCAGTACTCGGCACGGACCCGGTTTAGCCCAAATCACAACCTGGCTGTCCTTGCTGTTGCCCGCTGAAACTCAGTGCTGGGCTCAGGGACCCTCAGGAGGTCTTCACCACCCCAAACCCTGTGTATAGCTTGCTGCATCGGGGTGACTCAACACCGTAATCATCGGGATTTCCATGGGGATGGATTTTGGTGCAGCAAAAATATGTTCTGCGAGACCTTTCCTTCAGCAGGATGCCCCAAAGAGGTATTTAGGGCCATGGTCTCCCTCGGGACTAAGCATCCCCAGTCCCATGTAGGAGTTACTTGCCCTCTAGCAGTACCGGTTTCATTAGCCTCTCCTACCCTCTTTTGCAGCATCGATGAGGGACCAACACCACAGCCCCATGGCATCGAGAGCTCCCGCTGACATGTTCCAGCACTGGGCTCAGACACGGCTGTTGGGTTTGTGCACAGAGCTGTTAGCACCAACAAAACCTGCCGGTGACCAGAAACTGGTCTAGCAAAGCACCATTCACAAACTATCAAAATACAGCCCTGTATAAAATATTTTTATTACATATATTATTCTGGTTTTCTTAAGAAAAAAAAGGCTTTTTTTTTTTCCAAGTGGAAATCATGGGGGTTTTAAGGCAAAAAGTGTGTCTTTTTGCTTGGCAGAGGGTGGAATATCCCAGTCACACTGGAAAACCACTGCGTGCTGGCCTGATATTAGCCTGGATCCAATTAGAAACACTTTTCAGGTTTAACCCAGGTGGAATTGCACAATTATAACAGCAAAAGCCTGTGCTTGAGAGGAAATGGAGAAAGTAGTTCTCGCTGAAGAAAGGAATAAAGGTCTGTTCAGTGCTCCACAAAAATCTCACACAAAGCCGGCGAGCCAAGCACAGCTCTCAAACTGAAGATCAAAACCAATTTTGTGCTCCATGGTTGGTACCAAGTACTGAGGACCCATCTTGTCCCTCCAGGAGGGGAGGAAGCACGCTGGTTTTCCATCAGGGACAAAGCCAACTTCTCCCGACCATGATGGACACCGTCCATACAAAACTGCTCCACCTAAGCGCCTCTCCTTCTCAATGCTTGCCTGTACCCAAACCAGCCTTGTAAGAAAAGCCCACCAGTTCAACATGATTTCTTCCAAGAAGTCAGCCAGTTTACACCAGTCTGAATAAGGGAAATACCAGTAGTTGCTCAAAGCCACCCTCCATGACACTGAAAAGGATGCGGCCACGGGCGCTGCGCAACGCCCAAGCTCTGGGGCAGCACGCACAGACATCGTTTTGTGTGTGTACGTACGGCCCCGACAGCCCCAGATCCTCCCGCGGGACTCTGATAGCACCAACAGGTACTTGCTTCAACAGGTGCCTAAATCCCGCCAGACTTAATGATTTCAGCAGAGATGCTTTGACAAACTGGGGTAAAAAGCCTAAAGCTCCATGCTGGATAGAATTTCTTCCGAATAAAAAAACAATACGCTCACACGAGCCTAATTACGCTGAAAATTTCCTTTAAATTACCTTGAAAACCATGAGACAAATAAATTGCATGCATCCCCACACATATACAAAACATCTACACAAAAAAAGGTGCACTGCTCTAGAACCTTTCCATCTTCTGCTTCCAAGACCCAAAGATGCTTTCAAGACCTTTCACAAATGTAAGCTTCCTTTGTTTAATGGAAGTTATAATTCTAACAACCATGGAACACATGAAGCAGCAGCACTGAGACAGGTACCAAGTGAGGTGACATTTGCGATAAAATTAAGGGAGTTGGCAATACGATACAGGAAAATGTTCTATTCCACCCTTTGGTTCCTAGTTCCTACTTTTCTCACATAGTAGCAAAGAAAAAAAATATTGTATTTGGATTTTTCTGCGTCAGAATCCTACCATAGCCATGATCAAGACTATCATGTAATTACAGGATTCGATTTGCAGAATCTGAATTAACAGGTAGCTAGAGTAGGACATTATTACGTAGCATAAACTGCATACTGAACCAGGTTATTAAGGGTTAACAGCAAAGGGATACAGATAGCTTCTTTTTAATTACTTGCTGCAAACTTTTTGAACTCTTTTCCTGGCTGCTTTTTCCAGGTCATATTCAGAAGCAGCTATACCAAAATACTCTACCATGTGTCTGACCCAAACACAGGGAGGACAGGAACCTTCACAAAAGAAAAGGAAAAGGAAAGGAAAAGATAAAAAGAAAAATAAAAGCCTACCCTCAGAAGATATGCAGACCCATATTAGAAATGCAGGAGGTTGAGATAGTTTGGATAAATGCCCAAACTTCTGAGAGTTTAATCAAAACTAAACCAACCAATCCTCTTCCCCTTTTGAGATTTGCCCAGCAACAATTACGATCAGTCTTAAAAACCACAAGTACTTAATAAAAACTAGAATATTATAAATCTTCTGCCACATGAAGCTAATAAAAATAAATAATAATAATAAATTTTAATGCTTAAGGCACCCAGGCCCAAAGGCACTAACCTGTATTTGCGCCTCAAGTCAACGATATTAATAGTTCTAGAAATATTTGAATAAATGCAGTTTTTGCAAAAGGGTATTTTTTCTATATACTTGCCAGGTTTCAGACTGATTATATTGACTGCATTAGGACTTGTAATGAGATTGTTTAAGACATTATTCCATTTACATGTTCATCTGACATTATTAAATCTCTATTTGTTTCTATCACAGAGAATTTAGAAATAGGTTCCGGAGAGTGTATTGTTGGCCATATGGGCCATCATCAACCTCATTCTTTCCAATTCTATGTTAAAGTTAACAGCATCGATGCTGGCTTGCACCAACTGCTCAGCCTGGGACGCCTACAGCCAAACAGCCCCAGACAGCTCTGTTGGACCACAAGAAGTCATTTATTTTGCTAGCCCTGGAAGCGATACTTTTCGTTTCTCGCTGCCTCATCCCATCGACTTTACGTGTTCATTTTAACGCAGACTCTCCAGTAACGCTGTGGTCGCTGCCATCCCAAACCCAGCGGGTGTATAACGTTTCTGCATCACCTACGCACTACAGAAAACGTTCATTTTTAAGGGAAAGTGTTTGGTTTAGCTGGCCTGGTTCTAGCGGGAAGAGCAGAGGTAAAACGTCAATCATCACTTTGAAAAGTTTGGAGACGATGGCTAACTGCAGTGTGATTTCAGTGCCATGGTCCCGCAGGCAGCAGATTGTCCCTGAGCCCCAAATCTGAGCTCTTTTCCTACTTCTAGCCAAGAAAATTCCCATATAAATCTTCCAGTGGCTTTTGTCGGCAGTAGGGATAAGTAAAAGCAAAATAAAGATATTTTAATTGCTCCAGTTAATAAAAATAATGCACTATCGAGTGAGTGGTGCGTATTAATGTTCAGGAAATACATTCTTGTGCTTTTCATCCTCAGGGGCTGGGTCACAGCACCCTAGTGAAAGTGGCAGATAGCGTGTTTTCACTTAACAGCATTCATTTGTAAAAACAAAAATTGAAAGCAAGCACACACGCAAAAAAATCCTATTTTGGGAATATGTTGGAGCGCTTCTAGAAATCGCTGAAACTGTTTTCATAATCCTTCCACTTGTAAGGCCAAATGCCTTAATTACCATGAGACCGACTAGCTACGGAGGGCTCAGAAAGAGCCATAAAAACATTTGAGAGTGGCCTAAAATAGCTTTTCCTCCTCCTAAAAATAGAACAATGTACAGAGAAAACACTTTGACCCCTTTTCAAGGCGACTGACAAGTGCGAGGCCAGCCCCGGGGGGGAGGCAGGGATCCCCCAGCCCCGGCACCACGGCGTTCGCCGCCGCTGCTCTCCCAGGCCAGGATACTCTGCCAAAAGCATGATGCTGTCCTGTATCACAACCCATTTGTAGCCTGTACTGAGCCTGACCAGCCTTGGGTCTTGAGCCAGAATGATTTTTTTGGGAGGAAATTCCACATTTGGGAGGGAAAGGATGAAGCATTTAAAAAGGTCAGCTTGCCAGCAAAAAAAAGGCAGTTATAGGAATAGAGGGGAGGAAAACATTTCCTGGGTCACTGAGTTTTGTCCAGCGCTACCAGAAGGAACTAATTCATATATCATCTTTCACAGGCTGACCTAGCTCTTACCACAGGCAGAAACGTTGGGATCCACCTTGAAAAGAGAGCACGAGCCCCCGGGACGGCCGGGGGTGCCTCTGCAGCTCCCATCTCCCCCCGCTGCAGCTTTGCAAAGGTGCAAAGAGCAACATAACATTGCCAAAATGCACGCTTAGCCCAGAAGTCACTTTTTTATTTCTTTTTTTTTTTTTTTTCCCAAAGCATCTGCTGCTGAAGAGGCCCCTCTACAGCACCATTTCATTAGTTCAAAAAGCAGAGGGAAGACCTGGGAGAAAAACAAACTCTCCTGTCTGATGGGGATGAGCCTCCAACCCCGGGGTTGAGGACCCAGAGACTGGCACCAGGAAAGGAGGCTCGGATCCTCTCCTGCAAAAAGGCGGGCTTCAGCACAGTCTCGACACCCGTGGCTTATTGAAATTTGGCGAGTCCCTCAACTTCCCTGCCTCACTTTTCCAGTCTGCAGTAGGAACATTATTATTTACCTGTCCTTGTAAAGGCCTTTGTCATCTGTAGATGCACACACCCACTGGGACAGTCCTGACACTAATTTCTGCTTCGTATCAGATTATGCGATCGTTATTAACCTCCCAGCTTTCAGTACTGAAGGGTCAAATCCATCTCGGCTTAGCAGATGAAGCTCTACTGACTTCGCTTAAGTCGCAACCGCTTATTCCAGGACTGGATTTAGTCCTGGGCATTTTTCAATTTAAAATACACTGGCAAGGCAAAGCCAGCCCCGTTCCTTCCAGGGGTGGTCTGATTTCATTTACAAGTATTTGTGCTGGCAAGTCCTACATAATGTTCAGATGCAATTGCGCCTGAGTATTAAATATAATGGGTTAGATGTTATGAATAGGAAAATGAGATAACTTGGTAAAGGAGGTTTGACAGCAAGAGTGAAAGAATGAAGATTCAACTTAAGCTGCTGAAAGCCTAACAAGATAAAGACAGGCAGGGGAGAGTTCCCTTAAATGTGATGAAAATAAGGCCTGAAGGGGTGGAATGATAGAGAGGCTGAGGAGTACATGCTTCAAGACAGAAGATGAATGTGCCCAACATGACAGTAACATGTAGCTAAATTAATCAAAGTACCCACAGCACTAAAAGGAACCAAAACATATAGATTTATGCAGAAATCCCAGAACAGCGGATGCAAGACACAGAGAAGGATGTATCTTTTCTATCTAAATTAATTTTCCATATTTTTGGTCATTGGCTTTTATCATTCTGTGTCACCAGGAACGTTATAAATCTCCCTTTTACATTTTAAATGCATGCCGCCTGCTTCAGCGTCGAACCCACAGTTCCCACAGCACACGCTATTACGTCTCCCCATTAAAGACATCACAGCACATGCCATATATCCTGAAGCTAAATTACCAGGAAAAGTTTCCTAAAAATCACAGCGGCTCGCGACCGTGTGACAAAAACAAACTGTTACAACCACTAATATTTCACCTTGAAAGTATAATTTTAAGTTAATTCCATTTCCATGATTCAAGCTGGATTTACAGCCTTTGTTGAGCCCTGTGTTTTCGCCGGGCAGACGCAGCCCGGCTCGCAGCCGCTCCGCTCGCCCTCCGCTGCCTCCCCACCCCCGGCTTCTCCGGGGACTTCTCCGGAGGCTCCTCCGCTCCCGCAGCCCTCGCAGAGGTTGGGACTTTGACTTCTGGACCCTCTCGACTGCCAAAGGGCAGGCAGTAAATGTGGGGTCGTTGCCCCCCCCGACTTGGGTTTTAATCAGTGGCTGCTCAGAAGGTAAACTCCCAATCAAGGCAGCTGCTAGACATTAAGTAAATTCAGATCCGATCCTGATTTCACTTGCACTCAGAGTGCAAATTTCAGGGTAATTTGAGTTTGGAGCAGGATTTGGCCCCAATGATTCAAACGAGGGCCCCAAGCCTGCACTGCGAGCCCAGGGAAGGGAAAGCAAAGTAATGCTCTTGGGATGGAAGACCCCCTCCACAGCCAGGAGCCACACGAACTCAACGCATTCCTCATCGCATCCCGGGTACGTGCTGGATGCCAACTTCTTACCCCGCATCGTGCCTTTTAAGCATGCCCTTCCCTTTCAAATGCCCAGGGGCAGGGGTCCATGATTTATCTAGGGAAAGCCAGGGGCTGGGGAGGGCGATGGCCGGGCGCATCCCACCTCCCCAGAGAGCGGCTGAGCGGCGGCGAGGCTCGGAGCAGAGGGGCTCGGAGCAGAGGGGCTCAGAGCGGAGGGGCTCGGAGCGGAGGGGCTCGGAGCAGAGGGGCTCGGAGCGGAGGGGCTCAGAGCGGAGGGGCTCAGAGCGGAGGGGCTCCCGTGGTTCACAGCCCAGCTGCTGCTCCCGGACGGGCAGCACCTTCCCAGGCTTTGTCTGACGTGCGAGGGGCTTAGACCGCTTTTGTTCGGAGAGCCAGGGCTGCTCTCCTCCTCCCCATCCCGCGCCAACCCCAGCCCTCTCAATGGAAGGTGACAGGGACTAGAGGTTTGAATTCCTTGCTTTATTTTTTACTTTTTTTTTTTTAAGGAACTTTGGGATGCCAACGTGACTTTTTTGTCTGTGAGACGTTAGGCAAACGAATGAGAAGGGTGACAGAGGAGGGCTCAGCCCTACTATCCAGAGGCAAGTTTCTGAGAGGACCAACTTTCACCTCACCCTGCTGTTATGAATAGATTGATCTTTTTTGTGTGTGTCTTGGCTCAGCGAAGTCAGTTAGCTAATGCAGAGCAGGGAGCAAACTCAGTCCAAATAGCTCCAAGCCACCAACGCACACTTTATTTGCTTATAGGTAGGTTTAAGAGATGCAAAGAGAGTGAGAAAGAAGGGCATTGCCTGGCACTAACACTCCCTCTATTGGAAAAAGAGTATTTTCCTAGGAATGTGCATTATATTCTCTAGAACAATGCAAAATAAAGTGATCAGCACGCAAACAAAAAGTCTCTTAATTTACTGGAGAAGGGGCTGGGCAACCAGGGCATTATTTTCCACTTCGTAAAGAGCAAGGAAAAGTAGTACACTACAAAAGTAAACCGTGCTTTAAAAGCCACCGTGCTAGATAAAATTTAGACTTGCAAAAAACCGGGGCCGTCACACAAAAATTCAGTTTATTTACAGTGCAGTGCATGATCTGCATTCTTCTGTGGTTATGCCCTGGCATGGCACCCAGCAGCTCCCCGGGCAATTAGCACAGGTAGCTCCCACTGCTACCAAATACGTGGTTTTCTAAACAGAGAGGCTGCTTTAGCCTTCAGCTGCCCCTAACAGAAAACACGGCTATGATGGCACAGCCCAAACATGTTCTCCATCTGACATCATTTCTATGTAATACGTGAAACGAGCCAGAAAGAGCTGTCAAAGATTTAGATCCCATAGGAAGGAGCAAAAGTGAGAATGAGGTTTCTATGCCCCTTCCCTTCCTCTGCCCTTTTTTCCTATAACTAAATGGGGAACAGGGTTTTCCCTGGCAAGACCATACACAGAAGGTCCTGGGGATGAGACAGGGACCAAGGACTGAAGCCTAACCTCAGCTCCAGCCCCACAAACAAGGATTTTATCTCTAAAAAGCACAGAAGATCTAATATCGTTCCATCTATACAAAATGGATGATTTGGAGACAAACACATTACTGGTGTAAATCAGGAATGTTCCCTAGAATTCAACAGAAATGTGGCTTTATGCCTGCTGAAGATTTATTGTCTGTAGGAAGATGATGAGGCCAAGACAGCCAGGACCTCAGTGTACTCCCAAAATAGATTGGCATCACTTTTTTCCACAAGCCAGCTCCAAAGACAAATCTTGGTTGAGGATGCAGCATCTGAGCCCGCTAAAAGTGAAGGCTCCCAAAGCTGGGAACTGATTTGTCTCAGACATTTATCTCTTGGATAGATAAGAGGAACTTTTCAAGCATCCCTGATCTAGCCGAGGAGGCCACGCTCCCTTTCACCTTGCTCTCCTCCACATTTCAGGGCATTTTTAAAGCGACCTGCCATGCGAGATGGCGTTAGCGGGTAACTTCAAGAGCCAGAGGTACAATCTCAAAACTCGCAGCTAAATGCAAAATGCTTCATGCCCGGTCACCCTGCCCATCACTAGCAGCGTTGGGAAGGCTTCGGGGTGCACTCTCACCTTTGGATGCGGACAGCTGTAAAAGCCAGCTCGGAGCATTTGACATGAGTTTAACAGGTTTAAGCCTGCTTCCCCACATTAAGTATGGATGCATACACTGGAAGAACGAGAGATTAGCACATGGTGCTCACTGGAGGAGAGACATCCGCAAAGCAAGAGTATTAAGTGGGGATTTAGTAACTATTAGCTCCATCCAAAAAACCAATCCTTTTGGAGTCCTGTTACAGTTCTCCAGTACAGACCATGAAGCTCTCAGCCCCTCTTTGTGGGACACCCATAATGGAGAGAGGGATGGAGGAGCCTGGTTATGCGGAGAACGTTCAAAACCTGAAGGAAATTTAAGAAAAAGCAATTAAAAAAAAATAATTTGGTGATATGGGATTAGATTTGTGAAGAAAGGGTACAAAACAAGAACTAGGTTGAAGGTAGGACTCCAAACACTTTGGAGGGTCTTTGCAAATTTTTTTTTACACATCTATTAAAAATCAAGGTGTATCACAAAACATGTGAAGGGCATTACAGCTTTTTAAAGATAATTTTTCACTTTCTTTTGAAAAACTGAACTTTTCAAAAACGTCTGAAGAAACTTCTTTTGTTTCTATTGAGAAAAAAAAATACGATTCTTGGAGAAATGTTGCCAAAACATTGCCATTTTTGAGTTATCTCTGCAGACAATTTTCAAACATCTCTGCACTGAGAAACACCATGCTTAACCCAGGCATTGCCATATCCGAGCAGGAGACGGCCACGAGAAGGAGAGCTGCCTGGCTCTCGCAAACGGGACCAGACAAAACCCTCGAGAAAATCAGGGCAAAACCTTGCACAGGAGAACAGGCCAGCTGAACCGGAGCAGAGCTCTTCTCACCAAGATCTACAGATTGCAATTTATAATTTTAAAATATATTATCATCTTCTTTAGCAATATAGTGATTTGTACCTCAATTCCCTTCAAGCCCCTCACGGAGCCTTGCTCTGCTCAGCCTGTGAGATGTGATAGCAACACAGGACAAGGCAGAAAAGATGAAAGTTAAATTGATCACACTTTTTTCTTTTTTTTTTGGTGAATATATATATTCTTTCACTCCAGGCCTCACATAAAGTAGCACTGCTGCTATTGGGTTTTTCGGAGACTCCAAAATAAATACACATCCAGAAGACTTATTCTCATATTTCCAGCTACAGCAGAGGCATCCAGGGTTTTGCTGCTTCTGCCTTGGATGTACTTGCCTGTGTTGATTCAGAAGCAGACTAACGTATAGGACCTTAAATTCTGTATGACTCTGTGTAATGTAATGAACACCAACAGACTTTAAATTTCCTGTATCTCCTGGGTGCATTTTATTGCATTATATGGCAAAAATCCAAGAGAAAATTCGCAGGGAGGAAAAAAAATTAAAAAATGAAAAATACATTGCTACTGAATTTTCCAACAATATCACAGGAATGTGATCTCCCCTTAATATACATACTGATGATCTATTTGGAATTTTTATCCGCAGTTATGAAGAAAAAGAAAATGTTATTCCCTCGGAGGCCAATTTTCATCTTGCTCTGGAATTCTCATTTAAACATCTCAGAGAACACTTTGCCTTCTCTAGATATTAACTACTATTTGTCTCTGGCTCGAGGCTCGTGTCTGTTACTGTATGAGCTACATGGAAATAAATTCCTAATCATATTTCTGACAAGAGTCCTCACAATCTAGTTGGCTGCCGTCATCCCATTTCCAGTATTTCACTAGTAAAAATGTAGGAAAGGTTTAGTCTCCTCTTACCCAGCATGTGTAACTCCCATTAATGGGAGTTACCATATGTGTGCAGATCAAGAGAATATATTGTTTAAGGAGGTGAACGCACGGCAAGCGCTGCTGCCGTGGCTGGCTTTCAGATTCCAAGATGTAGATATATGGAGAAGAGTTTGCAATAATTGAAGCAAATGCCTGGATCCTCCTCTCATGCCGATATCCATCAGGATAAGCTGGGCTGAAGTCAGGCTGAGGACCCGGGGGCATTGCACAAGTGAGGCAAAGGCCTGGAGAGCACTGCCCAGTTCTACAAAACAAACGGCTTTGACGCCAATAACCACGATTCAGAAATCCTCAGAGCCTTTCGCTGCTGTGAAGAGCAGCGATGAACCCTTTATCCCATTTGCTCCTACTCAACGTGGCACCTAAGGACATAGGTGTTTCAGGTTGGGTTTTCCACTGCCTCGCACCCCGCGTAGGCAATTATATCTGCGCACCTTGGGTGCCATGCTGATCTGGCAGCGTTTAACATATGCGCCTCTGCCCTGCGGGCTCATGTGCAAATGGCCACAGTCAAGTTTGTATTTATGTTGAATCAGGTATTACAAAAGTCCAAGATGAAGCCACAGCAATTATCTCAATGATTTTGCCAATTCCTTTTACCTACGTTGTCGTGAATCCCCTCAGGACGTTATTGGGTACAGAACTATGTCAGATCAGTGGCATACTGCAGGTGACAAATTAGATAATAGGCAAAGTTACCAGGAAACGCTAGCTTGGTCTTGGATGCAGAAAAAATCACCACCAGCAACAGTCATTGAGAATTACTAATTCCCCATGTGTACATATACAGAACGTAACCACTCTCGGATTAGGAAATAAGAGAGGTAACTGTCCCCTCTCCATGGGATCAGTTACTTGTTACGGGTGTTCCCGGAGGTGCATACACCTCGCTTCTCGTAGGCATGCCGGGACCCAAGGAATGCGTTGGCTTGATGAAATCAAAGGAAAATTTAGAAGGCTTTTGGTGTATGTCTCCGGAAAGACTACCTCAGGGGTGTTCTGCTCTCTATCATTCTCCCGACACCATCTTCCTAAATTTTCAGGGTTTGAATCTTTACTACCTTCTATCCATTTTCCCCAGCATGACCCCAGTTCATTTCAGCAGCTCAGAGATACTGTGCTCATCTTAGCCTTCCCCACGCATCTCCAAAAGAAACCCCAGCATGTTGTGAATTAAGAAAACAAAGGAGAGCTACTATGAACCACTTCAAATGACTATTTGAATGAGACATAATGCAAAATGCAACCCTAATACTTTCTCCACATCCCTGCAATACAGATGAACATCACATTAGTGACATTTCAGCCCATGGAAATTATTACTGCGATGGGTTGCATACTGCTCAGAACAAAGAGCACACATTTATCTTCAAACTTGGAACCACTTGGGAGGAATACTCTAGACAGTGAACCAAAACAGTCCATGATCCTTAACAAACCTGTAATTGAAAAGTCAACATTTGTCCCCTATAGCAAAACAGTCTCCTCTAAAGAGACTTAAACTTTCAAGCACCTTAAGTATTTTTTTCAAATTGTGTGTATGGATATTGTCCCTATTCCTGCTTGAAATATTTTTATTCAGCCTCGTTATTTTCCTACTCTCCAACTCCTTTCCCCTCCCAAGCCCTGTGTGTGGGTTCAGTCCCGAGCTCTTCACAGGCCAAAATTTTTTCAGTGGAAGCTTTGCTCAAGTTAGGACACGGGAAGAGACTCTCGATGTACATTTTCAAGAGCTCAGCTTGCAGTTATCCGTCAGACCGTAAGCCATGTAACCAGCTTGGCACACTGGTTGCAGAGCCTTTTTTCAAAATCATAATTAAAGTATCGTACTCCAGCTCAGGGTTTAGGTGGACATTTGAAAACGTGATCCAAACACTTTTAACAACCTGGTTTTTATACTGTTTTTTCAGCATCTGTTGAGGAATACAAACCTGATTCTGCCTCCAAGGAAATCAACAGTACATTTCTCTCCTACAGGAACAACCGCGAGACTAAAGCTTTAACAGCCCAAAAGTAAAGGTCTACCTGTGTCCTATCATGCCAACAGTTATTTGTGTAATTAATGATTGAGTTTAGTGAAGGAATAGCTAAATCAATGGACGTGAAGAAATTTAAACCCAAATCTTCTTGTTCCAGCTATCCATAGAATGACTTTTATGTTTTATTCATCACACTGAAGATACCTACTTTTTTTTCGCAACATCTGTAATTCGTCCATTAAATGGGGTCCGCGGTTTTCTTAAACTGTGCAGATACGCATAATCCAGACATGCACAGCAAAAGTAAAGTGCCAAATTCTCAGTCTACTCGGGAGGTATCGGACTACTACAGCTGTTACCTTCTTCCAAAAAATCAGGGTAGCCGAGACTAAAGCAAACCTTATCTGTATTTGTAACACAAAAAAAGTAATACCAGGGCAACAGTTTAAAAAATCAAATGCAAAGACCACAACTGGTGTAAGTCAGCATAGCACCACTTAGCCGATTGCAGCAGCTCCAATCAAAAGAGCAGACATCTGCCCTAATAACAGCATTATTGATCTTTTCTTTAAAACACACACTCCTATATACACAACATATTCAACATGTCTGTCCTCTAGGATTATTATAGAGCCATAAGCAGCAGCAACAATTATAGTTTCTATTTAAGAGATGCAAATCAATATTAATTAAAATTAGACAACTGTTTGTGATATAAGGGGTCCTTGTACTCAAAGGGCACAGTGGCCATTAAATATATTAAGACTTATTACTTAAAAGATTTTAGACAAAGTCAATGCATCGCGTGTCCTAAGGGACAGTTCAATGCCTCAGGAATGTTGTACAACATTTAACTATAGGTGCCACAATCAAAGGCAAACACAATTAAGTATCAAACGGTTAAATGTTATGTGTCACTCTCTAAAGAATCTATATTGAAATGCTTAATTAAACTTTTTCTTATAAAAAAAAAAAAAAAGAAAAAAGAATTCCAGAGCGCGGGCTAGCACCAAAACGAGCGCTTATTTGGTTCGTATTAAATAACCTGCATATTAAGTTGCCTGTGTTTCTCCTGTTCATTATCATGAAGGCAGCATTTGCATTTCTTGATAGACTATTCCTATTTCCTTCCCCTTTTTTTCTTGTCTTACATCAGTCAGTGGAAAGAGTGCCACCACAGGCCATCATTAACCTTCCAAATCTGCCTCAAAACAAATAGTACAAGAGCTCACTAATTTGAAGATCAAAAAGCCACTTGTCCATTATATAATTGGAATGAAAGGCAAAATGTTGCAGTTCTGAAGAGCACAGTAATTACTAGCTGTTAATTGCTCTCTCGTGGTGGCTCACTTTTAATTAAAAAGAACAGCTCGTCGCAGGCCGATAAGCAATGGTGGAGACCACTGGTTTAATCAACAAAGCAGAAAAATTTGTTTCTGCCGCAGCCAACAACAGCTTGAGAAATCTTCAGATGTCCAATTGAGATTAAAAACTGTCTATTTAGTGCAGTCAGATTTTATTTTAACCAAGGAAATGACTATTTGAAGTCTTCCAATGTGAGTGTCCCCACCACATCCCCGCTGGTGCTGCAGGGACTAATCACTGGCTTGTGGTTGTGATCATTCAAGTAAAGAAATTTAGCTACTTTCCTCTTGACTCCATCATTCTTGGGTAATTGGCCTGTCTGAGGTGAGCAGTTGTGTTGGGTTTTTTTTTTTTTAAGAAAGAGCTTTAAAGTATGGAAGGCCCACAGACTGTGCATTTAATTACTGTTCATATTTCATGCAGTCAAACAATTTCATTTAAAAAGAAAATGATTTACCTACCAAAAAAAACCCCAACCTACTCCCCCCCAAAAAAACCCTTGTATTCACCACGTTGGGTATTTTGTTCCTTTTCCTTTGGCGGTTGTATTTACATGCCAAAAAATATATTCAAACATCAAAGTTAATTCTTTCAGAGCTTTCTGTCTTCAACTCTTTCATCTAATGACAGTTGTCTTTAAGGGAAACCCTGCTATATGTTGCAGTAATGGTTTATTTAGTTAAGCAGGTTAGGTAGGTTAAGTGGAACCGTTTTGCCCTGGTTTGCCTCATCTCTCTCTAGCTATGAGCCAGTTTGCATCTCTCAGCGGCTTTCGTCCGTCCTCCCCTTCTCTCCTGCCCTATTCCGCTCCCAAAGGCGTTGTACTTAGCCCTTTGCTTTCTTGTATTTATTTGCTCCTGTTGAGTGAAGGGCTCTGCTTCATATTGCGCTCTGCAGACGAGACACACATGTACATAAAACCAAACCTGGCAAACCTTCTAACACCGCCGCGCTCCCTGCCTGTCTTACTAGCGCTGGGATATGGATGTCTGACAATTATGTACGATCTAATATAGGAAAAAAGGCATTTCCATTCAACGGACTCCAGGCGTTATTGTTCTTTTCTACCTTAGTCTCCTTAACATCTGGAAACAAATGTCGCTATCTGCAGCTATAAGCAGCTTTGGAGTATTGGTCAACTTTGGTTTGAACTTTGAGGCATATTTCTGAGCTGAGTAAACTATGACTCTCAGGGCTGCCAAAGAATATTTTTCTGTTTTCCTTCTCATATTGAGGGGAAAAAAATTCATTTGTTTGTCTTCTCACATACGCACACACATATATTTTGGTTTAGTCTCTTTGTAGACTGCTGGGAATCACTTCTCTCCCCTAGGAACAGGTGGATTTTTGGTTAGTGTTTCTTTTATTTTTAAGGCTTCCTTCTTGGGCAAACCCAAAAATGTGGGAAAAAGTTACCGGAGCCCTTTTTTCTCCTAGTTGCCCTAAAAGTCACTGTCATTTGGACATACAGCCACTCCCAACACAGTGGCCACTTTCTCGTCTTCCTTCCAACACAGCAGAGCTCTTGGGCTGGGGGTATCGGGAATCCCCCTCCTATTGCTCACCTCTCCTTGGAGCAAAGTAGAACAAGAATTTGACTATTGATTTCAACAGCAGTGCGATCTGGCTCCTCCAGCCCTAAATTACAGGGTTTAAAATGTTCAATGAATGGTCTGTGCTTGGATGCTGTGAAGGATGTTATCTTGGGAAACTGCCATAGCGTTATTTGAATTTCCAAAGCATCTGCTCTGTATATTTAAGACAGACCTTCTCATATGTCTTTTCATATATTCACTGATTCACGTTCATGGGCACCTCTTTATTTCTCATATAAAAATGGCAATTTTGAAATTCCTAATGAATATGGAATCCTGTGCGTTGCATTAAAGTCTAAGTGAATAAACCTCAACTATTAGTGCAATCGGTACAATGCTTAAGCTGATGGTATAATTTAAAACCTACAACAAAAACATACCATAACATTTCTAGGCACATGTATGCCAAAAAAGTGAGAATGCTATACATTTTCTTAAATCAGTCTGCACCCATGAATATTTATCTAACTTTAAGGTTAACATGGACAGACATCTATCAGTCTGTAAAAAGGAAAAATAAAAGGTATATAGTTTGAAACGTACTTGCTTGTTTTAGGTAACGAAGAATAAAAAATTTTAAAGTCAAACTTCTTCCTCATCCATGGACCAGCAGTGGACAAACAAAACGCGATACTCCGTTTCAGTCTTACTTTCAGTCAATTCTGCTCTCAGTTATTTATGCACCAGCTTAGGGCTACAAAACCTGAGCTATAAAACCTGATCAGGATATTTAAAAAAAAAAAAAAAAAAACAAACAAAAAACCACTAAACAAAAACCCCAGAAAAACATTTTTGCTTCAATTATGAGTTTTAGTTTTCATATATATGTGTGTGTGTACATGTATGTGCATATATATATACACTTTATACTTATGCATATAAATGTATATGTGTGCATATATATTTATATGTCTTTTAAACTTTGTCCAGGGCCAAATCTGGGACTAAACTGTTGCTCTAACCCTGCCACGGGCGCCTGCTCCTGTAGCCCCCAGCCAGCCCTGCCCCGCAGACAACATTTATCTGCAGCCCTTCTGCACGCTCATCTTCCTGCCCTCGCTCCAGCTGCCCCGAAGCGCGATAAGCCCACGACCTCTCCCGCTCGCCCGGCCGATAAGGCGAGCTGCGAAGACGTCTTGTCTTCTCCGGTTTCTCTCCCCCCACACCTTTCCTGTTCCCAGTTTTCGGTGGGCACCTGTCACCGCGGTCTCGACTTTCACAGCTTTCTCCTGGCTCCCTCCACCCCGCTCCGAGGGGCCGGAGGGGTTTATCGGAGGAAACACTTGCGCTCGCGGGGATGGCCTCCGCACCACGGCAGATTAATCCGAGTTGAGTGCACTTCCTTCGGCCAGAGGACACCAATTACCGCGACGGCACAGGCAGCACAATGCGGGCGGACATCTGACAGCCCGGGTCCCGCCAGCTCCGCATTGTCCTCTCATCAGGCGCTGTCAGTTCCCAGCCTTAATTACATCCTGTTTACAAACACTCGGCCGGACTTCAGATGGAGCCTTAACAAAGGTTGACAAAGGTCAGGGCCACGTCACGAGGATGTTATCTGTCTGTGTGCTCTGGCTGATAAACGAGGAGGAGGAGGAGGCGGCGGCGCAGGACTGATTTTGGAGATAGCGCAGAAAAACGCGCGCCGGGGCCGTGCAAAATACCTAAGCTCTGGCCCCTCGGCCCGAGGGGAGCTCGGCGGTGCTGAGGGATGCGCTCGTACCTGGGATCGCTCGGAACTTGCGTGTACGCGTACAAAGGGAGGACAGAAAACAGCCATCACCGACCTGAAATGGCAGCGGCTGGAGCTGACCGATAAATTGACAAAAATAATAATTATAGAAACCTTCTAAATCTATTTGCTTGTCTCAAACTCTTGCTTTCACAGCAGAAACTGTTGCTCGGAAAATAAATCCTGCCATTTTGCTACAGAGATCACCAAGACCCTCCATCGTCCTGCTGCCCAGAGCACGTGGCAGGGATGGGGACATCCTTCGCGTCTCCTCCAGCCGCAGGGAAACAAGGGCTGAGCAGGGGGTCAAGAGAAGCTTGCCCCAAACCCTTACATCCCTCTGCTCTACCCTCTCATATTTTCCTTGCACTAGGGTTATGGGCTCTTATGCTTTCTTTGGCACCAGGAGGGAAGATTTTTTGTGGGAAGGAGAAAGCTTCCCTTTTTGCACAGCCTTCTAGGAACGCAACTAAATCAACCAGGTGTAGGCTCCTACCTTACATTTTCACAGTTTGCATAACTATTTTGTTCTCCGTAACTTGTTCATGTCCGGTGCAGATAAGACCCGAAAGATAAAACACTGGGAGTATTTGACATTTACAGTTGGGTTTGTATGTATGGGAGCAAGGAAACCAGGCATCTCTCTAAGCCAAGGTTGCCCATTTGACATCATGTCCCTCCTCCAATATCTTCTTTCTCCATCCTGAGAAAGATGAGCACGGACATGAATTCAATCTCATCTACAACTCAAGGTGGAGGAGTGTATACAGGAGTCCAGCACTTGGATCGATATAAATACTTGATATGACGAAGTCAGTAATACAGGACTTGTCACCCTGACCCATCCCTTTATCTGTTTTCGGTTATTCACGCATCCTAATTAATGCACCCCAAACTGCACAGGACCACACATTAATAGCCAATAAAATTAAAACCCCAGTCTGTTATATCCTCACCCCTCTCAGAGGAAATACTGGATTAACATGATAATAGCCTGCAACTGGTGACTGGCATCGTAGCTTCATATTCCTGCGGCACTGTGCTCATGAACGCTGTGAAACGATGGGCAGAAGTCACCGTGTTGGTGGCCGAGTTAAAGACACAGCACCGAGCATCGGGGAACCAGCCCAGCATCCTCAGTCTGAACAGCAAAACATCTCTGATGGGAGTGCCCCTGCCTGCACAAGGAAGGAGAGGGCCCTACCTGTTTCCATTACTTTAGTTAAATTTTTTTTTCGGGTCAGATTTTGATTGTTCTTAGTCAAAAATATACATGCGAGATAACAGCAAAGCTTACCCCGACCAGCACAGAGCCATGGCCGTGACTTCTTTGGGACCATATCGCAGTTTTGAACCTGCCCTCAGCTATCCAAAATACTACTTAAACTGAAACAATTTAAACCTTTGCTTCTATAAATAAATGACAAAACCAAGGACAAAAGGGTATCTCTTATTCATATATCAATCGCTAAAAATCTTTGGTAAAAATTTGATATCTCACCTGAAACAGTTTACAGCCAGGGACTGAATACTACAGAAATGCAGACCCGCAGTCCAGCCCAAAGTCCGTACAATCACACTTAGCTAATCCAAACAATCACATTCAGTGAAAGGAAATTCAAAATTAAATTCTACAAAATTAAAAAGAAAAGGAGTGGAAAGGATGACTTGCTGGAAAGGCTTAAAATATTTGACAATCTAAGTGTAGAAAAGTTGAAGGTTTAAATAAAGTCTGCGAGCTCACCGCTGATTACATACGCTCGGAAATATTCCTGGCTGGTCCTGAGCATTTCTGCTTTGCATGGACTGAGCTTTCCCTGCAGAGCAGCAGAGCATCGCGACTTCTTGGGTGAAGAAATAAACCTCAGTCACCCCGTGCGGGGATAGAGCGTACGTCCTCAGTGAAAAATCAGTAGGTAATAGAATAAAAAATGGCAATGTATAGGATTAATTATTTCTCTATTTACTAAATAGGCAAAGTAGAAAGGAAAAAGATGTCCAAAGTTCGGGCTAGCATTTCTGATCCATTTCTAAATAGGTGACTAAAGGCATTTTCTTTCCCCTTATGTCGGCACCAGAAGCGGTCTGATTTTCAGCCGCGCAGAACAGGAGAGCAAGTCCCTTGACTTGATGCTTAGTAGTTTTAAAATTAAGCTCTTGTTCCAAGCCTATCTATAGGTGCTTAGGAGACTAACCAACACTACTCATTTCGGACAACTTAACTCTGTTTATCAAAAAAACAAGGGGGTAAAATGAATGTCCGGGTGACCTTCGGAGCATGGCATTCCCCCAGCGGGCACCCACTCCGCCTTCCCCAGAAAATTAGGCTTCGTTGCTCCGGGAGAGCCTCGCTAACGCAATCAAACACAATTTTGCAGTTAATAAAACTACAGGCTCTTCCTTTCTCAGCTTCGTGACAGTCAGGCTTAGTGCGGCTCTTGTTCCAGTCAGCTGCTGTTACTGCAAAGCTGAGTTTAACATCTTCTTAATTAGCCCAATTCCCTATGTCTTGGCCAAGTTTTCTAGTGAGAGACAGCCTCGGGAGTCGTACGACTCCGCATCTGGGAAAACCTAGCCATTAGTTCGCGTACCCAATCCAGCACATCTTGTTTTCTCTAAGGCTGACCAACGCGGTATACGAATTGTATTTGGGCTAGAATAACATCCTGCTCAAAATCACCTGCAAAAGCTGCCAGCAGCTATGGAGCCGAAACGGCGATCCTGCAACTTTATATAGCTTAATGCTCCAAGCTGACCATCAGCTCCGGCCTGAAGGACAACTCTGCTCCTCTAACCGGAGCCTCTTCGCCTCCACGCACCAGACATGAGTCAGAAAACAAATAAAACTGATTACATAGCTTGTATTTATTTGCTCAGTTTCATGAGCTTTGGACGTACGTAGACCTTTTGCTGTTGCACGGGTATAAATGCAGCATAACATTACTGGTTTCAGTTGAATTTATCCTAACTTAAACCAGAAAGAGATCTGCCCCGTCTTTTTATTATGATTATATCACTCTGCTCTCTCTTTTTCTGTTTTCTGTTCTCCCTGTTATTTTTTGTTCTTTTAAAGTCTGCCTAAAATTTTATAGGCATCTTCCTCGCAGCTTCCGGAAGCGTGCTCCATCTTAAACTCAACAGCAACACTGACAGACGGGGTTGATATTTTCTTTTCTTTTGCAAGTAATAAAAAAGGAACATTTCACTTCACATGAAACCAGAGTACTGCCTTAAAAGAACAGTGTTTGCTTGGCTATAAAAACAGTTACTCTTTTGCCAGACCCAGAATCAAAGCATTTGTATTTATGTGTTTCCTTTTTTAATAAATAAATCCAATATTTTTAAAGTTCATCAGTTTTAGATTATTATTGTTGCAAGAATTATTTTCCTCCAAATCCTTTGAATGGTGCAGCTGTGTCTAGTCTGCTGGGCAAACTTCTCGACAGCATTGCAAGGTAGGTCCACGGCTCACATTATTATCTGTGCTTCCGCAGGAAAATCTAATGAGGCTGCAAAGGGTTAAACCTGGAGCTGCCTGCAACATTTCTGACCAAGCGTTTTCCTTCAGCATGGTATTTCATCAACGCCAGGGCATCTTCCAAGGGCGTCTCAGTTTTGACAACTTTTTTCGTAAGGGTTTCCGAAATCCATGACCCTCTAGTTACTTCTAATCAGAGACACAGACTGAAAACCACGCTCAGGTAGCGCAGACGCCGTCATTGCCACATAATTCTATTTTACAAACCTGTTCGCAAAGTTTTGGGTTGTTCCAACGCAGAACAGGACTAAATTTTAAATCACTGAACTTGTCAAATAAAACCACTGTCCTCCATTCAGCAACAGATAATCCCTTTTTAATCAGAAAGCCAAACCTGTCAATGCAATAAAGCCTTTACCTGTCATGCCATAGATCCAGAAAACATCAAGAATGCAATTTCAAATTACAGAGTGGGAACAACTAAAGGATTTATTTTTGTGCCAAAGGATCCCGGTAGCCCTCCACTATATTTTTGGGTAACATTTTCACTTGGGTCCCGAAATAAAGATTAAATACGGCAACCCACCATTTCACAAAGCTTCCCTTGCGCTTGCCCAACCCGTCTTGTATTCTGCGGATTTGAAATGTAGGTTGGTTGATGTAACCTCGTTACGGTCATAGCCCGCTCCCGTTGCCCTGGGTGGGAGACAGGACGTGCCCCCCAAAACAGCGCTGGATCCCTGGGAACTAGCTCACCCACACATGGACCATGGGCTGCTCACTGCCACAGCCCCGTATCCTGCTCTGAAGCCAGTCCTCCATTGCAATTCTTCTACAACCACTTATAAGGTACCTCTGACCCAGGCATCTATATAAAAAAAAGTAAGAGGACAAACTCAATTAAAAACCATCACAGGGGGTCTCTCCTCTTTCAGTGCACGCTGCAATCGCCCTGTCCCTCACGCTGAGGAACATACCGACGCAACAGCTGGGTAAGCACATTTGCTTTTCATCACCATTTAAATCCTACAAATTTAAAAAAAAAAAAAAGAAAAGGGGGAAAAAAAAAAAAAAAAAAAAAAAAAAGGAAGCTCTGTTTATTCCCGAGCCATGGCTTGGCATCTTTGGAAGAAGCGGGAAAAACAAGGGGTAATCTCTCCTCTCTCTCCGGTGAGGATGCCCTGCCAAAGGACCTCTCAGCTCTTTTCCACGCGTATCTCGGCAGCGCCGGAGCCCAGCTACCCTATTTCAGCAGCAGCGTTTCCCTTTCTCCATCTACCCGGGGCCAGCTCCGCTCTCCCCCATCCGCCGGCAGCGAGAGCACGGGGCTGGGAGGGAGCCCGGCTCCCAGCAGCCGGCAGCTCCCTGTTCGGGAGGGAGACAGCGTTCATAACCCAGGTTTGAAATATTGAAGTCGCAGGCGACTCGGAGGCACGCTGTGTCGCAAAGGACATGATAATATAGCAGAATTGCAACCCTGAAACTATCACTAGAGGATGACATCGGAGATAAGAAAGTACAGTATTCCAGGGCTGCGTTAGCATAGGAGGAAATCGATTCAGGCAGACAAGCTAAATTTATTTACTTTATTGATTTTAAATTTTACATGAACTGCAATATAAGTAAATCTTTCATGGTAATTCTAAATCTTGAAACCTATTGTAAATAACTAAAAAAATGTCCAATGTTCAGAATAACCATTTCTTTGTACTGAAAGTGCATTATTCTTAAAGCCCAGGACAAAATATTTTGTAATGAATACCTTAAATCTACCTTGGCAGGCAGTGTTGATATTTTTGCTAAAATAAGAGCCTGCTTTTGGTGTACCTGGTGATTCAATATAGCACAGATTTTTTTCTCTTTTTTTTTTTTGGGGGGGGGGGGGGGGAGCGGTTCGAAAGGAAGAAGGGAAATCGTTTCTGTTGTATTAAGCAAATACAGCATACAGTTTTTTGACCCTATGGTTCATTGTATAAAGCAGCTGAGCACTAAACAGCACAGGTAGAGCTTCATGCACAAAGAGTTGGCTGCAAACGTTGGGCATGCACGTGATGGAGGGCTGGGGCAGTGCATCCCAACACGTGGGCTAATGCACCAAGCATCGCGCCCTGGCCCTGAAGAGAGAAGAGGTGATGAGAAAAAACATGGGACAAAATCTCCTTGCCTTATTTACCTAAGAGGTCCAAGTCCAGACATCAGGACAATGAAAGCTGGAGGGAAACGGCTTTACTTTGGGTTTTTCTCCCATCCAAAGCAGCGGCTCACACCTGTGCCCGACCCCACCAGGGAGAAATTCAAAAGCATCGTGACACGTGAAAAAATTTGCCATCTCCTCCGATGCTCAACCTGATTGATGCAGAAGGAAATTTTTTTAAAACTCCTGGCCTGGAGTACAAACCTTCCCTCGCAGGCGGGCGGTACAGATCCCGGCAGCGATGGGGAACACGGGGCAGCGGCCGGTCCCTGCGGGCAGGGCACCCACCAGGGCAGCCCAAAGCCCCACGGATGGACGGGACGGCGCGATGCCATGGCGAGGGGAGGTGGGAAAAGCAGCCCCGCAGCCCAGCTTTCCCAAAATAACCCTCCCTGCACCAGCAAGTCCACACTTCAGATACTTTTATTAACTAAAATCCCAGAAACTCTTTCTAGCTGTTCCAGCCAGCTGAGCTGGGAGAGGCAGATTCGGGGCAGCACTTCTTGCCAGAGGTGTTCAGATTGCACAGCCATGGGCAATCTTACAGAAATTCAAGACAGACAAGACTCCCCCACCCCAGAAAATTGTAAAGCATCCTCTGTTTGACACACTTTTGGAAATACTGTGTATCCAGTATGTGTATACAGCCCCAACATGATATCCCAGACAGACAAGAATACCTATGAACAGAGACTACCCCCTCATCCTTTAACAACAGGAAAAAATACAGTGATGTTGACAAAAGCACTCATCCAGTGAAGTTTTTTTCCCCTTGGGTCTTTTTTTTCCCCCTCATTGTTGTTGTTTTCTAAACTAATCCATATTACCTGTGCCTTTTGATTTCATTATGTTAGATGCTATTAATCTGGATATATGATTTCAACAGTGAAGAGATGGAATTTGTCATCAACAAAAGGAAAACATTATTTTTAAAGGAGTGAAAGATTAATGTTCCACCACGGACTACTTAAACTCTCTACAGCAACAGCACTATAATATTAATCCAACTTTGATGGGTTTTGCATAAGGCTCATAATTAAACATTTTCTTTTCAATACTTTATAGAATCCCCATCTGTTTTTAATGGCATCATTTTGATGTTTTTCTTAATAATTCTGGCAGCCTGCTCTCGAAGCTTCAAGCTTTATTTTTTGTTCCTAATGTCTTCTTCTACAGTGGCTGTATTGTGCCAAAGCTGACTGCAGGTTGTGGAAACCCATGGTTCTGCCGCGCGTTGCTGTCTCTCCCCGCATTCCCGGGCGGCACAAGGCACAGCAGTGCTCTGTGCTCTCGCTTTGCACGCCGGCTCTCGTTAGCACTTATAGCAGGCATAGGATACCGCCCTTGGATAATGGAAATATTTGCTCCTTCCAGTCCTTGGCTGGCCAGCTAGTCTGCTTCTGCCATCCCTCGCCTCCCTGCACCGAGGCATCTCCTCCCAGCACAGCCAGCCCTGGCTCCGGGCACCATCGTAGCACCAGTAAATAAATAAATGAGTAAATAGTCAGGCTTACTCCAGGAAACTCCAACAATATTAGATAAATCACGGAGGTGCAGCTTAGCCGCAGTCCTTGGCTTTCCTCTCCACACCAACACCCAAGGCATCCAGTGAAGGCAGGGAAAGGCATCCATCCCCTCCCACCTTCAGGTATTGGAATCGGGGGGCAATATCAGCCTAGGGCACAAACCCCAACGGTGTGAGGGGTTTAAAACATCCATCAAAATTACCTGATGGAAACCTGGAGCGTGGAGCTGGCAATGGCTTCTGCAAGAAGCATCTGCTTTCCATAAGCAATGTTGGGATTTTATCAAAATAGACAAAATAGAGAATGCTCCTATCCAGCAGTATCTTAAAGAAAAAAAAAAAAAATCAAGAAATAAAATCGATTTCCATCTTAAGTAAATTTTTTAATTTAATTCTAAATGTATTTTGAATTGCTGCCCAAAACGTAATGATTTTCCAACAGAACACTATGAAAATAATATTTTCATTTTTAGCAAAATTCCTGCTTGAAATTTTTTTTGCTCTTATCATTTCTAGCTCTTAGACTACACTACTTTTCCCTCCAATATTTTTCATTCTTTGATATTAAATGCATATTTGGTGACCTCCTGTGGTTCCCATGGATTAGAACGGAGGAGCAGGATGATTAATGGCTTCAGTTTAAATATTTTATACTCTCTGTAAAAACAGAACAAACTGATGGATGTGTACCTCGCTATTTTCACTTCAGTGTCAGGGTCTCCTTGATTACATTTTCCCCTTATTTTTCCCCCACTACCCGACGCTATTAACATCTTTTCCCATAGAAAAGGGACCCAAGGGCTCCTCGCTCCCAGGTTTGGTGCGGGCAGGACTCCCACACGTGAACAGATACTGCCCTAATCGGGGCTTTCAACCTTGAGGAGCTTTTAAATGCTCTAAGTGTATTATAATGGTCTCCTGGTCTCAGGACAGACAGATGTGAACCACAAAACTGAAACGTTTCATCTTTTGGCGCCTTTCAGCATGTTCCATGCTGTGCTTCAAGTTTGCCGAAGGATCAGAATCACTTCAGGTCTAGGCAATATAAACGGAGTGATCAAAAACATTTAATTATTCAGGGTCAGCAAATCTGGAGAATCTAATAGTAACAGACAGAAATAACCCTTCCAACCACTCTCATTTTCATTAACTGTTATAAAATAGAGAACTGTTTAATTATCAGAAAATATCATAGCAAAAAGACCCAGCATCTTCCCAAGAGTCTTTCCCAGTCCACTCAAACGTATTTGGCACAAAAGCGTAATTTAATTTTCTGTAGATATAGGCGTACGCTTGTACACACAGACACACACACAAATAGCTCAAATCTTTATCTTATGCCTGTTTCAGACCGACTACTTGAACACAGATGCAGCCTTTCCACATGCACCGTATAAAGAGACTTTCACACATTATTTCTCTACCTGTCACCCCGAAACGTGATGATGAGGACGATCCAAATGGAAATGACAACAGAAATGGTTCCCCTATTATTCCTCCTATTTAACTTCACGTTACGTACAGGTGTCTGGACAGCACGCTTCACAGTGCAGGGGCACACATTTCCCCCCATGGGTTTTCTTTCCCCCAAGGAAAAAGAGGATGGTGCAGGGACGTCTCCCAGCACGCTGATTTTTCTGTAGCGGTGTTTTTGTGCGAACTAATACAGAGCTGGTAGAAGTATATGATCTTACCATGACTGACTACATGGGCCTCAGCAACAAAATATGCATTCGGAGAATCCCCAGTTTATTTAGAAAGTAATATAGGGGTTTGGGAAAACGCGGTTCCGACTGGGATTCACACACTGCAATAACACAGACCTGGATTACAGCAGTATCCTGATGACACCCAGTTCTCATGAAATCACATTAATTACATTCCTTATGTGTAATAAGAATAAAAGTCACACCAGTTAACACACTTACTGCTCTAAGGGATTATTTTACAAAGCTGAAAACAATTATCAAACCATTCGGTGGAAAAGGAGAAACTAAATAGAAGTATGGGAATGATACTTGGGATCGGCTAACATTTTACAAGATGTTTACAAGGTTTTATTCTGTAGCTGAGAAAGTAAGTTGCCACAAAAATAAAAAAACAGAAAACCTATAAAACAGTGTCACTTGGAGGGGAAGTGGGAGCTGATATAAATATAATAGAAAAGAGGGAAGCTAACAGTCATAAATGTTAATTTGAAGCTATAAATTACAGAAATTTGCCAGAGGAAAATAACGACACAAGAAAAACTCAAGTTCAGTAGGAACAAAAGTGATCTGAATTATGGCACTAGTTAATTGTCAAAAATAAGGTACAAAAGCAAGAACTGCTCAAACAGATATTTCTGCAAAATGTTTGTGGAAAATATCATATCACACATATATGCAATGAGGACCCAATCTCAAAATAGCCCAAAAGGGAATTAAATTGCAGCTACAAAAGCCAGATTTTTTTATATTAACTTATCCAAGCAATTGGCATGCAGACTTTTAAGGCGGCTGAAGGAGACATCCCCTGAATTGTGAAATGTGGATTTCTAAAAAGAAAGTGCCAGTCTCGGAGGACTGCAGGAAACCCAGCCTGGTTCTGGTATCTGCAATGGGCCAGAGAGAGTGGTCAGGTAAAGACAGAGTGACCTGATATCAGAGCAGGCACATTACACTCCAGTTATTTCCTTAACCAACAGGGTTTTCTTCCTTCAGAATTAAAGTAATATATTTATAGTTAATGCTAATTAATATGTATTTATAGACAAGAGATCCTATCAAAGTAAATCGAATTTTTTATATATATAAGTTTATCTGACAAATAGTTCTGGTCACATAATATACTTAAACTATTCAAAAGATTTGGCTGGATAATAGTTATGAATGTATATTAAGGTATAAATCCTTGGATGGTATTTTAGAGACTGAGATATGGAGAAGGCTTTACTGGTAAGTGATTATATTTTATCTGATAATGGTATCAAATAGAATGATGCAAAATACACACAACTAAAAGATGAGTTTAAATGCAACTGCAAATAGGAAATCATCATCAAGTAGCTGTAATTTCCCAAGACTTCTACAAGAATCACTGTCTGGCATTACCACAATCAGAGTTTTTAATCAATGACAAGGAAGAAACACCTGCCTGATATTCAGAACAGCATGCAGAAGACACAAAAACCGAGGAGCTGCAAGTAGGGAAGACACCAGGGCAGCAGGAGAATTGGGCTCCTCTGAAAGACGGGCAGCAGCAGACCGACCTGCCTGTGACACAGCAGCGATGCCACCGCGGTGGCACCAACACAAACGCTCCCGGAAAACTGCCATGAGGTCTGGCACCTCCACTCTGAGAAAGAGTGTGAGATGTTAGAGAGGATTCAAAAGAAGAGATGATGACCAGAAAGAGCAGAAAGCGTGCCTTTGTAGTGCAAAGTGTGGGAACGGTTTCTTTAGCTTATATAGAGGGTAGGGGGAAAGAAGACCACAGTGGTCTGAAGTAAGCAGATGTATAACGAGAGCCGTGGCTGGAAGCTGGACACACTGCAACGAGGAATATGACCAAGAAGAATTGTTAGGAAAGTTCACCAGATGCCGTGCTCACTTAGCAGCAGGATTCACTGCTTTCCTAAGAGAGATGCTCTAGTTCAAGCAGGTATTAATGCAAGGAAACTATTGCCTGCGTGAGGCGGAAGGTCAGGCTGGAAGAGCACTGACTGGTCCCTTCCGACGTCGGGACAGATGTGACCTCAGGATTGCTATCTGGGGTCTTACCCCATCTCTACTAAAAGAAACTGGAGGAAGGACACAGTGTTAGTAGTAAGCGATTATATAAATCTATCTGATAATAGAACCAGCTTTCTTTGTCTGATTAAGATCTGGAACTCTGGCTGTGATTTATCATTTTTATACTATTCTCTTCCCCCAGGCTTCAGGTCACAGTGGTGGCATTGCCACAATTTATAGCGCAGGCTGCTCGGCGGAGACGTAGAGCCTTCCTGACATTTTCTTATTTGGAGCACCTGGCTCTCCTTGTTTTCGCTCTCCTTTCTGCAGTGGCCAGGATTGCTTGCCGTTCTCCGATATGAACACGTTTCATTTCGTAAATAAGCGGAATAAGAAAAATGGAGAATTTTTGTGTTTTCTATTTTCCTATTAATCTGTGATACAGTGTGGACAGGAATTGGTAGCTCTTGTGTGAAACACTTCACTCTGGCTACCAGATTCCTGACAGAGGATAAAACTCCTCCTGTCCAGCTTAGGTATGTACATCCTCTCCAAAAACCCTTACAGCCAGGCGAGGAATCTATCCTCCAGCCACAGCCCCGTAATCCACCCTGAACCACTTAAACTGCATTTAACTTTATCACAGTTTCATGGTGAAGGTGCTAAATCACAAAAAGAGTCTCAGGCAGGGGTACCTGCACCGGGCGTCCCTCACCTCCCACGAACGAGGCCGTGCTGCCAACCTCCACCGTTCAAATTCACTCGGCAAGGAATATAGCTTAATTTTTTATTTATTTTTGATTTGGGTTTGGGTTTTTTTGTTGTTGTTACAAATGCATGCTGGATTCTAATTATTAGCCTTCTTATTTGGGCATGTTTTAGGCTCACACTTTCCAGCTTATCTCTGCTACCACAAAGGCTGGAAACTTTTTTTTTTTTTTTTTTTTTAATAAAAGACGACATTGTCACTTACTCACAATACTGAAGGAAATGGGGCCTTGAGAAAACCACCAAATATGGCAAGACTCATCGTCAGGGCGCTGGTGGAGGACCCGCTCGCTCCCCGGGGCACCCGTGTTTTCACATTCACCCTGGCATGATGCACCGCCGCAGCCTCTGTGGCATCTCCGAGGTCCAACCCCACCACGGGAGCAGGACTGACACCTTAGATCTGCACCAGCCACGACGCTTTCCTACCAAAGCACCACGCTGTTTCTGCAACCCAGCCTGCAGCTCACCAGCCTGCCTGCACGGCACAGGACGGCTAAGGTTCACAGTAAACAGAAAGGTTTAAATCACTCTCTTCTGGTTTCTCCAAGAGGACAGTGGTGGCACATCCACATTTTGAAGGTGACTCTCACAGTGGCACTGTACCTCTGATCATCCCCCTTTGGATGGTGTCCTTCTTCCAGGATGTTGACCATAAAAAAGCATAAACACCACTCCACTCAGTGCTCAGTAGATGTGGGTGGAGGGGAAGCCAAGGTACTATTTCTTAACCTCAAAGTAAGATTCTGATCCCCAAATTTACATTTATTTGGCTACTTTTTTTTTTTTTTTAATTGCTACTGCACTACCTAGAAGTCCCAGGCAGGATCCACCTCACTGAGCATTACACATCACCTTCCAGCAAGCCAGACCCTCATGTGGGTGAACTTACAATATGAACCAAGAGAAGGGAAGACAGCAGAAGCATTGTCTTGTCCTCCCAGACAGGGAGTGGAGATGAAGAGGCATCCAGGACAGCTCTCAAGGAGAGCGAGGCACTGTAACCCCACCATCACCCAAAAGCTAGTTGCCTAATTCCAGGCTAAGAGGCAGGAAAAACACCTCTGGCACTGTCATTTCGGAACCATCAATCACTGCCTACACCAAAGCAGCCCTTTCTCAGAGGAAAAAAAACCATTTCTCCTCTCCCATCTTACCCAGGGCTGTTGCCTGTCCTGGCAGGATTGCTGCTTCACTTGGGGGGTTCAAGCCCTGCACTGCCCAGGAGCCACTCTAGTGTTAAGCCCATGGAAAAAGGGTTTTTTCAAGGTACAATTAGAGTTTTCCAGTGATATTATCTGGGCCTGTAGCTGCTAATGTTTGAAGAGGTTTTGGTTTAGTCCATTTAGTCTGATTGTAAATTCATTTTTTAATTCAGTTGTCAGCAGCTGGCACCCATGGTTGGGTGCTGTTGCAAAAAAAAAAAAAAAAAAAAAAATTTCCTTCAGATGTTTCTCATGACTTCATTTTGTCACTTAAACAAATTGCTCCTCCGCACCAGGCACACTGCAGGGCAAAATCCATCCTCTGACTTCAGAGGGGATTAGACTCAGTTCTAAGGCCTCAGCTCTGCAAAGCACTTAAGCACCTGCTTAACTTTAAGCACATGCCTAAGTCTATCCATCTTTTTTTTTTTTCCCCCCCTTCAAGAAAAGCCCTGAAAGTACACAATTAACCATGAACAGGTGCTTAAGTCCTATTAAAGTCAACAGTGCTTTCAAATGTCAACGGAATTTAAGAACATGCTTAAGTGTATCATTGAATAGGAGTCCTAATGCGAGAAGAAAGAACGGCTTTTGTCATCGTCTTGGCAAAAGCCATAAGAACACACTTGCAATTCAGAGGATTTTCTTTGTCTATGGCACTCTGCCTACTCCGTTACTAAAGAATTTGTAAAGAATGTTCCTGCATTACTCAACCCCTCTCACATTTATTGACCATATTTCCCATATTAATAATCCTTAGTGTAATTATACTCCCCACCACCACCACCACCACCACTCCAAAAATCTCAAACATTTGTTTAGTATCACAATGTCCCAGGCTGGAAGGAGGGGATGGAGAAGAGCTGGGATTAAAAGGAGGCAACTGAGGTACGTTGAGGTCTTAGGTTTGCACGAAGTCACAGGGAGATTTGGGAAGAGTTGGGGAGAGGGTGCATCTGCCCCTAAACCACAGGGTCGTCCTTTCCCCTCGTTACAGCAAGGTAGCACACGCTGAACTTAGAGAACCATCAGTAAACTCTGGTTACCGTTGTTTCTATTTGCATCTTTACCTCCGTCTTTTTGTTCGGATTACCGCAACGCCTTGTTTATTGAGCTGTCAAATAATTCCTACGCATACACACATGGTCCAAACTGCGGCTACCAGGGTGCTGTACCAGATGAGGCTGTGCTCAAGCACCATGCCCTGTTTTAAATCAATTGCTTTGGCTTGCAGTCAAGCAGCATGTTACTTTTAGAAACTGTACTGCTTGTTTTTAAGATGGTTTCACTTTGGCTCCAGCTCCACAATTAACCAGAGAAACCCTTACCGATGCTGCAGTACTTTATGTTCATCCCACAGTAGCCCACTGCGAACCCCATGCGTCACAGCAAACATTCCCCAAACATATTTCTTTGGAGAAGACTCTGATCTTCTTTCCAGTCAAATGCGTTGTCTTCTAAGAAGCTACTGTATGAGTAAGAGTGGCTGCAAGGTCGTGTCAGAAGACCTGTCTTCAGTTCTCTTCAGTGCTTACATATGGAGATATCTAAAATACTTGAGAAAACAGTGCTTTTTATATTACTGCCAGTAATATACCATATAAAAAGATATTAAAACAAATTCTGACCAACTGGTGGTAGATATGGTAACAGACTATAATGTACCCATTGTAAAGAATTCCCAGGGGAGACCGTGGAAATCTTACATTGATTGAGTCGCGCTGGGCTGGAGATGCATTGAAAAACTTCCAAATGGTAAAATATTAGAAATACTATTTTGAAATATTTACCAGTTAAACACTAAAGTACTGTTACTGGCTGACCTTTTCACAGCAGTTGTTTCTGTTGTACTTTTGTAAAAGCAGCCAAGATTTCAAGTAAAAAAAAAAAAGAAAAGGAAAAAAAAAAAAGCTTATTTTCAGTCTAGCTACCACCCCTGACCTGTGCAATAACATCATAATGGAAGAATAATCATTGTAAACAATACCCATGGGAGTTTGCTGGCTACAGCAAGGGACGAGTGCAGCCAACTCCACTGCTTTTCTTTACTACATCATTGCATTTTTGTCTGCATATGGATAAGAAGAAGGTTCCACTCAATGCCGGTTGATGGAAAGTGCTAATTGTTGACACATTAGCTAATTGTTATGATTGCTTCTTAACAGTTTGTGTCTAGGAGTCCAGATTTCATCCACCAAAGTGTGAAGATTCTTTATAGCAACAAGTGCTGTGAAAACATTCACACAATGAGGTCCTAATCTTGTGGATCTCTCAACCAAGTGACAGCCTGGCAAACGTGCTGTCAAAGTGCAGACACTCAGGAAAAAAAAAATAGGAAGAAAAACTAACTCCCTCGTCCACCCCATATTTCAGACACATGTCATCTGTTGTTATCATTAATGATCTGTTTTTACAAATAGAGTACCACTATGGAAAACTGAGAGCAGGCCAATCAAAATAAACCCAGCAAAACCCATAATTGTCTACTGACAATCTGGGCTGCTTGGGATGTAAGATAATGTGGGTGTATTTAATGCAGAAATGCATTACGTGCCACGCTTTGCAACTGCCCTGTTAACTCCAGACCTTGATACAGCACAGGAAGGCTGGGCTAATCACAGCTGCGTTCTCCTGAACCCTACCTAAGCTCAGGTGCTAAAAAAACCACACGGAGTGAAATCCTGGCGCCATAAAAGTTCACAGCAAAACTCCCATGATTTAAATGGGAGCAAGATTTCACCAATGATGTTGCTTTGGGGCAAAAAAAAAAAAAAAATTTAAAAAAACAGAGAAACAAAGGTCTACAGTTCTGAGCAAACACGGGGATCACGCTTGCTCCCACCAGCATGGCTTTTCTGACTTGAGCAGTGTCTTCTCCCATTCGTACGCCAGCAAGGGCAAAAGGGACCAGCTATGTTCCTACTGTTTAGACCAGAGTTGCACCTTATGGCTTTATTTGGGGATCGAGACCCTATCGTGCCAAGGGCTGCAGATAAATAGTGAAAAGGCAGCCTTTGCCCATGTCTGGAGGGCTCATGGTGCTTTGCAACGGCACAGCTTCTGCTCTGCATTTCGCTGGTGGCTTCCAGTGCACTGTGGGAGATCGCTCAGCCCCCGGCGTGCCCGCTGTGCTCTCACTATCTGGCTTCATATACGGGTCTTCCGTATCCAGAAGCTTCTACCAAACTTATTGAAATTATGTGCACCAGGAGTAGAGACGTCCCTTCCACCCCACACTTCATCAGAAATAACTTTTGTAGGCACAAGAGAAAGTCTTGATACAAAAGCTTTTTGAACTGACAAAGAAATAAATCAAGTGGTGGTCCCGAGTACACTCAAACTGCAGGTGGAGCAAAAGTACAAAATGAAACCTTAAGATGACACCTCATTTAACTGGAAGACTCTTCAGATGGCACGTTAACATCATATCAGATTGTACAGAGCAAATAGCTCTGTTCAGACCAAAATCTAATCAGCAGGTGTCCAAAGAGCTGGACATTATAAGGTTCATCTGGGTTTTGCCCCATATAACTCATCTTTACAGACTTTTACTATATTCCAGCGTTAAATATGCAATATCCCTTACGAAAGAGAGCAAGAATCTCTCTTCTGTCTCCCTGAGCCTCTTGAACTTTTGGGCCTGGCAAAGAGAGAGCACGCAGGGCCACTTGTCTGCTTCCTCCATCCCTGGGGCACGGCAGCAGGAAGCAAGCTGGGAGCAGATTACGCGTTGGCCCGACTTTTCCCACTCGTTGGCGAGAGCCACTGAGCGAGAATGGGGGCAGATGCATATTGCTGATAAAAGCCTTCAGCAAATTCCCATCCTCTCCTCGCGAGGAGGGAGAAGGAAGTCGCAGGGCAATTGTAACTCCCAGCCGCCCCGAGAGATAGCACCGAGCCGCTGGGACCGACGGCGTGCCCGGAGGAGGGCTTGCAAGGTCCGTGAATTACTCGAGTTGGGATTGCTGCCGCTTATCAGGTTGCAAAATCCGATCCTATATTTAAATGACATTCTTTTCCGCATCAAATTGTTGAGCCGTTCCACCCTAAAACTGGATCAGCCCGCTCAGCGAAAGCTGTAAACACTGAATGCTGCATGTGCAACACTCTGCCAAAAGAAAAGAAAATGAAAATCACCCGTTTACATTGGTAATGGGAGAAGCAAAAAGATTTTTAAAGAATTACATTTTGGAACAGAAACAGAAACCTGGAAATTATGAAAATTAACTTGATCTGAATAATTTTACCAGTTCTAATAAGAAACATAGACAAGGCTTTCCAAGTGCTCATAAAAACTATAGTTTAGCATAAGAATCTGCCACTCTTTACTACCCTTCATAATCTTTGCATTGCAGGCAAGCCGAAAGATTTCAGATTCCTACAGAGTATTTCCTAAAGAGGGCTCTCACTTGTAAACACATACAGAAAGACAAGAAAAAAAAAAAAAGATCAAAATAGACAAGTGATATTGGCTACAAAAAAAGACAACTGGGAAATAGTGCGTTCCTACTGGTAAGCGATGTCTGTGTGCTGCTGTGCAGAAGGACCCAAGTGCCATGGGCAAACATGTACATACCCTTCCACGGGTGGAGAAACCACCCTGGCTTTCAGGTCCAAAACGAAGAGTTCTACTTTGATGCAAGGAAGCCACAGTCCTTTGGAAAACTACATTTTGCAACCAAAACCAAAGTTAAGTGCTGGAGTAGAATAGATTGACCTTAAAAAGAAGATGAATGAACCCATAAAAGTCCTAACTGTATTTGCAGCCGCTCTTCCACCCTCAGCACACCGCACCGTGCCCAGGCACTAGAAGCACTTCCCCGCGGACCGTGATGCTCAGTCCCGGCTGATGCTCATCCCGTGCCTAGACATGGCAGGGCAATCCGAGGACAACCTATCCATCTGCAGTTTGGATTTCCTGACTTTTGTTAGCTTGGTCATAGTTTTAACATGACTGAAATATAGACTTTTGTATGTTCATCCGAAACGTCCTGCAGATGCCAGCCACTGCTCTGGTTCAAATGCTAATGAAAACATCACAGCGAGACCACTACTCCACGGGACGATTGACTCATGCAATAGCCACGACATTATCTGGGTCGGGAACAGCAAACAAGGTGAATGAGGTAAAGGAGGTCATTCTTCATAGCAATGGCCTCAGGAGAACGGGAGAATCCAAAAATAAGACATTTGTTGACTGGATGCCCTTGAGCTGGCAACCAAGCTGACTCAGTAACGGAGCCAGCATTAGACATCAGCCTGGGCTTGCTGCTGCCAAGCAATCCCAGTAACCAGCGAGAGTTAGCAGGAGAGAGACTGTGTGATTTAATAGATTAAGAAATAGGCGAGAAGCCAGTCACTCCCAAGTTTTAATCCTGGCTCTGACATCAGTTACACTTGTAACCTGCGGGTATGAAATTTGTGCTTTTAAATAGGGGTGCGTGTGAGGGGGCATTAACTGGAAGGTGAAGTGGCTGTTGCCCTACACATGCTCCCGTTCCCTGCCATTAGCAGCACCACCACCTGCAGTACGCGTGTCAGCACGCGCGACATAGCCCAAAACACAGCCCCCAGGCTCCTCATCCACAGCACGCCCGGATGGGGCCTGAGGAGCAAGTCTGAATTTCAGACTTATTCTACCACCAGCCAGTGCGTCCATGTCCCGCGAGGAAAGCTTGGCTTTGGGAAGTTTAAGTCACTTAAGCTCTATTGAGCTTAAGGGAGTTATTCCAGTCTTACAGCCTGGCAGCCTGGTTTGCTACCCTTGCTTCTTTTAAATTCTGCTCTTGAAAGTCTTAGTACTGACATTTACAGGGGAGCCCTTCCTCCAGCCCTGGCCCGTGAGATTGACGGTCCTGGGTGAAGCTCTTCAGTTATATAGGTCTGAACGTTGCTATAAGGCAGTGAGGTGCCAGCTGACACCACTGTTACTCTGATCCATAAAAGTCTATACTGGCAGCTTGCTGGAGGTTGATAACATCTGCAAGTTGTATTTCTGACAGAGCAAATTTCTCCGGACTCTGACTTCTCCGAAATAAACAATTGTAGAGGCTTTTGTTTTCCATTTCCTAAAAACAAGTTTCTAAAAATGTTCTGAGAGAGGGAAAAATCCTAGTAAAAAAGTCAGTAGAAAAATAAAATCTGTTGATACATATCATGATAGTCTCAGTTTTTACTTACTGATTTGGTAGATACAGAGTTTTTGGCAGAGTGTGACTTTTGAAGGTGACAGTGTCCATTTAACTCAAGTTCAGTACCTCCTTTCTTGCTGTACCTGCCCAGCTTCTTTGTGTTCAGCAATCAGAATAAAAGCCAATTGATTTTAGGTTAAAATGATCCTGCAACCTTGGAGGTGCATTGAAAGGAAAAAAAACTCCAGCACCCTCTGCTGTCTGCACACAACCTACGCGGGGATCCACCACCGCTAATTCTGGACGTTTACAATATACACATCAGCTTCACATAGGCCACAGAAAACCGAGCGCTGGAAGGGACTGTCCAGGGGACTCGTTTTAGATGTCCAGTTTGAGGTGAGATGACATCCTACAAGCTGTCCGTCAAGTACAAAGGAAATCTAAACAATTTGCTCAGAGATAAGCATACTCGTAGACACCTACAGCAGATAAATCCCACCTTGACAGTCTGCGAACTAGAAGAAACGGAAAGCTTTGGCACGAGGAGGCATCACAGCAGATCGTCTCGTCAGATGTTGTGCCCGTGTACGTGCAGGCTAAATTTGGTAGAGCAGAGCGAGAAAGCTTTGTTTGGGTTGCGGGGAACAGATTCTGCTCCCTGGCAGCCAGAGAAAGGTATGAAACTCCAAGGAACAACATGATCAGGAGGAGCCAGAAGGGCAGGAACTGCTCTGCTGGAGAAGCACCTATTTGGTTTGAAATCTGGGCTCCAAAAGCTTTGCTCCCACCTAGCTCGCTCCATGTCAGCCCAAAGAGCTGAATTTCAGGAGCTGTATCTTTGTTGTGGTAAACCACCTATCTCCTGTCAGCAACACGTGGGAGGGAATAAGACCTGCCAAAAAATACATTATGGAGATGTGACATTCAGCTCCTGTACAGTACCTTTAATATATCTAAAACCCAACTGACTCTGAAAGTCCATGCTGAGGAGATCCTTATAGCAAAAACTTGGATGAATTAATGCCTTCACCCAGGAGGCAGAAGGAGAAGATTTCTTTCCAAAAATCCATGTTCACGTCAGGGAGAAGAATCGGACACTTTCACCAGCAGCAGTTTCAGTTGTTGAAGAGATGCAACTCATACCTCGTCTTGCCATTTTGGCTATTGGAGATGGGAGTGAATTCATTTCTTCATCATCCCTGATGGGGTTTTCTCTTGAAAATTATGTAGTTACCCAGAGAAAACAGAGAGATGCTCTTAAATGTCATTATCAGAAAATAAGATCATCTGTTGGCCCTACAAAAGCACATGTGAAATCACAGCTAAAGAAAACTTGTACTTTTAAATGAACTGAACTAATATCTTTGTTTATTCCATGCATGCCAGCAGCAATTTAACTTCAGAAAGCAGTTATTTCAAGCAGCTCTAGCTGCCATGATTCACCATGGTGAATGATTTTGCCTCTCACAGCAAACCGGGAAGTGGTGTGAATGGCTTATTTTCCTGCTCCAATAAACTCCGACTCATCATTTTGCAGATTTGTCTTTGTTTCTTATTTGCCTCCAACATAAAAATAATCTGAAGAATCAAAGGAAAAGACTTGAACGGGAAGGATGATCTCAAAACTTATTTAGTCATCTGCATCTGTGCGGGAGCAGCCGCTCTCGCTTCCTGCCAGTCACCTGTCCGCTGCGTTTTTCCACGTCCAAGTACGTTCCTGCAAGACGGAGCTTTATCTTTTTGACAATTACTCAAACTTAGCAGAATTTAAACGCCAGATAAAATTGGAAAGTTCTGTTTTGGGCAAACTCCCACCTCGCTTTTTGTTTCAAACAGAAGTGTGAAGTAAAAGAGACATCATTTTTTCCAGCAAAGTGAAAATCAGTGCATCTCAACACGCAGTTAGCACATCTGGGGTTTGACCCAACTCATTTTTTATGTGACCCAAGAAGGCTGCCAGAGAGGCCGTCTGTGAGCGCCCAGGGCCCAGAGAAGAGCTTCATCTTCAGCTGACGTTGAACGCCGCTCTGCATGGGCGGTACTTCTACAAATCTGCCCGGGCCATTTCTCAAAGGTTTTATTTTCCACAGCCCACATGTCCAAAAAGCTCACACGTGGTGATAAACATGCATCACCACGAACACGCTCTAAGTGCTCTCTGTCTTCTACACACATCAAGAGATTTTCAGCCCTGCCTGAAAGAAACTATGATTTTGCTGCAAGTACCTATATAGCTCTTTAACAGCTTTCTGAAATGGTTTCCCTTTTGTACTGGCTGCAAAAGGATTTCCTGGACTAAGCCACTAACCAGGGTTTGCGTGAGACCACTGGGCTGGCTTTTTCCAGTAGGTACGTCTGGATGGAGACTTGGCTTTATTGCCACAGTTTACTACCAAAGTCAACAGCGAGTGTCAGCGAGCCCAAAGTTGGCACTGGTTGGGAAAGGGCCCTCAACGTGCCCTCAAAGCGTGCTGCTGCCCAGCACGGCCAGTCCCAGGAGACGCGGGGTGTCCTTTCGGATGAGCCGTTGTGTTTGCCGGCTGCTACAGCGGCAGAGCCCGCGTTGCCATCCCGGCTGACAGGGCAGGAGCTCGCGGCACGTTTTACACCCCTTGCTCTTCTGAACCTCTCTGTAGGTCAGCTTTTCATTTAGGAAACAATCATTCCTTTTGCACCCGTTTTGTTAGCATTTACCACCCATACCTAGCCAAGAGAGAGACACTTGCAAACTGCAAACATCCCCCTGGTCACCCCACCTCCAGGGGCAGCTGGATGCTACTCGGTGGGGATGAAGAGCGTATTTGGGGACCTCGCAATCTCCTCAAATGGCTGCCGCGGATAACAAAGTTTTGTACCCTCGTTGCGCGACGTCCCAGGACCAAACGAGGCTTGACCTGAGCCTCGCTGCTGTGGCTTTCGAAGGGGAAAATTACTACAGCTCAGTCTTTCCCAACTGGAAATGATTATGCTTTTGTTGCTACCGAGGGTGCTCCTTGGCAGGCGGCCCAGGCACCACAGGTAATGGCCGCAACAGGAGGTGCCGCAGAGACATTGGCATTTCATCGCGGGGGAGAAAAAGGGGGAAAACGCGCTATCTGCGAGCTCGACACAACCAGCTCAGGGTAAACCCATTTGTCAGAGCGGCAAGTGACCTTTTCCGTTCACCTGTGATTAAGGAACCAGATTTGTTCATTAAGGCCAATAAACCAAATTAAGATGGCGGGGTGCAGGGGATTCAAGCAGCTTTTGCCATCCCACTCCTTGAACTCATCTTATTAGAGCAGCCTGGGAAGTGGAAGGAGTAACTCGGGGCAGGTCAGGGCAAAGCAGGGCTAAATCTGTGTCTCTCGACCCGTTGTTAATCATCTATTCTCTTTCTATAAATGAATTTGGAATGTGGAGCAAATCATACTAAAAGATTTCTCCTCCTTGCTGAATACTTCAGGAGCTTTAAGGAATTCAGCTCAGGAGCAATGCTTCATTCAGGGCTGTTGATTAGTTCCACCGTGGAGTGCACTAGACAAGACAATAAGTGGACGACAGACACAGTGATTCATAGATTACTCTGCTGAGAGTTGCAGGTGTTTTGGGATCAAATGAAAGGAAAGGAGGTTGGGTCGGTTCTCAACCGCCTTCCTGTTAAAGGATTAGCACGGGTAACTCAAAGTTATTAAAATCACTCTCATAAATGTAAAAGTTGGAGTTTTTCCTCAAAATTGCCTTTCTCCCCCCTCCCACCCCACCCTTTCCTAGCAGAAACAGCACATCTCTCAAGTTTAGAGTTAGCGGCAGTGCCAAACCGAAAGCAAAGAAGGGGGCCGGATGATCACCTGGCGTAAACAGGAAGAGTTTCCGGAAAACTTTGCGTAGAAGTCCAAAAAATTGATTTAACCAAAGCCCTGAAACTCTTCTCACTTCCCAGAGATGGTCGGATGTCATAAAACATGTGCAATTACTTAAGATACAGGTATATGACTATAAGACCCTTTTCCTTTATCAGTATGAAGTATAAATACCGCAGGATAAAAGGATTTTAGTGAAGTTGGAAAAAAGGAGAGTATCATGCACCTTGCTGAAGCCAACAGAGGACGGACTTTCTGCCTTAGCCTGAGGAGAGCAGGAGCACGGGGGGTACCAGCCTCAGCGGGGGGACACGGCGGGGTGGCTCTGCCAGGTGCCACAGCTACCTGTCCCCTCAACGGCACATCAGCAGGGAGAGAAGGCAAAGGGATTTTGCTCTCCAGGAGTGCAGCCAGGAGGGAATAACTATAATTTAACCACATGCCCTGCTTAGCTAAAGCAGGGAGCCAATGCTGCTGCAAGAGCTCAGCCACCCGCCCCTTTGCTTGCACGGCCAGGGAAACCAAGTGCCATCTTTTCCTAAGATAAACCAAAATCCACCGTTTCTCCACCGCCTTCCACAGGCTCCAACACCGACGCTGCCCCTCCACGCCGCTCTGCCAAGCCTCGCAGAACGCTGCATTTACGTACGCGGGCCCTCGAGGAACCAGTCGCTAACATACTTTTGAATTCGACGCTTCAAATGGGTATGCAAATCCCACATTTCATGCATCATGGGGTGTTTTACGCTTTGGCAAGAAATGAAAGTCACCTAAGAAGCAATTGCCATAATAGGGTGATGAGCACAATAGAAAGACGTTTACAGGGCTAAACATATTATTGACGTGTCTGGTTTGACATAGTTTCAGTACAGCAAGACACGCAGCTCACATGTCAAAAACATGTTTTCAGCAACTACAACGTACGCATCCAGAAGTGCGGTACTGTACTCTGCTGCTTACAGACACTGCCTAAAATAGGAATTAGGAAGTGTTATTAATTAAAAAACAATTTATATATACTGTATATTCTGAGTAAGGCATTGCGTTCCTCTGGGATTTTGACTTGAGGAGATTACAAGCACGTAAAAAAAAATCTTAGTGAATTTTTGTCAAATCTCAAAAGATATGCTAAACAGAGTAGACGATAAGCAATAACATGTGGTTTAATGATCCTATCTGTTTTTTTCACATTTAGAAACATACGTGAAACGGATTTCTTTTTATCTTTGATATTTGGGGGATTATTCATTTTTAAATCAATTTTCTAGTTCTAAGATGTGCTATACGGCAGCATTCATGTTGACCGCCATGTTTTTCAAAGTGCATTTTATCAAATATCCCTTACTTGCAAATAAAACTGTCTTTCTTCCTCTGCTTTTCTTTCTTTCTGACCTGCAATCACGAAAGCAGATTTGGGCTGCTAAGAGCAGCTCCCAGCCAACACACCTCTGCAGGGGACGGCAGCAGCTCCTCACCGCTGCCAAGTGCCCCCCTTCCCACCCCTGGTTTCCCCAGGGCTGGGCCCTGGGCATCAGGTGAGCAATCATCAACTTGCATTTCTTGCAACCCGGTTAGCAAAATCTGCCACGTGATGGAGGGCGAGCTGAACCAGGGAGATCTGGAAGGAGACCAAAAGCTGAAGGAGATGCTCCAAGCCTGGCACAGAGACCCCAGCTGCTCCCCAGCCAGGGCTACGGGGCAGCTCCTGCGTGGCGGATGGGAAGAACAGGGACATTCATTTAGCAACTGGCCTCAGCTTTTTCACTTAGCCCGGAGGGAAAATTCATGCCTGCAAACAGCAGCCAGGAAAAGCCGGGTGGGAAGGTCTCAGCCACACCATCCACATCAAGGACACGTTCTCGGCTGGGAAAGGGCAGCGCTGCCCGCAATGCCTGCCTGCTGCACCAGCCAACGTGCAGGGGCAGAGCGAGAGGAGACGGCGAGGGGGCGTCCCCGTGTGTTTCACCCCAAAGTCCAACATAACAGTGTTGCAGTGAAGGGTTAAATAAAATTGGAAAATAATCCATAAAGCACTTGGCTGTCTTTTGGGACAGAAGGCTCTGCACTGTGCGTAGCAGGGTGAGCTAATATTGCTAGAAATAAAAGCACTACAAATATTAAAAGGTGCAAGATCATGCAAATGCTGAAGTTACTGCAGGCTGACCCAGGGTATAAATTATTTGCTAAACAGAGGATCTATACACGTCCCAAACATGTCAGGGAGGAGAGCACTGCGAGGCCGACACCTGGTCCCGGCTGGGCATGGTGTGGAAAAACCAGCCCCTTGCAGCACCCTGCCAGACCCCCGCTTCCTCACCTACCAAACCCTAAAAAAACCACTTGTTTGTAGTTTGTCCTGTCACATTAAATTGAAATCTTTCATTGCTTGGCTAGGAAATATAATAGAAAGCAACATTTCAAGGTGATCTACCCTTCCAAACATAATCTTTAGCCAATTAATAATTAACCAACTATTTATTGGTCAGCTGATACTGCTTGAGATATGAAGTTCCAGGCAATGCACCAGTGAGATCTCACACAGCCCTACTTCTCTTAATTAAGCACAGGTGAAAGGATATTTCGGCTAACCCTATTAATCTGAAGGTCCTTTGAGGTAGGAGCAGCACGAGCACGATGCAGCTCTGCATCCCAACCGACCCGGGCAGGCTTTTCCTCCTCCTTTCTGCCATCCCCAGCTGATGGCACAAGCTAACCTTGTCAAAGAGCCACTTGTCACATCTTCAGAAAAAGCCATGCACAGGCGCTGCTCTGACTTCAGGGACCATTTCCCTTCGGATTTGGCCCACGCTCAGGCACCTCTGCATGGGATCGGGCATCCTTTCTCCCAGGTACTCCCCAGCCTGCCAAGCACTAAATTTCCAGCATGCCTGCAGCCCCCTTGTGGAATGAGGTTTCAAACACTATGCCAAATAGAGGTATTGTTTTAATTTAAGAGTGTGGAGGAGTTATTTTAAGCTGCCATGGAGCTGATCCTGCAGGTGCTGCAGGCTCCCAGGGCAGCGGCAGCAGCTCCCGGCACCTTTCGGGATGCGCTGGAGCCTCCGGCAACCCGAGGGGAGAGTCCATCCCTATCGTATTTAAACACCAGCAAAATGTTTGCCTTGTTTCTCTATAATCCCTCAGCACGGGCCTCCGGTTGGGGTTTTTGTGTTTTGGTTTAGCCCAGAATTGGGGATTTTGCTTCGCGGTGTTATTTCTAGCCCTCCGGTCCCATTCTCCACTCGCTGCAGGACTGGAGGAACTTTCCAGCCTGCGCCGCTGCTGCAGGCTCTCCAAGCGCTGTTCTCGCTTTCAGTGTTTCCCCGCTTGCGCCTGATAAAATAAATTGCAAGAGATATCAAGTCACTTCTGATTTCACTTTCGCTGGAAACATCTCGGCGCTTCTCAAGATGTCACACCCATCAAAATCCCGAGCAGGATGCAGGAGCCAGCAAGCAGCCCAGGAGCAGAGACGCGGGTTCGTAAGGCACTGGGCGAGAGAAGCACAATTAACATGCCTTTCCTTGCCAGCACGCATCTAGCAGAGCATATCAAGGAGAAAGTGGTGGTGGGGGGGGGAACCCCACGCTCCAGTGTTTCTAATAAACTAAGAAACTTTTTTGACTTTCATGATGTACATATGGCCGTTAATTTCAATGTCATGTTATGATTTTTGGCTGAGCCAACAGTATGTATGTATGGATGGAAGCAAGCAAAACAAATGCATTTTGTATTCAAATTTATACAACACCATACATTTTTATGCTGTTTATTTGAAAATTAATTTTGGCTTAGGCCTTAGAGACAGCAAATGTTGTCAAGATTTGAGGGCTACCTGAAAAGCCTTGGGGACAGCATTACCCTTATGCATAAGAAACAGCAAAATAAAATAAAAATAAATGAATTTCCAAATACGTCATGGCTAATCCCTTGAGCTGACCTACAAATGAATTATAGAGGGTTTGCTACAGGACTGAGTAGATCTTGTGATTTCACTGAGAGATTTATCTTATTTTCCAACTTATTTTCATATCTTATTTCCTTTTCTTTTAGAATTAGACTGTAAATAAAAGAGCTAAGACCGAATGAAGCTCCCTTTCACCGCACTCATATTGGATTGATAAATTAAAATGGTGAGATGAGTTTTGTATGACCCATCCTCGAGGATTTGGGAAATTTAGCCGATGCAAAACAAGGCATTAATTTGGAGAGGCCTAGCTACTTACAATGCTTAGTATTCTGACAATGATGAATGGCATCATTCCAAGCAAATGGTAATTTCACTTTTTGTGACAGTACTTTAGAGCAAAACCGACTTTCTTCACACAAAGAATTTGCAATCCTATTGAACAGAGGCTGTACCTGAATATCAGAAATCCTTCATTGTTTAAGTATCATCTGATATTCTTGATTGGCTCCAGACTGAAGGTCGCAGTTGAATTAGGGAGAACGGAGGTTAAGTCCTAACCTTGAAAGATTTAGCAGCCATTGAAACACTGCCTTTGGGCACTTATTGGCCTGTATTTATCAAAAAACTTTTCAATTCAATGAGGGGAGGGAGAAAACACAAAACTTGTCACATTCATCAAGTGAAGCCACTGGAAAGACATCTACAGAAGAACACCCAAAAAGCATAATCTTTCAGAAGAGCTGATAGAAATGGTAATTGGATGGGATGAAGAATAATACTTCTAAAGCAGGGGTATAGAGAATATAGCTAAAAAAATCAAGGTCAGGAGAAGAGAATGTATCCTTTTTAACTTAATAAAACTTACATTTGCCTTTTGTATTGCAGAAAATATTCCAGGTACCATCTCTAATTTATTTCTGCACAAACACTTCTGAGCGAAAACAGGATTACAGACAAACTGGAAGCGTGTTTTCTTTTAGTATATGTGCAGCAAACATAAAAGCATTGTTAGCAGATACAATTAGGGAAAAAAAAAAAAAAAACCCAAACACAACAGAAAACAAACTCCAGGACTTCCCTATTATTTAGAAATGTGGCTCAGCCTTCAGAAACACAGAGAGCATCTTTAAAAAAAGCATCTCCCTAAGGCACTCCAAAGCCACCTTCTATGATTGGCAAAGAGCACTGACATTGTCTCCCAAACAGGGAACAGAAATGATGAATCATAAAAACTTGATTGCACTTCTTCCTGCCTCCTCACTAACAAGCTAATCAGAGACCGCGAAGTGACTGTCATGTGTAAACGGATGAGTTGTACGGGGATGCTATATTGTCCCATTTTTATCTTGCACAAACACCTCTGGCCTGAACTTTGAAGGCTTTTGGCACATTTCTCGGGTTTTGTATCAGGGGTCCTATCCAGCTGGTGAAGAAGGGGAAATACTGAAGTGCTGTGTCGCTCTGCTCGGCGGAGTTGCACGGATGCAGGTGTCTCCTTACTGACGAAGACATCAGCTAAGAGGAAAAAAAAAAAAAAAATCTGCAAAAGGTCAGTATCTGCAGACACGAAGCCTCCAGCCAGCTCCCTAAACAGTTAACAGAAACAGCTCCTACTACCAAAACATCCCTGTAAATAACTCCTGTAATGAAAGTAGAGGTGAAAGCATTTGTTAATTTTTCCATAGTCCAAGGAATTTGGCTATTGATGCCTATTAATCCAGGAAATATAGCATTATATTTGTCAAGAGCTTCTCAGGATGTACGGCTGGAGGAATAACCTATGATTTGTGCTGACAACATTTTCTTCACCAGACCAGGTACCGTATTTTAGGGTTACGGCACATTTAGTGATAGCGTTGGCTAATCTGCTCAGGGCACTATTGCTCATCGGTGAGGTTTTCCTGCTCCGACATACCTGAAAAACAACCTTTGCCAACCAGAACTGCAGGTCATCCCCGTCTCAAAAACATTAGCTGCAACACATGACAGGGACAGGTCAGTGAAGACACACTGACATGATGAAAACGGCAATGAGGGACAAAAATAAAGAGCAGCAGCCCGAAAAATCTGTAATTTGGGGTGAAACCTACCATCTGTTCTTCGACACCTTGACATCAAGAAAGCAGCTACAGGGATGCCCTGGTGTGCCTAGGCATTTGTGGACATATGGTATGTTTTACCATTAACTGCAAATTTCCTCACTTTTATTGTTTTCTGTCACAAGCATCATGTTTTCTTTAGTGTGGATTTGTTGTGTGAACATATTTATTATACATTCCATGTTTTTCCCAGCCACTGTCCACTTCTCCTTGGCTTTCTTGGTCCCCAGACTGGTCAAGGCCATGCCATTGTAGGGACCCATCCCGAGGATGCCGACTGCCCTGCAGGACCTCGGGCACCCATTGCAGCGTTAGAAGCGCTGCATCCCACGACAGGGGTCTGCACTCCAAGCTTTGTGTTTTCCTCCCCGCTGCTCAAAACCCCCGTTAAATCACCATCCAACAGGTGCCTCATTTCTCCTCCCCAGCGTGTGGACCTGCCAAGCTGACCACCACCCTGCAGATGGCCAATCTCCTCAAGTACTTTCTTAAGCTTTTTATTTTCCCATCCAAGCCAGACTGGACGTGTCTTTGGCCACATTTAGCTCTGGCAGGAGCAGACCCTGCACTGGTCCTCCCCCCGTGTGCACCATGCTGGGTCTCCTTCTTGTCCCACCATCATAACCCCAGGAAGAAAACCAGCAGCTTAAGGGAAAAGTCAGATATACTCCTGGGTAACTCAGTCTCACATTAATTCCTATGTGGTCACAGCTGAGGTGAGCCCACATCCACTCCACTGTCTCTGAAAGAGCCAAAGGAAGGACTTTTCAGGACACGGCCCATAACTAACTACAGAGGCACAAACTGGATGGCCACAGTCCGCGTGGTGACGGTCAGACTGGAAAGGTCACGCTATCGGTGATGAAAGAAAGAGGTATTTATAAGATCAGTGCTTTTAGGTAAAATCTGACTGCAAATGTCTAGAAAATTAAATATACGTTAGCCATAAAAAGAAGAACTAACCTCTTACATCCACAACAAATTCCCGTATCACCTGCCATTATTCAGAGGCAGATCTTACACCCCATCGCGGCAATCCTCAGAGCTGCCCTTTGTTATCAGTGTAAGTTTTGACTGAGCAGAAGTTGAGTAAACACCTCAGGATTTGGCCCTCTGATGTTGAGCAACCAATCTTAATTTAGAGCATACATTTCCCAAAATACATTAAAAGTCTAAGTTAAACCTTTACTGCAGCAGGCTCCAGGAAAGCAAAGTAAACAGGTCATTATTTGTGGCAATGGTGGCGTGTGTGATTTTCCAAAAAAAGGCCGGTTTGTGGGAAATCACTGAATTAATCGCTACCCCGCATAAAAGGGGTATATTCTACAATGATTTCAGCACGCTTCTATGAATTTATTTATCCGCCTGATGCCACCTGTTTCGCTGCCGGTTCCTCCAGCCACATACCGAGGCATCGCTGGGGGGGTCAAACCAGGAAAATTCCTGGGGACCATCTGCTTATTCATAACCCCCAAACCCATATTTCCATCTCGGCGTCATATCCACCCTTATTGCGGGGCATTGTGCGCTAACAACCATTATTTAATTAACAGATGAAGAAGCCCTGAAAGCCGCGCCGGCAGATTTTGAACTTGATCTTCTCTCATTTGCTGTCATGCAAGACCAGATAAATGACAAGTATTTCAAGAGTCTGCAAAGGCCCTTTAGAACAGCTGCACAGGCTTCACCCCTTCTTTGCAGCAGGTTTCTCACTTAAGAAAAAAACACGCTTCATTACATCGCCTCTTACTTGAGCTGCAAGGGTCTATTCAAGGAAGATAAGCCTCTTAGAAATGAAGTAGCGTTGAATTTAGGTTCTGAGTGACAGGAGGAAGGTTTATCCATTCAGCAGACAATACTGCTTTCTCTGCATTAATCTAGGAGGCGGACAATGATCTGTTTTTTAGGCAGCATCTCATCTCTTTTCCCACAGCAGAAGGTGATTAGAGTTCGGAAGCAGGGACTGTGAAAGAAAGGCAAGCGCTATCTCCCCAGCCCTCCTGTTTCCTGAGCGGGCAGGAGGGAAGTTCTCGGCCAAGTGCATCAATCACAGGGCTGGCGCTCAGGATGTGCCGCCTGCTCGGGGGCTGACCGGGGGCTGGCAGGTGAGGGCACGGGCACCCCGGCAAGCCCCAGCCCCGTTATCCCCGCACACAAACGCACGGGCTCGGCGGAGGGAGTTTCATAACCCCACGCGTCTTGCATTTGGGACAGCGGGGAATAACTCCCCGGTATGAGCCCAGGGTAGGTAATAGGCGTCAGAAAACACTTTTCCTTAAGCGGGTCCGGCCGAGGGGTTGCTTATCAGCGACGAGCGTCGGCATTTCTCAGCTCACCCCTCGCAGCAGCGCTCTGTGCTCGCCGGCAGCTCCGTCCAGGCGATCTCCCAGCGCTCACAAAGAGGCCCACGCCGGTCTTGCTTTGCAAAGAGGGGAACCAAGCGACCAAGAAGCAGATTCGCCTGACGCCACGGCAGCAAAACGGTTGAACCCAGAAATTTTGGCTCTCCCCTTCCTCCCCGGGACCTCCTGGTGGATTACACACAACCAAAGGAGCCGGGAGCTGCCTCAGGGAGCCCGCTCGCCCTGTGCACGCTCCCGTAACGACGCTCAAAAACGGCTAAAGCTTTTTTGTGTCTCCTACCACCTCCATTTTCCACGTTGAAGGAGCAACCTGCGATTTCAGCCAGCTCTCCAGTGGGAAAAGCGAGCTGCCGGGAGCCACGCGAGAGCGGCACGGCCGCGACCTGCTCAGCAGCACTGGCGTTTCTCTCTGCTTTTCCGAGATGCGTGCCCCCAGCTGTCAGGCTGGAGGGGTTTTAAGCACTTCAGCTTTTCCAGCCACGCACGCGTAGGCATGAACAGGCAAGGTATCGAGAGAGGCAAATATACTAAACTGTGAATAAATACACGACACAAATACCATAGTTGGTGCTGGTACACGGGGCAAGACATCAAGCTTTCCAAACAGAATTATTGAACTATTCATACACCCATCTTCCGACATGCAAAATAACCTGCAACTTCAACCATTTTCTTCAGGTAATCACTATAGCACCTAAATCTTCACAAATTAATGTTGCAAATACTGGCTAACCCGCAGAAATCAGGTTTCTTGTCCCCACTCGTCAGGGAACCCAGCAGAGGATATGCCCATAACCGAAGGTTGTCGCAACCCCCCGGGGAACATCAGGACCGAAAAAGCCAAGACCAAGGCACATTGGAGACGCCATCCCCGGCTGCCCAGGGACCTGCTTGGAGCACAGCAAGGAAATCCAAGTCTACATCAGCCGAGCAGTTAAAAAAAAAACAACAACAAAAAAAAAACCTTCCTACAAGTATTTTTGCCATTTTATGTAATACCCCATGGAGCCTATTTTTAAGTAAGCAAATCCTCCGTAAGACAAACAACATTTTCTAGATCAGGAGGACTTTGTTGCGTCCCAGAGCAAAGCAGCTAAAGAGAATCCTTTTTCATTGCCAGGATGCTCTGAATAACTTTTAAGGAGCAACACAGCAACCCTCGCTCCCGTTAGCGACAGCCCACAGTTCAAAATGCAGCGTGTTGCAGAAACACGGCGAACCTTCCACAAATAAGGAGCGTATTGACACATTTTCTCTTCGCCCCTTTGTGCTAAGCCTGTGTAACTGCGCTTGGGTGAATGGCTTTTTGTTATTCTTATCTCCGTGCCTCAAAATTCCTCCAAACACATCTGTCACGGCACAGCTTGAGAGCCAGCCCCGAACAACTCCGGTGTCACAGCTCTCCTATCTCCCCTCCCAGGTGGGAAGAAGTTTGCACAGACATTTCTTTTGCTCATCGGAGCATGGCTGGCGTGCCGAGTCAGCACCGCACAGACCCACGTCCTCCCCTTTTTTCCTTCTCCACCCCCCCCCTTTTTTTTTTTTTTAAGGGGACTTAATTGCTTCGTTTCAGATGTTATGTTTAACCTCAGGAAATGGTACTATAGACATGGCAAACAACTTTCTGGTTGTTTCCAATCAGTACCATATTATAAAGTACAGCCAGTTAAGAATCCTATTCATTTTCTTGCCCTGTCATCTTGATCTTATTTGAATGTCTGGGGAGCAGGAGGTGCTCGCTCAGCCCCGCGTTTCAGAAGTGGGGGCAGGAGCGTCTGTGCAATGTGTTAGAGACACTGAAAGTTTTCATTTTGACTCCTTAATGAGAGCGACCTTTGCCACGGGCTGATGAGTTCCATACCTGTCCTGGTGTGTTTTCTGAAAACATTTGACACTGCTCGCAGGTTTGACGGGGATATGACTAATGAAGTCTTGGTATAAAAATAATGGGCTGCAATTGCAAGTCATTTGTGTGAAACCAAACTCCTTAAAAACTTGTCTCTGCTCACTTTCTGTTTTCTAAATGAGTCAATAATACGAATCAGATGGCTTGAAGGAATAGACCCCCAAATATTTCCTCTCTCCCTTCTATAAATTAGCTGCCATTTTGTGCAATTTTTGTTGCCTCCAGGCACGGTTTAAATTGGACTGTAGTTACTAAATTGCTGGAGCTATTGCAAAATGTGTAGGCTAATACATAATACCTTGTTTTTGTTAAATGTATAGTAACAGCTCTTCTTGTGAGGTCAAGAGGCCCAGGCTGCTACTACTTAGAATGCATAACAATTTTATGTAAAGTAACGGGGAGGCAGGCAGGAACGTGTGCTTCTGCTGCAAGTTTTAAATAATCACAAAAATTTATGTATTGTTTTCACCTTTTTTTTTTCTTTTTTTTTTTTTATCTGCTGCAAGGGCAGAGGGATGCCTGTTGCAACACTGTGCTTTGCCTTTAGTCCCTGCTGTGGGACTCGCCTGGGGGTCAGGGGAATGCGGCACCAGGAGCCTCCCAGCCACATTAAAGAAGGCTATTTTGGAGACACAGCACAGTGGCTCATCCTCCGCCATCAAAGTTTAAATTCTCTTTTTAACTGAATAGGTACACCATGAATCTAACCACCTGGGTAGTCAACTTAGAATATACAAAACGCTGCAACGACAACAACAAAAATATCCTGGCAACTCCTGAACTGTGCTGTATTCACAGCGCAACTGGATGTGCCACTGACTCTTCCAATTTTAACATCAGCACTGATAATTCGTGTTTTTCTTTAAGCCTCAGCTCTTGGAGTCATGGGAATAGATGAGGATTTTAACCCTCTATTAGAAGCAGCAGCTTACAACATGACAGAAGAGTGCCTGAAATTGTCACCCAAGCTACCTTAGGAACTCAAAACCTTGAAGAAAAACAAAAAGAAATCTATGTGCTTTAGCTTCCATACTTCTGAGGTACCTGATTCATGATTTTTCATTGCCAGAAACTGGAAAACCTGTTACAATGACTATGAAAACTTCCATCATAAACTACTCTGTTTTTAATCCAGCCTGACCACTGTTTGATGACAACAGGTCCGTACAGGTCCTAACTTTCCCTAACGTATATTTATTCCCACATAAATTATTTTAAATCCTCCCCTTTAAAAAAAAAAAAAAAAACAACGTTCCACTGGATACAATAAAAAGAAAATAAATACGTGATGGAGGTGTAGCCACGCGTTTTAGTACGCTAGTGGAAAAGGGTTCATATTGTACAGTTTTAGAGACCACGTGGACTAGAAGGGGCCACCGCTGCAGGGACTGCCAGCCACCGCCGGGAGTTTTGTTTGATGTTGAAACACACAATCAAGTTATTTTATATAAGATACTATTTTAGCCACATTTGGATAGGCAATTCAAAGGCAAAGGTCAACATTTTTCCTTCGGTTCGGGGATATACACACACCACGCAAGTACAAACACACATTGTGCTCACGTACGTGTGTGTATATACGTGCAGGAGTGTTATGAACGTGTGGAAGAAATAATCTGCACAGGTTACAGACATTTCCCATTACAACCTGTAAGTAGTCTCATTATACCAAAGCTCATTTGCCCTCAAAACATGCAAAGTTAAAGACACGTGTAAACCTTTGCAGGACCAGGGCTTAAGTACACACTCAACCCCAGGCTCCAGGTTTGGACATGTTGTTCTTCAGCCCCAGAACAAACGCAAAGCTTCGTACGACTAAATATAGCCGGTATACAAGAGATTTTGTTTTGTTTTGTTTAGCAGCTCCCCTGTGACCCAACAGAAGTTACGAAACCAAATGAATGTAATAGAGCGTTCGTTCCCTGCTTATTGATGTTGCCTCGCCCTTGGGCATATTTGCAAAATTTCCTTCTACATAATAAAAAATGGCATGTCGCTTGGTGTGGCCAACCGGACTGCGGACCAGCACTAGTCAAACAGAGAGGCTATTCGCTGTTAAATGCCTGCTGCTCCTTCAGGACAAAGGCATTCCTGGACTCAGGTAAAGGTGATGTTCTTCTACGCTGAATCTCGGCGAGGACGGTACAACGATTTGTTGGTGGCGTTGCCCAGAGATAGGGCAGTCCCTTTTGGGAGGTTTGCTCACAACACAAACCCACACTGTTAAGTGGACTCACAGCTACCCTTGGAAAAGCCGCATGTCCCGTTTCATCATCTTTTTTCCTGCATAAACAAACACATCTACCATCACTGACATTTCCTTGCCTCCAGCCCCAAGCGGCTGCCATCGAAGGGACACACAAGAAATCCTCCCACGTGCAGCTCGGAAGCAATAGCAAGAGACTAGAAGCCACAGAGCTCACTTTGCTGTCTTCGTTCAAGGATTCACTAATACACCCCCATTAGCCAGACCGAGTTGCTTTGCTCCTGCCCTCCTGCATCCTGCGCAGATGCAGCCCTGCCCCGGAACAAGGGGATTCCAACACCCAAGTGCTCCAGGGCCCCACGTTTGCTCCCAAGCAGCACCCACCTCACCTCCAGGTAGGAAGGGGACCTGGCAGAGGGTGAGTGCCCCTCCGGGTGCCAGCATCACACAAGATGAACAATGGCCACAAACTCTGGCCTTGGTATCTCTACAGCTGCCAACTTCTGTGGTCAGAGAGCATCTCGCCTAGCTTTTGGGAAGACACTTCTCTGCAAGTGGTCACCCAGCCTCTTGCTGCAGAACACAAAGGAAGACACGTTGGACACCTCGCCCCAGATAGTTGGGCTCACTATGGTCTCACTGTCACCCACCAAGGGGGCTTTGAGTGCCACATCGAGCTGAATACCAAACGTTCAGACAGCTCAAGCTAGCCGAGATGAATCTCACCCTGTGTGGCAACCTACAGGGAAGTTCCCTCATCCTTGCCTGTTTCAAAACCTCTCATATTTCCCTTTAAAATACATGGTATCAGCTATGGCAGAGAGAGGGTCCTTGGCCAAATTGTCCAGCTCACTGTGGGATTTTCTACTTTCTGAACTCTGTTTTTGCTGGCTCAGGCTCGCTTATAGGTAACTGCACATATTTCACCCTCCGTGTGAACCACAGTGCACACTGTAGCTAAACCTAATTTGCAGTTTGGGGTACAAATGGGTAATTAGACATCCACCCCTTCCAACATTTGTGCCAGCAGTTTAAAGCGGGTACAGAATTACTAGGTTAAAATTGCACCTTACACCTTGACACCAGCTCTGAAAAGGCTGGTCCTGGGACATTGGACATTACATAAATATATGCACAGCCAGGAAGAAAATGGTGCAAGCCAGCCAGGATTCTTTTTAATATATCTCCTTAATTCAAGGGGCCCATTATATATAGCGCTCAGGACGGGAAAAGGAAGACTTGTACCCACTTGGGGGGGGTGGGTTATGGTTTAGCTACCAACTTTCTTTTTTGCTCACACAAGGGCTAATTCATAGGTTAAGTGGAGGATTATAGATGATAGAAATGCAGCAGCCCTTTTCCTTTCCTCCCCATGCTTTTCATGGAAAGAGAAAGAAGGCTTCTCTCATCCCTTCTGCAAAAGTGTCGACACATTTCCATAGCTCTGTGAGAGGACCTGCCATTTCTGTCACTCCGCTACCCCTTGTCCCTTTGTCCGCACAGCATCTTATTTCAGCTTGGAGAAGAATAATTCACGCCTTCAGAAGATAAGACCAGATTTCCTAGGAAATACTTCTGTAAGAAAAGCCTGGGCTGTAACCATGCCCAGGATAACACGAGCCCAGTCCTCTTTTTCACTAATTTGTGAGAGTTTTACCGCCAACTTTAAGAGAAGCAAAATCAGCCCTTTGCAAGATGTCTCTTTCAAAGCAGCATCTCGCTTAGCGCAACAGCACCTGCAAAGTCACCAGGCACCTTTGAGCGCGTTTTGTCAGTAGGAACAAGATGACAGCATGGAAATTCAAGCACTCGGCAAAAACCAGCCTGCCTTCCAGTACCCAGCCGTACTGCCCCATCGGAATAACTGTTTGTCTTTGCCTGGCAAAACTATATCTAAATACCAAGTAAATGCTTAGAGAAATTAAACAAATTGTTATAAATTAAGGGCTTAAGGCTGCAAACACTCACACTGAAAACAAATGCGTGCACGAACAGGCAGCCCCATTAGGCTGCTAGTGGCCCAAAGTTACCGACTGGAGCAAAATCGCAACCATGGGTTTGCTTAAAAGAAACCTCTGTGGCCTTTTGTTGCCCTGAAAACATAGCAAAAGCTACAGGCAGCTCTCTTATGCGTTTGTGCATACATTGCATCTCAGGGACAACATATAGGGGCTGCAGATTGCTGCATTTTTCATAGTAAGTGATCATATGCTGTTGAGCACAACAGTAAATAAAGCTCCAATATAAAACTCACGCAACTTTTTTTGCTGGCATGAAAATTAAGGCTTCCCCTAGCCTTCCAGTAACTTAAACACTTTCCTTTGATAGTTTCTCTTTTGTTTCCTTCAATGTTGTTTGTTTTAAAGAAATACTTGGAATTTTAGCACAGGATCTGCGAGTCACCTTTTTTTTTTTTTCCCCAACTCCTCCTGTTAAAACTTCGACTCCTTTTGAGTGCACAACAGAGACATTTGCTGGGTTCCCACAGGGAAGGAGGAAATGGAGAAAAAAGTGAATTTGAAAAATGTATTTTTTTGTGGGGGATAAATGCACATTCCACACTTGTTCTGGGTAAGACAGATGGGAAATCTACATAAAAGAAGCTCTTTGGGTTTTGAAGAGTGAAGTGGGGAACCAAAAAATGCCCTTTCATGAAAAAAAAAAAAATTAGGATCATCTATACATGTTTTTTCATGTATTTTCTATGGAAACATGGCCAGAGCTCACAGTTTCCACCTTAGGTACATTTTCCTTAGTTAATTAAAGCCTCTTTCCCCACATGACAAATGGGCCCTTCTCAGGAAAGGGCATGATTGCAGGCGCGGGTGAAGTCAAAGAGGGCATTCTTAGTGATTAGACATGAAATACGGACTTTGAAAACACTGAGATTTTGAATGTAAAGAGGGAATAACTTACTGCATCCTCAGGGTAAAGATAATTTATGCATCCTTTGCCTAAGTGAGTTTTCTCTATCTGTTTATTTTGGGTTCAAAAAGTCTATTTATCTGGTTGGGTGTACTTTTAAAAATGTACTTCCCACGGCCCTCCTCTTCTGTATAGTGCTCACATGTTTCCCAAGCCAAATTCATTAGAAATATTGCCTCGATGATATGTGAGCTTTCAAACGTGGCATACTTGCGGAGAAAGCATGGGCGCTGATGGGCTGAGTTTGGGGCCGGTGCCTCTGACCCACCCCAAAAGTACCATTGCAAACGTGCAGGATAGAAAAATCATGAATTATGAGAGGGAGGACCTAAAAATCATGAGATATTTTATATTTAATGAGATACTGGGCTTGGTGCTCCAGGCCACGTTTGCAAGCACTGCTTTTCCACAAGCGGTGCTGGAAACTCACTCTATTTTAAATGAAAATTGGGGTTGTCCCAGTTGCTTTTCCTATAAAGGTTTGGGCAGAGAGGTGTCACCAGCTGAAGCTTGCAGCCTACAGGAAAATTTTGGAGGTTTCTTCCTTTCATCAGAGAGGCACATTGAGCATCAGGGAAACAACAAAATTAAGCTGAGGAACTGGGGCAAAACACAGGGCAGTGATACAGAGGTACTGAATATATTCAAGAGGTACCAAATATATTCAATTCCTCCTGCATTCTAGAGCTCAAGGGCCACTTATTTCCTTAGCAGTGCTGTTTCTCCTTAGTTCCTCTAGCTTAAATGGGGAACTAGTATGAGCACAAGGGAGAGGGGAAGGGGGAAAGAAAAAAAAAAAAAAGACACCAAGAGAAAAACCTATTCTTGCTGTAGTCCAAGTAACTTCCAAGTAACTTCCAAGTAACTTGGCTTGCATGGCGTTCAGAGGGCACTTGCATAAGAAAAGCCAAAAAAGAATTCACAACCCAGCAGAAACAGTGACCGACCCATGGTCTTAGTCAAGTCCCCCGTCTCAGTTTCCCCATTTTGCAAAATGAGGCCCTTCTAAAGAAGTCTTCTAAAGCATAGTGGAAAGATCTGTATCAGCTAGCAACACAAACACTATCTACCTACTGAGTGCAATTACTAAATTCTAAAATGTAAATTTAGGGTGTGGAACCTTTCATTTTCTACCCGTGCGTTAAAGTATCTGGCACACTTTAATAATAAAGCAATCCCTCACTAATTCAGATCTTCCTCCTACTGAATTCAGAGGATCTCTGTCTATCAGGTGCTTGTACTTCAGAAAGGTAGTGATCTCTGTTCAGGTGTGCACGGCTGGAAAGTAACCATTTCAAAAAGATTGGTCACGTACTGGTGCTATTTAAAATTGAGAACATTTTTGGAAATAAGGGACTGTGTATGGCTGTCACTCTTCCTCCAGTTCTACAGAGATGCAAGGGTGCAGAGGGAATACGGAGGCTGGCCATGATCAGAGCCGAGACGCGCTATTCACCAGTGATTTAATGTAAAAAGAAAATCCAAATTCATCGTACAACACGTGAGAAAACAGAGTAGAAGTTTGCACCATGGAAATACAAAAGATTCTGGCCCAATCCCATTTTCCGTACGTATCCGAAGTGATTTCCAGCCCGTGGCCGGCAGCGCACCCCACCACCTGCGGCACGCACGCTGCCCCACCACACAACACGGCCTTTCCAAGAGACCCCTGCACCTCTCTTCTGATGGCTGGTGAAGTTTTCCAGGGGGAAACACTGTCCTGCTCGCTTCTCACCCCAATTTATCCCCACACAGCCTTGCTTGCACCTCCCACCGCAGCAAACGAGGGCTCCTCGGAGGTGACCCACCACTCGCGCGAGATGCTAACTGCTTCGTTCTGGTGATTACTACCTACCAAGTATGAGGAACAGGAAAAAATACCCCAAAGGCAGGCTAAAAGCGGGAATAAGCCTGGCATATATACGCAGCTCTTTTCTGCCATACCTTAGGGACTGTAAAACACACCGGCAAAATCAGGCCCCGTTCCCGCAGCCCCTGCTCACGTGGCAGCAGGACTACTTGCATGAGTTGGCAACTACTTACACAGCCAAAGAGCTGCAGGATCAGGCCCTTAATTGCTTAAAAATACACTACCCACCAATAGTTACCTAATTTAGCAGAATATATTACCTCTCTGCTTCATAAATCTTAATTAAAGCTGTTAGTTTTCCTATTATATGATCAAGAAATGCCCCATTAAAGTTAAGCAGTTTCTCCAAGTAATTATATACATTATGTTGTGTGAGTGTAAAGGTGCATATAGCATTCCATTTCCAATTATTTTGCATACCCTGAAAAGCACTATCTATTAAATAAAAAACTTGCAGAATTTCATTAATGCACGGTTTTTTAATCTCCCAAAAGTCAAAGCTGTCCCACAGGAGCGTATATACTCAGTGTTGGCTCCTTATAATACAATTTAATGCTCACAAACACAACTAAAGTATTTAAGCATTTACAGAGGTTGTCATAAGTGCTTTTCTTATTTTTGATCAAATTCAAGTCTACACTTAATACAGTTAACTGTAGTTATTTAATTTCAAAACTCAAGAATCCAACCTCAAAAATTTATAACAATATAAATTTAGTTACATTGATATAGGATATGTATGCTACTGGGAAACCATTTTTCAGTAAGAAGTGTAGAACTGTAAGATCTAAAAGGAGTTCTTTTTTAAAGTAAGCATTATTTCAAATAAACCTTGTCAGATTTCAAATAATATTTTCCTATTCGTCTGCAAAATGATTTCATAATTTTTAGTGGTATATTTCAAGCCAGTGCTAAATGCTACCAAAAACTATATATTGTAATTATGCTTTCTCTTTTGATGAGAATTTCATGTAAATACAGAACAAATATTAAACGGAGACATTGCAAATATCTTAAATACATTATTAACCAAAGCACTTCATTTCCTAGCAACTGGCTAGAGAGAATGAAATTTGGAAAATTATTCTTAGTTCCCCTAAGACACCGAATTTATTGCCTGACCACATTAACAATTAAAAGGTATATGCAAGATGTTAGATGTTAAAATATAATGGAAGGAGCTTAACATCTGCTCATATAAGGCAAGGAACCAACTCCTGCCCTTAAAAGTAACCTAATCAGGCTTGCAAGAATGTAATATTTTACTTTTAAGCAAAATATTATTCTCCAAAAACTGCAGAGAGTCGATCAGACACATAAAAAGGGAGGAAAAAGAAAGCACAGAGAGCAGCAGCCCCGGCTGGTGCTGATAATGTTTGATCCAATACAGTTTCATATCATCCCTCAGAGCTGACAGTACATTATTAATTGAAACATTGGGGCTGAACTATGTCCTCTTCTGTAGTAATCATAATATAATTATATCCCATAGGCAGAAATACTATTTCCACCTCTGCCCCTGAAAAAGTAATCTACAAACTGGCTTAAAAATGCGTGAAACCAAATAGTACACCACCACTCTATTTATGGTATCGGTACTCGGGGTCCATAAATCACGTTGCATGTTCCGAGGAAACAGATAAACAAAAATATCAAACATTATTTTTATATAATGCATTGTGAAAGCATCTTGGATAACTTGATTTCAAACTATCTGGCTGGGTTTCTTTTTATAATCTTTTTTTCCCCCCCGTTTTTAATTTTTGCACAGATGTAGCTATATAAATAGCAGTATTTCCTGGAATCCCTGAAACGTCAAACCAAACATATTTTCCAATATTAAATGATTGCATTCCATTATATCATTACCACTTAGAATAGGCTATAAATTCATTGACTGAAGAGTTTAATAGCAATGCCTGATCTTTTATATACCATACTTTCACTAATAGAAAATCGGCCTCTTCTGAAACATTAGCACGTTACCCTTTCTAGTAAAGCATATCAAATCACATTAGTGAAAAAGTTGCCAAGTCAAATGGAAGTTTGGTGCCAGTTTTCTTCTTTTTTTTCTTTCTTTCTTTTTCTCGAGAGGCAGAGAGAGAGAGAGAGCAAGAGAGGGGGGATTAAATTTCTTACTAAACTTGTGGCAGTGAACATAAAATATAATAATACTCCTTTAACATTCCTATCATGATTTTGGTCCTAGCACTTAAACCAGCTGAGGACTGAAGGAGTTAATGCTTTAAAATGTGCAATAATTCAGAGAGATAGCTTGCATGATTTGCAGCGTACTTCTTTTTCTTTGCAAGATAGACTCCGGAGCAGACAGATCAACTTTGCAAAAAGAAGTAGGGGGAAAAAAAAAAAGGGGGGGACTCTACAACCAATCAAACCAAATGCCAGAGCAGAGGGCAAAGGGATATGGAAACTGAGAAGATAGACTTCCAAGTCCTTTCCTGAAAGTGCTTGGATTTTGAGGAGAGTCCAACATCGCCTGACAAAAGTGTCTTTGTGTGGCGACACTGGGGAGAAGGGAGGAGAGCTCGGGAAACCTAATGAAAACAGGCCAAGCCTTGTACATTAGACCCCATGGAGAACTTTGAATCATACGAGCTGCAGACAAGCACCGAGTATGTAATGCCAAATTAAAGACCACCAAATATGGGGAGCATCGGAGCAGCACCGGGGCAGATGTGCTCATGGCGCAGGCCAGCGCATTGCTCAGTGCTTCCCTCCGTCCCTCGCCTCGTCCCCTGCAGAGAGCCGAGCACCCCAGGGCAGCACGGTGTGCCTCCCCGCAGGGACTTGTGGCTCGTTTACCCAATAAGGAAAATAAAATGCATCTTTTAAAACCTTTTTCTGCAATCTGGTTGAATGTTAGCAGTGTTAACATGCTAGCAAAGAGGGTGCCGAACTGCAGCTCCCATTGCAGCATCCTGGTGTGGGGCTGAGATGTCACCTCTTCACCTGCCCCACACCTCAGCCTGCCTGGCTTTCCAGCATCATTCCTTCTTTGTATTTTGTGATAGACAGCGTATTTATTCTTGCCTTTGGAGAAGAAAAAAAAAAAAAACTAGCCTCATGCTACTGTTCATGGGACTTGTTAGCAAGGTGCAATCTTTGCAGCTCTCTCCCACCCAAAGCACGTGTCTTGTGATCCCCGCAGCAAGGCAAGAACAAGCCAACAAATAGGAAACTCCTTGTGCCCAACCACCAGGATGCTTCAGCACCAAGGTGTTTGCCATCTGCCTCCCACCCGCTCGTCCTTTCCCACCAGCATCTCTGTCTTTCAAATCAGGCAGGTCTTGCTTTGCACGGCACCTGGTTCCAAACCTCACTGCCTGCCCTCCCAGGCTCCCCGCAGCATCCTTTCTGTACTCTCTACTCATATGAAAAACACCCCAATCCCATTAGTTATTCTTACACTGCCACCTGCTCCCTCCAGGGAAGAGCTGCTGAGGTCCCCATGGCCCTGCATGCAGGAGATGGTAGAAGACGATGTGCCTGAGCTGTGCTAAACTCATTACAACAGTGTCTAATACCGTCACAGTGAACGTGATCCTGCTTTCATGCAGATCAGCAGAAAAAGCTGCAATTAATTTGAGTGCGAGCGGAGGAAGGCCTTGTATGTGCCTTCCCCTTTGAGAGCCGATGCTCCTTGGCTCCTTCCCAGCTTCCCCAACCTCTGCTCCCGCGACCAAGGGGGATGAGCCCCAAGCAGGGACAGGAGAGCAGGGGCAGCCATCCCCACCACCCCATGCTGCAACACAGGGACAGGCGGCCACCCATCCCCAATTATTTAGTCCTATGCAAAGATGAGTGAATTTTACCCCAAAAACATTGGGGAAATCTGCTTTTAAATAGCCCAAGCACTCTGCCCAGCGCTCCTTTGCCAAGGAAAGCTCCTGGGCGAAGGGGGTGAGTTTTGCCCCCAGCAGTGCTGCTGGAAACTCTTCATTTCAAATATTTAAAAAAAAAAAAATTAATTGTTACAAATTTTTAAATCTCTCCATTTTAAGAGCAATGCAAAACAGGGATACCACCTCGCCCAGCAGTGAGGCAGGGTGAGAGCCAGCAGAAAAGAAACTAAAACAGAAGAACCCACTGTGCAGGTGAGGGGATCGAGGGGGCCATTTGTCCCTCCCTGTCACTGCCATGTATTTTACATGAGATTTGAAAACACCAGGCCAATTTCTTGACTGGTGTCAACTGGCACTGCTCCTTAGTGGTCAACAAAGCTAAACCTACTTGCAGGAGAGCACAGGATTTGTCCCAGTTAAATCCAAAAAGTTCATAGGAAACGTAGAAGTGGCTGGTTTGGGGTAGAGTAGGAAAAGGAGAGGCAAAAAACAAACCCAAAAGCAACATTTTGATGTAGCTGGAAAAGACCAGCTGCTTTTTAGCTCTGAATAACAAATATCAAAAGAAAATCCACTATATTTAAAGTAACACTTAGAAAAATGACCACTGTGTTTCCTCAGCAGCAACTGAGCCAACTTCTTCTCTCGGCCACCTCCAGTGTAGAGCAACACCACCCGCGGTGAGGTCGTGCTCATGTAAGCAACCTCCATTGGCCAAACCCAAGCACCCGTACCCAGCGGAAAGCCAGGGCAACCTCCAGCTTTGGTGGGATTGCCCTGGATTTTCACCAGTGTCACTAGGGGAAACATTTGGCCCAATAATTCCCTAAATACTCAAGGTGGTTGGTTTTTTTCCCCCCACTGACTGTGAAACTTCAGTGAAGTCAGTGGTGTTGCATAGACCGCTAGATCACTACAGGTTTTGGTGCTTTGCTTTCTGCTAGATATTTTCTGATATTGTACATTTCTGGCAAAAATTGCCCTTCATTTATACAACGGCAAGCACACTGGATGCTCCCCCAATACCTTCCTGTGCAAGATGGAGCCACACAGTCAGAAAACTCCGGGTTTTCCAAAGTCGTATAAGAATAGACCTTTTTATTATTATTACTGTTTAAAGTCAGTTACTTTCCCTGTCTTTACCTCTTCCTTTGCTGCCTGTCCACCCACCTGCCAGAGTGTGTGACCCTCTCCACTACTCCTCCAGAGTTCATTTTCTCTAACTTGGCCTAATAGTGACTCAAACTACTCCTCTTCACAGCCCAGAACTTCCTCCAATCTCTCAAGGTATTTTTTCTTTCTTTCATTCTCCCATCACAACCCTCCCAGGTCTTTGTATCACGTTGGATCCATGCAATATTATTCTTTAACTGGGGACAGAAAAGGCTGTTCATCTCTCCCTCCTCCTTTCTCCTCCCAGTTTCCCTTGTTCTCCTCTCATTGCCCAAGTTTTCTTCCCACTCTCCCATCTGTGGGGCCACCACATGTAAATGGTTCAACACACCCACAACTGACCTGCTCCTCTTTGTCTTCAGCATGCGGCTAGTTAGATATATAGATCTGTATACAGTAAGAGGGTTCATATCTATTGATTTCAAGACAATTTAAAGTGTGCTTGCAAGATGCTGTATCAAGACAGCCCTACTGGATCATTCTTCATCCCACTAAAACTGATGGGACTGTTCAAGTCAACATCAGGAGCCAACACAGCCTTTTTTGGATCATAAGCCAGAGACTCGCTTTCTCGTTGCCTTGAGTATTCCTTTTCAAGTAATCAAATTTACAGTCAGTCTAGCCCCAACAAACACATTTGATTATTAATAGTTACTGTACCTATTGGGACACCATAGCATACTGAGTTTACCCATCAGACATGAATTTTTATCACGGGTGGCCTTGTTCCAAATTTTACAGGAGGTTACTTTCACTGAAAAGGTAGTCATGGATACGGCAAGGAAACTTCTCGATGTTATTTGTGCAGAGTAATAGAAAAAAATAATGAAAATAATCTTAATTCCCTATTTGAACACTGATAGAGAGACTGGTTTGGAGCTGAAATCAGGCTCACCGTTCTGATGCCTGTGACAGTCTATACCACTAGCATTTTATAAACATCATTTTATCACTAGATGCATTAACAGCATATCCCTAAAACTTCCCTTTCTACCATCTAGAGTTAAGTTAAAATAAATATTAGAGAGCACTGAATAAGAAAAAAAAAAAAAATATATATATATATATATAATAATCCCAGACTCTGCAGAAGCCCAGATTTGTCTCAGAAGCTAATTAATATTTCAGGGGTATCTGAAACCAGCATTTTGACTTGGGTCCTTCGCTACGATTTATAGGAAGGCTTTTTCCATCCCTAACACGAGGTCCATTCATTTCCACTGTCATTTACTGAAGACTGGACATACCTTGGGGCTAAACAAAGAGCAAAGACGCCGGCGCCTTCGGCTTCGCAGGCGAGCGGTGGGAGAGGGACCTCTTTGCCTGCACACCTAGCACCGCGAGGGCTTTCCGGCATTGTTATTAAATCAATACAAAACACCAACAGAGAGCGTGCATCTCATTTTTTAAAGCCGTATGTTTTCCGAGCTGCTTATTCAATCATTTTAACTATTCCTAAAACCACGACTCGCACCGCACGTGTCCTTTCGGTGCGAAACATAGGTGATATGATCAAAGTTAGCCTACACCTAATCAGCGCACGAGAAATAATCAAGAATCTTTTTTTTAAGACGTGTTCAATTCAGCAAAGGGCAAAGACTATTAGTCTTTTCGTTATTTACTGCAGTTTGGGTGAAATTCACATTATTTCCATTAATATTGTTCCCGCCATATCAATTATTATAAGGTGCACTCAATAACGCAGCTACGTTATACCTCGAGCAAAGTATCTTTCAGTGCGGTTTCTCAAGCAAACAAGATTTACATCCTAACGCAAGATACACGGCTCTACCAAACTAATGCCATATGTCTCTTTTTTCAGTCATCGCCCCAGTGACATAATCCGCCGGGCAGAATCAACGTGTAAGTGTCAGAAACTCCGCAAAGGAAAACAAGCACCAAAACAGAAAGTTGGACGGGACGGATTAAAGCACCACTTTTAAGTGTGTTGAAACAACAAATTTTTCCCTACTGTGGCGGAAGAAATCTGTCACGGCGGATTTAGTCATAAATCGTCCTAGCGATACACACGGAGAGGGAATCTCACGTGGAAAGATTTGGTTATATATTGAACATCCCTAATCCGCACCCATCAGGCAACCTAAACCAGCAGCAGCGCGCGTGTATTTCTCTGTAAAATAGCATCTCCGCTTTCCCTTAATACGAAATTCCTGAACACCTGGATGCTCCCATGTCATGAAATAAATGCTTGTAGAATAAAAATTTACAGTCCTTCACATGCATTAAATTTGTTTAAACACTTTTTCAAAGCATGGGCCTTTTTTTTTTTTTTTTTTTTCTTTTTCTTTTTTTTTCCCCTCCTTTTTTAAATGGCGAGCTGTATTTTATAATGGAGCGCCAGCTCTCCGGCGAGCCTCCATTCTTCCAGCCCTGACAGACTGTTTGTCAGCTAAACTTCCCTTGTCATGTATCCCCACCACTGCCAACTCATGCACGGAGACCTTCACTTTTACTGCTACCACTTGCACCCTGCGCAACCTTTGTCATTGATCACTGATCCAACCCAGTGCCCACATGTTCTTCAAGTGCCTACACAAGTAATGAGGTACTTGTGGTGTAAAATTAAACTGTCAACTGTCAGCGATTGATAACCACAGAGAGAGCTGACCTAGAACACCTGCACCCGTGGCCAAGACAGGTGTGACACGTTTGATCGCTGAGCCCTACTAGTCAGCGTGACCCGACGGTGTCCCTCCATGGATTTCGCCCCTGACAGAGACACCGTATTTCAGCCCCGAGTTTCCAGCGCCGGCACGGGAGCAGCCCCCTCCCCGATCACCACAGACCCTCTCCTCCGTTGCAGTGGCTGCAACGCGAGAGACGCCAGATTTTGGTGGCCACAAATATTTATGGCCATGGAGCGTCCTTCTACCTCCCCGTCTCCTTGTCCCCCCCCTCTGACTCCTCTTCACCCCCAGACTGGCCGCAGCCCCCGCATTTACCAGCGGTCATCCCCTTTATCGGGGTTTTTGCAAGCGCCCAGGGCTCAGTCAGTGTCTCCGTTCCCATACGCGTGTTGATTTAGGAGCAACGCCGAGTAGCGTTTGTGGCTATTTTTGTACTGCAAAGCCTCTGGTTCTGCTTCGGCATTACTCTGCATGGCGGGATGGCAGAGCCGAACGTTGCTCTGGCATCGTTTAAGTAAACTCGGTCTGATGCTGTTGGGAGCACTGAATAAGAAATCTCCATTCCCCCTCTCATCCATTCCATCACTGCCATGGAGAAACACATCCCTCTTCACCCAGCTGTAATTAGTTTTAGCTGGGGTTACTACACAGCAGTTAGCCTTCAGTTCATATTTGAATATTTTTATTATTATTTTTGAACTATTGCTTTTCACTTGAAACAAAAAGGGACTTTTAAGGCGCACGCTGTCTTTTAAAACCCCCTGAAACACATCAGAAAATAATGGCAGGAAGGTTTCTCCCCTCCCCTCCCCTCCAACAGTTGCACTATATTAAGTTCATGTGATGAGAAGATAAAAATCTATTAACTTGCTGCTGACCTTATCGACACAAGGATCTCTGCAGACATTACAGGAACCATATCTCTTCTGACTTTTACATCCAGAACCTCATGCACCAGCGTCCCAAACCAAATATAAAATCTTCATGATGAGTGAAACAGTGACACATACTCCGACTCCGGTCCTGCCGGTTGGCAGGAGACACGGCGTCCTCCGGGGCCCGGGACCAGCTTCTACTTTCAATTTGACTTCAGGGGCAGTTTTTTCACCATATGCTGCTGGAGGCTCTGAATCAAAACAGTTTCCATAGGACCATATGCTATGAGGCAAATGTGCTGGATACAGAAAGGCTTTTTGCTCCCCCATATCACCATGATGTATTGCAAACATAATTAAAGGCGAGTAACACAGGCGCTCCTGTTTGGGTTAATCATTCCTTTTTGCAACTGAAGCCGGTATAAAACAAACCAAATTTCAAATTAGACCAAAAGTCCATCTAAATACGCGTTGCTCACATACACCTCCCGCGTTTCCACGTACGTACCGGGCTCCTCCCCGCGCAACGGTAACTCTGGAAAGGCAAAGGATTTAGGGGGGTTTTATGTTTATTTTTAATATTATTAAATAATAAGAGCTCTTCCGTGCAGAGCAAGCACTCGTGCCTGTCTCCCATGCTTCTCCCATTTCAGAAACCAGTAAGACAGGGGATCATCACAAGCACCACCGCGTTCCAGGTGCTGGAAGGCAGGGATCAGGCAATCACGCGGTGGTCTCCGACACGCAGCGAAGGAGTTGGTGGCAGGCCATAGGTGCCACCGGGCAGACAGCAGCAGCGTTTGCTGCTCACCAGTTCTGCCTGCTGGGAGGCAGCGGGTTCCCACGCGCTCAGAAATAAGCTTGCGCAGGATGCCGGCACGGCTGCACCCCAAACAGCCCACGGTTGGATGGCATCAATTGAAACTGGAGTGTTGTAACACCATCAACCAGCGTCCACGTGGTTTGCTAGCGTCACCGACACCTAAATTCCAGGGGAATTTGCTCAATAGCATATTTAAGGGGATTTTGCTTGGACTGGGCCAACTCTCGGGGTAATTCAGATGTCAGCTCAGCGGGTGAGGTGTCACACGGCCCCATCACACACCAGAGGCGGGCTCTGCATCGGCAAGGCTCTGCATCTCCCATCCCACAAACATGGCCAACACCCCACCCAGCTCCTCCATGCTTCGATTAAAAGATAAGCTCCAAAACCAACAAATCATGCAATAGCCACATGTTTTCAGAAGGTGGCTGGAACTCAAGCTAGCTGCTCTCGAAGCTATGTGAACACGTGGATGAGCCTGCAGAGCAGTTTCCTAGTGACTCGTCGGTGTGTGCAGTTACCACCTCCTCACCGGGAAGGTTTTGGTGCCAAACACAGGAGAGTTTTCTGGGACATCCCATGACTCACGTCTCCTGCCCTTATGCCTTGCTCCGGCCACCCACCGCAGGAGACAGGACGCTGGGCTGGAGAGACCTGTGGTCTGACCCAGCACATCTGGTTTTACATTTGGGAGCGTTCTCACGTAATTTTTTAGCAGTACCTGGAAAATCCTCAAGTGTGCTATTAATTTGAAAGGCCAGTGTCCCTCCAAAGCTCCTGGCATGCCAACGCAAACCGCTTGAGGAGCTCCAAGCTGGAGCGGTGCCCGTGCCCCATCCCTCCCCACACCTCCAACCCCTCGCACACGTTTCGCTCCAGAGAGCTCAGAGAAGCTCGTGGTTAGGACGAGGACTGGCCAAACCGCACGCTGTATCCCTGTTTCAGCCCCCCGTGTTCCTCCGGGATCTCTAGGAAAACGGTTTCATTTCTGTGCGCCCCAGTTTACTCTTATTTTACAAGAGCTAGTAGCAACACCCATCCCACAGAGGTGTTGGGAAGCGAGTTGGGGTGGTTAAACATGCCTAAGCCGCATTCATATCATGAGCAATAAAAATATATTACAAATGCCTAACAATAAAGAAATAACATGGCTCAAGCCACTGCTGGTTGTGGTTTTGTGAAACAAAAAGTCTTACTGATGGGGAAAATTGCTGATGATTTGCTTCACAGAAAGAAAAAATAAACAAGTACAATGTAACATGGAACAAAGTTACCGTTTGATCAATGATGCTCTTTATATTAGCAACCAACGCAGGCTGAAAAATTTGGATGCCAATTCAAACGTTTTCAGGGCTCAGAGATGTAACGTAGAGCTCTGCGTGCTGAATGCGGTGAACCTGACGGGAGGATTGCAAACAGCTACTGTTCATCATCCAGTCCAGGTGCTAACGTCCGATACCAAAACTGCAGACTCACTGTATTTGCAAGCAAACCCTAGTATTTTTACCACTTATACGGCCTTTCTGCTGCTTTACTGCAAACAGGTTCTGCGATTTGTATGCCAGAAGAAGAACAGATACGTTGCTTCTCACTGATGGTCCCTGCAAGACACCGAGATCGGAGACTGCAAACCAGCCCAAGGAGAGATCAGTATGTAAAGTATGTCTGGAGCACCACGTACAGCTCACTCCAGCATGCGCCACGGAGGAGAAATTAATGATACGTGGAAAGCTCATTCCAGATGATCACAGTGACCAAAACTCTTGGACCTAGAGCCTCTCATTTCCCCCCCCCCCCTGCATCCAGAGAGAATCCCTCTTGTTTTTATTCTAATCACAGAGCTGACTGGAAAACCAGAACTGCCCCAGCCACCCAAGTGGAAGCCAGAGAGCTGGTTTCAGAGCAGTAAGGACAAAACAGAGTCCAGATTATGCGCCTCCCATCCTGGTGTTTTGAAATCAAGAACAGCGCGCACCTTCTGGCATCAAAAAGAGATACGTAAAAGTAAAATTAAACAGCTAAACTCTTGGGCATTCCTTGGGACAAAAAAATAAGTCAGCGAGAAGTGACATCAAAGATAGGTTGTTTACATATTGGGGGACCTGTCTGCCTGTCTCTTCGCATTGATTTTTACGGTACAAAAATATTATTTCAGTGACAAGGATGTAAACCTTATTCAAAACAGGATTTAAACCATATCCTGCGAGTGAGGCATCTCTTCAGATAGCCTGCCTGCACTTACAGCATACCGAAGGCATGCTGATTTTCATCCACGGTGTTTGTTAAGAGGGTCACAATATCAGGAAGCAGGAGAAGGCTCATCAAAGCCTCGTTGCTCGCCTTCACCGCTCATCAGCTAGACAGTACCTTGTTTTTTAAAGCGGAGCGGAAATGCATCTCCAGTGACCCATTGTTAGAAACTTCCTTTTGTCTTTAAGTTTGCTGGAAGGAGTATGGGGGCCCCTTTTAACTCTTTTCCAATAGGTAATTTCCCTTAATTAGGCCTCTCATTACAAGTGAGAATTTATCAGACATGATTAAAGAAGCATCTTGTCTCTTTCCTATCGCCTCAAAAGGGGCATATTTTGATCTCCCAGCGTGTCTTGCAAACACAGATAAGCACAGGCACCGAGCTGGGAGATCACAGCAAAAATTTGGCCTGCCTAGAAAGTTCATGTTTGGATCTCGGCATCCTCAGAGCTTCCCTCTGAATTGCAGGGTGTCAAAGCCACCGCCGCCAGGGAGCAGATGCGACCGCAGAGCTGAGCTCCTGGGCTTTGGGCAAGCCACAGGTCCTTAAAAAGCCCCTGTGCACGACGCAAATTGCCTTCCTGCATGTCCCGGGACTTCATTCCTTCAGAGCATCCATTTCAGGCAGACCATGCCCTCAATACAAAAGGGCAACTCCTACCCATGTCCATGGGATTTTCATGAAAAAAACTGAACAGAGCCCTTTTGGAGCACCCCTATATGCATTTCCCCGTGCTGCAAGCGTGAGAGCGCCGATAGAGAGCTTGCCGAATCAAAATCCTGCACTCACATAAGGAATTTGCTCTACAGGTGCAGCCCTCTGCCATCAATACCCTGAACATTGGCCCTGCTCCTGATGCCTTCTTCTCGCTGTCCCATTCAGCTTGCTTCAACAACAGGGGAAAATCTCCATTGACTTCAAAGGCAGCTGGATTGGGCCGGTATGTTAAAAATGTACTTGTGCTCTCAATAATATCCTTTACTTTTAAGAAGCGTGAGTGATAAACTCATGGGTAAGTGTACTATTTTATAGAGTAACTACAGAGATGCAAGTTATTGTTTATTCCCATGAACCAGCCAAAAGCACCAAAACTCAGATTACGATAGCAAGAATATTAATTTGCACCAAAAAAAAAAAAGTGTTTTCTCACCCACAAATTATGGTATGCGCTTACTCTCATTAATGATCTAGTATTTACAGTCACATTGAGCACAGAGTGAGCATTAATCTGACAATAAAGAAGCAATGCAGAATTTTCCAAACATTAAAAACATTCATAATCTGTGAATCACCTTCAATCCGAGGTGTTGCAAACATTCATCTCCGTATGTGTCACCCACGAACATCTGTCCCCTCTTCCCCTCGCACGAACATGCATTCCATTCAACCACAGATACAATCAGGCTTTAATTTTATTTTTCTCACATAATGTTAATCAAGAGCTAAAAAGATAATTTCCTTCTACCACAAAGCAATTCCACTGTGGTGGAACAAACTGTTATCTTAAGTTTCACAGAGCAATTGTTCAATAATTCCTGTTTGTGGCTCTTTTCCAAATCCTTGAGAATAGCTCAGGCTGCCAACCCTTCCTAAAAAAAAAAAAAAAAAAAAAAAGAGAGAGAGAGAAAAAAAAAAAAATCACAACAGAAGCCGAAAAGCACTTGCTGTCACTCAGGGGTTCAGCAGTGGCAGACTCGGCCATTTCTCAGAAGAAACTCCAGTCTTGAGACTCCGACACGCAGAAATGCGTTGCCTGTTTGAAGACAATTGCCTGGAAAGATATAAGCTCCCAGACTGTAAATTCGTTGCAGTGCTGGCCCTCCGAGATGGTGTTATCTTGGCATGGTGGATTCAGTGAATTGGAAGCTCCAGGAGATAAAAAAAAATAAGAATAAGGATACTTGGCGTTTCTGCAGTGTTTTCTACATGCAAAGCGCAGAATGAGCTTTAAGCGATTAATGTTTATTAAAGAAGAATGGGAGGGTGTTTTGTTGCATGAAAGGAAACTGATAACGTGGATTTCTTCAGCAAAAGTAATAAAATGTTCTGTTTCTATGGAAAAAAAATGAGAAATAATAACAACAGTCCTAACTCAGAAAGCACCCTGCATTTCAAAATCACTATTAATTTTAGCCTGTGAGCTCACTGAGGAAGGGACAGTCATTTACTACAGCTTGTACAATGAGCAGCACAACAGGGCGCTGCCCTGCCCGTCGGTGGGAGTTACCATCAGACAAATATTAGAGCAATATTAATCATCGCAAGTGAAAGTGCAGCATTAAGCTGCCATTTCAAAGGCTCTGGGTCTGCGCCGAGTGAGGAATAGGACAGGGAGGAAGGCCCAGGGGCTCAGCCCGGCCGGCACAGGGCACCGTGCACGGACCCGAGCTGCAGTCTGACCTCCTCCAAAGCATCCCGGCGTAACCCGACGGCATCCCGGCTGGGATTTCCCCAGGGGTTCGGCCGCGGCTTGCAGGAGGCAGACCCTGCTTGCTCAGGGCAAACCCAGCTGCTGGGCAAGTCTGATGTTACCAACACCACACTCGCATCACGTTCAACCCCAATGCTAAAAAGGGCAGGGGGGGGACCAAGATATTTTTCACTCCAGAATGTAGGCATCTGCAGAGATAAACTGCGTAAGTGGATTAGCCACAATTTTTAGCTTCATTTAAATGCTTCTTTACATTGCTTCCACTTTGGTGAAAATGAATGTAGCACCAATGAAGCTATTCGCACTCTACAGCAGAGTAAAATTGAAGAATCAAGCCCAGATGCTCTTCTCCAGCCAAGAAGAAAAAAAAAAAAGCCACCACTCTCTGGTTAGAGTAACACAGCAGGCATTTCAGGGCTGGAATACACTATCTTACCCAGTCTCTAAAATTTTTTGACTCAGAGCACAACAGAGAACAACCCAACTATTCTGGGAAAGATGTTCTCCAGGCAGAAGAGGGAAAATAAACAGATATAAATAACCACCAGCTGCAGAAGAGCTTGGCTGCGTCCATACCTGCACGCTGCATAAAGGCAGTGAGAGTTAGATGAGGTACAGCTAAGATGAAAACACTGCTGTGGAGCTAAGCAGGACAAGACATGGTTCCCCACCAGCCCAGTGTGCTGGGGTTATTCCCTCCCTCCCCTCAAAAAAAAACAAAAAAAAAAACCCCACACATATTACCATGCAAAGATAGGCTTCACATTAGCCTTTTGACCTATTTGAGCTTACAAATCAGACAAAATGTGTAGAACTGCCCCAGCAGCAAGCATCAGCAGGAGCCCCTTGCCATGGGGTTAAAGCCCCATGGAAGGGAAACCAGCTTGGCTTCCCTGCCGGGGTGGGCCAGGCTCCAGCCCACATCGCTCAGTGTCTCTGCCATGGGACAAGGGGCTTCTCCTGCTGCCCATCTGCTCAGGATGAAGCTCAAGAAAACCAAAAATCAATAAGGACAGGGAGAGGGCAGAAGCCAGATCACAGTGTATTTGCCAAGACACAAATCAGGTATTGTGTTTTGGACGCTGCTGTGCTCAGCTGCGGAGGTATTGCGTTGAAGTAATTGTCAGGAACGAAGATATTTGTTAATTCCTTTTCTCTCCCATGGCTTGCCAGGCAAGCCGTGTTTATAAGGCCAGGTTCTTTCCACAAATCCTCATGCATAAATCCCACTGGGATCAGCTGGGGTCCTGTACAAGCCTCCCAGACCGTAACGTGGACTGGAGACCACACCTCCCTTTCATCCCACATCCAGGTCCCTACGTTCAGTAGTTTACCTATTACACCCCAACAAACCCTCTTGATTTAATGTCCCTGAGCTTACAGGGCCCTTCCCTTTAAGTTCCTCCTGGCTCAGAGATGCAGACAGGAGAACAGCCACCCTGGGCTAACACACACATACACGCACATGACTTAACACCCTGATCCTCCAGGATAAGCTATGAGCCTGTAAATCACCACACTTCCAAAAAACAATAGCTACCTCTTGTTTAAATAAAACTGCACCTGCTATATTAACATACCACCAAACAATTCCTTTGGTTTTTGCTAGGCATCCAGGCTGAAGCCACGCTGCTTCCTGACCCATATACTGGAAGACTTATTCTTAGAAGGGTATAGGGGTTTCATGGCACGCAGCAGCATTTCGCTGTGATCACCTTCCTTCCTTCTTTTGTACTGGGGCGGTACACGGTTTTGTTTAGCTTTCAACAGTTTTATTTCCATCACAGCCCTCCAAGACGTGTTGCAGACCTTATTTAGCAAATGTTCCTTCTTTTTGTTTCCTATCTTGGGCTATCGCAAGCTCTGAACTGCTATTTGGGCCATTTACAGTCATTTTTCAGGAGATTCTTCTCCCATTGAAAGAGTTTGGGCAAAGCAGGCACCAGCTGAAAATTTCTTTGCCAAATGTTCAATCATCGCTAAATCATTTTGCTCTCCCCGCAGCACGTTAATTATGATGCCCGTTTCAAGTTTATTTATCCCTGCTTGACACTTGTTTATTGATTGAGCTGGGACCCTTTTCTAATGGAGTTATTTTGCTCAAATAAGGTGCTCAGCAGCAACTGAAAAATGGACTGCTTGAAGAGGTTGGGTCATGGATGTAGGGAGCAGCAAGAGTTTTCTAGGAGAAGTAGGCAGTGGATACAAGAGCCAACTTCTCCACTTCACTGAGAACCGTGGTGTCTCCAGCGAGGAGCATGGATAGGGTATTGCTAAGCCAAAAAAATGTTTTATTCCTGAATCCGAGCCCAAAGCAAACCCAAATCTAGCCTGGCCAGCACGTTTCCGCTTAGATGTGCGTCTTCTGTCCTGCAGGCTACCGCACTCAAAACAAGCGCCCTGCCTCCGCTCGCTGCTTCCACCCGCGGCCGGGAGCACTTCCTTGCGACCGGCTTTCCAGGAACGCGGTGCCCGCTCCTCCTCGCATCCTCTTCCTGGACGCCTGCCCCACGCCACGCTTCCTGCTCGTCCCACGCGGCTCTCGGCCGGATCCAGCACCTCCGGGTTCACACAAGCGTTTCCACTCTCAGCTGCCTGAAGCCGATGAATTTTGTGGGGAGCTGCACTCCACGGCCCCGCTCAACAGTAACACCAAGGCTTCAGCCATTTAAAACTACAGCTGAATTTGTAAAACACCATCTGGGTGCAGACTGTCCTGCCCAATTATTTTACCAGTTGTAAGAATACTTGTCCTGCTCCTGCAGGCACTACTAGTAGGTCGTTACTCCTCCTTTTAAACTAATTACAGCATTGCAGCAGGTGACTTTTAGTGCAGCAGCTCAGAATTAAAGAGAATTTTATCAAATTCCATTTCAAGGCACTGTTTGGAGTTTCTGGTGAATGCTGGGAGCCAGGTTGCAAAGATCATCTTCAATGAATTGACTGAGCTTGACCGTCAGAGCAAGTGAGATTTCCCCTTACACAAACCAGCAAACACAGGAGCCCACACCAGCATCCTACCGCACAACTCTTTCGTAAGAGCAACAGTCTCTGCACGCCTCGTCTACAAAGCCTCCATCCCATCCGCTCTCATTATTGTTCCTTCCCAATTAATATATTAAATTACTTTTAAAAAGCTTCCACATCAAGGCGTGACATTTCTCAAAGTCTCATCTAGAAGAAGAAACTACCCCGAAAGCCAGGTTAACCTCCTGATCCCCCTATCAGCAAGATGTGCAACCGTATACCAGGGGAAACAGAGTCCAGCTCTTCTGAAGCCCAGCCTCAGCCAGTGCCTGCCCTGCCGCATCCCCCACTTGTGATGCACCCCCATCGACATCTATGCTCAGTGCCTTGGCCAAAACCTCCAGCAGCATCAGGTGCTTTGGCCGCCTCCATCCCAGAGAGCCCAAACTGGGGTAACAAAGCACCTACTGTGCCTCATACCGGGTCCCACACCAAGAAGACCAGTGGGAACCACCAGTGCCTGCAGAGCTGCACCTTCACAAGTCACATCAGCGCTGCAAGTCTCAGCGGTGACCGTAGCCACCCGCGTGGGTGCTGTCACCATGCCACGAGAGAGGCCCTGCGTGGGACAGCCAGGTGCTGGGAAGCCTTTGCCGCCCAGTAGCAGCTCGGGGTCAGGAGGAACCAGTACGTCTTACAATGAAGGGAGGCTGAGCCAAGCTCTGGACCAACCCCTCCCCGACACAAGGGCTTTTGAAACGTGGATCAAGAACAAAGCTCCCTGTTAATAACAGCTTGTTTCTTGCAGTGAAAAATGTGCAATATTGGGTTCACAAGCTGAATTCCAAACTGCTTGGCCATTTTCCCTTCAACTTCCCAAATTTATTGAAGTGTGAGAGTTTGGCTCTCTTTATAGTGTTCGAGTGACTGGCACATCATTTAGTCCTGGAGACTCACATCCCCCATGACTGCTGTGTCCAAGGGCAGAGTCAGCTCTTGCATTTGCATGCACTGGCCAAGTTCAGCATCCACTTGTGCATCCGCAGGACAGCCGATTTCCGCAGAGCCCTCGCTTACCAGCCTCCCTTTAATTTGCTGCACTGGGGGCTTCCTTCCTATCTTCTTCCTTCCAAAAGCCAGTCAGCTCCATCACCGACCCTCCCAAGCACGGCGATCGATCCCACAGGCATGTCTCAAATATGGGTGTGGGGAAACCACCGCTCTCGGCATCTCCCAGACTCACAAGGGTCAGAGGCACAGGGGGAGGCCATTCCCATCACCATTGGAGATATCGTCATCCTCGTGGCAGATGGTTGTCTGCTGCCTGTAGATACATGCAACATCTCCCCAGTGGAGGGACCGGCTTGTGTCCCCGAAGGATAAAGAGAAAAGCAAAGAGGGGGTGTTTGGCCATGGAGTGAAGCAGCACTCTGCTCCCCACGCAGATCTTTGGCCCCCACACCCTTCTCCTACTCTAGCCACTAGAGAGCACTTCTTCCCTTCCCTTTTATCAGTCAGGCTCACAGATTGAATGTTATCAATTGACAGCTTTAAAGCTAAGGAATTGTATAAATTAAATACGGTCTGCAGCAAATATACTGAGGAGCTAGAATTTATATACACACTAGATATGGGAGCTCTTAGTTATTACCCACTTAAGGCTATGGCACTGATGAATGGTAAGGCCACCCTATCCCTGAAGGCACTTTTCATTACCCACAGTATAGGAATATTGAGAGAGTGTGTGTATGTATCCAGCATGACTGCTCATTTCCATAGTTCTCCATCAGGTTTGCATTCAGTTTATAAAATAAAAAATTACTCCGGGGACATATTTCACTCATTCCAGAACCCTTTCTCTCTCCCTTTCATCCCCAGCCTATATCCCGGCTGCCTCTCTCCTCCTCCCGGCCCCGATACTGTAACAATGCCTTTAAATCTGATGGCGCTTATTAAATGAAACAACTTAATTACTATCAATATATAATGTTGTGCACTTCAGCCTCAACCAAGACGTCTGATCCCATTCTGCTCCTGACCTTTAATGGCCATCAAATCAAAGTAATTTTGGTCAGCTCAGTACAGCTCTGACACATGCCCAGGTCAGGAAGATGAAGGGACACTAATCTACCATGTTACCCTGCCCATTGTTTAATACCTTTTTCAATAGAATCTAATAACTGGAGAAACGCCAGTTTTCCATCTAGTTTGGGTTAAAACCTCTTGCGTTGAAAATAAATAATTATGGAACATTCTGAATAGCCCAGGGTTTACATAATTGGTGCCTCTTAGACAGAGCAATACATTTGCCTTTGAAGTTTGCAAGGAGAGGAATTTAGGAATTCAAATCAGCGGCAGCGCTCCTGAGTGCACTCCGCTCTCCACCTTGGAGGGGCCAGCACCAAAGGAGGCTTAATTAAGGGAAGTGAAAACCACTTTCGATTCACCAAGGTAACACAACAAGTGTATTGCTTCCTCTGAATTGAGGGGAAAATAGCAGGAATGCTTCCACTCAACGACAGCTATTCTGCAGGCTGGGACTCAAGTCCTTTGGGGGGGGGAGAAAAAAAAAAAACTATCATAAAATAACCAGTAACACAGCACCCCACGCATAAAGGCAACAGCAGTCTTTAGGTTCAAGCATTACTATCTATACATATTGTTTCCCTAGTGCTAAACAAAACAAGTTTTCCCATGCCAGAGCGAGGGACGCTGCCAGGAGAGCTAGACACCCTGTCTGGATCGGACAAATAGCTTGACCTATTGACGGGGCAGCTGGATGCGGCAATATTTTATAGCAGGCTCACTTTGCTAATGCACTTGCATCGGGCCACTCTCAAAGCAGCCCCACACTCCGGAAAAAACTAACTGCAGCACAAAAACGTCACGTCAAGGCGGATACCGGCGAATGTCTGGAAAACCAGCCCCGGCTGCGTGAAAGGCAAGGGCAGGAAACTAAGGAAACGCTCAGGGATTGCCAGGTTTCAAATCAGACCTGCCTTTGCATTTGTGAAAGAGGGAGGCTACAAATCATATCTGCCCGGCTTTTGAAAACGCCAGTCACGGAAGCTGAGCAGAAAACACAGAAGGATGTTTTTGTTAATTACCCATTTCTCCAATACCCATTCTTTACCTTAAGTCATTAGTCATGTAAAATAGCAGGCAGGTAACAAAAACCAGCGACCGAGATTTATAGGGCATCTCTCAACCCGAGGGTCCCGCAGCAGCTTACGGGGTTGGGATTACATCATGCCAGAGCTCTTCAAAGGCTGAAGGGCCAAAACTGCCCGTGGTGCAGCCTCCGTCACACCACCGGTGCGGCTCCGGGTCACGAGGAGCTTTGCCGATGCACAGGGACAGGCTCCATCCCTCCCAGCTCCCGTCCAAGGCGAGCAGAAGCGGGATGCGACAGGCACGGTACGGCTCAGCCTCCCCACGCTGCCCATGCAAGGGAAACGGGGAGGAATGCCATCGGCTCCGGGGGAGTTATTCGGGTGTAACTTAGAGCAGGATTTGTAATCAATCCTCACCCAGACACTTACTTGAGAAGGAATTCAGGGTTTGGCTGTACGTACACCAGAATCACTTCACAACCACTGAATACATTTATGGTGTAATTGAATCCTTTAGTGATTTTTCTTAAAGGGAAACCTTATCCATTTAGGGTCGATTCTGCATCATTAAAGTTAATGGGAGTTTTGCCACTTACTTTGGTGACAGTAGGGCCGAGGAGGGATCGGGGCAGGGCCGATCGCTCTACGCAATGCATCAGCAACATCTCTGGCCGTCAACCTCTCGGTCACGAAAGGAGTATTTTTCCTTTAGTTTTGGAGAAAAGTTTACTCTTAAACGGAAAAAATACCGAGCCTTGATCAGAGGTCTGTGACCAAGCTCTGCTCTCATCCAGGCCGACGTAAATCCAGAGGGAAGCTGCTGAAATCAGTGGGGAGCCAGTCTCAGCCCCTGCAACAGGCAGGGCTGGGCACGGAGGGCTTTTAGCACTGCCGTTACGTGCTTCCCCCACACTGGCTTCGCAAGAAAATAGCATCTACTCTCCAGACGCACAAAGCTGAAGTGCAAAATATTCTTTTGATTCAAAAGTAAGCACACAAAAGCATTTTTCCTCATAAACTGCCATGCAAACCTTTTCCCTTTTCCCAGCCAGCCGTTCTCTGCATCTGATCCCACATCTGGTTGCCCTAAGTGGAAAACACTGGTGAGTTTAAATGGCATGAGTCAACTCCCATAACCAAGAAGGGCACAGCCTAGACCACCAAATCACAGCTTATGAGTCTTTCCTAGAGCATTCTGAGATAAAAGATCTGGGGTTTTATTCAAACAGAGCCAAACCCTGCTGATACCTAATTTTGCTTCTATTACCTCATTAATAACCTACAGACGTTTGCAGCTTACACTTCTTTATGTCTGCATTGTGGTCGTCATACGCAGGCACGAGGGCTATTTCTTGTTGTGTTTGTTTTGGGTTTAATTCCCAATTCTAGTCTGTTGCCACCTTTGCGGGGCTGGGCTCAATTAACCCTTTTGTGTTCTCTTTGCAACGAGCTGCAGAGGTCGACAAGCGATGCCCAATCTTTTAACCAGTATTAATGTATTCATGTGAAAATATTCATTGACAGCTTTATGTAGCGTGGCAATCACTAAAAGTGGGATTTAAAGCACAAAAGTGGCATTTAGTAGTGAAGTGTGAAGGCACATTCACATGTCACTTAATTGTAAACATGTTTATCATGTGTATTTGCAGCTAAAAACAAACTTATATCTGTAACAGATATTTTTCATATTGGTCAGACTGGCAAAACTGAAAATAAGTTAAAGGAATGTAACCATGTCAGGTAAACTCTTTAAAAAATGTTTTAAATGAGGGATAAAACTGTTTACAAGTTTTTAACTGTAAAATATTTCTTTTCTTCTTGTATCTTGCCAATATCAATAAAGAAACAACATGTATAAATATATATAAACAGACACTTGGCATAAGAACACATTTCATGAAATATGAGTAATAGAGCAGGAAAATTCAAAGTATATTTCTTTTTTACTGTATTGAACGGACAGGTTACCGTAAAGAATACATTATGTGCAGATGGATGAAAATACAAAGTGCATGCAGGATACATAGGATATGAACAGGGTGTTCATTTCCAGGTAGAAATGCAAACATTTTGGTTCATTTCAGATCTCACTTACACTGCACTATTTGGTGTCATTTCATTGACTCCCATGTATTTGGACTTCAGTCCAGCAAAGCACTTAAACACATGCTTAGCTTTAAGCGCACAATAGTCCCCTTGAAGTCAAATTAAGCACATATTTACGTGCTTTGCTGGATCGGGGCCATACTACAGATTTACACAGATGTAAGTGAGCTCAGATGAGCTCAAGCCACAATGTTTGTGTCCAGATTCAAATCCAATTGGCAAATGCTTTCAAAAGCCGAAGGTATTTGGATTAGGGGTTTTGGTCCAAGCCAATCTGTAACTTTAGTACCTGAACCCGCATTTCTTGTGCGCCCAAGACTCCCATCGGCATTAGTGGAAGCTTTGGAGGCACAAGAAGTACAAGCGCAAGACCTCTGGGACTGAAGAGCCAATTTACTTAAACCCAAATTATAACGTTTTTTAACCTTTAGATTAAACCAAACTCCCACCAGAGTTCAGCCCTCGCTCCATTACATTTCTCACCCAGCATTTGGATTTTTTGTTTATCGTATTACTATTGCTTTTGGCTAGCATTCGCTTTATTATATAACATTAACCTAGGAAAAACTAATGGGCACCATCAAATAGCTGTTAACATAAAACACTTACAAACAAGTGCCATTAGTGAACCAGCAGAGAGCACAGGAACTCATTTACGTTACATCTGTTAGCCTTGGATAAACACAGGTTTACAATTTTAAATGGCAAATGATGCCTCAGCCTGGTCAGAAATTAATTTCCACGTTTTTCACAGACTTCACCAGTCCAGCAAATGGACTCCACATGCTGAACCCCCAGTTAGGGATAAGCCAGCTAAGAGGTGCTAGAGCCCACAGTGACACGCACTGTCACCCACGTGCACGCACCAGCCTCTAACATCGCCTGCTTGTTCGCCTGGGGCACCAGACCTGCAAGTCCCCTTCCACACGTGCATGGGGGGGAAAAAAAAAAAAGTCATCTTCAAATCATCAGGAACAGAAGTTATCACCTACCACTCTGCGGCTCTAGTGTGCTCTACATGGATCAACAGGTTCCTGCTTCTGGTATTGCTCAGACCAGAGGTGGCTGCTGGCTCTGCAAAGCCTGTGGTTCCCATAAATGTGGGAAACGCTAGCACCAACAAGGGAAATCCCCCCAGCCCAGCGCTGAGGGCAGCACAAGAAGCTGGAGAGCCCTTTCAGCAATTCCTGTCCTCTCCCGAGGATGCTCCTCAACAGCCTCCAACACGCACCTCACCCCTACCGTGGTCAGCAAAGCCTCCATGGGACAGCACAGCCTGTCTCAGCTGGTTTTATCAGACAGGCGTATAGGATTAGCACATCTTTTCTTGCTTATTAACCAAAACCAGAGCGAGATGGTGCTATTCGATCACCTCCGCTGCTGCGAATACAACAGGCAAAGCTCTCCCCGTGCACAGCACACCGTGAGCTTTCAAGAGACAGACGGTCTCTGAGCATCCTCCAAGCCATCTCCCTTCTCACACGCTACCAACCAGGGCAGCACAAAACTAAAGAAACACACTGGCTTCTGCTGCTGACTGATGGTGATCTAAACCTGCAGCCAGAAATGAATGCTTTTTTTTTTTTCTTAATATGTATTTCTCTACATTGAGGGAAGTACACAGAATATGGCAGAACCATAGGGCTGGAAGGGGAAACAACGGAGGCGCTGGCACTCAAGGCTGCGGCAGAAAGTAAAACAAGACGTGGCATCCAACACCTATTCCCATAACATTTTAGCAGTGGATAGGAAGACCATGCTGGGAGCAGAGTGGTTTGTCATTCCCCTGGGCTAATCTCCAACATCATCTGAAAAGCACACAGGGGAGGAAAAAAAAGTCTTCCTCCTATTGCTTTGGGATTTTGTAACCAACACTGAAAAAAAATCAATGCCAGTAGACACAACACTAAATAAGGGAAAACTTTGCAGAAAAAAGAAAATTAGGTATTTCTCAAGAAAACATCAGATCATTTCTTGTAGCCTCTGCCCGAATTCCAGGAGGAAGAGCATTTTGTTGATACCAGTGCTGAGATAACACCTTGAGGCTGCTGTGACAGCATGTAATTGCACTGAGGAGATGGAAACACCCCCAGCTTCAACTGCAGACAGCACTGGGGGAAACTGAGGCACCAAAGACACAGCTTCACACTGTGCCAAAGCCCAAGAGGCAAACCACCCCTGGCCCCAGCCCCCCACCAGCTGAACAGTACCTGAGATGATGGCTCCACAAACACACAACCCTGCCCGGAACAGGGTGTAAAACACCAGCAACGCTTTCCATGGTGTCCTACAGGATGAACGGCAAAGAACTTGGCATGGAGAAGCACGTCTTCTGCCCAGCCCAGAGCCAGCCTTCACAGTCATTAATTATCTTGCAAACAAGCCCAAAACAGAGGGCCCAATTTCACTGTGATGTGGCACAGCTGAGCAGGTCCCTGCCCAGCTGCGTGGAGGTGAAGCTCAGGAGAGGCAGGATGCACCCTCGCAATCTCTCTTTTTTCTTTGACCTGAGTGATCTTCACTCCTGTATCTCCCACCAACCCTATGTCCCGTCATATCTCGGGCCATCTGGCATGTAAGGTGCACGAACGTACCGGGCGAGCTTCTGAAAACCTGAGAAATTCTGATGCAAACACAGGAAGAAATCAGCTGGGCAGCCTGGATCCTTGAAAGGCTGCAGAGGACAACATCAGATGGTGCACAGTCCCAGCTCGTTAGTGCATAATTATAAAAGCAGATGTCCTGCTCTTCCACACTGTGGGTTTTTTTTTTAAGGGAAGAAAAAAAAAAACCCAATTTAGTTAACAGCCTTTCCTCACTTGAATGCTCTGGAAGCTGGCAAGGATATAACTCAAGTCTAATCTTTTGCTGCTCTTCAGCTGGTGTTGCACATCTCAACGGAGTTTTTTAAAGACTTTATATAATTTTGTAAAAGCCACCAAGATCACTGTAGCTGTAATACTGGAAAGATATCCTAAAAACTGATAATGGTACCGAGGGCTAGGAAACACAAGAGTGACTGATGGGTAGTCTCGATAATTCTGTATATCAGGAAGTGGAAGGAGAGATAGATAGATAAAGTAATGTTGTTATATAGCCATGAAAACAAGCCTATAGAGATATTCCCAGAAATTAAAGCCCAGGCTGTCTCACTGTGATCCTATGCTCTGAAACAAATGACGGTCCTGGAAGAATGCAATCCCCAGGAAGATCCAGAAATCCAAAAGGGAGAGAAAAATCCTTATTTTAAAGAACTGTAAATATTTTCCGCTTCTAAGCATTAGAGGCTAGAGAAGACCTCGACAGAGTGGAGATTGCCCTGTATCTGCTTTCTCCCCACCCTGGACGGATCCCAGGGCGAACAGCCAGCAGAGCCACATCAAGTCCGTCCCCTGCCAAAGCAGGTTCTGCTCTCACACCAGTTTTACACCAGTTTAGCTCCGTGTGCTTTGGGGCTGTTTCTTTAGCGTGCTAAGGGGAAAAAAAACCCTCCGAGCCAGCGCTATCTGTGTGGTTCCTGCGGCTGACAGGAGGTAATGGCTGGGCAGGCCACATCTGATCGGCCGGGGAAAGGTCCGTCTGCTTCTGCTCCTCTGACGGTCGGGGGAGAGGTATCTTGGAGAAGAAAGGGATAAGAAACTCCAAGAGCAAAAGAGTTTGGCTGAAAACCCCACCAGTAAAACATATTTTCTCTTGCTAGCCTCCTGCAGAATGTGTCTTCAAGCTATTGGCAGATTTGAACGCACAGAAAATATCTTTTGCTAAAATCTTTTCTGTATCGAGATGATCCAGATAATTTCTGAAATTAAGTACTTTCTTCCAACTTAACGTGTATTCACCATGTACTTCTATTAACTCGGTCCAGTGACAAAATACAGCAGCAGAGGTTAATATTTGGATGTAGCTGTTTTTCTAGCCATTCATATCACTTTTATTTCCTTTCCTTTTTGTTCTTTCCTTAACCTCTTTTTTTACTGCTGTTAAATTCCTTGCTTTCATTTTTGTAGAAGTTCAGCCTTCCAGCCCGCTCTCTGATGCTGTTAGACATCAGCTCAGGCTCAGACTTATTACTCCTGATATGTCACTCCGCAGGCAGGGAGCCTAAAGCAACACTGCTCCCTCCAGCCCTCGCAAGCTTCAGCTGGATCTTCACCGACCCGCAGAGCACAGCCATTTCTGCCGAGCAGGAACCCGGAGGAAATACGTGGACCTGAAGAGTAAGCCCAGCACCTTCGTTCACACTGAGCCTCTGAAACAGGAGACTAAGCAGGAGGTCAGGATGCACGGAGGTGATTTAGCCATGTTAGCTTGCTGAGCTCATACACACACACATATATATATATATATATATTAAAAAAACCTGGTATAGTACTGAGGAGAGGAAACCATGGAGAACAGCATATTCGGGGCCTATTTAGTATTTGAAAAACACCGATCATCTCTTAAATCAGATGTCCTGAATGACTTTAATATTCCTGCGCAGAAAGGTGCCAGCAGAGCTGATTTGTTTGCCTCCTTTTGCTCAGGGGTCTGACAGCAATCCATCAGGCATGGCCCATCTCCCGGTCCTCTCCCCCCCACCATCCCTGTCTACTGTCCGGTCACTTCCATCTTATTTCCAGTGCTACCTTTGCTGCTGACAGCGAGAGACAGCCCTTTCCTTCCCATGAAATACAGAGGGCTGGCAGGACGAGTTTGATGGTTACTGGCTGTCGTATGCACAAGGTGCATAAACAAAGTGGGTAAAAAGGCATCAAATATTTTCTCATTCTCTCTGCTCTGTGGCACCAGGAGGGGCAACCTTTTGAAAAGAAATACAGCCATCAGAACGAATACTCCTTTTTTCTCTAGTTTATTCTCCTTTTTTTTCCCTTTCCCACAGTGGTCTCTGCATTCCCTTTTCTCATTCAAGCTACATAAATAGTACTGAGCACTGACAAGGTCTAAATTCTGTTTAAAACCCCAGAAAGGGCTTTTAAGGTTATATCTGAGTCTTCAGACCAGTTATAACTGGAAGAAGAAATGTCCGTGATTTAGTGCCTAATAAACAAACCGCCAAGGTCAAGGTGGCATCTTCTCCCATACCCATAATCACTTCCCTCAACATTTTGAGTTGTTGCATGTATCAGCAGTACTCTCTCTAATGCCTGGCCACATTTAATTTTCCTTCTATAAATGAGTTCCCAAAGAGAAGTGGGTGTGAATTATTACATTGTAAAATAGATTTTTAAAAGATGAACCATGCCGAGTGTAAAATAACTATTCATGTGAGGAGCGAACATAGCAGAGGTTTAGCTTGTAAATCCCATCAAAGGAATTCTGGACCTAGATTTACACACACATATTTTGGCCAAAAGGCTAATTGACAAGTGATTTTAATAGCCTCTGTTTTGGAAGATGAGCCTTGAGATTGTGATGATCACCTCGTCTGTAAAAATCAGGGCTCTTAAATGTATTTCAAATTAGAAATGCTTCACCCTCCAAAAATAAGTGTATGTTGCTCATCCCTGGACCTGGGTCAAACTATTCAGTTGGCTTTAAAAGGACTGTTCCTTCCAAGGGCTACCCAGCCATGCTGGGCTCAAGGCACAGCTTTTCACAGCAGAGCTGAGTGCCGCTGCCATGTCCTGCCCAGCGGTCTGATCCAAAAATCAAACATTTTGGGACCCAGGAGTGCGTGGCTCTGCTTTCTGTGGCAGGTCCACGTGCTGTGCACAAAGCCGTAGCGCCTTGGCTTCTAACAGTTCTCCCTGTTGACAAAATGTTATATCTAAAACCATTGCACTGGTAACAAAATTGCAATCAGAAGTTAGGAAATTGCTAAATAAAGCCCATTTTACTGCCTAACTTCAAGTAAAGCCATAAAATTATCAGTCCTCTCTTTCCTCAGTATATTTTCTTTGCAGTTTGTGATGCTCCATGGGGTATTTCTCTATGTGAACTCCATGACGGTTTGGCTCCAAATTATCCGAACATAAAACTGAGCTTATGAAGCCTCACTCAGGTTGCGTGGACCCTTTTTATTGGCACAGACTTAAAAAGAACCTTAATAAACCTTATAGGCTTGGGGGACTTTTTGGTTGCTGGCACTTGCCAGCCACACTGCTCGCGTCTCTCTTGCAGCGCCCGGGTGGAAAGCGGGCTGGAACCACAACCCGGGGATTTTATAGGGCTGGATTATCTGCCGGTATTGCCCTCTTCCTTCCCGGCGAATCTCAGAGCTATTTTCTTTGAAAGCAAGTGGCTGATGCTGCGAGGATACTCATAGCCTAATGCGGCTCGATCACCCAAGGTTATGGACACAGCCAAAAATAATAGGGTCTAAAATGAAGCCGGGGGGGACATTTGCTGGCAGAGGGAGAGGTCTGATGGCATTAAAGCTGAAGCACATCCACCCATGTGCAAGTGGAAAGCCTAGCACTCCGCAGCCCCGACTCCGTGGATTTTCCTCAAAGCATCCATTTCTCCTTGGGATTTTATTACCGCCTCCAACGATGCTGTAATTGCATAGGTAGGGCAGCAGGCCCGAAGTTTAATCTGCATTTCTTAAGGCCTAAACTCTGCGTAGGCTGCCCGTGTTTGCACAGAGCTCAGCACAACAGGCATGCAGTCCTGGCTGGGTTCTGCGGTCGCTGCTTTAATTCAAGTCATAATAAATAATAATGTCAGGTTGGAAATAAATCTTCTGGGTTCCGTCCATGGCTGATCCTTCAGCGTGGTGCGTGGTGAAAGCACCAGTTGGGAAGCTTTGCTGCATCCCATGCTGGGTCTAACTCCTTCTGGCTCAGTCTCATCTCGGTTTTCGCTCGGGGCATTGGTTCAGTACAGGTAATTTCACCTTTTTTCTCATTCTGAACCTGGTCACTGATATTAAACACACTGCACGGTTTTATTCCCTCAGCTCTCTCTGAGCTGCATCATCTGGAGTGACCTAGTGCATCATTTCTTCATGTCTCAGTTACCTTGGCTTTACCTAGTATCTTCCATCACACCATGTACCACAAACTCCTGGATAGTATTTATTCAGGCAGAGCATAAATGCTTAATAGCACTTACGCAGGCAGCCAGTGACTACTGAGATATTGCTTACTATATGAACGGAAAGAATCAGGACAAATATATAATACTGTTTACCTTTTACAATTAACAAGTCCTCATTATTGCTGTGAATTATCATTATCATGATACAATAACAACGAAACAGCAAAAGTATAAAGCAGTGCCGTTAACTCAGATACAGCTGATATCCCTTTGCTTTTCGATGTTGTATATTCTTAGACCCATACTCCATGCCAGTCCCTGCAGCCAAAAATACATCAAGAGCCTAAAAAAAGTAAAATAGAAACATCGCTTCAAAATTATTTCAAACAACATGCTTCCTTCTCTCCCTTTATACAGAGCCACAAAGAGAATGGGAAAGATTAAAACGCACAAAAAGCATTGCTTAATTCCTCACCAAGGTGCAAGTAAATAAAACGTGCCACAGTTAAGTTCAAATCACAGAGAGTTTTCAAGAGGGAAAGGTTAATCATTTCTGTCAAACGTTGGAAATGTTAAATGGTTTTTAAATCAAAAATATAAGCACCACCGGTGACTCAAGCTACGTTTTAGACATGTTTGGGGTGATTTTTTTCCAGCAGTCAGTGCTGGTCTCTCACGTACCTTCTGTTTGTCTGCGATGAAGTCGGGAGGCATTAAAAGGAGCGCTTACTAGAGGCACCAGGTACTTTCAGCAGCAAAGCTATTTGTTTAGAAGGTACAAATTCAGGTTATTTGGAGACCCGCAGTCCTTGGGACGCAGAGCCCTGCAGCACAAGCCAGGGGTGCTGGACCCCTCCCGCACCCCCCAAGCGCCCGCTGCAGCCCCCAGCGGTCCTCGACCCACGGGAGAGATGGAGAGCACGGGGAAAGGATGGGGCACGGCGGGAAAGAAGTATGCGAAGCCACCGCAGTCCCCCCATCAGCGGCGTTCATATTTCATCGTAATGGCTAAAATGACTCTTAAATGAGGCCAGATTATAGGGACAACCTAATTCACTTACACTGATGTAAATCCAGGTATCTGTTACAACATCGTATGTTGGGGCTCACCGCAGAGCAAAAGCTGCTGATAAACCCCCCTCGAGGATGAAGGGAAGCGGATTCCTCCTGGCCAGACCCGATCCAAAGCCCGTTGAAGTCGGTACGAGCTCCTTCAGCTCCAGTGGGTTTGGGATAAGGCCCACGGCAAGCACTGAGCCAGCTCTGCTGCCAAAATGCAAAATCCTTTTCCATTGGCTTTGCCAGTTTGGTGTTAATACATGTGTGAAGGAGCTTGGTGGGGGGAGGTTTTTGAAGGGTGGGTTGGTTTTATTTTAAACCGAGGAATGATTTCACCCTTGCCAGCACGTGGACTTTGTGCAAAAGAACAGGAGAGGGGGCAGGAGATGTTTTTCTGAAGCCATCAGCTCCTGTCGCAGCATGCCAGCAGAGGGTGGATGTGTCCATCACAGGGACCCCTAGGTCCCTAGGGCCAGGTTAGTCCCCGCTCGCCGCTGCAGAACGGCAAATCTGGAGTCACGGGTGGATGTGAGTACAGAGCCCCGCTCACCAAACCCGGCTGAAATAAGAGGAGGCTTGACAAAACATGGGATGGGGAAGGCAAAACATCCCTTGGACACAGGTGAGCCCCCCGTCCCAGTATAACAGGACCTGCTGGGAGCTGGTATCGTTTCAATCCCATTTTCCCTAGTAAACAACGTTGCCCTGAACCATCCTCCAGTTTTCTCTACCATTCAAACTGCCAAGTTTTTTTGTTGCACGTGTCCCATACAAGATGCTGTCGCCCCTTTGGCTTCCCAGGGGAAGGGCTCTGCCTTCCTGTGGCTTTCGGAGCATGTAGCCCGGCCGGTCCCAGAATTAGACTGGGGCCTTTGCAGGCTGCCGCAGTATAAACAGTTTCAGTAGGGCACATGTTATACAGTAAGATCATCCGAAACCAAACATTTTCCCACTGCACGCAATAAACATCCATAATAAATTGCATTATACAAAATATATTTATGGCTAATTTTTTAATGTAAACCACCTGGGAAATTTTTGTTAGATTGGTTGATATGAAGGTCTCAGTATTCTGGTAATCTAATGATATCTAATAGACAAAATAGTATGATGTTACAACAGTCTCAAAGCTTTCATTTTCTGTAGCCCTCTCAGAGATCAAACTGGCAGAACTCATATTTTTTGAAATTTTATACATAATTGGTGATGCAATTGCCAAAAATAACCTATTCATAGAAGTCTTGCTCTTCTGGTTTCTAACTTACTGTAATCACGAAACAGAGCAGCGCACTGCTTTGCAACGGAATATGGGTTTGGGTCAGGGAGCAAGGGCTACAGTTGTGTGGCAGTTTCCATTCTGCGGATTATTTTACAGGCAATTTAAATTTAGTTTGGAGTTTAAACAGGGCTAAAAAGTAGCGCACCCATTCAGACATGCGAGCAATTCTTCAGAAAAGGATTAAAGCTGTAACTTGGGTGTATCTCTTTTCTGAACCAAAATTTTGCTCCAATATAAGATTTTCTAAACAAAAGCTATTGGTGCCAAAGGGGACAGAGTGTTTCTATTGCAGAAATTAAGCCCAGACCTGCAATCCTTCCACCATAAAACTCTCATGCTCATCACAGATCAGCCAAGACTTCCAAAAAGACTCGAGATCATCGCAGATCTTGTTGAGCCAGCCTCTCTCTAGTCAATACAAATCCCAGCTCGAACCATGCCGTGTATCTGCAATGAGCGCTGGCGGCTTGGTAGTCGCTGGACTCGTTTTAAAGTGCAGCCCATACCTTTAGCTACTTCCTTGCCTCCTGTTGTTCCTGGGACTTAGAGGCCATGTGGTACATTTCAGCCTTAACTTTGAATTTCCTTTATTTTGTAGATCAAACTTTGACATTCCCTTAAGGTAGTGGGATTTTATGTCATTGCATATATCCTAGTTTAAAAGATAATGCTTCACTGAAACAGACCACAATATTAAACCCTGAAATAAAACGAATTGTATTTCACTTCCCAACTCCTATTGCTGGATTAGCTCACATTTCTTTCTCTTTGTTACATATTTAGCACCAAATACAATATTCATTGCAGGCTAGCTTCCCTCCTCCCACACGGCTCTGTGTCTGCCTTTTCTTCCAGCAGCACTGGAGAAGGCAATGCCTCGCTATAGCCTGGAAATGCAAACAAAAGGGAAGGAACATAAAGTCAATGAATGGTCAGGCAAGGTTGCTTTATACCCTGAGCATTCTAATTTTTTTGATTTAAAGTGGCAATGCAAAGAGACAGAGTCCTGGGGATAACAACAGCCACTCCTCCTTCGCTTCTCCATCCCCTTCCCCACCTTGCTGTTTCTTAGCTGAGTTTATCCGCCAGCAAACACCTCCCTCCAGCAGCCCCTGCAGCAAAGAGAGCCCGGAGGTGCTTTCTGGTGCTTAGTGGTCCATATCATGATCTATACTGGTCTTGTCTGGTTCCTGGTCTGGGCATTAAGAACTGCAGCGGTAACGAATTGCACATTAACATGGCAGGAACCCACTGGAAAGCCATCGCAGAGCAGTAATCAAACCTCTGTGACCCCAGAGCCCCTTCTCGGTATCTTGACCTCAGCGCGTACACCCTGTTCCTCCTTCCCGTCTTTGAAAAACCCATCTTTGCCTTTGCCCTTAAGCTCAGGGACAGGGCACCCCTGAACCCAGCACGGCTCTGGGGACACCTGCGATACAGGTAAGCAGCGGTAAGGATGGAAAAGACCTTGAGCCAGACATTGGTTCTGCGCTGTCTGAGTTGAACCCAGTTTTTTTAATGGCCATTTAGTTTTTAAGTGCATTCCTGTGATCCCAGCCTTGAGCTTATGTCTCCATATGAAACGGCACTGCTTTAACTAGGTGCATAGATTATAAAACCGGGAAGAGTGGTCTGGTCTGCCCCCCTGTATAACACAGGCTACAGGAATTCCCTAAATTAATTCCTGTTTGGATTAGCTCATATCTTTTTAGAAAAACAGCCAACCTTAATTAAGACAAAGGAATTCCAGTGCTGTTGAAATCCACCCAGCTCTCAGTAAATTGTTTTACTGGTTAAATACCTTCACTACTTAAAATGTAAACAGCATTTCTAATCTGCATTTGTCCAGTTCTAGCTCTGTCTACTGGATAATATGACACTTGCATCTGCCAGTTTGAAAACCATGTGGGATTAAACCTCTTTCTGCTCTTCGTAGGCCACTCTTTGCCTAACTAAACTGAAATGATGTAAAACTGATTGTATTAAATTACGGCAAAAGAGCACTGAGTTGCTCCAAAAATGACAGCAAACCTAGTTAAATTTTAAATAAACAAATATCATGAATTCTTGGTTGGAAACCTAAGTGTCTGAACAAGCCCTTCCAAAGTTAAAGTACCTCTGTTTAGAAAGCAGTTTAATGCAAAGCAAGGCAATTTCTGTGGACCAGGCTTCATTAGCTAAGATTTCTAAAACTCCATCTGCTTCCCCGCTGCCCTTTCCTCATCCACCCCAGGCTGGAGCGACCACCGATGCTTTCCTTTATCCTCCCACACCACATACCTGTCCTGGCAGAAAATTCATTCCACTTTCTTCTTCAGCAACTTAGGCGGCTTTATCAGGGAGCTGTGCTCCCCAGGACAGCCAGAAATGCCTTCTCTGTCCAGACACCTTTACTTACATGTGAAGTCAATAAATATTTTACAATTAATACTCCCGCCGCAGAAGTACACAATTAGCGCATTTGGGAAGCATCCCAGGGAACAACACACAGGCTCCTGTATATCAACTCTGTCTGTGTTCCCTATAGGCATCCACAGCATTTCAGAGCCTGCGTGGATGTACAGACATAGGTGCACAAGCTGCAAGCACCCCAGGAGCCTACGCATACCACAATCCCTCTGTAAACCAGTACATACATTAATTGCAATTGCAGATATCCAATGTACGTACCTGCTTTTCTCTCTGTATGCACACACATATATATAGGTGTTTTATACATATATATATACACACACATATATATATCTCCATGGCGTAAACAGAAAGGTATGTTATGAACGCACACGTATGCACACGTATACAGTAAGCACAGACACATACACACTTATGTGCACTTAAATAACTAGGTGAATAGGTGAATACGAACACTAATAGCCATTTATGGCAACAACAATGAAAGCTGTCCCTGGAGCCCGCCTATGGTACAGCAGCCAAAATGATTGAGTATGTACAGGGCACCGCTGCAGCAATGGCACTCACATGGGCCTCCTTTTAGAAATGATTAATATTTAACCGACTTGGTGAACCTGGCTTTGGTTTTAGTTATGATTAGATAGCACCATGCACGGAGCCGTCCCACTAAGGACATCGTGGGGTGTCCGAGCAGCTTCCACTCGTGCTTCGCGAGAAGACAGACACAAAGTGAGAAGGGGAGAGAGGGAGAGATACGAGGCAGTAAAAAAAAAACCCCTGTGCTCAGCTCCGTTTGTGTTTGTTTGGAAAGAAAAGAGGGAAAAGCAGCCTGAGAGGCCGGTGTAATAAGACGCTGTAGCTTTCATGAAAGAGGTGAAATAATTTTAAACACAGACACACAATGAGTTTATTTATTTAGAAAGTTGTTAAATAGAGTCTGGGAATTCAAATATTCAATGTTGACATTGTACAGAGCTGGCGGGGAGCCAGCCCCGGCTCTCCGGAGGGACCCAATGGCCACGGCGCCCAGGCCCTCGCCCCTCCCAGCCCCACTAACTAGGTAAAAGCCATTAGTTATACCCACAAGCAATATCTGAATCCGAGTCAAATACTGTTGCCTCAGCCAGCCAACTTCAAAGGCGTGTAAGTGTGTTTGGCTTTTTAGTGCTGGAACTGCAGCAATATGTCACACTTTTGAAAGAGTTTTGTAAACAGTTCCTTCCCCTTTGTAGAAACATTTCATAAGTTTCTTGTACCCCATGTAAACAGCGTTAATTAACAAGGATTACATTTTTCATTTACAAGCGGGGCTGCATTAATAACGTGCTCGCCTTTCGGACCGTCCTTTTCCTTTGTGTCCTTTCTCTGCCCCGCACCGCGGCCGGCCCGGTGCGGCCGGGAGCAGCCGGGAGGCACCGCGGAGCTCGGCCACGGGCTCAGCCCCGGGCGGCATCGCCTACTGCAGCACCACAGAGTTGGTCCCAAATTCAGTGGCGACTGTTGGCCCCCAGTAAGAGGCAGTGGGGGAGAGAGAGGAAAGAGGGGAAAGAAAGGGAAGGGAAGGGAAGGGAAGGGAAGGGAAGGGAAGGGAAGGGAAGGGAAGGGAAGGGAAGGGAAGGGAAGGAAGGAAGGAAGGAAGGAAGGAAGGAAGGAAGGAAGGAAGGAAGGAAGGAAGGAAGGAAGGAAGGAGAGAAAAGAAGAGAAGATAAAAGAGGAGAGGAGAGGAGAGGAGAGGAGAGGAGAGGAGAGGAGAGGAGAGGAGAGGAGAGGAGAGGAGAGGAGAGGAGAGGAGAGGAGAGGAGAGGAGAGGAGAGGAGAGGAGAAGGGAAGAGAAGAGAAGAGAAGAGAAGAGAAGAGAAGAGAAGAGAAGAGAAGAGAAGAGAAGAGAAGAGAAGAGAAGAGAAGAAAAGAAAAGAAAAGAAAAGAAAAGAAAAGAAAAGAAAAGAAAAGAAAGGAAAAGAAAAGAAAAGAAAAGAAAAGAAGCAAGAAAGAAAGGAAGGAAGGAAGAAGGACAGAAAGGAAAGGGAAGAAAGAAAAGAGAAAAGAAAGAAGAAAGGGGGAAAGGGAGGAAGGGGGGGAGAGAGAGGGAGGGAGAGAGGGAGAGAGAAAGAAAGAAAGAAAGATATAAAGAAAGAAAGAGAGGGGAAAAAAGAAGACACGGCAGAAAGAGGGAACGAAAAGCCACACGCACACCCTCCACCCTGAGAAGGGTTAATGAAGTGCCTGGTGAAAATGTGCCCGGCATATAATGGGATTGTCTCGCCCGCCCCGCAGCCTCCCGTGCCTGCCCCGCCGGCAGGAGCCATCCGGGGACAGCGCCGCGCCGGGGCTGCCGCGGGGCCGGGCCGAGCCGAGCCGAGCCCAGCCCAGCCGAGCCGAGCCGAGCCGAGCCGAGCCCAGCCGAGCCGAGCCGAGCCGAGCCCGGGGCCGGCGCTCGGCGGCTCGGTGCCGGGGCGGTGGCGGGTGGCCGGGCGGTGCCGAGCCGCCGGGCCGGGCGGGGAGCGGAGCGGAGCGGAGCGTGTGCGCGGTGCCGCCGGCCGCCCGCCCTCTCCTGCCCGGCGGGGCCGGGGTACCGAGCAGCGGGCGCGGCGGTAAGGGCGCGGCGGGGCAGAGGTGACGGTAAAGCGACGGCAACGAGCAGGCTCGCTGAAAGGGCCGGGAGCCCGGAGAGGGCAGACGTTTCCCTGCTCGAAAACACATTCCCGGACAGAGTCTTAAACAGGCAAATAAACTTGCCAGCTCTGTTTTTCAATCAAGCCTTTTAAGTACTAGACTGAGGCAAATCACAGGCGCAGGAAAACCCGCTGAAACTTAGGAAAGTGTTATTTTACTATCTCAGATGGTTAGAGGGATCTGGATCTACCTTGGCTGCACTAAATTGCCTGTAAAAAAGTGGTGATAAAGTGTAAAAGTAACAAGTGCCTCCTTCTTCACGTGTGTTCCCCTAATCTGATCCCCTTCTGTCTCTTTATGAGGCTACTGGGTGGCTGGGGGCTACCCCGGGCCGGCTGCGGGGCTGCGGCGGCCCGGCCCGGGGCGGGGGTTATTCGGGGATACGGTTTCACCAGGCGGGCACAAACCCACCCGAGTGGAAAAGCAGCTGCCCTGGGGGCCGGGGGCCCGTCCCGGCGCTGCGCGGAGCGGCGCGGGGATGCCCGCGCAGGTGCAGCGCGGCCGCGGAGGGCCGGGCCCGCACCCCCGGCCCGCAGCGCCGGGCCCCGCTGCCCGCACCCCGCTCCTCTCCCGCCGCCTCCCGAAAGCGTGGCAGGGAGAAAGGCTTCAGAGTGTCTTTTCCCTTCTTTTTGCAGCTGGACGTTTGCAAAAATCACTAGCTATTCCCCGCGTGGTTCCTTCTGCTTCTTCTGCGGTTTTTTTCTTTTTGCCTTTTTTTTTTTTTTTGGGGGGGGCGAAGCCTCAAAATTATTTTTTAGCAATTGTACACTGAGGTCAACGAACTGCGCGCTTCGGGTATTCTCCCTTAATTATGAGGAAAAAGCTTTCCTGGGTGTTAGCGACAGTCACGCAATCAGGGCGATTTTTATTTCACGCGCAAAGCAGTAAAAGTGAAATAATAAAAGAAGTGCGCTTGATCCCGACCTATACCGTTTTCCACGTAAGAGGGTGAAGGCTACAAAATGTTTTCTATTCCCAACCCAGCCAGAAAGAACCGAAAAGCTGAAAACTTTTCCTGTCGAGCGACTAAATTGCAGGGGTCGCCTCCAGCCCTCCTTCCACTTGCCATGAAACTGAGACGCTCTTCGGGGGGGGGGGGGGGGGGGGGGAAGAAACAGCTTTTCGAAACACACCCCCACCCTCAAAAAAAAAAAAAAATCCCCAGCTTTTAAAATATGATTTCCTTTATGAGCGGATTGTAACCGAAGGATTATTTAATGCAACGCATCTGTCTGGGGGGAAAACTGCTGCTGCTGCTGCTGCTGCTGCTGCTGCAGCGAAAGCCAAGAGGCGCAGCCCAGAGCAGAAACTTTGCAGACGGTCGGATCTCGCCCGCGGAGCAGGAGCAGGAGCAGAAACAGGAGCAGAAACAGGAGCGGGAGCGGGAGCAGGAGCGGGAGCGGGAACAGGAGCAGGAGCAGGAGCAGGAGCAGCCCTGCATCGCTGCGCAGCGAGAAAAGCAAGGGAAAGGCAAAGAAACCTGACGGCTTTGGTCGGGGACGTGAGATTTTTTTTGTTGTGGTTGTTGTTGTTCCAGAATTAGCTCCAAAGTAGGGATGGCAACCTGGAGATTTAACAATATATTTGTTTTCAAATTGTGGGCGCTGGATTATCCGCTTTAAAATCACCTAATCAAATGCAGGTTGCTGCTGTTATTGTTAAGGTTCACAGAAAAGCTGATGATGATCCGGAGAGATCTTTCGCTTCCCCTTTTCCTCCTCTATTTTTTTTTTCCCTTCACAAATAAAGAGTAAATAAGCATCTGCTTTTTACGTCACGCAACTTATGCAACATTTCATCCGACTTTTTTTTTTTTTCGCCTGCCCTTTTTTTTTTTTCACTCGGGAATGTGAGTTGCCATCGCCATGGATATCAAATGAAACTTGCCCAGATGTGTCAGAGAAAATAAAGACATCAGCTGCTTTCAAAATAGGACGCGAAAGCTGGCGAAGTTTTGTTGTTGATTCCCTCTTTTTTTAAAAAAAAAGAAAAAGCAAAAGCCCCGACGCTGCAGCAGTTAAAAGCAAAGATCCCTATCATAAAGGAGAAACAGATGGGGGGAGCCTAGGACAAGTCATGAAATAAGCCGGGCTTTGCGTGTGGACGGCCGAGCCCTCGCGGAGCGGAGCGGAGCCCTTCGGGCGGCCAAACTGTATAAAAAGTGCTGGAAAAGCGCCTGAAATTACAGCGTTTACATCAACTTTTAGCGGGTGCCTCCAGCAGGCTGGGAACCGCTCCGCGCTGCCCGGCAGCCCCGCTGCAAACTCCCCCCCCCCCACACACACACACACAGAGCCACGCGGGGCATCCCGGACACGCGGGGCGGCTCCCGCGGCCCCACCCGCTCCGCGCTGCGCTCCGCCGCCGCTCCCCCGCGCGGCCCCACGCACGCCCCGCTCCCACGCGCGGTTTGCGGGGGTGGGGGGGTGTTTTTTGGCACAAGCCGGCGGCCGAGCGGGGCAGGGCCGGGGAAGGGGGGGGGGGGGGGTCCCCGGTAGCTCCGCACCGGCTACCTGCGCCCCGGGCTCGCCGCCTCCCCCGCGGAGCTGCCGCTGCCCCCCCGTGCAGACGCTCACCCCCTGCGGCCCCCCGCCCTGCCGGCAGCCGACAGCGCCCACTATAGGGCCCGGAGCCTCGCGCACCCCCCCCTCGCCGACCCCCCCCCCCCGCCCCCCCCAGCCCCCGGCAGCAGCAGCAGCAACTTCCAGCGCTCGCCGCTGAACTTTTCCTCAACTCCTTCCCCCGCTCCCGCCGGCCGCCCCCAGCCCCCAGCCCCCAGCCCGGCTCCGGCCGCCGCCCCCCCCCACCCCGCTCCCCGCCGGGCCGAGCCGAGCCGAGCCGAGCCGGGCCGGGCTGGAGCGGGGCGGGGGACCGGGGGGGGGGGGGGGGGGATGCTGCAGGTTGCCTGCGAGCTCCGCGCCGCATCAGACATGTCTATGCAACATGGCAGAGAGGGAGGGTGAAAAGGCAAGAGAAAGGGGTATTGCACCTACTTGCGGCCAGCTTCCTCGCCCTGCCTTTGGATCGCATGCTGCCAGTCCCGCGGCCGATGCTGGCGTGGGGCGGGGGGGGGGCTTTTTTATTTTTTTCCTCCCGGAGCTTTTCCTCCTTTTTCGCTCCCCCTCTCCCTCGCTCCTCTCCCTCTCCCGCACACACACTCTCCCTTTCTCTCAATCCCGGCTCGCTATCTCTCCAGCATTGTCAGTTTGGACACCTTCGCACATGCGCACGGGCGGCTCCCCCCCGCTCTTCAACATTTCAGCGCCGCCAAAAAAAAGTTTGCAGCGATCCATCACCGCCGGTGGGGACCCTGACAGCCGGCACCGGGGCCGGGACGGGCCGGGACGAGGCGGGCAGCCGCCGCCGGGCTCCGCGACCGCGGCCCCGGGGCAGCCGCTCCGCTGCCCGCGCACCCGGGAGGGGTTTCGGCGGGGGAACCCAGCGCTCCCACCGGGGCAGGGGCTGGCGGGTGGCAGAAATGACACCTTTTTTCTGCCTTTTTCTTTTTTCTTTTTTTTTTTTTAATGGGATATTAATGCTCTTCCGGCGTCTTTGCAACATTTAAATGGTTTATTCTCACCCGGCCGCAATAATCGTAGATCTCTGCGTATATATAGACAGAGAGATGTAATTTGATTATATGTTTTATTATGTATGCGTACCATTAAACTGTACGCTTTCCCAGCGCACGCACTTTTTCCCCACCTTGAACTCGGCTCAGCCACCACCAGCTGGGCAGAAAAAAGCGCTTTTAAAACAGTAACACCGACCGCTCTCATCTGTTTTAATTACAGGCTTTGCCAATCAAAAAGGGAGCGCGCAGAAATTGGGAACTCCTTTAGGGGATGGCTGTGTCCGAGGTATGAATCAATCCAAGCTACATATAGATTTTCCTCTGGTACAACCTCCTTGCATTAAACAGTTTTGTTCAATACCTTCCATGCGCTATTTATGTTCCCATTAATATCTATTGCAAATCCTGCCAGACACCATAAAAGAAAATTACAATCTTTCAGACTCGGTGCTGCGCCAGTACATACACGCTGCTCAACTTTTTGTTTTAATAAAATCCTCAGCATCGCCCCTTCCCCCTTCACCCCCCCCCCCGCCCCCACGGCTGCCGGTGCTGCGGATCGGGGCCGCCCGCGGAGCGCCCCCCCCCGCCCCACCGGTGACAGCCCCCCGCGCCCGGGCCGTGGGGCGGGGGCACCGCGTATCCCACGCCGCTCCCCCAAACGCCCGGCAGACAGGCGCAAGCACTTGAACCCGCTCCGCGGAGCCGTCCTTGATGCCCGTCGTTATTTTTCATTTGCCAATTTGGATTTTTTTTTTTTCTTTTCAGGGTCCGTGCCCACCCCACCGCCTCCCCGCAGCCGGGCAGGGGTGCGCCCCACGCCCCCCGAGCAGGAGGGGCAGGAGGAGGAGGGCAGGGCGCTGCGCGGCCGCGCACCCGTACCGGGCTCGGCCTCCCCCAGCCACAGATACCCCCCCCCCGCCGCTCGCTCCCCTCGGGGTGCCCAGCCCGGGCTGGCCCGGGCGGAGCTGGGCCCCTCTGCCCCGGCTGCCGGGCAGCGGCTCCCCGGCTGCGCGGGGCCGGGGTTGCCCTCGGGGGCCGGCCAGTAGCCGGCCCCAGCGCCCGCTGGCCGGCTGCGCCTCTCCTCGCGGGGCTGCGCCCGGGCTTCCCCGAATCGTCCCCCCGCCCCGACCTGCGGTGCGGGCTCGGGCGGGAGAAGGGCAAACGCCCGGGAACTTCGCGACAGTCCCCCCGCGCCTCCAGCCCCCCGGTTCGAACGGAGACCCCGGCAAAGCCGCCGCCCGGGCGGAGGTGCGCGTCCTCCCCCCTGCCCGGGCAGCCCGCTCCCACCCGGGCCGCCGAGCCCGGCGCTGCGGGGAGCACGCGTGGGAGCCGGGTGGCCGGGCCGGGCGCGCAGATGCCCGTTTCCCGGGCGGGCAGCCCTGACCCCGGCCGCGCCCGCCTGTCACCGCCACCTGCCCGCCGTCCCAGCGGCCCCGGGAGCCCGGCAGGTGCCGCGCCGCCCGCCCGGGGCACCCGGCCGCCGTCCCGGGCCGCCTCCCGGCCGCCCCCCGCCGCCCGCCCGCCCGCCCCGCGGCCCTCGGCGTCGCCCGCCGCAGCCCCGCCGGGCTCGGCCCCCTCCCCGAAAGGTGCCGGCCACCCCCCCGGGAAATCCGTTTCGTTCGTGCGGGGAGGCTCCTCCGCGCCGGCAGCCTCCGCTCTTCCCGGGTGGGAAGCGGCTGGCTGCGGGCTCGCTTTCAGCAGATCCGCGGCCAGAAAGAAGTATTTAGATGTCGGGGTCGGGTTGGGGGTGTTTTTTTGGATGGAGGGGTGGAATTAAATCTATTTCTAATACGGGCTGGGAGACCAAACGCACCCCCTCGCACCCAGGTTTCAGTGCATTCCCCGTAACAGGAAATTTTCCCTTCCTTAAATTATAATTGAACAAGCCCCGCAGCCGACTTGGAGAAAAGTTGGAATTCTGCATCGAGGTATTTGTTGTGCCATTGTCTTTGTGCAGTGAACTTTACACGGTGTGATTCAATCTCAAGCTGTATTCTCCTAGCTACCAGTAAGATTAATTTAATCATTGTAATGCAATTATTAATACTGTTTACCCAATGCTTGATTTCAGGTTTGCTGGTAAGAAATTAAGCTTCTTGCTGGGTGACCGAAAAGCTAGGCAGGGATTCCAGCCCACGTTGAAATGAAACAGTCCTCTTTATTTAGTCTCAGAACTCCAGCTTTCAGCCACGGGCTCAATTAGCCAAAATGGAAACAATTTTCATTCATTGCAATAACTCACTGTTCTGCTGATCACTTTCAAAATATACACTTTATTATTATATGCTGACCTCGGTGCCGCGAAGTGGCAAGGCTAGAAAGAGGCAGAGGGATCTCTCCAGCCCCCTTGGGCTGTAATTATTAGAAATTAATTGGGTTCAGGACCCTGGGTAGCATGGGTAAATTAATAGCTTGTCTGGTTGTTTAAATCCGAATTCGCAGCCCCCAGGAGAGCAGGGGAGGGAGGTCTCCCTCCCCAAACCCGCCCCGGGAGAGCGCGGCGAGGGCTGGGGCAGCGCGGACCCGCCGGCTGATTTTCCTCCTTCTCTTCCCCAACGCATTGTTTTCGGGGAGCTATTTAGGGGTTAAAAATCAAAAATAAAGATCCTGTATACTTGGAGCTGTCGTGCGGGAGTAAAAGTGAAAAGGGAGCCTTAGGCAAAAGGAAATTACTGCAAGCCCGCGTGACCTTTCCGAGAGGTAATCAATCAAGTGATCAACAGGGATATTTATCATTGCTAGATGGGGCTACTTTACAAATGCACAGAAGGGGGGGGGGGGGGGATACACGCACACACACACACAAAAGTTTGGATAAACCCGATAAGTCTGAAGACAAATACGGAGACTTCTTTAATCACTGGGAAGATTGCACGTTTTCTTTTTCTTGCGCTCTCAGAAGGAAAGGAAGGGAGAAAACCGCTCCAAAGTTTCCCAGTAGAAAATGCCTCCTGTACTAGGTGGTCACATGCAAGCTGTCCACTTTGCTTTGCAGCCCTGGGAAAGGCTGGGAACGACAGATGTGATTAAAAAAAAAAAAAAAAGCACCAAATACAAGGGAAAATAATAGAGAGAGATTGAGGCTTTGATAACCGGGCTCGGTGTTTGTTTTTATGTAATGTGTTTTTATTTGCTGGCTCGAAAATCGGAGGCTGCGGAGCCCAGTCCTGCCTGCCTCTGGTCCCCGAAACGGTTAACTCCGAAAACAAAACCAAAAAAACCCACCCCATGCCCCCTGCTATATGAAATCAGCGATCTGGTTCAATTAAACTTGCTCTCCGTAGCATAAAGCATCCACCACAATACAGGCAATGAAAACCAACAATAAAAGCCCATGCATTTTCTGCGCAGTTTCCTTCTCCCTTGTAAAACATGCCGTCGTGTAAGCACCAGACATTTAATTTTGCTCCCTATAACTTACCGGATTCTTTAACAAACCTACTATGACCACTTTTTTTTTTTTCCTTTTCTTCCCCCCCCCCCCCCCCCGCTTTTCCACTGTGCTTCACGCACACTCCTGCACAAAGCCTCCCTGTTTGCGCCCAGTGCTGGTGCCTTTAAACAACTTGGGGGGGGCGGGGGGGGAGCGATCGCCGGCGCCCCCGCTGCCCCCCGGTAACGCTACTCAACACGTCCCTGGGGAGAAATCCGCGGCTAACGACTGCGCGCCCGCGGAGCCCGGCGTTGCGCTGCTGGCTGCGCGCAGAAACAGCCGCGGTGCCCCGCGGAGCTGCGCGGTCGCGGTCGCCGCCGCCGGGGCTGGGCTCGCCCCGGCCCCTGCGCGCCCCTGCGCCGCGCTGCGCGGCGCCCCGCGGTCTGCGGCGCCCCCTCGCGGCCGCGCCGCGACACTGCAGGGTGCGGGCAGCCGCGGCCGGGCGCTGCGGGCCGGGCCCGGGGGAGAGCACGGGTGGACAGCCCACGCTGAGAACCGTCGGGAGCGAGGGCGAAAATAAGCGGGAGGTGGGCTGCAGTGGGACACACGTCTAGGGTCCGGTACGGGCGGTCGCCAGGAAGCAAGGGCTCGGTGGGTATTTCCAACGGGCCCGGAATTATCCTGTCCCTGGTAAAAGTGCCACTGAAAACAGCGGGGCTGGGAAGAATGAAATGCATTCATGGGTTGAGAGAGAAGTGCAGAATAGCAGGAAGGCTTGCAAAATACTCCTCTAGAAATAGTTCCCCGTGAAAATGGTGCAGGGTGCCAACTATGAAGTAGGTCTTGTTTCTGCTGGGAGGAAGGACTTGGATTTCCACAACATCGAGACTGAAAGGAAAACAGAGAAAAATTAACAGGCTAGTGGCTAGACTGAAAGACCAAGGTGGAGGTCAGCGTGGTAAATGGGAACACCAGAGAACCGAATCTGATTTTCTACTTTGTCGCAGATCTCCTGGGTTACTTTGCATGGGCCCATTAGTCTCAGCATCCCTCCATCCCTCACCTGAAAGGGAGAGGAGCTTCACCAAGGGCTGGAGGTCTCTGTTTTAAGGTGCCACAGCAGGGTTGGCTTGCCTCTCCCCCCAGCCCCACGAGAAAGTGGCAATGCAGGACCATCCCCAAACATGCAACAGGACTCACGTATTAACTAACCGCAACAAAAAAAACTCATTTACCAATTTACCAAAGAGAGGTGCAATCAATACCCTCAACTCAAGCTCCTTTCCAAGACTTAAAGCACTTTCTGGCCAAAAAAGTCATATCCTCATATCCTCCAGAGGTTACCCCCAGTACGTCTTGCTCTTAAAGCAGCATCAGTGGAGACGTAACTGGAAAAATTAAAGAGGAGGAGGGGGAAAGTAATTACAGGCCACCAGAGAAAAACAAACATGTTCTGAATGTAGACAAAACATTGAATGGAGGGGAATTAATAGTACTACAAATCAAAAGGGAAAAATGTCAGCAGATATCAGCAGAAAGTGAACATCCTATTAAAAGCGAAAATAGAAATAATCAAAATCACGGAGAAACACAGAAGGGGGAAGGAATTTGGAAAGCAACCTGAAATAAAAATAAAGGAATGGAGTAAATTTTACTCGGTACTCAGCAACAGTTAAAGCTGATGGATGAAGGTTTAAAAAAACCTGAAGCCCCAGTGCGCAGGTGGGTCAGCAGGTGAGAGAAAACCTCAGCTGATCAGGCACAAGAGTTCTGTGCTTTATACCAGCTGTGCCAGGCTGGCTCCCACTAGGCAAAGTGAACTGGGCAAGGATGGAAAATCCCTGCAGAAGATGGAAGGGGGTTCTCTGGTATCGCCCGTGACCTTCCCCTTCCTCCCTGGCCTTCTCCCAGAAGGAAGGAGCTGGGGACTGGTGAGATCTGGGCTTTGAGGAGCTGTTGTCCCCTTCGGGCAACATGATGAAGATGGTGCAACAAGCACCGCTCAGCTCTAATGGGTCAGTAAAACACTCCCGTGAAGCACATTTTCTCTTGCTGAAGCCATGTCCTGAAACTGGCCCATCCAGTGCCATGAAGGCCAGGGAAGCTTTGGTTATTGAGCTGTTTAAAGAGGATAATATGACAAAAAATGTAAGGGGGAAAATATAATGAGGTGATGGCAGGAAGGCTTCCGGCTAGCAGCACTGAAATAAATGGAATTTTGAAGTAAAAAAATGAAATCATCTGTTTGTGTCGTGAGAGCAGGATCATGACCAAGGACTGTCATCATGAACGTGGAGTTTTCCTTTGTCAGTGCTTTCTCTGCTTTCATTCACAGTGTTACTACCAGGCAACGAGCAGGCTTCTTTCTGCTTGCCTTTAAAGGAACCACAGCGGCAGGTTAACACATCAGCCTTTATAAAATCCACAAACCCATTTTTCCCTTTAAAGCATAAGGAACATATTCATATTTCACTCCCATTTCTCTCCAGTACAAAAGCACAGGGTCGGAATTAATGAGTAAAGTATTTGTGTGACGTTTTATATTGTATTGGCATTTATATAGTGCTTTTCACAGGCTTCATGTCAAAACCCTTTACAGGGCAATAAATCATATACCTTTCCTGATGAAATTGTATGTAGGCAATTGGGCACCTATCCTGCCCTCAGCAACGTCCCACATGCAAGACACGGGAAGTGTGATGAAACCTGCAGAAGTGGGTCTGAAAAAAATGGATGTAGGTCAAACTTTCCCCCCTTAATATCCTGCAACATGTTAAAAAGTCTTTAGAGCCCACTTGAACAGCCACAGGAAAGACCTAACCTTAACATGACAAAGCTTTTATTACAGTCTGAATTACTCAACATGCAAATTGAATTGTGGGTCTCACACTTAACCCCAGGTTTCTTTGCCTCTGAATTTAAACAAGATGTCCATTTACATGGAAAATAAGGATTTTTCAATTGAGTTCATTTCTAAAAATAGGATTCATTCACAAGACTGAACCGTAGTACCAAATTTTGGATCCTGGGCTTTCTGTTAGCATTCACAAATATCTCTCCTAACACGAAATTTGCAATGTGACACTGCATCTCTGCCCTGCCGGCATTTGCTTTCTTATTTGCAGTTGTTCAGATAACAAAGAGTAATGAAGTTCTGAGAACTGTACGCCTGATTAGACTGACTCTTTTATACATTTATTTGCATTCCTGCCGTGTTTCCAAAGCCACTTTAGGGTAAGAAAAAATGGAAAGTCATTTGAAGTCTTTCTGGGGAGAGATCATAGAATGGTTTGGGTTGGAAGGCACCTTAAAGATCACCTAGTTCCAACCCCCCTGGCATGGGCAGGGACACCTTCCACTAGATCAGCTTGCTCAAAGCCCCATCCAACCTGGCCTTGATGGCTGGGGTTGGTAAGCAGCAGCCAGAGCTCTGCTCCGTTGTCCGTCCAGGAGAATGACAGCGCTTTGCCCAGTTAAGAGCTTTTTGGGTTCCATGGGTGTCAAAGGAAGCTTTGCAGAGCGTCCCTCCTGGCAGACCGTACCCCCTGCCACTTCTATGCGATCGCCCCGAGATTGCACAAAGGCAATGGCTGAGAAGCAAATGGAAAATCTTTGCAGTAGCTCAACACCATTTTAAAACGACTTTTCCACCTCCCCTATCTCTAACACGTGAAAACTGATAACATTCTGCACATACTGGCTGATAGTTCAAATGCATTAGAAACCAACTTCGTTATGATTTATTAGCCGGAAGAGCTGTTAGACTAATTTCTAAGTGTGAAAGAATACAAAAAAATACTGTTCTCCACCAAACAGACATTTAGATTACTTAATCTAAAATCAAAGTAATTCAGAAGTAAAACAAAAGTAAACAGGTAAAAATACATTGCCCAGTTCCATTAACTGCCATGGGCTACGTTAGAAGTGGAGGGTTCTTGCATCTTTTCCGAGGTGATTAATATCTTGCGAGATCTGAGCATTAGCTGTGCAGATGCACTGCCACGTAACAAACTAGCACTGCCTTTGCTTTCTTCTGGGTATTGTATCACAAGCTCTTAATTCACAAGAGCCCAAATTCACACACTCTTACTGTGCTCTGATGGCAAAGTAGCATAATTCTACCTCTTGCTCCCGTCTCAGTATACAGTAGTATATTTAGTAGTTTAAAGACTGATCTGTAAAGAAACTACTTATTTAGTAGTTTAAAGACTGATCTGTAAATAATACACATGCATAGACTTGGGTGAGATGGATGACAATGATAATTAAAATGGTCTTTTCAGTGGGAGACACTATCAGCATCAATAGTTAAAGCAGAATTTTAAGAGTAACCAACACATTAGAGCCTGTAAATTCTATTCTTTCTGGCAGTAACACATTCGAAGATTAAATTAGACTAAATGTTTGTAACAACAAACAGATTTATGTTAACATTCAGGATTATGCTCCCAGTCAATGTTTATTATGCTTTTGGTCATATTTATTCTAAAGGTCTCATTTTCCTACTTCCATAATTTTTTTATCAGTTTTGTTTAAACTGGAAGCCTTTTACTTTTCACTTTTAAAATTACTGTTTCTTCTTAAAATTTCTAGTAGGTTATGGTATCTGGAATGAGTACTAAGAAAAAGGAAACAAGCTAAAATCTATTACTATCTAATCTCACCCATCTGACTATTTCTAAGGTACCTATTATTGTGGTATCAAAGTACTGGATCTCTGATAGCATGTGATCTTTGATCTTAAATTGGACCTCTGATAACATTTTTTAATTAAACATCTTATTTGATGCCTGCTGTAGCTAACATGCAAATAGCATCACATAAAGAACAAAAGTTACGAGAGCAGGGAACAGAAAACGGTGGCTAGTTATAGCATATTTATTGTACCAAAACAAAGAGCCCCACTCTCCAGTCTCTGCTGAATTAAAATGATCAGGTTCGAAGTTCAAAGGCTGAGTAAAAACTACCTAGAAATGAAAAATGCTTTCAATCCATTAAAATTAAAAGTGAAATAAAACAGTTTGTCAGAAGCAAATTCGAGGTACTCACAAAAATAATTCAGAAAAACTGTGATTTTTTGGCTTCCTTTGCACTCCAGTGCCCAGCAAATATTCCATTCCATCGCAATCCTTCACGAGGAGTTTTGTTTAAACTTCCACACTGGCTGAGATAAACCACGTTTGTTCTCTTTGAAAGGTGTTCTCAAAATACTTTTTGCATAGGAGTCGTTAGTGTTAAAGCATGAATGTACTGACAAACTTTATATGACTACATTCATAGTTTACTTGATAGCTATTTCTAAGAGACATTAAGAAGGAAGATATTACAGCACTGCTATTTCGGTTTGTTGGGGCTTATATGAAAGCGCATATCGACCAACACATTATATCAATACAGGGCATACACAGACACCACTTGCAGCTGACAGAAGTCGAGTGTGTTCAATTCCTTCCACATCAGATAGGAATTACTCCCTCGTATGTTATATGCTGCTACTTCTGCTTAGGACATAAGTACAGATACCATTGCTTAGACCTTTCTGCTAGATGTGGAATCCCAAAAGATTTCAGTCACACTTAAACCCAACATATATCAAGGCCCCACTGTTTTAGATGAGTCATCAAGCACAGTATCACGATACTTCGACTACCAAGTAGTCTTTTTCAAAATGCCTTTGGAAATTTTTCTAAAACATTCCCATTTGCTTTTCTATATTGTTTCTTTCATTCTGCACTCATCACCATAATATGAGCACACTCTAATAGCACACTAAACAGCTGTTCAACCATTTTTTTCCCCAGCATCTTCCCAGAGGGGGACGCATATACTGCCTAGTGATTTGTAAGATTTAAATTTTTCACTTTGATACAGCCCCATGTAAAGATATCATCACCACGAGTTCTCTGACAGCTCTGCAGCCTAGAGGAGCAGCTTCTTGGTATCTGCTGCCTGGAAGAAGGCAGAGTATAAACAGCAGTCACCTCACACTTATATTTGAGGTCAAAATTCAGCCCTTTCCTTTCAATTGCCACACAGATAATGACAAAAAAATTACAACCACAACTACAGCAAGCAGTAAATAACAATAGATGTCAGGTTCCAGAAAAAACAACGGATGAAATTTCCATTTGTTTCTTTTACAATGTAGTTGGCATTTCTAACCAGTAACCAAAAGAGCCCATGAAGGTGAAGAGCCAAGTCAAATTGTGGCTTCCCTTAGACGGAGCAGCTGGGGCGGCGTTCATGAATATATCGGGTACGGCAGAGCCATCAGAGCATTGCCTGCCAGTCCCTAGAGATGCCGCAGCCCAGCACCAGCTCAGAACCCCAGGAGACCCTCCCTGGTAATACAGCAATGCTCTACCCACATCTCATGTTTGAGCAGGAGCATCTCCAGGAGGAGAATCTGGCTGAAGAATGAATGACAGAACCCTATAGAAGAGGCAGGAGAGCTAAGATCTCATTTTTCTCCTTCCTCACGTTTCCTAAGGTAACTGTGGTTTAGCCTTTTGGTTTTCATTTTTCAGGAAAGTCCTTAAGCCTAGTTCATAGCAGTCTTCATGGCTGAGAGCTCATTCATCAAGAGCAAAATCTCAGATGCAAACAAATTTCATGACAGAGTGCTGAGGTGCAAAGTTGAAAGAGAAGAAAAATAATTTTTCCTATCCCAGAAATCATTTCAAAATTTCGGAAGAATTCCCAATTGCAACAAGATGAACTTAGAAGTGGGATTTGTTTGTTGTTTGGGGGTTTTTTGTTCGTTTTTACAAAAGCACAGGAAAAGAGCACTCTAAAAACATCATAACCCAGAATTAGGGCTCTCCCGGAATGTGAAGACTTTGGGGGTTAAGTCCTTCTTTTCAGACAGGCAGATCAGGGTTAGAGCACTGATTCTAGCCTGAAAACAAACTTTTTATTACAGAAGTTTCACTGAAACTGGCATGTTCCCACAAAATATTTCAGTGGTGAGAAATAAAGAGTTCCCGAGTGTAAAGCACTGCCAAAAAATTCCCGATGGTTTCTAGCCAGTGAGCAAGCAAATGTGTCATTTTGCCATCAGTGGAGAAGGATCTCTCTGTCCCCGTGGTGCTGTAAGGTCATGCTTCAGCTTGTCCCTAGCGACTTGTTTGGGCATCCACACTGCTAGGTACCTAAAATAATGTAGGGTCATTTTCAAATGCATCTGAGCGGTTTGTATTGTTAATGCTTGTATAAAAGCAACGAGCATGGCTATAAAGAACACAGACAGAAAGCTACCGTGAGCTCTTTTCTATCCTTTTACAGCAATCTCTATTCCCTGCATATACATCCATTCATGCTGTGTGAAGAGATTTTGGAAATAAATCTTTCACAAATATTTAGTCTTCAAACCTATATGCTTTTAAAAGAGAGGTGGGATCCAGCTTTCACCTGTGGAACTTAGCACTTGCCTCTTGTTCACGTGTTGGGAAAGGCCAGAAAAGAGAAGCTCTTATGTTGCCTGAAATTGAGAGCAAGGTGATAACTCCCTGATTTGTCAAAATTCAGTGTCTTTCTGGAGGAGAAATCCTGGAGCTGGCTAACGTAGCGCAACTGCCCGTCATGAATCTGATGGAAGGTTTGGTGGATACCAAAGCAAAGGACGATGTGACTCCCCCTATCAGCTGAGCTGTTTTAAACCAGCACTGCTGGATATTTTGGTGAGGTTATATGGTATACCAAACAGAGTAGTGGCTGTTTCAGAAGGCAGGGATGCTGAGTCAGCATTTCTCAAGACCACCCTTGCCTTTATCACTAATGAATACTGGATGCAGTTAAGCATTTCATATTAACATCCCCATGCTAAGTTTACAGATGCTACTCCTTATTACACTCAACCCATAACAACAGCAATGCTTTGCAGTTAGAATGCATTAGTTAACCCACACTAAATCCATCTTTTTCCAAATTCCTTTGCTATCCCCAAACAAGCAACACAACACCTGCTATTATCCCCGACAAAACAAGTACTAACAGAGAGGAAAAGCATCTCTACATTACAGGCAAAAGAACACCTCCATTGGCTGCTCTCAAAGAAAATCCAGCTGAGCAAAAGAAATCTCTCTTTCCCTCTGAAGACGACCTTGTGTGCTCAAATCAAACTTGAAAGAACTCAAATACTTCATATAATTTTTAATTAATTCTATCTAGACACACAGCAGTCTGAGAAGCTGTAGTGTTATATATATAACCTCCTTATGTTTCACTATTTATATTGTGTTATTCTCTGGCTGTTTCCCAACTTTATTCATTCACCCTAGAGACCAATTTATGCACCAAAATAAAGTATGATCTTATCTTTGCACTGTGCAGAAAACCAAAACAAAATTTCTCACGGGAGGCAGGGGTTAAGACACTGGACTGGGTGTCAGAGAAGTGGTGTTCTATTCTTGGCTCTACCACTCACTTGCTGTGGGAGCTTGTAGAGCAAGATATAGAGCAGGAATGGAGACTCTAGCCAATAAATTCCTCCTCTGTAACTTTTCCTCTTTCATTATGCATGAGAGTGAGTTTTTCCAGCGTTCAAGCATACATCTGAAAGCCGGGGAAACACGACTCAACCAAAATACAGAACCAGCAGAGAAAGAAAACGAGTGGAAAACATCAATTGCAAAGTTTTCTTGGGTGCCTCTGAAGTACTGAAACAGAATCTCTACTCACACAGCAAAGACAGAGGACCAAATTCAGCCCCATCTTCAGTAGCATACCCCCAACTATTGCACTGGACCTGCACGAGGGCTGACTTTGGCCCGCTGCACTACTCCTTGATCCATTTTCTGCTTCAGGCAAGTTTTCTGAGACAGCAAACAGTAAAGACTCAGGCCAGGGGGGAGAGGTTTGGTTTTGTTTTTAAAAAAGTAGGAACCTACGCTTTGGTTTTTAAATAAAGACTCTGACTTTTAAAAAGTAAAATTAGTATTTATTAGGGCAACTTTGATTCAAAAGCCATAGCTAAGACTATATCCAGATCTGGAGTAGCTAACAAACTGCCTAAATTAAGAACAACAAACTGTCAGTTAACTCCTACTGGAAGCGGTATTTCCATGCCCTTCAATAGGAACAGACCAGACAGTACTTCTTGCTTTAGGTAATAGCTGTGATCTAACGCACAAAGTTGCAACATTTCTATCTGTTTGGGAGAAATGAAGAAAAAGTAAGCGTGAAGGTCCTCATTTAGGCATGGCTGGGGCTAGGCTCTTGTACTACTACACCAGCTAACAATTGAAGAGCTAGGTTTTTGCAACTACAGCGTTCTGTGCATAAAGTACATTGTCATGAAACTGATTTATCCTGGCCTTATTTATTTTAAATCGTTTTACCACCTACTTAGAGAATCTGCACCACATTCTGCTTTGAGCCATGTTCTAGATGTTCAGTGCAGACTCAACTCATTTGCTGACAGCTTTACGGCTAGGTCTTGGACCCTTTAGGCTCACAGAAACAGAAAACTAATCTAGTCGTAGAATATTGTTCAATATTAACTTTTTTCTAAATTTTGTATGTGATATATGGGAATAGCATATGCCTTGTTTTAAAATTTTAAGAGTCGTATGAAATCAAAGGCTGACCAACAACCTCACAAAAGCAGCTGCTGTACAGTGTCAGTTCTCAAACACAGGTAACCCTGGTTCTACTATATAACAAAATACACTATCTTGGCCAAGATGGAAAAAAAAAAATCTTATTCTGACTATCCCTCAAAAAGCCAAGTTTTCAGAAACTTTTGGTCTGAAAGTCAGGCCCCCTAGGGCTCCTTTAAGGTGAACAAATATAGGATAAATCACGTAAGTGATTTACTAGAAATGTTAGCAGTTAACATTGGTCTCCTTACATACAAAGTGTTTGTTCTCTCCTCCTTTTTTCATGTCAAATCTCTAATATTTTCCCATAACAAACTGACCCAGCCAGTTGCTCAGGAAGGAGAACTAGCTTCTTGATACGTAAGAACAATCCTTCCAATTTCATACTTTCTAAAATTTTCTATACTTTAATTGCTGAAATATTAGGTAACCTCAGTCTTTAATCTAAGTGCAATGCACACTTGATATATAACAATTATTTCTTAATAAAATATAATTATAAAAAATTCAAGGCAGTCTCAGAGAATGTGCAACTGAAACTGTTAATATACCTGAGGGATTATTTCCACGCTGATGTATATTAGGCATTATATAAAACACAGGATTTCTTGGGACATTATCAACAAAGGAAATTTTTTTTTTTTTTAAACCTGCTTTTTACTGATTGCATTATCAAATTCAATTTTATTAGCTTGAATCTTCTGGGAAGGATATGATTTTAATAATGCATAAAAGGTTTGCCTAGTAGTTGGCTGTTGGCTTTTACTTGATGCTTAATGTAATCTGTAATTACTATAGCAGCTCCTATGTTGGCTAGTTTGTTAAGGTCACTGGAAAGCTACACTGTGTTGTACCTGGTGTACAAGAACATCCTTCTGGTGATTGATGGCTACACCCTATGGAAATGTTTTAATTTTGTCCTTGAAGCATGCCTTTAAGGAATGCTGTCAATATGTATTCTTCCTTGTCAAGCAGTACATGGTCCTTAGGAATCTGTAGGCAGCCCAAAATCTGTCTTTCTACCGATGAGCATTCAATAACATCTCCTTTGGATTTCAAATTTGGCTCCCAAGTCTTCAACCAATGAACTTGCATACGTCTTATTTATTAGAAAGGGCTCATTTGAAAGGCACATTTTACCTTGCACAAGCATTAAGATGGGAAACACTTGAAGACCTCACTATACTTAAAAAAAAAAAAAAGTGTTGCAGGACTTGGCTTCAAGAAGCTAGACTTTCACCTTTTTAAGTATTGTTCCTTCTTGCAATAATTTTTCTTTAAACTGTATTCCTGAACTATCTGAAACACTTGGCTAGAACTTACAGTTGAGAAACACACTTACAACATGATTTGAACTGGCTTATATTACAAGACTAAACTGTATTTTAAAGTTTAACATTACCGTGCTGTAGCCAAGCCCTGTGACACAGCAGGCTTGCAAGCCAGCAAGACACCTGCAGCTTCACATGTCATCTGCTTCAGTGGTACTACAGAGATAAACTTGAAAATAGAAGCAAAGTGCTGGAAATATTCCAGATCTGCAGTATCCCTGAGCTTATTAAACTTGGACTTTATCCTCACAAGATTTCCATGAAATAGACGGACAACTAAAACAATAGTCAATATTTATCACAGAATCAGTAATTTAACTATTAGTCTTACACGTGTTTATGGTCCTCACCAGATGTAAACCAACTTTTTGTCCTGGTGATACAAGGTCGCTATATTAAAAATGGCATTCCCGAGGGAAAAATCAGTATGGAAAGTCCTCTGATTGAAGAATGAAAAATCAGCTTGGTAGAAAAATGGATGATTTTGAAAAGCTGATTAATGGGTAATTTTTTTCTCTACTTCATAACAATTTCTGTACAAGATAACATTACCTTTACAATCTATGTTTGTTTCAGACAAACTGTTCACTGAAAGGTTCACATGCTTTCACAAGGAAAACCAGGAGCAAGACTCCACTTGTCATTTACCAATATTTGCCATCCATTTTCATAGTTTCAAATTCATGGTTGCTGCTCCCTCTGAAAGCAATTGGAACACTGATTTATAAGCCACAGGAATAGAAATTTGTAAAATACTTCATCAGTAAGATTTTGGTATTAAAAACACCAATAAAGAATCATTATCTTCACCTCCAATAAAACAAAAACCAAAAAGGCTCCCCGAGATGGGTTTTAAAGATTTTTTGCAGCATAGAACTTCATGTTTTAGCTCGTTGGTTATTTGTTTTCTCACTAAAATTCATTCATTTCATGTTCACTAAATGACCTGCCCTTCTGAGGAGATGGGTGTCCTCATCTCCAGTTCTAGCCGAGAATGACTATGGTTTTTCTGTATCTCCCAGCTCACTCTGACAATGATATAGATTCCTCTTGGGACCAGATGCATTTAAACAGCAGACAAGAGTCAAGAGGGTTTTTTTATAATAACAATTCATCTTAGCTCTTATTGCAAGTTTAAACCTGCTGCAAGACCAACACAGACAGAAACTAAACATATTGTCATTCATGTCTAATGAAAGAATAGGGAGCTTTTTAACATTGCTCTCTGTAACCACTAAATGACTAGCACGTACAGACCAATAAACCTCTGCCTTTGAAGAAGTCTTGTAATTGTCTCCACTGAAAATTAATTTTGTTGTACTCATCTGCTAAGTTGCATCATTCTTATCCTCAGAAAAAAAAACCCAAACACACACAAGAAACTGAATAACAAAACACCTCATATTTCTATCTCCTGCATGGCCAAGTCTGTGGGTTTACTTTTTTGCTATAAATAAAAACAATCTAAAATAATCATTAATACAGAAGAAAACTGGTATTCAACACATCAGTGAGAACCCCTGTTACCTGTAAGGCCACTACTGTAATCCCCGATAATTTCTTGGGAGCAGAATCAAAGGACTACGGCGTGCAACTTCAATACAAAAATCCAGCCAGAATAAATAGAGAAAACATGAAAACAGTGATTTTTTGGCACTCTGTTTGAAAGGAAGAGTTAAATTAATACATGAAAAGATCCTATCAGCTCCGACTTGTCCGAGTTATTAATTGAACACCTTCTTGGAAACATGTAGATAAAGATGTGTACCTTAGAGAATACGAGATAAGAGTGAAAGGAAAGGGAGAGAAATTAGCAGTTTTGCCAGTTCACTCCCTTAATTGTCAAACTTAAGGTTGTTCAAAGCTGCCTGAAAGAGCATAATATGAAATGGTAACTAAAGTGCAGGCTGATGATGCAGAAGATAAAAACTTCAGGATTATACTTAAACATACTTATCTTTAGACACAGAAGAGGCTGTAAAGCCAGCTGAACGATATAAAGCTGTTCTAAAACAAGACAAATGTATACTCCATGTGTTATAAGCAGTTCAAGCTGCTTCCTGTGATGAAAAACATGGACTGTACGGTAGACATACTACAGCTAAGTACAATAGATCCCATGATACAGTTGTTTAAAGGAATATTAGAGTGATGAAAGAAGTGATGGAATTCTGCTCTGGAGGAGGCTCAGAGGCTGAACCAGAAAGAAAAGGTTTAAGCATGCAGGCTTGGTAAATTTTCCTCATCCTGAAAGTTTGCAACCTAGAAGACAGTTTTATGCATGAAGAGCCTGGCCTCTCAGGAAACAATACAGCTCTATGGGTCTATTGCTCCGGGCAAAAGGAGAAGAGGATGGGACTGCTTAGCGCTTCTCCTCCGAATGTATGTGTGTTCGATAAATAGCCTCAAAAGGAGGTCAGTGTCGTTATCACCAGTTTATAGATGAACAATCTAAGAAGCTCAGAAGGGCACATCTGGAGTCAGTAGCAGTCTCGGGACCAAACCCCCTTTGTCACTTTGTTTCAGTCAGTTTCTATCCTTTCTGCCTTATTTTGTCCCCCACAGAGCACAGTGAAGCGTCCAACTGTACAGTTCAGATAATACCAATACAGTAATAAGAAACAACCTTATTAAAATACTAATTGCAGCACTAAAATGTTTTCTATGAAATTATCATAGCTGCCAATATTCCATCATTAATGTACAAAAGTCTGATTATCTTTTCAATAAAAACAGAGAAATGCTAGCCTTTAAACTCGTTATCGTTGCAAAACAGAATGCTATGATAATGCATGAAAACTTTGGTTCACAGCTGTAAAATTCCCAAAAGTCTTGTGACTGGGTTATAACTTTGTTATAGATGATTACCTTCCTCACTCACATAACTCCCACATTCGTTTTTGGGAAACAAAGTATATATTCCACAAAAGCAAACAGTAAACTTATTTAAATAAATGAGAAATGTGGAAAGCAATTTATCCTACCACATATTGCTGTATACTAGAGAGGCTAACATTTGCACATCTAGGTTCAAATTATACTATTATACTATTATATTATACTATAATTATATAATATATAATTATACTATATATATTATATTATTTTTAGAGGCAAAAGTAAAATCGCAGATCTGCAAATGCTGATCTCTGACACTATTTTCAGTGGGGTTAAGGTGTCAAACTAACTTGTTGAGGCAAATCCTAAAGTTTATAGACAGAAAATGAAAGTCTTTAATTTGCGTAAAGATATGTTTTAATTAGTTTCTCAACCAAACATAAACTGAAAATTACTACTGTTTTGAGCAAACTTGAAAAGGACTAAAAATCTAGTGTTAACCAACATTTCTTAATCACTCAAGTTTATCTAGAATGTACACTGAAAAATGCATTTTTAAATACCTTTTTACATAGGGACGACAATTCATTACAGTACCTTCCTATGAAGCTTAAATAGCATCTTTCAAAACTTTTGCTTTGAACTGGATTCTATAAAAAATGTATTTAAATTGCAAAGGTTTCTATGTAATGGCAGTTTACCTGTACTTGAAAAAAGAAAAAGTTTTCACAAATAGTTTCACTGAAATTCCTACCCAGGAATGATCCTACTTGCACATTAAATTCTGTAATGCACCGAGTTCTACTCTTACGTTTTACAAATGAATGGCTATTGCCATCTACTGTCGGAAAAAAATATGATCACCAGCAAGAGCACGTCCAACAGACCTTCACAGCACAGATAAGATGTAGAAAACAAAGATTTCACCATCCACAGGGAAGCGGCTTACCCTATTGAAACCTTTGAAATACAATATTCAACTGACCAAAGAGAGGCAGAAAAAAGTCTCTTCTACTCCTAAACCATTACCATTTTTAGGTCTGATATAACCGGGAACTATACATGAGTCCAAACACTGACAAGTGCTCTTTTTGTATGGATTTGAGGGTTTGTAAGACTCCCCCAATGACTGCAGCTAGAGTTGCATACACACAAACTAAAAGATTAACTAATAAACCTTAATTTTAAGATGCTGTTAGGCCCAAGTTATGACCATGCCTCTGCAAACTGAACACTATAAATGCAGAAGGTAAAAGCCGTCCCCCAGCTTTCTATGCAAAAGCCATGCAATACAGAATGCTTGCTTGAAGACAGACCTGATCTGACCCACCAAGCAGGTCAAAATCACCGAGCACAGGACCGAGACCCAGAGCTGCTCTCCCAGGCTCTCATGTCAGAGGTTTAGCATTGCCTGGGGTTGGCTTTTGCAAACTTCTTTCAGATAAAACAACTTTCCCGCTTGGGTGTGTTAAGCTGAATACAGAGAACTGGGCAAAGAAAGGCACAGAAAGTTGTTACACACTTAAACCATCTTTAGTCCGTATTTTTAGCATTTACAAAGATTTGATTGCATGACTTCACTTTACCATTAAATTACTTATTTAAAAATTATTGAGATGTATGCTTCTTCCATTCCCTTTGCTGATAAATACCCTCAGATATGACATCCAACCACACTTTGAAAGTACCCCTTGTTGAGGCAATCTACAAACAGAATTAGGGTAGGGTTCTATTAATGTTTGCCAGACCTGTCGGAGGTTAAACAGCCTTTGAATTAAACCATTCTTTACTCTTTGATAATTATTATTTCTCCTTAAGACACTTTTGTTGTCTCCTAAGCAAGGTCAACTTGAACTGTTGTTAGACTCAATATCGTAGTTCAACGTTAACTCTACTTGCACCGCTCTTACAAAGCCTGCATGCACTGTCACCTCTGTGAATGACTTTGGGAAATATTTAGCAGAATTTTCAGTAAGTGAAAAAACTCCAGCTTTTCTGTTGGTCATTTCAAGTACATAGCAAAGTGTGCTTTAAATTTACACACAAAGCCAACACGTGAAACTGTGCTAATTTACTTAAGCTTGTCCATCTTTGCATATAAACCTCTTGAACTGATTTAAATCTTCCTTGTTTTGGTTTGTTGTGCACTGGCACGTCACATACAACCCAAACAATCATGACTGATTTTAAATTAATGCAAGAAAGCTAAAACATAAACTGGAAACAGCTTAAGGAAACCAATGTAAGATAAAATGCTGCTGCTTTCATACAGAGCAAGTTCTTCAGAGAGTGGAAAGGTGTTTTTGTTGAGATCAGGAAAAGGAACGATGTTGAGAGATGACTGAAGGCAGAGCCCAAGGTAGAGCCAGGAGCGGAACACAGCTCTAGACCCCTGCATGCCACGCAATGCCACAGGCAAAATAAGCCGCAGCTGAGATCTCATACTTAGAAATGTGCACTTGAAAATGTGGTAATGGGGGAGGTAAGCTCATCCCCCCAGGGTCCCCAAATCTGTCAGTTCTCAAAACGCCCTCAGAAAAGAGCTATTTGCACAAGCACTGTAATATTACACCTCTTGCTATCCTGTCAACCCTATGGGATCTCCTAAGGGATTTCATGTGCTGATTTTTTTTTCTAGGTTCTCCACAGAAAGGGAGCAACTTCCCACAGTCCCAAAGGGACAGAAAAGTCTAGGGTGTTTAGAAATAGCACACTAGAAAGATGACCATGCAGAAGGCAGGCAACCCCACGCACGTGTTAGTAGAGTACAGAGAAGCTATTTTCTACTGATCGACAGTGCTTTGGCCAAAGCACTTTCCACGTACCCAACCTGACACAACAAATGTTGTATGACTGACCTCAAACAGTCAAAATCTCCACCCTAAGCAGATGCAAGGCATCCTTCAAAGTTCATCACCTAAGCATTTGTTAGAGAGCCTCCTGACAACTTGGTGTTAATTCCTGAGCATCTGACACTCGATAACAAGTCACCCAGGACACACAATCCTATTTCCCAAACCATCTGAATGGGAGCCCAGAGTACGAACCTCAATAACATGCTTTCATAATTTTATTGAGCGCAAGTGCTCCTCTTCTCCCAAGCATCACCCTCTCTCTCTCTGTATCACTTTGTGTCACAGCTAGCATTGATGGTAAACTTCTCAGTGCACGCAAGCTTCAAACGAACCAGCAGATTTTTAAAAACAAACAAATCTGGAGGCATTAAGAACAGCAGTTCTGCTCTGCGGGGAAGAAAACCCACGTAATGCCAAGCGATTCAAGCATGGCACTGAGGTGGACCTGCTTCCCCGAGATGCCGACTCTCGCAGGTAACTACTACTCACTGCCACTTGAGTTCTGCTTAGAGGAGAGCCACCAAATACAATTTCTCTGACTCACCAAGGCGGCTGCTGCTTGCAAATGGTTTTAAACTCTTCAGGGGAGAAATTGCTGAGAGCTTCTGTTTTGATTCTTAAAAAGCCACAGTAGCACCTTTTTTGGACTGTTTCACTGGGGCTGGGAAGGCAGCGGCAGGCTGTTCAGAAACAGTAGCAAGCTGTAGCAACAACAGCTACATTTGTTGTAGTCTCCACAACAATACCATATTGCACAAAGTTTTCCTTCCTACCATAAATAAATAGAAAAAAAGTAGACCAAGTTCTCGGTTTCTAAACATTTTTTCTCTGGCACATGAATCTGCAGAGCATACACTTTTTCATGCGTACAGAAACTTGGCAGTTTAAGCTTTTCACTTCTTTCAGAAGTGACAGCAAAAAAAATCATTGTAAATGCCACAAAACCAGATATATTTAGGAAACAAGACTTTTCTCAGGGACACGAGACACTTGTAAGACAAGGAGTTTCATTTGAAAAAATAACCTACTAAGCACACGAAATATCTTGCTTTGCATGTTTAGCTGCAAGTCAGAAATGAAGTACTTGATGCCAAGTGAAAGCTGTTGCTCAGAAACAAGATAAAACAATGAAAACACATAAGTTACTTTGAAGCAAGAAGGAACATTACAGTGGCAGAGCCAGCACTAGTTTTAGCTAGATCAGTTTTAGCTAGATCGGGTTTATTACACGACATGCAGATTCCACTACCAGAAAGGACCTATACATCTTCAAACGTGTGAAGTCGGACTCTGCCATTTCCATTTATTCTGACAACAGGTTTCCTTCAAAGAGAATTTAACAAATTAACTACCCAAGTTTACTCCCACCCTCTATGCAAAGGGAAAAACGAAGGCCACAAGATGGCACTGGTCAAACGCTCAGGAAATTATTGAAAGGTTGGTAAAATGTGAGCATTGAGTCATGCCCACGCCCAGTTTCTAGGGCCATGTCTGTTCCCTGCTGAGGCGAGACCTGTGGTGGGGCAGCGGTGCACGCTTGGCTTCCATGGCACAGGGCTTGCACGTGTGCCGGCATTTCTGGTAAATTTTCTGTAAGTGGTTGATACTGGCTACAGAAGCACAGAAGAGGTTTGGGCTATGGTAAGAACTACCAGCAGAGGTAACCAAACAGCCTGTTTCCACGATGGTGAGCAGCACGGGATGGGCGCTTGGCACTGCCCCTTCAGGGAGATGGTGGCACGCAACGGGTAGGTTTGCTGCATGGCAGGGCCAAAGCCTCCGCACACAGAGGAACGGCTGGGGACAAGCCCCGACATTTACCCCCTCACAGTCTGTTCTTCCACACCTCACCAAAATATTTGTCGCCAGGTCCCCGTACTCGGAGGCTGGCGTGTTTTTGCAAATTCATCTCCGCGCTTCTAAAATCGACGAGTAAAATCCAACGTTTCTTAAACTCGACGAGTCAAATTCAACATTTCCAAGTTTCCATCACCGCAGGGCTCTCCCAGATAAGATCACACCGGTGGCGGTGAGCCCAGCCTTCCCACCGCCCGTCCTCCGGGATGGAGGGGATGCAAAACAAATCTCGGCGGGGACTGACATTCTGGGGCCGCCGGTGGCCCCGCGGTCCCCTCTCAGAGGAGACGCCGGCCGGCCCAGCGGAGCGGACGCCGGCCGGCCCAGCGGCCGGGCCCCGCCGCGCCCGGGCCGCCTGGACCCCGACCCCCGCCCGCCTCAGCGGGGCCGGGCCGCCTCACGGCGGAAGGGGGCGGCCCCCGCGGTGGGGCGCGAGGGGGAGGGGGTCGCGCGCTGTCCCCCGCCAGCCCCCATCGGCGGGAAGCGCGAGCCCGCGGGGAGCCGCCGCGCGTGTCGGAGCGGCGCCGGCCGCGCGCCCCACGGCTGAGGGAAGCGCGGCGGTTGGCCCGGGGGCGCCGCTCCCGTTTTGCTCTGCTGGGGCCCCCCGGCGCGGGGGCGCGCCCCTCCGCTCCCGGCCGCCGCCGAGGCTGACAGAGACGAGCTCTTCGCGGCGGCAGTGGCGGGAGCCGGCCGACCGCGGCCTCCGGACGGTGCGGCGGCGGGAGCCTCCGCGGCGGGCCCCCGGCTGCGGGGGGAAGACAGGGACCCCAGGGCGGGCCGGGGTGAGGAGCCCCCTCGCTGACGTTTTTTGATGGCGGAGCCCCTTCCCCCCACCGCCGCTCCCTCCCTCCCGCCCCCCGGGCTACTCCCCTCGTCCGCTGAAAGTCAGCGAGTAAAACAGCGGACGGGCGCGGGGAGCGCGGCAGCAGCCATTAGGGTTAGTCACACCAGGGCCTCCCCACCCGCCACGCGACCTGGGGGCGCCCCCGCGGGGCTTCTTAAAGCCTCGCGGCCACGCCCCCCGCGCCTCCATTGGTCGGAGGGGCACCCTCCTCCGCCACCGTTGGCTGCGGCGGGGCGAGGGGGCGGGAAGCAGAGAGTGGCGGGAGTTTGGAACGCCCGGGCCATTCGTCCCCCGGCCGCACCACGTGCTCCCGGGCGCGCGCCTGGCCGTCCCCTCCCCTCTCCGCCCCTCTCCGCCCCCCGCCCCTTCCCCGGGGCCGGGGGCTGCGGCCGGGGCCGGGACCTGGGCCTGGGCCTCGATCCGGGACCCGGGACCCGGAGCCGGGCCTGGGGCTTGGAGGCGGGATTTGGGGGCCGGTGCCTAGGGTTCGGGGCCGGGACTTGGGGCCTGGGGGCTGGACTTGGGGCCCGGGCCCGCGTTCCGGCCCTGCCCTCCTCAGTCGAGGATCCCGGGTGAGGAACTAGGCCCAGAAACTCCCCCCGTGCCCCCGCAGCAGGGCTGCGCCAGCCCCCCGTGCTCTGTTGGAAGACGGTATTTATGTCTTCCATGATCTCTCTTTGTGCAAGGCGTATTCTCCCCGCACGGTACCTGCTCCCTGCAGCGCTTGCCTCGGACGTCGGCTGTCTCGCCTCTGCTGCGTCATGTTCCTCAGAACAGTTTTGTGTGTTTGCTTTTTGATCCTGAGATTTCCACGGAAAAGCAAGGCGTTTCAAGGCTGCACGGTTTTGCGGGTACAACGGAGTTTGAAGCAACAGCGTAGAGCTCTCGGTCTTTCCAACTTCAGTTGTGCATATACTGTACAGCATTGTTCCGGTAAAGAACGTCTTTAAAAACATATTTTACACCTATTCAGAAAGACGTATTCGTGGACTGAGAAGGAAGTAACTGTGCCAGACGTTATGATTTTTATTGGACTTTCAAAAGGCACGCTGCGGACACAGACTTCCCCCTAGACACTAGCTTCCAGGTAGCTGTAATCTCAGGTTCTTTTCCATGAAATGTTAAGTAAAATCTGTTACAAAATCACATGTACTTTAGAAACATTTTCCGTGCACCGTGTTAAGCTCAGCCTCCCTGTACTCTGTCACGGTAATCTGCATCGGCTGGAGGGCACTCAGGGAAGCGAGGAGCTGTCTGTCCAAATGGAAAACTTCCTGTTATGAGGAGCACTCACTTTCACCTCAACACCACCTGGGACCATGCAGACTATCTCCTTGTTTAAGCATTCAGCTTAATTCCAGGGAAAGAGGCTAAAACCACCAGAAAGGTCCGGAGTGGAAGTAAGGCCCTGTGCCAACATCACGATGATGACTCGTTCATGATGGAATTGGACCAGAGCCTGTCAATCCCTGGTGACTCTATGCTAACATGAGGAGGGTGAAAGAGGGTTTCAGGACAACGAAACCTTTGAGTCTGAACCATAATTTCATGGCCACCTGGATGGTGGTAAGTTTTTTCCACCTCACTAGGATTCTCGGTCATCTCTTCCTCGAGGCTCAGGCACACATAATTTTTCTTTTCTGCCTTGTACAAGCAGCTCCTCAGCTGTAGCGACTTGTGAAGTGCCGCTTTCTCTCAGAATCCGTGTTAGGAGCTCTGTAAGATCACAGCTGTCCAGGTCAAGCCGCAGAACACCACGGGGCAAGCAGTAGCCTTCAAAGATTGGTACGCTGTGGGTGACACCGTAACCGGAGACCATCACACAGCCTGTGCTGAGACCTGGAGCAGAGTGTGAGCACAGCCTGGATAGACACACAGAGCTGGTACCTCAGCGTGCTCAGGGAAGAGCTCTGCCATTTTTTCTCGGTTAACCAGCGGGTTAAGCGGTGCCTCAGGCAGAATCACTGTCTGCTCACTGCTTTTCATCTTCGAGTCATTGTCATAGACATTCTTCCACACGGCCTCCCTGTCTCCCCAGGACGTGACAATCCCACGCCCTTTTGGGTACCTCCAGGAATCACATAAAGCACAGTGGCACTGGACAAGCACTCTTCCACCCCAGTGTCCACGCCAACACCAGCATCTCCCCTTGGTCAAGGTAGCCTGTCTGGGGATGTCCCAGGTAAAGGACATTAGGAAAAAGCACTTCGTGTACATTTATATTATGTGTCTTGTTTTGAAAAAATGCTGGAAAGATATTTGGCTCTTTCACAGGCCGGGCAGCTTCAGCAGCTGTGAGAGCTGAGACCGTTCAGCTCCTCAGCGAAGGTTGTAGTATGTCACCTAAACAGGACCTTCCTTCTTTAACTGTGGTTGTCAAGCTATGACTGAACACATTATTATATCAGTAATAATACATATTCATTAGTTAATTCGTATTCTGTATTTTATTAGTTTATTTACAATTACTAAAATTGAATCCTCGGGGACTGCTGAAGACCTTGCAAGAACAAAATGGGTGTTATTAATTGGTTTTAAGTAATATTATTAGACTTATTTTTAATATTTTATTATATATGTATTTATCATAGAGGTGAAATTAAAATAATATTAATAAAATTAATATTAATTAATAGAATAACAAAATGGGTGTTATTAATATTGGGCCAATATGCGATCGGGCAGAGATGTGGCTGCAATGTCAACCTTTTCCCACTGGGCGCTACAGTTGTGCACGACCATCTTGTGATCGTGGTGTGCCACTAAGAACACGAGTGCATTCCCACGAGTGTTTTTCCACGTGGACCTGAGAGATGTCGCAATCACGGAAAGAGCTAATAAGGATGCTGGTTTTTCCCAAATGCTCTTTTGTGGCACCTCGTACGCACACATCCTTGCAGCTATTAGAAACCGCTGCGTGATGACAGCAGTAGTGTTAAGAAATCTTGCAGCTGCCGCTGCCAAACTCAACAGAATATTGTCGCTGCTTGCTTCCAACTTTCTTCTGTTTCCCCTTTCCCTTCCCTGTCACTGCTTTCTTCTGGAGCCTTTCCCATTTCATTTCTCTTGGCTTTTCTTACTCCTCCTCTCACCATTGGGGTTTGGCTTGTGTTTGCCTTTGCAAAGGATGGCAAAGCTAAGTTCCCTTCTACAGCTCTTTCCGAGATCAGGCATTTCAGTGCCTGGTGTACTAGAAAATCCAGGAGGATTAGTCACTTCCTCATTTTCCAAGCTCCAGCTGTAGCGAGAGGCCTGCAGAGGAGCCACTGCCTGATGTCTGAACACGCCGTGTTCAGCTCCCAGCTTGCCTGCGTGCTCTCGCTGCCTGCTTTATCATGGTCCTGCCCTGCAAGGCTAGCAGTGCCACAGGACTCCCTTTCTCCTCCCTGGCTGGGGCCATCTCATTCTGATTTCCAATAAACACACACTGAAACTGCCCCGCTTTGTTCCTGCCGGAACTGCGGTGCTTTACATCTCTCCTTGGCAGCCCTGCCTGATTTGTCCTGCTCATCCCACCTGCATTTGCTGGCACCAGCAGGCCAAGATCTCTGTCGTACTCTGCTCCCCTCATCTCCCTGCGCTTTTCAGCTCCTTTGTTGGTATCTTTCTCTTTGTCCGTGCTCCTCTCCCAACAAAGTTGTTCTTCCAGCCTCTGTAACCGCAGCAGGACGTAGATTTGGCACTGTAAGCAACAGCGTCTCAGAATGACACCTTGGTGCGAAATATTAACCAAGGGTACGGCTTTTTATTTACAGATCCGTTGAAAATCTATTAGAGCATTCTAGGGAAGACCACGATCGTAAAGTTTCTCGTTCACACCAATGCCGTTCTTCCTGGTGCGTGTGGAGAAGGGCAGCAGGTGACATCTCCGGAGCACCCCGCAGCTCGGGGGTGACCTGCTGGTGCTGCCGTGGGGACAGGAGGCCCTCGGCGGAGGGAGGCTGCGGGCGCCCCGGGGGCGTCCGGGGCGCTGCCGGTGCGGACATGTCGTGGTTCCGCGGGGCAGCAGGCCCTTGGGTGAGCCCGGTGCTTCGGGCACCGACGTGACGCAGAACTGCGACAAGAAAGTCATCCCCGGGGGCCGCGGGACGCGACGCCATTAGTGGGGCCGCTGGGAGGAGCCAGCCGAGCGGCGTTTCCGTAGTGTAGTGGTTATCACGTTCGCCTAACACGCGAAAGGTCCCCGGTTCGAAACCGGGCGGAAACACCAGCCGGGTTGGCTCTTTTCTTGGCGGACGCAATCAGAACCGATCCCCGCTGGGCTGCGCACCGGCAGTAGCGCAGCGCTGAACTTTTAAAACTACCTTTACCCTAGTTCTTCTTAATTGGAAGCACAGGCACGGCGGGGCTCCTCAGCGCTGCTGCGTGAACAAATACATTAAACTCAGTTTATTTACCGATCCAGCGTGCGGGGCGAGGATCTACGCCACGGGAGCTGCGCCAGATCCCTCCCACCCTCCCTGGCGTTTCGGCTCTCGGGTGAGGCCGAGTCCCGCCGGCTCCGCTCCGCCCCGCCGAGCGCGACTACATCTCCCGGCATGCACAGCTCCTCGCCACGCTTAACGGCGGGCCCTGCCGCGGCGCGCTGCATGATGGGAGTTGTAGTCCGCGCCTCCCCGCGCTACCCGGGAAGCCTTCCCCTCTGCGGGACGGGCCGTGGCCCCGCCCGCGTTTCCCGCTCTGCCGCCGGGGCCACCGCTGCCCCCGAGCCGCCCTCAGGAGCGGGACACCGGAAGTGCCGTCCCGGAAGCGGCGCGCGCGGCGTCATCAGAAGATGGCGGCCTGAGGCGAAGGCGCTCCTTCCCTTCCCCTCCGCAGGTGCGTCGGGCGCCGCCGCCGCCCTCCTGCCGGCCCGGGGGCGGTGCCGCAGCGGCCCGCGGGGCGGGCGGCGCCGGGGGCACGGACGGCGCCCGGTCAGCCGGGCCCGGCCGCGGGGGACACGGGGGTGGCGAGGCCGGGCCCGGGCGAGGGCCATGGCGGGGGAGGGCGCTGCGGGCTCCGTCCCGTCCCGCGGCGAGGCCGGGGCCGGGGGGCCCACGGTTGTTGCGGCTCGCCGGCCCCCCGCCCGCTCGCTTGGCGCCGAGGCGGCCCTTCTCCCTGGGCCCCGGTGACCGCTCGGGACTCCCCGCACCCGGGGTCTGCTCGTCCCCGATCCCTGCGGCGGGGAGCGGGGCTGTGCCCGGGGAGCGGCTGCCCCCGCCGTCGGAGCGCGGTTCGGTCCGAGCCTCGGGTGGCCCAGTTCTGCAAAGTGCTGCTCGGAGCCCGGTTTTGACATGACAGCTCATAAGCTTAGGCGAGCTAATCCTCTGATCTGGGCGGGGGAGTATCCACGGCCGTGCCCTCTCCCCCTCGTTCTGTCTCTAAAATTAGCAGCTTCCCAAGTTAAGAAGGATCCACCCATCTCGCCCTACCTCGTACAAAAGCGCTACTACGGAAACTATCCTGCAGGATTCGAACACCGAGTCTTTTGTAATCATTAACTTACTCTGTTGGGGGGGAAACAAAGTTAAATCTTGTGTGTAAATCAACTTTTTTTGCTTTCCCAGATCAGAGCAAAGAGGCTGCAGCTCGTTATCAAAATGCAGTATTCCCATCACTGTGAGCACCTTTTAGAGAGACTGAACAAGCAGCGAGAAGCCGGCTTTCTTTGTGACTGCACTGTTGTTATTGGTGAATTCCAGTTCAAAGCACACAGAAATGTGCTTGCCTCTTTCAGCGAGTACTTCGGTGCGTTTTACAGAGACGCGTCTGACAATAACGTTGTTTTGGATCAGACTCAAGTGAAAGCTGATGGATTCCAAAAACTCCTGGAATTTATTTATACGGGAAACTTAAACCTTGACAGGTAACATACGCTATTAAAGGGGGAAAGAAAATAGGGAAATAAACTTTGTGTGAAGGCAGTACTGGGTTTTTTGGTCTTTGTAATAAGTTCTGGAGAAACAAATAGTGGAGATGATACGTATTAACAAGTTGAAGATCATCTGTTTGTATGTTTTAAAATACCACATGGTACGCGAATGCCAAAACAAAGGTATGTTGTCTGATATCTCACTGATTGATAGTTTCACACTCTGAGTCTTTCTGTCTGGATTGGAAGGGATTAACAATCTGACGTGATTCCTGGGAGAGGGAAGGATAAGTGTATTCTTTCTGAAGTTGGATTATAGAAGTCCATTTTTACAGAGAACACACAGAAACTGTATATACAGGACAGACGAAAGTCTGAGGAATGCATGGGGATAGGCACGATTTAAATAAAATATGTTTGTTAGAATTTGCATGATCTGTTACTTAAAATATTATGTTATAGTGTCCAAAAGGAGTCACAGAAAAAGTGTTTCCCCCCTTACCGTGTTGATTTTGTGCCCATTGTGTTGCTTCATGCACAGTGAGGATTCTTTGCAGTGCTTTTCTCTTGGGGAAGGAAAGAGATTATCCCTCATGAGGGAAGTGTGACTACTTGGAAGTATGTAGGCCAGGATTTTAACTCCTTTCTCAATGTCTGGTGTCAAATGCATTTTACAAAAGCTTTGTTGCTCTCAATGTCTGAAAACTCATACTCGGTAATTTAAGTACGCAGATGCGGGGTGGTGGTTTTTTTTTAAATTAGCTACAAGCTTTAACAGCGACAGAGCAGTGTACGCAGCTGTGTGGTGAAGTCAGTGATCGGTGCTTTGCAAATTACGTATGAGCAGAAGTGTGCAGCGTTCTTGATGTCTGTCTGGGACCACAGCAGGAGAGTTTCTGGATTCGTTCTGAGCAGTTGAGACCTCTGAAGGAAGAGGAAGGTGAAAGTACCGTTCTCGCCCAGGGAGAACTGTTAGACCAAAGATGACACCTGCAGGTCTGCCCGTGGGCACCCGTCATATTGTATCGTATCCCTCTAGGTGACTGCTGCATCCGCCTGCAAATTCTGTTGTCTTCTGCGATGGTGGGTGCCTGAGTGACACCAGGAGGGTGTGCTTTGAACTCAGTGTTAGTATGATACAGGTTACTAAACCAGTTGTATTCATGTACAGAGAGTAATTGTGGCTAGTTACTTACTGTTTAATTACATTTACTGTGTAATAGATTGTTAGAATGATGTTGTTTACCATTAATCTCTCTTCAGAGCGCTGTAAATCCATAAATGCATTGATGGTACATGTTGCCACCTTTTCCAGATCAATTTTTTCTAAACCGTCAAGGCCTGCATTGCAGGAACTGAAAAACAGAGCATAGTAGTTTAAATGAGGACTGCCTTGGTATTAATGTTGTCTGTGTGCAGCTGATACAGAATTAAGACTGCTTGCAAATCGTTTTATAAAACAAGATTAATACCTGCCTCACAGAAGTGCTGAGGTGAATGCACCGCTTGCGAATTACTTAAGACTTTTGGCAGAAGGATTATAGAATGGTAATTTATGCATTTTATTCTCCAGTGTTTTATCCCTTTGTGCTGTGATTTCCGAGCTTTTTGGACCAACAACCCCATGTCTAGCCTCACTACCTTACAATTGGACTTTTAACTTAAAATTCTACAAAAGGCATGTAACTGAAAATACAGTTCTCAGTTCTGTGGATCTGCAGACCCCACTAGGCATGGGCCATCAGTTCGGGAGTAGTTGTCATACTAGTGTCTTACGGCACTAATTAGATCTTGCTGTGTGTATTCTCAAAGTTACACTTCCTGACAGTGTAACTCTTCCGTAGCTGTGCTGTCTGTATTTGGTACAGCTGGTACGGAACAAATGTTTGCTTTGTCCAGAATATTGTCACCCAAGTCTTGTTTTCTTGCAGCTGGAATGTTAAAGAAATTCACCAGGCTGCCGACTATCTCAAAGTAGAAGAAGTGGTCACTAAATGCAAAATCAAGATGGAAGACTTTGCTTTTATTGCTAATCCCTCTTCTACAGAGACATCTAGTATCACTGGGAACGTTGAAATGAACCAGCAGACTTGCCTTCTGACTCTCCGAGATTACAGTAATCGGGAGAAAGCAGATGCTGCTTCTGCAGAGTTGGTTCAAACACAGGCAAAGAAAGCAGCTTTAGAAAAGAAATCTCCTCAAACCAAAAAGCGAAAGAAGAACTTCAGCTCCCCCAAAAGCATACAGAATAAATCCGTCCAATATCAGAACGATGTGACCGAGAACACATCCATTGAAATGTTCTTAGATGCAAATAAGCTGGCCACCCAGATAACGGAACAGGCTGCCCGAGGCAGTGATAACTCTGAACTGCAGCTGGCATCTGTGGTGGAAAGTGAAACACTGGCAGCGCAGGATATCCTAGTTCAGACTATTGCAGCAAAACAGAAACGGGGAAAGCCTCAGCAAAGCTGTGCGTTGAAGGAGCACTGTATGTCTAACATAGCCACTGAAAAGAACACTTACCAGCTGGAGGGTTCAGGGGAAGAACTTGACCAGAAGTACTCCAAAGCTAAGCCGGTGTGCAACACGTGTGGAAAAGTCTTTTCAGAAGCCAGTAGCCTCCGTCGACACATGAGAATACACAAAGGAGTGAAACCATACGTGTGTCAGCTTTGTGGGAAGGCATTCACCCAGTGCAATCAGCTGAAAACACATGTAAGAACTCACACAGGTAAGCTGCTGGCCTTGTCTTCGTGGACCGTGGAGACCTGTAATCACAGCCTGTGCATACAGGACTAAAAAGATCTTTGCATTCTGACTTCTTCCTCTAGAAATTTTGTCTGCTGCTGGTACGCATATGAGAGTAGTACCTATATCCTGGTAGCATGAAATGTTTCAAAGGTTTTCAGTACAAAATCATGGTTTCTACTTTAAATAGCTGGAGAGGACTTTGTTAGTCTGAGCACCTTGCTTTCTGGAAAGACCCAGAAGAGCTGGCTACGTTTTAACTCTGTAGAGTGATTAAATGGGATGGAGTGCCAAAAACTATTGCCAGTAGAGCATGAAAAGCTCACTGTACTTGATACTAGAATTTCTGTTGCGTTTTTTTAAACAGCACATCCTAATATATGTTTGATAACAAAACTGGGGGGAAAAAGCAATCTTGTGACAAATAGGTAACTTCTCCCATAGAGTCTTCAAAAAAGGTAGGGGAGGTGGCTGAATTACTACAGCATTTGGGATTTTATTTAGTAAAACGTGCAGCTGAAGCGTGTGATGGAGTTATGATCTCCGCATTCAATAACATTACCAGAAGTTTGTGTTGTATCAAGAGCTACTGAACAAAGCATCAAAGAGAAATCAATTACAAACACTTAAACGTTAAGACAACATGTCTGACTTGAAAGATTATGAAGAGCAAATTGCTGGAGCCTTGGGAAGACGTACGGGAGAAGTACTGTGCTTGCTTGTCTTCTTGTCTGTTCTTCCCTAGAGATGGAAGACTTGACACTGGGTTAGTCTGTTCTTCGGGCTGATCTGGCATAGCTCTGCTGTACTTAGCCCAGCGAGCAGCAGAGGGACCTGGTTTACGTAGTTTTCTTCCTTTTGTGGCTGGCATTCAGAATTCTGAAGTAACGGTGAATCAGAAAAAAAATTGTTTACTTTTGCTCTTTTTCCCCTTTGGAAAACCTTGAGCAGAGGCCAGCAGTGGAGCTCTTTACAGGAAGCTGTGAAGATGTGAGAGGTGACGTAGGAGGGGTTGAGGTACAGCTGCAGGAGAATGCCTTGCTTTCAGTAACTGAGGGAGAGGATTTCAGATATTGTCAGCCAAGGACTAACCAGATTCATGTGCAAGATGGAGCTTGTGAGCAGTATTCAGGGACAGTTTGCTGGTAGGAACGTCAGCTGTGCTTTCTACTTTTGAGGGTGTTGTACTGGGAATTTTTGCACGAGTAGGTAGGGAATTTCATGGTGTTGGTTGCTAGATGACAGGTTAGATGTCTAATGCTTTTATTTTTGAAGTTTTTATGTGCACAGTGTACTTAAGAAATGCTGAGTTCCTGGTTTGCTTGTGCACTGCCACAGAAATGCAGAGATAGGCTCTTTCATACTGCCGTCTAGGACTGCGGAGTTGCATGATCCGTTACATGAAGTACCTGTAGCATTCTACAGCAGACACTAATGAGAAATTAGTGAGCGCCAGGCTGTACGTTGAAGACGTGTTGCTGTTTGACAGGATTTACTGGTGGTTCATCTTGAATATTCAGAATCATGAATAGACATAACCAGCAAAAAGTCTGAAAATGTAGTAGTAGCATTCTTAAAATAATGTGGGGAAAGGCCTAATTAAAAATATTAATTATTACATTTTTTTCCACTAAAGGAATGTGTTCAAAAATAGTCTGTTATCCGCTGTATTCCTGGCATGTTCCACTTCAGTGGACTGATGACGGGGTGTTCCAAGATGCTATTTGTAAGAAGTATTAGAACAGACACTTGAGCTTTGGTCAGGTAATGGATTGGAAAGCTCTCTTAGGTAAATGCAGAGAGCACAAGGGTTTTATTTTTCACTAGGGGAGAAGCCATACAAATGTGAACTATGCGACAAAGGCTTTGCTCAGAAGTGCCAGTTAGTGTTCCACAGTCGGATGCATCATGGAGAAGAGAAACCATACAAATGCGATGTCTGCAATCTGCAGTTCGCAACTTCAAGCAATCTGAAGATTCATGCCAGGTAGGCAAAAGTGAGATCCTGCAAATGCTTATCCGGATGTTTATTTAAACAGAATAATTTACTCCAGCATGAGCAAGAGTTATACATTCACATAATTTGGTCATTTCTACTCCTTTTCACTTGGGTCTTCTCTCACACTGCGTAACAGAATAATTGCATCTATGTACTTGCTCATTAGGGAGGCGATTTGCAGTTTATGAATGTTACAGCATACACCCTGGTATCCTTATGGCAGAGATGTGGGGTTTGTTTTGTTTTGTTTTAAACTGCTTGTAGCACCAAAGAGGAGAGAGTTCCTTGATAGGAAGTGAAACAGAACAGTTCTCACTGTTCGCTGTCTTTTTGCATTTTTGGCAGGAGCAGGAATGATGTTCCCTTGTTAAGAATCTTCATTTTCTCTTTCAGTACACTGTAATGCAAAACGTGCTGAGTTCTCATGGTGCATGTTACATGTGCAGGGCCTGTAGTTCAGTTCAGCCGCCATAGAAATCATGGGTGTGCTGATTCCCAAAGTCAGCAGACAGCAAATTTCACTCCATGAGAAACTGCTAACTCAAAACCAAATGCACGGTTGTTACGGTTTTTTTGGTTCACGGAACATTAGCACAAGGAACTTCGGGGATAAAGTACTAATTTGGGAAAGTTACTTAATCGTGGGTGTTGCTTCCCTTTGTGCCAGGAGATCACTGACGTCCGTGTTTGTTCGCAGGAAGCACAGTGGTGAGAAGCCCTACGTGTGTGATCGGTGTGGTCAGCGGTTTGCTCAGGCCAGCACACTCACCTACCATGTGCGTCGCCACACGGGGGAGAAACCTTACGTGTGTGACAGTTGTGGAAAAGCCTTTGCCGTCTCAAGTTCTCTCATCACCCATTCCCGAAAACATACAGGTAAGGGGAGACGGAGCACTGTGGTACCAGAGCAGGCCTGGCAAGGGAGGAGTGGCTGCCTGCAGAGGGGTCGGAGATAGGTAATGACCGGGAAATCTCTAGGTTGGGAGTTACCTCTGGAGTTGTCATCCGGCTCCTTTCTCAGGTTTTTTTCCCTCTGACCCCAGTTTAGGGAGCTCTTTCTCCCACTGGACGTTACCTCTGTTTCATTTTCATTTGTTCTTTATGTGTATTCTGGTTTATATATTGAAATAACAAACTCCTTGTGTTTCCTTTAGGAGAGAAGCCATATATCTGTGGCATTTGTGAAAAGAGTTTTATTTCCTCTGGAGAGCTCAATAAACATTTTCGGTCCCATACAGGTCAGTTTCCAGACAGGCTGCTTCCTGCACTATAAATAATATTCTACGTTTACCCTTTTGCCTTTAAAATACACCACATTGTGCTGTACTTAAAAGTAGCACAGTTTCTTAATTTATGTATCTCTGCGTTAACATAATTTAAAGAAAGTATTTGTGAAAAATTTTTTTTAAGTGCCTTTTTCAGACTAATAGCTGTGTAACAGCGTAGGTGTTGATGTATGATCATGGCTTTACTTCTAACGTTTGGGGTTTTGTGCTTTGTTTTGGTCTATTATTCTGGAAACAATTTTATTCTGAATACAGACACACAGACAAAATAACAGAGTTACAAAGTTGTATTTTAAAATACAACATTGAAATCCCTTATCCTACATCTCTAACTGTGTTTTCTTTCAATTTCAAGATTGTTCTATCTTGAACAATCAATAATCTTGAACAATCATTGTCTAATCAATTTTTTTCAGGTGAAAGACCATTTATCTGTGAAATGTGTGGAAATTCTTACACAGATATAAAAAATCTTAAGAAGCACAAAACGAAAGTTCACACAGGTGAGTTCCTTGTGCAAAGAAAGGTTAAGAAACGACATCAACTGTTTTGTCTTCAATGCTGAATAACATTCTTTTTTGCTCATCCAGGCCTAAAATTAAAAAAGAAAAGATTTTTGGATAGTAGCTCTCTTTAGAGCCAAAAGCATCTGCTTTAGAGGTACCCAAACCTTTTAAAGCCTAAAGTACATGCTTTAAAGTAGATTCAAGACAAATTTTCAAGCATTTGCATTGCTATAGCAAACACACGTTGAGCAACATAGAAGTGGATTGCTGCCAGCAAGAATTTCTGTACGTGAATATTTACTTTCTTGTCCCAGTAATTTGTGAGAGCTTCCCACATGAAGGCATAGTCTGAATTGTAGGAAATTTTTTACCTCTTCTGAATGTGTCAAAAGAGTTTGTCTTTACGAGGGTAGTAACTGAGGTGAACAAGGCGTACTGGTTACAAGAATTACTTTACATCTTGAAAGCACAAATATTTTTAATGTAACAGTGAAAGATTTTTTTATATATGCAGTCAATGTTAATCCAAGTCTGAGCTGGATTAGCAAATGCACAAAATCAGACAGCTGGCAAAATGTTCGCAGTTGCAAATACTGCTCTAAAAAGACTTCTCAAATACATTCAATTCCTATTCTAGATACCAGAATTTGATTAGGAAGAAATTTGACATATATTGCTTGCCTGTGATACAAAGCACAGAGGTGTTCAGATAGCCAGCCTCTTTCAACACTGGCTCCATACACCTCGTTATCTGTCCATCCTTAAGTGTATTAACCGTAATTCCCTTGCCGCTGTCATATGGGAAAAGGAATAATAGGTGTCTGTGTGTGTGTCTGGGTTGGGAGGGAGAGGATGAGAAAACACGAGTCATACGCAGAGGCAGCTTTGAATGTCAAAAGCTTGAGAAGCCCCATTTAGGAAAGCCCCAGTGCAGCAGGAAGCCAGCGGAAGCAAGGGTGAGGTGAGAGGAGCAGTGTGCATGGAGAGGGCCTGGCAGAGCCTGAGGATGTGGGCTGGCAGAGCTGCCAGGGCACGTCAGCTCTCCTGGAGAGACAAGGCAGACCGGAGTGCTTCACCACTGAAATAACAGGCTTCGGAGCACACTTTGATAGAGGAAGGGTCAAATATCCGATGTGGCTTAACCGGAAAGCTGTCCAAGAGCAGTGGCAGACTGTATTCAAACAGGAAGACAGTGAGGAATCCGTTAACAGTGATTTCAATTAAGAATATAAAATAATTTCTCAAGTGACTGGATAGAAACTAATGGGTCTGGCTGGAATGGAGTTAAATGTTTGCTTCCGAAGAAGTTTAGGGAGAATGATATATTGTACGTTGCTATCTCAGTTAAAAGAGGATGCTTGGATGTGGCTGTGGTTCCTAGATTTTTCTGGGGTGGAAAATCTCAAGGAAATCTTCATAATTGCATTTTTTCCAAAGCTCCTTTGTTCACTGTGATGTTAAGGATTTGTTATCTTCTGTACCGTGCCAAGTAGAGACCAAGTTGGAATGTATCATCCTTCTAGTTGTTGTGCTACAAGCAGCAGAGGATGTGATTCTCAGTGCTTACATTGTATTTACAGCTCATTCTGGCTTCGCGGCACATTGAAGTGACTGGTAGCCCAGCTGCCCGGGCAGTCTTTGACACACCAAGTGTGTGTTTTGACAGTCATTTGAAAGGGAATTTGCACAGGAGCTTTTGAACATTTCTTTCCTTTTTTTTTTTTTTTTTTTTGTTTCCTCCTCCGCAGGATCTGAAACTCCCCCTGATTCTAATGCACTTGATAATTCTTTCAATGAACAAGAATCCATTCAGAGTCAGAAAAGTCCTTTATCGGAGTCCATAGATGTGAAACCCTCTGAGATGTCTTTAGCACTTCCTCTTCCCATTGGGACTGAAGACCATCAGATGCTGCTTCCTGTGACGGGTAGTCAGTCTCCTTCATCAGAAACATTACTAAGATCTGCTGTGACTGGATATTCAGAACCTCAGTTTATTTTCTTGCAGCAGTTATACTGACAGTGCAGTACAGAGCCATCAAGGTAATTTGGTAATGAACTTGCATACATTTGGTAAGATGAACATAAGCAAGCAAGCAGTCAGACTTTTTGAAGTGGACTTGTTCTTTTTTTTTTTTCCTCTCTGTAAAGACACTTGTAAGGCATTTCTATTGTGCAGTGCTGTCTTTTGGGTTTTGTTGAATTGTGCTAATCTACAATCAAATTTCTATTGGCAATTAACACTGATTTCCAGGAGACGATTCCTTTCCAGCAACACCTGCCTTAAGAATTCTCTGTTAAATATGTTAATGTATTTTGGACATCTCCTCCCACGTTCCTGCTGATCTGATGTGTCACAATGTCATTTGAGAGCAGACATTTTAAGCCATATTTGATAGTTTAAGAATATTAACCCAGAGGTGTAAGGGGAAAATCATGATTTGGATGTACTAACAAGCTTGTACTCCTGCATTCCAAGGTGATACAATGGTACATGATGGAAGGTAGGCCAGTGCTCTGGTGAGGTGCTTGCAAGGAATTATTGCTGTCTGCCAGAAGTAGCTGTCTTCAGCTGAGGTCTGACCAGAGGGAAAGGAAGTTTTGTGTGTATTTTCCTGACAAGGCAAGTAAAGGAGGGTTAATTTTTTTCAGTAATGTGGTAAGTCAGAGGGTTCTAATGGCATAGATACTACTGGGTATTCTTTCCAACAAGTCACTTTTTCTTTTTTTTTTCTTTTTTTTTTCTTTTAAGTGAATCCAGCATTGTTGTATCTTGTCCCAGATTTATTTTTCACATCCCTAAAATGCCCTGGTTTTGGCACAAACAGCAACATTTGCTCAAAAGGAGAGCTGCAATATGCACGTTGTAGATGAGACTAAAAGATGCATTGACTTAATTGTGAGGCATGAATCATAGCTTCATAATCCTTTTTTTTACAGTAGTGCCTCTTATGCTAGACAGTAGGTACAAAAGAGGAAATAAATCCTGCCCTTCACTGTGAAAATAATAAGTGAACGCTACATGAGGGGGTGTTAAAGAAGAATACAACAGAGCAGATTAATATTATTCCAGGCCAGCTTTTGTTAGAGTATGACTGATTTGTTTTAATTGAAGTATTTATGTATTGCTTTACCTCTCATGTCACTTGTCCACAGTAACTGCACAAAACTGGTATCTAGCAAGACTCATGTAAAGGTAGGTTTTATTACTAGCAACATACATTTTTAAAAAGCAACATTTTTAGTGTCTTGGTAGGGTCATTGGTTAAAGACTAGTTGATAATAGGAGTACTTTTAGACTCTGTTTTGCCAGTTTGTGCCATTAACATAATGTAAGCATTATTTAAGTAATCATCAAATAGTAAGGAGACAGTCATAATACTGTACCAACAATGCATTGAAAGATATTATTTGTTGGTTATTTACTTGGTGCTAGCATTTTATTTCCACTGATGCCTTGTGTCCAGACACTGATAAATAGAAGAGCATAGGCGATACCTCTTAACTGATTCTGTTCTACATGGAGTAATAACTAATCTGCACCTTAATTAAACAGACTTGTGAAAAATTTCTTGGAGGATTTCATTCAAATATTCTGCAAATAGTCCCTTGACTCCTGAGCATGAGTATAGATTTTTTTTTTTCCTCTTCCTACATGTTTGTACTTGTAAAGTAATAGACCTTTTGCTTCTTTGTGTGATCATCTTAGTATGTGGCATGTTTAAAACTCTGCTGCTTGATCATATTTTATGCTTGAACATATGGCCAATTTGCTGATGAAGTTTACCACAGACAACAAGGAGTACAGCCACGTTCACCAGGAACATTCTTAATGCAGGCATCTCTAGCTCTGTCCACTGAAGCCAATTATTGCCATACCTGCCTGACCTTTATTTGCTTTGCTTATCTGTACCACAACATTTATGAACAGCTGATGTCCTTCGTAAAGCTGGCAAAGGACAATGGATGAAGTTCCCTGTTTGTTTGGGGTTATTTTCCGTTTGTTTGGCATTTCCCCCTTTCCTCCCCCCTTCTGTTTTTTAGCTTCTGTTGATGTAGCACCTGAAGGATTCCTTAGCCTTGCCATTTAAGACTGAAGAACCACAAAGGTCGGGATCTTGACTCTGTGTAAAAAAAGCGAACTCTGTGTAGCTTGTCCTAAGGTTCCTCTTTACTTTCTCTCTCTGAAAATAGAGCAGAAGTCTTGGGATAGACATAGGCTTAGTCGTGAATACTGAAAACAAACAATACTGTACAATTGATAAATTTCATATTTAAACAGCTTTGGAAGATAAACTAATGATATGCTGCTGTTACCTGAGGAAAAGTAACTGAAGATTAACATATCCAGGATAAATGACCACAAGAGAGAACTAACTCTGGAAGAAAAATTTAAAAAAAAGAAAAAAAAATCACATTCCTACATAGAAAATGCATTCCATAACAATGTTTGTTTGGACTGTTTTTATATTTCTAAAATTATAGCTTATTACTGTATTCTTAGATTTCAGACTTTTTAAAATACAGTGCTTAGATTTATACAGGATTTGTTTAGATACTTATAACAGTAACACTTGCTTTGTTAGTCATTTAGTTTTCTTTATAGACAAGAAGATAATCATTATTTTTTACAAGACAACAATTTTAACCTTTCTTAATAGAATACACAGGCTTGTAGTTTTGTCTTGGAGCAATAATTTAGTGACATGCACTCTTCAGTCCCCATCTGAGAGTCTTGATTTTTACCCTCATCTTTCATGAAGATATCTCAGCTGCTGAGGTATGATCTCTATGAACTGTATTCATTTACTAGAATATAGATTTTTAAAATATATATATATATTAAAAAAAAAAATTGTAGGTGTGTTCAGGCTGGGTGCTGTAGGACCTGAAGAAGCAGGTCTGTACTCTACCTTTTGCCAATAGATGCATGGAAATCAGCTGCGCATCTAGTTCCTAGGCTTAAGGATTCTGAGCTCATTTTGGAGATAAAAGATTCATTAACAGTATTGATAATTTCTGTAAGGGACTAATGTGGGAAAGCATGGAATCTTTTTAGGCAGACATCTCTTTCTTGAGACCTACCTGCAAAATGAAAGAGGGAATTTTAATAATGCCATTAACAGTAATTTAGAGAAAACAACATGATTTGTCACACTGTTGTTTCAGTACCTTTTCAGTCAATTTTGCACTGAAGTCAGTGCAAGTTTTGCCTGAGTAGGTTATCTGCGTCTAGAAATTTCTGAGTTGGCTGTTCGGAAATACTTATGTGAGAATAGCTCCTTGTATGACACTTACTTCCAAATGTGTCCCTAAGTGTGGGCACAAAGCACAACAACTTTTCTGAAATCATGTGTTTCAAAAAAACTTTCAAGTATGGACAAATCCCATGTCAAGGATTTCAGGGCTGTGATCTTGGAGAGGCTATCAATAAGCCTTGCAGATTTAAGTTCAGATAAGGACTAATAACTGATTTTTGGTTAAATTATTTTTAAAATATCTTTCATGTATATACAATTTTTCCTCTGTTATTTGTATATAGCTCAACTCTCAATTTTATAATCCCCTGGGAAGGGAGGGAGTTGTACATATTTAGCCTGAAGTGTTTTATGTTAGACTTTAATAAACTTGTTTTGTAATTTTCCCTCACTTTGTGTCTCCTGTTTATAACTGCAAGGGGTAGCAACAAAAGAAGGAGGGAAGCAGTCTAACATAACCACCGTCAAAGCGCCCCCTCAGAAGGACGCACGGTAGCCCTTTGCACAGTATACTAACACAGCAAGGATCACTGCATTTCCTTCTCAGCAGTAAACACACCTGATTTTTCTCATAGAAGATATTTTGGGTCTGTTCAAACTAAATTAAAGACAAACTTTATTCTAAATACAATCTAGTATAATGACTCTTAGGTTAATTTTTTTTCTACTTGTTTTGAGGTGTTTGGGGTGCAGGTTGTTGGTTTTTTACAGAGTGCTTTAAAGATACACTTTTTATGCTAAAGTAGATACTCAGTGGATTTCTTTATCAGAATTTGTATCTTAACGTATTTTTACTAGATTGTTTAATTTTACGGAAGGTGGTATGGTGGGTAGAGCACACAGTAGGACTTGTGGGACCTGTGTTGTACCACTGACCTGCTGGATCAGTCATTTTCCTTCCCTTTAAACTGGGGCAAAAATGCTGCCTTTTCAGCAAGGTGCTGTGAGTTCTGGAAGCTGAAACAACAGTTGAGAGAGCAGGATTATGCTTGCTTTTGCTGCGAGAATAACTTACTCAGAAGACCATGGCAAAAAATTCTAGTCTATGTAAATTCTCTCATTCCAAAGAAAACAAGATACATCTTTTAAGAATTTCAAGGTTTGGTTTTCAGGGAAAGGAAAGCAAAAAATGGCTCTGGAGTAGGCCTCTCTAAGCAATGCAGGTTTCTGCATAAATAATTATTTTAGTTTGCAGGAAGCTGTTTATACCTAATTCAGTAAGAATTACTCTGCAGCCCTTTCTTACAAAGGAATACCAAAGTAAACTATAACACACGAGCTATTTTTATGGCTACTGTCGATAATGCAGAGTGCTCTTTTGGGCCAAGCATCTTGCTGTTAAACAAGATGCTGTTGCTACCATTGCTTGCCTGCTGTTGAAAAAAATATTTCAAAAACATATGCTAGCAATTTTGAAAGTAGATGCCATTTCTCCTGTTACATTTTGTGTATGATAGTGTTGCTATCTTACCACATCTACTAAAAATAAAATACTGCTGTTGGTAGAGTTGGGACTGACTTGATAGATTTGGTTCCCTGTTACCACAGCAGATTAACAAATGTCATTCATGCAAGTAAATTAAGGCTTAATTTGGGCAATGAAGTTAGCCTGAACTTCATATACAGGACAAGGGAAAGAGAGATATATGGGAAAAAATACACCTTGATCTGAATCTTGTAGTGGTCTTTCTGGCAAGAAATTCTATCAATGTCTCAGTACTGAGAGTACTCTCTTTAGACTATCAGAGCGTAACCTGCAATGCTCCAGAGCAGCAACACCCAGAAAATCAACTTTGATAATACAGGGCTATCTAATTTTTTAAAAACTTAGGAATTTTCAAAGCATGCAGGTTCTTCTCAAACAATCACGTTCTGTGTATCCTCAACTTTTGTTTTCATGGCTCTGTTCTTCTGTGCAACAATAGTTAAAATATAAGCTCCCCTCTCAAACAGGGTTTTCACAGTGTGCCCTACGGACTTGGTGCTTAACAAAGATGACTGCAGGTTAAGATGTCCCTGTGCAGGCCACAACGATAACTCATTTCTGGTCTCCTGCTCTGCCTCACCTTTTGGGTGTCATACCTGTTATGTTATTCTGTGAAGAGAACATGGGGGAACTCCTGGTCTGGAGGGTGAAGAAAACTTGATCAGGTCTTAAACACTGTCTCTAGCAGGCAAGAAGGTTGGCAGGGCAGAGAGAGACCTCCATGTCAACTTGTGTGTAGTGGAACAAACATACCTGCTCTGTGGGCTTACCTCTAAGTCCTCTTATGATACTAAGTGCTTTTTGGACTAACAGAGCCTGACTAATTTGTGTTTGGCAGGGAGGGGGAGAGAAAACAACCCCAACACGTACAACAGCTATCAGTACTACTTTGGTCACTTCAGCTTGGTAAGGGGTACCCATACATCTCCCTGTTTCTACATTACCACTGTGATAATACAGACTCAGAACATTGGCAGTTACATCACTGCTGCTCAGGTATTATTGTTGAAATGACTTTATCTTTTCCCCCCCTCCTACTTCAGTCTCGTAGGTCTTTTGCCTGCACATCCATACATTCAAGGATTATTCTGTTACTTATTCTATACTATTTTCTAACAAACAGGCACCTTTAGACGTGCACAAGATTGCACTAGTGAAAGCCTTTGAGCAAACCTCTGCTGTCCTATTTGGTGACTTTTTCTATTTAGGAGCCTAGATCTAGTCACTTCTACAGGTATGAGCAGGGTGGGTGTACAAAGGAAACAAGCTGAGTGATTCCCAAACTTCTAAGAAGTCTGTATCCAAACCATTAAACAATTTTTAACTACCATTATATGCATATGGTGTCTTATTCACGCGTAGGAGTTGCCACGTGGCTATAATGATACAAGTCTTTTTCAACGGTTTTCAAGAGACAGGAAGAAATAATGAAACCAAGTTTGGTGTTTTTCATTTGTAGTACAAGAAACGAGTAGATGCTGCAAGTTAATCAAAATACCATTTATATACCAGTAAACTAGGTTCACTAGCTTTAAAGTTCCAGCATTATAGTGGCTTAATGCTTCAATTCATTTAACTTGGTTAAAAAGAAAAGTCACTCTTGGATAAAGGTCAAAAGCATGCTCTTACTAAGTAAAAGGAGAGAGTATATAGAGCACAGTAGCAACAAATGGGTTTACCCAAAGCTCTCTTAGCTTCAGCAGGAACCTTGTTTTACAGCATTTCTGGGTGTAAGTTTTTGTCAGTTTGATCTGCCTGGCTGCAGGCTGCCTGTACTCCAGCCTGCAGAAATGCAGTAACATCACCTGTGGGTTCTCCCTGCTACGTGGAAACCTGACTGCAGGGACCACAGCCCAGGAAGGGCAACGACAGCTCTTCCTCTGCAGCTGCCATGTGGAAGAGGACCCTGTGGGCATGAGCCTATCCATAGGCTCTGCTGCTGCCCTGGACCAGCACCTGCATCTTTTTTAAAATAAGAAGCACTTGATAAAAATCCTGATCTGAGAAGATCTCCAAAATAGAGCGGAGTAGCTCAGCTGCCAGGAGTTCAGTTCATGCATCTGTACTGCTGCAGTCTAAACTCTTCACGTGCCTCTGCTCAGTGACTGTTCTACTCCTCGTTACTACTAAGAATACCTAGTGTCACTCTTAGTGTGCTATGCCGTGGTGAAAATCTTTTCCTCTTAGCATGTTATTTCACTAAATCCATCTATCACCTGGGAACCCTGGAACTGCAGCTAATCACGGTAAGGTGAAGGAGATAGTGTGCAATAGAAACGACTGCAGCAAAATTAATGCATTTTCATATTAATAGGCTTTTAATAGCTTGGGCATTTTTAGCAACAAATTTTAAGGTCACTGGCTCAATATTTTATCTCTAATGCCACTTCAAGTGTTTTTAGATTCCTTCTAGACTAAAGACCCTGAAGAAACAACATGCAGCAAGTTTGATACTGATATAATCTATTTTACTAGAAACAAGATAGGAAAACTTGAAGCATATGGAGCGCATCAAGCTGCTACCTCACTCACAAGTATTCTGAAACCGCTGCAATTGCCAGACTGGCATTAGCATCTTTGTTCATCCCCTCCCCGCAACTTGGTGTCCAGTAGTAATGCTTCTTAAGGCCATGGGAGAGCTCTGCAAGGTGAACGTGCCCATCCACTTCATACGGTTCCACATCTGTACAATTAAGTTTCAAGCGGCCTGTCTGAATTAATTCTGAAAATGCCTGAAATTAGTAAGAACAAGAATCTGACATACTATATTCCACTTTGACTGCAGTGAAGGCTCTAGAAGGTAACACACAATAGGCAAGTACTTGATCATTTCAGTATGGTGATGTCCGGTGAGTCTCATTACAGCACCACCATATTATAATTATTTTAAAAAAACAGTAAATCAGGAATCTTTTTCATGAATTGCTGTAGTCTTCTGAATGATTGTAAGAACAAATTAGAACAAACAAACAAAACCCAATCCTCTTAGAAGAGTTCAGAAGCAAACACTTACCATACAGGTGGCTTCATCCAATTTGTTCCCCCAAATGTAAATATAGGAAAGTTCCATGTTTGTTTTCATTGCATCTGAAAGAGCTACAAGTCCTTTGCCGCTTATATTGTTGCTTACTACTGACAACCTAATAAACAGAGAAAATAGTTATGCAAATGTGTGCCAAACCACTGAATCCCCATCTCATAGTTAAAACTAAGAGTTTAACTAGGATTTATTCTTACTTTATATTTTATTATTATATATCATCTGTGTATTGAGTTTTTATGTTTGTTATTAATAATGTAATTATTTATTTGTATCAAGTCCAGTCCTACTATAAAATCTTTTTCAGGTTGCTAAAGGCAGTTTGGACTGTGGACTTGCAGTATTTCTCAAGGCATTTCCATGACTCGTGCAGCCAGGTTGTTCACTATTTAGTTCTTCAGTGTCAGTGACTGACTGCGTGGTGGCCAGGTCTCATCTCTAGTCTGCTTTGAAGCCCAAGCCTTGGCATTTATCCAGGCTAAGCTTTGATCTTTGTGGAGTGGCAGTTATTTTTATATTAGTGAACCTGGAAGGCTTTCAGAGGCACCTAGCAGCTGCCACCTCCTCAGTCTGCTACTTAAAACTAATGGCTTCAGGTAACACCTTTGATCAGCTTTTACATCCTGCCGGTGCACGGTTTAATGCAGGCTACAAAATACACCCTGATGGAGAGAGTACAGCTCTTTCGGCTTCATCCAGAAGCTAACTTAAACAGAGGATTTTCTTAAGTGTTGAAGATCAGATCTTAACATTCTGAAGATGTACGGCTCTTGGTTTGTTTTTGCCTGTGCACCACAGGGACCTACGCTTTAACGATGCAAAAAGAACTTAATAAGATCTAATTGCCTTCCCCCCTCCTTAGAATGACTGTTAAAGCTGTGAATCACATGTAAGATGAACCACTACAAAACTGATCTACATTTCAAGCCCCAAAACCCCTGAAATAGAAGAACAAGCATATGTCAGGCCACATAGCAATGGATACAAGATGGAAAAATAGGAAGTACAAGGAAAAGGGGTAAACTGAGTTACGAGTAGGCCTGGTAGTATGGGAAGGCGAACACGATGCATTAGCACATGGGACTGAATGGCATTTCTTGGCCTAGTGTTCTACTCCTTTAGCTCACAGGCAACTTAATTCAGTTACCCAAACGCAGGCCTCCTGTGCCATCTGACCGGCCTGGTCTCCAAGCTGCAGGGCTTTGGAAGGAGCTGTGGGCCACCTGCCAGTGCCCGAGGATGTCTCACAGGTCTTGAGGCATCTCCAATGTCAGGAGACTTAGGCAAAGGAATCCCCCCCCAATCGTCATTCACATTTTTTCTCCTGAGAAAGAAAAATGGACTAAAAAGTTTGGAACTTCCTGACTTTTCTATTTTGATCGGTAACATCAAAGCACACAGTTTTGATGTCAGTTCAGCCACTGCAAAGTCCGAGCTTGTTATACGCTGAGTCATTACACCTGCAGTCTCTGGGGAAGGTAATGTAAATACTAACGCCTGAAGAGTCCTGTTGTACAAAGCCAAGGCTTCACTCAGGTAGATGGCTCCATCATCTTCTATTCGGTTTGCACTAAGATCTAGGATTTCCAGGGTTTGGTTCCGTTTTAGTAGTTCCCCCAAAAATTTTACACCATCACGAGTTATTTTATTACTGAAAGAGAGATACACATATTTTTTTAGAAGGGTGCTAAGAAAATAAGTGTCTGATGTTAGTCAGGGCTATGTCACAAAATAACTCTTACCAGCTAAGATCAAGGTATCTCAGGCTGGAGTTTTCATACAATGCCTCACACAGTCGCTCTACACCAAAGTTTTTCATTTCATGCTTGCACAAATGTAGTTCCACAAGAGAAGAGTTAGTTTTCAACATCAGAGCTACATGAACTGTGCTCTCTTCCTAAAAAACACACACTCAGTTTTATTAAGCTGTACTTTAGGATAAGATATGGTCTTGCTTCAGTAAAAGGGAGATGCACAACTAACAGCAAGATTCGGTCGGCAGTAGTGTCCTATTTTGTATATTGCAGCTTTGTTTTAAAAATAGCCAGGAAACAATATGTTATGATAATGCTGAAAACAAAAAAATAAAAAATACCAGAAAGATCTTTGCAGATTTACAGTACTATATACATCTCTTCAAATATCAGGAGCATCAATGTTTGAATCATTATGTCTAATCAGTTTTCCTCCCAGTCATTGCTCTTAAAACAATGAATTTTGAGTCAGTCTTCATTAACATTAGAAGTAATTTGTCATGATGCTAATCTATTATTTCATAAAAAGAAACAGGATTGCTATGGGAAAAAATATGCCCTGTCACTGTAACACAAAGTAAGTTCATTTTGAAGTTGTCACGTTTAGTTAAGAAAATAACAGCGTGAATACTGTGAGTCAAAAATAAGGCAACAACCCAGAGGCCTCAGAAAATGATAGGGTTAAAGGTGGGAACAACAGCAAATGGAGTCTCCCGCAGATACAGACCAGGCCCTCAGTGGCCCATGTTTTCCATAGCAATAGTTTAAGTTTATTTCTAAAGCTGGGTTTAGGCAGATGTCTAAAGTAGAAAAGAAACAACTAAAATCTGTTTAAACTGTGAAATTCACCTTTGGGAATTTAGGAAGATCTGGCCTTCATGACAGTTTAATTTCATTATCCTGCCATCAGGAAAATACTGTACCTATCGCAGACATCTGACAACTGCTGCCAGTCTGGTGAAGCCACCACTGCAACCAGCTCTATAGCCAAGACTGCAGCAGGACCAGTGATGCGCAGATGCTGCATGCCTGCGAGCAAAAGCCCCGCAACTCTGTGCACCTATACACATCCAGGCCTGTGGCGCTGCCCCCAGCAAACACTGCCTTGCAGATTCTCTTTTCAGTGCTCGATTGTTTCGGAGGGTTTGTGTCTTTGTTTTGGCTAACAAATGCATCATAGGTTTTACACTGATGAGGTTCATTCACTTGTTAAATTCATGCTTCAAGTTCACATAGTGAAACAACAAAACCACACAGCCCAGTGAATACGGCATATTGTTGAAGTGTGCCTTTCTTCTTTAGGCTGTGGGCTCTGGCAATTGCCCATGTATCGCCCTGCTCAGATGAACAGCACTCTTTTGTTCTTCCCCTCATTTCCTGCTAAACAGCATTTCTCCCACAGTTTGCTGAACGATGCATAAAACTCTCTATGCTCTAACAGCAGAAGGAATACTTGGTTCTCCAATACCAAGCTCTTTCCATTAGCCCATTATTTAACACGTGCATATGTGCCAAGAAAGAAATTTTTTAAAAAATAACCTTCTAGTTAAACAGGGGCAGCCTGTGACTGCACAAAACTTGGCACAGAAAGAGAAAAAGAATATTTCTGCAATCATTTAGTTCACTTCATAAGGAAACCCAGAGAGCTGTGTAGTTCAGCTGTCCATAAATACATCAGTACCAGCTTTACTTACGCTTCTGTCTTTGACTGAGCTGACACTACGGTCTACTTACATACCTCTTGGCTGTATAGTAAAGGACGATTTAGGTTTATTGCTTTGACTGATTTGTTCTGAGTCAGGGCTGTTGCTATTGCTATTAGACATTGCGTACCCTGGAAATGAAAATAAATAAACTCTTTAGAGAAACCTCTCCAACGTATCGATCAAGCTACCAAATTACCATGACTTCTTAGAATTGATTGTCACAAGATCAAAAACATCAAATGGGCTCAGACTGGAAATACTGTTATTTCTGCCTTCATGTACTCTGGAGAGATGCAAGTGCAGCAGGCAAGTGCTTACAGATGCAATGTGTCTTCTGATAATGCCAACTCCCTATGGAATAATAGAATGGACGTAGGCTAAGAAGTACAAATGACCATGAAATTTGGCAATTCAGAAAATAAAATGCAAGAATAATGATACTTGTCCATTTAATCAATCCTGTATTTTGGTTTTCCTGATTTACGAATTAAAATCAGCTTGTGTGTGTTCCCTAAGGTCTTTGATAAGAGTCTTAGGTAACGTTTATCCACAAGCTAAATTCATACTAAATGTGAATTAATGTGGTAAAGAGTAGTGAGAGTCTAGAATACAGGCCAGGTCAGATTTTTGTATTTCCTTCTCATTTGCTCACTAATTTATATTTACATTATTTTCCAATTAGGCTGGTCTACACCCAAAGCTATTTCATTTTAAATCAGTTTTCTATCAACTCCCTACCAAGCATAAACATATTAAGCTTTCAGATAAATCCTACACTGGCTACACTTCCCTTGTTTATGGTTTCATAACACCCTTCACAGTTTCTGAGAAGTATTCCCCCTTCTATTTTAGGAGCAAATTCTGTAACTCCAGGTAACCAATACAATAAAATTTTCATCTGACCCCAGCTCTCCCCCTGCCTCCAGGTGACAGTCATAACTGTTAGGTTACAGTCAAACTTACTCCTTCTGCCCAACATACACTTCATTATCTCCTGAGAAGATGAAGACCCTTAACAGGAAGGCTGGGAGTGGCCCATCTTAATTTCACTTCTAGCTCAGTTCGAGCATTCTCCTGGAGGGCAAAATACAGGACCAGCTTCTCCCAGGCAGGGAATAGAACCACGTCCACCTTCCAGCCCCTCTGATGTGACAAGGACACACCATCAGTCAGGCGCTGGGACCTTGCACCAGGAGGAGGTTCACAGCTCCAGTTGCTACCTCCCGCTGTACCCCACAGGTTTTTAAAAGCCATCTGCAGGCTTTTACTGGCTAGAGTGGGAAGCACCCTGCCTAGTGCATTGACCCATTGCTACCCTCCTGACTTTCCCCGTGCACTGTGAGAAGTCTCGGCGCCCAACTCTAGGAGGCGGCAAGTTATCTAAGATCAAATTGGGTGCCTTTCTACTCAGTTCAGCACTCTTGTGCCTATGTCCTTTATGGATCAAGCTCTGATAGGAGCAACAGAGCCATGGGACTGGGTGACTTTCAGGCGTTATAGCACTGTGCACTTCAGAAGGAAAAAAACCTCCAGGGAATAAGAAGTCCTTTCTTCAACATGACTTACACAGGACTTGGACAGCATAACCAAAATGAACAGCAGAAACAAACCTTGGAAAATGTGAAAGCCAAGCACCTGAATTCCCAGGGACAGTTGCTCTAATAGATCATCAGTTATGACTTCACAGGTGTTTTACGCAACATGCCTTTCCAAGTACGCACTGCAATGTTATATATTGTGTTACCTCCAGCTATCACAAAATGTAAAATCAATGACAACAGATGGTATTTTCCCCTAACTAAGCACTGCAGGACCTTTGTAATACCCTTGAAAGACTTATGTCATTGCTGCTAATTTTACTGGGTTACTCACCATATCACAGTCTCCAAGATCCAGCTTCTCTAAGGTTGAATTAATTTGTAGCATTGAAGCAAAGAACATCCCACCTTTGTTTCCCATTTTGTTTCCAGTCATTCTCAAATACACAAGAGTTTCATTCCTCTAGACAGAATTAAAAAAAAAAAAAAATTCCTTTTAAATGGCCTGGAAAACAACACTGTCCTTTTTCCTGTGACTGCTGCTGGTTGTCACACAAAGACAAAACATCCCTCCAGAAGAACTGTGTCTAAGTGATAACACTGACTAAGCAGTTGGCTCAGGCTCCCCATAGCGGAAGCAAACACATGAGAGTCTGGAAGCAAAACTCGAGTGTTTGAAAACTTTTGTTTCTCCCAAGTTCACAAATTTCACAGTCACAAAAATAATCCAGGCAGATATTTCTGCCTAGATTGGCAGCTGAAATGCAAATTGTATCAAAACCGATTTAAATCTAGTAAGCGTATTTTAAACAAGAATATAATTTGCTTTATTTTTCATAGTCTTTTAAATCACATGACCAGCCAAAGCTCAGTAAAGCCGGTTGCCTTCGGTAGGACTACTTGGTGCAGAGTCAAACCAGTGTGTAAGTCTTTGCTGGACTGGAGACTTCACTGGCAGTATAAAGTTCTGATCAGAGGTCTAGAAAAGCCAGCATCTTTCCCCTCACCCTCCACAGAATTTCAATGGATATGAAATATCTATTTACTGTTAAAGCCCTAAATGCAATGCAGACTAGTTTTGTCTTTTTAATTCCTCAGTACCACCGTAATCACTCATTACCAGAGATTATGATTGATTAAGTGATTACAAAACAAGTAGTTCTGTGAGCAGCAGAACTAATGACGCCTGGTTTCATGCGGCTTTTATGTCTTCCACATGTCCCCAGTACCCCTTCCCCTGCTGTAATATCAACTACAGCACCTCCTTCCCTCTCCCTCCCTCAGTAACACAACCCCTTCGCCCCCGGATCCCCCCGGCCTGGCCTGGCAGCGGGAGCCCGCGCAGCCGAGGGGCTGCCTGGCTGGTCAAGTCCTGCCACCCCCTGCTCAGCAAACCCCGCAAATGCTGCCACGGGGCTGCACAAATAGCTTTGGGGGTTGCTTGCAAGCCCAGTGTTGTACAATCTACTGTACAACCTTAGCTTCTTGGAGGCCTGTCAAATTTAGTTGAAACTAGTTCAAACACTATGAAGGAGGAATAGAGAGCTCACGTGAGTCTCATTTCACAAACACAACGAATCCTACACACAAGCCTCATTTCCTTGGGAAACCACATTAAAAATAACAAACATGTTTTTATACTGCTGCTGTAAGACAAAGTTTTGAAAACATGTCTCAGACATTTTGACTCAAGACAAATACTGACAGCAAGGTACAGGCAAATTTAATACAATTTAAAAAAAAAAAAAAGGAAAAAACTGATGGCATTATATATTCTATAGCATAGCATTTTTTCACACAGAAAAATCCAGCTGTGATAGTTGTGATAATTAAGTGTTAACGGCAGCACAGTGCAACTTTCTCTTGTGTGAAATCTGATTTCTGAAGTCTGCCTTAGAAAAACAAGCAATCCCTGTGATACAGCAAAATGCTGAATGGACTGAAGACAGAGGGCCCTTTCAGCCAGCTCTGATGTTGGCAGGACAGCTAGTACTGTTCATCAAAAGCAAAAATATCAAACTAGATGCCACTGTCTGCATCTCCCAGACAAGTACTCACATGGAGTGCTCCCGCTATCAGCTCTGCTCCACTTGTGCCAATATCATTAAACATCAGGTTAAGGTACCGCAGAGTGGGGTTTTCCTTAGGCACAAACAAAGCAGAAAGCAATAAGACTTTTTTCCAAGCATTCCAAAGCATTTTTCAAAAAGGAGACACGTCACACATGTACCTAAAAACTCTGTCCTTCGCTGCATTTCAGGCAGCCCCTGATTTGGAGAAGTAGTTAAAGAATGCCAAGGTACGTCAGATGATGATGGAAAGACAGAAAAGCATGTTGTGTGTAGGTCCTCATGGGGCTCACAGAAACCACCGAGGAACCTGTGTGCTCAGCATGACCAAATGAGGCAAGTGGTCAAGTTCAGATGCAGACCTTCAGGCATTTTGTGAACTTAATGGCCCTCCCTGAGCTCCAGGAACACAGGCACCAAGTGGCAACTCACCATTTTGTGTCTGTATTCCAGTTCTTACAGTGATAGAAAGGCAGCATTAAAGTTTCCTATGTTTAGGCCTACAAAAAGACTAACAGAGATGATAAAGTATCTAAAACAAGGCCCTGGCACACTTGCTGCTACCATTACCTCCTTTGTCGAATTGAACTGTAAGCCTAAAAGCCCCACAGTTTATTCCACCGTTCTTTCTTCATGACACCCTAGCCAAATATCCAACAGTTTTCTACCAGAAATCAAAAATCTCCCCAGAGAATACATTCTGAGATTCTGGTGGGATGGATTTGGATGTGTAAGTCAAAAGGCGTAGAATTTTGCCAAACCAATGCATTCTTGTCTCCAATTTACCACAGATAAATATTATCATAGCCAAATAAATTACAAGTTGCTGAATGATAAACGTCATTTTGGCACCTGGAGGAATGTTGCCATGTGCTTTGCTCCAGCATCAGTCAATACATTACACCTAAGATCCAAACCTGAAAAAGATGAAGAATGAAGAATGTGACAGATGTGTATCTACAATTAACTGATCTCTAAACAAAAAGGAATAAAGATGAACTAAGGCTGAAATCAAGACTGCTTATGTTTTCTTATATTAGCACAGCAATCTCAAACATACATGAAAAAAGCTTACCTGTGACAAATACAGTATCGCGTAAGACAGAGACAAGAACATGAAGATCGTCATCTGTAACTCTCTGCACAGGCACTAGATGATTATTTCCAGCTATTTTTAATGTGATCCCTTTTGTCCATCTGCTGTAACACAAAAATGTAAGCACACGGGGAGAAAATGATACAGAAAAATGCATTCTCTCTCCAGATAAGAAGCATATCCATGCTTGCCCTCGCTGATGTGTTTGCATGCAGTTAGCTGCTGCTGCTACCTTTGGTAACACCATGACAGACGATGTCATTCAAGCTGTACCTCAGCACTGTCCTTTTTGATATTCTGAAGACACTGCACAGCTGCAACACCACGCTTAGCACGCGTACACAGAAAGCAGGAAGAAGCAAGGTGAGGGGAAGGCAGATGGAAATAAAGACTGTCCTGGAGGTTACCTCATCATCTCCTTTTTACTTGTTCCCTTTCCTTTATTTACTCTATCCTGCCCTCAGGATCAAAATGTAACACAAACCATTTCACTACGCCGTATTTTCTCAGGTTTTCTCTCCGAAGGACAATTAACTTTGACCCCAGGAGCATCCATGAGAGGAAGCCCTACCTAACCGCATAATGAGAGAGAATTTGGGTGGTTAATACCTTGGCAGGATTCAGAGACAGTTGAGGGAAGCATTACCAGCTGGAAGCTAACTGGATGCAGCTGAGGCTTTTTAAACAGGAGCGAGACAAAAGGAAGGGAGTTAGGATGACGAGACACCGGGTTTGGCTTCCTTAAGGGACACAAAGGCACCATCCTGTACATTTTTCACTTGTTTTGATTTTACTGCTTGTAAAGCTTCCCAGAAGGGATATATAGCTACAAACTTCTGCCAAGATGATGTCAAGATGAGTCAAACCAGAACTTCAGCAGTAAATACCAAATATGATTTGTGTTTAAGCCTGAAACTGCATGAACTTTCTCATTGTTCAATTTCTTGTCCCGCTATCTTGTTTAAGGCTTTCATAAGCATCTGAAACACACTGTTTGTTATTTCCTTACATTTTATCATTTTTATTGGCTTCTTGAAGCACATGAGCGATGAAGGGGTTTTCAGGTTGGCCCAAGTTTTGGCAGGCCTGTACATAGTGCTGGTGAAGATCTGGATGAACTGACATGACCTGCTGGAAAACAAAGCAAAGTGTTACTGCATGGTTAGGGCAGCCTAGCAACATCACCATGGACCCAAGCGCTCTTGTGCTGGGCTCTGAATAACAATAAAAATGGGCTTGGTCTGGAAAGGGTTACAACTCTCGGTATGCAACACAAGAATAACAGATAGATACAGAGAGACAGGAAAAGCGTGAGGAAAAAATGTGGATTTGTGGACATGTTTCTGATCTGCCATCACATAGGATCTGAGCTAACAGAAGATTAATATTTACACAGGCAGGTCCCTTTTCCCTGTAAAGCAGCCGGGCCCCCAACCTCCGCAGGCCTACCTGAGCGATCAACGCCTGCACCCTCTCCCCACGTCAACCCACGGTGACTGGCCCGCGGGCGAGCTCTGCCCCACAGCCAAGCTCTGAGGTTAATCACGTTTGGTAAGGGAGCCGTTTCCAAGGAGGGCGTCCCGGGTCCCGGGAGCAGGCGGAGGCACCAGGCCCAGCCCAGGGCCCTGGCAGGGGGCCCCACTGCCGCCCCACCCCTGCGCGGTCCTGGGCCCTCCCCACAGCGGGGGTCTGGCTGCATCTTGGGGGCCCAGCCTCGGCGGGGAGGGGAGGGCAGTTTCGGCAGCTCACCCCCAGAGTATTTACTTAGTGCTCTGCCCATGGGCTCCGAGGAGCCTTTGCAAAAATTTCCGTGGTTACACGGATTAGCAGTCACCTCAAAGGTGCCTGTTGCCGGTCCTTTCCACCGAATAAATCCTTCTAGCGACTTCACTACGGCCCTTGTACGCAGGAGGGGGTGGGCTGGGATCGCATGCTCTCCTGCCCCACAGTGTGTGGGGCTCACACCTGAGTACTGAACTCGGAGCCAATAAAAAAGAAAATACCTTCGTGCAACATCTGAATTAGACTGGGAAGCCCAGCATGGGCCTCTCCTCCCCCTGGTCCTGGTGGCACCTGGAAACCACCCATCTCTGGAAACATGACGTCCTCCCGGCGTGGTTACGGCAGCAGAGAAAAGGGCGTCAGGTGGGAGATGACTGACAGGTGCCTCTCAACCTCCACTTTCTCTCTTATTAAATGCCAGCTGAAAGGTTTCTTCCATCCAGACATCAGAGGTTGCTCAGGTAGTCGCCCCTTCCCACCTCTCGCTCTTTCGCTATCAGCAACAGTACAACTTCGAGGGTTATCAAGTACCAGATTCACTGGCATCTCTGGCTCAGAAACCACTAAGTGTTACAGAAGAAGGTGCCACCTTTTTACAATAGGACTCTTCCACAGTTTTACAATCGGCATAGCTGAAGACAGATCTCAGTCAGTGTTTGTAAATACAGCCCTTCAAGACTCGAGGTTGCTTCATCCAGCTCCCCTGACTTCACAAGGTCACACGCCGAATTTGGCTGTTGGGGCACTTCAGGATGCACTGGGATTCAAAGATATGGTCCTGCTATATGTACTGCAGGATTTGATCTCAGTGAACACAAGCAGCTTTTTGCAGGGGTACAACTGAGACTAAGAACCTGTCCCTCAATGCTGAATTCTGCCAGTATTTATTTAGCATAGGAAGGTCTTTGAGTACTGTTGATTTTCAATTTTTTTCTCTTCTGAAATTAAAAATAAGGAGCAGAGATGGCTGAGTCTCAGCAGAGCCAGGAGGCCAGTGCAGGGGGCACTCATTGCCCTAAAGCGGACTCTGTTGGTTTTGAGGATGACCATGATCAGACTGCACAAGAAATACCAGTGAATGAAGTGCCAGAGAATGAAGCTCTTTCTCTCACACGCATCACAGGCAGGATATTTTTCACTGATTTAGCCAACAAGCAACTGCGAACCATCTCACCAGAGGTCTTGAGTCTGGACTGGACTATCTGGAAGAGCTGCACGTGGAAAAGAACCTGATTGTAAGCATCCGCAGAGACATCAGCCGCCTGAGGCACATAAGGCCCTCTTGGATCAGAATCACGTACAGGACATATGTGAAGAACCGGGGGAGCTGAAATGTCTTCTGAGCTTAGATTTAAGTAACAATCCCTTCTCTTGTAGTTTGCTACCAGTTATCAGCAAGTTGCAGTCCCTTTGTCAGCTCAGGCTCTATAAAAAAACTTGCACGAAATCCCAGTGCAGATCTGTGAATGCCTCCATCATGTTGAACTGTTTGGCCTTTCTTACAATGTCTCAAGTGTCTGCCTAAAGAAATAGTGAACGTGACAAAAGGAAATTTACCTCCAGAAAAACAGATTTGAAAATTTTCCCAAGGAGCTTTGTCATATTGCTAATTTAGAAATAATAGATCTGGAACAAAATCTATTCAGTCTCATCCCAGAAGAGGTAGGCTTTTTGACAAACTTAGTTAAGCTATTTTTAGCTTTTAATAACTTATCTTCCATTCCTCCTACACTGCAACGCTGCCAGAAGCTGGCTGTGCAGGATCTGTCTCATAATCTCCTGCACAAACTTCCCCCAGCTTTGAAGAATCTCACTGAAATGAGAGTACTCAGACTGCTGCTAACAGCCTGGAGAAGTTCCCACACCAGATCTGCTGCTGGCTGTCCCTTTCGCGTGTTTATCTGAGGAACACTGGACTGCGCACAGTACCCAGGTCCTTCACCAGATTAACCAGTGTCAGGATACTAGATCTGAGTGAAAATTGCTTTGATGAGATTCCTAAAGGAATAGGCACTATGAAATATCTGGAAGTATTGGCCCTGGATGGCAACCAGATACAGGAAGTATTTGTTCCTTTGTTTTCATTTTTATTTTATTGATACCTCCCTTTTGCAAAATGTAAGTTCTTCATTACAACTGAGTGCCACCTTTCCCTGCTACAATGAGAAGGCATGTTCCACCTGGTATGCACCTGAGCCTGGGTTACTCTTTATCACTGACATCTGAGTTTTCAGGTAGGGAGAAAAAAGCAAGAACGTGGAAACACTGACCTTTGCATTGAATCGTAAGGATGAAATACTGACTGGAGGGACTGCTTCAGTCGTTTTGCATCTTTTTTATGTGTACACTGGAAAATAAGAGCTGCATTTGCATAGAATCAATATGTCACAAACTGAAACAGAGCAGAGGGCAATTTAAAAAGGGATGTGATATTGTTAATGCCTTTAACACCATTAACGTTTGCTGTTCATTTGATAATGAACAATTATGTACCCTAAAGCTGTGCTATTATAAGTGTAACAGTATTCATGGACATACTCATTTTAGGGCTCAGAATACACCTTCCTTTTTATATAATGCAAGGCTGCTTTTCCAAGGAGATTTTCACTTGTGCAAATTTCTTCTTGAAGATTACATTTACAGAAGTAGTAATTTATGCAAAAGAATCACTTTCAGATTTCATTCATTTAAATTACTCTCTCCTGCACTGTGCATACAAAGGAAATGAAGAAGCAGACTAATGTTTCTGCTAAGAAATAAAATTAACCCCATAAGAAATCTTTCCAGCAGAGGAAACATCATGGATTTTTTTGCCAAAATTTCCACCATACTGTGAGGTATAATGTTATATTAATGAGCAGAATATTCTGCGTTCATCCATCAACAGTAATGCAGCTCCACAGCATTTTCTTGGAGATTTTTCCCTAAAACAAAATCCCAAAGATTACTGTTTAATTGACATAATGTATCTTTTTAATGACTGTGTCTAGATACCTGCGGAGGTGAAAGAACTGACAAATTTGAAACGCCTTAGCCTGTCTGAGAACCAATTCAGTATCTTTCCAAAGGAAATCTTTCTCCTGGAGTCATTAGAGAGATTATACCTGGGGCAAGATACAGGAATTAAATCCACAAGTCTGCCAGAAGACATCAGCAAATTGCAGGTAGGAGCAATAGAAGGGGGAAGATCTTGGTCTGCTGCAGCATGGCACTTCCGTGGACTTCAGGTGCTCCCAAATGCAGGACTGAAGGTTCTCCGAATCTCTTTAGGTACATGGTGCAGCATCAGGCCAGGGCTGTCAGAATAGGAATAATATCAAAATTCAGTGTTTGAAACTCATGTTGTCTCTCTGTGTTTAGTAGTCATCCCAATGGTAGCTCAGTTTATAAACCTTACTTCTGCACTTACTGATATTCTCTGTACATTGATTATATATAGCAAGCTAAGGAAAAATCCTTTAATTATTAAAAGTTACGCACATGTATTTTCCAGAATCTGAAAGAACTGCATATGGAGAATAATTGTCTGGAGTGCCTGCCCACAGCTATTGGCTGATTGACCCACTTGAAAATACTTGACTGTCACAACAATCTCCTTAAAACAGCTCCCAGACTCTGTATGCCAAATACAAGGTGAAAAATGGTCTTTGTGTTTGTGGCCTTAAGGACACAAGTACCAGTAAGCATGTTGGAAGAAGGAGGGAGAGAAGGGAAGGAAGAAATGCAGTGCATTGTTCAGGGCTCATCCTGTAATTGTAAGGGAGCCAAATAGGATAAAAGTCAGGAACTGGGGGGGTGGGGGAAGCACTGTGCCCAAGCCAAGTGGACAGGAGGTCCTCCACCATGACCCATCTCAACCTCAGGAGTCCAAGGAAAAGGTGTTTCCCAGAGCTCAGCTCCAAGCAGACCCCCTGGTATGAGAAGACCCGCTGGGCCAGCACCAGTGACTCCAGGGGGTGGTGAGGAACCCGCTCTCTAGGGATGCTCCCCAGCCCAGTCTTTCCATCTTCCCCAGTTCATTGCCTTTCCGTGTGCCTTAGTTCACTAGTGCTGTTGGTGTGCCAATTAGCAGGACGTTTGAAAGCTGGATTTGGCCACCTCGCTGCCAAGTGAATAGTCTTCACCTAGTGAAGTAAATGCTTTGCTAGGAGAGCCTGAGTCCCATCCTTCTATATTTGGGAGCAGATACTTTGAATTTTAAATGCTCTGGTGAGATGTTCAATACACACATTCATTACATGCACAGACTGAATTGTTTGTGCCTCATCCATGTGCTGTTTATGGGGAGCACGCAGGAATGCTCCCCATCATTCCTGTTCTTTGTGCTGCAGCTGTTTGCTTTTGTGGGTTCAGGTTTGCAAAAACTGCTTGTTCAGAACAATCACCTGTCCCAGCCACCCGAGGATTTGGACAGTCTTCAGCAGTCTTGGTCCTTGTGGATGGGAACCCTATGACAGACCCTCATATTGAAGCATGCTGTCAGGGGACATCTGCCATCTGGGAATACTTATGGGGAAAAAAGGAGTAAAAAGGCCATGAACTTAAAGGTAGGGGTGTTAAGAAAGTCACCACACAATATACATACAAAGCTGTGTTTTTAGTAATAGATACTTTGCAGAACAACCTACAGGGCACTCTATGCAACGTCAAAAATGTCTTAAACCACCATTTGCATCAGCTATGGCAGAGCAGTACTTCTATCACTGATCATGTTAAGGTAGGATATAGGGAACCACCAGGAAATGCAGCACTGGGCATCATTCAAAAATGTTCCAGAAGGTTGTCACTGCCCTGCCAGGTCAAGAACAGCCCTTACAACTTGCAACGGAGCTTTCCTTAGTTCCTTGTCCAGTGGAAGGGGAATGGTTAGTGTGTCTGAAAACAAGGCAAATCCTCTAAGTCAAGGCATTGTTTATAGATGAAACTAACTGCAGGTGGCATTTTCCACTCTTGCTGACTTCATTTTGACTGCAGAGAGCTGAAGATCCATTGTGCAAATACATTGAACAAAACACATTTTTTGTGTGGTTTTGTTTGGTTTTTTTTTTTCCCCAAAGAACATCAGTCTGTATCACCAGTGGGCCATGGAATTCATTCGCTCAGAAAAAATACAGGGCAAGAAGGAAGGAAAGGCAAATCCTCAGTCTTTGATTCTTCTGAACCTAAATTATTCCTCTCTTTCTGTAATGTCTGTAATTTCTTAATGAACTAATGTGTTTCTCCCAAAATGTTCTTCTGAACTAAAAGATGACATTTAAAGATGTGTAGACATAGTCATTTACTACTCTAATCAAAAGGTCTGGAGGACTACACTGTTAGTGTCCTCCCTGGTAAGAAATTCCTCTTGGAAAAAAATAACACATAGAGTAAAAGAAAAGTCAGGTGGCTGGCAGTCTATCTTAGCTGCAAACAATGTAGTCTAATACAGAATAAAAGGGTTTTTTGGAGACCACAATGTGCCTGGCTTTTTGCATCAAGAATATCCACCAGTAATACTGTTCCACATGGCTGTTTGCTTTTACCCTTTTCCTCCAGGTAACCATTGTTGTTCTTTTTTTTTTCAGATCCAAAGTTTGTGGCGTGGGTTGATGAACCAGAAGAGGATTGGACCTTTCTTGACACTTAAGAATCTAATGAAAAAAAGAAAGAAGGAAAATAAAGGAAAAGGAAAGGGGAAAGAGAAGCCTGTTAAAAGGATCAGAAGCCAAAAAGTGGTATTTGGGCAGTAAACTGCACAGAGCTCTTTTCACTTACAGGAAGGGCAAATGTGAGCAGAGATAAGCAAGCAGGAGACAAGCAGTATTAAAGCATTTGAATCAGTGAGTGTTACAAGGAAAACAGATGATTTTTTGAGGTTTGTTTCTGTGTTTTTGTCAACATTGACTCCAGCTGAATCAGACAGATTCTGAAATATTCTTGAGATGTCTCATTCTGAATGTATGTTATCTCAAAGCATAAAGGCAGCTGATTAACTGGAAATTAATCTAATCTGTAGGAATCTGGTGCAATGAAGTATTCTTTGTTCTGAATCCCAAAGTATTTTACATGCAATTCTTAGAAATCTGTTTTCCAGTCAGTGAGGCACAGCCATATGCTGAGTAAAGCAATATTTATGGCCCCACCTACTAGCAGTAATGAGTTTTACATTCAGAAATGATCAATATCTTGTTTGGAAATATGGAGGAAGATTCCAGGCAGCCAGAACATAAGCACTTCTCCCAGAACCTGCACTACCATCCTGTCTTACAGAGGTGTAAAAAGCTGTTTTGTAAGTATCTCTACACTTTTGCAAACTGTTCACTGATGTTTTGACAATCTGTAGTTATAGTATTTTGAATGACTGAAAGCTGTCAAATCCTTAGTGTTATAGCTCATCTCTGAGATAGCTTGGTGACAGTTTGTAAAATGTCTATGTACAACAGGCTTATTTGAAAGCGGAGAGTCTGCAGAATGCAATATTCTGCAATGATTCTGGGTCCTGGCATGTTGTAACACCTTTGTTATTCAAAAGAACCATGACAAACACTCCTTACAATAATTCTAGCATGCCAAATTTATATGCAACCATGTCTTTCCACAGCACTTTACAGATAGCTGTTTGTCCTAGGCATCTGATGTCCTTGCCTAGTTTTTATTCTGTATTGCTCAGTTACTCCTTAAACCCCTCCAGAGTTTTATTTGCAGCATACATAAAGCACAGACCTGGACTGGGACCGGCCACTGTGCAGATTCAAAATGCACGAGTGGGTGGGAGCAGAACCCTTTATTAGTTTAATAATAAAGGAGCTGCAGTCCTACTCTCCCTCCCCTTGTCTGAGTTGAGGTGGTGAAGGCAGGGTCACTGAAACCCAGCTCTTCCTAGAGCTCCACCTCCAGGTAGTGCATTCTGAATGCTGCAGCTACGTCTGCATCCAGGGAATGGATCTTATTTCCATTTGGCTCTTGAATGGATTGATACTGAAATCTCATTAATATGCTTGTTGGCAGGAGAGAGCTGGTAGTGCAGAAAAGTGGGATGGCTCAGTTTTGGTTTTCCATTTTACTACGTAACCGATGCTGTTTTGATTGTTTGGCGGTGTCTTATGAAATTTTTTCACCCTAAGTGAAGGCAAAGAGGAACAGAGAGAAGGATGATTCAGAGACTACTGAGGAGGCAATCACTGGAAGAGAGAGATTTCCGGGAAGATTGGCAGATAGACAGGATATTTAATAGAATGATTTAATAAAAGCTTTTTAGTGGCACAATAGGTATGACAGAATCATGAGAGGGCAAAGGACTGAGAAGGGGATGACGAACAGCAAGTGGAGAGGTTGCTAGCAATGAGTCCATACTGTGCTCTGGAGCTGAGAATGAGGAACCCAACTATGACAAAGCAAGAAACCCCAACACTGAAGTCCAGTTCAGTCAGTAAGACTACAACAGATACTGGATATTAAACATGGGCCAGCTGCTTTACTGAATTAGAGAGAGAGCTTCAAGTGGGAAAGGAGTGATTCAGGAAGATTCTCACAGAACAGATAAAGGGTCAATTTCCCAATTGGACCAAAGGCAGATTTGAGGAGGAAAGTCACAGGAAGGCAAGTGATTAAGAGAAGAGGTTGGTGTGCTGCTGATAAACAGAGATGATGGTACTTCCACATTAGAATAACTCTGCTGGCTTGAGTCACTGCTTGAAAGTCTCTCTTGTTATTCCTGTATGAAACAGGGGCTCTTTGCTTCATTTCAGAGGTTGAAGATCCCTGTAGAAAATAACTGATCCCGCGCTGCGGCAATTCCCTGCTACCTCTGACCAGGACACTCCAGTTCATCTCACATTTCTCAGAGCTCGGGGAGCCAAGTGCACTTTTCAAGTGGAAGTCAAAACTGGAACTAGAAGTCCATAGAGACCCTCACATGAAATCATGGACTAAACGATCAAGAGGTATCAGCACAGCATGGTCAGACGCTGGTTATAACCCTGACCCTAGTTGGAAGGGTCACCTGGACTGAAAGCTGAATGTTGATCTGCATCTGCATAGGAGAACTTGCTGAGAGGGGTCCTAGCAAGTTAGGAAAGTGCCACTGAATGATCCTGTTGTGCCTTTCCTCCAGGAGATTGCTGCAGCATGTAGATATACTCAGGGCTAATTGAGCAGTACTTTATCCCTCAAGCTGCCTCAGGATTTCTCTAAGACTCCTCACTCAGTGGGCAGATCTAATATCTTTACTTCCTAAAATACCTTACCAATGAATAATCCCACTGCAGTCTTTGAGCTCACGTGTGGGTTAACATGCTCCATGACACGAGTGACTATGCCAGAATTTGGCTCTGTGCAAGCAAAGACAATAAACTGCCAAATAAGAAATTATCAAATGAAAAAAGGAGGAGCCACCTACATGTCCCAAGTTGGTGCTTTTTCTAACATGTCTTGGGCATAGAGCAGGGTGCTCTGCTCTTAGCTAGAAGCTGTCCTGTGGCTTTGAATAATAGACTTCGCTTATTTCTTTCATCTTCAGGGTAAAGATAAGAACACTGTCTATGTCACAAGGTGTTGTGAAGGTTAATGGATTAAATCTGAATGCAGGAAGCATGAAGGCACTGTGGGGACTCCCACTATGCTCTAGATCAGACTCTTAGATCTGGAAGTTTGGTTTTGTGCTGCATGTCATAAAAGGGTCCGTACAGAAAGCACAGTCTGGGTAAGGCTGAAACAGCTCAGGATGAGAAGGAGCATCCCTGAAGTATCCTGAAGTCTTTGCATAGCCTTATCCAGAACACTTACGGATCGCTCTGTATCCAAAATCCTTGCTAAGGTAGCAGAACATATCTCTGATTTAATGTACCACAGCATTTCCCTTGCCCCTTAGACCTGCAAAGACACCAATCAACTGTTTCTTACCCTGATTTTATGCTGATTCTGTACACAGGACTCATTTACACTATGAGATGGCAAAAAGGGCCACAGCAGAGGCAGAACAGCTCCTTCTGTATTCTCCTGACTGGACTAATATACAATCCTGAGTTGCTGGGATGCTTTCCAAATCTCACAATTATGTAGATTTAATGCATTCACAAAGAGGCAAAAGTTTTGGGGTAGAAGAAACTAAAATTTAAACCATGGAGGTTTCAAGTATTTTCACATTAGAGGCATCTTCCTTATATACATGGGGCCACATTCACACTGCCCACCCACCTGCATTAGCACACGCCCCAGCCACTTCCCTCCACTGGCAAACCTGCAGTGTGTCCATCTGAAATCGTCATTGCTCTTTTGACAGTCGTCATTGCTGTATTCACAACACAAAGCTTAAGCATATACAGTAGTGTCAGCATAGCAGTGTAAGCATGGCCCAGAGAATCTGAAATAATATGTTATTAAATTGAATGATCTATGCATGTAGAAGGTTAAATAACAGTTTTATATAATTATGGAACTATTTCAAGAGCTCTCATGAGACGAGATTACTAAAAACCGGGGAGTCTTTTAAGTCAGAGATACATAATACTTGGTTCATGTGCTGCTTGGGAAAGGCCTTCCAGAAACCTTCAACCTCCATCAACAGTCAAAACGAATGTTTCTTTTGTTGTCTTGATTAAAGCTTTCCAGTCGTTTCCGCTGCGATTCTGAAAGGACCCATCTTTGCATCCCCAGCTCTGCCAAGGCAGGCAGCTTTGTCAGTGCTGCTAACAACTCGCTGAACCACGTCCCACAGTCACGGCAGGATGATGGGCGAAGGCTGACATCCAGCTCTGAGAGTTCTTTGAATACTGCTAAGCCTTGACAGAAAACGACCCACCCTTCGTCAGAGATGTTGTTATTATAACTCAAATCCAGCTTCCGTAACCTGGCTAGATGGCCATCCTGCGTCAGTAATGCTGCAAGAAATTACAGACACAAACACAACTAATACATCCTGGCAATTGCTTTAAAAGCTTTTTAAATAATACCATATTATTTAAGGCCTTTCAGCAGTAAAACAGCAAGATTCAATTCCTCAGCACCATAAAATCACTTGCTGTTGATCTCAGAAAGATTGTTTTATCACAGCTGAAGGAGTGTACAACATTTAAAACACAGGCAATTCAAAAGGAACAGAAGTATGCGGCTAAATTGTATGGCAACCTGAAAAGCTTTGAGTCAGTTGGAAGGAGGTTATATCAAGTGCCAATTAAAATAGGCAGACAGGCTTTACAGGGAGGTTTGGAAAAAGGAAAGCAAAACTAAATGAGGTTGCATGATTACAACAGCCACCTCTCACTGTGGGAGGGTAATGGGCCTGATATACCCTAAAGGGAACTGGGATCCTTAATGTATGATTGGCAAAGGAGACACCCATCAAGGGTGATGTTTGTAAAGTCAAAAATATTCAGGCTTCATCTCACCAGCCTTCAGATTACAGGTCCTTAATAGCTGTCACACAGCTATTGCCAATCTCAGACACTCAAAACCCATGAGTCAGGCCCACAGAATCACAAGGATGATTGTAAAATAAACAGGTTTTTAAAAGGCTCCTAGAATTTATTCCCTCATTGGGTTCCTATTTTCCAGTATTTCTCAGCAGCTGCTAAGAGGTGGGCTAAAATATTTCTGTTTTAATTCTCCCATAATAGTTTGACTCCAGAAACGCACCTAATGGACTGAGAGCTGGTAGTGCCTGTATTACCAGCTGTCAGCACGTACATTTCCCATAAATTACTGAACCCAAAACCAGCAACCGAGCAAAATAAAACTCCTCAGAGGCAGCTTTAAATGTCTGATATAAAAAACAGACGTAAAGCCTACATTTTTTTAAGTGCTGTCTTTTTGTATGAATAGATAAAACTGATAAAATGATTCCTTGCATTTTTATACTTTTCATCTTTTGCACTGTGCATGTACAGGACACACAGTCTTCAGCAAAATGAAAACCCTTTCTGGGAAAAATACTGCTGTATTTTCCATCTTTTCATTTGATTTATGCAAAAACATGCTCAGAACATGGAACAAGTCCCTTCTGAATTGTGGGCTAAATGCCCTGGCTCCTTGACTGCTAGTAAATACCATGTTATACATACTTAGAAGTGCCAAATCTTCAGCCACCAAGTTACAGCTGCTCAGTCTTAACACTTGAATCTCCGTTGCAAGCTTTAGTGCTCCCAAAAGCAGCTTTAGGTTCCCACCAACGCACTTATTCCAAGAAAGGTCTAATATCTCCAGTTCAGGAAGGTGAAGGGCAGCCTCAGCTGAAACGATTAAGACCAGCAACTTCTGCTTACTAAGAGAAAACAACATGACCTCAATAGACACCTCACTGGCAATTCACCTGTAAATAGGCTCCTCACAGGCTGCCTACTTGTGCTTAGAATGACTTATTTTATCCTAATAAAAGTCAGACAAAAAATATCTCTTGTGGTCTTTAAAGAATATAAGAAGGGCCTGCCTATAGAATCTTTAAGGACTCTGTGGAGGGGTTTCTTGTCTTTCTGTTTACGTTATTGGCTTAACCTTGTCCCACTGAAGTCAATTTAATATAACGGCTTGTTTTTAAACCATTTTATATCAATTTAAAGACAACAATTTTTTGCTGTGAACTCACTATGCAAGGTGAAAAGCTCTGTATCTTTTGACAACACCGATTTCCATGACGCCACTCTTACATAATTGTAATGATATAAATATAGTGCTGTTCCTGCAGGGACCTCAGACCAGTTTAGTTTGTTACTGCTTCTGCTGAAGGCAGTCAAGTTTTACTATAGGTTTCAATGTCATTCGTAAACAGTACAAGATATATTATAAGTGCTCAATACACAGTAACTAACAGATCCCTCTGTACTTAGATTTCATGTGCCATATGGAACGCCTATCAAAGAGACAGTGTAGCCGCTAATCCACTAAGATTTGCCATAAGTAGGCAAAAGAGGCTGAATTTACATATCCTGTGTTAGATTGGATTTTTCTTCATGGCTGTGCAATATCTTTTCTGCTACTCCAGTTATTGCCTCAGTTCCTCCATTGCCCCATGCTTAACTCTATCCCAGAAAGTTTCTACTGAAACTTTCACCTGCAGACAGCTGAAAAACATTCAGTGAAAACTTTACCCCACTAAACTGCAAATGCGGTGCTACAACCAAACTATAATTACAGCATAATATGAAACCATGCTTTGTTTTCTCTTCCAAAATTAGGCAGTATTCGAAAGCTCACTGTCAGACAAAGGACTAAAAGGACTTCATCCAGCCAGGTATAATGGGGGAAGACATACGATGCAACCAGGTCCCATGAAGCACTAGTTTCATTACACACTTTTCCACTCAGGACCTGTGGTATAATGTAACCATGATCTCTGGAGTTCAGCCAAAGGAGAATGAAGTGCTTTGTCCCACAAGGATACACAGAGAATAGACACATTTTAAAAAAACATTCCTACCTAGTGATGAAAACGACTCTTCGCCTAAACCACAATTGCTGATGGCCACAGATTTCAACTTTGGTAAAAACCTGAGCCTGCCCAGAAGAGGATCAGATGAGACTCCTACATTTTTATTCGAGGATAAATTCAGCTCTTGAAGACTGGAGAGTAAAGGTATCACCTGGGCTATGAAAACATGAAGTATTTATTAGACAGTCACCAGTCCAGAACAAATATGTAGTTATATATTTGCCTGACATAATATCTTTTCTTTATAAATCAATCCAGAAGTCAAGGCCAAGTTTTGACACTCAAATTTATGGTGAGTAATGTTTTACTCCATAAATAGCTTTGTCATTTTCAGTAGGAATGTTTAAGAAATTAGGTATTACATACTGTGTGGAAGGTTGTCAGGACACGGCTTCCTGTTGAAATTTTCTAGGTGAAGTAGGGAATTTAACATTAAATGAGATGGGGGTTATTTCCAAATGTCTTCACTGCTAACTAAAACTCCTTTATATTACTGTGATTATTCTCTATGGGTCAAGAAATTAAAAATAAATCATGATTGCTATTACTAATAGTTAATATTTCCCAATGCTTCAGCAGCAGCTTTTCAAATTATCTTCTTTATCATGGAAAATAAGATGTGGGCAATATAGGATTTTTTGTTGTTGTGGTTCTAAAGAGTAAAAACCATTATCAAAAAGTTATAGTAATGCACACAGAAAAATAAACTGTCTCACTGATTGAATAGGAAATGTCTTTTTCTTCCTAATAGTATTTATGAGTTGGGTCAATTAACCTGGAGACTGTAGTCTTCAGCTTTTCTATAAAACAGAGAGCAGCAGCAATGCAAGATCTCCTAACATCACTCTCTACTTGACTTAAAAGTTCACCAAGGGAGTTTTAGGCAGCTACATTTACATGCACATATGCACCTTGGATCCATGCCAATTTATACCAGTGGGGGAACGGTCTCTGGCTATTTCCAAAATTACTGATTATCAAAAAAAGCAGTGCTTGGTGGCAGTTCCTACATTCACATCATGGGTCTGAATCACGGCAGATTCAGGTCCTTAGTTCCACGTAGGATCAGACACTACGAGATTTCCTTTGATACAGCAAAAAAACATTCCATATTGATCAAGAAAGCTATCCTCCACACTGCATTTCCAGAACTGCCTAACGAAAATATACTGAGATCTGCTAGAATAGGTTAGGCAGAATCTCTTACACCTTTGAGATATTTTCAGAAGTCAAAACCTACATTCTTAATGGATTTCCTCAACATGTCCTTACACAAAACGGTCATGTCCTCTTCTGTTACACAGCACTGGTGGAGATCAAGGACTTCAAGATTTTTCAAGCTGGCCAAATGAGCTGTTGAGTCTTTAAAGCCACCACCGATCTCTTTGTTACATGATATGTCTAATTTTCTTAGCTCGGCAAGGTGCTGTAAAGCGGCGTCTGAAATGGAAAAGGGAACATGCTGGTCACTGGCTGCTACAATAGCACAGGTCACAGCTTTAGTGTTTATTTACTTTAACGTCAGAGTTTGCACAAGGTATTGCAGGCAAAGCTTTTAGACTAAGCTTCAGCATATAATCACAGCAGACATACAGTAATACCCCAAAGCTTCCCCAACTATGCAACTCTGTTCTTCTCTAAAAGAGCAGGTGAAGGTGAGGCCAGCTCATCCCCCAGATCCAGTCAATCCTCAGCCTTTTGCTGAAATTACTACTGGATGTGCTAATTAGTGCCATTAATTAATTGTCTTATGGATAAGACCTCCACTAGGGAGAGACACAGATAATAAGCCCATTTCATATGACTTCACTGGACACTCATTAAGTGATAACGGTGAATTTGGATTCCCCTCTGAGAGTAGGATTAGCTTGTTAAAAGTTAGCTAGCCTGTCTGTGCCCTTGTCTATGTTCTGTCTGGGGAGAGAGGAAGCATTTCCAGAGAGCCATTAATCTACCCTAAGATGTGTCTCAGATAAATGGTGTGGAGGGTGACTCTCCCCACTGACTTTCACATGCTTGAGCTCAGGGAAGATAAATGCTACTCCTGCTGAAAGTCTCTGTAGTCTTTTATCAATCCTCAAACAGCAACTGATTGCCCATTAATACTGCCAAACCATCAGCAAAATCCCACCTCATTGCCTTTCTTAAATGGTTTTCAGATGTACAATTTATTCAGAATGAAAGTCTTTCTGAACATAAAGTCTAACCTAAGCCCTGGAGGCTGTCTTGCTTTAATCCACACATGTGCAAGTTTAACTCTTTCAAGCCTGGCACATTTTTCAGATCCTGAGCAATAACCTTCATGCTGCAGCCGATGTGTTTGTTGATAGAGAGATCTAATACTTGGAGGTTTGGGATCACATTTAGAATTTCAGCTGCAAAAAGAAGAAAAGAAAAACAGAATTGGTAATTGTCTGGGCTATATACAGATGAACCCTAGAAAAATATAGCACCATGACAAACAGGAAGAGGTAGGCTGGGTTTGCCCGTATGTGTGGTTTAGATTTATCAAGTTCCTGTTCTACCTAAAAAAACCAGCAAAACAAAGATTGGATAGGAATCAAGAAAATCAGTGAAAACTCTGTATGAAAATAAAGGTGAAAAAATACAAGGACAGTTAGAAAAATACAGGGGAATAAAAAGCAGAAATACAAAGAGAAAGAAAAGTTTCTAATGAAAAGATACAGGACTGTATGTTGCATATGGCCATCTCCTGCAGTGGAGATGAGAGCACAGGGGCTTCTCTTTAGGGAGAAAATATCTTTTAAAACACAGAATCAGATCAAAAGACCACAGAGGATTAAGCTGTGGTGAGAGGAAAGAGGGGAGGGGTGATTAGTAGTTGCCTACTCAGCCTAAATTCCCATCCCTCAGGCCTTCTTTCCCATCCCATGGCTAACTACATATTCAGCTGCTTAATTTTAAGCAATCAGTGTTGGAAATTCTGGCACATGTGACTTACTCAGGGTCCCAAAGGATCCAGCAACCCTGGACCACTGAGGCAGCCAGACTGTGGTTTAGATCTAGCTATTCCTCTTCTCAACCCTACCTCACATGATTAGAGAGAACAACTTTCTCCTTTGGAAGAAAGTGTATTAAATCCCAATACTGTGTGGTAAATACTATTATAATGCAGAGCCTGAAATAAATTAACTTTCAACTGATATTGAGCTCAATACAGCCATAATCTAAGTCAAACAAGTTACATTTTTGTGAAGCCAGTCTCTCAGTCCAGCTATGTGGATACACATACCAAGGGATTCTCCATCCTTTGCTGTCAGGTTACAGTCTGTAATTTTCAGAAGTTTTATCTTGCATCCTTTCGGGATTTTTTTTGTCAGGAGTGATAGTTTTCCACCTATGTTACTGTTCCATGATAAATCCAGTTCTTCAAGTTGAGGAACAAGTTCAAATGCCTCTCCTGTAACAGAAGTCTAAGATGATTCATTCTGGGTATCAATTTCGGTGCAAGACAAAAATACAAGTTTTAAATATATTAAAGGGGAAGGTTAGCCACTTAATTATCAAATTATTATATTTTGTATGGCGTGCCAGGAAAACTGGTGTATACCATGAATTTTCGCTACTGCAGCAATGTTGTGTAAAGTCTCACCTTGTCTAAGGAGCAATATAGATCACAAGTCATTGTCACAGCACACACAGACTGCTTGACCATCATTGTAGACCTGTGCCAGGACCCAGAAAGTCTAGTCTATAGGGAAATCAAGACAAGTGACAAGTCTGAATTTACTGTCCTGTACAGTTCTGCTCTGTTTTACTTGGCAAACTTCCAACGTCCTCTGTACTGTATCCACAAGACATTTTGGAGAAGATGAAAGAAGTCCTCTCACAGCTATTTCTGAAACTTAAAAGTTTCACTTCTGACAGTAATTTCTGACTCATTTCATAAGGAATCAAGATGAGCATTGTTTTGACCCAAACTCACTTTCCCATGATTTCAAGGCAGACAGCACTGATTTTGATTGCATTCAGAAAAATTAGCCTTTTCCAGGCTTGACGCACCTGCCAATGTGAACTGTGTTAGTGCTTCTTTGTAATACTAACATCCCACTGCAAAATCCAGCTTCCTAACTTCCTTCGTAGAGGAGGGAGGCAGATGTATATTTGCATAAACTCATTCCCAAGAAAGATCAATTAATCATACCATATGCAAATGCAATTTCGAAGTGTCATACACAAATTTTTGATCTAAAGTCTCGTCATCAACCTAATAATTGAGAATTGTATTTTAACAATAAAACCCTTTCATGTCTGTGTGTTTTCATAATTAATTCTTCACAAAAGATTTATAATAGAAAAATATTATTTCTGTTGTTGTAAGTGAATATTCAGGTTTGAGAGCAAAGGACATGTCTTAATGTTTATTTTTGCATTTATTTTAAATAATTGCCTCAGTCTTGAATACTGAGCAATGCACTGCAGTTGAGAAGTGGTTTTGCCTCTGCAGCATAGCCTATTTCTGTTTGACATGGGGACTAGCATTCCAGGCACATTTTCCACCCAGAAGATAAACAAAGGACTTTAACTCCAGGAATGGTTTCCTACCACCTCTCACAGCCACAGCTCTGAGCAACCACATAGGAGAGGCTGATATTATGGTTATATTTGAGGCATGGATTTCTAAAAAGAATGCACTGAGTCCACAAGTGGCCACATTTCCACAGATAGATGTGGACATAGTCAAACAGGCAGTATTGGCCTAAATACGCATGCTATTTTCAAAATCACAGGCAAAAATCAATGCAAACCGACTTGCTATTCCACATGTCAAGGGCATCACATTTTGACTGGAAATTCAAGTCCTATGATCAGTTTTGTGTCTGTCTCAACAGAGGCCAAGCCAGAAGCGGGAAGGAAACAGCACAGGAGAACCAGGCAGAATAAATCAATTGGGAATATAACCAATAAAACTCAAGAGAAAAAAAGGTATGAGAAAAGGGTTTGAAAAAGAATGAAATAAATTTGCAAAAATCTGATAGAAAATGAAACACAGAGTTTAGCCTCATCAGAAACAGACCAATTATTTTCACCAGCTTTTGTACAGATGCATTTTTCCTCCCCAACAGATAGCATGACCCACTTTTGAGCTACCACCATATATGTAATTTTATTTTTGAACCTTTCCTGCAAAAAGCCTGGATATGAATGACATAAAATCCAGCTTTATAACTCAGACTGGTTTTTAGAACTTGCGAAATAAGCAGCAGTTTTTTAGAATTCCTAGTTGATTGAGTTTGCCCTACTTTTAGATACATATCACAGACCCACCCCAGAGTAAACTCCAGGCCCAGGGGTAAGTGACTCAGCATCAGAACCTGAGTGCATAACACCACCTTTAAAACCTTTAAATCTCATGCTTTGCAGAAAGCAGGGTTGTAGGCACTGCAAGCAAAGAAGTACGCAGAGGAATAAGCTTCTCCCAGACTCGCAAAAACAGGTTATAAAGCTCCAAGGAAGCACTGGTTTTAAGTCTCCTCCAAAAGACCATCCATTTTTTTGTGCTGAGCGCTGCATCTGTCCTGCAGCATGAAGACCTAAGCTGACCCTGTTATGACTGACTCTGTTTCAGTTCTTCTGTCTACTATTAGATATGAAAGCTAGCCAAAAAAATACTAATCTAAATTGAAAACATGCTTTCCTGCAAACAGGACTGAATTCAGTTCCCTCCTGAAAGTGAAACCTTCATGCCCTGAGGAATGAACTTGGCAGAGCTACTCAAATGTATAAGATCACGCAATAAGCCCAAGTTCTTTCTACTGTTTCACAGCAGGAGTTTACATTGCCCAGTGTGGAAGCAGCAGGGGTAGGATGTAGGAAGAGATGAGTTGGATTACATTAGACCCAAGCTGTCTGGAAGTAAATGTAAATGAAATCCTGTACCTAAGGAGGTGACATCCTCAGCTGTCAGCCTGCAGTTGTTAAGTCGAAGGACTTTTAACAGGTTCACATGATGAAGATGAACAGTGAGAGCTTTCAAAGTCCCACCAACACAACCATTCCAGGACAGGCTGATCTCTTCCAGCTCTGGGAGAAATGGCAGTAAAGAAGCTGTAAAAAAAGAAAAGAAAAAGTGTATTCTCTTTGCATGTTATCTGCACACCCTGGATGTCAATACGTCTTAATACAGAGATGCTTTCTACAACCAATACAGCATTATAAAGCCGTGACAGTTTATACCTCAGTTTTCTTATCTGTAGTTTGAGTATAAGGACATTCATTTGCTTCACAGACCTCTTTGATTTTAATATTTATATATATTACATAATGTATACAATTTATTAATTAACATTTCTCAGGGACCTGGGACCACCAGATGAAATGTTAAATAAAGCCAGGCCTCTATAAAAGAAAGGGAAGGGAAAAGAGGAGAGAGAATAATTGAATAGGCAAATAAGAATTAAAGAAATGCATGAAGTGACTAGTTGAATAAAATGTATACTTACCCAGGTCTGTTACATCTGCTGCACTTAATGCACAATTATTTAGATCCAGATTCTTGCTGTTGGGTTTTTTTCCCAGTTTCTGCATGAACTGGTTAAATCTCTGCTCACCAGATGGTGACTCCGCTTCAGAAATAAGATGTGAAAGTCCATCTGAGCAACAAAGAAATAGGACCCTGGTTACCTCTGCTACTAACACAATGTGTAAAACCTGTCTCTGGCTGTCGGGTGAAGACTTTAGGAAATTAACTAAATTGGTCAGTAAACCGGGCTCTATTTCTGATCAATGTGGACCAATAACCTGAGTGATAAGGTCACTATAGATCAGATCAGTACAAAGCTCCTGATGCAGAGCGAGAAAAGAATCTCCTGTTGCACATCTCCACACTACCTTATGCCAGTGACTTTGGATGTTTGCACCACCAGTTCAAGGACATGAAATTCGTGCAAAACTCTGAGCTGCAGCTATTTGGGATGCACAAGTCATATACCCACCTCTTGTATGCCTGCACTGTAGCCATACTACTGCAATACAGTCTTGATCAGTTAGCACCGAGTGGCCCTGCAATTGTGTGAGGAACCTGCTGCTTCCTTCATGACAGCCTGTGTTCATTTTCACACATTTCATACAGTCTGTGTAAGGCAGTTCCTGCTTTTCTTGGCTTTGCAAAGCAAACCTCACTTACCTTCTTCTTCCATGCAGTTTGCACAGCAAGGAAAATTGCATTTACATTCATTGCTAAACCTTTTAACAAATCAGTAACTTCCTCTAATGTCTATAGCTGGAAAAAAAGCAGCCAAAAATTACACAAAATAGCAACCCCACTCTCAGTACCTGTCCCCTCATTGTTTCCCCAAACCTACCCAAAACTCTTAGGACAAAGGATAGGGTTCTAAGCCCCACCTTCCAGCTCCTTTTTAAAAATAGCCTCATTTTTCTCTGGTGTGGGTGTAAAGAGTATTCTGGTGTGCACAAAACCATGATGAATTTCCACTCCCTTCCCCTCCCCCTCACCAGTGTCAAGTGGTAGGAAACATCTGCTCTTGTTGTCTTCAGATTGCTTTAGCAGCAGGGCAGACAGAGACCGATCTTAAATACAACAAGCCAAGCTACTGCTCAAAGCTTGGCTTTGAAACCATATAAGCTCCACAACTAATGAGCTAACTCCAGCAGTGACCTCTCACATTGGAGATCAAGAGAGAGTCACCCAAAAGCTTTATACCTCCTCAGCAACATGGAGCTCACTCCTTGCTTGGCACCTATCAAATTAGAGGGTACATCCTTGATAGGATGCAAATCCTGGCTAAAGGATAAACTATAGGCAGCAAAATACAGCATTTTGGCTAGCAAGAAAAGCGACTGGTTTTCTATGAAATTAAAATATATACACATGCACACGTATTTCATTATTGTACCAGCATTACCTTCTACAGAGAGATCTTCCTTCTCACTCTGATCATCAGCTCCAGAGTTGTTTATTTCTGTTTCTTCAATTTTCCTTCTGACCTTGCCTTCAGATTGCCCAAAGTCAAAGCCCCTGAAGAATTTTTTGATGGCTGAAGGCTGCTCTTTCCTTTTTCCAGGAGAGGACCTCTTCCCTTGGAACTGTTTTATAGCAAAGTCAAATGGGGAACTCTTTGGGATGTCCTCTTCATGCTTATCCTGGCAGCTCTGAATGTCATCTTTCAGGGGATCAGCAGACATAGAAGGAATTAGTTTTAGTAACGTTTACTCTTGCTTACCCTCTTTCATAATGACAGATGCATTGAGAATTTCCTACCATTCCCTCCACGCTTGTATCAGAAAAGCACTGCTTAGTGCACCAGACCCTGAACTCGTTTCTCCTCCTTCAAAAGGAACTGGTAATGCTCAGTATTTGCACAGCAGACTCAGTGGTCCCGGTTCTCAATGGTACAAGTATCACTCTCTCCTGCCTTGTTAATGCAAACTGCTCCTAAGGCCACCCCACCTGGCCACCGAGTGCTGCAGGGCTAACCTGCTGCTTCCTCTGTCACTTAATCCCCAGGTTCAGTTCAGAGTCTTGTGGCCCCATGAAAGAAGCAAGGCTGAGATGTCCCCCTTCTGAGAGGAAACCAGCTTAAGTTTGGCACCAAAATGATTCTTCATGCCAAAGACCAGTCCGGCAGTCAGGAAGGTGAGAGGAGGAGGTGTGCAACAGGGAGTACAAGGACATCCTTGCCTGAACAATGTCACAGGCTCCCAAGTTCAGGGTGGAACATGTAAACAAAACCCCATTAACCTTAGAGCAAAGCTGAAGTGATAGTGCAGAAAACAACCAGATATGGTAGCTATGAACACTGGGAGTGTGCCAATGCTGGAAGAAAACAAGCCCCCCAGATAGCTTGTTTGGAACAGTTCAGTACTATAGTGACCTCAGTTTCAGTGGCTAATTCACAGGTAAATTAAAGTTTGACTTTACAATAATTTATATACATTCTTTCCTCATTGCTGTTTATACTACACAAGCTAAAGCATCCGGTGATTCTGGAGCTGCTTCATTTTTCTCCAAACATTAATTTAATGCTCTTTCTTTAGTTTTAATTCTAGCATTCTCCCGCACACACATGCTTTTAACCATGCAATCAGCCATAAAAACTAAGCAGACATTCATTGACTTTTGCTTTGTGAGGTCTATGTGGAAAAGGTATGTATCAGGTACTACTGTGTGCTGTTGACTGCAGGGGGAATGACCTGTGCTCAGACCTCGATCCTGTAATACACCAGAGCTCGTGAACAGATTTCTGTGCTCACACAGATTCCCCCTTCCCCAGTGCAGACCCACACAGAGAACTCATTCCACAATTCTGCATCATCCATAGAGCACATGAACTCGATCATTTTGATAATCATCTGTTACATATAATGTCACTGGCATCAACTTTCCAAAAAAGAGAAACACATGAAGAAGTATCAGTAACCCTATGAATTTCACAAATAGTTTTCATGTTATTACAGCATGAGTCAGGTCAGGGGGAAAATGTCAAAATAAAGCAAATGTAGTTTTTATATACACATACTTTTCTTTTGTGTGTGTGTGTGTGTGTGTATATATAAATGTGGGTATATATCGTGATGTATCTGTATATATGTATGTAAATTTTCTTATTGTGTTGGAAGTTATCTGCCATGATACAAGTGTTCAAGGGCAGAGCACTTACAATTACGAAAAGCTCATGCATTGTTTAGTCTTACTTTTAATAGCCTCACAGCTGTATTTCGTATGAGTACAGTAGAAAAATTATACAAAACAATGTACATAGCTATACATGCACATTTACTGAGCTGTAAAGCAATGCAGGTTACCCTGGCTGTGTTTTCATGCTGTAGAACAGTATCACTTTAAACAGACAAAGAAACATACCTGCCTCTTCCATTGGGACACTTGAGGATCTGTTTCACCTTGTACAGCACTTTCAGGGCTTGCAGGAGAAATGAGCCATGACACACAAACACAACCTCACTTCTTTCCCTAACAGGATGTTCCACGTACTTTTCTTTCAAGAATTTCTCTCTTCATCGGTTTGATAGCAGCAGCTCTGCACAAGTGGTTTGTGGGCTCTTTCCCGATGCCTCTATTCCTCTGCACTGTCTCCCAATGTCAGTCCATTTAAATGCTCTGATCATGTCCCAGCTTAGATCACTCACAAGGCAGAAATCAGGAAGTGGCAGCACAGATTTTGATACTGCACGCTAACCTCTGCACGTCCCTGAAACAGCTGTTGTTAGAAGAGGCTGAGTCACCTTATAGATCAGGTTACAAGACTACCTGAAGACAAGCTCTTTGTTTTCCCACCCCTTTTGTCCATACTGGTCAGAAATACTGCTGGAGGCTGAGCAAAGCCGTGCTGTCAGCAGGATGTTGCACAGTTCAGTAAGAAAAAGGAATACAGAAGACTAGCGCACTCCTGATCATTTTAGGGCAACGGGAGATAGGAGAGGAGAGGTCCTACTGCATCATCGGTACAATCTGCTTGTGGGCAACAGCATGATACAACATTACGGTGCAATCATTTGATACATCATATACATATATCAAACTTCACTATACCTTTTTTTGTCTGTCTGTCTGCCCTAGAATCTGATTTCCATGATGGCGAACGTTACAATTTCTAGCTTAAACATACTGATGGCCATTTATCCTGAATCTCTTTAGCTTTGATGATTCTTTTTAATCTACGAGGTCTTCACTTTTGTAGGCTAAACCAACCAATCTCTTCTTGTCTCCCCTCATGTGGCAAACTTTCCATTTCCCTTATCATTTCCTGCTCACCTTCGTCTGCACCTGTTGCAATATAATTTATACTTCCTTAAATACAAGGGACCATCCACCGATATATATACACTAAAGACATATGCAAAGTGGAGTGCTTTTGGTGGGGAATGATAAAGCTGGTCAACAAAACTAACGATTCCTTTGAAAGCAGCTGAGCAGACACCAGCCGTGAGGACAGGCTTGACTCAGTATGTCAATGTACAAATGATTCAGACAGGGTGTAACGAGGCACAGGGTGCTGCTAGAAGCCAACAGGATAAGATTAAGAGAAGAAAAACTTAACTTGAACATCAGGAAAATCCTCCCGCCCATGAGAAGTATCATGCTGGCAAACATTTACAGTAGGAAAAAATGCACAAAAACACTGCGATGAACTGCCTTTCCCTGCAGGAATGGAGGGCACATTTCTATTCCCAAACAGAAAGGATCTACAAGTTGGTTTTAGGGTTTTCTGACACCAGGAGTGGCTGTCCCGTCCCAATTTCTGAAACTAGCATCTCACTATAGACCTGTACCCACTGGGAAAGATCACCCCCGTGTGCTAATTCACTTCACGTGTTCAGGCATCTCAGCTACGCAGACGGTCAAAAACCCCAAGTATTTCTGTTGGTAAGGAACTCATTCAATTTGACAGCTCTTTTCCACTTTACTTGTTGCGCTTAACAACAGAGTGGCTGGGGATGAAACAGAGACAAGGCAACCCGTGTTTGTGAACAAGTGCCAGGCTCTGCTGGCCCAAGACACTCGATGCCCACTGCCGTTCAATGAGAACGTGGAATGGGAATATCTGATAATCTCCGCTCCCTGGAACTGGGGAAATCCTTAAGCATGTTAAGCACTGATTACAGTGGTTAGGCTGGACTAACTCTGACATCAGTGTGTTAGGTGATGCGTTGCCCATTCAGAAATTCTTTCCCCACTTTAGGCTGTTGAATGATAGTGAAAATACCTCATGGCACCATGACAGCATCCCTCTAATCCGGTGAGAAGGGAAATGTAGTTTTGCAGTGACCTAGTTTCCTCTTCCTAGAAAGCAAATATTTACCTTTCTTTACAGCAGCTATGCGGGAAGAGGGGACAGCAGGGCTATCCCAAAGCAAAGCAGGATAACTAGAGTAAGGCAGCTGCATTGGGCTGAAAACGTGAGCATTACTTTGCAATAGCCTAGGCTGTGCCGTGAACACGCACAATATATCACGACGGCCAGGCCCAGCCATGCCCCTCTTAAATGCTAGACTGGGCCTCGCTGCATCAGTTGCTGTCTCCTCCATGGCATACTTCTGAACATGTGTCCTGCTCTTGCCTTGCAGACCCGTCCGTCTGCTTCTTGCAGTATGGCATGGACAGCACAGGGCAGGCTTAGCTTTTGGAGTTTAAAAATAATAAAGGCCTTCCCCATTCTATCCAGTTAAATGGTTTGTGACCATCTGCCGAGTGCTCAGTGTCACACTTGTTTATAGCTACTCTTCCCTCTGTGTAGACCTGGGGCAAGGTTAGGAACAGAACCAATTTTGGAACAAAATAGCTAAAGTTGCATCCCACACAGCATCCACTGGTGAGAGATTAATGTGGATTTTTGTACTTTGCCTCATTGTGACTCCTTAATCCGGCATATATTCCAAAGAAATAATGCCATTAGAGGATTAGTGCCACAAGTTCATTTGAAAAAAAGGATTTGCAAACATTGAAATCCTATATTCTATGTACTTAATCACTGAGTATCATTTTGGGGATTTCCTCTCCCTTTAGTAGTGTCTCTTTCAATGAAACCCAAGCAAAGTAGGAACTCTGTTTTGGATGGCCCTTATTATCCATTAAAGGAAAACAAAACCCCAAACATCTGGTTAAAATAATATAGAATCTAAACACATGGGACTAAACCCATTCTTGCTGTCGTACAATCATTGCAGTTATACCAGGGAGGCACTTGGCCGAATATTTATGTAGAATTTAGTGATTTTGGATATTTATCTGCTAGGGATTTTTAATATTCTGAGTCCTGTAGCACGCAGTAACACAGTGACCCTTGTTTGCTTCTAAGGCAGTTCCCTTCCCCAGCTTCGCTCACACCCAGTGAAGCCACTGCTCTCCTCTCTGTGGGAGAAGGAGACTGAATCACTGCCATGTTATTTTTTCTCCCTTTCCTTAGCACACATCTCTGCTGCTCTGTCTCCGCTTTCTGCATGACTGTCACTGCCTGCAGCAGCTTCCGTGGGCTTCTCTTGCTTGGCTCAATTTGTTGCGGGCTAGGTGAAGAGGGCAGTTGCATAGGCCGGGAAATTGCTGGGGGTGGAAAAATGCTTATTGCCCCATTGCTGGTGACTTGCTCTTGGGCCATGCTCACTCAGAATACATGTGCCAGGAGCTGCTGCCAAAGGAGGGTAGGGGAAGAGTGGCCTGCTCCAGTACCAGGTTCATTGCCCTCATCTTTCCCAGCCACATACATCAAACCATGCCCTCCACAGCTCTCTCCATCCTCTCTTTCCTGCCCTGTCTCTTCCCTTCATCCTCTGACTTTGACCCAGTTCTGACCCCTTATAGCTGAGGCAGCAAAATTCAGTCTTGCCTACATAGCTGAGAAGCCTTCAGCTGGCACTGATGGTATGTTGCTAGCACCACAATATCTGTGTCATCCACTAATTTGATGTTGACTCTCTTTACACCCAGGCAATTCACAGAGCAGCAGGGATCGGCTTTAGGGCCAGACAAAAACCTTCAGAAGAGCCTGCACAGACGATGGGCTGGAAGGACCATTCCCCAAGGATGAATGAATAGATACAGCTGCACTCACTAGTGGGAAGTGCTCTGCAGAACCTGGGTTAGGAAACATTGCTTGGGCTTGCAGGTAGAGCTCAGCAGTGTGCTGCCATCTGGTTAAACACTTTTTCCTTATGTTCTTATACTCTCAGAAATATTGTGCAACACTGACAATTCCCTGGAGCAAACTCATTCCAAGCTTCCCTGCACTGAGATCAGTGTGCATGCCTGAGGATTCAATTGGGTCCAAAGTATCTGAGTATCCTCATCATTTCCCACAAAATAAATATTCTACCTTCTGATTTTAATAGCCCATCAGCCTACAGTAGTTCCTGAGGCAGCTGTTTAAAATACATTTCGCTGGGTTATGAAAACTAAATCCAACCCCCTCATTCCTTATTTATGTACAGTCATAGACTGATCACAGGAGGGGCTTGAAGAGGCACTGAGAACATACAGAACCAGCTAAAACCTTGGGTTCAGAAATGCATACACCTCTGAGCATCCTTAAACAGTCCCCTAAACTCAGTGAGACTTTTCATGGGTGGAAAGGCTGAGGAAGATTTTGACATTTCACTGTACTTTTACACTTTAAAACATAACAAAAAGTAAAGGTATGAAACTCTGGTGCTAGCATGCAAAGGTGGGCTCTGCCTGACCTGAATGGGCTGCACGCTTGGCAGGACAATCTTGCAGGTGCATGTGCTGGATGAACTGGTCGTGAGCAGAGGTGTCTGACAGCCCCTGTTGCCATTGATTTATAACAGTTATAAGAATTTCAACCTTGCATATACCAGCACGAGCTGCTAACCACAAACTGTAGAACTCTAAAACATATTATTTTTCTCAAAGACAGAATTTACCTTACCTACTATAAAATAATAGCAATTATAAGTAGATTTTTTCCAACTCCTATTTCATATTGAATATGTATTTTGATTTCCATAAAAAGCATGATTAAAAGATCTATCACAGCAAATGTATCTTTATATCCACTGTGCAGATATTTTTAACACTCTGATACTGAGTTACTCTCTTTGAAATGGAACTACACAAATACAAACTTAATGTTTCATTCTCTATTACAATATACTCATCTGTCAGAGATTTTAAGGGCTGGAAATTTCTTTTTGGTTGAACTTATGCCAGGAATAATCCCCTTTCAGTTAATCATTTATATGAATGGGTAATCTGCAGAGTTCATGCAAGGCCTGCAAACTATATTAATTACTAGAAACCTAATTAGAAATCAACAGAGTCAAAGGATCAGTGTTACTTCCATACGGTACCATCTGGTACAATGGGTCTGGATAGCTCAGCAAAACTCCCCACTGCATTCTGTGGAGCTTTAACCTGAATATGTGTTGCCAGAGAGGGCAAGTTTATGCTGATGTATGAGCTAGTTGTAAAGCATTTTTAGGGTCATCCTAAATGACAGCATCTGAGTCCCTGTATTTCTAGTTGTTATTTCAAAAGTTAGTTCAGAAATGAGCATTTACTCAGCAGTTTTCTTTTTGAATGCAATACCAGCGCAGTCATCATTTGCCTTTCCACATCCAAAAATACCCTAAATCCATACATGGGCTAATGAAAAAAGTCCCCAAACAAGCAAACATGAAAACATGTCTGCCATAAAATGGTTTAATTAAAGATAGTAAGTGTGTGTATTGTAATTTGCTTTGTTAATTACTACTCCAATGTAACAAGGCACGTCCAGAGTGGAAAAAGTGAAATTCCATAGATGACACAAACATGGCAGACTGTGGCTTCCACTACCTCTGGTGTGCGTGCATGGAAATGGTAATATAATTTTACCAACTGATTTGCTCTTTCAGCATGAGGCCACTTTGAAAATTTTGACCAAAACATTTCAGTCCTGTTTGAGACCATGCTAGCCAAACAAAAAATCAGGTCTTTGAAAACTTGACTTGTATGGTTTCAAATCCAGACCTTTCCAACCATTTTTATTCAAGGACACATAAAATACAGCCTTCTTTCAATATACAATGTTTGGTCAATTTAATTTTCAAAGGAACTTAATGGTTAGTCTTATTTCATCATTTAGATTCACTGACTGGCTTTTGGAACCGAGATCAGCCATGCTAAGTAAAATTCAGTAGCTTTAGTTTTGTCCCTGTTTGGGTCCAGTTCTCTCTGGTTAATTCCCAGATTTCCATTGGGAATGAGACAGCTGTGTAATCCACCTAGTCTCTCCAAACTTCTCTCAAGAGCTGTGGTAACTGTAATGCTTTTCCATTGAACAGCCAATTGTGTTACAACCTGTTACCTTTCCAGTGAGTATTTGCTGATCTTGTCAGTGTGTATTTAGTACAGGTGAACACCAGAGTTGGGCACTTCCCTCTTCAGAGTGTCCTGCAACTCAGGAAGCAACTAGAGCACCTACCCTGCAACCAAGCAAAGGGCTGAGGATTGGAAAACAAATTTGAACTTCCAAGGAGTGCTACAGCTTAAAGGACGTTCTGCATACTCAGGTGATGATTACAGTGACACTGATAGACAGCTTTGCCCATTCCCTTCTCTTGTTATTTTTCAGTTTCTTGTGAGTGGACCCAAAGGCAAGATCCTGTGTGTTTCTAAGCCAACTGTGTCACTGTAGAGTCTGGTCATTGTTTCTAATCCCAGGATTCTCGGACACTGCTTCTTGTTCAAGCTCATTCTTGAGATTAGCAGCCTACCAGTCCCAGACATCCCAACCCATCCATCAGACCACCCTTTGCTTACCTATGCTGCCAGTTGTGGGCATGCTACTCTTCTAGTTTAAACCTTCTGGGGGAAACATGGAAGGAAGTGAGGTTTAGCTAAAGAATTTGGTATGTCTGAACACAGATTTCATTTTGGAAAAAGACAGGTGATCTGTGATAAAGAAGCCATTTGCCAAGTTCTATATCAGTCCAGCTCATTTCATTACACAGAAATAAGTCCCCATTGAAGTGTATCTTGCTTCAGTGAACTTCATAAGGAGAAGAAATAAGGATTATCACTTTTCGACAGATTCCTCACGACAGACAGTGTTTAGAAACAGTGGATTAAAACCTGCTTACAGTCTAGTTTAGCAGGTTCTCTACTTATACAAATCCATTCCAGCATTGCATTTTGGTCAGCAACATAATTCTTGAACTGGTAGTAAAATTGTCTAGTACAATTTTTTGCCTTCCTTTTTTGAAGACCATAAATCCCATCAGCTGAGCCATGTCTGTCACTGGTTTTGTAAAAAGGGAACAAAGAAAGTCCTGACCCAAATCAGTGCTGACAAAATGTCTAGTGACTGTAAGGCTATATCTACCTTAGTGCATGGAGCTGATTCCACACTGATAACCCATTCTGGTACTTCAGGAGTTGTGAAAGGTGTGAAGTAGTTGACATTTCTTTTGAAATTAATTGAGAAAAGAGTCTCCTTGTTCTTAATTCAGCTTTAGAATAGTACATAAACTGTCAAAAACTGTTGGGTTTTTGGTAGTGTTCTTCCAGCTCCCTGTGGTCTGTGACAAAGCGATGCTTTCTTGGGGCATCCTATACCAGATGGGTCAAATCCCAATTTTGAGACTTCTGCACTGCTTGCTGTAGAGGTAACCCCAGGCAATAAGTCTGGGTAAGAATGGACAGAAGGTGGTGTTGACTCCAGCTCCATCTTTCACATTAGTGTATATCTGGTGTCAGTAGCTCAGGCTACAAACACCAGATACTGGGTAGGAGCTGTCAGGCTACAGTTATCCCCTTTGCACAGAGGAATCTGAGTGTCGGTGTTTCCCCACTCTCAGATTCCTCTCTGCAAAGGGGATAAAATGGGACTACACTGTCCTAAACCATCTTAGCTAACAGTGATACTAATTGACAGACCAAGGCCCAGATCAATTTGATGTACTCTACATTACTTAGTTCTATTCATAACTCATCTCCTACGTCCCTCTCTCTCCCTCCTTTGCTGCTCTGCCATTTTTCCTATTGGTGAAGACGACCAGCAGAAACAGGACTGCTGAGAGACATGCAGACCACTGCATGATTCAGAAATACACCCCTGCCTGATGCCTGAGAAATCCAGTCAAGAACAACTAGATCTTCTCTGGAGAGGGATCATTAAAACATCTTTATGAATTGTGGTTGTCACACTTCACTACAGCACACAGCAATCCTGCTTCTGTGCCAGAAACCAAAGGCTAGATGCCAGGGGTCTTGCAAAGTAGTGTGCTCTCTCTCCAAAGTTCCCTCGTTAGGTAAAACAGGAAAAAATAAATATATATCCTTATTATATTGCTGGTTTTGTTTCTACCTCAGGAAGTAATTTTTCCTGGTATTAAACTTTTTGTGGTTTTCCTGAAACGTGATTCACATGGACTAAAACAGCTGATGAAAAATGGATGCTAATGCAAGACTTGCTTTTAATTTATTCGGGCAACCCCATATCTGACAAAGCATTTCCTTCAGCCTCACCCAGACAATCTTGAAAAATCCCAGTAGAAGAACTTTTTTCAAGACTGTATCTGCTCATTACATTTCAAGTCACAGGCTTCTGTAGGCAGTTACAGACCAAGTGGAGTGAACACAAGCTGAAAATTATCTTTAAGCCTAGAATGCTCCTTTGATTCCTTGTCTGCGTGCACATGCAAAGATTTGGACAACCACATGAAAATTATTTTCAGGTTATTTTAGCTGGTCTCTCATTATTTTTTTTTAAAGGAAGTCCTAAAATTATTTTTAAAACCTAGGATTGGATTTTTTTTTTTTTTAAACAATGATGCTGGGTGTGATTTTCTTCTTTATAAAGAAGGTCCAGACAGCAACAAAATAGCCATGATAGCATTTACAACAAAAATATTTAAAGAGTCACAGTCACTTTAAAAACAATTAAAAAATAATCCCACATTAGATACTATATATGTATTTTGCATTACATTATAAAAAAATAGTTTGTTTTCTGTAAAGACATGCTGAACTATAGCAGAATTACATCCCTTTGCTAATGATAACACTTCTCTGGGAGCAATTTTCAATAGGAACAGGACCATTTTCTCCAGGTTTAGGCACTGTATTAGCATTTGAGAGAGGACGAGGGGCAATTTTTTGTTGTTACAGCCAGCACTTCATGAACTTTCGGCAGGTGAACAAGGGATTAACAAACATCAACCCTGACGTCCCATCAGCTGACATGGATATTAGAAGAAACTAACCACTCCCTGACATTTTAAAATCTGCCATTTACTAGGCATTCGTTCTGAGAGTTAACTCACTGACAGCGAGAATTAAAGAGTAAATTGCCGGCTTCAGCAGTATAACCATCTGATCCCTGTGTTAGCCTCACAATATGCTTAACAGGATTTCCATCTTCTAGCTCGCCCCAATCCAATCGGATACACAGTTCTGGGATAACACAGTTCTGGGGTAACTGCTTGTCAATGGTCAGAAGTATGGCCTTTCTAAAAATCAGTATAAATAGGTAACACAATGCGCGAGAGCTAGGCAATTGTTAACCTTCGCTCATATTTCTTGTTGGAACAGGAAGATTTTAAGTGAATGCATCAAGCATCTTAAAAGCTAACAACAGCTTAGCAGGTTAAATGTGAAATAGGTTTATCAGATCAGTGTAGTGCTCTTCTTGTAATTATGTTTTTACAGCCTGGTTAGGGGATGGTATTGGAGAAGGGCTTGTGATGTCAGAGTGGGTAGGGCTTAGAAGCAGGGATGAAGGCTGATCAAGATAAGTTCAATTTGTATTTAAGGTAAAGTCAGCGTTAGTTAAGGCAGTTTTTGACATGTTAATCTTGATGTGTTTTAAAAGCTGCCAATCACATTACTGAGGCAGCTTGAAAGGAAGACTTACAGTGAAGGCACATACTCTTGGATGTTCATGGTGTCTTCATTTTACCCAAAACTAAGGTCTTCACAATAGATGTAAGTATACATGAAATAAAAGTAAAAAGTACTAGTTGTTAATGTAAATGGTGATGCAACATCTGCTTAAGCAATACCAAGAGGTGTAAGATTTTGATAGGAAAGACTTATCTCACGATAGAAACAGCGCAGATCAAAGCAGACTTCTTCGTGTTTTTTTTCTTTAAGAGCAGCACTGGACTGCAGAGAGTAAAGTTAGGAATAGGCAAAGGTGATACAGAAGAAGTAAAGTATGTGATTAACTATGTTCTGATTTATCAGCAATCTGCTATATGTATTCTTATGGGTAAATAATCCTGCATATTCAGGTGGAAATGCTGTATTTTTTATGGCGTAAGCTTGATCATTTTGGAAACATTTAAAGATCTATTTCACAAATGGAGGATTTTACTTTGGGAAGGCTTGTCATTGCATATTCAGTGTTTTTCTAGAAAACTTTGGATACAGATTGAGTTGCTTAATGTACATGCACAAATGTTTCACTGTCTTGTCTAACCGTAACAAAATATTCTTAAAAGCTAACTGGTTGTTAATACATATAGCTTAATCTTTGTGCTAATTTATCTTTTTAAAGTACAATAAAAAAACCTCAATATTTTACAGATACTTCCTGGAGCAGTGGATTTTCTAAATCAGTGTGCAGTCAGAATTAATCAAGGCTATCATCACACAGATATATTTGGCTGTTTTAGTCCGAGTTACCTATGTTAGATTTACCTAATTAAAATTTTGCTTGTGTGTGTAGCCATTGTAACAAACCCCAGTGCTAGCAGCTTTGTGGAACACCAATGTATGCAGTGTGATATATTTTGTAAAAATACTATCATAACATTATGAGGGTTCCTTACATCTTGTTATTATCTGAATATGTGGGTGGAATTAACTGTAGACTGAGAAAGGCTTGGGCACTATTATATTGCCTTTGCAGCTGAAATTTCAAGGTCCTCAGTTACAGATTATGTGAATTTCCATATCTCCCTGATGCCCCAGAGATACAGAAAGAGTGAGAGAGGCAATCCTGACTCGAGTAATTTTATCATGGTCTGATCCTGCAAACTGGAGCTGAAAATGTTCAGTCTGTTCAAGATGCTGATTTCTGAGTCTGTTTACAGGATCAGGTGTGCAGTTGCACGTGTTAATCTCACAAGGGGAAAAAGTTTGTATTAAAACTTGTGACTTCATATACGAGTTTAGAAAATAACAGCGGTTTTAGTGTCTGATATCTGTGACTTACATATATTTTAACATACCTGCACATATTTTTTAAGATGAGTGTGTGCTGTCTTTTGCTTTGTAATAAAGCAAGCTAACCTGAAACGATTCATGATAAAAACCCACACCATCTTGTTTTACCTTAGTGGTGTAAGACACATCAGATGCAGTTTTCTGTTTTATCAGAGGATTTTGGGAAGTCCAAGTGATAGTGCTGCAATATTTAATATCCTAACTGAAAAGGGAAGGTACTGAGGATTCAGTACAAGTTTTCTAGATTCAAAATCTTAGCCAGTGAAGTTAAAGAGTTGTTAAATAAAAATAGTTTTAAATAGCCTTCCTAAAACTCATTCCTCTTTCCACTGCCTGGTTTCTTTTGGCCCTGTTAGTGTTGTCATTTGCACTAGTATTTCATGTTAAAGTGAGACACAAATCCCACTAAAATTCAACTGCATTTCATTTGGAAATACCAGCCTTGCTCTTCAATCGTCAGAAAGCTTTCCATCCCAGGACTTCCATTTCCAGTATTTAAAAATTAAAAAAAACTTCTTTTTGTGCTTTAAAAGTAAAAATGATTAAAAAGTAAAAAATACAGAGTTTCGTTTCCCTTTAACTGATCCCACTTATGCCACATTTTGCAATCTTTAGGCTTCTAAGAGAATCAAAGCCAAGAGGATAATGTTTTAAATGTCATCCCTAATTATGAAGTAAATCCGCAAGGAAAACAAATTACATCATGCTTATATCTCTGTGTATATAACCGATGTAATAGTGAGACCCATCCCTTGTAAACAGCTTCTCCATGTACCAGTTTGTCAGGATGCAGGGTGGGTGTACAATGTTACACACGTGGGTGTACAATGTTACACACGTGGGTGTGTGCACACTTGCTCTGCTACAACCACTATTTTCATTAGTTCTTGATTAGTTATTTTACTTAGTTTTTTAAAAAGGATAGTTAAAGCACTCAGCATGATCCCAGCTGGAGACTTTGGGTGCTGCCACAAATACAAATGAACAATATTAGTGCTATGGTTCTGCAGAAACCAGTCCTGTGCTTACAGCACTGAGCTGAGAGGGAGAAGCACTAAGCACAATTCGCACCTCAGCTGCTTACTGTTCTGTATCTCTATGCCTCCGACACCATATCAAATGGCAGGACTGCTTCTTTTTCCTCCACCGTCTGCCTGTCTCACCTAGCAGGCTTGGAGGGCTCTTGCTGTGTGTTTGTGTTCAGCACAGTGCATCTCCACCTTTGGTTTTAGTCAATGCATTAAGCTGACTGTTGCCTTAGCAGCACACAGGAATAACAGTTTCCCTGTGCCCCTAGTCATTCCGGTGGGAACGAGATGAATGAACTCCTATTATGAGCCTAATTTAGTTCCTGAAGGATTGAATTTGCCCATACTAGGCCTTAATTTCTTCCCGAGACCAGTGTGTTTGAAAGAAATATGAGTGACTTGCTGCTTGCAATCTTAACAATTAGCTAGCTCAAAAATGGTGAAACATCCATGTCTTCATGTCAGCGTAAAGGCATGCAATGCAAACTCTACTGGCTGACACACACAGTATAAATATAGTTATTTTCCTTTCTTTAGGGAATGTATCAGTCTCAATCCAGTTTTAGGATTACACTCTAATCTCAGTCTCTGAGCACTCTGTGCCCACGTATCTAGGATTAGAATTTAGCCCTACAGCCCCTCCAATGGTACCTTACCCCAATTAAGAAGACATATTTCATGCTCCTGTATGACATAATGTTGGTATAACTGCTTTCTTGCTTTCCAAAAGTCATTTATTTTGCTTACTGTGGGTTCTTGAATAAGGACAGTCTCTAGTTTTATGACTCTTAGCATAGGTTTAGGGCAAGAACCTTTGATACTACAGTTAATAGCATTAGCGTATTAATAATACTGGAATATTTATCTATTTTGTAAGACAGCATCTGATTTCTCAAGTAATCAGGAGAGCTTTTTCTAAAACGGGAGACAATGGGAATGAAAATGAGATTATGCATGAGTTTCTTCATATATTTCACTCATAAGCATGTATACATGTTTATATTATATGTTTAACTGATTTCTCCAACACAGATTTACCTGAGCATTTTAAACAATATTTAGTTTCTTCCAAAAAATCTGTGGATCCACTGCAAAGGTATACTGAACTTTGCTTTTAAAAAATGCTAATTCTATGTGTTTGATATAAATAAAAGCAGTATTAGTTAATGAAGTCTTAATACATTTAACTAAAAAAAAAAGTCTTCCAACAAGTCTATATTATACATAAGACAATACTGTATTTTGCCAATGCAATTAATAATATAAATATGCAGACTGCTACAGACATTTTGAAACTGCATATAGCATGATTAGATTTGCAAATGCTTCTGGTTCATGAAGTTCGTGTCTTGCCACTTCTCATCTAATAAATTGAGACAGAATTAGTACTGGGTGAGTGGTTCTGCCTGCTGCCAAGAAGGGTTTGCTAAGGGTAAGACTCTAAAGGTAGAGATTAACTTGTCTTCATCCCTGTAATGTGCTGTACAGCCAGGATTTGGGCAATAGGATCAGAGTAGAGCCATATATGAATGTAACACTGGACAGCTGGTGTGTATGAATTTATATGAACCCTGATGCAAGGTTTTGAGCTACTCTCAAACCCCAGCTAATATATGTATCAGAAGTATACTTTCCCTGTTCCCTCGGAGATCTTTTTTTACTGATGTTGATTTCTAATATGCTAGTTGTTATGAAAATAGTATGAACTTTAAGTACCCTAAATTTGACCTGCAAGTCAGAACCCCAGCTAAGTAACCGAAAAAGGTGTTTTTCCAAATGGAATAACATAGGTTAGTCAGGTTCAGTATCTCCTCCTGACACAGGGTTACATACAAGTCTTTATATTAGGTTATTAGGCTAACTATTTATCCCACCTGATCAATTCAATATCTCCCTGAACAGGAAATTCAGGGAAATAAACAAGTAAGTTAATGCAGATAACATATACATACAAAATGTGTCCTTTAAGTTAAACTTAAACCATACTGATATTTTGACATTCAACTCTGGAAAGTAGATTAGAATTCTGGTGAAAATAACATGTCAACATTTTTACCACAAATACCAGAGTTATTTTTATGTATCTGAGAAGAAATCCAAGATAAGTTAGATAGGATTGACTGGCACACCAATGAAAAAAACAGAATGATTTCATGAAGCAACTCCAGTGAAAACCTCATTAAGGAATCAAACCCTCCTTTTGGCTCATGATGATTCAAAAACTGGGTCAGTGGAAGCGGTAAACTACAGCTTTAGTGGAAGAAGATACCAATGAACTTTCAAGTCATATTATTCCATGATTTTTTCAATACTGTATCTTTTCCATGTCAAACCAACAGACCACCTAGTCTACCTTTGCAAGGAGAAGTTGCTTATGTGATGCATGTTGCCTGAAGCTATGAATGTTGCCTGAATTGATGCTCTGTGAATCTTGGTCATCTAATGGATAATAATCTATCAATAAATATGGATCAACTCCACTGTGGATGCTGCTGTATTCGGTACCCTACATTCAGTGAAAATGCCAGCATTTAAAAGAAAACCTCACTTCTTAAAAGAAAGATTTTAAGAAAGTTCTTAAATAGTTTCTGCTTCAGCTCTGAAAGGAAGCTATGTGAGAGACTACCTGTCAACAGTCAGTATAACATACTTCACATCCAACACAAAACCCAGCCTTGTTTTGGGAACTGCACAGACTATACAGAGAACACCACAGGGATACTGGTGCTACTGGTTTCTAACCACAGTTACTGCCGCTTAGCTGTTGATAGATGTCCGTTAGAACAGGCAGGGTATATGGGATCCCACATGCAGCTGGTGGATTTGGGTCAGAATAGATAGGTCTTTTCCCACTAGGTTTTCCATGATTCTACACTTTAAAGTTGTATCAAATAATTTTAGTCACAGGTGTGATTTTAGGGAGGAGTGGAGGGAGGAGTGTTACTACAACAGTAAAAGTGTAGAAGTTCTAGGTAGGCCTGATAAAGAAAAGTGTCTTTTACTTGTATGTCTCTTTCCCACACAGGGACAGCTTCCCCAGAATAAAGTGCATTCACAACTGTGATTAAAACAGGGGATTGAGGCATTCTAGCAGTTCCTAAAAAAAACAAAAGTGGTACAGCTTGTCAGTCATCTGACAGACAAAACTTTGTTAGTGTTAATACTAGTTTTTAAAATTTTTTATTCTGATTTACTAGTATAAAAATGCTAAAACCTCCTGTTTTCTCCATTATGTCTATCTGGACCTCTGCTGGTTGCTTTGCACCTTCATATTCTCCAGGCAGGTGCACCAAGCAAAGGCCAAAGGCCAGGCTGTAAGGAGGTCAGCATGAAGTTTAAAATTGCAGCTTTGTTTTCCAGAGTATTTAATACGTGACCACTCATCTGTGAAAGGAAACCACCTAAATGGCTCACTGGACCAATATGGTATGGCAAATACCATCATCCCAGTTACCATCTATTTTTTGAGCTGCTGTAAAGTTTAGTTCAGCACTAAATCGCTTTAGTACTGAGCTTTAAAATGCTTTAGCAGCTCAGAAGCACTTTGGCAGCTCAAATGCTCTTCATGAAGCACCCAGCATCCTAAACCGCTTTAAGCCTAAAGTATCCTAAAAAAAAGGCAAATGGACACATGTCCAGCGGCACATGTTCACGTACACATGTCAAGAACAAAGGACACGGTGCTGTTCTTGGATTTGACAGGCTTGTCTGCTTCCAGGAAGACCTGAATCTTGGCCAACACAGAATCTAACATTTACAACATTTACAAATGTAAATAACTTTTTATTCTGAGGGAACACCAGGGGTGTGGTCCAAGTATAGCCTCTACTCTCAGTGTGAATGGCTGAAATGACTAACTTGCCTACCCTTTGGAAAACTCATTTTGAGGTTGAGACCAAGTATCTTCACCATACCAAGGAAATGGTAAATTCCTGAAGCATGTGAATTAGATTGATAGCTTTCCCTTGAAATTTTTTGTAACTCATCAATAGGTCAAAGGTAATAAAAGGAGTTATAATGATTACTGTAATTTATAAATGGCTTGGGTAACAAAATACAGGATTTGGTTTCCATCAGATTTTGGATAATGAACAGTTTTTAAAGTTTGGTTCTGTTTTGGAGAAGGAATGGCTGGGAAAAGGGGAATCTTGATTGTTCCTGCTTACTACTTCTAAGGAATTTCTGTATCCTAAGTAGCTGCTTTAAAGGTAAACAAACCACTTCGCAATTGGATCTGTCTTGTACACATAACAATGCTACTATCTCAGGTTGTGTTTGGTACTTGTACTGGTACTATCTCACTGGTACTTGTACAACACCACTGCCTTTGCAGTGGTCACATACGCACAACTGGTCCCACAGTTGGATTTTATCATGCCAACACCGCTAATCACGGGGCATTGACTTTGTAAGGCTAGAAGCTGGGGCAACATAGTATAAAAATGAAAATATGTTTCGGCCTGCAGAGTAAGCAAGTTTGACATAAATGTGAAAATACATGAGAAAGACCTGAGCAAAACGTAGTTAGAGTTCTCAGAGAAAGCTGGCATTTTAACGTAATAGCATTATCACAACATGCTAAAGGCAAATTGGCAAGTAAGCCATAAAAAAAAAAAAAAAAAAAAAAAAAATCAAACCATCCAAAGCTCTGGATGGTTTTGGCCATTTGTGCTTCAGAGATCACATTTTTGTGGAGTGATTATTAACATGAATTCAGCAGTTGTCAGCACTCAGCTGAAATGGAAGGTAGCTGCTGTCAGGGAATTTGTCAGTGATGGCTTCCCTGCCATGGGATTCACCTCCCAAACTAGACCCAGCAGAGAAGAATCTGCTGCCCTTAGCAGTACAGTCAGTCCTCTATTTCTTAGATCTTGTTTCTCAATGATTCCTGTTTGCTGGCTTTCATGGAAAGGTTCAGAAAGGCATAACTCACTTGAGCTCTCTTTGGCTTTGGCAGATTCTCTGTGCTTCTCTTTGTATTTCTAAGGTGTCCGTCACTGTTACCTATACCAGATGCTGGCTGAACTCGTGGAGCTGTAACTCTCTATCTACAGGATGAGAACACTTAAGCATTACATCTTCCATCTTTCAGAAGAGAGAAAGAATCCATTTTGTCAGAGCTAATGGGGAAGAAAATTCAACTCCTTAACTTCAACTTACTTAAAAAAAACCCAACAATCCTTTGCTGTGCAAATCTAGTTTGAAATGAACGTACAGATGCCCTTCCTGCCTTTAAGCTAGCCTGCTCCCTCTGCCAACCCCTCAGTTTAAAGCCTCCCACGCAGGATAGCTTTTTAACATCCAGGCTGTGGGTTACAGGACTAATTTCCTTTATGACCTATCTGCACAAATAATCCTGCTGTAGATCGTTCCCCCAACATCCTGAGCAGGGCATATTGTGGTTATTCATTCCCCTGGTGTCAGGATCATTTGTAATCTAGTCACCTGCTTCTCTGGACAGACTTAGAAATGCTGACACAATCCACCTCAGTGACACTACAGCTATTCAACTATGCACTTGTAGTGTATTAGTTTTCAGTCTAGATTTCTACTCTTCATCTGGTTTTATTTACCTCTACATATATGGATAATTAATCTGAGCCTAGCTGTTTTTATCACTGTTTTCATCCCTACAAAGCATGTTCTTTTACATTTTTTACTTCATTTGGCAGTCTTAAGGGCCTGATGTAATTTGGAACAGCTTATTTCTACCATTTCTTTCCATCTGTTTCACTTAGTTTACAGTAGACAGGGCTCCAAATTATTACAATTCCCAAATCAAACCAAAGATACCTACCTTCCTGAGTATGAAGCACATGTCACTGTTCTCAGGGCTGCTGTGATACACCAGGGGCGGCAGGCAAAAGGCTTAATTATGTCCTTCTGAGCAGCTGATATTTCCCAGCATCCTGACTTACCTTGCATAGCAAGACCCAAGGACACTGAACAACTCAGTATAAACAAGGGCAACATTTGCATTGTCCTGAAAACCTGCTTATTTGAGAAATAACTTGTATAACCTGCTCTGTTTCTTACATTGTTGAATGTCTTATTCTTTTCTTTGGGCCTGCTGATTCAGTTCTGTACGACAGAAAAGTTGTTGCTGTCTCCTTGCAGCATGACTCCACGAGATCACATGAGAAAAATGTCTATCCTGGGGGAACAAGGAACACTAGAAGAAAAGCACTTATACCGATTAGCAAGTGGCATGGCAGCAGGAGGTAAGCAGGAAGAAACCTAACTGCGCATTTGGTTATAGGATTGCTAATATTTGTACAAGGTACAAGAAACAGCCAGCAACAGGTTTAATGTCTTTAAAAAGTATCTCAAATTTGTCTTAGGACTAACTGGAGAAACAGTTCTCTTAAGGTAATTAAAAGTTAACATGGGGGATTCTTGGCATTCAGAATCTGACCAAGAGATGCTAAGCATCTGGAGAGTCAAGGTCACAGAGGAACTCAGCAACAAAAGCCATAGCTGGACATCATGATGTTCTGGCTCACCACTGCAGGCTCTTCTTTCTAGAGCTGCTGTCTCATGACAAGGCAGGTTCCAGCTAATAAGATATTTCTAAAAATAAAACTGTATTAGAAATGAAAACTCTCTCAAGCAGAGAACCTAACATTCATGGCTATTCTCTTCTGTTTAATAGTGATATATGAATTATTGTCGATACTAAATTGTCCTTTGGTGCACTTGACTGTGCACATCCTGTTTATTTTTACTGCAGTTTGTATAAAACTACATTATTTAAACAATGTGGTTAAGGTGGCAGTGGAAATGTCTTCTTTTTTAGTTGCTGCTATTAAAAAAAAAAGTGTGATTTGCTAACTCATACTAAAATGCTGGCACTTGAGGAAAAAAACCCTATTTTTTCTGGTAAAGATAGAAAGTGATACAGTCTGCGGTATAATTTACTACATGGACAACAGAACTGTATATGCTTTGTGTCAGAACTGCGGCAGCGGCAAGAGGTGCTAATGAGAAATCAGTTGATGGCAGTAAACCCTCAGCTAATGGGCGCAGGCCAGCAGAGAATACAGGCAATTCCCTCCCAGTTTGAGCCTCGTCTGGTAGACAGGTATTTTGCACTATTTCTCTATTATAACACTGCAGTTAAAGAATAACTGTGCATGTGCTGTACCTGAGTATATAAAGATCTTAGATTATTCTTAAATAAACAATGTCCTTTGCATATCTGAATGTATTTTTTACCTCTCAGAGATCTGTTACCTTCAACTGAAATGATGGCATCAGCTGACCCAAGACAAATCCATATAGCATCCCACCTTGGACCCACAGTCCCACAGCACGCAAACATGCCAAACATACTGTCCAACCGTGTTTACCCAGGGCCAGGTAATGAAGCATTGTCTGCATCCTGAAAAGTGATAGCATGTAAATGAGAAAGCAAACTGCACCTACTAGTTTTTCATAGGTTTATCAGTAGTGTCAATAACAGTTTATTTCCTTTGGAAAAACAGTCTCACTGAAAGGAGGCTGTCTGCCTACCAGGGATTCTAAACTGTGCCAGTTTAAGTCTAAACACATCCATTTTAGCTTTTGTTAAATACACTGTTTTCAAAATCATTTGCATGTTTGTGTTCTCTCCTTTTCCTTTTGTATTTTCCAAGCATTTTCACACCTAAACAGAAGGCTGTAGCTAAACAAATGAGTCCAATCAACAACACTTTTTGCTACATTTACCTCTTGCTCATGTATGAGCATTGGCTATTTTAAAAGACTGCTTTACTGATCATATTCTTTAATCATAATATCATGTGCCACTTTACTCATGTAGGGCAACTACAAGTCCTTTTAATAAAGGCTCAAAATTAGAGGGCACAGCTCTAAGGGGAAGGCTGGATATCACAGCATGGCAACACAACTGTGGCACGCATGTCATGCTGCACATAAATTTACATACCACTTTATACAAAGAGGTCATATCTTAAGATTCCTTCTTTGAGATGAGTGAATAAATTCTCAATGCCACATAGATTTTTAAACAGGAATTTCTGGCTTCAGCTTTCTTCGCCCCCTAATGTGGATCTCAAATAAGAGATTCCCTCAAGAGGATATGTCATTTAAAATTACATGGCATCTAGGCTGAAAACAGTCTTGAAGGAGCAGGTTTGCTTTGCTTAACTGTTGGTTATTATTTTCTGAGCAGCTATATGTACTTCAAAGACATAAGTCACCAAATAAAACCACCCTGCTGTCTCTTTCCTTTATGGATAATAGCAGGTATACCTAACTACAGATCTGATCCTGCAAACGCCTGATGCTGGACTTCATATTTCTCCTACATATTCCCACCAAAGCAACGAACACAAATAGGATTTAACTTGAAGTCATATCAACTTCCTGGCGAAGCACATAGTTCAAGTCTTAAAAAGTTTTTTAAAGTGTCTCTGCATTGCTTTGGGGTTTGTGTATTTGCTTGAGGAAACAAGTGAATTTTAAACATGATTTTTTCCCCCCCTCCCTTTAAGGATATAGCTTTCTGCAACCAGAATCCATGGAAGCTGTGGCCAGAAGACAGGAATTGGTTCAAAAGCAAAACATTGCCAGGTAATCAATAGTAAGATTTGCTCTGAGGTGCATGCCAGGATTAGGGCAGCAAAGGCAGATGGAAGTGATTAAGTTACAGACATTTTGTAGATTTTTATTTACAGTGATTGAGATACTTTTTCAAATCCCCCAAAGAAGCAGAGGGCCCTCGATTATCTCTGAAGCTACTGAACTTTCTGCTTGCCCCTATTCTGCTTTTAGCCTTAAAATAATATAATAAAAATAAACAAACCCTTCAGCTTGGTTAAAGAAACAAACAAGCTACAAACTTCAGCCCCAGCCCTTGAACTCTGCATCCAAACACCCTGAAGTTACAAGAAGTCAGAAACAAATTCAAACTTTACAGCTGCATGCTATCACGCACAACATTTTAAGCCTCTATAGCTGGGCCCTTGGGATGATTAGCTATGTCTCCACCCTACCAGGGTGGACAGCTTTCCTAGTTTAACCAAATAGTCTGAATGTCAGGGTGGCTATAGAGAGTCCAGTTATTTGTACCAGGTTCAGTGTAATCAGTAGCTGGTTAAGTAACCACCAGTGCCCTCCCTCACAGCCACACCATTTCCATTTAGGAACTAACTCTAACCTCAACTACACCTGCACCAGGCTTTGGCACAGTACTGAGTGGCAGCACCCCTCACACAGTAAGACTAAGAGCAAAGAACAGATAAATTCTGAGTAGGCATCTCAAGAGAATTGTGACAGAAGTGTTTTGAGTTCTTCAGTCAGCAAAGCTTGATTACTGAACTCCTCCAAGCACAAGATTTGCATCAACAATGCATTTCATATAGTTCCTGTCACATAGCAAAAACCCTGAGAAAAACAAGTAAAAGAGCTAGCAGCAAGCAGGGCCAGCACATATCCCCTCAACCACATCAGAGCTAGGCCTGCCTGTTCAGGCTCTTCCCTCAGTCCACCAAACCCAGGAAAACTCCAACATAAAATGACTGACCTCAAATCCATGAGATAACCTTTTACCCCTGTCTTTTGCCATCCTGGCAATTTCCACTAGCTCCACACTGCTTTCTGCATCACACATCACCTTTAGAGCGGCACTGGCTCCTTTCACCCTTTATAGAAATCAGGTGTTGGCAAACAATCTCCTGCACTTGCTGCAGCTCTGCTGCTCAGCACCTGGGCCCAAATCCTTGTTCTTCAAGGGAGTCTGCCTCATACCTAAGCTCAGTGATCCCCCGTCTGCTGGTCCTTGGAGGGGCAGACTATCTTATCTGGAGGAGTAGTCAGGAATGTAATGTTCTTTGCTGTTTACCTCCACCTCAAGAGCTGTGTTTGAGCAATGACAATTGGGCAAGATGTACAAGGACATGGTACATAGACAAAACACTTCCACTGGATCTCTGAAAGCAGAAAATTAGTAACTTGGAGGTTGTTGCAAAGATGAAAAGAGGGCAGAGAAAAAGCCCTGAATGTTATGGAGTGATCAACTAATTCCTCCACGCAACAATCATCTGAATAGATACCTTTTTCCCAAACTGTTTTCCTGACAATTTTACATTAATGAGAAGTCTCCTAAAAGTCAGACTCTCTCTGTCGTGTTACCGTCATTGCAGTGTTAAGAAAGCTATCTTAGTGCACTTTAAAGGCCTGGCTGCCCTCACAAGCCCTTTTCCAATGAATGTCCCACTGAAAGCTCCTCAAAGCAAGGAAGGCAGGCTGAACCATTTCTGGTTTGTGCCTGGTAGATTGGCTCACTTCTCCCATCTCTGAGCTCCAGCTGAAGCTGCGGAGCTCTAGGAGCTTTCTGTTTGATCACTAGCTTGGCTCCAGAGAAGCTGATGCCAGCAAAGGTTGGTACAATGGAGACACATACTACTCCTTGTATTCTCCGTAGCTCACTTGCTAAGCCCTCCTACCTGCTATGCTGGGGCAGGAAGCTGGCACAGACCCTGGAGCAGACCCTGGAGCATTGGCTTTATCCACCAGGAGGGAGGAGGGAGATTGGTTGAACACTGACCACCAGGATCTCACCCTTTCACACTCTCAGAGCCATGCTCATGTGCCAGGCACTATGGAGAGTTACTCAAGAGACTTACTCACATTAGCTTACTCGAATGTGTGCACAGGTTCCATAGATAATATAATTCTAGCTCTTTATCACTTACAATATCACTGCCATTTTCCAGTTTTCAGTATAATTTTCTGATTGGTCATGTAAATCACTTATTTTCTTTAGTCTTTGACCCTGATGACCCTGGAGACAATTTTCCAAATCCCAAGTGAGCATAATCACTGTAATAATGCCTGGATTGTCAATACACAAATAACACTTTTTTGTCTGAAATATTATCCAGAGGCATCACATAGAAGACATATTTTTTCTTCCTTTTAGTTTACTATATGTACCTGGCAGCACATTAAATATAGCCAGGTTTGCCATTCCATCTGCAGTTTGTGACCTCTCACACACAGCAATATAGGGGAGAGAAAAGAAAAGCAGTTCTCTTACCTATTCAACTATCTGAGTTTTAATCTGCCATTGAAAAAAAGAGGTGATGAAGGAACTGAGCTGCCCTAACTGCTTGTGCTCTGTGTGTCTCTCAGGATGGAAATGGAGATGAGTGCTATTTTTCAGCAAAAAGAAATGGAGAAAGCTCATCGGAAAGGGCTACTGGGCCTGGAAGCACCTTTCCTTTACCATGGGATGCCAGCTAGTCCCATTGCTTTCCGTGGCAGGCACAGACTACCTGAAGGCCATCTTCCCAGTGACTTATATGTTAATCGTACCACCCTCGATGAAATTCATGGCAACACTATGCTCATGGCAACCTGCCCATACCCTCCAGTCAGCACTTTGCAAAGGGAGAGGGGACGTCGACCAGGGAGAAGAGCTGGAAATCACAAAACTGCAGACTGTAGTGCCAATGGCACAAAGAACCAAGCTGACGACAAAACTACGGACCCTGCTTCAGCTGCAGCGGATGATGAGAAAGACAAGAAAGAAGCAGAGGTAGAGACACCAAACAAACATGAACAAAGCAAAAACCAGACTGAGCCATCTGCAGTTGCCAAAAACTGTAAGGAGTTTGAACAAAGCTTGAGAAAAAACTGTGCCACTCATGAAATTTCTGCTGAAACCAACAGCTGCAGCAACACAAATGAGAAGGAATCTAATAGCTCCTGTGCTGCTTTTGATGACAAATACATGTACCCTTCTGCAATCCCATTCTCAGCGTTACCATATGGATTTCCAGTACCTAGCAACCCATTGGTCCCTTCAGGTTTGTGAATTCTCCAGATTACAGTTAGAGTGGCATGTTGATATTATTTAATTTTATTTATTTGCTCTCTTATTTCTTCCCTCTGTTTTAAGCAAATTTTTGGTATGATAAGAGTCATGGCAACTAAATGTAGAATTCATATGCTGCAAATAGTAATAACTTGGTAAATCCAAGTCAGCAAAGGTAAAGAGTGGTTTTCCCTACCTGCAAACTCTGCTGCTTGCTGGTATAATGGAGGTTTCAGCATCTTAGGTAGCAGTGCTTTACTTTGCAGGACAACGCAATTGAACAGCAAAAAGTCACAAAGCAGCCTCCTAACTGTTTCAATGCTCTGTGGCATGCACTATACCACTGTAAGATGTCATCCTGTGTTTATATCAGTCCCTGGGGACAACACACTTGTCACCCCTAAGCTGTCAAGTTAGCAGCACCTTGAGGTTCTCCGCAATTCTGTTCAACATGTTACATTCTCTCTTCTCCTTCCGGTGGTCGGGGGGAAACATAGCAGCACACAATATACTGATCATAATCCCCATGTCTGTCAAACAGGACAAGGAATCCCCTTAGAAGCTTCACTCATTTAGGAACAAACTTATCCCTGAGACTTGACCTCCCCAAGAACAGAGTGTAAGACACAGGCCTCTCCAGCCACTGTGCAAGAATCATTGTTTCTAAAGCTTTGCAGCTCTTGTTAAATGCACCACTGCCAGTGGATGAGCCCTGCAAAGCTTCCCATTACCTGAAATGAGAACAGGCTGGGGTGTTTGTCCAGGATCATCTACCAAAGACATACTGTATCACTGAAAAATATATAATGCACATCAAGTATTCAGTTCCTGTCTGCAAAGGGAATTTCAATTAAAATAAGCAAACTTGCTGAATGAAATTGTGAGCTAGCCTCTCTCTTCTGCCCATAGCTTTTCTATATGTCCTTCTAACTCACAGTAGGCACAATGGGCTAGCAAAGGCTTGGTTCTGTTCTACTGAAGTATTAGTTAAGTTAAAATAACAGTAAAGTCTAAAGAATCAAAAGCATTGTGTAATGTACTCATTAGAGAAAATACTGCAGTATGATTTGTATGTGTAGTGATTGGTATGTACAGTGCCAGCAGTAAACAAAAGAAGCCACCAAAAGAAAACCCTCTAGAATCAGCTACTACTGACTATCGGGTGATTTTGGTGTCTAGGACTCCTGTATCTGTCTGTGACTACACACTGCTGTTAATATATTAGGTTCTGGAGAAGTGTAAAAATTCTTATGTTAACAGTCATTTCCTATTGATTTGCCAGCAAAGTCCTACAAACGTAACATTCGTGTTTCCTCCTCAAAGGAGCACATGGCCTGATCCTGAATGGAGAAGACATTTCTGCCATTGAAGACATTCGCAAGTGGACTGTTGATGATGTATACAACTTCATCGTTAGCCTCCCAGGCTGTTCAGATTATGCCCAGGTGATTATAAACATTCATCACATTTTCAGGTCTTTAGGACCATCTAGATTTAAAGGTCATCAAACAAATGTAAATGCTAGAGGTTAACTGGTTGTCACAAAGTTACAAACGTAATAGTAGTTTTCATTGTGCTGCAACATATGAAGCCACTTGCTTCTTAAAGGGAAAGGCAGTCTGTGCTCTGAGAGGTTACATGCACTTCTGCTGCAATCTGGAGTCATTGGTCATGGCACATACTAGGAGGACCAGCAGCAAAACAATAGTATAAGAAAAATATCTTAATTTTTTCACTCCACATGCCCGGCACAATTTTTATGCAGATTAAAGCAACTTTGCATTCTTGGATATCGGTATAACCCACCTACCACCCCTGAGCTCTTATAGGCATCATTCCATTTGAAAAATGAAATACCATTAGAAATGCAAGCAAAGAGGTTGAAATCTTGTATATTCCTGGTAAAGCCTTAATAAGATCAACACTATTCTTTCATTGGTAGCAGGCTGCTCACTTCCTAAAAACCAAAAAAAGAACTAAGTAACATTGAAACATTACAAAGTTCCCACTTGCCAAGAACAAGTAGATAAGCTACAGGCAAATGTGCTGATATCCACATACCTAAACAAGACCTCATGCTGCAGTTAAGAGATAAATATGAAGGTAAAACACTAAAATTATTATTTCCTCCTTTTATTGTCTATGCTTCAGGATTAAGCATAAAAAATAACCAGTGAAGTTTGTTTTAGCACACCATGATGTGTTTTATCATTTCATTAAGTTATTTAAAGACCACGCTATTGATGGAGAAACCCTCCCACTGCTAACAGAGGAACATCTCCTGGATACAATGGGATTAAAACTCGGACCAGCATTAAAAATCCGCTCTCAGGTATGACCATTAAATGTATGCCAAAATGGCAAGTCACAGAGACGTGAAAGAGTCAGAAGTTAACAGGATGGAATTTTTCCAAACTAAAACACATTTTTTCTCACTGGTAAGGTAACTACCATAATATTAGGAGAAAAAAAATTACTCTAGCACAGTTTGCTTTTGTTTCTCTGAATGTTACAACAGCATGCAGGGAGACGCTCAGGGGAGGTTAGGACTGACAGTTTGAGAGACACTTAAAGTGGAGTCAGGATACAACAACACTGGAGACTAGGCTGAGGTTGGAAATGGAAAAGATGTGTTTGATGAATTAACTCTGTTTCACCCCTCTTTTCCCTTCCCAGCTGGTAAGAACTGCTCTGATGCATACTTGCTTTTGCTCCAACCTGGCTTTTAAAACATGCCAAGTAGAGGTTTCTACAGCCTTTCTGGGAATATAATCTTACATGTTTCATAGACAGGCTGTCCCTCTATGTTTAAAGTTTTCTGCTCTTAATTTCATCCAGTAATATCAACTCTCTGTGTGCTTCTACTGTTGCCTGGTTCTTTTCCTTTTCTTTAACCCCTTGCTGTCTCTCACTCTTTTCTCATTAAAACCACCCTCCCCGCTCCTGGCTGGCAGTTTGCCTCCCCTCTGTCCCATGGTGCTACAGCACCTAGAGAGCAAGAGGAGCCTGCTGTCAGGCCCAGCACACTGGGCCGTTTCCCAAGCTGAGTATTGCCAAGCTCCTTCCACAAGAACCTGGGCCTATAAAAATATGAGAGAGGGAAAATGGAAGAGCTTTTTTTCACTTTCGCTAACCACTGATAACCCTTTGAGATGGTTGGGATCTCCTGGATGTCCCTGGCGTTGCTACATGACAGTCAGCCTTGATGATTAATGGCTTTAACACTATCTCAAGAAGCAATTGCTTCAACTGTGCTTTTGTCTTTAAAGGTGTCTCGACGACTGGGCAATGTGTTCTACATGATGAATCTTCCTCTGTCCGTGCCCCTGCCACCTGCTGCAGGCAAACCCTCAGATCAGCCCTCTGACATAGCCTCCCCTCTTCACTGCAACAGCAGTGGCGATACACTGGATAGTCCCTGCTCTCAGGACCCAGAAACTTCAAAAGCAGTGGAACAGATCGTTTCAGACAGCAGGGAAAATCCATGTGACACAGCTGGATCTCAGGCTGACTTCCAGATGATCACTTTTCAGAAAAGTTGAGCTGATTCCAGGACATAAAATGTTTTCAATAATACAGGAACCTCTAGTTGCAAAGTGTTTGAGAAGATAGCTACATCCCAAAACCTCTGTATGACTGGGGCTAAATGAAATAAGCTGCAAATGCAGCATGAGGAAGTATGGTATCTGAAAAGCATTTAAAAAATGCAACTACCTGTTAGTGCAATTACTTTCAAGTGCAATTTGTTGAAAAGAATATCAGTACAGTTAACAGGTAAATTTAATTTTTCATTAAAGTCCAGTGTGATCACTGAAATCTGTCAGAGACTCAGAGTGTGCTGTCTGTCTTACAGTGTGTTCCTGCTGAGAAACTACAAGGAAAAGTTACAGCTTCCACACATAGCTGACTTCTGGTTCTGTTGAACAAAATTTATACAGAAAATTCATACAGAATTCATTGGGAGAGTATGGAATTACCTGCAAAATATAGAGAAATATACCCTAGACTCAGCAATTGGAGTTAATTCCATTGCTGTTCTAGAACTAAGCCTTTCTAAGTGCCTGGGAAGGGTATACAGGGTATAGATGAGATACATGGATTAAACCCTGGACATGAAAATACCGTGTGCAACAGCAATTTTAATTATTCTGAGGCATTCTTATTGATGGGGTTTGAATTTGCTTTGCGTGATTGCAAGGCTGAGCGGAGCTGAGGTTAGGAGGAAGCATCAGCAGACTCCGCCATGAAGCCCAGTCACTGGGACAGTAATGATCCTGCAGGCAGCAGGCTCAAAGCCGTCCGGCTCCTGCTAACTTCTGCCGCAGCATCCTTCCCCTCAGCTCACCTGGGCAAGCCACGGAAAGCCCTTCACTCAGCAGCATGCTCAGTGTTCTTCATTTTGGAAGGGGCCATCAATTTTAGCCTGAAAGCTCCCTTTTCTCTGCAAAAATACCGTTTTCCCTCACTTCTGCTACTGATGATTCATTACCTCACAACAAAGAAGAACCACAAAATAGAGTTTTTAGCTAGGGATAAATCCCCAGCATTTATTATTTCTGTGTGAATTACCTTTATTCCCTCTTTAGGGGTTTGGTCACACACTGGTCTTCCACTTAGGCTTTGGAAGTCAGTATACTACAGTGCTGTCTTTCACTCTCCTCCTTGCAAGAACACTTCTTTACTCCAAAGGACACACGAATATTTTTGATAAAAATAATTTCTGTAAATTGAGGGTTGATAGATTACGGATCTGCTGTATATCGCTACTTTAGATTCTCTCCCCTTAGTTTAGTTTGTGTGGCCTCAAGTACTTAAAAACCAAGAGGTACAGTTAGATCATGGGTATCTAAACGCACAAGGAGAGGGAGTATTCTCGTATTTTAGACTGTGGGCACCTGCTCTTTTATTTTAGCCTGAGATAAATTAGTTTATATCTTTGGTATATTTGTGCACTAGATAATACGTGCTTAGATGTTTGCAACAGCAGCTTAAGATGTTCATCTTACTATACCGTCCCAACTTTGCAGCCTTGAGAAGAAGGACAAATACCTATAGTACTCCTTTTCTGAACTAGCAAAGTCTTTCTGTAAAAGGAGTAGAGCCTGATTCTGCTTTCACTGAAAACTGCCACTGACACCAGTTATGGCAGTTTTGGGCTCTGTGCATGTATCTCCAAATACTGTGAGTGGAGCATACGATTTTAGGGATAATCGATAAAATCCAGTAAGGCCCAATGCAAAAGGTGGTACGCTATGCAGCAAAATACTCCAAAGTTGCAGACAGACCAAGAAGTAATCCCCTCCTAAGTGAAGTGCCGACCTTTACATCTGTGATCTGGTGAAATAATGGGAGGCTTTCCCAAGAGTTTGGATTACGTCTTATGAATCATCTGTGGGTATTTTTCCTATAAGGAACTATTTACTGAATACTCAATAGTGTTCAAAAAAAGCAAAATTACAACCTCAAGCTGGAAAGTTTAAATATAACTCTATAAGACTGTTTAAAAGATGTACAACAGCAATATTAATCTTGGACTAGCAATTAGTTTGCTGTTCATTTTGTCTCAATTAATTTCAAAAAGTGTTAATGTCTGTTCTCTTCACTAACTTTTCCACATATTTTCATGGCTTTAAAACTTAGTAAGGCCGCTTGGAGAGTTTTATGTTGAATTTGGTAATGTAAATGTTTACTTTTTCAGATTTTGGATGAAACACAATTGTCAGTGTAAAAAATCATATTCTGTTTGAAATGCTTTTTTACCTGTTATTTTAACATGTAACATCTTGGATTAATTACACCAGAAAAGATGTTTTACTTTTCCAGTAGATTTAACTGTTGTGTTTGGGGTTTTTTTGACCTAGATTGTTCATATATCACGGGGAAAAAGAAAATATTTTTATATAGTAAAAGTGCTTGTTAAAAAGAAAAACCGGGGACACCAATTCTGTTCAGTATCTGAAACAACTTATTTTTTTGTACAACTGACGATCATGTTGACAGTGTCACTTATCTAATTAAACACAGTTAACGAATTGGCTTTCCAACGGCATCCTACTTCCTCATTGTACGAAATACTTGACTTAATCCACATGAGAGCTTCTCTACCCTAGAAGAGGAATCTCTGATACGTTTCCAGGTCAATGAGGCCAGGAGATGTCGCTGCAAAGCTACGAGAGGTTACCTACTACCCCTCCAAAGTGAAATGCTGCACGCTTGAAGTACAGGTGGCCTGTTAAGAGCAAGAGTATGAAGAAACTGAACTTGTTTTTCTAAAGTAACAGCAGAGGAGCTTGACTTGAAATCCCATATGCCAGGGAAGAAAGGTTGAAATCTGGTTCTGAAGAGTGTGACTATTTTTGTAAATGGCTCAGGCATGAACAATGCCAGAAGCAGAGGAAGGTGGGATGCAAACTTTGCAGTCTGGTACTACTGCAATTAAAAAAAAATATGATCCTTTGCACTCTTTGGGAAGAAGATCCTGGGCTCTTCTTCCCAAAATTGACAAAAAGAATAACTTCATGGCTTCCTGTAGTGGGGGGGGGAGAAGTCCTGGAGCAGCCAAAATGCAATAAAGCCTGGACTGCATACAGCCATAGAGTGAAATAGGAAGGAAAGGGATTTACCTAAACGGACATAATTGATTCTATTTCTAATGAAGGAAATACCACTGGTAATGAATGTTTCCTCTCCTACAAACACTTCAGAGAGAACGGGGGGAAAAAAAAGGGTAAAAATTTAAAAAAGACATAGAATCAGTAGAGATAGCCCTATTTTCAGATTTTGATGTGTTTTCAGGAATTATGCTTATATGTAAACATTGAGGCCTTACTGATTCTCAGCAGCTACATGTTCTTTTTTGACTTTTAATGCTTATTCCAGCTGCAGAGGGGTGAGGCTAGCAATCACAAATACGAAAGAAAGCTGGCAGAACTGTGCTACTTAATGACTTTCTGGTACCTATGCCACCACTGCATTCATCTTTTCTGCTATGCCACTAAAATCACAATGGGATGCAGATGATGTATTTTAATACGTGTGGCATCATTAGAAATGTTTCACTTAACATCTATTGCTGTATTAGTCTGTAATAGTGATGTGGTTAATGAAGAAGAAAATGTTTTTTATGAGATGATGTAAAGTATCCGATTTTGTCTGTATCTACACTAAATGTGTAGGCTCCTAGGGACAGGGACTTCCATTTCTTTTTTTTTAAAGGGCCAAGGTTAAAGACAAGATAAATAAAAAGGTATAGCTAACATATAACAAAATGGTTCTGTAATATAAATAACAGATTTAGGAAAGTCCTGAAAAGGAAGAAATGGCTTGTCCTTCCTACCACAACCTGTGTTTCTGACCTCATGATTGCTGCATATGATGATGACGTGGAATACATATTCATATGGACCTAAACAGATCATTCTCTGCTCAATTCCCCAGGTGAAAATCTCTAAAAAATGCTATGAATATACAACAGCTAGGCAGAATTCCCACCTGGTCCAAGTCAGGCAGTCATTCTAATCAAGCACATGAAAACAAGAACAGGCAGCTAGGTCCAAAAGGCCTTCGAACTGACTCATATCCATATATGGACTTTACAAAACTTAGTATTCTAAGACCTTATACAATTGTGAATCTTCCACAAAATAGTTTTCAGAATGTTAATTTACCCATTGAGTGTGAAACAGAAAAAATAATCACCTCTAGTTTTTAAAATCACCTCTATTTTTTAAACTAAGTAGACACTTCTCATATTTTAGACTTTCCAAATACCCTAATATAATGTTGATTGGTTGTGTAGTGTTTTGAGTCACATTCAACATCAGACATTTCACAGAAAAGCACCCAAAACTAGATACAGCTCTTGGTTTGGTACCTTGCTCTGATAATGGCATCATAAATGTCCTATCTAAGCCCTTTATTGTTCACTGGAAAATAACAAGTCAGCTCTATAAGGCTGGGTGTTCTTCAGGGTTCTGCTACCTGTGCTGCTTGGTTTTGACTAAACACTTCATGCTATAATAAACAGCTATAGCTATATTGCTATTGCAATTTCAGTATAATAAGAATACGTGTTATGGTAAGGGAAAAACTCACCTCTCCTTTTTCGTTTGTTTGGGCTTTTTTTTTGGGGGGGGGGCATGTTTTCTGCATTTGCATTTGCATATCTCTTTTCTTTCTTTGGGAAGGCTTTGCTCCTACTATCACCTATATTGAGGCCACAAAATTATTCTGTTGATTTGGCCTTTATGCAGTCTTTTCCTTTGTCCCATTGCCAAATTTACCTAAGCCTGTATTCTTCCAGACAGACATTAGTTCTGCTACTTATCCACATGTTCTTCTTGAACCAACAACTTCTCTGTTGGTGAGGATGCAAAGTCTTTTATCTAGATTGTAGAAAAGAGGAACCTATTGTCCGTGTTGTACAGAGAATGAACCAGTATTTTTTCCTATAGTACAGCGAAGACATGAATAGATGATTTGCTTTATCAAAATTTAAAAACACATATATGTGGCATCTGCGTGTGTGAATTACTGAAATAAAAATCAATCAACCAAAACAGCAAACAGAAAAAGCACTGCTGACCAAGGGGAAAAAAGAAAGCATCAAGCCAGTCTGGTTTCCGTCTTTGCTGATTACCTTTCAGTTACAGGGTTCAAACAGCTCTACTAGAGAGGAGTGCTGCTCAGTCTGTGATTCATGGGCCTCCAGCGGTCTGTAAACTGTCTGCATTGAAAGGTGGTCTGTAAAGCAATCACCAGCTTCTCGTTGAATCTGTTAATTGGAGAGATGTAAACTCAAGAATAACATTTTTATATAACAAATATTTGTAACTCAAACACTTGTAGTCATAACCACAAATGTATGATTTTATAAAATAATAACAAATTGCTTTTCCTAATGCTATATCCTTAAATATTACCATTCTTCTTCTCCCCTCCTGCCACTGCCAAAAAACAGAGATACAAGCAAGCCTTTTTAAATTTTTTTTTTCCCCAAAACCTCAGCTGGTTCTTCAAAAAAATAGATTTATGTATTTTCCATTTAACATATTTATGTGTCCAGGCACACCCCGACTGACTCCAGCACGGTCTGCTGGACCAGCAGAATTGACGGTGGTCTTTAGGAAGAGCTATATGCCACTCCGCATCAGGAGAGTCATGTCTTTATTAGAGTTCACCAGTTATTGCTAAAATAAAAATATATTATTGCAATGAGCAAAGCTGGTATTTGAAATAGATGAAATTAATTACAGAAGGACCAGAATCAGGAGAAACTCATTCTTAGCTCAACTATGGGTTTTGTAAGTTATATGTATCAAATAATTCTGAGTTGTATAGAAATGAAAAGGAACTTGCAAGAGTGGAAGTATTTAAGAAGCTTCTTAGTGAAAGACAATTCTGGAGGTTTGTCTAATGAATCTTTGTTGTTCTGCTAAATTAAAAGCTAAGTGGCTAACTAAATATTTATAAGCTTCTGAGATGAAAGTGACTCAGGATATGTCTACACTGGAGTGTGCTTCTGAGTAATGACTCATGTATTTGTGGGTGGATTTTAGCTAAACCTGCCTTGAAAGTATGTGTTGCTGTACAGTACAAGGCCCATATTCCTTATATTTTGAACCCATATTCAGTGCTGAAGCTCATAGCACAAATGCCGATAAATTGCCAGGAATAAGTGAATATAAGGATACAAGAAAATATGTACCAGAAAGAGTAACTCAGTGTCTTGCCTCAGAGGCCAAGAGAGGATACCTAAAGCACAGTAGAAGAACAAAGCAAACATCTCAGAATACTCCCTTTATCACCAGGGACCTATCACGCAGACAACCAGAGGTGATTTTTATATTTAATAGCTCATGATGCATATTTGTTTCATGAATGTATCCAGCTGTTCTTTGAACTAAGTTTCCAGCATCCATACTGCCGTATTCGATCACACTGTTGGGGTAAAGAGGAGGAGTAGGAGGAGGGAAAAGAGGCTAATGAAATGCCAACGGTTTGGCTTCAGTTGAAAAAGGAAACCACTCCACTTGCATGCAATATCCTTCACAACAGTAATTTAAGTGGTCATGATTCTGAAACCCTACTCTGATCAAAATGGCAGTTGGCACTTAAGGGGCTGTGACTTTACTGCATGGTTCTGAAATGCTTCTTTCTGCAGCCTGCCCTGCAGTTGACACAGACACTAACCTTAAACGCAAGCAGTTTGAACCTTCACTTCCACTCCCTGGCTTTCTTGAGATTCAGCCACTTCCTCCTCTCCTGTTGTCCCGCCATACTGATGACTGCAAATAAGTTTGTCCCATATAAGATTCAGTCTTGACAGGCTCTATGCTCCATAATGGTAGGAAGGTTACCATCCAGTGCCTCACACTGGAGGACGCATTCCCTGGCCCACTTTCCATCCCTCGGTCCTCTCCACAGATCTGCTTGAAGTGATCAGTTTGCTCCTTGTGCTGCACATCAATCTGCTGCTGCATGCCCAGCTGTCCTGGGAAGAGCTTCTGCAAGTTAGTGTTTCTCAAACTTCAGATGAATTAAAAGTTCTGTGGAAAAAAAAAAGAAAATAGAGATTAACCAGAAATCCAAGGTGCTTTTCTGGCAGCAAATAGCTTGATGTACTGCAGATAATACACCATGCCAAAAAAATGCAAAATGAACAGCTAAGCATTAAAGGTGGGTTTATGAATCAGCAGTAGATTCCAAGATGCAGAAGGCATATGGGAAGTAAGGTCTCAAAAGAGCCTGAAAGTAGAGGTATAGAGGGATGACGATCTGGTATGAGACCCGTCACGTGGCGATTGCGCTCTGCACAATGAGGGCAGCGAGCAGACAGGAGCATGGTTCCACACAGCCTCTCCCATAGAGCAGGGAGGATTTTCCCAGCTGAAGTTCAGCTTGTGCCTATGCAGCGATAGCTGAGAGGCTCTGAGCTACGCCGTGCTAAAATCCTTACTGCAGGCATTGTGTATTATTAGCAGGCTGTACGTTACAGATGGCTAAAACTTCTGCTGGAAAGCCTCCATTTCAGATGTGCCTTTATGTTACTGTAAGTTAAGCACATGAAATAACTGCTAAAAAGATTGCCAACTTAAAAATGTATTTTTTGGATAAATGCAGTTTGCCTACTTTTACCAAGGCTTTGTTTTGTTGTAACCATAAAAACTTTAATTCCCTATACCTACGATTTTATCTTTTGAATTATACTTTTATAGTTCATTCACTCTGCAGTCAGTCAGCTTAATTTGTAACTTGTATAGATTTTTCTGCCCAGCAACAGCAAGAGGAAAACATTCAAAAGAAAAAGATGTTGTACCAGAAAAAACACAAAAAACTGGCATGGTGACTCAGGGGCAAATATGCTGCTGGAAACAATTTTAGGTTTTTAATTACCTAGTTTTCAGTCTGAGAGGTTCAAAAATCATCGGAACAGGAAGGGGCAACAAGATTTGAAACGACTGGACAAGACAATACAGCACTGCACATACTTTTCCATCCCAAAGTGCCAGGGTGTGGTTTGGAAACATGGAGCCAGGATAAACCATTATATGCTTTGCTAACTTGAGTGACCTCATAGCGAAAGCACGCGGGACAACCTTTGACAAAAGGCCATTTTACTCTATATAGGTTGCTTTCTAGGTCTAATTCTGTAGGTATATGACAAGGTCAGAGCAATCAGAGCGTGTTTAAATAAGTAGCAACTAACAAAGGCCTGCTGTATGAAGTGTCTTTGAGGTCTAACGTCGTATTTAGGAGTATCAAAACTAAACATACAGATTTCTACTACCAAAGAGCTGAAGCACCTTTATTCCAGCGGGATGGGCTAGTTCTTCAGATACCAAGTGACGCCTCTAAGCACCAACGGGCACCCCGGCTTTGTCCAGCCTGTGGACGACGTGGCCAGGACGTGGCTGGAGCGCTGCCTCCTGCCTCGGGTAGGCTCTGGCGTGCAGCCCCGGCTGCCTGCGAGGGAACCGGGCGGTGAGAGGCCTCAATGCCGATTTGGGAGTTGGACTTTAGCCGCTGGGGCCTGAGCACCGCTGGGTGAAGCCCGGGCACAGGTGCAGGAAAGGCTACATCTCCCCCGCGCGGAGTTTCTCATTAACCAGACTGCTGTCGTGCGTGGGGCCTGACAGCCCGATGGGGGCCCAGCCCGGCCCCTGGGCCCGCGGGCGGGCAGCGAAGCCTTTGAACCGGGGCGGCCCACCAGAACGGAGGCCCGGCGCCGGGATGCTGCGAGGCGATTCTCCCTCAGCGCCCGGCATCGCCTCGCTAGGAGGCTGAGGCTGAGGCTGAGGCTGAGGCTGAGGCTGAGGCGAAGCGAGACGACGCCGCCGAGGCGGGCTGAAGGACTGAGGCGGGGCGGGCCCTCCGCCGCCACCGGGCGCGGCGAGGGGCTGAGGGGGCGCGGCCTTCCCGCCCCTCCGCCGGCTCCCGCCGCCTCTCGCGAGGCCGCCACTGCCCCCCCGCTGGCCCACGTCACCGGCGGAGCAGACGGGGACAACATGGCGGAGCGGCGGAGGCACAGGAAGCGGATCCAGGTAGCCGAGCCTCCCTCTCCCTGCCCGGCCCGCGCCCCCTCCCCAGGCGGCAGCTCCCCCTCCCCGACCTCAGGGCGGCTCGGCCCTGCCGGGCGAGCTGCGCCGGGCGGCCTGGCCGCCCCTCGGAGGGGCTTCCCCCCTGGTTCTGCGGCCTCCCCGCCCCGACGCCGTGCCGTTGCGAGGAGGCGGCGGCGGCGCCGGGCGGTGCTGTGCGGCCCGCGGGAGCCGGCGGTGAGGGAAGCACCCTCGTCTCGGCCGCCGCCGGGGCAGCGGGAGCCCCGCAGGCGCCGGGAGCGCGGGGGGAGCGCCGCACCGGAGCTCGGTAAAAGCCCGGGCTGGCACCGGGGGCACAGGTTTTCCTCAGAATTTTCTAGCAAATTCGTAAATCCTGGTAAATACTGAGAAAAGCGGGAGCCCGCTGCGCGGGGGAGAAGCACAGGTAGGAGCGTTTCGGGGTGCTGCAGACGCTGCCGCCCCGGGCCCCCCAGCACCGGCTGCCGCCCCGGCCGCGGCGGAGGGCTGAGGGGCGGCCGGCGGGGCACCCCGGCCCGTCCGTTATCCGAGGGCCCGGCGGTTCTGTCTTCTGGGGATCTGCGCCCTCAAAAGTACATCGTCTTTCTTGCTGACCAGGGAGTGAGATTTCGAGCTGTTACCTATTTTTAATCGCCATATTCTACTTAAGATCTCACCCGTTACCCGTGTCGAACAATAGCTTAATGTGGTAAGAACAACGTTCAAAACACCCAGGCGAGCAGCCACCTTAGCCTAGAGCTGACACCCAGCGTGTCTATTCCAGTGATTCGTAAGCAAAAGTCACGGGACAGACGGTATAAGCATCTTAAAAACAAACATGCCCCAGCCAGGAAATGATGTGGTGAGGAAAGGAAATTTGTTTTTAGAAAACGTAAACAAACAACTGCGTCTAAAAATAGACCTAATCAGCTTTGAGGTGATGTTAAAATGTAGTGATAATTATATGGTATCACTTAAAGGCAAAATGAAGACTGCTTAGGTATTTTCACTTACCTGGAAGTCTGGACTTCTCAATATATAACTTTAACAGTGCAGTGAGTTTTATGGAGTTTTTAATGCAGAGTTTTTGGGCATAGTTACAGCATCAGTTACTATAATGCCTGTTACTGTTATGTATTATTAACCCTAAGCCTAAACAATGTTTTGTTAATATTCACGAGATAAATCATAGAGCCATTCAACAATGTACGCTTCATATGTCGTCCTTCTGCTTGGTTGCCCTCTCTCCTTTCTCTTCCTTTCCCTTCCCCCAAGAAGATGGAGATGTGTTTGTACTTGTAATGGTTCTTTTTTTCCCCTTTTAATTCAAGTTACTTGGGGAGGGGGGGCGGAATGCAAAGAGTAATTAATCAGAATCTTGTTAAGCAAGCCTTATCAATCACAGGCATTCAGGCATCACAGGCTTTATTCTCTTTTCATAATCATCATAGGCTGTCCCTTACCAAGGATGATAACAGCTCAATAAAGCATTCATCAAAACCAAATTAAATGTAATTTAATGTTTTGTATAATACCCAAGGCTGTGGTCTTGCAAGCACTTAAGCACATGCTTAATTTCCAGCCTCTTAGCAGTAAAAGTATTTCCCGGATTGTTAGTAATTAAATCGATGTCTGGGTGTTCACACTTAAGGTTTAAGATTGTGGCCTAAATTTGTGATATAATTATGTAGATAAATGTCTGTTGCATCTTGGTAGTTTCCCAGTATATGTTGACAACAATGGGAAGACAAGACAGCAAACAAAGGATAGTGTTGAATGCCCAGAGGATGTTCTTAATTGGTCAGTGAATAAAACAATATGTATTTTTCTTGGTAGTTGGTTTGGGTTTTTTTTAAGCTTTTTGAACTTTATTGGTGTAGTTACAGTATGATTATCGTGTTTCAGGGTAATGCTGCAAGTTTCTTCTTTTAAAATGAAGTCTGGGATGTTTATTTGTAGGTGATTCAAGTGCTTTAGAAGTGTGTACTTATTTTAGCATGGTGTGTACCCCTTAATAAAGAGACTGTTGTACTGTATGCTAGTCTGACATTTGAATACCCCCTTGTCATTAAGTAGAGCTGTATTTCTTGACAAGACTAAGGTTCTTAGCAGGACATGGTCTATTTAGCTGTAGAAGAGGCTGATGTAATAGAGTTCAATTACAAATCTGGTATGTACAGAAACTGGGTTCTGAATAATTTTAATAGGATTTTATGCCTACCATCAAGTTTGGAATCATGGTAGTTAGGTCGGCTAGCTAAACATGAGATGAGACATGAAAAAAGTCTCAGTAAAATAGTTCAAAGTTCTATTGAACTATTTTTTTTGAGCCTACTTTCTGTGTTTTCCATGAGAATTGATAACAGGAAGGATGTGTTTTATAGAATGCATTTTCATAAAAGAACACATTGCCCAATCTGTATTGCATAGCTTAGACTCTTCCTCTGGCAACAAGCTGAAAGTTATGGAAGTTGCAGAAATCTTAACTTCAAAAGTTTGAATGAAGACCTTTTAGAGGTAAAGCTTTCAAAGCGTCATTCTTGATGGTAGTTTAACTGTAGTTAACATGGAGATTACTTCAGACATGCAGTAGTGAAAAGAGACTGGTCTGTAGGAGCAATCTGCATCCTACAGACCAGTGGCCCCCCACATGATTCGAATTTCTGAAATCAAGAATGCTTGCTGTGTATAAAGGACTTATTAAAAGAAAAACAGCATATGTTGTCTAATGGCTAGTTTAGTATCTTTACTGTGGACAGAACATGGGGGATGTCTGAATGCCTGTTACTCCAGCAACCTGATCAAAACTATTTCATCTCTTGGGGAAAAAAACATGGTTCCATACGTATCCCGAAATACTCGCTTAAGCCCAAAATCTTCAGAGTTTGTTACTTTGACAAGCATTCAGCTGGGTAACACGTGGCAATTTGTTGGCAGGTCTGCAATTTGACTGTTAAGTAGGCATTAAGTTTTAATTGCGTTGGCCTGATTCCATTGTGCACAGTTTTATTCTGCCCATGTGAAGTTTTATTTATCTTTGCGTTGCAATTAATAGCACTTGCATAGCACCTTAGTGCTGTGTCCTCTACTCTAGAAATGTTAATGCGTATAAATACTGCTCTTATAAATAGAGAAAACAGTTCTTAGGCAAATGTCTCACTACAAATTGATGGCTGAGGTGGCGTCAATGCCCTGTACGTGCCATTAATGACACGTACCTTCCTCGTTGACTTTTGTTTTCTCTTGAACCACTGGATTCAAGCTTTGAGATCCTCCTGATGAAGGACATCTACTAGTCAATATTAACTGTTGTAGCCTACAGTTCTGTCCTGTCTTGATTTGGGCTCTGCTGGAAGGAAAATGTGCAACAGCTGCATTGCTGTTTCCCATGCTACAGTTTTTTGTGAATGAGTATGGAAACGATCTTCAGAAATGACAATGCAATAGTTTTCCGGTAACGCAGATTTTAATCCAGCTTGCCCATTTGTCTTTATTTTCTCATAAAGTCTAGTAAAGCTGAGTGGGATGATAACAAAGAATGGCTAAATAACTTCTTCGAAAGTAAGTGGTATCGGGTGATAGAGGAGGAAGAAACAAAGATTGAGGAGGGGGGAGAAACGCAGAAAAATAGGAATTGAAAGTAGCAGCCCCACTTGTCAGTAAAAAAAGAACCGCTGTCTTTTGAAAATCTGAGTTACATTTTTGGAGGTGGGAAGGGAAAAAGTTGAAACAACTGGCCTGGGGTTAGAAGAGGACTGAAGCTGGCATGTTTTGGCTTCAAAGTACTGTACATTGCTCCTTTGGTGTGTGTTTTAGAACTCTGTATGTTTACGGCTTTTGCTCAAAAAAATTAGTGATGGCTGAAGAGAAAGAAGGAAGAAAACAAATACTTTATTTTTACAGGCTATGTACAGGACAAAAAAAAAATCTGTTAATCTTTTCTGTAAAGAAAAGTTAATGTCTTGTGGCTAGCACACAGCCACGGTACTCCAGCAGAACTGGTTTCTCTGCATGGCTCTGCCACAGTTTCTTTTAAGAGACCTCAGGCAATCCATGTACTGGTCATCAGTGCCAAGAGCTGGACAATTTTATGTTCATTAATCACTGAAGAAAATATAGATGGAGTCCTAAGAGCAAGTCCTAAGACCCTAATGTGTTTGTTTCCCCCCCGACCCACTCCCACCCAGTGATCTATCGAATTATGCTAATTTGTGTGCTTTTTCTCTGTCCTACTGCACCTTGATTTATCTTGGGCAAAGTGTAAATGTTTCAGCAGGATGGATGAGGAGTACCTACTCTCCTGCCACAGAACATCTTCTAGTCTAAGGTCTTGAGAGTCAACAGGGAAAGGAAAAAATAATCTTGCGATTCAGCCCAAGCTTTGATGTGCTCAGATCATCTTCAGAGAAGATAATGCTAATGCAGTTGTAGTGTCCTTATAATATGAGGAGAGGTATGAGGAATGGAACATGGGTTGACACAGTGTTGGTTTTGACATAGCCTCTCAGCTTGAAAAAGAGGCTGCACATGACAAGTGTGCTTAAATTTCTTCTTTCGCTTATCTGAAAACTGCATAAAGTATTAGGCTTCAGAAGTCTTCTGTGAGGGATGGTGTTCTGAAAATCTAAGTTCTCAGATGTAGGAGCAAAGAAATAAACTAGATATTCATTTTATTGAAATCAAAGAATTTTGATGACCCCTTTAAAACAGAGGAACATAAATCCTTGTAATGTGTTTGTCTGCACATGAAATAACTTCTCTTGTTAGTGATAACCATCATTTACTCTGTTCTGATTTTCCAGAAACCTTGTTTACATTACAGTGTTGTGGAAGGAAATCATCCTGTCTGGGGTCATGCCTGCCTTCTTGCAGCTGTGATGCTGGGGGGGGGAAGAGTGACATTTCAAACCACAAATATGCTCTGGCCTTTTGACATCCATTGAGTGGTTCCAGGAGTAAGAGAACCTGCGTAAGTCAAACTTAGGTAGAGATGAGAGGGAGAAGGAAGCTCATGGGCACACTAGTTTTAATAGCTCAGTTCAGGTGTTTTTATTTTTTATGTATACAGGCCTCTTTGCTGCTGCAGTCCCAGTTGGAGGTTGAATTAACTGGGCACTACATCAGTGTATTGAAGGAAGTTCAGAATGCGCTGTGCTAGACTTCTTTTTGGGAGATAATGGTAAAAAAAAACTGATTAGGGTTTTCCTTTCACTTCACTGGGTCTGGAAGGTCGCTGAGTGGTTTGAAAATCTAAACATCATTTTATGAATTCATATAGAGCAGAATTTTGATAGGAATACTTGAGAATTATTCTTAAAAATTTTAAAATGTCAGTGCATTTCTAATAAGTAGGTAGGCTGAGCACTGCTTTTCCTGTCTTCCTGTAGATTGAGTTCTTCTGTCTAGATAAATAAGATATCAGGTTTCATTTTATTTTTAATGGCATTCTTCCAGAGTTTCTAAATTATCAGGGATCATGAATCTCTAAATCTTACATGCTGTCTAGTGACAACATGCATTTTTCGATATATAAATTAAAGTAGATGCAAGGGTCTAAAACAAAATCTAGAGCAGAAGTATATGGAAGCTTGACACTATCCTATTTTTTTATTAATTGAAAACAGTTTAGTCATAGAATTTTAATTGAGAAGACATTTGACAACATTCCAGAAATATATTGCCTGACATGTTTCTTGAATCTTGCTGTCTTTCCTATGAGACCAAACTTTAAATATCAGGAAGTTTTCATATCCTTTTTAAGGCTGTGTCATCTGTTTTAAAGCTTTATAATTTATTGAGAACTACCCCTTGGTTAATTTGTATAATCGTTTTCTGAATGTATAAGGAGGCTTGAAATGCCTGGGGTTTGGCTATTTTTACAACTGAACATAGAGATCAGTTGAACTACATCTTTAGAAGTTGTGCTTAGGATACTGAAATTTTCAGTGCTTTTGTTGATTTCACTTTGTGATTAAATGTAATGTTATTTTCTGTCAGCCATCTGTTTTAATATTTTAACAGAAGCTTGGCTCTGCAAATAAAGGGCTGAAAATAGGATGAAAAATAGGGATTAAATTGCAGGGGAAACTTTCTCAGAATGAGCTCAGGTAAACTGTGGCTGTCTCTCTCACAGGGAAGCTTTCTTTGTTTGGGATGTTATGAAACTATCCCACAGAAAAGGACAAAGCAATAGATAGTAAGGAGCGATCAAAACCAAAAAAGGTCCTGGTGCCAGCCACTGCCTGTGTAGTACATCACATGCCCTATCAGAATCATAAATATTTTATGAAGAAAAAAAAAAATTTCCTAGCAGAGGAATTAACGTTGATGCAAAGATCTGTAGCTTCTCTGACTGCTTTAGCATCTGTGCTGTGAAGAACATTTACCCTGGGAGTTGTTGTTCTCAGTTTAATTTGCTGGTAGGAAATATTAGAAAAGCATTCTTTTGAAACTCAGTTGCTGCATGTAGTCATCACTCTCCATGGTACCTAGGGCATGAGCCATACGATAACAATGGCACACATTCACTCATTTTCTTTAAACGCATTGTAACCCATTTTGTTGCTATTAAACCAAATCTGTTTTGGTACCAAACTTGGTAGTATCATCAGTGATTTACAATTACTGGTACAACTGTACCATATAAGGGGACATCAAACCACAGTATATAAATTATGTGCATACATGCTTGTCGGTTAGTGAATAGTTTTCCATGAGTTATACAGATTTTTAAAATTGGGAGGGGAAAAAAAAAGGGATTGAACATGGAGAAAGAGTTAATTTAATCTATATGAGGACTGTTAGGATCATCTGGCTTAAGGCACATGTTGTTAAAACTGTCTAACTGGTGAGTATATTTCTGCATACATATAAAGAATTTAGGCTTTAAAAAAATGTCAGTGATCTCAGAACTAACAAACTACGGAGTGCTTTTGGTCATTTGGATATCTTATGTGTATATTATTCTCTTTAAAATTGTTCTCGGACAGGAAAAGCAACAATCCCATCCAGAAGGATAATTCATTAACCAGTTGATTTTGAAAGCTAGCTGTGCAAACTGTTGAAAATTAACAGCTCTCACCATCTGAAGTTTTTATTCTGGTGTAACAACATCTATTCGACCTTGCATTTCCACTTAACATGCTTCTTGCAACATTATGATTATACATCTTAAAAGCGGTAATGGAGGTTGTATATGTTTATTGACCTTTAAAAACATTATGTCTTTAAATAGAATCTTTGAATTCTCTATATTCCTTTAAATCACCAATCTGTTTTGTGGCTTCTGTAATCTATTTCTTTGGCCAGCATGAGACAAATAGGTACAGAAGAGGTACTGGCAGTCTGAAAAGATGTCCGAGTGTTTCTGTGTTACTGATCTACGAGTAGCGGAGGGACTTGGAGAATTAAGCCTTACTGATTAAAAGCACTCTTACAGAAAGGAATTTTTGAGGAAGTTTGCATGAGTCAGTGTAATATGCCAAATGTTTGTTTCAGATGTTTTTGTGAAGCAGGAACATTAGAAAGGTCTTCCTTTCCTGCTTACAAATATTAGGTCTTAATTTTACGTAATTGAAAATGCCCACCTCCATCCTTCTGTCTTACAAATCTCTGACTTCTGCTATCTCTGCAAGTTGGTAAATGTCCAGAATTTATGAGTGCATGCAGGCTAAGCGCTCCCTTTTCCTAAAACGGCTGTTTTGACGTTCGTGTGCTTCGTCCTGCTGTGCTTTATACTGATGCTCCTAGTTTCTAGATTGGAAGAATCTCGATGGTACTCTGAAGTTTAAGTCATTTTGTAGCCATGCAGTGGTACTGAAATTCTCTAGCCAAATCTTTCAACTGCTTTTCAGCATGGTTTTCTCCTCTTTCACATGAAATTCAAGCTGCTTTGTAGTCCGTCAGTATGCCTGCATTGCTGTCACTTCATACATGCGTATTCCTCACTCTTGTTTTTCTTTGCTCTCAGCTTCACAGCTGTTTTCATCCAAGCTTGTATGCTGTAAGCACCTTTCCATGTGCCCAGTGCTTTCCTCTTAGTTCCTCCTTTAGTTTGCTCTTTTTACAGAGCTGTTAAAGGAGTTCGTAAAGGAATGCTTTTTTGCTTTATGTAGACAGAAAGTTCTTGGGGAAAATGACTTGACCTATTTTCACATATTTTACATTTTATTTGTTATTTATATATTGCCATAAAATAATGAGGACTTTGCAATATCTGATTTTTGAGCCCAAATGAGTGTCTTTCCCATGTGTTTAAAACTGTATTAATTTTGCATTTTTACTATTGCAGGAGGTCGGTGAGCCATTCAAAGAGGAGAAGGCTGTGGCTAAATACTTACGGTTCAACTGTCCAACAAAATCCACCAACATGATGGGCCACCGAGTTGATTATTTTATTGGTAGGGTTACTTTTAACCAGAGAATGAAACTTTCTTCTTCTAGCATTGTACTTGGGGGAGAGGGGGGCTGTTTTGTTTTCATTATTAGTGCTTTATCTAATAAGTACTGATCTTACAGTTTGGTTTTGAAAAATTATCTAGGCATTAGATAGCCATAAAATTAATCTTATCAGCCCGAAGTAAACACAATAAACTTTTTGCTCTGATGTAAGGGTGTGTAGTTGTCAAGAGTGCTGTATTTCAGAATAGTGGCTAGTCTTACTTTAAAGATTGAGAGGATGTGGAGTATCACCAGAACTGACTGGTTGGTGTAGTTCAAGGATTGTAGACTAAACATTAAAATAAATATCATTAATTTTAATGCATTTTTAATTCCATTTTTTCCCTCTAGCCTCAAAAGCTGTAGATTGCCTCCTGGACTCTAAATGGGCAAAGGCAAAGAAAGGGGAAGAGGCTTTATTTACAACCCGAGAGTCTGTAGTTGACTACTGCAACAGGTATGACCTAGCCTAGTTCATCAATTTTATAAATGAGTATAGTTATCAAGATGTCTTGTTAGGAACCAATTTCACTTAGGCTTCGTGCATTCCAAAACATTTGTGGCTGTATGTAAAAATAATGATTGTATTTTATTACTCTGTTTGAGGGTGGAAACAATGTAGTTTCATCATTTTTGTTCTCAAAACTCTCTCATGCTTTCATTACGCTGCTTGGGGCAGCAAGATGAACAAAACGATTTTCCTAAATTTTATAGTTATTTTAAGTTAGCAGGGTCACAGCTCTTGAGTCTCTCCTTCCTGTGGACCTAGTCTGCCATCATGGCAGAAGCTGGACTTTGAGGTTCAATTTATGCCTCTCAAATGGTATGGCCCTGCTGCTTAGTGTACTCTGAGGGCTTTGCTTAGATGAATGGCATATTCTGACTATACCTCAATTGGGGCAGACACATAGCGTTAAGAGGGCTGTCTACACTTGGAGAGCTCTGCAAAAGCTACTTAGAAATGAAGAATATGGCTAATATTTAGTCTAATAAATTATTAGACTAATAAATTATTATTTATTATTTATTATTATTTATTAGACTAATAATTATTAGACTAATTTAGTCTAATATTTATGGCTAATATTTTTTTTTCTGCCCTCTTTTAGATAGCCATCCAGCAAGGTGAGATTCTTCCCCCCAGTTTCAGGGCTGAGGCAAGGCTGATTCTGTGTTCGAACTTTAATCCTTTTGCTGATTTCTTCAAGAAAGTTTAGGAAAAAGCATTATTTTAATGCAAGCAGAAAAATAAGTTTTCCCTTCCAGTCTCTTTGGACTGAGGTAGGAGTCTGTGTCTTTGTTCTTCAGTTACTAAAGCATCAGATGAGACAACAGTTGGTTAAGTCCTTCAGCTTCAGCAGTGTAAAGAATGCCTGCATAGTGTGCAAAGAAAATCAGTTTAACCCTCTGTTCTCTGGCAATGGTTTTTATCACCAGTATCATTTTGTGCCATGATGATCCATTTGGCACTATACTGTGTCTGCAGTTTGGCTCCTCTTGCTTGCTTCTATATTGCTAATAACACTAAGGCCGCCTTTGGTCACTGAAGCTGTTTTCAGAGTTTTAAACATTAGCACTGTCTACTTCCTTTGCCTTTTGGAAGGGATGGAGGAATATCTTAATACAAAAATAATCCCTTCAGTGTAAGAGGCTGCTTAGGCTCTTACTAAAACAAGTACCTTAGCTCTCTTGGTGTGGCTATTGCCTGTTTTACCTGCCCTGTCAAACAAAAAACAAATATCAGATCCTGCTCCTTCATCCCCTGTCAACTGCGTCGATCAGCTGCATATTTAAAACAAGTTACTAATTGAATTCATAATGCTGCTCCAGTACGTAAGGTCTCCCGGTACACTGACACGTTGATCTAAGTTCAGTAAGTTTTCTGTGGAGGGGATTTGTCACAAATAAGCTACGTCAGTAATGCTTTGTTTAGCAGACCTATAGAAGGTTAACAAGTCGGGAATCGGCAAGCGATCTGGACTTCATTAGTTGTGTCAAGGTCCGTCCCGCTTCAGGACCTGGCTGTTGGCTGCACTGGTACCGTGGCTGCACGCTCTGAGCAGTAGGTCTTGCACAGTCCCTCTTTTTATATTCCATCAGAGGCAGAGGTAGCTCCTGCAAGTGGAAGAGCTATTCTGCAGGTCAGACCTGTCCTGTGGGCTGCTCAGTACCTGAGCCCTCTCAACTTCCAGCTGTGAAGAAAAGTAGTTTCTCCCAAACAAGTGATCTTCTGTTGCTAGAAAGAGAATCCATGTCAACAATTGTCCGAAGGAAGGGTTTTTTTATAAACTTGAAACAACTCTGCTTGATAGTCAGCATGCACATAAGTTTAATTGGTAGAATGACTTCTGTCTCTTTAGTGAGTTTTTGTAATTTAACAAGCAGTCCAGCATAAGGATTTGGTCTGCAGCAAGAGATGAAAGAAATCAAATCAATTTGATGCGATGCACAGGATCAGGATTTTTGGTGTGAATGAGTGCTTGAATTTCACAACCCGCTGCTTCCTCTCAGTCTGAAGAGCAGTATTCTGTACTGCTCTTCCTATTCTGAATTTGGCTATGGTCCTTTGAAGGACATTACTTGTTGGTGACAACCTTAAGACTACCAAATACTACTTCCTGGTGCCCCGCTGGCCATAGATATACTTGTTATAAGGTATGTTTGTAGCTGACAGGAACGGAATGCTTGCATATGTACCACAGTTTCAACAGGGTGATCTTATTCCTCGTGTACCACTTACCAAGGAACTTGATAAGCCATATTTCCTATTTTTGCTATGAAATACATTGACACAAACTTGAAAATAAATATTGGTTGGAGTTGCATCAGTGGGAAAGATAATTAAATTGACCTGGTGGCTTTCTCCATCCTGCATCTTGCGTATTCATTTATATCTATGCAAAATGCTGTCACAGAAACATACGGGTTTTACTCGGTTTTGAACAGATGAGCAAAAAAAGCAAAGCAAGAGGTGAGACACATGATAATTAGGTCTGGTGTATTTATTTGCAAACAGAGGAGATGATGGTGACCTCTGTCTTTCAGTCATGCTATTCATGATTATGTTAGATAATCTAGAATGGTATCTAATAACATAATTGAGTGTAAACGTTATTATCGCAGCCACACTTAAATGTATCATTTAACTTTTTTCATTTTAAGACTCCTGAAAAAACAGTTCTTTCATCGAGCATTAAAAGTGATGAAAATGAAACCTGACAAGGATACAAAGAAAGAAAAGGAAAAAGGAAAGGTTGAGAGTGGGAAAGAAGAGGAGAAAAAGAGCAAGAAAGAAAGTGGCAAAGATGAAAAAACTAAGAAGGAGAAAGAAAAGGAGAAGAAAAAGGATGGTGAGAAAGAGGAGTGTAAGAAGGTAAGTACTATCTGTAAGAAAAGACAAATCTGTAACAGAGAATATAGTAACTGATTGTTAAGATTACATTGGCTTAAAAATATGGTTGGTTGCTCTAAAACGTGACATACCTTTTTTGACTGTTTTTCTCTAAAATATGCTGCTGCTTTTTTGTCTTTTTTTTTTTTAAATTTGGAGTTGTTCTGATTTCAATCTAGATCAAAAAAGAGGCTCCAGTTGGGCCTTTGCGTACCTCCTCATCTTCTAATGTGGACTGAGGTCATCACAAACGACTTCCCTTCAGCTGCAGTGGGCAATGATGCTTTGTAAAAGTGTCCATTAGCATAGAGTGACACATGCATGGGACTTAAAACAGTGCAGCTGTGCATGTAAAACAATGTTTGGTAATAAGAATGTTTGGAATGTAGTATTTGATACTTGGTGCTTGTAAACAGGTCTGTAATAGCGGGCCACTTTTCTGTATGACGGCTTCGTTACTAATCTGCGTAACGCCTAGTTTTCACAGACTTCTGATTTACTTTCTTTAAAGTTCAAACTATTATTACTGTACAAGCTTTCATGTGCTTTTTCATGTTTTCATTCCTGATTTATTTTATTAGCAGAACAGAATTCCTAAATTCAAATGTTAGGAATCTGCAGGAGACACTTGATGAGGGGATGTGTTTTTCCTTCTATATACAGTGGTATGAATCCAGTGAGTGTTAGTAGGGTAGCGCTCAAATGTGATTCCCGTTCCGACGCTCCTAAGTGAAATAATGGCACATTTAGTGAGAGGTGTGGCCTACGTGTACAAAGGTCTAGATCTCGGAAGGAAGCTACATGGCTAATAAAAGAATTATAAACAAAACAATCTTGCTGCCAGTCTAAACATAGAAGCCAGTATAAGATAACTGAACTCTTGAGGTACTTCAAAATGCTGATTGTGAAAGTTAACTCCTCCAATTCCCTGTCATCTGGAGAGTTACATTATTAAATGTAATGTTAGCTTTTTAAACTAATCATTATTTATTGAACTGATATTTTAGTGGATTATATAAGCCACTACATAAGGTAGTAACTTGAACAACAACACAGGACAAAAATTAGAAAGTTATTTTCAAACAAAGAAATAAGCAGAGAGAAGGAAACAGGAGACAGGGAAGAGGAAGCACAAGATCCAAAGAGAGATTGAGGAGGATAGAGAATAAACAGGCAGAAGCGGATGCTGAAAGGATGCCCATGTGGTGAGTATGGCACCAAGGTACCAAATAATTCTAGTAAAGTTAGTGATTATGAAGCGTTGCACCCCGTTCTTGATCTTTGGGCAGACTTTCTGTTAATATCAGCAGCTTTGCTCTGCATTTGAAGACATAATGTAATCCTGAAGTCATAGTCTAGTCCTTAGACACAAACTAAAAATAAAATTCCTCTTTCCTTACAATTTTCCTTTATTTGTGAGGTACCCAGTTGGTAATAAATGAGAACAGGAGGAAATAAAGCATCCTTACTTAAAAAAAAAAAAAAAAAAAAGCGAACGCAATCTTAAGTTTGTGAAAAGTTATCAGACTCAATATATGAAAATACTAGAAATTAAGACCCTCTTAATTTTTTTTTTTTTTTAAATTTTTAAATATATATAACTTGTGTTTGTCCTCAGGATGAGACCCCAGGAACACCCAAGAAAAAGGAAACTAAGAGGAAATTTAAACTTGAGCCACACGAAGACCAAGTTTTCTTGGATGGAAATGAGGTAAGATTTATGGGTACTTCCTAACTTTTAGTGTCAATGTACTATTGTCAGATAATAGGTTAATTTACTGGATTTCTGCAAACTCTTTCCTGACGCATTGAAAGAAAAATTAATGGCAGTGTGATGGCTGATCTTGAAACATCAGATTTTTAGATATTTGCAAGGAGGTGAGATGGAGATAAATGTAGGACAGTAACATAAAAAAATGTAAAAGAAATCGTAATTGCCAGTAGTTTACATGTTAGCAGCCATGAGGTGAAATGTTTCTCCTCAGGGTGTAATGGGGTGTTGGAGCGCGCTGCCCGGAGTGGCTCTGCAGCCTCTGTGCTCACAGGCTTTCAAGCCCAGACTGGGTAAAGCCCCGGGTAACCTGGGCTGGCCTCGCCTCACAGCTGACCCTGCTTTGAACAGGAGGGTGGACTAGAAACCTCCTGAGGTCCCTTCCAACCCCACTTAGCTTATGGCCATTGTCGTGCTGAAATATTTCTACACAAAAGACAAGCCTTGTAGAACATGATGTTCAGTCACAGGAGGGGAAATAAAAAATATCTGCCATCCAGAGGCTGCCTGACTTTGTGATCTGAGCAGAACAGTGACGCTTGGGCATTCCTGAATTCTCATCCTGGCTTTACCACTGAAATGGTGGTCCTATATACTTCTCTGTACTTTGCTTTCCTGGAAGAGAAAGAATTTAATTCTTTAACACCTCTGTAATGTACAGAGTCATAATTGTGCTTTTAAGATTTGGGATAAGTGGTAAGTCTTTACTTCAACAAAATTACACCATGCTCTGTGTTGGTGCTGTGTGTCCCTGTACTGGAATCTCCCCTAAGATTCTTGTATACCTTTGGTTATAAAGCATACATGTCAGTGAACACTGTAAATAAATCACTTGTGTGGAAATGTACTTCCTTTATGTATCTTTATTTTACTCAGTTTTGTTACAACCTGCCTTGCTCTGTTTCATCCCACCTCATACAGAATCACACCTACCTCTCACTCTCCCTACTGTCTTTTACATGGAGTAACCAGAATGGCATGTAGCATTCAAAATGAGGGTGCAGTACTGTGTTTGCAGTATAACAGTACTTACTTTTTGTCTTAACATCATTTACTGTTTTGTTTATTAATGAGCTGACTTTTTTTTTTAAGAACTGCAACTTCTAATATCTTTCTTTAATAGCTAACTTAGAGCCAATCCTTGTGTATTTCCATTAGAGCTGGTTTTTTCCTTTTCTTCATTATTTTGCACTTACAAACACTGAATATTACACGCTATCTTGTAGCCCAGTCGCCAGTCCTGATCTTCAGTTTGTTTGGGCTCCCAGAACAGTCGACTGGCAGCAGAGCTACGCCTGCATATAATCAACTTTCACACCCTGTGAGAAGTAGAATATTAAATACTTGTTGCATCACACTGAAAAACTGTATTACTGCCTCTAAGGTGTCTTCCTGCCAGTTCGTATTAGCTCCTCTGCTATGAGGGTTGCTGATTTCTAGTAATCAGCTTCTTTTCACAGTTAACAGTAGTTAAGATTCAAACTGTTTAGTAAGAAAAAAAGTATTCTAATTTTACTAGTTCACAAAATTCTGCACTTTACCAAGAAGCTTTTTTCACAAGGCTGAGCAAATCTGATTCAAATGGATCTGCAGTTCTCATGCAAACATGTGCTAGACTGTTGCAACCACAGACCTTTAGATAAGTGTGCTGTGGAACAGAGGGTAGTTATACTTACCTGAGGCCATCAAATGGGCCTTAAGCTGAATCGAGCATTTCAGCTGGCTGCTCTGTTCCGTATGTTCAGCCTGTTTTTTCTCATAAGGGAGTCTCTTCAAAGCCAGAAGTATCTTTTTGTTTCCACTGGGTGGACCTGAGAAGTTGTATCTTTACAAAAGTTTTTTGGCTTCATGCTGAACAACATTAATGAGTAAAGAAAGATAAAACCAAACCTTGATTCAGTGATATTTCTAAATCTTTCATTTCCCCATCAGTTTTACTGTCTGTCTGTTGTTCCCAGGATTTTACGTCACCTGTAAGTTACTCTGGGTACAACTTCTTTCATGAAGTGATTCTTTGAGAGATCAGTCTGAGATCTCCACTGTTTTTCTTACACAGTCTGGAAACTCCTTCCCTTCCTTCTTCCCCTCCTGGCTGGAAGCCTCCAGCACAGCCAGTGCCCTGCCCGGCTCTGCATTGTGTCCTGCCTGAGCAGCACGGTGTCCCTACGCCTCCTGCCGTGTGGCTCACGTTATAATCAGCACCCAGCTAAGGCAGTCAGCGTGGGCACGCAGGCGTGCAGCCCCTTGGCTGGCTGTCTCCTGGTGCACCTCTTTCACTGGCAAGAAACCCGCTTCAAGTCCTGCTCAAAGTATAGCCCTGCCTACGATACGTGACCCCTTGCCCTGCTCCTCTGCCCTGATACGGTACTGATCACAGGGCCGTTTGTTCAGCACCAAGTATAATATTGTGGCAGTAAGCATTTGGATGAGGGAATAAATGGAATAATTTAGCAGAGAGCTTGTTTTCCAAGTGTAAACCAGATTATTTCTGTTGTAGGTGTATGTGTGGATCTATGACCCTGTTCACTTTAAAACTTTTGCCATGGGACTTGTACTTGGTAAGTAAGAGTAGATGTTAGTGAGCGCATCCTAAATGTAGGTGTAGTATCAACAGGCCTGTCTGTCCTTGGGGAGATTTGTCTTTTTCCTGGACAAAGCTTTTGCTCTTCAGTGTCAGCATGATTTGGTACCCATCATATTATATGAATTTTGATCTCAGGATGGAGGGGCTACACGTTTAAAACGAACAAAACCAAACCTGGAACATGCTTTCGCAAATGTCTGAACTTGCACAAGTTTGCAAGCTGTTTATTTCTGTTGCTCTAAGCTAACGAGTAAGTTGCCCAATAGGCAAGTGTGGTGGGTTATCTAAAAATGTGAAAGATGTTAAAGGAATTATCTGAAACTATGAATGATACCTTTCTGACCCTGGAACTTGTATTTGTGTAGGATGAGCCCAATTGGTTAATTTTATTTTTTAATCTAAATTAGTATTGATGTTAACTGACATCAGTGAACTAACAGATCATTGTACTGCTGGTCTAACACCCTTGACCTGTACCTTCCAGCTTCCTCGCCCTGAGGGAACTTCCTTTCCTGAGAATTCATGTCATCCCCTGGGGCCATATTCAGGCCTTTGACCAGCCCTTGGGGCCACCATGATCTCCACCCAGCTCCCTGCGCCTGTGTCCTGCTGCACTGGTTATAGGCAGCTCCCTGCTCACCTCTGCTCGTGCCCTCTCCTCAGAGGCGCTCTCTTTGCTCCGATGACTACGCACAGCGACTTAGAGTTGCTGAATGTGGTCCTTGGTGTGTCTCTACCCAGTATGAGCACAGGAGCCCTGGGACTAGACAAGGTTTCAGTCAAAGCCTAAAATACTGTCAGTAACTCTGCTAGTAACTTAGTTACTGTCAGTAACTGAGCCAGTACCTTGAATAAATGGTAAGCCTAGAACTTTTATACACGTACCAGGAAAAACTACCCGTGCTTCTCATGCTTTTCTTCTTACCTTTCTATTTAGTGATTGCTGTCATAGCTGCAACTCTGTTCCCGCTCTGGCCAGCAGAAATGCGTGTTGGTGTTTATTACCTCAGCGTAGGCGCAGGCTGTTTTGTCGCCAGTATTCTTCTTCTTGCCGTTGGTAAGTGTTGGTCATCTTCACTTTATAGCAGGTGAAGTCTAAAAGGCTGGAGACGCAGCCAGCTTCTTAAACGTGGTCGGAGACGTGTGATGCTCTCACTTGCCAGTTGTTAGCAGTAGCCGGACCGATTCCGTCTGTGTATTTCCCTCCTGGCCACTGGGCGTCAGAGTTGTGCCACAGGAAGAAAGCAAGCTCACGCTTGGGTCACCTGTTGTGTTTCCTGTATAGTGGAGATTTGTTTACTGCCCCCGTTTAAAAAAAAAAAGGGGGGGGGGGGAGGGGGGCAAAACAAACCCAAGAACTGTACGTAAGAACAGATTCAGTAGTGTGAGTGGTGTAACCAGCATTTAAAAGCTTTCTTTGCCTTGTATTTCTCTAGCAGAGGGGATGAAGAGCTAAATCCTAGGTAAGAGATGAGGGTAACGGGGTGGGGGAGACACGGTGAGAACAAACTATTCCACGGTGCTACTGCAGAAGGAGAGATTTCCCCCCAGGGTCGCCCCTGTCCCTGGCTTTGGGTGGATGTTAGGAGTGGATATCTCTTACACCACTGTTCTACAGTGTGGATGTTTACAATAAAAAGCCAACATTTCCCCTTTTTTTTAAATAGCTCGCTGCATCCTTTTCCTTATCATCTGGCTCATCACTGGAGGAAGGCATCACTTCTGGTTCCTGCCAAATCTTACGGCAGACGTGGGATTCATTGACTCCTTCAGGCCCCTGTACACCCACGAATACAAAGGACCAAAAGCAGACTTAAAGAAAGAGGAAAAATCAGAATCCAAAAAGCAGCAAAAATATGACAGTGAGGAGAAATCAGATAGTGAGAAGAAGGAAGATGACGATGGGAAAACAGAAGCAACGAGGAACTCGGGAACAGACGGCTCGGGAGGAGAGCGACATTCAGACACTGACAGTGATAGGCGTGAAGACGACAGGTCCCAACACAGTAGTGGAAACGGAAACGACTTTGAAATGATCACAAAAGAGGAACTGGAACAGCAAACAGATGAAGGGGATTGTGAAGAGGAAGAGGAGGAAGATACGGAAAGTAGGCCTTCACATGAAAAATCATAACTCACTGTGGTTTTGGGACTAAGTATGTGCAAATGGTTGGATTTTCTTTGTTGGCTGATCACCAAAACATAGACCATACAGTAGCATCTCTGTTTGCTGAAATACACGTTACCAAACGGTTTTATATCTAGTTCCTTCATTTTTTTAACCATTAACTTGATTACTTGGTACTATGTTAATCATCAATATCCATTTACAGAAGTTTTATCAACCTGACAAGTTTTCTATTGATTGATAGAGTGCCCAGATTGTCCTCAAACATACCGAAAACCATCATTTTCTGGTACTTGCAGAACTGGTCAATTAGTTTAGCTTCTCAAACTTGCTTTTGTAAAAGAGGTAAAAGTTGAATGACCAAATCTCAGATTATTCCTAGTTATACTCATTTGATAGCTAGTTAGGTAAAGCCCTTCTTAGCCCACAGCTTTCTTGATATTTTTCTCGATTTTTATTTTCAAAAGATTGTGAAAACTTTCCTGAGAAAACTAGTTTTAGCAGAAGTATTTTGCTGAGAATATAAAAAGCTGGTAGTGCTGCATTTGGCTGCAGCGTTCTCTGTTTCTCCAGACTGTGTGCCAGCAACTGAGGAAATCCAAACTGGTTTTGTACATCTGGTTCAGAGAAAGGTGTCATCTCCAGCAGGTGCAGGAAGCAGCACGGTTTGGAAATCATGGCTGTTTTCTTTCCCCTGCTCCGTCATAATTAAAAAAAAACAAATGTATTCTGTACATAATTTACAAATAAAGCAAACCATTTACTTTAACTGCTACTTATTATTTAGAGATTTGATCCAGCATTCAGTTTGTATTATTAAAGCCATTTTGTGGTGTATCTATCAGAGAAATGCAAGTCAAGAGGACCTCACAGAGTATTTGTGTATGATCAGTAGCTGTTCCACAAGAGCTTTAGTTTTGTGCCAACATTCCATGTATTTGAGTAAATTGATCTTTATTAAATGAAAGCAAACAACATAGCTGTATGTATGCCTTAATGTTAAAACTTTCTAGATTCTGGAACTGGAATACTTTTTAAACTGAAGAGGCAGGAGAGCATTCGTTTGTTCAGAAATACAGGTAACTCAAAGCTAATATGAAGCAACCATTAATAATTTGTTTATAAATGTCTTGGAGTAGTTTGTGCGGTTTCTCTTGCGCATTCCTTTCTACTGGGCATTTGGAGGATGTACTGTATGTTCTGGTTAGCTGAGCGTTGACAGAGTTAACTTGGCATCGTTCCTCTAGTGGTCTTACTTTAACAGTAACTATAGATTTGATCGTCTCCCGAACCTGCTCAGAGAAGATAAGGGTCAGCTTGATGTTTTAATAACTGATTTAGAGAACTTTTTTTCCTATCCTAAATTGCCTCCCCTTCCTTCCAGCATCGGCATTTTGGATGAAGATGCTAATTTTTCAGATTGTGCAAATACATACATCATAATGGGTGTGTTGATAAACAATACGTGGATATGGTGTATTTGCTTCTTAAATCTCCTGAGTATTTACTCCATAAGGAAATGGATAAATTGGATCACTTTTTTAATAACCTAGCAAAAAATTAAAGGACCCATTACCTAAATGGATTGACTCCTGGACACTTGTGTGTTACCACTGATTAAAATAGCTAACGAAGTCCTGTTGCTGTCTTCAGATGTGCGCTGTGTGATGACGAAGCATCTTGACTAACAGCTGCCTTTTCACTCATTTCAGCAGCTGGTTTAAGACGCTCTTTGCTCCCACAGAGGCTAGTTTCCTTTGTGCTGGCATTTCGCATCTTCAGGTCCAGTGTTGAGAACTGAGCTGCCTTTCTTTCTGTGCAAGAACCTTCGGCTCGTTGGCGCTGTAATTCACGGTACGTCTGACCTGAAGAGCTGGTACGACAGCTTGCTTGGTAACTCTTGCTTTTTACCACCCAAGTGCGGAGTTACACAAATGTTCTCTGTGCTGAAGACATCCTCGCAGTTCATGGTGTTAGATTCCTGCTGATTCCAACGGGAGCTAGAACGAGGGTGGCTGACCTTTCGCGTACCTTCGCATGACCTTCCAGAAGCCATTTACAAATTAGCACTGCTATACGCTGAGCACAGCAGCGCACGTGCACTGGCAATGTGTCTAGCAGTGGTTCACAGCAGGCAGCAGAGCCACTGCCAGTTCTTGAAGAAATTAACACAGAGGATTTCAATTATGTTTCAAGCATGTTTCCTCCTACAAGTGAAATAAGATCTTAAGGGCCTTGCTGGGAAAATAAGGTTGAAATGGTCAAATAATAAGTAACTCAGCAATGTTGCCATCTGCTTCCTGTTAAGCGGAGGTGTGCGATAATGCCAGCACTACCCACCTGTGGCCTTGGGACAAGTGTCTGGAGCACAAAATTAACTATCAAAAATTTGTACCGTCACCCTAGTAGAGTTCCAGACTGACACAGCTGTAGACATTGAATTGGCCTTAAGCTCCTTCACTTGATCTGCAGTGAACAGCTGAATCTGCTGAAGAAGTAGTGTGAAGAAAGAGATCTCGTTGGAGCTGTTCAGTGGTTAAGGAAAGGACGTCATGACCCATTCCTGTAATCTAGCATTTTCTACAAATATTCCCCAAATACTTCAGAATTATTTTGCAATGAGATAATGAGAGAAGTGATTACAATAATAGTAAAACTGTGAGTGGACTTCTGGTATCCTGACAAACACTTCCAGTCCTAAGAGAGAAAATCACAAAGGTACCGGCCATGTTTAGTTACTTATCAGGTCACTTTTATATCGGGTATTTCAAAGTTCTTCTTACTGGTTTTGACTTTTAACTTCCAGAGTCTAGGGTGACCTTATGGGAACAAGTATGTATATATATATATACATATATATATATATATAGTGGAAAGTTATTTAAATAACTAGTCTATTAAAATGTCCTTCCTGCAATAAAATTTTATAGTGGTCTTACTGATAGTCCTCCCAGTGTTTTATATACCCAATATAATTTTCTGATTATTTTTCTTTGCAAGAAAATACGATTATTCCTAACTTTTTGGGAATTAAGTAATCACTGGTAAAACACAAATCAGTAATTAATGCAGGTCAGTATTTAGCAGAGATGTTAGATCCAAGGACGCTCTGCTCTGGTATGGATACAACCTCAGCTCACTTGTGGTATTCCAGTGTTCTTAAAGGCAGATCTTCCTCTAGCAATTAAGAAATAATTAAAAATTATTCTTTGACAAACTTGCATATTTCTTATCTGTAGAAATGTTACAGCGCTGGTGGGGATGCTTGTATCTGGGATGATAAGCGACTTCCTAATAGCAAAGTACCCTTGTAGCAGCTGCGTTTACTTTCACCTGCTACATATCATATAGCAAATTTTTCTGATTTTTTTTTTAAATATATACATTTTATAGGGTGTGTATATATATATTTTGCTCATTTAGGCCTGTTTCTGTTTGAAATCAATACTGGATGGAGTTCACAGAGCATCACACAGCACGAAGGGCAGGTAAAGAAAAATGGAGAACGTATCAGTTCCTCGGTCGACTCTTAAGTTACACTTCAACCAGGACTTGCCTTCCTTTTGTTAGGTCAGGAGAAGGGCTGACAGAAGCACCTGCCTTATGTAAACATTTAATGTAGAAATGTGGAAAATGTACCTGCCTGGCTTAGCCCCTTATTTTCCTTCCTGCAGCCACCTGCATTTCTCTCAGCACGTAACATGCTGTGGCACTAAGCTGTAAGAGCCTCGCAGGGTTGCTCAGCTCCAGCTCCTCCGAGAACATAATTCTTTTCTAATAGGGTCACAATGACAGCAAGGTAATATTCAAACTTCCCAGTTGGCATCAAAAGCACTGGGCAACAGAGAAACCTCCTCTTCCAGCTGCAGTTGTTTTACTGGCAGCAGTTGGAAGTCCCCGTCAGAATCCCTCTTGGATCTGTTGGCAGGTTCAGTTCTAGTGAGCTCTGTTTACAGACTAAACCCTTTTCACCCTCCTTGCTGTTGTGCCCTGCCCTTTTCCTCCCCCATGCAGTCGCTGAGCTGGTCGCCCCTTGCAATCCCCATGCCACAACTTCTATACTCCAGCCACAAACCTAAGCAATTTACAAAATGAAATACACCTAAACACCACCTGGAGAAAAGACTGCTGTGGAAGAGTTAAGTACCAGTACCTACTGTTTGCTTCCCTGGAGACACCACAGTGCGGACAGAAGACCGGCTTCCCCATCACTGGGTGTTCCAGAGCCTAAACGAGCTCTTGGTCCCTGTGGACCTGACTGTAGATGACGCAGCCCAGCCATTCAGAACAGGGATGTGTCCTTCCCTTCTTCCCCATCCCCAAAATTTGCCTTATTCTAATCTAGGTGCCCTACGTTGCTATGCACTGCCATTAGCTTGGGGTAAGAGACAGGATTTTCAAGTAAGGCTCCGTCCTGCCTTTCACAGAACAGACACGGGCTCTGCTCTGCACAAGACCGGGGGCACACCCGGCACGGGCCCTTTCCTGGGCCAGCCCTGCTGAAGGAGCTCATGGCTTTGGCTCCAGGCACTAGGAAATTTTTGATACTGGCACCAAGGAGGTGGTGGGTCTGTAAGCCAGTGAGGTGCAGAATCCCAATACATGGATCCGATGGCAACAACTGGTGATCTTAAAATGGTGCTGGCCCTTAAGCATGCCGGGAAAGATGCTCTGGCCTTCACTTAGTTATTAAGGGAGAGCTGAGTCCTTCTAACATCCAAATTCACTTCCCTCTTTCCCTCTTCCTCCTCTGGTTAGTGCTTAAAGAGAGAAGGAGAGAAGGGCCATCTCAAGGTGACTGAAAAAACCAGTAGGACGGGCTCAAAGAGACCGGTTGTGAAATAAAGCAAAGCGGAGCAGACAGAGGAGCCAAAGAGTTAGTGGCACCCCTGGCTTGACTTTATTCATGGCAGGCCAAACTGGGGATGCCAAAGCCATTCACCAACAACTGCTTGAGGCACACTGCAGTGTATCACTTCAGACCCGCTTTTCCGATAGGAAGGTTCTATACATATAGATTCTATATGTATTATTTCTTTGAGTTCTAGGAAGCTTGTAGTTGTCTTACTTCCTTATATTTGAGTCTAAATTCTTCATGGAGTTGCACTGGGAAGAACTCAGCGTAGATCCACAAACCTGTAACATCACAAAAAAGGGACAGGGACAGACTCTGGTGGTAATTTTTCTGCTCACACGCGGCGGTTAGAAAGGAACGCCCCAGCAGGAGACACGTGGGGACTGCGCGGCCTCGTACTGCACATTCTGCCCACAGGCGTAGCTATTCATCCCCTCGCCGCTGTGGGAGGGCAGGGTTGTATCGCTTACTGCTGGGCTGACATTTCATCCAGCTACGTCTCATACATTTTTAAAACCAAACCTAGAAATGTTTGAATCATGCAAGTTTGAACAAAAGTCTTCGTTATGCTATTTTTACCAGAAAGTCTTTATCAAACATTTTCCAATGTCCAAAGCGGGTATGATGCAACTTCTTAGCGGTTTTAATGTAAGATCTACTGTTCAGCATTTAGCATGGGGATTATTGCAAGGGTTACCTTTTCTTTTAAATTAGGCAACTCTTGCTAGGAACTATGGTCTATTCTGTGAAAGAGTCTCCACCTACTTGCCAGCACAGCTATGTGCTGACTTTTAAATACAGAAGAGACAGAGAGATCACTTCTGTTAGGGACCGTTAGAGAAAGAGTGCTGATATTTAACTATATTGAACAAGGCTGACCCCCAGCTCATTCCAGAGGATTCCTCAGGCTACTTAGGTATTTTGTCTAATAAGAAGGGCTGACTGATTTGATTCTTAACCTCTCTGATCAATCCCTCTCTATAAAATCGGAAGAAGACAGTAGATCTTTACCTGCTTTACCACCGTGCTGTAAGGGTATATGTGCTGTAAGCTGATGTTTGCAAAACACTGAGAGCTGGGACAATTGAAGCTACAGCCTAATTATTTTCCTTTGTCGCCCCTCCTTTTTCTGATTGATGGTTGTATTATTGTAAGAGCTGTATTATTGTAAGAGCTCCCATGTAAGAGCTGGGACACTGACTTCTAACAAACTTTTACAGGTCATAGGCACTTAACTGCTGAGCATGATTTATTACTGATTCTGATCAAATACTTCAAAGGGAGTTGGAGGAGAGTGGTTTGGAATGGTCCAAGGCTCTGCTGTATGCCAGCACGGCACTGTAGCTTTCTCACTTAGAGCATAAGGAGAAGGACAAAACAATCCTATCAGTGTAAATGAACTGAGACTGAAGCAGCTGCTGAATGTTTTCAATAGACTTCCTGGTAAAGGCTGGTACAATTTCATTAGGGCTTCTCATCTAATAAAACATTGGGTGATTTTATTTGTAATACAGCAACAGGTGCACGGAAACAAAAGGCACATTTCCTGATTGTGTCCACAAAGAGTCCATTACTTACTGGCTGACACAGTAGGCATTCATTTTGCCATGTGTATTTGTTTTAAGTGAAAATAATGATCACTCAGAAAAATAATTGGTTTATGATAAAAGACTTTTGAGAGAGGAGTTAGCTTAGAGTTAGTAATAGCACTATGCAAATGGTTTCAGTGCAAGTTAAAGTAAAGAGAGAGCTAACTACTTGGTAAACACTGATTATGCTTTAGATGTAGATCAAAGTATTCTCTACAGGTGGTAGCCACCATTAATCCTTATCACGCAAAACAGAAATCAAACACAAAAAAAGGCTACGCTTATGATCCCTGGAAGTACTCTGTAGCCTGGATCCAGTAAAGGATATAGGTGCTCACGAGACACTTCTGCAGTTTACCTTTACTAGTCAATAAATGAAACAGAGAGGATAGTCCTGAGTGACTCTCACTAGCCTTAACAGTAAATTCTTATGTTCTCTTTCCGGCATATGAGTCTTCAACCAATAATTAAGAAAGGTTGTTTGTTGGGAATCAGGAGATGTAGTTTTGAATTGTTCAGACTGAGGGTGGGATTGAAATTACATTTCCCCCCTTTTTAGCTTCCTTTTAAATGAAAGTGCCACCACAGAATTTGCTTAAAATTGAAGTCTACCAGGAGGTAGTAATATACTCAAAGGTTACAGAAGATTACAAGCTCTGTTTTGGTTTTTGTGAGCAACATGATGATGGTAGGATCACACCTTGCATTCCATGTGGGCTTCAGTCTTAACATTTTTAGTTTCTCATCACAGTGACCAGCAAGCTATGGATTGGGTTTTATAAATTACTGGTTCATGTAATGTTTTTTCAGAGCCTTTCAATTCCCATCTTTCTTCTAGTTCCCTGAAAAATTCTTTCTGTCAAAGACATGCAAAAAAAAAAAAAAAAGATTGCAGTGTTGTCATGAGCACCAGGAAAGGTTACACCTTGTACAGTGAAAGCATGCTGCAGTTACACAAATCAAGGAAACACTGCTTCTGAAAAATGCATCAAGGCTGGCATCAACTATGTACTGCATTTACTAGATTTTCACTGAATAAGCAGAGTCAGAATTCAGTAACAAGATGCCTTCAAATTAAAATTACTATGGAAATATTTACAGTTTCTTCTCAACAAGAACTTCCTAAGAACAAACCTGTTACCTTTAAGATGAGCACCTTGAATGATTCAAATCAAGATCCAAATGCACATTGTCTGTGCTTCTAAAAGATTCCTGAAAAGTAAATGAAAACATCTTGTAAATGGGACACTGGTCAAGTATTTTATTCTTTAAAAATAAAGTTATTTAAATATTTTATTAGTTAAATATTTTATTAAAACATTAAAATCTTCATAAACACTCTACTGTCTTTCTGAGACATGCAGCCTTTCAGGAACAGCAACTCCACAACCGCTTGCTCATCAGCCATTGCAAAACTCCGGTTGCTAATCCTGTGCTGACAAGGCATAAAATCTAATACGGTATTAAACATGCTCAGCTAGGCAACACCCAGTTAAAGGCACATCCAGGAAAAAGAAAAGGATACAGGAAAGGCTGCCTCGGATTGGCACTCATCTCCACATACAAGTACATTCCAGAGACAACATTCTGCTCTTAGCGCGGTCTACTGCCAGCTCTGCTGACGGCTGTTACGTCCATTCATCTCCAAATTGAGTCACAGCCCAACTCCTCGCTGCTCGGGTTATTGCTTTTCATAATAATTTTTCCAGGAGTTCGCTTTGCAGTGTATAGCTTTCCCCACACATGACATCAAAATGCATAAATGTGCATTTGACCTCCCTGTCTTGCTCCCACATGGTTTGAAGTGTCCAAGATGTCAACATAAGATTTCTTGAAATACACAAAGGTGAGGCTTAAATTTATTCCTTCTGCTCAACTGAATAAAGGGGCAGATGGCAACTAGCTTCTGAAGCACAACATGTCACAAACAGGAAGAACTGGGAACAAGTAATGATTCAGTTCTAACTACCTAGGTCGCATACCCTATACTCCTTCACGTAATGGTACAGAAGTTGTATTCATTATTTACACCTATCTCTGTCTGCAGGAAACCTCCTGGCCCTAAATCAGGCAGCGCTGAGGGTGAAGCAGAAGCAACATGCAGAAACTCTACTATTCCCCATTGGTCCGAGTGACTTCAGAAGCAGCAGTGAACCGTGCGGCTGCAGTGCTGAGCCCCATCACAGACGGGAGGAGAGGGTAGAGACCCGTTCCTGTTCTGTGAGGACACTAACTTTGTTCAGTCACTCTGTTTCTTTCAGAAACTGATCAAGTTAGATTTGAAATTAGAGGGGTTTTTTTTTCTTGTTCCTTTCCCCTTTGTCCTAAAATCCTACGCTTACAGTTAAGTTTAACAACAGAACCCAAAATAAGAGCAACCAGCAGCAGGAAACAGTCTTGAAGACGGAAGGAAGCATCTATGCAAATGTCTTGCAAGTGCAGGGCACACAGAACCACAGCACGATCATCTGAAGAATACACAAACAGCTTTTGCAAGAGATTTGCTCTTCATTTCATGTACCCTCCTCCTGGAGGAGGCAGTTTCAGTCTTATTTTCACACACAGCTGCTGTCATGTAAATATAAATTAATTTCTCTCAAACCTTTCTATAGCTGCACATGAATATAAATGCAGCCCCTTTAACCAAGCAGGACAGGCTCAAGCCATTATTTACAGAGTATAGAATCTGTCAGGTACCTGCAAGTTTTCCAGCGAAGCTGCAAACTGAGCCGATGCTGAAGAAGATCCTGCCCTTATTCAACAGTGAGTGCAAGCAGCTCCTAATGCAGCGAGAAGGACCTGCCAATGCTAAGCAATGCATTTGATTTCAAGGGCATCCCATCTTGCATTATCATTTATCTGAAAAACAGGAAGATGAGATGTAGTATTCAGGAGCAGAAAACAATCACCTGGGAGTAATCAGTGAGTAATAAGCAAATGTTCAAACAAGCATCACAGAGAGCCTTGGTGGAGGGCAAGGGAAGCCAAGAAGTAGTCCCAACATTAACTCAGGATGTAACTTGGACAGCACTGTGCTCCTGCGGGCCATGCTGAGGAGCCCGCTCGGAAGGCTCACTGAGCACGGAGCTGACATACTGTGCTGCATTCTCTGGAGGTCACACACTCATTAGAATTTTTATCAGCAGAAAAAAAATCTTTAAACCATGCCCTTCCCCTCCTGGTTGCTCATTTCCACCATCCAGGTATCTCCTGACATAGGCCAGTACAGTAGTTTCTGCAGTCATAAAGCAAGCCATGATCAGAAACAAACAAAAACATCAGAAACATACCATCCAAACAATTCACTAGCTACCGCTGGGAAAATCACTTTCACTGCTTTACTTTGGATTAGAACTAAGAAGAAGAAAACTAGCTACTGCTGAGGGCATTACCATTCAGGTACCTGTGAGTGGGACCACGCTGTGGACTGGGTGCTCAGAATGTAAAATACCCGTCTCAGGTGTAAACATTTTCTTATCATATTGCAATTTGTGCAACACTGCTAGTAAGTACTGTTTGGATAAGTAAATATTGCCAGTGTGAATGCTGCTTAAGATTACTTTAAGCTCTCACTTTATTTCAGACTATAATACCAAGCATCTTGTTTTTCCACAAAAAAAAAACCAACTTTTTTTTCCCCTGAAGTTATTTAATCCTTGAGATGAACCAAGGAAGAAGAAAAAAGAAAAAAAAAAAAAAAAAAGCTCTACTTAACATCTGAATTTAATTCCAGAGAGTTAGCTGCTTTCAGAAGAGGTCCTACCAGCGACTCAATACTTTTGTACACACAGATCACACAAAGATAAATCAAACATGGATTTGCAATCTACCCTGCAAGAAAAACAATAAAAAACGTTTCCCTCCCAATGGACACTAGACGTGCTAAAAATGTAGCTGCTCTGTGATCAACGATGGAAGTTTAGACCCAAGAACAGACAGGTTAAACTGAGTAACACACAACAAATCCAAAAAGCTCCCAAAGGTTTAGCTCTCCTCATTAGGTCCCAGAAATCAGGTGTTCTGCCTAAATTTCTGGCAGTCCAATCTGCAGGAAGCATCTAAAAGAGGTCATTTATTCCTGCCAGTACCTAATTTTGAGAAAGGCAGGACGTTAGACACTACCTTTTCCCAGATCACGTAGTTCAGTGACTCACACTAGCAACTGCTGCTCAGCAAACCAGTTTCGATGAGCATCCCAAGATGGGCAACCTTGCTGTCCATGGAGGCAGAGGAGTGGCAGTACTGGGCTCTGGACGTTCAGCACAGGGCAGGTGCTGTAGCATCCAACTCACAGGCTTCCAATCCTCTCATTAGATTTAGCCCTGAATTAACAAAAACATAAAGGGAAAAAAATAAAGATGTCATAGTGTCACAGCTATATGGCGTACATGCAGCGATCAGGAAACCACTGCCAGTTCACTTGAGAAGCACAGCTCAGGTCCCTCAGCAAGCCATTCCTGCGGTGGGATGTGCTCCTATCCTACACGTGTTGGTAGATGAGAATTAAAACAACAAATGGAAAACTAAATCAGTACTTTGATCTGGAAGAGGCGAAAAGCTGTTGCTGTGAATTTTTAAATTCTATTAAGTAGATTGCTACAGGATGGCCAAGCTAAAAAGCCAACCCATTTAGAAGGTTTTATATAAACTTTCAGGATTAGCTACTGTAATTCGTCATTCTCTTAAAGCAAATAATGGGTATTCCCTAACCTCCCTCCTAAGCTTTTCTTAATTGTTAAAAATCTCTGAGGAAGACAGAATTGAGGCAGCCATTTGTAAAAAATCTTTTTGCGAAGATAGCATTTGCAGTAAAATATTCCTTATTATTTACTGCATAGCCCTGTAACTATATCATTACCAGAAGGTAGTTGCCAGTCAAATACGGAGTTCCTCTGTGAAAGAGAGTAAGTATACAGTACTGAGGGGTTGCACAATTTTGTGTTGTATTTCAAAACTAGAAGTGTTCTATAAAACCATTACATGATGTTAAAAATTTGAACTGTGTTGCAAATACACCATTGGCTGAATTCTGCAATATTGAGATTTATTTGATGGTTTAATCAATGATAAAGGTAGAGGTAGGCTGCAAAAAGGGGATTTGTCACGTATTTAGAAGCATACTGCATTCAGTATGGGAAGGTTAACGTCCATGTGGAAGCCTACAAATCCAGGGCATTTCACGTGCGATCATGCCCCAAAGTAAGCCATGCACTTCCCCACGGGGGGCTCCGTGGATGGGGACAGGAGATCTGCGCCGAGTTCTTCCAGCTGTGAGACCAGTAAAGAAACAGAAATTAGTTTTTCCGAAGTCCGCTGGGTACTTTCAGGGACATCTCTGGGAGAGGATCAGCATCCCCGCTCGTTGTGCCTAACTCTGTGTGTGAGCAACTGGTGACAATTTACCAACGGGGCTAAGTCCCAAAGCCAACGTGGGTGGGTAAACACCCAGTGTGTGAACGCAGGGCTCCGTAACGCAGTGTCTTGCGGTTGCTGCCAGGCAGCACACCACTGCCATCGAGCACCGAGGGCGACGGCTCCCCAGCCCTGAGGGCCCGGGCTCTCACCAACACCGCTGAACCGCCCCCAGCGCCCCGCCATCGCCCCACTGCCCTTTTTCCACACACGTGTCACGCATTTAGAACGGAAAATGTTTATGCATCCGCCACGTATGTAGCGATTTCAGCGGCCCCACCAACGCTGCTCTGCTCTGCCCTCGCTGCTCAAGGTAACGACAGGCGTTCACCTCCCGGGCCCAGAGCCGTTTCACTTCCTTCAGCCACAGCGGGCGTGTGTGCACGGAGGGATTAAACACAACGTATTTAACGCTTTTCCTCAAAGCAGTTGTTTTTCCCTCAACATGAGCCCCTTACCGCCGTGAGGAAGGGGCCGTTCCGGCTGGAGATACGCGCTGAGGCGCCCCGCGGTCGGCGGGAAACTGGCGGGCGCCGAGCAGCCGGACTAGCTCGGCTCGGGGCGGGGCGGGCAGGGCAGGCCAGGCCCGGCCCCACCCCACCCGGGCGGCGAGCCGAGCCCTGCCCTTCGCTTCCCCACCCCGCCCGGGTCCCCGTGCGATGGGGAGGGCGGAGATGGCCGCCGCCTGAGGTGGCCGCCGCGGCGGCGCGGCGCGGGAGGCCGGGGAAGGTCCCCGCAGCAGACGCCGAGGAGGAGCGTGGAGGGGCGGCAGCTGCAGCAGGTGGGTGCCTGGGCGAGGAGGGGCCGGCCCGGGCGGGAACCCACCGCGGGAGCCGCTCCCAGCCCGCGCGTCCCCTCAGAGCCCCCCCCCCCCCCCACTCCGCCCCGGCCGCCGCCTCCCTCAGCCCGGCGGGGGGCCGGGGCTCTGCAGAGACGAACAGAAACCCGCCGAAGTGGGGAGGGCCGAGGGCCGCCCGTGGACGGGGACGAGGGACGTGGAGGCGCTGACAGCCCTCGGCTGCCGGCAGAAGGGTGTCGGGAACAGCGTGTGCGCCAGGACAGCAGACACAAGTCCCCTCTGCGCCCGCAGGATGAGCGCGGTTCCAGCAGCCGTATTAACAACGCTTCTGCTGCTCTGCCCGGGTCTTTTGCACAGCAGACGAAAGGCCTAACCTGTGTACAGGTGATTCTGCATTATAATAATACAAATGGATTCGAGCGATCACTTACATAGTATGACCCTGTTTTGCGTGCAGGTTTCCTCTTTTCTGCATACACAAACGCAGCATCCAGCATATGAAGACAAGATACACACAGAAGGCTATTTTAAGTTGTACTGTAAAATGTATTCAGTTTTAGAGGATGAAATGTACTTGTACCGATGACTAGTGAAGCAGCCAGGTAGGCTTGTAACCGAGTTCAGTGATAGCTAGTGGCTACATCTCAAGTTGTACTGCCAAGTACTTCTGGTTGTTCCTCTCATTCTGCTTTTTGGGAGACACCAACTCAAATGTTCACTGACTCTGGCGAGCTAGTAATAAAAATGTAGGTGTCTATTTAAATATGAGTGAATCACTGTTAACAGAGATCCTAAGAGGCAATTCCCTTTTACAGCTGCCTTGGCTTCTCAGCTTTTCTCTGCTGTCGCTGAGAATGCTGGACACCATCCTGCTTCTGTAGGAAAGGGAGAAGAAAGCATGTACAGCTTTGTCTAATATGGCTTGCTGACATACACGAAGCCATCCTGTATTAATTTTCCTTAGGAATTAACACACGGGAAAGAGTTATCATAAGGAAACTTACGGAAGTCCAAGGGGAAAAACAGCTGTTCTGAGGTGTCTATCATTGTAGTACTTACATTGCTAAAGGATGAACAAAAAAAGCCCAATTAACTAATGAAGCGTGTGTGCTTTGGATTGCCTCAGAGTTCTAGGATTTTAGCACCGAAAGAGGATGAGTTGGGTTGATCCTTTTTCTGCTTTCAGGATATTTCTGCAGTCTCAATTCCATATAGATTCTATGAGCATAATGAACTGTGAGGCCATACTGTAACATCTGCTGTGCCTTGTATGATTTCTGTCCTATGTCGTTGTGTAATTTCTTCAAAATATGTAGGAGCTCTGAGTCGTCCATCCCTCTGCCCAGCTGGACAGAAAGACCCCCATGCTTCCTAAAGGAAAGGAACACAGTCAACCTTGGTTCCTAAACCTTTCCTTAGGACAGTAGCTGGAAAAGTAACTTTGGTCTATGTTGACCTTTTAACTCTCAAGAATGTAATTCGAAGAACATAAAATTTAGACACTTCTTGACAATTTAATTATGTGTTAGTGAAGGTATTTACTCTTAATTAAGGAGCCTGGAAAATTCAGATGTAAATTTGGTAGTTGCTGTGATGGAGAATTAACTAATTGGTAGAGGTACCCAGAAATAAATTTTTATACACTTTTTTTCTTTTCAGATATGAAGCACTGTGCCCTGTGATACTTACTTTGCTGGTTCTCACCCTTGGAGGATGGCTGCCATACTCTGTGAAAATTGTTCTGGTCAGTACCACTACACCCAGGTCAACCAACCTCTTGAAATCAGCTGCATGTTGTTCCTGATTATGCTCGGCAAAGTGTTCCTTGATTTCTTCATGTTGCAAGTTAAGCAAAAAAATGTGAAAGTTAGTTTTATGGGATACTTCTGTGTTTCACTGGCACTTCTTGATTTCACACTGCTGATGAGTATATCTTTCATTTTCTATTTTGAGGACTTTGCACTCTGGGGTGTGCGATTTACCAAGTACCACATTTGCCTGTTCACTCAGATAATTTCTCGTACCTATGGTATTTTGCATTACCCAGTATTTTTTGTGGCTGGTCTGGATTATTACATGACTATAGCCCAAACCTCTCAATTTCCTAGAAGAGGTCAAAGATTATTTTATGTATTTGCTGTGGTGGTTATATGGATTTCAGGGTTTTTTCGTGTTCTGAAAGTTCCCACTATCTATGAAGAACTAGAAATTCAGAACCGTTTTTCTCCATATCAGTGTCCTCTCTATGCCAGCGCGCAGAGCTACTCAATCTCATGTACCATGGTGCTGCTCATAGGCACAGCTCTCCTGGCTTGTCGGAAGGAAGTTCTAACCATGCTGCTGTCTGTCAAGGTGGTTTCCTTTGCTGGTCAGCCTGTTCTGATGTTCTCCTATGTGTCTAACAACAATGGCACTTGCTTTAAGCGGCAGCTCCTGACCAGACTCCTCGTCTCTTTTCTTGGCACTTGGGCACCTTTTGTTCTTCTTCAAATTATCATTTTGTTTCTTGGTGCTCGGATTCCAGCCTACATGGAGATGAACGTCCCCTGGCTGTACTTCATCAACAGCTTTCTCATCGCAGTAGCATACTGGTGTCGATGTCACGATGTTGAATTGACAGAGGAGATGTGGTCTACAGATCCATTTGTCAGCTGGAAATTCTGCTTTCTGCCATTTAACAATGAAAATACAGAGCCAGCTGATAAGCCAGGTAACACAGTAATTGTAATCTGTTAATGAGCTGCTGACTGAAAAGACTGCAAATCAGTGCTGCGCAACAGAAGCATGTACTCTGACGTTCTGTGACCGCGTCCTTACAGATAATACAAGGAAACATCTCCAGAGCTACAACCCATGGAAGAAAGTCCAACATCCCCCAATACTGTAACGGGTATCGCTCAAGGGCGTGGGACACTGCGTGCTTCCACACCAGGTTCCAGTGGGCAGTAAGCACCGCCAGTTCAGAGAATTTAACTTGACAGTACGGGTTTAAGAAAAGACCACTACTTATAAAAAACAAGTTTCCAGTTAAACCTTACATTTATTACTAGAATTTTACACTTGCTTTAAATGGAATGATCTCAGGTTTTATAGTACAAAATGCAATAAAGTCTTCTTCTAAACTGGAGCCCTTTTAACATATATGTACACGCGTTAACCTACTGTCAAAGGTTCAAACAACTTCTGTGATTTTTGAAGTGTATTTTCTTGTTCAAGTGTGACTTTTTGTCAGTTTGATTTCAGTTAAGGGTTATTGTCTGTTTCATGAGAAATAAATTGTTTCAGTTAATGTAAGGCTACAACAAAATACAAACTTTGTACAAAAATAGTGCAAGAAATGCAACTTCCACAACTACAGGAAAGGTGGTGATGTTTCATTATTTCTTTGCTACCGCTCCTCTAATGTATATATGTACATCTTAAAAATTAAATTATTACAGTCAGAGCAATAAGCAATAAGGTTAGTTACTATATGTAAATACATGCCCAAGGTTAAAGAATGGCTTAAATTAAAATGTGATTTATTTTGAAGCCAAAATTACTTTAAAATTAAAATAGTTAAATTTGAAGTGGGACTACACTTCAGGAGGGGAAGAATTTGTCAGGCTTCTAGCAAAAATACTCTCTTAATTTTAAAATTCTGACAGTTTTATGAAGGTCTTGATTTAATTTTGTAGAAGAGAAATAAATGATACACAAAGCAGACAAAGGAAGTAGCATTTATTTCTGAAGCACTGAACTCACAATACAATGTTGTATTGAAATAGAAACTATATAAGTAAATGATGCTGTAGGTTGGTTAATCGTTCATCCAGACCCACAGGGAACAATGATATCACACAAGAATACTCATTAAGAAAAATCTGCAGATAACAAAAGGTGCAATTACAAGCAAGTTTAAGCAGCATAGTATAAGGTGCTTTGTTTCAGCATTTGTATGATGAATTTACCCATTAACAGACAGATTAAAGAAATTTCACTTCTACAGATCGTAACAAATGAGAGAATCTAAAAGTCATTCACATGCTAGTTGGTAATAGGAAAGTGCTTTTTAAAAAATGATTCACAAAGTGAAGATCATATTTTTACATAGTTCACTGTGTGCTCTTCAACTGTAAAATTTAATTTTTGGGTTATAATTTACATTATTATCTATCAATTATAGACATAGATTTAATTGCAGAATTTAATGCTTCGTGGGCTAAAATTTCTTATAAAAGAATATTCTAGTATATCACTCCATAAGAATACACAATCACGTCTCAATCATATATTAGATTTCTGCAATATATCAAAGCCCAGTTATCATTCTGCTTTATTACTTCACCCCACATAGTGCTTTCACCCACAGTCTGTGGTAAATTTGAGGTTTCAGTGATGTGATCAAAAGGACATGAGTATTTTTAAGCAGTAGAAAATGGTTTAGGGAAAATCTGTTTAAAAGGCCATCAAAAGGACAGTAAGTGATCAAAAACTGAATTTTAAAACTAGTGCAATAAGAGGAGGCAATGCTTAGCGAGATAATTGGAAGTGTTTGGCACCACAAATTATTTCATCCTTTATGCTGGAAAAAATGTATTTGGAGGAAATTCTATTTCCACGTTAAAAGTAGGAAAGCGCATACAATGTTAACTTGAAAAACAACCTTAAGTAATCACTCCCTGCTCTCTCAAATTTTAATTGCTGTTATTTAGCACTTGAGATGCTATAGGATAAACGGTGTCTAACACATTTTTTTTGACACAGCATTTCTTCAGGTTTTATATAAACTGGACACCCACTGAAATGGGGTTGACAAAATATCTACAAAACCTAGTTCCATTTAAAAACCAGCAAATATCTCAAATACAGTAATGCACCAGGCATTTCAGAAGATCATGAAGTAACTAATCCCTACAGACGAGGCAGGCAAGGGACAATTCCTAGTTTAAAATTCATTTAACACCAGATGAAGGCAAAGGTACTTTCAAGCACATACATTTCACATGCTTCTGTTTTGTGTGGTTAGTCTCGCCCTTCTGATTCATTAACATATACAGAACTGGAACTGCAAGAAGTTGGGTAAGGCTGCTGACGTATTTTATTTATCAGTGTGCTTCAGCTTCTCAGCCCCTAATTAAAGTTTACACAACCCCCTCTATCCTGATGTGGCAGAATGTGACATAGTTGCTGCAGTGCTTCTAAAGCCATGTTAAGTTTTTAACATCTTATTTTTTTACAGGGAAGCCACAACATGCAGCCAAAGCAAATATTAATGTACTGACCTTACATCCCTGTATTACTACCAAATTCGTTCTTCCGTACTCTTTGAGGAAAAGTGCCAAAGAGCATCAACCTCACAGGCTGTTGCTGCACCCACCGGGTAGGTAATAGCAGCACTACAGGTCTTCACACAGCATCCAGCTGTGGCCTCTCAGCCTGCTAAGTAACTATTTTAAAACATATTAATAGTAGCTCTCTTTGTAAGCCCACTTTTATCCTTGACTTTTTATGGAGGGAGAGACCAGCTGTGAAGTGATCTTTATTCCACTGACAACTAAGTCTTTTCCTCTGTGCATTTTCTTTTATCTGGTGCTCCCGGGAAGTCCTAACACGGAACCTTCAGTCCAGCCACAGAACCATAAACCATTCGAGATGGCAGAACAGGATTACAGTTTCGCTGCCAGACAGAAAGAGGAGAGAAGCTATGCTAGGAAGGTGGTAATATCTGAAATGATAAGAACTACAGACAACCACTGCTGGATCTCCTCTGTACCTCTTGTGCTGTGCCAGCAACTAATGGCCTTATAGCATTCAAATACTTTACCGCCTTTAATTCTTATAGGATTATTTGATATTAATGGTTACAGCAGCTAAAGTGTTAACCCTTTATGAGAAACTTCTGTACTTTCCTCTCATATAAAGAATCCCTTAAAAATCAACTTTGATTTTAATGAGATATTCTATGTGTGTTCAACTCCTAAATAGAAGTATTTGGCACTCGGTAACACTTCATTCTTTACACGCATCTTCCTGATCAGTACTGGTTTGCTAACACTGTAGCACAAGAACTACGTAAAAAGGAAGTTGGGTGTGCAGAATATGTCATTGTTCTTTCAAATACTGACTTTGCAAAAAGCTGCCAGAGGATGGCAACAATCCCGGCTGCCAATGCGCTGGCCAGGTAGTGGAGGACAACAGGAGTCTTCCCACAGGTTGACTGGACTTCACCCACAACGCAGATGTGCCTCATGACTCAATTATATTTGTGCTTCTAGCCTAATCCTGTAATCAGCAAGGATACCCTGATTTAGTACTTATGAACAATACTATCAGCCTTTCAACAACCCTACGTCACAATACAGTGCTTTTTACGCACAATTAAAACGCTCCTTAAGTGTTATGTATTGCACTTAAAATGGTATTCATGATCGCTATTCTAGGAATGTACAATTGTGCTCAAACTATAATTCTTTCTAGATGGAAAAAATTGCTTTAGATCTCCTTTTTCTAGCTCCTTACTGTACACAGTCACTTTGGATAATTCAGCAGGAAGCTAATACATGCTGGAAGTTTAAATTTCTTTAACTTGACATCTATTTGTAACACTGACTCCCAGACCTGTGCTTTGGAAAAGTTAGATCAACGGTTACAAAAGCTAGACTATAAGCTTACTACGTGCCTTCAATTACAAGCATGTTCACATCTCTGAATTGTTTTTTCCCTCCACTTAGCTATAAGAGATCAGTAGATAATAGGCACAACCTTCAAGTGAATGAGCAGGTGTGTATCAGTTTTAATGTAGAGGTTACACAAACCTACACAGCAGCTGAGGATGGGGGCCTTGAATACACATGGAAGTGCTGACCGTGAGACCCAGGGGACAAGCAGGACTCAAAACACTCCAGCCAGCACCGCTGACACCCAACAGGGCAAGAAGCACATTTAGAAATCTATATGGAGAAGGAAATGGCACGTGACAAAGCTCCTCCGAAGTTAGGAAGATGGTAAAAACAAATCAGCCTGACTCATATGGATTAGGGTAATGTGTGCTAACTGCTTTTGTATTCAGTCTATGTCCCAGGCTGTGACTGCAGGGTACAGGCTGTCCATCAGCTCTTCGACTACATTAGGGACAGCTTTCTGCAAAGAAAGTAGACATAGCATCTACACAGCAGGCACTTATCTGTGTCATAATTACCATCCCTTTTTTAAAATGTCACTATTTGCAAAGCTATCCAGTGGATATAACTACCTAGAATAGATAGGGTCCAAATTAATTCTCATGGCTAAAGGCAAATTCCTTTAAAATGAACTTACTTTAGGCTTAGCTTAAATGAACTAAGCATTAAATGAGTTTAAATTTCTTTCTCCTCACAATATTTCCTCTCAAACTACAGCTCACCGTGCAAGAGTGACTTACAAATTAATTCACTATGAGCAATTATTAACACCTTATTTTGAAATTTTGCATTTATAGCTCTGTTCATACCTGTTCCACTCAGCATCCAACAGAAACAGTACATTTAAAACAAAACACTTCAAAATGTTAAGATTCTCTCCATCTCTAATAAACTAATTTGGCTGAACATTAAAAAAAAAGTATCCTAGATTGATTCTTTTGCAGAGCCATTATCTGCAGCCTAGAACAATTGATGAGTAAAAGTCTGGCTAGTGAGTGACAGCTATATATCTAAATATATGCTAACAGGAAATCTCTATGCAATACTGGTAAGAAAATAACCCTGCAAGCTTTTATACACATGCTTAATTTTAATATGAATAGTCTCAATACAAATCAGAAGAACTGCTCATGTTATAAATTATGTGGATGTCTAATTATTTGCAAAACCAAGATTCACAGTACAGCTGTCACTGAATTCTTTGATCACTTAGAACTATACATTTGTCAACGTGTAACAAATTTCTTAGGCTATTGAGCTGTAAGTTTCTGCACTGACATTGTGATACTAAAATGAGAGCAGTCATCTGAAGGAGGCATGAGTTTTAACTGGTATGCCAGGCAGCGGCACACTACACCCAGCAAAGTCTCACTACATAAACTTGCGTTCAAGCTACACTTAAGAAACGGTTTTATACCTGAACGTTTCCTTACAGCTAAGATCGAGATAAAGTGGTCCAAAAGCTATCGTAAACCTGCTCAAATACTTATTTTTATCCCATTTCTTTCCTCTTGCTGCCACATCTGCAGTTATGATGGACTCCATCTGTTCTATCCAAAAGGCTGGATTCCCACTTGTGATTTGCCCAAAAAGAAGTTAAGGGGGAAAAAAATGCTTTCACAGCAAAGAATGAGGAAATGGATGCTTGCAGGACATGAACCTTCTATTCGAGATACCTCATTGACACAAATCTAGCAAAGCTTTTACCCTCCATCAAGAACTTCCATTTCTGGAAAAAAATGAAGATGGATTCATGGGTAAAGAATGGATTTACAACACAGTCTGTTTAAAAACCCTTCAAACATTCACTGGTGATCCAAGCCAACTGACAGTTTAACTTGACAAAATGGTTATTTTTCATTCTCTATATAAGCAAGGTGATAAAGTCTTACGAGTGTGCCAAATGTGAGGCAGTAGGGGTTGGCTGGGAGAAGTAGCAATTCATTTGCAATGCTTGTTTTTGAACAAGGAGCAGCCTAGAGCTCCCAGAGCACTTTTGTCAGTGGAGGTGGCTGAGCTTCCTTGCTGGAGTTCTCTGTTTCAGCTGCAAAGCAGGGTTGCTGAGTGATACGAGCCAGATTAAGCAAGGGAGTCTGCACACCTGTTTTGACCATTCAGGTGCATTTCTTTAAAACCCCAAATAAACTCTGAAGCTGAGACAAGTGTAATAGTTATAATTCTATTAGAAGAAATCTTGACAGTCACGTTCAGGCCAGTGCTCTGCAAGAGGATTTTGCCTTGAGCTAATGCTGCAGTTTGCATTAAAGAGTAGGGCAGGATGGAGACCAGCGGAGAAAAAGGAAGGGAAAAAGCCATCCAACATATCTCCCTTTTGAGCTAAGATCCTACAGCGTCCTGTATTCCTTTCTATAGGGATTGAACTATTGCAGGGATTACCGTGAGATGTAGCCCACAACAGCAGCAGTCTGAATATAGAATACAAAACCCCAGGAAATAAAGATAATGAAAAGGATTTCTTGTAGATACATCCAGTGGGAGCAAGTATTAAAAAGCAGTCAATTAAAATCTGTAATACTTCCTCTTTTGCAAGAGGGTCTAGCTTAATTTGTGGGGAAAGCCATGGAAAATGGTAGTATAAGCCTGGGAAAACCTCACTGATCCAAACAGAAACAAGCGATTGGTATGCAAAATGGTTCTGGAGGAATATTACTCTAAGTATTATATTGCTTTTTTGAGTAAATTCAAAGACTTTGAAGTAGACTTTAGTTGCACTTGGAAGTTTTCCAGCCTACTTTCATGTACAGGTGTGATTTTTTTTTTTAATTGATTTTACTGACACAGCTATACTGGCAAACACTCCAATACATGTGCATTTCTATCGGTATAGGTTAGTATAGCTGTCTCTGCTTTTAAGTTCCTACTTAATGCCAGAATCAGTGAAGGAGAAAAAACTTTCAATATGCATAAGGCCCACATTCTTAGTTGCTGCATTCATGAATGTTTAAAGCATAACTCACTATCTGTGGCTCTCCCAAAACCACAGAAAATGTAGTGTACCAGAAGAACCAGAACAGACGTGCATTAGTCAGGTCTGCTCTGAGCTCCTGGCATCTGTCAGTGATTATGTCCGAGAGTCGTATATAAACACTAGCTGTAGAAGTTCTCCTGAAAGCTGTCTAATAAAGCAAAATTAAAAGAACTGTGAAATTCTCATGCATGTAACAACACTGTGAGTAACTGCAGGTCTAAATAAGACTCATAACATAAGTCCACATTTTCAAATATGCCTTAAGCCATTATCAAATCACATTTACATATACCTACTTTTTACATTGCCAAAGAACAGTACAATCAGAAGACAGATTAAAAATTAGCCAGTGAAATTTTCGTATAAAAATAATAAAACTTTAAGACAAAAGCCAAAGGATAAATATCTAAGATATCTTTAGTCTTCAATTAGCTCATCAAAACAGAATGCATCCTTTAGAACTTATGTTACAGATATGCTACACAGTGTATCTTACAGAAATGCTACAAATGGGAACCTACTGTCTCCATCATTTGAATATCTTTCAAATGAACATTGCCAAACGTTGAACCTTCAACTAAGAAGTTTATTTGACAACAGTAACTGAAGACAGAAAAAAACAAATTAGAAAGTGCTTAGCAACTTCCCTCCAAAATAAACCCAGACATCAATTAATTCTCTAAAGCCTTTGGTGCCATTTGGATAAGGGCTCTCACTGCATACTAGCACGTAACAGCAATGGGTTGTCCTAACTTGGAGCTTCAGTGGTTAATAAAAATATTAGTAACATCTGCAATTAGTAAGCTCAAACAGTTGTAATGAAAAACAATGATTCTAATATTATCTCTGGAAGATAATGGTAGAAAGTCTGTTAATAGAAAAAAAGCAATAGTCTAATTAAAGGAAAATGAAGCACAGATTCTTCTGTAATTCCAATTTACTCTTTAAGGTCATCAGTTAAATAATATACATATTAATCTACCTGTCATAAACCTTCGTTTCAGCCAGTGTATGCGCATTGACTCCTTTTGATCTAGGTCAGCAGTTCTCAAACTTTAGATCAGTTCCTCTTCTTTTCAGGAATACTTTAGGGTCCCCCTGAATATCTCCCTACACAATCATATATTATGCATTAATTTGCATAAAATACAAAATACATTATTTGCCGACACATACACATATTTAATTCAAATATACATGACGACTCCATCAGCACACGTACCCTTCTTTCCCTATACAAGAGCTTAGGGATCTAGGTCTGTACATAAGGGGAGCAGAGCTGCAAAAGGGAGGGAACAGAAGGTACAAAATACATCCACGAACATCCGTACACAGGTGATGGGGAAGCAAAGGCCGAGAAGGCGCTGCTGCCTCAGGGCCCAAGCAGCTTTTGAGAGTGTCAGTAACTGGGGAAACACATCTTTGTTCCGCATGGAGTGCGAAAGAGGGAAGACGGAAGGAGACTAAAATCCCACCGCCTGGGTCTGCAGCATTGAAGTCAAAAATCTCCTACCAGAGGGACAAAGCAGGGCCCCTATGGATTTCTCCCAGAGTTGCCTAGTGGTGGCACTCCTCCTGCCCACCCGCAGCTCCAGGCTCCCTCACTGCAGCAGCAGCTACTCCTACACTGAGCTCTGAAAGGACCTCACTGAGCAACTCACCGTGCTCCTTCCTCAGACTACTGCAAGCCCAGCTCACGCTAGCCAGGGGACAAATAAAAGGTGCTTGGAAGCTTCCAGTGAGGCAATGGGAATGCACTACAGGGAAAGACAAGTTAGAAGAGGTATCAAGAAAGAGCATCTGAGCTATGCTATCCCTTCTCTACCTCCAGTCTTTAAAGTACACTTGTCTCAACATGAGCTAGTTCTGGCTGCAGTTTTCAGCTCCTCACGCCTAGGCATTTGGGAACCTGACCCTGAGTGTTCTCATACCTTCTCAGGATCCACTCTGAACCCCCATTTGAGAACTGCTGGTCTAGTTTAACTAGCAGCATGCGAAACTACAAACCTAACAACTTAATGCCCTCTTAGTGCATAGCAGCATACAAAGAGTAAAGTAACATGTGCTTCAGTTACCTCTGGCAAGAGTGTCGTGCCATTGCATTTCAGTAGCCTGATGAGGAGGATTTTGATGAGATGTCTACATGGTTTATAGTATTTCCAGACTTCAAGAAAATACTACAGTGGCAGAGACGAGGGTAAGCCTACACAAGGAAAACAGGCTGCCAACCTACCCCTTACAAACACTTTGCTCAAGACTAAAAGAAACTCAGAGAGCACAACTAAATGCATAGCATTTTACTGTTATTAGTGCTTCCACAGGGTCTGTGGACACTTCTGTTATTTCAGTCCAAAAAACTGCTGTATGTGGGGAAAATCATTCAGAATACAGCAACACGATTTAAATGGTGTTTAGATTGGGGTGGGTGCTGGGGTGTTAATTTTAAACTTATAAGATAAAGTACATGTTGGGGAATATTTAACCTATCACAGCATATTTCACTTCATGTTCTTCCATGAACTCCCACTTCAACTCAAAGTATTACTCAGGCTTTACCATGAACCTATTAATTGCTGGAAACTACAGAGGAATACCTGGTATAATCAAAGGGACATTTTTAAGTCTTTGTGTGGGGAAAACCCCATATATTTAACAAAACATCACAGTAACACTCATGCCACAGTGAAGATGTTGGCATATTACTGTCAATTCTGTCACTGAGAAACTGTTGTTTAAACCTCCATGTTCACCCCCTAGGATTCTTTCAATGAATTGATACGTGCACAGATTTTCAATGCAGGTCCAAGCTTAATATTCATTGCACTCATAAGGTGATCCTCCTTCAACAAGAGGAGAGCTTGTCCATCAATTTCTTGTGCTCTAAATTCATCTGCAATATCTTGACAACCTACAAGGCAACAGCAAAAAGAATTACTGGGTTAGAAATTTGCATTCTTAGATGCAATGACTCTGTCCATGCTAGAGCTTTTCAGCTACACAGTTTCCAATGCTTGCCCCTTTAGCTTGTGGAACCTAAAGCATATGCAAGAGTTCAATATTACGATGGCAACTTCTGAGATAATTTTTACTACAGCTTCTAATTACACTGTAACTACTGGAGAATTACTCATTGGAAATTTCAAGTCCTAGCAAAGACAGCCTTCTCATTTCATCAAGAGGAACAATCGCCATGATCTCACAATTGGAAGAGACTGGCAAAATACCACTGAAATAGCAATCAAGTAAGAGCATAATTCAAGTGGGTTCTTTCCATCAATAAAAAGATATGCATATTCTACTGCTATGTACAACTCAATGAGAAAATTCACTTAGCTACAATTTCCAAAAGGTGTTAATTCCATCTGTTACCACCACTGCGTTAGGTAAACAGAAAGTTGATTTATGGGCTTTAGCATAACTGTCTCATGAAGACATTTATCATCAGTTACCTGAGTGAATATTCTATACACAGCAGTAAGTCACTTCACAAGTGCAATATTAAACTAGTTGGATTTTTTTTTTTTAATGATAAACTCTTTTTCTGAACATGAAATAACATGGTCTCAGGTTACTGAGGCCTACAACATAAGAAAGGGGACTCTTCATGGGTTGGACTGCCCCAAGTAACTGTGGACCCCCTTCCACTGAAGACCACTGTGGAAACAAAAGGTTCCTCAAAAGATGCTCTGGACATCTGTTAAGCAGAAACGGTCAGTTATGCCTGGCTGTATGGCAGCTCTGTTATATGGACAACTGTCTTCTAACAACGTGAATAACAGCACTCATTGTCAGTTGTTTATTTGAAGCTTCTTTCCCCATAGCCACGTTTTTCCTGTTTTTAATATGTTTGTGTTCTCAATCCAGTGGTCTCTCCGCCTCTCTTGGAGCCTTTCAGACACATTTTAATTTGTGCTCCACGTTCCACTCCTGATTTTAATTATTCCTCCATTAAGCCTATTTTTTGGCATTTTTTATATTTTCCTCTTTTCTAAAGGTATACTATTACAGAGATATAAAAATACTCTGAAGAACTCCTTTCCCACCCCAGATGAGAGCAACTGACTAACTTCATGTCTTCTCATGTGTTCATATTTAAATTCTATAACAAATTGATAATCTAATTTCCTGATGGATTTACAAATGTGTAAGAGACAAATAGAAAGGAATTGTGGAAGGAAGTATCGACATCCAAACCTGAATTCATTTGGATTATCACTGTGCAGTGGTTGTAACATTCAAGGTCGGAAAAGGTTAGCTTTTCACAAAGAATAAAGCCCTTTTTTTTTGCAAATTTGCAAAGAGAAAGGTTGTCTTATGGAATTTTATTGTAGCCTCTGGTTTCAGGCTAAGCCTCTGTAGTTTAGGTTACAACTCTATAAACCGCAATCCCAAAAGTAAAACGGTTACTCTGTAGCAGCTGGCTAACTTTTAATCAAGACTAAGGACTATTTGCATACCATGTAAAACAAAGCAGCTTTAATACATGATAAATGCCCAGTTCTTGGGCATTATTTATTGTAACAAGAAATCAGAGTGGTATCATTTGGAGAAAAAAAAACAGATTAGTTTGTCACAAACAGTATTTAATATAGCCACTAACGCCATTAAAATGTTTTATTGATTGTATGTATTCCATAACATTTACTTTTAATATTTCTGGTACAGTGATGCACTAGTGCAGCCCAGCTACAAACTGTACCACAGTCAATAAGAGAACATTCTTCAGGAGCCCAGAGTTGTCACAGAGCTCCTGGAATGGTGCTGCCAATTCCAGCTACGAAGTGAAGATAATGCTGCCAGTAATGTGAAGACAAATCTTAAGATAACTGACCATTCTCAGGAGGATTTAACAGCTCTAACATCATCATAAAGGTTCTTATTTATGTGTTGATAACAGATAAAATGTCTGTAAGTCAAGTACTAAGTAAGTATTTCTGTGAAAGGTATCACTGTATATCTGACTTGAGACCTGAACACAGTGATTGTCAGACCACAGCATTTACAAAGAATCTGAGAGGTTTTTGCATTTAGGAACAGAAGTTGTGCTATTAAAATAGATAATTGGTTGTTGTTGCAGGCTTTTTTCTTTAAGCAGGACATGAAGCATTTCCATGCAACTTTTCCTAAAATACCTTTTCTCAAAGTCATTTTGGAAAAGCAAAGGATGAAAGTTGGATGTATTTCAGTTCCCTCATCCAAGCACATTTGGGTATTCTTAAGCACTTTCGCAATTGGTTGTTGTGCAGTAACTTAGCTAAAAAATGGATGGGAAGCGGGTAAAAGACCATCAATCTTGCAACTGAAGAAAGAAAGGAGGAACAACTCTGCTGGGACTTAAACTGTTGCTGTCTCTTCCCCACAGAAGAAATAAGTAACAGTAGAAGTGTCCTACAATCGTCATTTCTCCAAAAGACTCCAGAGGAGTTTAGGAAAAGCTTGACAAGGACACTTGACTCCACAGTTAGATCTCAGCTACAGGCTCTATGCAGAAAGCTGTAAATCAAAACAGATGTCCCTAACGTTTATGAAAAGCTGACAAATCACCATCTCCTACAACATGGCAGATGGTCTGCATGGACTGCACCAAGTATCTATCACAAAATAGGATAATGAAAGTCAATTATATTATTTCTTGTATTACTCAACTCTGACAGCATATGAAAAAATATTTTTTCAAGAGACTGGCTTGAGAATATATTGAACAGAATAAAACCCAAAATTGCCAAAAAATATGAATGTAGCTATGTAACAATGAAAATTCTGGCAGGTTGTGAATATAATTTTAAATACCTATTGAGCTTTTTTAAAAAGTATTTGAGAAACTAGGCCTTAATATGGATGGAAAAGAGTAATTATAATAAATTTTCATTAAATGCAGACAAATATAAAGTTTGTTTAAAATCAAAGATTACCTTGTTCACAGAATACAAAAAACCCCAGATCCAGCAGCTGGTGAAATAGTCTACAAGTTCTGGTTTCAAAACAGAAACCACATTTGAAGAACAATATTTTTGTTTTCATACTTGCAAGTGAATTGTGTTATGTGGTACTTTAAGTTTTCTAGGACAGTAACTATAGTTTATTCTTTTGCAGAACCTAGGATCAGTAAGTTATTGAATTAACTAGAGCCTCAAATCTATAAAAATGGTAACTCAAAACAGCAGCCAATATAGCCATATTCCAGTAACACAGCTAAAGTACAGAAACATGAATGACCGTGTCTGAAACCTAAGGAGCTTTGCTTGTTTTTACAGACATCACTGCAGGTTCCCAGAAGCAGTTAATGTAACTTAATTGCAATTTATAAACCATCAGAAGAGAGGTACTTCCAGGATGACTTTTGCTGGTTTAAGACATCCCTTACTCAATTCTTTGCCTGACCTACTTTATAAAAAATTAACTGTCAAAACCCATGTGCATGACTTCGCAATGAAGATAGATTCCTTACAGGTTATTAGCCTAACGGGATACACAGAAAAATGGTTTCGCATTTCTAAACTAGAAAATTAGGAACAAACTTAACCTGGGTTTCAATGTTTTGACATGTGAGTTACATGGGTAAGCAACAAAAGTTCTTGTACGACTGCTATTATGGAGACCTGCCTTGTTACCTGAAAGATTACAGTATTTGATCAGATAGAATGGCATCCTTGGGAAAGACAGGGGAGTGAAACTTTAATGCTTATGATAGTTAGGAAATGATAAGTAAGTGTCAAATAACCTGAAGATGATAATAAAGGTAACTGTGAATATTGAGCTAAGGAAAAGGTTTGTAAGTAAGGAGGAACAAGATTATTTTTTTCTGAGAACAGACTGTGTCTACCAGTATGCAGAGTCTATATGGAGAAGTTCTCTGCATTTCAGCTACTGAGCAAAGCTATGCAAAACAAAGTTTAGCTTTATAGAAGAAAGTCGCTTATTCTTTTTTCATGACTTACATCAGGACAGGTCTTTCAAATTTTTCAGTTGTATAACGGCAAAGAACTCCCCTCTTGCTTCTTCTACTGCATAAGCAGCAAGGAAGGAGGGAAGAGAAGACAAATGTAAAAGGGAGGACGTGTGTCTGATCTCTCTACTGACCTCTTGAGAGAAGTCAGACTGAAGGGAGGAACAGCTCTAATCTCCATCAGCTGGGATGCAACAGCAGAAGTGGGACTAGTTCTATCAACATGGGATTTGTGCTGAAGGAACAAGCAAGAGGAAACAAATCACATTCCAGTTTCTATCACCAACTAGTGAGTACACTAGTGCTGTAACCACACCACCTCCTCATCACACCAATGCTAAAAGCAAGGAGTTTTACTGTTAAAAAAAATGGAACAAGTTATTGCACATACCAGGCAAAGAATGTATGAAGGCCCAAACTTCATCAACAGTCCATACTGATGGGTCAGCTTGCACCACTGGTAACAAGTCAATGCTCTCTGGCATTTTCCTAATTCTTAGTTCCCTAAGTTCACGTTCTCTCTCTCTTTCACTCTGTCTTCGCAGACGGGTGGTCATGGCAGCTGGAACAGCATCTTCATGAGAAGCCATATCTTCTTCTGCAGATGGATAAGTAATTGGAAGCTGGAAAATGTAGTACAAATACACTACAGTATTATATTTTATTTGTAATTCCCAAAACAATGCCATAGTTTTAAGCAAATATTCCACAGACCTGTCTAAGAAAATGATCTCGTGATGCCCCATCAGGGCCACTCGGTCGACGCCCGCGTCGCCCAAGACTTTGGCTATCTGATTTCCGATTCCAGCGACTGGTCTTGTCTGATGTAAACAGCCCAAATTTCTTAGTGCAACTAAGGCTGTGCCTGAAGAAGTAAGATATATTCAATAATGCACTAATAGTTTTTTGGACTGCATTCAATCAAGCAACAATTACATGGTAGTCTACAGAAATGCTGCCTAATCAAAGACAACAACAGGTGTCACAAAAATATAAGAGAAAGGTATCTCATAGGCCATTTACTCAAACCCCTTGTCTTGATGCAAGATCAAATACATCTTGATCATCCCTGGAAGATGTCCGTTCTTCCCATTCTTAAAAATTTTCCATGATAGAAATACCTTTGCACTTTATTACATAGTCCAATCCTGCTTCTCTAAAATGTCCACTAAAAGCCCAAAGTAACATTATATCTTTTGCCTCTGTTTTCTCTACCTAGCTGATACCCAGTCAAAGGAGGATGGAGGCAAAAAATCCCATCTTAACATTAAGGGGCCAAACCCCTTCTTAAGATTATTTCGCTGGTAGTGTCCCAACAAGTACCAAATCAAAAGTATACATTCCCACTACTTAAAATGGGAATGCCTTACACGGGGGATTAAAAAAGTAGCAGACATAAGAGAAAGGTGGTCTCTAGGCACACTGATGCAAAAAAAGATCTAAGTGGTGATTAGAAATGGGAAACTATTCCCCATTTCTAAACCATCTGGTATTAAATACCAATTTTCCAGCTGTAATGATGGAAGATTTTACATTCAGATGTTGACTTCCTCTCTTAACCAAAACAAAAGCAGCATACTAAGCCCAAAGAGAAACAGAAACCAGCTGCTTTCCTCTGCCAACCATGTACAAGCAAATGGCATCACTTATTTTCAAGAAAGGAGAAGCTTTAGAAAACACTAAATTATTTATGTTTATGAATATTTCTATTTTAATATAGGCAAATAAAGAATTTTTACACTGTTACTAAAAACTTTTAAGAATGTTTTTTGTCTATGCAGCATTCCAATTATGCCAAGATAAATTCAGTGGGTTTTTTTCTCTAGCATCACACAAAACTGTAAGAAAGCCCACCTAGCCCAGCATTCTTTCTCTGACATGGCCCAGCATCAAGGGAAAGACAATAGGAATATGAGAATTATATAATGATTTGTGGCCCATGAACCTCTACACCAATTTCCAAACACTTAGTAACCCTTAATGGATTTCTCTTCCATGATACCCATCACCCTCCCATAAGCCCAACAGCATTCATGGCACCCTCTGGAAAGAGGTCCACAATTTCACTGTAATTCCCCTTGTCTATCTTCTTGAAATATAGTATAATCTACCATAGTCGTTTGTACCCATATACTCTGCAAATTCAGGTAGAAAGCAGTCATGTTTTACTGTTTCTTTATTTTTCAACATCAGGTACTATTTGCATGCTATTCCATTAACCAGATAATGATAAGCAGTAACTAGTCAGAGTACCTTTTGGCACAGGATGTGGAGCAGAATCTTTTTGACCGTAGAAACTTATCAGAATATCCCATTTTTCCACAAAACTCACACTTCAGAAGATCATTTTCAATTTCATCCAGTCCCTCTAAAGAAAGGAGTGAGGCATAAAGAAGTCAGTTTTAATGACACAAAATTACGTTCAAATTCCCCTCTCAAGCAGGCAGGTAGAAGATTTTCAAATATCTAACACATTTCATTAAATACTTTGATTAATAGAAAATTATGCAAAACTAAGCAAGTCATAGATTTCACACTCTATAGAAAAGATCTTGAGCAAACAGAACCTTACTGAACCTTCAATTAAGTTATTTCAATGAACTTAATCAGCTTTTTTGTTAAATTTCAAGCCATCCATGAGTAAGTATGCCCTCAAACATAGCAAACAATTAAAAAGAAGCGTTACAGTCCTCATAAATTGCTTATAAAGAGTCCATTAAGAGAACCGGGCATTCCACGGTCTAAATTCAAGCTCTCCTGCAATGACATAATGCATTAACCTTTTAAAATACTTTCTTTGAATAAGCAACTGCTACAACCAAAGGGACTTGTGAAAGCAAGTAAAACATTGAATCTTATCTATGAAAAAGATAAGCTGCATAGAAGAAAGAAAAGGATTATACCATCTACCGATTTACAGTCTACTGTTACAGAGTATTTTTGTTATGGTGGGATGAGGAGGCACTTTTCCTGCTCCTTGTGAAGAACTGAAACACCAGCTGAGAGAAGCATCAGTGAAAGAAAAAGTAGAAAAGCCCAAAAGAAGGCAGAACCAGCCAACAAGACAACATACACGTCACATGCTGAATGTCTATGCTCTCTTCTGCTGGAAGCATATTTCACATGTAAAGCATGGTTTGTACATAGTTTAGAATAATGCCACTATATCTGCAAACCAACTCGACTTCTGGCATGGAAAAAAAAAGGAACCCTTATCCCCATGCACCATCTGTGAAATGCATCATAAGGAGTGAAGGAGTGAAACTGGCACAAACTGAAATGTAACATTTTTGTGTTCATTCACGTTAAGTAAAAGAATAGCATGCCACATGGCTGCAATCATGGACAAAATACATTGTTCAAAAATTCAGACGACTAAACAAACATACATTTCTCCCACATTTCTAATACACCTGAGTCATTGTTTCATATACTTTGCCTCTTGCTCTTCACCTTCTGTGTTTGTACTTATAATTTTACATAATTAGTTGCAAAAATTGCAAACTAACTTTTTGTTCTAAACTCTTTGTTAAGCTCTGATGCCAGCTAATGCAAATGCAGGTATCAAAGTTTAATTGAAAGATTTTAACTATGAATTTGTAACAGTCTGTTACAGCGATGTTAACTCACTAAACTGCTTGCTAACACTAACTATTGTACTGACAAGGTAACAAAAAAGCACTAGTGCAGCAAAGAGCTGAAAATACTGAAAAGGGTATTTGAATAAAATATCTGATGTATCAGGACTCAAAGACGTAACTGAAGACAGCAAATCCTCTAGCAGTGCTGGACAGAAAATTACCATGTTGCAAGTCTCCAACTTAGTAAGTTGGTGTCACACAGGAAGTAAGAACTGGAAATTGGAAACATACCAAATCTGACCAACCTTGCAACTGAAGTTAAATACCAGAGATGCATCCTTCAAATAAATCACTCACTCTCTAAAAAACAAAAAAACCCTCACTCCCAATCCAGGTCATGCTACGTGGAAAAAAGTGACAATAGAGTGAAGCAAAGATTGATGCTAAGAGCCTTTTCTTTTGCACATCAGGTGTTTCTACCATACATGCAATCATACCCTGGGTTAGTACCAGAAAATCTCCTTTACTCAACTTCTGCATATGTGGATGTGTGTCAATGCTGGATGTTTCCTACTAGCTCATCTAATGAGTAGTTGCAAATTGTGTACATAAACCTAATACCAGTTGTCAGGAACAATAACTAAAAACAAAACCATGAATGTTTGAATAATTCCATAAAACAACAGACAAGCTGTTTGAAATCTGAGAAACAACATAGTGTTAATACTGAAAAGTTCTTAGGGAATGCTACTGAAAACTGAATTAAGATCTACTGTAACAAATTAAGGGCAAAATAACTATTGCAAAGAGAGCTTCAAATATTCTAGAAGATACACCAGACAGCAAAAAATTTCTTTTGTTTGAAGTATATTGGGTGAAACAAGGTATTAAAAAAAACTGTACTCTTGATCAAGAAAGCCAGCTTATTTAATAGCAATTTACTAAGCGCAGTCATGAGCTAAGAGATTTACAAGTCTCATTTTGTGCGTAGAAAAGTAGTATAACTCCACTGAGCTGTAAAATAACCAAAAAAATGTCAAACAAGCCATACAATTTACCAGATTACTTTTTTTTTCCCAAGCCTCTTGTGCTTGATGCTTTCATGTCACTGGACTTCCCTCTCAAAGAACTGGTTAAATGGAAGCCCTCACTGGGAGACGATACCAAAAAAGTAACAGCAATTTTAAATTAAATGAAACAAAGGTTTAGAAAACTTCCAGTCACACTGCAGCCCTCCACTATTAATATGCCAGATGCTTGCCTTCTAAAATTTAGTCTGCCATGCCTATGTGAAGGTTTGTGAAGAATAAGGTATGAGCCTCAAATTATTTTACAGTAGAATGTTGTGTAATATATTTAAAAAATGGACTCTGTAAAAATTGTTTCTTCATTTTTCTATGTAGACAACTTAATTACAACGTAATCAAAAGAAAGGTACAGTTACAAAGCAAAGCACTTGAAATATCTGCCACTGCCTAAACTAAGCTGTTACTGCAAAATGAAGAAGGGCTCTGGACTATACTGAGATATACTAGTAAATACAATCATATAATCAGCCATAATTTAGGAAACCCTGTTCTATGTTTCTCGGAAATCCTGAATCTATGTTTCATTTTCAGGCACTGTTTCCACAGTTTCTGACTTCTTTGCACAGATGTTATATCAACGTGTAGGAGGACTGCAACCCATCAATATTTCCTTTCAGTGACGTGCGTCCAAGCTAAACCAGCTCCTACTAAAAATCAGTGCTACAGGTAAAAATATACTCTTAATTTTAAGCAGATACACATAATTGCCTGAGTGGTAAAGTAAATCAGCCTTAAGCAAAAATTCCAACCATGTTTACTTGACTTTACTACCAACAAATATTCTTGAATTCAGAATGCTTTCTAAAGCAAGCTTTTTACCTTTGCAATCCTTGACTTGGGTCTGACCTAATACACTTATAAGCAGTAATAGATATAAATCATTGTGGTAAAAAAATAATGTATCAGAACCAATAATCTAAAAGACTGAATTTTGAGCTAATTTGTTTGCTGAGATACACAATGGATGCAGCCAACTTCCCTATTGCACTTCAGCACCATTCACCAAGGCAGAAACCACAGTAACTAACGAACTGCCATTGGTGTTGCTATCTTGAAAAGAGATCAGGGGATGGACTGTTTTAATTCAGTGACAATTTACAATGCCTGGAGTGGGAAGTAGTTGAAGCACAGCTATGGTGACACTTGCTACTGCTCAGGACATGCTGTCCTAACTTTTTCCAGCCACTTCCCCGATGCAGACCTGCGGCAGTAGCAGGCACTGCATTTGTCCCTTCCTACCCTGCTCACTACAGTTTTGATATGAAAGAGCGAAAATAACTATTTTAAGAGAGTGAAACAAAGAGTTGCATTAAGACAAATTTAAACAGATCACCAAAAACAGCTCCTGTGCAATTGCTCAAGCTGTGGAAGAGAAAAACCAGAGGTGGCTGAAAAATTCTGGACTTTCAAATCTTGGATGAATTTATACAAAAACATGAGTTAAAGAATAACTTGGCTTTTCTGGGCCAGGCCGTGGTTTAATTTCCATTTCATAACACTCGTGAGGCTACCTACATTTGGGCTTGAACAGTAATAGTGGTGTAACACATCCAAAACAGTTCATTGCTGAGTTCTAAAGAACCCATGATGATGATTATGCCGGATGCTGCATGGGGAAACTCAGTTTAGCTCATGAGTTCTGCTGGAGACCACTGTATTCTAAGCAGGACAAGTGCGTAGTTTCTTGACATTTGTGTGCATCTACAGCAACTGCTGTTATGATGTGTAGCTAGTAAAAAACATTTGAAAATAGTTTATATTAGAGATATTGTAAAGACGGGAGAAAGATTCCAGAAGTACAGATGGGATGGGATTCTGTAATACATACAGAACTGAAGGGGGAAAAAAATGGATATTTAAACAAAAACTACAAACCTTCTGCAATCATATCCTCTATCTCTGTGTCCGATGAGTTGTCTGCATGTTTTGTATTCTGCAAGTCTGATTCAACACACACAACACTCATGATTTGACCCTCCACTAGCAATCTTTTTTCTGCAGGCTGTTCTACCAGCAAAGATGAACGACTTACCTATTGCAATAAAAGCAAAGCAACAGTGATTAACTGAACAATGAATAATTGAAAATAGTATTTGCGACTTAGCAATTGTAACTGAGACTAGAATCACAGTTTCTATTCCGTATCAATGAATCATTATTATATAGTTCCAAAGCTCTAAATGCCATTTCTCAAACAAAGACTCACTCCTGCTCTGCAGAGTTTGCAATTACATTCAACAAGGGAAGAAACTCATTCTATCTAGAGAAATGAAGGAATGGGAAAATGAGAGATACTTTAAATTAGTTAATAAGGCAGGCTCATAGGTTTTAAACTGTCCATTTGTGGATTTAAAATTTTCAACAGTAATTCTTACCAGACACGCTACTAATCACACCAAGCTCAGTAAGGGGCTTGCCAGCGCTTTAAACAACAAAATTTTAACATTTTAGAATTTTAACACAGACTCATCTCAGAGGTTTAAATTAAGGTATTACTTAAATTGAAATATCTAGGAGACAGACAAACGGAAAACAAAGTTATTGCAAATGGTAGCCTAAAATCACTCTCTGTAGTTATCTCCAGATATAGCCTGTCTACTCACTGTCTCTCTGTTTTCATTTAGTACCTTGTCATCCAGTGATACTGGCAAGCCAAAAAGTAGCATGGCTTCTGATTATATACACAAGACAATGCAAACAATATACAAGTATACTGAATGCTGTAAGAAACAGGTTACCAATCAGTGGAAAAAAGGTCAAAACCAACATCTGAAAAATGATCAAGATCTAAATAGTCACAAATAACATCATCCTTAAAAACAGTTTGTTTCAAAAATTAGTAGTAAAAAATTCATAGGAACTTTTACACTTACAGGGAACGGCTCTAATCCCTCCTGAATCACAAAGCCTTCAATAACATGGGTCAGGATCTGTGGTTTAACAATAGCCTGTGGAGGTTTATTTTCTAGGCTAGGAATGCTATTGGGCATTGATGTGCTGTTGCTCCTTGTTGTTGCTGCTGGTAGCAAAAGAGGTGGTGGTGGAATAGAGGCATGTGAAGGATCAGATGGAGATTTAATTACTGAGGCACTGACTGACGATGTCGCTGAAGGTAGTCCCCCATGTTCTGAAAAAAAAAAAAAAGTATGTTATGTTTTCATCACTTATGTCCAACCGTTCTCTCGGAGTTCTAGAAATAAGAGGTGATAAACACACCCATCTTTGCACCCATCATCCTGTAACACAGGCTTTTCCCTACGGTTTACAGATTATACCTTCCAAACAAGATGGTTTTCCTTGACAGACTATTCCACAAATGAACAATTCTCATGTAAACATTTTCCTTTATTCAGTACCTACTAACTATAAGCATAGTTGGCCATTAGCTACCTACAGAAATCACAAATCCATAAGTCAAAAGCAGGAACCAGTATTCTCAAACATTGGATTCTCAAGACTGAACAGCTGAGGTATTTCTAATGAGAGAATTTATTTTCAGGGATGCTTTGAGCCACAGTGACCTGCAGGGTCACAAGTATATACAACGTCAAGCCACTAAGCACCACTAAGCACCCAGCTATATGTATAGCACATATATACACACACACTATACTATATATATAGCTATATAACTATAGAGCTGTATAACTATAGAGAGTATATATTTGTATATTTAGCACATCAGGGAAGTCACATTAGTTTGCAGGACAACAATTGATACAGGCATATATATCTTACAATTCACTGAAGAAGAGAAATTTTCATTGGTAGTTTTTGCATTAGAACAGCTCCTTACTATGGCATATTAAAAAAATGGTGCCAAAAAGAATCATACAGCATAGTCAACCATTCCGACAGCAACTTCTGATTGCTGACCCTGATTCTGCAGAATCAGTCTTCACACCAGATCAGTCAGCATATTTTGCCCATATCACAGAGCTATCACTTAAAGATTAACTGGAGATTGACACTCCTGTTAAGATTTTAGTATAAAAGTATATGCTAAGGAGCTCAAGTAAGTGTTTCCCGTGCTACGGTATCCAAATACATATATAAGCTACAGCTTTATGACTAAATCATTCCTCCTATCACATGGATTTCTAATATATTTCATGTAGTTTCTTTTACTTCAAACATGATACCACTAAATTATAAAAAAGATCAAAATCATAGATTTTTATTTTAAAACATCAATAACTAGCAGAAGTTTCTAAGCAGAAGAGCTACCTTAGTTTGACATTTGTTCTCACCTGACAAAGGATCTTCTGAATTAAGTGCCTCTCCATTCCCCAAGGTTATGGCTGGTGGAGACAAAGTGGGTGGCGTAGGTGTTCTAGCCATATGGACGCAATCTGATTCCTCGGGCATCTCTTCTTCACATACATTCTCCACTTGGTAAATCTGCATCCAACAAACTATTGCTTTAGAGAGATTTCCATTCTATCTTAATACCTTAAAAGAGTTGCATAAATACAGTTTTTAAAATAAATTACCAATTAAAATGTTAAAATATGCTAATCTCCTAATAAAATACTGGTTTCCAAATTGCATACAACACAATGAACTCTGGGGACATCACAATGTCTATGAGAGCAAAATTAAAGTATTTTGTTACAAACAGCAAAAAATAAAGAGGCACAGTTCTCCTATCAAACAGACCAGAGAACTTGACTTTTTCAATGTCTTATCTTTCTAGTTTACTGTATTTTTATTTACCCACACATTTGTAGCTATTTAAACACTTCTGCAAAATGCAAGCTTTGTAACATAATGACAAGTCTGCAAATTGTTATCTACCTTATACAGCAGTGCAATCAAACTGAGTATTTCAGAAGAGTACACCACAACTATCAAGCATTTAGTAGTTATAAGAGATGATAAGGTATTTTCCTCAAAAGTATTAAAGTAAATTTATGTGAATTACTGACACCCGGTTTAGCAGATTAAGATGTAAAACACCTTGTTAAAAGCAAACCTGGCTTCTACTCTTTTGCCCAATTTCTACATGAAATATCAGAGAGTTGACATTATCGTTACCCTAATAAAAATTAAACAGCACACCTTCCTCCTTAACCCGTTGGTAGCCTGAAAAAAGCCTACAAGAGCTGTTGATTCTTTTGCTCACGTTAATCTCATTAACATGTTACCGCTAAAGCCTAGCAAGGCCACCTTGAATGTCAGAATTATTTACATTATCATTTTATTTCACTGATATTTCACTGTACATTATTTTAGTTCAATGTGAGTGAAGCTGAAACCTTCAGTTACAAACTGCAGATGTCTGAGACTAACACTGAACTAAATTAAATGGCAGTGATGAGGAAACCAAGACACAAAAATTCCCCTATTCTTTTATGAAGAGGATCTTTTCAATGTTAGTACAAAATTAATTATCCAGAACTCTATTATCTTAATAATCTGCTACACACATTCGCACCTAGTATTGAGATGATTCTCCTACTTAAAATTTTGATTGCCTATATTTGTATTAACATAAAGAGGTAAAAGCTTACAGTCCATATGGTATATTTATCAAAATTCATTTTGACATAAGCATTGACATATATTTACTTGCTTTTGTAACTTTAGATATGCTGCAATTTCATTAAGAGGTAAGATTTTAGGTCAAAAAGTTGCATTTTTATGATTCTTGGTTGATATTCTTCACTGATGATCCATTACAAAAAGCAAAAAAAAAAAAATCAGAGGAAAATGTCTACTGTTTTCTTAAAACTCATTTCTGTAATCAATAGGTTTCTTCTGATCCTCTGTCTAGCCCCTGGTTTAGCTCCCTCTGAAGTCAATGGGCCAGATTTACAGCTCTTTAGAGAAGCTGAGGATAAAGAATAAAGGACTGCAATATTACCACTTACCACTGGAGTTTCAATTGGTACTGATGGCTGCACCTGAAGATTTACTGCAACAGTCTGTGGTGGTGGAAGAGTTTGAAATGGCAGCTGGACCAAAGCTTCTGCAGCAGGAAGTTCCTCCTCAGAAACCAAAGTGTTTTGAACCAAAACCTGGCCCTGGGACAGAATTTCAGGCTGCACTTGTAAAGACTGCACAGACTGCAATGGCAGTTGTTGAATCTGGGTTGAAGATGTTGACAGCTGAGGAGGAGCTGCAAGAGGGATAGGTGTGGACTGCAAGGCTGAATATTGCTGGTGAGGTGTTGTGGACACGATCTGTTGGCCTGGGGAAACTAAGCTGGGCTGATCTACTGACCCTATATGTACAGCGGGGGAAGATGGAAGTGGAAGATGCGATGGAAGATTAAGTGGCTGTGCAATTGGTCGAACTGGATTGCTAGTAGTTTGCTGAGGAGCAGTCTGCTCTGGCTGAAGAGCTGTTGGCACGAGGGAGTTTGCCTGTGACTGAATAAGTGCTTGAGGGTGAATAATTATTGTGGGTGATTGACTAGGGGAGTGAGAAGGTGGAGGGGATACCACTACTGACTGCTGAGCTGACTGGGATGGAGTAGGAGATAGAGTTAGAGGTGGAGGATGGATGTGAATAGGTGAGCAATGAGACTGGACGCTGCTGGGACCCGGAGGAAGACCATGGCTTGGGAGTGGTAGGCAGTGCTGTGACGGAGGGGGTTCCTGACCCGAAGGAGTCTGAAGTGCAATTGGCTGGACTTGCTGCTGCTGCTGCAGTATCAGCTGATGATGGGAAATCTTTGGAGGTGGTGAATGAAGTGGGATCTGCTGATGTTTTACTAGAGAATGAGGTTGCAATGGAGAATATGAAGCTGTGAGGGGGGAAAAAAGTGACAATTAGTATTTATTTCTTTAAGTCCAGAGAACATCATAAAAATATTAAAAGAAAGGAAGATTTTACTTTAAAGTAAGACCAGCACAACTTTTTCAACCCTTCGGATCTATGTTTAGAAATATCTTCTTTGACAGCATATAGTACACAAGAACAATTTATTAGGGGAATATATCAATTTCCAAAGCAAAATACAGCAATGAATAAAGGAACATAGCCATGCTTTTTACATATGTGTACACATATATGTACTTTCTATATAAAAGTATCTAGACTTATCTCTTTGGTGCTAGTTCTAAGATTATTGCTGATCCAGCCTTCACTTATTTAAGTACTTCATGCAATTTTAAATGGATTTAACCTTTGCTTTGAAACAGACTGGAATGGAAGAGATAAGCGTGTCACAATCAACAGGATTTGTTGATAACTGCTAAGTTAAAGTTTAGGAAATACGATTTTAAGAGACTAAACAAAATTCCAAGAGTTCAGTATGAATTAAAACCTTTCAGAGTATTTACCTGAACTTGAACACACAAACTGAAAGGTATGAATCTAAAAATAGTGCAGCTTCCAGAGATATCACATCACCTTTAACCGAACCAGTGACTCACAAGTAATTCCTTACAGCACACGCACACATACTTTTCTCCACATGCAAACCTCATCTTTCTTTGTCTTGTCCACTTGAGAAACAACTCATTTATGTTGTCTTTTTTATTTATTCTGCTAGTGAAGATGGATTTTGTTCCTTACAGAAGTGAGTTCTAAGAGCATTGGGGCTCAATACCTCAAGAACATCTGCCTCACAGTCTTACTCCTTCTCTCAAAGCTGCCATTAAACCAAGCTAAATTCCACAGAATTCAGACCAAGTGTCTAGACTACCTTTACTCTTTCAAAATAAGGAAGCTAAAATGCAAATACATTGCATGCAATGTAAATGCTATCTAACCAACTGCATGCTTATTTTGATTTATCTCTTAATACAAAATACTAAGATTCTGGGGCACTATTAACTATGGATTTATAAAAGTACTTGATATAAGAACATTCTGATGACAAAGAAAAGACAGGGGGGAAAAAAAAAAAAAAGAACCACCAACAAAATAGATTTTGATGAGAACAAGAGGCTTGAGGTGGTTTCAGCCCATGTATTGCTTCCCGGAGATTGGGGATGGACATGTCCTGACAATGAACATACAGAGACACCAGTAATGAGAATCATGTTTGTACTGTGATTCAACTGTGTATTGCAATTGCTATATTGTACTTGTATTGTGATTTAAGAACATTGCTGTATCACTCTGCTAAATCAAAATCCTGTGTAACATCCAATATCAACAAATAAGTAAATCTGCTATTAAACATCAAACTCTCTTCATGTGGAATATCTCAAAGAACACGGTCAGAGAGCATTGGAGTCTGACAGAACCATAACATACAAATTAAATTTAATTAAAATAACTCTCTTATAGCTCCATTTTCATCCTACCTGGTGTTATTAAGTGATGTATGCTTGACGTCCGTGTGACTGGTGTACTCCGACACTCTGGAGTTGGGCTCTCGCCTTTTCTATTGCTTTCTGAGGGATCTGGTTGGCTGCCCTTGGAACTGGTTGCAGGTTTATTAGGGCACAGAGACAATGACTGAGTTTGACTGCTGCTCTTTGGTGGACCATTCTGTGAACTTGACAACACGCCCAACTTCTGACTGCGCAATGTCAAGTTCTGAACCTGCGAAATGAGCAAATCGTAAAAAACTCAAACCATATAAAAAACTCTATGACAAACATCCAGGCAAAAATAGCAAAAAAGTAACATTGTGTAATGCTTCTCATCCCACGTGATCAAAATACGCGAGAAGTTAAAAATCTGCATATCAAAGTATCTTTTAAGCCACAAAATTTAGGGAAGAATAGGGATCTTGAATTACTTCAGTGATAAAGAAAATACAGGAAAGTCTTTTTTTCTTATTGAACTTTTAAAAGAAATGGAAATTGTTCATTACATTAATTTGAATTAAAACTTGCATTTTTTCTCTTTTATTGTGCCTTCAAAGTGAATGACACCAAGCATCTTAAGCAAATGCAATTTTATTTTTATACAGATGCAGCAGAAGTGCAGTGGTCTGTAAGTATGCTTCCAGAAACTAACATAAACCAAAGCCTTTGGTAGTCAATGGGACCAGAATCTGCTGTATGTTATCTATGCCTTAACAAACCTGAGCCCTTTATTTCTACAGCAATATTAATGTACTTTTTCATCATGACACCTCCAATGTCAGATGAAACAAAAGGTTTGCCTTCTGAAATGTAAATCAGTCAGTGATTATTTTCACTAATGTCTGTTATATCACAGCCAGCTTCTGTAATGATCCCAGCTTTCCAATCCTACATGCTGAGCTAGAATTTTATTTTCAAGGATAAAGACTACCCTTGTAGCACTAATTTACATCATAGTTTACATGAAAAAGAGGAATAATTATTATCACCATCCACTATTTTGATTACATAATCCCTTCCTCATTCAACAGTTAGTACTCATGTAATGAACGCCTAGTTTACATTTTACTTCTCACTCTGTTCAGTGTGTTACCACAGGATGCATTCAAATCCTGTTCTGAAGACAACAGTATTTGTTGCCTTATTGGCATGCATGAGGCCTTTACTGCAATCCTATCTCTGCGAGTACAAATCAACCTTCAGCACACCTTAACAGATAAGGTAACTAATCTGAGATGTCCAGGTCATACATGAGGTGGACACATATGAAAAGAAAAAAGTATGAAAGCAGAAGGGAAGAGGAGTAAGTAGGAGAGGAGTGTCAGTTCACCTAACAGTGCCACTGAGAGACTGCTAATCATTGATGAACTTCTGAGTTTCTCTGGTATTTCTACACGGAAGATGATACTGTGAGATCACTACACCGTACCTTCACAAACACCTTGCCTAAGTGTAATATACACATCTATGTATATAACTAAATGTATTTTTTTTCTTATTAACTGGCATTGCCTACTTGCTCAGGTTTGCTTATACGGTAAACAAAGACATTTCTCTAAACCCAGCTGACTGAAACCCCAAGGACTTATTTATCACAAGGTAAGAAAAATAGAGTGTACCAGTGTTAAAGCTTTTCCATTGCATCACTGACTACAGATGAAACTGGATCTTTGCAATGTCATTGCTGCTATAGAAACTACCAGGCAACCAAGGTTAACAACATCTGTCAATAGGGCAGTACTGAACATTGAGAGGGGAGAGGAACGGCTTGAGTTTGGCAGGGTCACCACAGCAGCTCATCTGACTGAGTAATGCTCTACGCTCTGGGGTGAGATTCTATTGTCCCTCTGCAATGATGTCTCAGGAAGCTGCACAGCCGGGCAGACTTGTGCAAAGTGGACGTCTAAAACCCTGTGGTACAGAAGGACCAAGACTGTAAAGTGATACGCTTTGTTGACATCTCTACCCTGAATGCAAAAGACAAAGATACAAATGCAAAAAGGGCTGCTAGCCCGTCCAGTAACCTCTCTGCACTTTCAAACCTGATCTGCAGAATCTGGAAGAAAGAGAGGCAGCTGTGATAAAGGATAACGAGTCATGATAACTCCAAGACTGAAGGAACAGTCTGTCTTTTCAACAAAGGCTCAACTGATGAACTTAACATTGTGAGCTTGCTCAACAACATCCTGCATAAATACACAGTTGGATTCCAGCAAGCTCTGCCCACCTCACATACCTCCTGGAAAAGCAAAGGGAATGCAAGCTTCAATGATTTACCATTATCTCAGCACAGTGACATATCTTTAAGGTCTTCAAATCTATTAGAATCTTATGAAGGGGTCAACAAATATAAGGTCAGAGAACATTCAACTGGTACAATTTACTTGGATTTCTAAAAGGTTTCTAAACAAGGTCCGTTTATCAAAGGCTTTTAAAGAAACTGCTAAGATAGAAGAAGATATCTCATGAGAACATAAATTTGTTAGATAAATGTTCACTTTTCACAGTGGAACACTGTGACTAATATGTTCTGTAGTGATCTGTACAATGACATATGTTTTTTCCAAATGATAAACAAGCATGCTGAGCAGTGAAAAGGTGATACAAGTTCAGCTCATAGCATGAAGTTATTCAAGGTAATAAAGATGAGAGCTAATTACGAAGACCTAAAATGTCATATCCAGGATCCAAAGGCTACATATAACATGATCACCTCTAAATGTGTGATGATGGCAAACAGAAGACACTGAAGTTGTACATAACCAATACCCATTAGTAGTTTCTATAAACAAGTAAACTTAAGCACAATATTTCCTTACTTTTCAGTTTTGGCCCACTCTACTGGACATACCTTTAATAAATTTACACAAGCTCACCTGAGTAGCTGCAGACTGACAGGAAGATGAGGAAGATGATGAGACAACAGGAATGTCAGACTGGACAGCAGCCACAGTGGTCGCAGGAGTAAAAATAAGCTGTTAAGCAAGAAAAAAAAATCTGGTAACAGACTGACACTTTGAAAATACGTGAAAGAAATGCAATATTTTAAAGAGAAATACATAACTTACATGTAGTGATGTACAGCTTCTAAGATTTACTTTTTTACTTTTAGATGAACTTACTCAAAGAACAATTTATCATGGTAGTTTAAGTAAATAAAACTAGAAGATAATCATGTAAAATAAATATAGTAATGTAAAATATTTGTTCTACGTACTGAGAAAAATCTCTCTCATATATACACACACCTATCATCTTTCATACAAGCATTTTAAGGAGGACTTTCCCTCCAATACTACAAATGAGTGAAACAAAGGCAAAAAAAGTCAAGAGAGCAGCCCAATATCTACTACATTAAAGACAACTTAGATGTTTCAACCTGTCAAAATGTTATTTAACTAGTGGAGTTGTTATACGAACTTTAGCTACGCTAATTACGTTTCACAGCAAGAACAGGTATCATACAACCAACCTGAAATTACTAATTTCAGAATACCAGCATACCTAACTATCATTCATTTCTGTATAGGCAATATAGCAAAGACAAGCTTTATGGAAGGCTTTGAAGAAACACCATTAGTCTTCCATATTTTTAACAATATCTCAACTGCAAGGAGCAGCTAGGAAGAAAACATGAAGGTTTTTATCTGGAATTGACTTGAGCTGGTGATGAAGCTGTTATTATGAGTTAGCTAGAGATAAGAGTTGACCTTTTTACAGAAAATGAAAGGTCCTGGTGATGAAGAAAAATACACGACTCTTAGTATGTTAGCTAGAAACTCTGAAAGACAGGCATGATGTTCGAACTACTGAAGCTAGCAAAGTGATCTTGCAATACCATTTTAAACAGAAACTAACAGGGCAAGTTTCTCTCCTGAAACTGGGGTGGAAAGCAGTTATTCAAATAAGCATGGGATTTGACATTGAGAGTCTGGATAAAAATTTAGTGTAAATGAACAGGAAAACTGTACCGATAATCCATGTCATTGAGAGAGATTGCTACTACAAAAACCAGCAATGGCATCCTCGTATTGCTTCAGCTACTAAGTTGTTAACACATATTGAAAGGCAGTGACATGAAATGAATTCGTAATTCCTGTTCTGTTAAATAGTACCAGTGCATTCAGCATCTAGCTTTGCTTACAAACCAGAGACTCAAGAAATCCTTTCACTGGCAAATGGATAAACAGGTGTTTGATCTTTAAATCCTTATCTTCCAAGTTACACTACTTTTTCAATAAACATGTAGGAAAACAATAGCCAAAGAAAAAAACTCAACATAGCATAACAGCATTGCTGTGCATGCCTAAGAAAATTCTCAGAAAAAGAACAAAGGATGTCTTTTCCCAAACGTACTTCATAAGTGCAAATCCTACAAGAACTCATGCCTGCATCTCATTTTATATACCACTGCAGTCACAGACATCTGGCTCTGAATCTCAGTGTAGTATAACACTATGATTCTTCCTATTTCATGTAGTTGAACATTAACACTAGAAAGCTCTGGTCATTAACTCACACAAGCCATAACAGAGTCTTCGGCCTTTACCAAGTACTGATTGGTACCTGAGCACTCATGTACAACTTCAGTAATTTCTATGAAATCCCACACAGTTTGTAAGGTTCAATTCATATGCAACTCACTAGAGAAAGTATTAAATTAAAAAAAAAGAGAAAAATCACTAAACAGATTTTTCAAAGTTGCCCATTAGGAAATGGAAATGCCATATTGACAGGAAATTGCAAGAATCTAATGAGTTTCACGTGAATCCAAAGAGAATGAAAGCTATATATCTAACTCGAATTCTAGAGACAATAATGCAAAGAACAATCTTAGTTAAATAGAAGAAAATTTTAATCAAGAGTCGGAACTCTCAATGTTACCAGTGCATTGGAAAACAATCTACCTTGAATATAAACAGACTCCAGTATTCCCTTCTACATAGCCAGAAAAGACAGGTGCTCTTTTCCCATTTTTCCCATGTTTGATCAATTTAATAATTGTAGTATGACCAGGCTAAAAACACTTGAGCAAACTTCACCAGAGAACTAAGCTACAGCAATTCTTTTACTTCTGATGTCTACAATGTTTCAGAAGATATGTATTCACAAATCAGTGACTAAATTCTCAATGCTATTTGAAACTAAAGAAAAATATTTATAAATAATTTATAGAAACAAAATAAAACCCGAAGTGGTTAAGGTGGGTTTTTTTGGGGGACAAAAGGGGGAGACAGCAGGGGCGGACCAAAACCAAGCCTAAGAATTGTAATCAAAACTTACCATTTGAGCTCGTAGATACATTTGAGCCTGGCTTGCACTCAGGGTCGGAGAGGTGCTCCCCAGCAACATAGTCTGTTGGGTAATACTACTGCTGGTGGTGTTGGAGGTCTGTGAACGGCTTATTATCTGTGCAGGTGTAGGAGAGGTGGAGAGGTTAATCTAAGGAAACAAAAATATTGCTTCTGTCATGGACATTCATCCATCCTAGGGTCTAAAGCCAGAAAGCCTTTGACAAAAATGGCAGGGGCAGTTGAAATCTCTGAACTGTAAAGATATCAAAAATATATTGAGCCAATCATCGCAAAACTGGATTCTGGCAAGATTGTACATTTTCATTCTTAAACTGCAAGCAACTGTTTTAGCAGTAAATGATAATAAGCAATTATGAGTATACACAATGATATTATGAAGTCTGAAAAATACACCTCAGAAATATACATTCACAGAATATGTAGCATGAGCTTGCAATATTTTAAGAAAAACACCTGAATTTCTACATTTAAGCATCTTTAAATGTTTATATTATCTGACTGAACTGATATCTTCTGTTATGCTTGTTATGCAACCTGATCAGGACACTTCTTTGTGCTGCCATATAGGGACTTTAATCCTCATTCTACATATGCACATTTAAAAATGACTGGAAACTAAAACTTTCTAGAATTTCATATGAAATGCTCCTGAACAATTGCTCTTTAGCATCTTCTCAGACAAAAGCTGTTGTGGTTTTGGTTGGGTTTTTTCTTTTTTTTTTTTCGAACCAGTCTAACAGAGTTAAGTGCCCAGCTCTTTTTCACCACTTACTCAAAAGATTTCCTTGAAAAACCCCAGCCCAATTATTATGTTAGTTTAACATCAGACATCTTTAAAGACTTTCCCTCCTAAATTTAATGAATTATTTTACTTCTAACAACTGTAAGCCAAAGCAATGCTATGAGAGCTTAAAAAAATATACAGTTAAATTACTGAAGCTATGCACTGAAGTCATGAACAGCTTGAGGGCATGATTAATAAGCAGGATGTCTGTAGGACTAACAAAGTCCTACTCAGGACAACTGTAGAACTGTACATAAGAGACTGTGCAAATTACATGTCTGAAGATGCCGCTTAAAGAAATACAGCATGAACTGAACACAGAGCTGCTAATAACTGAAACCTGAGCACATGCCTATAAGATGGATAAAGCAATTGAAAGGGCATAAAAGATGCATGATAGAAGATGATAATCAATAAAAGAATGAATGCTATAAACATTTAATCAGTTTCATATATATATATATATGTGAGCATTGATGTGGATTCTTTAGATTTGGTACTCTTTAATCACTGATACACACAGTTACGATTTTAACCTGTAATGGTGCCCTGAATAAAGAAACTAACGTGAAAAATCCAATAAGAAATCATGTAAGAGATGAAAGCTCAGGGAGTGACTCCTGCAGCGGTCTGAACAGTCACTAGTGCTTGTGGAGTGAGCAGCTGCCCCTCACAGCACCAAGAGTGGGCTGGGACCGGGGAAGACTCCAACGCTGGCCAGCAATGATAGCGGCTGGCAGCATGCATCAGGATGACTGGCGGATGCTGGAAGTGCAGCCAACACTTACTACAGAGTCGTCATACTTCTATTTACTGTTTCTGTAACACTAATTTTAACCACACAAATTTAAATACTAAGATCTTTTCTGTTTTTTCCAAGTAGTGATATAATAACCAAGAGGGGTTGAGAATGGATGGAGGGCTTTGTTCAGTTACGTACCGAGGTCTGCGACATGCTTGACTGCTGAGTGACACTCCCAGTGGGGGAAGTACATTGCCTCCCACCTGACAGGCTTGCCTAAATAGCAAGAATATGTGTCAAATATTGAAATCAAAAAGTGTTTAAGTGATGTTCATATTATTGCATAAACCATCAGAAACATCCCTCTCTACCATTACCTTTTATCTGAGTTAACAGTAAAATGCTTTTACTCAGTGGAATTAGTTTTCAGCAAAGTGCACTCTGCACTATGGAATGCTATCTGCAAGCTGCTAAATGCCTTGAATTCCTACCCGATTTCAGGCACTCAGATTCTTGCAGATCAAGAATTGAACAAAAACTATCAGAGGTAAAGTCTATCAAACTGTTAATGATGGAGCTAACTAGTCAGCTCACTACCTATGGTGCTGAGAACTTAAAATGTGACATCATTAAAAACTGTCATTATTAAAACTCACATCATAATTTTTATTATGATTAGAATCCCCTAAAAATAAAACAAACTTTATAAATCCTGTAAAGAACACCCTCATATTCTAGAATGATAATTTATGTATGCACAGATCTAGTGTCTCTAACAGTACACTATTCCAGCCCTTCAGATGAATACAGGGACAGTGATTTAGATTTCTGTATTAACAGACTGCATACCAAAACTTCTTAGCCTTCCCCAATCTGATTTTCTTTGCTCTGTCTCAGTAACTGTATATGCACACACAAATCCGTCACAAAAAAATGACAATTCAATATATTACCACAATCTAACAGAAAAGGTATAGAAGAAAAAGCCAGGAGCACAGAAGAGTCAGTCCCAGTTCTGACAAGAAACAGCTATAACCCTGAAGTCTTTAACTCTGTTTTAGCATTTCCATGTGTAAAATCATTAACAACCGCCCATCTCTGCAAGACAGTATTCTCAATGCAAGGTCAACTGAGGTCAAAGGAAATCTTTCCACTGCTTGAGTTTTCAAAATGGGTCTCCTCCCGTGTTCACTAATGTTAAAGGCTGTGCTTCAGAAATGAAATGTCATTTACTTCCTACATTTCCGCACTCAGAGTTAAAACTGAATTTTGCCATTACTTATAATGCAGCCAGATGTGTGGCAAAACACACTAAGATACCAGATGTTCATTATTTTTATTTGATTTCACTACAATGCATTGCTATTCATTGCTTTCCCCATCAACTTTTAGAGAAAATCATGGGATGAAGATTGAAGTAGTCTATTTTTAATATTTATTTTATTACTGTTTGATGATTTACATGATGCATTATAATGTATGCAATAAAGCATGGAATGGTCGCCTACTGGAGCACCTATTAACACTGGACAAAATCCTCCAAATAGTTTGGAGGAAGATACAATTTAAAATAACAAAGTCATTAAAATATAACAGTGAATTATTGTGAGGCATTAAGCTCAGGCACTTAAGCTGTTATTACGTTTGACAATGCTCTAGAATTGTAGTCCTACTCTAGAAAGTAGTACACCATTCTTTTTCAGCAATCTTCGCTCTCACCTGTGGTACAGTTGCCAGACTCTGAAATTGGGTACTGCTTAAGTGCTGCTGCTGCAAAGCAGCAGTCTGCAGCATTAGATGCTGCTGTTGGGCTGCATACATCTGCTGGAGGTACTGAGCAGCTGAGCTAGGAGGACGATGCAAGGCCTGCTGAATAACCTGTGATGAATCAGTAGGTAATTAATTACAATTACAAAGTACACACCTTGCTGACATGATGCTGAAGTTTACCTTTACGAGGAAGTAAAACCAAATAAACTATTTGCATACCAATTATGTAATACTGAACTTGCTCCACCACTGTTCTCAACCAAGTCACAGAATATAGTCAACATAAATATATTCACGTTTTCAAGGAAAGCCTGACAATCAGCTGACATTACAGCATCATTCATAACACAACATCCAAGCCTCTTAGGTTCTTGTCAACAAGTCCTACATAACATTCCACTTTTTGAAAGATCAGAATAGTGTGAGAGAGACTCAATTAACACACCCAACAGAAGGGACCATACGGAGTTTGAGGAGACCCAATTTAAAGAACAGCAAGAGGGGGCTGGATCCAAAGCAGCAGTTACACACACACACACACACACACGCAGATACCTCTGGATCCCTGTAGTCAATGTTGGTCAAACAAACAGCTTTATTTTGTAAAGTCTTATGTTAACATTCCATACCCTTAGGGAATGGAGAGAAAAAACCCAAACTTTCTAGCATAGCATTTCCCCTTCCCTTATTTGGGAGGCAGGCCTGTACCCTGCACTATTCTTAAGTGGTCCAATACCCTTTGGTAAACAGTATCTTCTGAAAACCAGTAAGTCAGATATTGAGAAAGAAGACAGCAATTAAGAATTAAGAAAGTTAATCCTGTGTAAACTATCATGCAACGCCTGTATTTGAGAGCACTGTACAGGACAGGAAAGAATATCTGAGAGCTCAGTACCTGGACGGCATGCCTGTCAGAGCCGCTGTAGACAGATATCTGTGGCAGCTGTGTCCGGGAAGTGGAAGTGGTAGTGATAGTAGTCGTAGATGCAGAACATGTGGTTGTGTTTGGTTCATTCTCCATAGCTGTGCAGTGTTCGTCCAGCCTGGCAGAATTGAAATAAAAGTGGTTCACAAACAGAAGTACACACTGATTTTAAAGGCAGAAAAATCCAAGCTTCGCTGAGATAGAATAATGGACAATTTTCAAATGGGTAAGTTTGTAGTATTTACTATTACTTGATGGAATTTGTTGAGAGATGTGGTTATAATCTTCTAAGATCCATCAAGAGTAGCAATAGATGCCTAATTTAGGAATACGTGCAAGATTTCCAGCAAGCTACACAGGAGTACTGCCGCATCCCTGTTCCCCACAGCTTAGCACAGAAACTGCTGGCTGATCGTTCTGTACATTCAGCAAAATGTTCTTGGCAAAAATCACTAGTAGCATGCTCTATTTGGAAAGAGATGGAAAGGATGTAGAGAAAAATGTGTTTACTTTTTACAGCAATACCTCCCAAAATACAGCAACAGTCAAGGAAGAAACTACCCATTTAAGCATCTCTGATAATTCCTCCCCAGCCTTATGAGACTTCCCTCTGTGGCAGAGTACAGCCTCTCTCCCAAGATGTTGTCTTTAAAACTGAAACAAACCACGTATCTCAATATATGAGGGATGTTTAGTTTCTTTTTCAGAATTAGTATTATGATTAACAGGAAATAGCATAGTTGCTGTTGATTGCTTTTAAAAGGATGTTAAAAAAAAACAGGTGGGGAGATGATGTGTTTCCTTCTTACAATAGAGAAGGGCTCAGAAAAATAATCATTGAGAGAGCTGCAATGTACTAGAAAAAAAGCAGCATTGCCAAGTGCTTAACAAACCGCCTATTGCATGCTGCATCAAACAGGAACATAATGAGGAGTTTCAACTCACACCGCTGAAAGCAGAATGCAGTGCTGCCAGGCTGCTACCGTCACCTCTCAAAGCAGGACTACTTTGCAGGTAGAGAACTGCACATGATGCCGTAGCTCCTGATTACTTGGAATAGCTAAACTTTTAATAGATACATGGTCACCTAAGGACCTCATGCCTATCATTGTAAGGTATATCTGCATATGTTTTGCCATCAAAGAAAAATCCTGGCAATAAAGCATGCTTTAAAAGCAGAGATCCCTACTATTAGAACTGGAGAAAAAAATACGGCTTTGTTGTTAAAAATTCAGATCTGTTGTGCATTATTGATGCCATTTGTCTACCTACATTAGAGCACAAGTTAACACACATGGGTTAACCACTTCAACTGCAATGAAAACAGCATCCCTTCTAAAACCACTTTACATTAATTTCACATAATGCTAATGAAAAGTGCCTCAAAAAAAAGTCCCGCCTCCTCCAGAGGACATTAAAAGCACATCAAAATATTTACACCTACAACTTGTCTAGCTAGTTTTAGCAGAGAGTTATGTAACCAGTTAAATTAGCCTAAGAAAACAACATTGGATGTTTAATTTCCTTCATTCTCAGCCATGTTTTAGATGTATTATTACTGAGATGTGCAATGTATCCCACTCTAATAGCTATTCCATCAGAAGTTCACCCCATGAGAGCTGTTAATCCTTTAGCTGAAAGTGTCTCATTTTCAAAAATAATTTTGCATGGCCCAAGTTGTTCCCGCAATGGATGTACAAGGAAAGCAGGAAAGAGCTCCTAAACGTTCGTTCAGCGTGGCCTGGCACATCCGCGGTCATCCTCTAACACCTCACTTGGAGCCAATATGAGATGCTTACCTGCCACCCCTCAGTCCTACCACAACACAAACACCACGCAGTCCAGCACTAACACGCGGAAATAGCGTGCCTTCTTTCGGCTGAAGGAATAGTAAGGTGCTTCAATAGATGACACTCGATAGAAACCTCTCCTCTCTTTAAGTGAGAAGTGGAATGTTTAAGGGAGAAGAGGAAATACATAAAAGTGATTGTTTTTAGCAAGGAAACCAAGAACCTGTTACAATTTAGCAGATGGATATTTTATGACAGAAAGCATAAAAACCATTACAGACTTAAAATCAGACTGCCTTTACAGCATTGTTTTCATTTACTTTACAACACTGTATATGCAGACAGTACTTCTAGTTATAAAAAAACCCTCAGCTACAACTGAAAATAATCTTCTGAAATTGTTCATGAGCACTCAGCAATATCAAAAAGGCAAAACTCCTAACTTACTGTAAAATTAATTTTGTTAAATGTATGGCAAAGACCTTACAATGATGTTGCCTGTGAGCAACTTTAACTCAAAAGAACCTCTGTAATGCAAAGTAAGTTTTAAAAAATGCACTGACCTCTGACTTTAGAAAACCACTACACATTTAAGCAACCACAAAATACAAAGCACAACAGTAAACTATATTGAAAATAAGTATTTATTCAAGTAGTAACAGTATGAGACACCACATATTTTCAAATTACACTGTGCATAATGGAAATATTCAAAAGTTTTGTTCTCTTTATATTTTTTGGTCAAAGCAAATATCTAAAGTAAAGTAAAAAAATACCTGCTATTCTATACCAATACCATTAAACTACCTTCACAGTGGACACACATTTCACTACTCATGTTTTAGAAAGTTTGACTTTTGGTAAATATCATGGTAATAACAAAAAATGCTGACAATCTGCAACCATAACTGGTATTTGAAAATAGGTTTGGGGGTTGGGGTTTTTTTTTACATATACAGTTTATTCTTATTCTTTCCATTCATGACCTCTCCTTACAAATGCAAGGGTACAAAACACAGAAAATACATGAAAATTTCCTCCAAGTCTAATCCCTACTGGCATTTTTGTACATGACTGAAGGCTCCGAAATAAATCTTCTCTCTTTCCCTTTGACTAGCTAAGGTATAGGCCAACCCTGCCCAGACCTTGGAGTTTTGTGGTTTTGTTAAATAAAAAATAAAATAAAGGTGAGTTGGAACTATGCTCCGTGGAAATACAACCCACGCCACGCGGTGCAACTTGCCCGCGAACCGGCACGAAGCGACCCAGACCGGGGGCTGCCGGGGCCGCCGGCGCGCTGAGGGAGCCCCGGGGCTGCTCCGCAGGCAGCGGCAGGGCCCCTTGGCGGCCGCGGCCGCCGCTCCCCGCCGCAGGCCGGGCCCGGCGGGCTGACCCGCCCCCTCAGCCCCCCACACCGGGCCGCGGCCTCACCCAGCCCAACCCCGCCCCGCCGTCGCCACAACCGGCGGCCGCGCTCCGGCCCAGCGCCGCCGCCACCGCCCCCCCCCCCCCCCCCCCGCCCCGCGGCCCCGCAGGCGCCAGCCGCCGCCGGGGAGGGAGAAGAGGTGGGCGGGAGGGGAGGCACCCGCTACCCGCGCGGGGCCGGCCGGCCCGCCGCCGGGGCGCTGTCAGGGCACGGGTCCCCGCCTACGCGCCCCGCCCCGCCGCGGCCTGGCCGGGGCCTGCCGCTGCCGCTCCCCCTCCTCCGCGCGTCCCGCCGGGAGACTCGCCTCGGACAAGCCGCTCACTCTGCTTCCGCCATCTTCTCACCTCCCTCAGGGGGAGGCGCCGCGCAGGCGCGCTGGGCGCCGCTGGCGCCGGGCACGTGACGGCCCCCGCCGCCATGTTGTCGTTGGAGCGTGGCGTCGTCCGTGAGGTGCGGCGGCGAGGTCCGGGCTGTCGGCGGCTGGGCCTGGGTGGCCCCGCGGAGTCTCCCCGGTGGCTGTCGGGTCGCGGTCAGGTAGCAACTGGCTTCACATTAATGCAGGAAGGTTGTGGCGTGGAGCAGCAGCCTGCTGGGATAGGGGATCTGGCTTCCCTTGAGGCCCACAGTAGTGTGTGGTGCTGCGTGTTTAGGTGAGCATGGCAGCAGGGACAGTTATTTTAATTTTCCTGTGGCAGTAGTGCAGTTGAGGTATATGTTGCCAGGGCCTATGGCAAATAAGTTTTACTTATTTTGTGCTTTAGCTACAGTAGGAAAATGAAGGCAGTGATATATGCTGTTTTGAGAATGCCCTTGGGAGGTTAAGATCAGGAAAATACCTGCCTGTAGTGCTTTTCCACGTTAGCTGCTCAAGGACCTCATTAACTCTAACCAGGGCACTGGTGGTGAACGTTTAACTTCTCTGAGGGATATGAAACAAAGGGTCTTTTAGCCCCATTAGCTTAGCTTTCAGTTCCTTCCTATGAAATGCTGCCTCTGAGCCTTTCCCTGCTCTGGGGAAGACCACCTTTCTCTCTGAATTGACCATAATTTATCTAAGTTGAATGAATTCCTGTCTGTAGGTGGTAGCAGCTACTGCATATTGCCTGGCATAGATGAGCAAAGCCCAACCTCCATAAAGACAACTAGCCACTATACCACATAGGCCTAATTCAAATCTTACATGGGACATCTTGACAAACTCAGCACCTCACCCTCTCTTCTTCACAAAATGTCTTCCTGTAATGAAGAAATACCTTCTTTATCTTTGAATTACATAACACAGCCTGCAGGTATACTAGTCTTTTCAAATCTGCTTGTATTCCCAATGATACAGAAAGAAAGTGGCTACATTGGACAGAAGTGCTGGATCACGACACTTTAAATAGTTGACCGAGAACCAGGTGTGTGAGTGAAAATGAAATGTTGATAACAGAACAATAGGAAAAAATAGTAAAATGTAGGTCAGCAATACCTCTTTCTGCAGTTAGGTTGCTGTTTCCTCACGTAATGCAGTTTGACCAACTGATAATTGGACATGAGGGGGGGGAATGCCAGATGTCTAGCAGCTAGTTGGGATAGAGAAGTACTTTGCAAAGAAAAGAGTCTTGACAAGTGTCTTACAAAACTCGAATACCTTCATTTGATGAGCATTATAGATGAGCTTAAAGTGTTGAAGAGTGAAGCAGTCACACTGACCACAGATGGACTGCCTGTGATAAGTAATGACAATGTACCAGGTCTAATGAGGATGCCTGATTTCTATAAAAGATCATAATCAAAAGATGATTAAGTAGGAGAAAATAGGAATTTTCATAGGTTAAAAAAGAAGGAGGTGTAGGGAAAATGAAGACTTATGCTGGAATACTCTTGGAGATCTGGTAGGAAATAGAAAACATGTTGGAAATCCTGGTGCAAGATACGGGTGAGTTCAGATACAGCAAGGTACTTCCTGTTGTACGAAAAGGGTATGAGACTGTGTGGAAGCTGGGTGGAGCAAATTACTTTCTTTTGAGGGGGAAAAGAAAAACCCAACTGCTGCAGGAAGGTCAGGTAGCATGAAAAAAGTTCTGTACTTTGTAACCATGCCTAAGGTAAACAGCAAATAAGGCCTTAAGTTATTTTATCACTGATACGAGAAAGAGCAAGGTGTGTTGACTGGAAGTGCTGATCTGACGTAGCAGCCTGTAACTGAGCATGAAGAAGCTGAACTCCACGCTGTTCTAACACAGACATCCAGATGCAATGCTGATTGGAGCGTGGAGAGGGACAGTAGGAATAAGGAATTGTTTTTAATTCTTTACAGAAGAAAACAAAGGTTCCCTATTTCTTAGGATTGCCAGAAATATCTGTCTCTTCAGGAAGCGTTGGGCAATATAAATATGTGTTCTCAGAAAAGCTATTGATGTATTAAATAGGCAAAGTGGAAAGGAAATATTACTTGCAGTGATAAGGTGGCTTATGGTTAACAGTTTTAATGAAATACCTTTTATTAACCATTCCCCTTTGCTCCCCTTTAGTTAAAAAGCATCCTTCCTGTTTCTTTCTTAAAAAATATCTTAGCCATTTGGTCTATGGTAATTAAAGCTTCACCTGAACTGAACATACTGTCTTGTGGGCAGCGCACATTGCATGGATGCTTTAGGATTCTTACAGAAAATGTATTAGTCAACAGTTGTTGTAAGAAACACATTGCCATTGCTTCTGAGCAGCTCCTGTTGCCCATCAGCTCCGCGCTGGCTGCTGAAGGGCAGCATGCTACTTTTGCACTGGTTTTGTGTTAAAATCCTGAATTTTCTGTGGCTCCTCTCTGGTTGGCGTGACAAAATCACTGGAGGAGTCATGGCACGAAACCGATTGCAAAGGTGCAAAGCTAGCCGTGTCCAAGACTCTCTTCCCTGATGCGGGGATGGTAGCGATGGGTTTGGTTCTACGCAACAGCTCAGCCGGAGAGCCTGGTCCGCTGCTTACAGGCACAGCAGCTGCTCTCCACCAAGTACCACTGCAGGCGCTTGTGGCTCTTTACAGGAGGACAGTCCTATTTGCGCCTAACTAAAACGACGAGTTTTCCTCCTTCGCCCCTGCCGTAAGCGCAGCTCTGCCTATGGTGAAGCCCTACAGAACGGGCCGCTGCCAAAACAAGCCAGGCACCTAGAACTGAAGAGAGGCAGGTTCGGCGGACCCGGCCCAGCCACCCCGGCTTCGCGGTAGGCGAGGCACCGCCGGGCTGCCCGCTGCCGGCCGGTCCTGACTGCGGGACGGCGGCGGCGCTCCCCGCCTTCCTCCCGCCGCGCCGGCGCCAGGGCCGCGCTGCCGCCCAGCAGTCCCAGCATGCCTCGCGGTGGGCCGTACCAAGTGGCGGGGAGGCCGCGGTGCGCGCCCCCGCTCGGGGCGCGGGGAAGGGGGAAGCGGGGCCGTTAGGGTGGCTTCTGACCCGCCTGACCTGGAGCGACCCGCACCGGCGGCTTCGCTACGGGGATCTCGGCTGCCTCTGCGCCACCGCCACCTCCCCCCTTCCGCTTCGGCGTGGAGCATTCCGCTCCCCAGGTGTGCGCTGGAGTCCTGCGAGGAGAGCCCACGTAGCGCGCGGGGGGGAGGGGGGACACCCGAGGCGTGGCGCCCGCCTCGCCCGGGAGGCAGAGCTGCTGGCCGGCCGCTCCCGGAGCGGCTCCTCCTTCTTGCTGGGGGAGGGTCCGTGCTTCCCTCCTGCGCCGTCCCGCACGGCTCCGCGCTCTCCCTCTGCCCCTTCCCGCTGCTCCCCCCACCCGCCGTGGTCCCGCCCGCCCCGGGCTGGCGCCGTGAGGAGGGGGCGGGGCCGCGGCGCGCTCGAGGGTCGGCGGCGCGGCGCGCTTGAGGCGGCGGGGTGCGGCGGGGGTCGCGCAGCCGCCGCCGCCTCCCGCTCCGCCAGCCCAGCCCTCCCCTCCTCTCGCCCCCCCCCGCCGCCCCGGGCGGTGCCGCCCGCCGCAGGGGGGGATGCCGACGCAGCGGGACAGCAGCGGCAACAGCACCATGTCGGCTCCGGGCGGCGGAGGGGGTGGCCTCGGTGGGGACAGCACCCACCAGGTCCGGGTAAAAGCCTACTACAAGGGGTGAGTGAGGGCGCGGAGCCCCGGGGGCGGCAGGCACGGGAGGTGGGGCCCGGAGAGGCGGAGGCCGGCGTGAGGGGAGGCTTTCGCCAGCGCCCGCCGTAGCCCGGGGCGGAGCGGCGCGGCCGGGCCCGGCGGGGGGCGGCGGGGCCGGCGCCGCGCTGCCCTGCCCGGTGCCTCGGGAACGGCGGCAGCCCGGGCTCGGGTCTGAAGGAGACTCTTCTCCGGGGGCTGGGCGGAGCGGCGGCACTGGTGTGTTCGGGGTGCTCGCAGGGGCTCCCCTCCGGTGCCGGCATGCGGTGGTTTGGGAACAGCCCGGCTCTCCGCCGGTGACCGAGGTCAAGCACGGCTGCCTGCCTCGTCAGGGCTCGCTGCCCGCGGGTTTCTGTCAGCGGTGGTTCTTACAGCGCGGTACTTTTAACACCAGGTTTTCGGTGCGTTTACTGTAACGTTACGATCTCACGTCCTGGATACCCACACGCTTGTAGGGGAAAAGAAAAAGAGGGAAGGAAAAAAACCCCCCACAACGAGACAGCCACGTTAACGTGGCTTTCCAGTGCTGCTCCGAACCGGGGTGAGGCTCCAGGACTTGTGTTCGGAAGAGCCTCTCCCCGGCTGTCGAGGTCAGCGGGGAGCCGGTGGGCTGGGGCGGGGAGCGGGGCCGAGCTGGGCCCGCAGGGGCTGAGCAGGGCCGGGCCTCCGTCCTGCTGCGGGGACATGGCCGGCAAACGGGGATGTACCTGAGGGGCCTCCCCTGCCCTGCTGCCCACGCACCCCGAGGCCCTGGTTGTTTACCTGCTGTCAGTCATAAGCGTGTATTCCTCCATAACGCTCTACTAGGTGATATGTGCCAAAATTCATACTTAAAAAAATATGTTCAGGGTCCAGCTTTGGGCCGGGTCTCTGCGTGTTAAGTGATATCCAGGTCTAAAGGAGGAGGGCGTTTGGATGAAAACCTACTTCATCAGTTTTTGGGCTGTTTCCTAGGGAGTGAGTGACTTCTGAGGGAGTCTGTGAATGGTAACTAAGACACATTCTACTGTCAATTAGGTTTCTGCTGTAAAAAAAAAAAAATATGCTAGAGGTCTGCACAATGACAATGTGAATGTTGCTGGTCTAATTCAATGGCTCTCCAACAATAACATATAAGGCAGAAGAAGTGTTCTGCTTTGGGTTCGCAAACCCCTAACAGTTACAGGACCTAACCTTAAAAGTTTGAGCGCAAGGGTTGACAGTGGTTCCTTGGGCCATCAAGCTTAAGAGGAGGTGATCTAAGCAAAAAAAAAAAAAAAAAAAAAGTAGGTTGCGTTTTTGGATTAAGATTGAACAAATAATACTCTCGACTGCTTCCTTCCAGTTACCCGGATTAAGTACCAGAAAAGATTTATTACATTTACAGTATTTACTCTCTGGCATCTCTAGCTTTATAATTTTAAGGAGGGGTATAGAAAACATGCTGAGCATTTGGTATTTGCTGCCGTGTTTGATTTCTGGCCTGTGTCTGCTTTGGGGCTTTTCTTGACAAAAGTCTATAGAAGTACCGTAGAGACTGGCACAATCTGTGGCTTTAAAGGACATGTGAAACACTGTCAAAGTAATAGTATGTGAAATTCTAGGCTCTTTGTTTTACGTTCCCTTTAATCCACCATTTCTTAAAAACATGGAGATGCCCCTGGCTATCAGCTTGCAGAAATGTTCATTTGGTCAGGCAGTGAACTAAACTGGGAGCTGTTCCGGGTTAAAATCATTTATTTTTCTTCTGATGGGTCAGTTTTAATCTTGATTGTTTCCACATGCAATCACATGAATTCTTCCTTTAGCACAGGGAGGCTATGGTGCAAGAACAGAGAGAAAGCGGCTCAGGGTTGTGGGAGTGAGGAAGAAAACTGCTACATTGCGTAGGAATGCTGGCTCGTGACACTTTAAATACTAGGTAATAATTTCACAGACACTGGAATGTTTCTTTTGAGTCTCATCTATTGACTTTTTATCTGTTAATGCAATTATCAGTTTACTTTTTAATAATGACACTGAGTCACATAGGGTGTTGGTTAACCATTGTGAATACCAACAAACTAACAAGCTGAATGCCTTAGTCATGATTTGTTTTGAGATCTAAAGAAATTATTCTCTCCACTTTCTTACAACAGAAGGTCTCATGCCCACTTCTCAGACTAGCACTGTCAAGAAGCGGGTATCAAAGCAAAACACTTTACCTGCACACACTGAAACGATTTGGAGACTGAGGCTCTAAACGCTGATATCAGAGGCAGCATTTTCCCCTTTTGTCAAATAAACTGTCTCAAGGCTAGAGCTGGATAGAGGATTTAATGGGAAATAGTGTTAATCAGCAAATGTTAATCTCTCTTAATTTCATTTTAATAGAAGCATTTAAATGGGTTGTAGGAGTTATTGTGAAAGTCTTGCTAGGAAGGTCTTTTCAACTTCCAGAAGGATTTTTCTGGTTACAGAAAAAAAACCCCAGCAACTCAGAAGCACAGATTTGTTCTTGAAATGGTTGGGAATCCGATAGTCAGGATACTCGCCTGGGGCTCGAGACGCCGCGCTTGCCGACTTGGAGTAAAGAGCCAAACCTGAATCCCCAAAACATGGCTTGGTCTGGCCAAGAGCCTAATTGCTTTTCTCAGCCAAGACAAAGACTTTCATGAAGAACTCTTTGAAGGGTCTTTGTTTCATTCAACTGTGCAGTGGTAATTCTTTATCTTAAATTCATGAAATATGTAAAACCAGGAAGGAAAATTTTCCTAAAATGAACAGAGATCATGAGAATAAGAGGATGGGAGTTCCCAGAGACTGGGGAATTAGGACATTAGGTTGAGTTTATCCAGGTATTTCTTTCTCTCAGGTAAGCCGCGCTTATCTTTCTTATAGGGCTGGCTGTTTAAAATGCTGAAAATAGTCTTATCTATTTTAAAGAGTTACCGTAATCTGTGCAGTGTATGTAATAGAGGTTCCTGAGCGAGTGCTTAGGAATTTACTCCATTACACCAAATGTTTACATACATTTTTGTTGATACAATAACAAAGTGTAGCAGCTTCAAACCTGTGGCACCGGACAGCATCTGTAACTGCAACCATTTTGGCTTTCTAATACTATTCAAAGTTTACCTTTTGTCTTATTTATTGTAGATGCTTTTTGTCAGTTCAGTACAAGAAGCTATTATATCATTAGTACATATGGGGAGGATCGCATTGTAACAGTAGAGAACAGGTGGGAATAATACACTGCTTGTGCACTAGGAATCCTGTAGAATTAATTTTGTTGACTTAAAAAACCCCAAAAAAACCCCCAAAAAACCAAACAAAAACCCCACAAACTTGAAGTACCATTTTCTGTCATGATTAGAACTGCTAGCTTGCTTTCTTTCAGTGCCTGGCATAGATTTTGCACTGTTTTAACTGTGTAGGCTGTAATGTACGTTAGACTTTTAATATAGTTAAAGGCATAGGTTACCAATGCTTTGCCCACCTTCAGTTTGATTTCGTTCAAATGAAGAATATTCCTGACAGTCCTCTCATGATACATGTTAAACTTGCTTCTTTCCTTAATTTTAATGCATTTACGTGAGTGGGAAAAGTGTGAGGAAAAAAAGTTAAATTTTAATTGTAAAATCAGAATGTACCTCCATAAATATTTCCAGGAAACTAATTTCTTAAGAATTTTTGAGTTCTCGCATCCTTTCTTTATATTATTCTTCGTCTTGAGCACTTTCTGATCAATTCTTCAGTTCAATGTCTTTTGTTGTCTGTTGAGGATCAAGTTCCACATAGGAGAGTGTTCAGCTTAAGAAAGCTTTGGTTTAAGCATATGAACACATTTTCACCCCTTCTTGCTGGTTCAACGTTGATTTGATTTTCTGGTGATATATTTTTTTCCAGAAAAACAGACTGGGGGAGCAGGTGATTTGAGACCTCAGACTTCCACTGGGGAGAGATGCTTTAAATTGTTCTGAATGGCAGTGCCTGCACCTTACGGTAGTGAAACGATACTGAAGCAGCAGAATTCTCCAGGAGTCCTGTATGGGTTCATTTCAGTGAGCTATAATTAGACATTATCAAAAGCCTTAATGACTGACCCAGGTGTATGACAGATATGTGGATATGTAGATAATAAGTGATTATGTATCTCTATATTTCCACATACATAATATGGGATAGCTATATTAAGCTGCAGGTGGAAAAATCTAAGGCAGTAGTCTTTGTTCTTACAGTGGGTTGGTCTCTCACAGAAGTTGAAGCTTAGAAGTGAAAAATGAGATACAGGTATTTAATTGCCATCAACTGTTGGCAATGGGGGTTTTTTTGTTTTGTTTATTTGGCTGGTTGTGGGTGAGTTTTTTTTGTTAAAGGACGTTATGACTGTTGGATGATCTGTAAAAGAAAAGGCATGAGAAAAGCTGTTTGATTTCAGAGGAAAGGTGGGGAAGGTAGCGATGAGGTTCATGGTCTTTTAGAGATATTTAAAATCTCTTCTCTAGTGTTCATGTTTAGATCTACCATTTGCATTTCCTCGGTCATCCTGTGGTTTATCTTTTTCTGATTATTACATTTGCAGGGTATTGATTTAGGCAGGCCTTTTATTAGTATGAATAAAATGATCCTTTATTAATATTTATGGAGGATATAAATGACAACGTTTGAACTGAAAGTAATTCCGGACAAGTACTCTTGTTTATTTCTGTGTTTCCTACTCACAGGTCTCTGATTAAGACCTATTACTATAGTACTAAAACAAATTTGAAAAACTGTGGTGCTTCCATAGTAAGAGTTAATTGACACATCCAAATGTGATGGTGCAAAGGGCATGCTTGAATCAAATTTTCTTCTAATTCCCTGTGTGTGTCAGGAGGAGACAAATAAGGATATTATGCCTTAGAATAGCTTTATAACAAACACACTTATTAAAAGCAGTGCATAATCTTATCTTCATCAGAAGGGCTATTTTCAAGAAATTTTTTCCCACGTCTTAGTGAAAGAAAGCATTTCGTATTTTTTTTCGTGCAAGGCAGCAGACTATGGTCCACATTAACGTTCCTTTGTTCTTTAACTTAGCCTACAATTTTTTGTTTAAAATGCCAGATTTCTTCTCAGTAGAGTTTAACTTCATGTCTTAGCTTGAGTGAATACAGCTTTTTCCTAATGAAGACATCATCGCTGCAATGCTAGGTGCAAGAAGTGTGGAAAACACCATATAATGCAAAGGTGTGATAACAGAACCACTCTGGAAGTGAGACCTGTCTCAGTGGAAAATGTCAGTGTCATCAGTATAGTTAAAATGGCAAAATAAAGCTTGTAGGAAGACCTGAAATCTTTCAGTTTCTGTGTTCTGTAAAGCTGGCTTCACATCTCTAGGAAAAGTGTGCTAAATGTTGCTTGTAGAACCTTATTCATACTTACATCTTTTTTTTTTTTTTTTAAATATATTGCTATTAGCTAGGGTTCTCTGAAAGACCGATTAGTGTTTGTTATAACAGAAAGGGTAAGATCTTCCAAATATATTTAATAACTGTCTGATACATGCCCTGTTGGAGGTATTAGAGTAGTAATGTAGAGAACTTGCTTAAATTCTGAAATAATTAAACTCTCCTTTTATTTGAAAGGCAACTATTTTGCTACTTGAAGGTAGCAACAAGTAGGAAGAGGGTTTTTTTTCAGTTGGTACTAGCTTTTACTTTATAGATACGGAGGGAGTCCTGGGCTGTTCAGTACATCTTAACATGGCGACTTTTTCTGTTCACTGTAGTCCAGGTAAATCTATTTTAAGTGGACTTGAATTATCAGGTTTGAAAAACTGCTGAACAGCTTGTACTAATCTTTTTTTAATCTTCAGTTTTTGCTAGAGCATCAGTGATTACTGGCTCTTGGGATTGTGGTCTGTCACCTAACTCTTCTTGCTTGTCTGACCATAGTAGTCGTGTAGTCACTGCTGCCTTTAACATACCCTCTCCCATTACTGACTAGTTCAATCGCAAAATAAACTGCAATAGTTGAAATACTTAACTCCGACTTCTCATTGCCCTTCAGAACTTAACTTTTTGTTTAAGAAAATTTTCCAAGGTGAATATATCTGCACTAAAATGTGAATGAGTGAATGAATGAATAAATGAAGGGATGGTAAACTTTAGCACAAAATCAGTGAAGTTGCTAAGTAAGCAGTGCCTTATTTCCTTCCCTGAAAAACAGGAAATACAGGTTAAGGCTTTGCCTCCTAATACAGCCTCCTGGGTTTCTCTTTGGTTGATGCCTGTGTGTTTAACAGTAATGCACTGTGAAATCCACATCGGTTTGTAGAGACAAATGGCGGCATTGGGTTCGCAGTTTGTGCATTTTGAGAGAGGATGCAAAGGGAGAACGTTGTATCGGAGAGAACAGAGTTTGCCTTGTGGGATGGGCGCAATTGAGTGTTTCAAATGAAGCCCCATTTGCCCCAAAGTACTGTACTGTGTCTAAATACTGGGGTCCAGATATTGTTTTGTCTTGCATTTTGTCTTGTGTGGAAAGAAGAGGAGCAGCTCCTCAACCAAATAATGTAGTAGCTTTTTGACTGCTTTATTCAGATTATTGAAGAGGTGTCATTTTTTCACTATCCTAACCATTTACTGGAGTCTTTCCCCTAACTAAACTAATCATGCTCATAAATCCAGAAATAGGCTAGCTGTTCTTCTGGAGTGCTTAGAAATTGCTAGTTTATTTTATTCATGCTGCTGAACTTAAAGGAGCCTCAGGCAAGCATGTTTATTGCATATATTCTCTGCGACTCCTGAAAGTGGTTCAGGTTCAGTGACCACAGTATGTTATGTTAAGTCACCTTCTTGATACCACTCTGCCCATGCTCAAGATGATTTAAAGATGTTTAACTTGCCGCATAGGTACGCTTCAGTCTGGTAGGTATGTTGATGTGAATTTTGACCAGATATAAACTTTGTCTGTTGCTTCAATTATTTTTTTCCCCCCACCAAATAGCACTGGTGGCTGGCACCAACTGAAACAAATCCCAACTAGCCGAGGTTTTTATGGGAAGATTAGTCTCATAGCTCAAACATTGGGCAAATACGACATGTTTGAAGAGTAGTGTTGTAAACAACCTTCTCGTATTTTTTTCCTCCACCTTCCTCTGAACTGTATCTCTGGAATCCTGTTTAAATGACTGCAACTGTGAGTCACCTGTTCCCCTTTAAGGCCCAGCAAATACCAGAACAATGGGTCAGCGTTTTATGTTAACATATTTAAAACACCATGTTAACTAACTCTTAATCTTAACAGAAACACCCTTTCTGCATAACAGTAAAGTAGTGAATTTTAATTCTAAGTATATGTCTCTCTGTCAGCCTTCCCTGTCATTGTGGTGAAGCATCACGGGTCTCTTTTTTAAAGGCACTTTCAATATTTGGTACATCCCTCCTAATCTGGTGGAAAACCTGTTTAATATTTTTCACTAATTTTTCATAACATCTACACAATCAAAATTTTGTTGGAGAAGGTGTATTCATTCTTACAACATTTTGATATCTAATAAATAACTGTTAAAGAGCAGGCAAACCCAGCAATACATTAATAATGTTCTTCAAAATTTTTGCAGCATTTAATTCTTTGGTTTCCACTGGTATAATACATCTCATTTCTGTGTGTGGTGAGTATCTGCTGCAACTCGTGTCATAGTTATTTGGGCATTTAAATCTTAATTTTTCTTAAGCAGATACCTGGAGGATTAAATGTCAAGTAGTTGGTAATAAAAATCACTTGGAGCCTGACTTTGCTATAGGAAGGGAACGTAGGTGCTAATGGTTTACTAACATTACTTTAAGATTTTTTAGGGGGCCGCAACAGGGGTGGGTTTTATATTAGTGATATATGGAAGGCATTAGAGCTGATGATCAAATGCTACATTGCAGTATAATTTCTCAAATTTATTTTTCTCTTGCTCAGGGACATCATGATAACATATTTTGAACCTTCCATCTCATTTGAGGGACTGTGCAATGAAGTTCGAGACATGTGCTCCTTTGACAATGAACAGCTTTTCACCATGAAATGGATTGATGAAGAAGGTAAATCGATGCTTGGTCTTTTGACAAATATTTGATCAATATTTTCCTCACCTGTCTAGCTCTCCCCTCCCTTTCATCTTTTCCTTTCCCTCTGCCTTCATAGGATAAGCTTATAAAACACACTTCATAAGTATGTCTTTAGAAATAGTAAATCCCACTCAAAAAATAATGGTTATCCAATGCCTTTGTAAGTATATCTTAATGGAAAGGTCGTTGTTTCAAATGACCTAGTGTGGAGAGCTCTACTTTTTTTACTGAATAAATAAATTAAAACTCGGTGATTATCAAAATATTAATTCAGTTAGCATTTATTAGGAAGAGAATGGAAAGTATTCCCTTATACTGCTGAAGAAGCACGTGGTTCCCCTTAAGTCTTAAACCTTTGCTAGTTAAACTAACCTTCAGTGATACAAATTACAGTATTTGTCTACAATATTGATACTATTTAATATATAGTTGAGTTGTACATGTAACCAAAACGGTTATATTTTGAGTGTTTGTATCAGCTGTTACTTTAGCAACCTATTAAAACATAACTATTAGTAAAACTTTTTTTTCCTAACTATTGAAAGAGAAATTACTTGTCCAAGTAGCTTTTCATCAAGGTGTAGTAGTAACAACTTCGACTGAGAACTCATCATCTCTAGCGCTTACATTATCCATGTTCAAGGTTACCTTGGATGAAAAAAAATTCAGAGCCTGTTCTCCCTTTTCCTTAACAGACATAGTCCAGTTGAGCTGTATGTATACATTAGTAATTTTTTGAAAAGGTTATTTGTAGTTCTGATTTTCTTTGTGGAATTGGTATATTCTACACATAGGTTTTGAGCTACTAAAGAGATGTCTGAATTATGAAATAGCTGTTGAGCTATTTTAGCATGCTAAGTACTTGATGCAATACATAAAAGGCCATAATGTGCAGTGATTTGTTGGCAGTGATTAGTATTTGTATGCAGTGATTAGCATAAATGGTGCTTATAGAACTGTTTCCTCCCCTTCTCACAGCTTTCCCAGTCAAAATTGGGCGAGTGCAAGTTTATTCAGAGCTTAAAGCTAAACATGGACCAAAGCTGATTTTTGGAAGTGCTATATGGGCAGGTGTGTTGAAGATTATGCGGTCTTGGGAATCTGGGCAGGGTTTCTCTTTTTTTTTTTTTTTCTTTCTCCTTTCTTCCTCTCATCATTCCCAAGTTATTTACACCAGGCAGATGCAGTAAAGTAAAATGAGCGATGTTTATGCCCGAACTTCTGTGGAGAGTTGAAGGTGTACATGATTAGTAAGCTTGCTGTTTTGTTTTATCTTGAGGAGGATAATAGACTTCTCCCTGAAGAGGGAGAGTTAGTCATAGTAATAAGTGCATATCTTTTTAATGAAACATTTGTAGAAAGTTTTGTGTAGATTCAGTGGTTTACTTGAAGGAACAGTTCTGTCTCAATTTCTGGTCTTTAGAGACAGGTTTTAAAAAAGAGGAATGCTGCTGTTAGGCTAAATTTTTTTTATGTTTTCACATAGGATTCGGTTTTCACAAGCAATCCGTGTTTGCTTTAATCATTGACTTCCAGTTTAATGTCAGTGGAGAAAAAGTTAATCTGGCAGAGGAGTGTGTTTTTAAAAAAAAAAAAAAAATCCCCATCTTTATTATGAGTAATTCTTGCATCTACAATGCGTGGCTTCTTGCCAGGCCCTTGCCTCATCTCTTCCTCTCTCTCCACCACTCTTTAGTGTTTTCAGTTGGTATTCTTTCTAGAAACTCATAATTTGCTTTCTTGGAAAATTCCTGTATTGCATCCTCTTCATGAAAACTGTAGTTCGCTCTTTAATAGTAGCGTGAGGAAATGCGTGTACAGTGGACTGGTACTTGTTGTACTACTAGCTATGCTTCTTGTAGACAAGATATGGTATCTAGGCCATCTCTTCTCTGCTTCCTGACTAAATTGCTTGATCAGATGTGTGACTAAACTGGATTTACCTAGTCACTAAGGTTTTTATTTGTCATATACTAAATGTCTTTTCAGCCTTTGCAAGATGCAGAGCATCGTGTACAACTACTTCTATTTCATAGAGGTAATGGTACACAAAGGCAGACCTAATATAGTTGAGTGGAATCACTTTGAAAAGTGCTCAGATGCAACTGGAAAATAGAATGAACTTGATTTTATTTTAGACAAATTTCTATTTTACCTGTATGCGGTCAGTTTGTCTTACCTCTGTCTTCTGAAATGTCCTGTAGGATGGACACTAGCCTTATGTTTGTGTTCAGTCTCTTGTTTCTTGCTATATAACTCAATAGTAAATATTTTCCTATGACGCTTATCCCAGCTGTCTTTGGCTGCAAAATTCATACTACTCCAAACTTGTTGAAAGAGTATGTCTATAAACCTTCTGTTCCTAGTTTGAAGCACGGTGTATATTCTCGAGAGCCTCCTTTTCTTCTGCCAAAAAGAAACACAAAACTGTTTGCACAGGTGTCAGAAACAAATGAAGAAAAACTGGTTTGTTGATTCTCATAGTGAGTGTGAATAAATATAATTGTTCCTTCTCCTCCCCCCGTGCTCTGCACTGTGTGAGTTTATGCAGTGGGTAGGCAGTTTGATGTCCAGATATGCTGATTGTAGGGGGGAGGTGGTATGGTGAAAAATGACTACAACTGGCTTCAAAGACTCGTTTTGAAGATTATGGCATGCGGAAAAGAATGAAGACAGAATGCTGCAAATGGACAGTTTACATTTATTACTAATATTTTGGCAATAGAAAAGAATGGATACGTTAGAAACAAAACAAATTAACTGGAAAAACTTTTGTAGGGTGAGTTTTAAATAGCCTCCTGTGTGCTAGGTGTATGGTTCTACTGAAAAGCCTTAGCAATGCCTGTATTAATTTTGGTATCTTGTAGTACAAAACAAAAAGAGAATAGTTAATGGACTGTTGCTAGTTAGCTTTCAAACCATGGCATTGACCGAAGACTCAGAGCAGTAAAACTTTCAGATTGGATCCAGTTCAGCTGAGATGGAAATTGTTCTGCCTTCCCCCAATTCAGTTACCCACAACCAGTTTACCGCAGAAGGGTGTGGAAAGGAGTATTTCTGTGAAAAATTTGAAATGTTATATGACAGTAGGCGGCTAGCTGTGTGGGATTTTGGCTAGAAAGAAGCTTGTTCTGCTCGCATGCTAGAGTACGATCAGGCAGAGATAAATCCCATGTTCTCATACTTCTGTTCTGTTCTCATACAATCTCCATCTTCTGTAGGTGGCGGAGAAAAAAAAAGTTGAACTAATAACCAGAAGTATTTTCTTTCTTTGGGGCAGTCATGATTCAGATTCAACATTGCTTTAAAAATGTTTCAGTTGTAGTAATATTTTGAACAAGGTTTCTTCTTTTAGGGGGATAATTTTTTTATAATGTTACCAATCTGCATCAGACACCGAAGAAAACGTTTTGTTGCATGGCTGTTCTTTTCAGTCTTTATAGCAGTTTCCAAACACTGATAGACACAGGTGATCAGTGAGAATATCAGATGAAATCTTTAGATGAATCTTGAGAAACAGGTAAAGTACAGGCTGTGTGTCCGAAGGAGTATGAACCACGGCTAGAATTTAAGGTCCTTCTTGCTCCTGATCCTAAATATAGCAGATCTCTAGCTTGATCTCCTTTGTTCCTCACCCACCCCTGTCCCTAGGTTTTAAACCTACCTATATGGCAAAATTGCCCTGATGTAGTTAAGTGCTGTTTAATGATTCTGAAATACCTTTGTGGATACTTGTTATTTTTTTAGAAACGTAAAGTAGATATCTACAAAGAGACCTTAGTCAGTCCTCAACTGTTACTTCTGAAACACAGATTTGTTAAAGCAATGCAATGCAGTCTTGTCAGAGAAACTTTAAAATACATGCCAAATGCTTGTATGATAATCTGCTCCATCTCAAATGGTCAGCAAAAGCTGCAATTGTTTTATAAAAAAGAAAAAAAAACCTAAAACCAACTCACACTTTTTTCCTGCCTTGGTGCCCTTTCTTTAAGGGATTTTACTTCAAATAGTCCTGTGAGTGTGAAAGTAGTTGAAAATCAGAAAAATGGGGTGTTTTCACTTAGGTTACATGATTTGTCCAATGCCTTGATTGAAGTTTGAGGAAAGACTAGCGGTCTAACTGCTGGTTAAAGTCTTGGCAATGTTGAAGCAGCTGTAAAAATAGAATTTACTCCGTTCTAATTAAAAATCTATGAAATAAAGTGGAATCTTAGAAGAATTTTAGGTGCAGGAAGATAACCTGCACCTCCTGTGCTGAAATGATGTGTAACCATGCTTGTAGCAGACCAAACCAGTAATGTTTTGTGATTATGATCTGCTTGCCCCTTGGGAATATCTTGTATTTTTATTTTCCCTGAAAGCATTCAATATGACTGTATTTTCAGGTGTAGTCTCTGAACAGGGTTAAAAATAAATACTACCACACTTGAAAATATTGTTCTGTTTTGCTACAATAATTATCTTAGAACCGACTGTGAGGGAACTGTTGAATGGTACAGAACTAATTGGATTGAGTTTTGTATTGTTCTCTTTTCTTTCTACAGGGGATCCATGTACAGTTTCTTCTCAGCTGGAGTTAGAAGAGGCCTTTCGGTTGTATGAACTAAACAAGGATTCAGAGCTTCTAATTCATGGTATGGTGAAATTTACTATTTTTCATGTTCGTACCTGTGAATAAGTGGAATTTTTACCTTGCATTATCTGTGTCTTTTGCACAGCTTCCTCAATTAAAGCCTGTTGTGGCATTCTGTCAAGAGGATGCTGCAGACCATGCACCGCGCTTTTTAGCTGTCAGCACTTTGTCAAAGTTCTTTATTAAATTAAGGGAGGAAAAATACTTTGCAGTTAGTTTATTAAAGAAAGACAGCCCCTGTCTCTCTCGTTCATTCAACCCAAGTGCCTTTGTATGCTTGTTGGCAATGAGTGGTAGAAGATACATAGTACAGTGTCCTACACTTTGTTATTGAGAAGTGCTTTAGAGTAGCATCTATATTAGGAAAAAAAGTTGATGAGCTCCATTTGTGATGCCAGATTAGTCAAAAGTTTGACTTTTCTGAAATTAAGTACTTTAGACCAGTTTTGAACCTAATAATATCATGCCCGTTTGATGTGTAATTGTTCAATCTTTATTTTTCAGGGTCCTATGCCTATTTTGGTAGCTTCTGCAGTATATTTCTCTTACTGTTTGTAACTTTTTACAAGTAGAAGATAGATTTCGGTTTAACAGAGATTACAGCAGAAAAGCAGGGGATCATTGTAAAGAGTGTTAGTGGGTGTGTTACACTACAGTGTCTTAACATGGTCCTTCTCTAAAAGGATGCAAAAAAAAATCTAGTTCACCGTGAGCTCATTTGGAAGGAAGAGACAGCTTTTCAGCTTCCCACAAAGACTTTTAAAAAGTGGAAGAAGGATGTAATCTGATTCTATATGTATTTCACTGTTTCTGTATATATTACTTCAGTATGCTTTTTGATCTGCCCTTTCTCTGTTTATTTTCGTGTTTGATAAGGTTCTGACTAAACCAGCACCAGGGCTATTGCTCCCCCGTTATACTTCTCTCTGACAGTTACTGAAGCTAAATAAGATGAAAAAATGGCTAATGTAGACAAGATCATACGTAGCTGTTAGGACACTGTAATATAATACATTTATATACTTATTAAATATTAAGTATTAAATATATTAATACATCTATATACTTATCTATTTGATACTTAATATTTAATATATAATAAAATATATTTTATATACTTATTTAATATCAAGTACTGACTGTGATGATTGGTCACGTGAGAAACCAGAATAATTTTTTTCTAGTTACTTTCTTTAGGAAATAACTTGGTTTATTCTGCCTTTTTGCTCATTTCACCGTTATGTCCAGCAAAAGGGTTTTGTGGCAGCTTTTCAGCTCACCTGCTCTTGCTCAAGGTTTTGTTAAAATGCAGTCTGTGCTGTCTTCCTAAATGGTTGAATGCCATTCAGAAGTGTTGTATTTAACCCAAAGATTTATTTTCTGTCTGAAATAAAAATTAATCAGAAGTTAATGTTTTTATTGCAGTATTTCCTTGTGTACCAGAACGGCCTGGCATGCCTTGTCCAGGAGAAGATAGTAAGTAGTCATTTTAGTTAAGAAGTACAGAAAATCAGGAATTCAGATTTCCTGTTTTGGAAGATTTTGGTATTCAATGGTTTGGCATCCTACACTTATGAATATTAATAATGCAGATCTCTACAAATTAAGTATTTAAAAGGAATAGAAAGTCTTGCTAAACTTAAATGTTGTTTATCACTTCTGAATCATTGTTAATAAGCATTTCACATTCCTGTTCCCTATCCATGTCACTGTGCTTTCCTTGCTTCTGCCTCTTCTATCGTGACAATTTTTTATCCTATTCCTCTCTTTTTGATAGGTGCCAGATTGCTGGCTGACTAATGTGAACAAAGGCTGGTAACCATTTAGAGATCTGTGGTTAATTAATTTTAAATTGATGTTGAGGTACTATCAGGAATATTCTCTGAAAACCTCTAAGTTATGTTAGTTGATGTACTAGACGTTGAAGAGGTTATTTTCTCTCTGTCTTAAAGTTTTATAAAAGAGCATGTGTATGTTATGGACACACACGTCTGTCAGCTCGATATCTAAGTCTCTGACAAATGTAAATTTGCTTAAAAGTGAACTTTGACAGTATGGATAAAGCTACTTTTCTGAAAAAATGAGGTTGCAGACTGAATCAGAAATAGATTTGCATCTCAGTGTAGTTTTGTATATTCTCATTTTCAGTTTTGGTTCCTGACATGCCTCTAGTAATAAAAAATAAAAACTAAAAAAAAAAAAAAACCCCAAACAGTGGCAGCTGTGGATCTACAACACTGGAGGATTTGTGCAAGCAATCTTATAAATCAGGGCATGCTCCTGAAATTCACCTTCTTTCCTCCTTCCCTTTCCCCACAGCTCCTCCCCAAGTTTAGGTAAGGCAGGTGCATACTTTGCACACAAGCATTTGTATTGTTTGAGCAGTTTTCCTTCTCTTGACTCACTGTTCCTTTTAACTTTGGAAAAGCGGAATTAACTTTCAGTTGATCAGAATATTCTACTTCAAATTTTCTCCAAAACTTAAAAAATGAAAAGATACTTGGAACATTACTCTGTGTTTCTGTAAGGTGCAGGAGTGAAACTTTACTCTGCAGATAACTCTACACAGAAACATCCGTGAGAAGATATTGTAGTGCTGTGTTTATATTTTTATGGATATAATCGTATGTTTTTCCTCTTAGAGTCCATTTATCGCCGAGGCGCCCGCCGGTGGCGAAAGCTCTATTGTGCAAATGGTCACACTTTCCAAGCCAAACGATTTAACAGGGTGAGACTCTTGTTGGGTACTTAAAACCATGGTACAGGGATGTCTTGTTTTCGTAATTACAGTGTCACTGCCTTGAAAAATTATAAGGTGGTTTTATTCTCATTTGTGTTGTTTGTCTATAGTATGTAGACTTTTGGTAACCCTGTCATTTCAGGAAATGTAATCATTATTAAATTATCAGGAATTTAACTAGAAAAAAATAAATCAGTTGCAATTCACTTTACGTGTACTCTGAAACCATGATATCAATTATATAAATGTTCCCGTGTTCCCTTAAAATCTTCCCGGAGGGCAAACTTGAACACTGGCATTAGATGACTATGAGCTGAAAGTACATTTTCTGTTCTTTAAGTTCTGGGAGTAAAAAGGTCTGAACTTACTTATGATGCACAGACTTTTCTTTCATGACTTTTAAAGGAAAAACTGAGATGTTTCTCCAAACAGCCTGCTTATGATGGCATGTAATCAACTGAAAATAACAAGCATTTGTAATATTTTCAAGAAGCAATGGTCAAATATAATTAGCTAAGGACCAAGAAGGTTATCTGTTGTCTTTAGAAAAAGCAACAGCAAAAACCAAACCCAAAATGTTTGAATAAGTCAAGTTCCTTGACAGCTTCAATAATCTTTCCTTCTTTTCTAAGCTTAGTGTATTGTGTGCTTAATGGTTGAGATTGTCTCCACTAAACTTCATCTTGAGCATCCTTCATATCTTAACTGCCTTTTTTTTGTTTGACCTCTTCCTGGTCAAAGGCTGTGAAGGCACCATAGTTTAATCACTTTCCACTCTTGCTTTCATAGACACCCTGTTCTCATGGTTCTTTTGAGTTGTTTTGTGAATGTCCTTCAGTGAGTGGTGATCTTCCCGTTTCCTGTTCTGTGGTGGTTTAACGTGTTGAAGCTTTTGCTCTCCTGCCTTCCTCTGTACAAATGTAAGGACTGATCTACACAGAGAGAGAAGGAGACGCGTAGCAAATTAGCTTGGGCACAGCAGCCTGCCGATTCAGCTGCAATGCTTTTGACCTGGAGCTGGCTCATGTCTCTCTGGGTCTGTGTGCAGCAGAAGAGGCTGGCTGTGCCTGCACCTTTCTGTGTAGATGCGTGCTTTCTCTTCGGCAGTTGCTGCTTACCGTTCAGTTCTAATTTTATATCCTCTGTATCGTATCTGCCTGTTTGTTCTTAAACTTTTTAGATAGAGACTCTTGGTCTGGTGGCAAGTTCAGTAGGGGTCTCTCTGATCTCCTATCCTGTGCTCTTTATTAATGACAATGTGGCTGAATAGTTTTTGTTTAGTTTTGCTCTTTAATCAGTTTTGTTGATTTCTCATTCTAGAGAGCTCACTGTGCCATCTGCACTGACCGAATATGGGGCCTGGGTCGCCAGGGATATAAATGCATCAATTGCAAACTCCTTGTTCACAAGAAGTGTCACAAACTTGTCAGTATTGAATGTGGCCGTCATACACTACAACCAGTAAGTAAAACTTACCTGAAAAGTTGTCTTTAAAAAACAATGAACCAATCAAACAAAAAAGCCCATTTTATACTAATGGTTTTCAGACTATAGTCTGCAAATAGTCACAGTAGATGAAACATCGTTCTTTATGGTTACTGTGACGCTTTGCAAGAAAGTTTGGGAATCACTTAGCAGAATGTCACTTTAGTGGCGAGACGGGCATCTAACTTTCACATCTGATATTTTTTCCTGTGTCAAATGTAAACATGTAAGTGATATTTATCTCATCCTTCACTATATTGTTACATAGCGCACACACACACAAACTATTTTGCATCTTTCAAGTGAGCTACAGGTAAAATAAATTCTCTAAACATCTGTTAGATTATTAGACTGTTTCCCATTTCACAGAAGAGGAAGATGAAGTGCAGAGGTTTTGACTTTTCGCCCAAGAAATTCAATCATTTTTATTAAGTCTCCAGAAAAATTTAGATGATTACTGCTCCTGGTTTAATATTAAAAGCAGACAGCTACAGGTCTACATTTTGTTAATTCATTTGGCTAATATATGTACTGCTGAAGTACTTGAGCTTTTCTGGCTTGTTTCTCATCTGCTATACTTCTTTTCTCTGTTGTACTAAGTTGTCACTTCAACAGCTTCTGGAAACATGTTGTAACGTTTGGAAAATAGGTAAAATAAGGACTGCAGTAGTTTCTTTTATTGTGTATGGATTAGAGCAGTAACTATGTTGACTGATCAAGTTAAAAAGTAGCTAGAGTATATTCCTCAGGGATCATTTATTTCATTTATTGTCTCTAAAATAATGTGTCTTGCACTTGGACAGTCTATTACAAACATCCTGTGCATATTTGCAGGAACCAATAATGCCTATGGATCCATCATCAGTGCATCCAGATAATGTAGAATCGGGTAAGATCAACAATTTTTTTTCTTTAAATTACTATAAGTGGCTGAAACGTGAACTTTGGGTTTAAAATGGAACAGAATAAATTATTTTTAAAACCCTTCTTTACTTTTGTTCACAGAACAAGAAAATTAAGACAGCTTCTTAATGCTAAGGGGGATATAAATAGAAAAGTTCTACAGTTTTCCATATCTTATCGGTTTAAGAAACTTGGCTTAAAAAGGAAGAATTTCGTCTGTCAATTACATTTTCCCATCAGTAAGCTGTGTACTTTAAATGCCCTGATCAAACAAACAACAACAACAAAAAAACTTAACAGAATTAGCAAGGTTTCTACTGGATCATTAGCCAAACAAGTTCATTCTTGTAGCAATCAGAGTGATGATCCTAACGTTTGAATTTAAGTATAGACAATGATCAGGTTAAATACCAAACAAACCACTGTTCTGCACAAGATTCTTTGTGTGTGGAGTCAAGATTAATCTGAAGAGATTTCCAAATACAATTACTGGGTTTTATATTAGCCATAACGGATTATTAATGCAGTATTGCAAAAGAATGATTCTGGTGGGTTAAACAAACAAACAAACACCAAACCCAACAGTTTTGAATACTTACACAATTTAAATGCATCTATTGTATCTCTCTGATTGAGCTCTTGTGCGTGGAAGTTTTAAGACAAAAGAAAATACTGTTGTGTTGCATCAGTCTAATAATTTTTCTTGTACCTCTAGTGATTCCGTACAATCCTTCAAGTCATGAGAGCTTGGACCATGTTGGTGAAGAAAAAGAGGTAAAGTATTGTAACCATGCTAACTGTATTCAGAGATCTTAAAGCCTTTGTCACTCTCGATGTCAAGATTTTCGTAATTTAACTTGTCACAAACTGAAAACTAGTACATAAAGCATATTTGGGTTGCTCACTCAGGTGTATGCATGTATGGCTTGCAAGCTGTTTTATTTGGAACCTTGAGTTGAGATGTGCTTTGATTTAGAGAGCATAGATGTGCTTTGACATAGAAAGTATTCCAAACTCCTCCAGCTTCATTTGTTTCTTATCTGCCAAGTCTCCTCTGTCTCCTTCCTCTGCCCTGACATTCCTTTCCAGGACAGTGCAGTTTTAAGAAAAACAAGTGTTAATTGAATCAGTTGTTTATATTAATTTTGCTGTTCTGTTTGAAATGCTAACTTTTGCAGTTGTTAAAATTGGCAAGCCTGCTTACTAATTTCAAATTAACTTTATCAAAAGGCAATGAGCACTAGAGAAAGTGGCAAAGCTTCCTCCAGTCTGGGTCTTCAGGATTTTGATTTGCTCCGAGTTATAGGAAGAGGCAGTTATGCTAAAGTACTGCTTGTTCGATTGAAGAAAACTGAACGCATTTATGCAATGAAAGTGGTGAAGAAAGAGCTCGTCAATGATGATGAGGTAGGCAAGGTTTTTATCAATAAATCAGGCAACACTTTGGAAGGGCTTCAGTACCTACCCCAAAGTGGGAGCCAGGCTTCTGGGCCTGCAATACTAATTGAAAATTACACATGCAGTTTCTCATACATACTATACTTTAGAAGGTTCACAAGACAGATAACCAATTTTGAGGTCTTCATTGACAGACACGAGGCTCACAGCTGCCCTCCTGTGCCAGTGGTTTCTGTTGTGAACCGCGTTGCCTCTGTTGTCAGTGTCTCCTTTTGTGATCAGTACTGCTGCAGCAGTGCTCCTGCAGAATTCAAGTTAATAAGCCTGGCTCGCTTCATTATTTTGGAGCAGTATTCCATATATGTCCTATTATGTTGGCTTGCTGGGCTGAAAAAGAAATGGATGGAGTCTGGTTTTCATATGTTCAAGTTTGGGTTTTTTGTCACAAAGGAGAACTCACAATGTTCTTTTACTTGCTCTTTAAATTGGACCTCCATCTTAACAATTTGTTTGTAGCTCATACAGTGATTAGTGGAAACTAATCAGAAATAGCAGTATTAAACTGCTACACACCTCTTGTTGCTGAAGATTTCCCTTGTGTTTCTTTAGGCTACTCTGAAAAGACTCAAGTGACTGTGGTTTGCTATCCAAGAGCTTTTGCATTTATTTCTCTGTCTGCCATTGATTTCTGCTGCATTTCTGGATCCTACTTTACATTTGTCTGCACCAGTTTATCTTTTATAGATGAGTGTATTTTCATTCCCAAGTGTAGTTACACAATGATGCTAAAAGTGCGGGACACTCAAGGCAGGAAGAAAAAAAGAGTATGCTAAATTGTCTTACTTCACATTGGAGAACTATATAATATGTGATTTCTTGCAAGTAAAATGAGGACAGCAAAACACTTGAATATCTTTCTGCTAACTGTCATTAATACTTGAGCTAAGAAGTGCAACAATCCTTTTCTGAATGTCGCTTTTCTTAAATAAATAGGATATTGATTGGGTTCAGACAGAGAAACACGTCTTTGAACAGGCTTCAAATCATCCCTTTCTTGTTGGACTACACTCTTGCTTCCAGACAGAAAGCAGGTAAAGGTCATAAGATAATAAGAAGATAGTCTTATGCAAGAAGTATTTCATACTGTTAGGCACCTCAAAGGCCTATTTAAAACATTAAGTGTTACGTAGGTGGCGAAAGTCAATGTACTGTAAGTCATTGTAGCATTTCATGAGCAAAAGGCTATGTTCATCATTTTAAGCTTTTCAGATTGGGAAGATGCAAAAGAATGTAAAGTACTGGTAGGTATGATGGGAAGGATTCTAGACAGGAAGAGAGGTGCAGCTGGCATAAAAGAGGCTTAAGAATATGAGGTAGAAGACAGAACCTAGAATGGAAGGGAAAAAAGGTTTAGGGAGAGAGAAATCAGACGTACAAAAAATGAGGAAATTTATCTCAAACTTGCATGGACTCTCTGAAGATGAGTGTCTGAGCAAAACTCGGAATATAGTACCTGAATTTTAAAAAGGAAAACAGAGTAATAGAGATTTAAATGATTATTTTCCTGTGTGTTTATATATAGGAGAAGAGATTGCAGAAGAGATTGCAGTACATGAATAAATTCCTGTTCTATACAGTAATAATTTTCAGTATATATAAAACATTGTATATTTAAACAACATCCTTGCTGTTTGAAAAGGTGACAAGCTAGTGGAGGGAAGTGAGAAGAAAGAGTGTTTGTAATATACTAATAGTACTAAATTACAAGCAAAGGAGATTCAAGGGATCGATCAGGAAGGAAAATGAGAAATTTTTTTTCTGGTTTGTGCACAGAAACTGATGTTACTCTATATAGTCACGTATGTAATAATGACAAGCAGTAGCTGCAGTGGATCAGGAATGTGGGAAGGATTACTTACTTTCCTTTAGCAATAAAGGAATTATCTAGAGAAACTTCGTTTACTTGATTTTTAACTTTGGGAATTTATTCAAAGGGAGGGGAAATGGTGAAACCACCCATATTAGCAGATGGGAGGAGTTGAATGGACATTGCTTGATAACAGATGTGGAACATCTCAAACCTCTTTCAGCCTTGTATACAATTATATTTAACAAACTCCTGTGTGTTCCAGGTTATTCTTTGTTATAGAGTATGTAAATGGAGGAGATCTAATGTTTCACATGCAGAGACAGAGAAAGCTGCCAGAGGAGCATGCCAGGTACATCTAATTTCAGATTTCTTGCATCAAAACAGTTGGTTTTCTGACACAGTGCCGCAGTGCAGAGATTATGATGATGAGCTAGCAAGTCCTCTCCAGATGTTAAGGATTTAAGAAATGTGAAACTGCATCCTCACTTTAATGCTGCAAGCTGCCATATTTTTGTTTTGAGGAGTAACTGTAATAGGTATTGTTTGTATTAGCATTACCCTAGATTACTTCAGTCTGATTCTGATATTTTTTTTTCTAGAAAAACACTTTTGTGGTATTTTTTTTAACTGTCTAATGATATCAGTGTGTTTCTCTTACAACAACCACTACCAGCTGTCTAGGCAAATGCTGAGTTCTTGGTGCATATGCTTCATCTCAGATGGTGAGATGAAAGGGATGATTTCAGTAGACATTAATATTAATTAAAAATAATTTTTGAAGTGACTGTGGGTAGAAATGTTTGTATGATTATAAACAACTTATCCACTTCTCTGATGAAAAATAATAGAATACAGGGACTTATATTTAGAAAAGTACCATACTACCAAGACTGTTATTGTGGTTTGGGTTTTTGATTACTTGAGTAATCAATATCTCTTTCTACACTAGGTTTTATTCTGCTGAAATCAGTCTAGCATTGAACTATTTACATGAACGAGGGATAATCTACAGAGATTTAAAACTGGATAATGTGCTACTAGATTCTGAAGGGCATATTAAACTCACAGATTATGGCATGTGCAAGGTAAGCTCTAGTTCCTTGCTAACCAGTCAAATGAACAATTAAGAAATTGTTGTAAATTAAAAGATGCAGAGACTTAAAAATGTGAAATTTCAAGGTATGCATGTACACCGTGCAGACAGGCTGTATACTCATTTCACTTCTACAAATGGAGAAAAAAAAAAAGAAAGGCCAGAGTGCACAGACTATATATATATATACACTGTTTATGTTTTTATAAAGCTGCTGTATCAGCTTGACTGGGGGGGGTAGGCTGAAATAGTCAAGATAGCTTGATTTCAAAAAGAGCAAGAGGTTGAAATATATCGGTGACACTTGCTCCCATTTGGATTCTATGGCACTTCCCATTTTCTCTAGCAAAACTTTGTCACTACAAAGACACTGGAGCACGGGTTTGACTTTGCCATGGAATTGCCATTATGCTGACCTATGACAACTACTTTAAATGCTGTAATTTTGGCTAAGCAACTGAAAAGCATAAAATAACACAGGTCAGAAGGGGCCTCAGGAGGTCTAATCCACCCTCCTGCTCAAAGCAGGGTAAGCTATAAGATCAGGCCAGGTTACTAAGGGCTTTATTCAGTTTGGCCTTGAAAACTTCCAAGGATGAAGACTGCGCAACTCCTTTGGGTAACCCCCACCCCATTCTGCATGCCATGCTCTTCTCTGGAAAGCTTGTGTCTGTCCATCGCAACACACCGGTCATGTAAGCTGTTCCACCATGCCTCAGTTATTCCCACTTGCCTATTGTTGGAGATGTGGTGGAGCTTACAGCTAAAACCTTAAAAGATGACCTTGTCAGTAGGTATGTGCCATCCTCTTGAGACTCTAGCTGCAACCTACTTCTGTTTCTTCTGAAACAAGTGGTGTTTTGTATTCATTTACATATACAGATTTAAGTATAGTTTTACTAAAACGAAAGCAGTTTATTCAGGACACTTAAGTTAATTCAAAGTTAAGTTCTTAGTGGAGGGGGAGTGTGGGATCTTGGGCTAACTGTAAAGTATTTTCTTCCCATCTTTTCTTAAAGGAGGGTCTGAGGCCTGGTGACACAACCAGCACGTTCTGTGGGACTCCAAACTATATTGCACCTGAAATTCTCCGGGGAGAGGATTATGGTAAATTGAATTTTTCACTGCTACTATATAACTCTCACTTGTCTCTTACTTCTTACTCAAGTTGTTTAGCAGTAGAAAGTATAAATCTGTTGGACACATGATCAATCTTAATTCAGCATCCTGTCTGAAAAAGTGAATAAACCCTTCAAAGGAAGGGCAGAAAACATCACACCAAGCAAATGAGATACCCTGCCTTCCACATCTTAATTTCTTTTTATCAGCCTTGCAGAATAGCTTGAGTCTTCCAAATGTATTATTGTTCATAACTGTTTTAGATACTACTAATGATAGACTTGCAGTCTTGAACTGTGTTCAGTTTTGGAGCTTTATATTTGGCAGCAATGATGCTATTGGATATAAATGCATTGCAAAGGGCCTAGGTAGTAGACAACCCTTTCACAAATCTCAGTGTTAAAAGTGAAATCATCTATGCAATTGCTTGTTCAGGAAGTCCACAAGATTCCTGAAGCAAGAGACGTAAGGCAGTATAGAAAGCTTGCTGTGTATCTTTCCCTTTCTTCCTAAGCTTTCCAATACTGTGCCAAGCAGACCTTTGATCTGTTTTCTTACCTTAAGATTTTAACAAGTTCTACAATTAGTTCCTATTTTAAAAAGTATATATATTTTTTAAATCTACGATCTTATTTCAATCAAATATCTCTTTCAGACTGGCTTCACATCTTCCTTCCTTATCACAAACTTTCTAGGCCAACCAGACTATATCAGTCGCAGCCTAGCTACTGGAATTTTTTTTCTTTAGGGGTGAATGGTAGAATAGATATGCTTAGCTCCATAAATGACTGTCTTGCCGCTATTAAGAATCACATACTTCCTCCTTGTCCTTGTCCCCTGCCCTGGATAACCAACCCACTGTTGATTAGTAATGACTAGGCTTAAATATTACTTAAACCTTTGTTAAGGTCCTAACACCAACCTTTAAACTTTTTGCATTTCCTTTTCTTTGTGCAGCATTCCCTCCTTTGTGCACATACTGAACCAAGTTTGTCTAGTACAATTGCTAGCTCTCCTTTGTTCAGATAATCAGAAAGACTGGCAATACTGAAATTTTTTAATTAATTTGTTTTTCTCAAAACATGTCTGTCTGCAGCCCCCAAAGTGTTGGTGTATTTGCTCCAGAATATATTCAGTGGTGTTTTCTCATTTGAATTCTAGGCTTCAGTGTAGACTGGTGGGCACTTGGTGTACTTATGTTTGAAATGATGGCAGGCCGGTCACCATTTGATATTGTTGGGAGTTCTGATAATCCTGATCAGAACACAGAAGATTATCTTTTCCAAGGTAAGCACCATGAGTGTTCCTACACTTCAGTGCTTTGTTTCTACTTACCTTTAATCTGACTTTAAAGATGCAAAGGCTGATATGAACCTTGTTTTCTTGCAGTAATTTTGGAAAAACAGATCCGAATTCCCCGATCCCTTTCTGTTAAAGCAGCAGGTGTTCTAAAGAGTTTCCTTAATAAGGTAAGAGCTAAAGGGAACTATTTTAGACTTCTCAAGAGCAGCTGTTTTTTTAAAACCTGTTGACTAATTGATGTGTAGCAGACATACTTTATCTGCCACATACAGAAACAGGGTAGAAAAGGTGTGAGCCTAAAGCAGAATTTCAGTGGGGCTGGGGGACCTATTCTAGCTACCTGTCTTAAAATCTGAAGCTCCAGATTCTCAGGCTGAGATCATGAGTAAATTTCAAATTGAACGGCATGGAAGTGCTCCAAGCGATTTCTTTAACCTGGGGAATTGGACAAACTTATCAGATTTATTTTGGTTCTTAGAGAAGAAGCTTAGCAAATCACCCTGACAACTGCTGATGACTTCCTCGAGGGAAATGCAGAGGCAGTATACGCTCACTGTTTGCTGGTAGCTAACTAGCCGGAGAGTCAAAAGCACGTATGTAGTAGTGGACTAGTCTGAGCACGTGCTGGCCTTTATTTAGTGAGTGTTAGATAGTGGGGAGAAAGAGGTACAGGAGAAAACAGATTTGGTTAACTTATCCTAAGAAAGTAATACTGTTCAAGAACACCGGTTCTGTTACAGCTCCTTGGTAGTGTGTGCATGTGTCCATACGCGTACATGGAGGTGGAGTTGTCTTGTTAAAATAACCTTCTTTCCACCGTATTTATCAGTAACCTGCAGTTATTACCCCAGTGTGATTGCCTGGCATAGTCAGTCTGCTCAGGGAGGGCAGGCGGGGGGAAGAATCAAACTCACTTGTAATCTAACCGAGTTTGCTCTGAAACATATGGTATGTTTAAACAGGTCTGAATAAAAATGAAGAAGGATGGCATGGTTGTTTATATAAAAATCCGTTAAAGGCTTCCATATATTCATGCCTATTTCGTGCAGTATGTTGGAACAGTTCCCAAAATAAATGATGCTCACTTAGTTCTTCAGTGTCCCTTGTAACTCTGGTGTTTCATTTCTCATGGAATTTGTAACATTTGTATTTTATTTATGTGTAGGCCATGACACCCACTTAGAAATACTTTCTTCCTTGCACAGGATCCAAAGGAACGTTTAGGCTGCCATCCTCAAACAGGATTTGCAGATATCCAGGGACATCCGTTCTTTCGCAATGTTGATTGGGATCTGGTACGTGAATGCCCACTGGCTTGGCTGATTTCCTTTGTATACAGTTTTGACTTGACAACTTGTTTTGAGCATGAGAGATGACCTTGAGCTCAAAAACCTTAAGCTCTTAACTTATGATGTACCATAATGACAATTCAGAATCTTTTAACCCTTTTACACACAGTAAGTACAGTAGATTAATAGAATGGTCGTAGAAAGCATACAAAAGAAACTTCATAGTAACTTCCAGCCTTGTTTAAAAATAATTCAATAGGTTGTAACTCATTCTTGGTGTCACTAAGTGCATTTATTCTTAGATGGAGCAAAAGCAAGTGGTGCCTCCATTTAAACCAAATATATCTGGAGAATTTGGTCTGGATAACTTTGATTCCCAATTCACCAATGAACCTGTGCAGCTCACTCCAGATGATGAGTAAGTAATGTAGAATTTAAGAAGTTCTGATAAGTCAGTGAAGGAGTTATAAAACTTCATTTAGTAGCTGCAGTTGTAGTACATAGAGTATACATAAAGCAGTAAATAACATTTTCTTGCGTTAGTTTGGAGAAAATTCTATTATGTGTCCTCATGGTAGACTTAGTATGGCTGGATTAAGTATTGTACTCTGGCATGATGTAAAAATCGGCTAACAGTGGGAAAGTTGCTATAAAGAATCTTAATTCAGGAAAAATGAGTAAGTGGTATCATCTGCAAGAAATGGACGTGCGAAGGAGAAGACCTGTTTTGTCAAGTGGTTTATTTTTGCATTACTTTAAGCTGTGATATTCCTAGAATGTTGGGTTTAGATTGAGTTTATCTTGGTTGTTCTGAACAAGAGAAGATGCTTTGTTTGGCTTGTTCGGGTATTTTAAATTGTTAGTAGTCAAGTGAGATTATCCTGGCTGCAAAGCCTTGATAAAATGCATGATAATGCATTTGATTTTGGTCGTGGATTTGTGGTTCCTTACTCCTGAGGGGCTGTGATTTGGGATGAGGAGGGAAGGGCCTTTCTAGTTTGACTAAGCCACTGCTGTTCGCATTTTAGGAGTTTTTCTAGGGCTTTGTATAATGTTCGTGTAGTATGTAAACACAAACAGTGACTATTAAATGTTACCTATGCACCTTAATTAGGTCTGAACTCCAATGTCCTTCTTTGTCCCTTTGTAAATGCATAATGTACAAATAAAGTTTAGAAAAGTTGCTGATGTAGGTGCAGTATCTATCACATCCTAATGTTTTCAGTGTTTTATAAAACTGACTGGTTTGGGAAAGTTTTAAAACTGCAAAGCTTGCAGATTGCTTTGTGGGGAGAATACGTGCATGGGAGCAGCCCAGTCACTACTCCTGGGTGGATTTGTGTTCTGTTACCATTACAGGGGCTAGAAAAAAACCCCAGTGGTAACTGTAAGGATAGAGAGGGGCAAAAGAGAGAAGGGAAACGTTCTTAATTGCAATCCGCTATACAGGTCTCAGTTTTAAGACAAACTATCAATTAATATTGTTACCTTTTAAATTTTGCTGAACTAACGACTGTTTTTTAATCTTAATAGTGATATTGTGAAGAAGATTGACCAGTCTGAATTTGAAGGCTTTGAATATATAAATCCTCTTTTGATGTCAGCTGAGGAATGTGTCTGAATTCTCCATTTCTGGACTGTGCCAATTGTTACTCTGTTTGTTTCTGCATGGATAAACGTCTCTTCATTTGGATGCACTTGCATAAAATGAGTAACTGAACACCTTGCCACCTCGTGTGAATTACTTGATAATTTTCTTTTTGTATTAATTGTCATCCAGGACAGTTGTTATGCTGAACCTTCGGCTGCCAGATTTAAAATGTTAAACTTTCCAACAGTCTTGCCAAACTTGAATTTTAATGTAGAAGTTGGTCTCTGGGGCTCCTGACTGAACAATGGGGTCTGGCTGTATAATCTGCCAATACAGCGTTCTGATAAAGGAAAGTTTTCTTATTGCTTTAAGAATACAAATTGCATTAGGGGACGTAATAAAATATCATTAAAGGGCTTCCATTTTTCCAGCAAGACAAGTAAGACCTTATGACTTCTGTAGTTCTAAATCTCTTCTCTCTAAACATCTAATTTCCCTGCTCTCATGGACTTAGAGCTATGTTATTGCCCTTCAGATGGAAATGACAGCAAGGAGAGCAGATTTTTAAACTGCATAGGTCAAGAATGGTTGCTTTCACAGGGTGTATTGATCCTATCCTAAAAGAGATGATTAACTCAATATTGGCATCAATAGACTTTGCTCTGAAGTGATACACTAGGAATCGTACGCTGATTCACAGAGAGTGCCTTTCTGAGCCTGTCCCTTTCAGTGAGGGTTGTACATGGTATAAAGTGTCAGTTTAAATAAATGGAATTCAATTAATACTTTAAAAAGGTAAAATCTGTAGAGTGTAATTTAGCAGTAATGGGCAGCTAATATTGACAGATGTAGAACCTCATACTATTATTTATTGCTTTTACACTTTGTCTTAACTGTATCAGACCTGCATACGTTACAGCTGTGGCCTAGATAAGGGCATTTGTTTCTTTTTTTTTTTTTTTTTTTTTTTTAAATCTTACTGCCATACTGTTGGAAATGCATTCCACTTTGCCGGTGGAAAAAGCAGATCTAGAAAAAAATAGGTGCTGTCCACAATGACTCCCTTAACTTCTCCACTTAGAGATGGTGATTTGTAATCACAATCAGACCTTACGTGTTGGTAGTAGACGCAAAGTTAGTAGTAAAGCAATTGGAATAAATTGAAAGAACGGTTCAAACTAGGACTTTTGGGAGGTGTGATTCTTACATTTCATGTTAGTAAACAGTGTAATATACCGCATAGATAATTCTTATTTTTAATGGTTAAGGAATAGTTTTGAATGTCTTAGGCTGAAGAAATGCCAAATGTACCACTTTTTTTTTTATTTTGGGGAAAAGGGATCAAGAGACATTGAAGAAAAGAATCTGTGTTATATAAGTACGAGCTGTAAGGCAAGCGAAGTGTTACTGAAAGCAGATCCAAATATCTGTAAGCACAAGTTAGCAAACCTTATCTGGAGCTTTTAATAAGACTTCTGCTTGGTCAGTGTCTCTCCTTGAAAATCCTTGTATGGCGACACTGTAAATTCATAGCACAAATCTTCCGGCGTATGTTTTTTCACTTACATGTTAGCTTCAAGGAGAGAGATTGCAGAAATACACGGTAGTGTCATGGTGTGGTATTTAGTTCATATTTTTCTTGGCAACGTGAATAGGAAACTCTTAAGTATTGGGCTGAGTTTTCAAAACTGGGAAGTGTTTGGAGGGGCCTCAGTTCAGGGAAGCATTGAACCTCTGCCCTGTTAAAAACCAGGTTCCTTTAAATTCAAGTTATATATTTGCAAATGTAAAATATCAGAGTAAACCTACTTTTAAAGAGCAGCTAATACCTTCAGCATGTTTAATTCACGTCAAGTGAACTGCTTACATGCAGTTTTTAAATTGTGATTAATTGCTTAGCCTCTGACTTCTACACCTGCATGACTAGGTCAGACATCAGGACGTAACTGATATTAAACTTGGAAGTCACTTAAAGCAAACAAGAAAAGCCTTGCCTCTCTACAGTGGCTTAACTTCATATGAGGTATTAAGTAAAACGGCTTTATGTAAGGAAGGGCATTTCTGCTATTCATCACAGAAGAGTAATGGAGTAAAACACTGTCTTGCGCTTAAAGCAAAAGTTAGTTTTTTAAATAGATAATGTCACAGAAAAGATACTTTGTTTACGTATCTAACCATTAAGAATGTTGCTAAGTGACAAACATCTTAAATAACTGTAAATCCATTTGTAAACTTTAATTTTCTCCAAAGTGCCATATTAACAGGGTTTTTTTTCATTGTTAAGTATATAGCAACTGCCATGAATATTCAGAAGGGACATTGGGTGTAAACAGTCCAGTGCAGTAGGCTTTGTCTTTTGGCGAAAGCGTCCGCATCAGAAGCGTGATGTATTTATGTGGAGTAACCTCCTTTTTGTATACGAGTTGGATTCTTATGGGTGCTCTGCTAGTTAATGTTGTCACTACTATTTTCTTGGTTCATGTGGAATATGGTCTTGAACGTTGTTGTGTAATCATTCCCTTTATTTGTGCACACTTTTTACTTTAAATAAAACATTTATATTAGGCCTCTGTGTGTGAACCTCTCAAATACTGCGAAATGCTGGGCTTTGCTTGGGGTTGTCGTCTGACACTTAAATATCCAGGTCCCACAGGAGCATTGTTCTAATCTTACCATTTCTTCTAAAAGGTAGCACTGGGATAGGCTTGAGGTACCTCCCTCAGCCTGTGTTCCCCAAGCATGTCTTAGAACACAGGTCCCTCTCCAGCATGGCTCGCCAGCCGTATGTTCATCGTGCCCTATGGAGAAAAAGCATCCTTGTAGGTTCTGTCTTTTGTTCCACCACCGGTGATGAAACACAAGTACGTCGTGAGGCTTCAGTCAGCTGCGTGGATACAGAGAGCTTCAAGTAAAATATAAAACGCAATTCTAGCTGGCTTGGCCAAGGACCTCTTTCAGCCTCAACTTCTAAAACATCACCTCAGCTGCCAGAACTGGGGATTTGGAGTTTAGAGCAACACTCTCATCTGCTGCGCTTACTTCTGCATGATTTCTTTCTTTGTTTCTTCAACTCCTCCCCTGCATTCTCTCAGGTTTCTGACACGGAGGGCAAGGGCACTTACCTCTACACCCCCTGCTACAGATGCAGTATTTCAATATATCTGCATTTCAATATCTGTGTATCTATATTTTAAAAGAGATTTCTTCTTGCAGTCTGGCTTGTTATTAAAAGTATGTATCAGCAGTCCTAGGCAAATGCTACAGATGGTTGCATTTCTTAAATGCTTAACCTCCCCCCACGCATGCTTCTTGTTTCTGTTCAGTTTGGTGGCCAACTGCGCTCGGCTCAGTCTGAGCAATTGTTTATGTTAAGACACTCTATACAAGAAATTAATAGCTTGTATCATCTATATATACTTGATACCTGCTAAGCATGCATCCTCACTTCCTGGTGGAGGGCATAAGCAGTTTAAGTGAGAAAGGTATCTGAAACTGTCTATAGATTAATGAAGTTTTCCAGGGAAGAGGGAGAGGGGGATTGGAGCTCCTTATCAGAAAAAGGGCATTTTACCATATCTTGCATTTTTTTCAGAAGAGCTCAGTTAGGGTGGTGGGGTTTTTTAAGACTTTTTTTTTTTTCCTGCTCACAATGAAGGAATCTGAACTGCATACTTGAAATGTGCGATCTTACCGTTGCGTATGTAATCACTGACGACGAAGGGCAGAGAAGCATCTACCTCCTGGATCTGTCTGGCTTTGGTGGGAGGTGGGCTTTTTCAGGCATAAACAGAACCAGAAATCTGTTGCGTCTGCACTTCTAAGCTTGAACAAAGTGTCTGAGCTTATATCCCTCTTACGCTGGGTGGTGGAGCATCTAGCTGAACTGCTGAATTTTGACCATGAGTTTAGATGTCGAAGCTAAGTCATAGCTCAGGTTCTTCGTTAGCTGCAGTGTTCCGTGCAGACCTGTTTCCAAAGTAACTTGTCCTGTAAGACGTGGTGCGTGCTAAAACTTACTGACTTCTTGTGCTTATGGTAAGATCTGTAACAGGGTGTCTAATACGGTGTCTTGTCTATGTTACTTAATCTGTCATAGGAGGTATCACAAGAGTGGCCCTAAGTATTACAACTTACCATTAAAAATTGCCACTAAAATGATTTTTTTTTCTTTAACATGTGCAAGCTAATATCTTCAGAGAAGAAAATGCACAATTTTTGTTCTCTGTTCAGTGTTAAGTTGTGCTCTCTAGCATATTTAGAGATGGTGTATATGGAAACACTTTTTAAAAAAATGCTGCTTTCTGTAGAAAACCTCCTTTGTTCATAAATACATAACTTGAATCTTATTCACAAAACTGCGACAAAGTTCTCCACGTGCTTAGCAGTTTGCCAAACAACTTTGTATCTATGTTAACCAGCTCAACCAAAAGATCATTTTGTTTTATATGGTATTTGGCACTTTACTTTGTATGCAGTAGTTTAAAGGATTTATTTTTCTTTGCCCTTAGAAATGCAGATCAGTTTGTCTCACTGCCCCTCTTCCTAGTGTGTGAGTGGAAGAGGTACCAACCCCGGCGACAGTCAAAGGTGGCCTGCGAGGAATTTGAAGGGGCATGTGGTGGGGAGGATGGGACTTAGTCTTTTTTAAACAGCCTTTTTTTGCTTCATGATATTTTGGAGGTCTGTATTTTTGAGTATGTCCTGCTTTGTATCATCTTAGAAATACATGAAAGAAAAATTATATACTTTCTAGGGCGCCTCTTGGTTTCTGTATATTATTATATATCCCTCATTTTTTACTTTTATCTGAAAAGGAAACTTTTGCAGTCACTGTTTAATTGTAAAGTAAGAAATTATTTTTTAAATAATAACTTTTTCTTCCTTGGAGCTGACTTAGAAGAGGAAAGACAAAAATTCTGTAAAGGCTGCCTCAGTGTTAAACCAAAGGTGTTGAAACCAAGCAGTGAAGGTGCTATTCGTGAATTACATTTGAAGACAATGTTAATTTTGTAAGCTTCCAAAGAGCTTCGGCACTTCTTGAAGATTCAGAGGAGTTAATAATAAAAGTAAGATTCCTCCTATGCTCTGTTAGTGCAATTTATTACATCTTGCAAAGCCCTGTAACTCGGGGTTTAGTTGCACAGTGTCTTTGTAACTGCTTTTCACAGTCTACAGTAGAAGTTGTAGGCAGACTTGACATCTTTTTTTAGACAATCCTCTACCTACAAACTTTGTCTTACGTTGCCTGATTATTGTAGCTCTATAGCAACACTGTCGTTACAGCACAATAGTGACCAGAATTTGCAACCTGAAATGGAAAATGTGCAGCAGAACTTGAAAAACCCAAATTAAACAATATCACCGAATTCCTAAGCTTCCATGACATCAGTAGGTCTAATAAAAGATGTAATATCTGCCCACAGACGTTGCTTTCCTTACATCCATAGATCAGTCCAGCTCTGGTGTTACAAGTCTTGCATTTTCTTCAGTAAATTTAAAATGGAAATATGACAGCGTCATATTACTGGTATTTGAAGATAATTTTTTCTATCAGGTTCTAGAAGATGGGAGAAGACGGGAACGTCTAGAATGTCTGGACAATTGTATCGCAGGTCCCTGTCTTTCAGGATCAGCTCCAAAAGCTGATAGATTCAGAAATCTCATTTTATTCTGCTATATTGTTATGGCTTTTAAGCAAACCTTGCATCTGCTTAATAAATAAGTACAGAGTGTTAGTATTCTTCACAACCACATTTACTTTTTCGTAAAGCTATTTGTTGTCCTACCCTCAAACATTTTATTGCAGAAAAATAAAGAATTAAACAGAATTTAAACAGACAGTTGAGATGAACCATGAAAGCACTTTTGCATGTTCTCCATCACAGTCTCCCTTCACATTTTTGTGCAAGGCTAGTGATTGTACTCCTGCAACTGCTTTGCCTCATGTTGGTTGCTTAACTGTAAATGGAGGAAAAATACCAATATTTATAAAATCCTTCTGCAGAATCATTACATGAAGCAATCCTCTTTCCTGTCTAAGGCTGGAAATGCTGCAGAAGCATTTGATGTAGCAGCCAGAGTGAGACGATGTAATTGTGTTGCTGCGGGCTAAAGGATAGCGTTTATGAAAAGCACCGGGTTACTACACATTGCTGGGATTCATCTAAACATGTTTGTAACACTTCCCTGCTTTCAAAAGCACAAACCACAAGCCTAGATATAAAACTGCATATTGAGGTGGAATGACCAGTATTTACTAACCACTGTGTGCTGCTAAATTAGATCAAATGCTGTTGGATGCAAAGATGAGCCAAGAGTAGGTTTACGGTCCAACATCCGTGAAATTTCTTTAAATACACAAATCCTATTTGTGGTGAATCTTGAGTGGCTGCAACGTACAGAGCTGTCAGTCCTGATCATCCTTCGGTTCCTGAAACTCAAGTGATGCCTAGAGCCTGATGTTTTGTAGCTATACGTTTCAGCTGGTATTCTGCCGCTATGTAGGAGTTACACAGGTGAAGTCTGGCACAAGGAGGTAGAAAGTAGCAGGGTAAGCGTAAGGAAGGAAAAATGCCCTCCCCATAATGGTAGTAGTTGTGATGATAAATGCTCCCTGAGACAGACTGAGTCAATCTCTAGTGACTGACAATAAAACAAAATGATGATGGAACAGGATGAATAGTAGAGTATTAAAGGGGGAAAAAAAGCATTTATCCCAATACTTGTGTTCTTCCCCAAGATTAAATCTCGGTTCCAATTTCTGGGAAGCTTTAATCTCTGCTTTGGCCTACGTGGAATGGAAGGAATTTATGCCTTCCCTTCCTTCTCTGTTTTCTCTACCCTGTGAAAAGAGAAGTTATGATTTTCCATAGGCATTCTGTGAAATACCTATTTCAAGCAGCTGCAAGAAAGAGCACGCTTAATTTCATTTGGAGGTTTACATCCCTCAACAAAATGAAGGCTTCTTTTTGGTACCCCTTCATTTGTAGGAAAGCCTTCTGCCTGAGCGTGCTGCAATACAGCAACAGTAAAGCAATGATCCTTGTTGTTACAACACCTGCTGCTGAATATAAAAATTGAGGTCGTGCTCTATTTCAGTTTTACAATTCCTTCATCCGTACCCAAATTCTTTAATAACAGAAAGGTCAAGTGGTTTTCTTTAGGTTTTAAAAAATAAATATAACCGTTATTGTCTTTGTGATCACACAGTTATTCAAATCCCAGGCGCTGCTATTTATACAGTTATTCTAATCCCTATTCTACTAGTTAAACCATCAGCAATTTATTATTTTTGCAATATAAAGCACCACAGGTCCCAAAGATTGTACCAGCTGCTGTGCGAACATAGAGTAGGATAGCTCCTACCTACAGATGTGACCGTCTAAGGTTAGCAACAAGGGCAAAACCTGCACACAAAATAACATCGATAATCCCAGATCACTCTTTGCCCAGCCATCATCAGAAGGAAATGTTGTAGATATGGTTGTAGATATTGCAATCCATGTGGTGCTTTAAAAAAGTTACAAGGTGACTCGTGAAGCAGCTTTGCAGGGATTCTCAAGGGCCCCTCCATCAATAAGCCCTGCCAGCCCGGAGGAAATCTGAGAGTATCACAGGTGCAAAGTCAAGGATTAAAGTGTATCAAACCCCTCTGTTGATCAGCTGCTCCGCAGTGAAGCAGGTTTTGTTTGCTCTGTGCTAATCCTTCTGGTGTGGCATTAGGAGATGACAGAGAACGGAGCCCGCTCGCCGTGGGCAGTGCTGGCCGGTGTTAAGCGGTGCCTGGTGGTTGTACAACTGCCCCATTTTCATGTGCTACGCTTTTATACTCACTTTGCATCAAAATATGTAACTGTAGGGGATGAAAGGCAACGGCAAATTGGATTGTGCCTTAATCTGAGTTGAAGCACTGTCTTTACAAAGCAGATGTAAACCAAAAAGCTTTAGGCTCCTTGCAGACAGAAGAAACTTGTAATACATAAACTAGTTATACAAAGACTAAGCAGTCCCTGAAGAACATCTTCCCCTTCCAGCAACAAGCCTGAAGCGGGAGAAGCCCCTCACGTAAACGCCTCTCTGCAGAGCAGATCGTGCCGCTTCCCAGCCGGGCTCCACGACCGACTCCGAAAGCTTCTCCTGCACTTCGGCATCTCTTTGCTCCCGGTGCCGCACGATGAGCCCGCGACTGGAAGGAGAGGTCTGTGAAACCGCTTTGGGGACAGACACCATCACGCTCCCCTGCCTTCCCCGCGTCTCCCCGTCCCCCGGTAGTGGGGTGTCAGAGCAGAGCCCACCTCGCGTGGGGACCCTCGCTGAGGGACAGTCGCTGAGGGATCCTCGCTGAGGGACAGTCGCCGAGAGACCCTCGCTGAGGGACAGTCACTGAGGGACACTCGCTGAGGGACAGTCGCCGAGAGACCCTCGCTGAGGGACCGTCGCTGAGGAGGGACGCTCGCTGCCGGCCGCCGCGCCTCAGGGGAGCGCTACGCCTGACAGCTCCTGTCAGCCGCCGGGCCTCCTCCCTCCTCTCCCGCCTTGGCTGCTGCCTGCGCTCCCGCTTGGCTCCTTCCCTCCCTTTCTGCCATGGCTGCTCTCGCCCCCCCCCAACCGCCTCCCCGCCCCAGCTGCCGCGCCGGGCCCCGGCCCTCAGCGCCTCGCCGGCCCCAGCAGCGGCGCCGCCCGGGCGCCCCCCGCCGCTGCGGGCCGCCTCTCCCGGCCCCGCACGCCCTCGCGGGCTCTAACGGCGGGGACGGCGGCAGGGCGGCGCGGGGCTGGGTCTGACCCGGGTGGGCTGAGGGGAGGCGGCGAGAGGACGTGCGGCCGCCAGTCACAAATAACACTTTTTTTTTCTTTTTTTATTTCCCCCGTGGGTTTTTACCCCCCCTCCCCTTTTCCTGTCGGCGGGGGGGGGGGGGGGGCCGGGCCGGGCCGGGCCGGGCTGGGGGAGGGGAGGGTTTCCCGGCGCTGAGGCGGCGGCGGCGGCGGGCGGGGGAAGGGCGGCCGCTCCCGCCGCTGCCCCAGACAGGGGGCGGGGCTGCGGCGGCGGGAGGGGGTGGGGGCGGCGCGCGCCGCCTGCGGGTTCGTGCCCGCGCGCCGCCGCCGCCGCCGTCTCCGTGGCTGTCGCCGCCGCCGCCGTCTCCGCAGTGAGGTCACGGGTGGGCGGTGCGTGCGCGGCGCCTGTTCCGCTCCCCGGGCTGCCGGAGCCCCCGCGGCGCCGGGTGAGGAGCCGGGGAAGTTACCGGGGGGGGGGGGCGCGGCGGAGGGGGCTTGTGGGGGAGGGGGCGCGGCCGGCCCCGCGGTGGGGGAGGGGCGGGAGCGCCTGAGGGGGGATGGGGCTGAGCCGGGGGGAGGGGCGCGCCGTCCTCGGGGGGAGGGAGCGGCGGCGGGCTGGGGGAAGGGGGGTGCGGGCGGGCGTAGCGCGGGGGCGGCGGGGAGAGGGGGACAGGGAGGGAGCGAGGCGGCGGAGCGGAGCGGGGACGGCGGCGGGCTGCGCCCCCGGGGAGCCGGGCAAGGCGGAGGGGCGAGACCGGCGGCGGCGGGCACGGGAGGGGGAGGGGGAAGGGGAGAGCCCTGCCCGGAGCGGTGCCGGCGGGGCTGAGGTGAGTCACGGCGCGGAGGGAGGGAGGGAGGAAGGAGGGTGCGAGCGGCGGGATGCGGCGTCCCGGGCCCTTCCGGGAGGGGGCTGCGGGGCGAGGGGCCGGTTGCCGGGCGGAGGGGCCGGAGAGCGGCCCTCCTCCCTCCGGAGACCCCGTCCTTCCAGGGTGTGCACGCCGTGAGGGAGCCGCGCCGGTGCCCCCCCCGCCCCCAGCCTGCCCGCGGCTCGCCGGCGGTGAAGGCAGCGCTTCGGGAGTTGTCTGCTGCTGCCAGCTGCACCCATCTGCCAGGGCTTGTAATGGGGCTTACGGTTTTAAAGGCAAGCTCTCCGCGCGCTGATGTTTCGTAATTAATTGGGAAACGTATCCCTCCTTTGGCATGGCAAACTCAGGTTTTGGGATTGCTTGTGACTGACCTCTTTCTCTTTTCACAGGTTATCTGGCAAGGCTGACAGAACTCTGTTAGCACAAGACATGAAATTAGCCGATGGCCTGGACCTTACCTTTATTACTGATACCTTGGGGTGGGAAAATTCTGACACGCAGCCGTGACATCTGTGCGAAAGGGGACTCTCTAGGGACGTTGAGTTTTGGCCGGCGATCTGGATCAGCCTTTAATTTGGGGATTTATTTGTGAACTACCATAGTAACTCTCATGGTGGTGGTGAAATCATGGAGTTGGCAGCACAATAAAAGCAAGCCCTTAAGATCATGTGTTTGATCTCCAAGAACTGAAAGTGCTGAATAAAATTTTCATACAACTTAAACTAAATTTTGGATCGGTTGCATTAAGATCAGCATTCTTCAAACGGAGACCGTTTTTCTATTTTAATATTTAAATAGAGACTTACTTGAAAAGACTATATTTTTTAAAGGAAAAAAATGATCAAGGATGGACACTCTTGCATCAACTCATTGTTTTTTACTAAATTCCTGTACAAGACTACTGTGTAAAATAGTGGGTAGCGTATGAAGAAAAGCCTTTTGTACACATACTGCAGCAGGTTTTTTATAAGAGAAAATTGAACAAATTATAGCTATAAAACTAAAAGATAAATTTGTGTAACCTCTTCATTATTAATTTTATGGTATTACATGCAAAATGGGTTACAGTTTTTACTGTTGGAGGCTGAAGAAGTAACATTTTACTGAAAGGAGTGCAGAACTTGGTGTGCCTGAGGTAATCAAGATCACTTGAAATTGTTTTTTCTATGAACAAGCAGGAGAATGCACACTCAAGACTTCCTTAACTAAAGTTCTGGTGTTTAGCAATGGAAAGCCCACAAATAAACTTCCCTCTAGGTCTAGTTTCAGACCAAAAAAGGAGTGGGATCCAAGAGGATGGGAGTCCTCCATTAAAAAAAGCAATGACAGAAATGCATGTAAATAGCAAAGTACGAGTTGTAATAAATAAATTGCCAACAATAAAGAAGGAAAACTTGGACGAATATGATGAAACTCCTGTGGAGGCTGATGGGGAAACCACCAAGCCAAACAGTACTTCGCTACCTGAGCCTTTGAATTTAAATCCCGGGTTGAAACACACATTGGCACAGTTCCACTTGAGCAGCCAGAGTTCACTGGGTGGACCGGCAGCTTTTTCAGCTCGTTATTCCCAGGAAAGTATGTCACCCACTGTCTTCTTGCCTCTTCCATCACCCCAAATCCTTTCTGGTCCACTGCTCATTCCTCCGGACAGCTCCACAGAACTCACCCAGACTATACTGGAGGGGGAATCTATCTCTTGTTTTAAAGTCGGAGGAGAAAAAAGACTTTGCCTGCCTCAAGTGTTAAATTCAGTTCTCCGAGACTTTTCATTGCAGCAGATCAATACGGTGTGTGATGAACTGTATATATACTGCTCAAGGTGCACTTCTGACCAGCTTCATATTCTGAAGGTTTTGGGAATTCTTCCATTTAATGCTCCATCCTGTGGGTTAATTACACTGACTGATGCTCAGAGACTATGCAATGCTTTACTACGTCCTCGCACTTTTCCGCAAAATGGCAGTTTTCTCCCTGGTAAGAACACCTTGGCCCAATTGAAAGAGACTGGCAGTGCCTTTGAAGTAGAGCATGAATGCCTGGGCAAGTGCCAGGGGTTGTTTGCACCTCAGTTCTACCTTGCGCCGGATGACCCATGTATCCAGTGTTTGGAGTGCTACGGGATGTTCTCACCCCAGACGTTTGTGATGCATTCGCACAGATCCCCGGACAAGAGGACCTGCCACTGGGGATTTGAATCGGCCAAGTGGCACTGCTACCTGCATATTAACCAAAAATACTTAGGAACGTCAGAGGAGCGGGAACTGAAGCATCTCTTGGAGGAAATGAAGGAGAAATTTAGCGAGAAAAATCAGAAAAGAACTCGGTCCAAAGTAAGTTCACCCACTCTTGTAAAACTCCCAAATCTCTTTGTGCTCACACGCAAATACTTGTTCTGGAAGCGCCTCGCTTGCCTTTTGTAAATGGGAATGCTTGTCAAATCAAGCCTAAGTTAAATTTGTGAGAGAGCTTCACCATGGAAATACATTTCTCATTGAAAGGTGCGGTAATTTCTTTCCTCTGTGGGCTGTAAGTAACTTCATTCGAGCTGGTATGGCTTTGTTGGTTCTTGTTCTGTTCTAAGTTACACAGTCCCTGGATAATTCAGAGCTATTGTGGAAATTTTCATTCTCCCATTTGACCTTTGAGTATGTTTTATGCAGTGTGTGTTGCAGCAGCTGAGCAAAGCAGAAAGGAGCTTGAAAATCAAGTATTACAAATTAATTCTTCATTTGTTATTTTTATTCCAGTACGCACACGTGCGGTGTATGGCGACCTGGCTTGCTAACCACCCATCTCATGACTTTGCGTGCAGGGTAATGGTGCATTGATAAGTTGCTATTTAGAAGCCTGAAGTCTGCTTGTTCAGCAATAGCTTTCTGTTTAAACCACTTGTATAGAGAGATATGCCAAAAAGAGGGGGTTCTAAGCAGCCCAAGTAATGAGCTGTAGGCCGGTATCTTGACAATGGTTAATAATAGACGTCGTATTTTTTCCTAAAATACTGCTGCAAGTCTGTGCTGTGGTTCAAAAATACAGAGCTTATTTTTCCCTTAGAGAGCTTCTACTTTAAATAATAAGACAAGCATCAGATACATATTGAACATCATAGATGTTTCCATTCATAGAAGGTACAATTTTTTTGGTATAATTTAAACTTAAGAGGTTTTTAAATGGTTCCTGCCCCATGACTATGTTTCTTTTCAGTATATTTGGCATTTACATGTCTGTTTGATGGCTACTGCTTTGATTATATATCCATTTTGCCTGTTGGACGTTTTGTGATGGATTTCAAAGTAGCAGGAAGAGCAGTCCAGATGGTTCAGCCCAAAAAGGTGTGCTGTAAGTTGACACCTTTCAGCATAAACTTCTGAAAAGTTAGTATTGCAGAAAGGCTTACTGTAGTAACAGGTATTTTTACAGTTGTGCCAGTCTACAGTAAGGGATTTTAGCAGAAAATTGCCATGAAAGTCTGCAATATGGCATGCTTCCACGTGCTGAATTAGTTGAAGGTGCAGGTAAGTTCATAGCAAGGAGACTTTGTTTTTCATCTGATAAAGACATGGCAGTCTTTATCCTTGCAATGCCAGTGTAGGTAATAAACTGTAGGATGGTGGATGCATCAGTGGGAATAGTCTTACATATTCATACCTATAATACTGCTTCCCTTTTCACAGTAGCAGATTTCAGACCACAAGATCTTTCAGTTTCATGTGTACAGATGAAAAAACAGCTGAAATTAGCAGTAACAGTAATTTGGACTGGACTGGTGCAAATGAAATCCAAAAACTTTCTGGAGTCTTCCGTTGCAGACCTGTATAGTACTTTCTTATGAAGCAGCATATGAAATCAGAATGAGAGAGAAACTGTGAAAACTTGAACAAAGATAAAATGGTGGGGGAGGGTTCTTTTTCTTTCTTTTGTCTCATGGATATCCATCTGGAAAGTACAAAAGATTAGAAGAGTTTAATAGGGGCGTGTTGGAGCACAGCCTCCGTTTCCTTGTCCTGGAGAAGCTTGCGCTGCTTCAGTCATCTTTTCTTTCCCTCAGTTCTGTGGTGTGAGAGAGGTATTAGGTACAAGGTGTGGACATTCCCTTTTCTTGCACTCCTAGGGAAATTTATTTGCAGGATGTTCCATTTGCTGTTCTGTCACCTTCTTCCACCTTTGCTGAGTCAGTCCTCAGAAGTGCCAAAGCATCTTTGAAGTTATCTTGGAGAGCCCAGGAAGAACAGTTGCCCTTGGCTAGGTCTTTGTCCATCCAGTAATAACAAATTGTTAATTAAATCCCATAGTCTTGGGAGCATCCTAGGTCCTGGGCATTGCCTTTCTCCTTAGCATTTCACTCTGAGTTTACTCACCTCACAGTGCAAGTACGCTTTTGCTTTCAATATTTTAAGAGCAGACAATGTAGACCCTCGCCTGCTGTACTCACAAGCTTAATTCTTTACTGTTCTTTGTGCTAATGAGAAAGCTGCAAGCTGTATATTTGATTGTCACCGAGTTTCTCATTTTCTGTTGAGTTCTAGACTGCAGTGTAACATCCACCTGCTCTTCATGGGAACAGCTGTCACTAAGTCTCTGCTGATCTCTGCGCTCTCAGGTCCTCATTCCCTTTGTCTTTGTGACGGTTTCTGATAATCGCTCTGCACTGAAACTTTGTCTTGCTTCTCAGACTAATTTCTTGAGTTCATCACTGTGCGTGAGCAAAAGCTCGCAATGTGGAGAGTTAACATTTCTTCTGAGTATTTTTATAAATTCCATCTCTGTGAAAACTACAGGCTTAATGATAAGGCTGAAACCACTACTTATCTATATATTCTTTTTTCTTAAAAATAATTTTCTACAACTAGCCTTAGAAGAAAAACAAGATGTATTTTTCATGTAGCCCTTTCAAACAGTTTAGGTAGAAGTAATTCAATGAATTTTAAGTTTACTTGGATATATTGCATTTATATTATGGTTTAAGAGCATCTAAATGAAACAGATTGTTAGGTAAGGAAATATACATATATATATTGAAGTAGATACTTTACCTCTATTTTATTAGCCTGGATGGTGAGGGAGGAATTGTGTTAGGAAAAGACTTCACGTTTATTTACAATTACCTTTCATTTTCTTTCCTAAGTAAAAATTTGATGGCATCTTATGTAATTCATTTGCAAAATGCACACTAATGGGTAGACAGTAGTTAGTTTCCATTTGAAATAGGTGGGAATGTAAAAATCTGACCTAATAACTTGAAAATACAGATCACCGGATATGTAATTCCACATACAAATATATAAACATGTTAAAATGTGAGTCCTAAAACATGGACAAGATGTGATTCAGAAATTAAAATTGGATTACTGTGTACTAGTTGTAATATAAGAAGAATATATGTACATTATTTAAATTATTACAATGATCTGAGTAAGTAGAAAAAACTTGGCAAGTGTCAGGATGAGGCCATTTTTAGAGGTTACTTGCTGTATTTCAGATCTTCGTTATTTAAAGGCTTGATTATGAATTTCCCATTCTCGAGCTTAGCTTCCTTGTACCCTTCCTCCTTTCTGTCTGTGTTGGAACTGATTTGAGGAACTGCAAGGGTGGAGTTAAATTTCAGTTTCATTGCTAGAGCTGAATTTATAGTGGGCTGGAAGTTTTGACCAGAATATTGTAGATAGGATTTGGTCTCTGTCATGGTCAAGTGGCATTTGATTCTGCAGACCTTGGTACAAGCCACATGTGTGTAATTGAATACTCTCTTGACTGCCAGAGATGAAGTTCTGTGAGTTTATTTCAGGGTGTGTAAATATAAACGTTTCTGATAATATGTCTTGTACACAAGAAATTGTGAAGATGTTAGAATGCTAGATGAAGCTTTTGGTACAGTAGGATTTTTTTTGGCTTTATGGGCTTTTTTTTAAGTTGAGCAACTTTCCAAAGGTACTGGATCTGCCTGGAATGGTGTTAACTTTCTTCATAGCAGCCTGTATGGTGCTGTGCTTTGGATTTGTGGGTAAAGCAGTATTGGTAACACACCAACGTTTTCGCTGCCGCTGAACAGTGCTTCCGCAGTGTCAAGGCTTTCTCTGTTTCATGCTCGGCCCTTGCAGCGAGTAGGCAGGGGGTGGGCAAGAGGCTGGCAGGGAACGCAGCTGGCCTACGTTGGCCAAGGAGATATTCCATACCACATAATGTCATGGTCAGCAAAAAAACTGGGGTGGAAGAAGAAGAAAGGGGGTTTTGGCACCCAAGGTGGATGTTGTTCAGAGACTGGCTGGGCATCAGTCTGCCTGTGGGAGGTGGTGAGCGATATCCTTGCTTCACTTGTTTTTTTGTCTTTCCTTCACCTATTAAACTGTCTTCGTCTTGACCCATGAGCTTTCTTGCTTTCGTCCCTATCCCCCTGGGGGTGGTGGTGAGGGAGTGGCTGCGTGGGTGCTTGGTTGCTGGCTGGGGTCAACCAACCACACCTTACCCAAAAACCCGCTTCCCAAGGCTATTTTAATACAAAGAAATAAAGAATAAATGTCTTAGCTACAAGTCTTGTTTAAATATATGGTGAGACACCTTTCACTTGAAATTCATAGTACCTTTGCAGTGGAGCACCAAGTATCACCAGTAACTTTGACTAAAGAGTAATTACAAGATGCACAGAAGTTTTTTAAGATGATCTGTTCTGATGCTCCTGATTTAACTTTGTTTGTTTACTGCAAAGGAAATGGAGTGGTCATGTTACTGCAGCAGCTTTGCCCACTTTTGCAATAAAAATTCGTGACAACTAAAGAAAAGTTCTGTTTCTGGAATGCCAGTAATTGTTCCATTTTATTCACAGGTTTTATTTTGTAATAAAGTATCTGGCAAGTGCTTACTGGGATGTGGATACTTTATTGCAAAAGGCTCCTACAGCCTTTTGGGAGTCCTAGTTTCTGCTTTCTGTTTCTCCCGAACATTTTTAGCATGCCTCTGGCAGAGTGGTGGAAACGCAGCAGAGCTTTTACATATGTTTGTAAAGAGATTTTCTGTTAATTTCATTGCTACTTTGCCCATAATGGGAAATTGGAGATTGAAGAAACTTCTGTGGCTTGCATCACCCTGCATCTCTGCCAAAGACACTCCGTTTTCCAGTACCCCAGTTTCTCTGGTGTGTATGTATTAATGGTGTAAATGCCATTCCACTGAAGAGCGTTTATGAAAATGTAAATAACATGTACCCACCTTCCAATTACCAATTTATTTTCTTTTCTTTAGGCAGATTCACAGCAGAGCCTGGAATTACCGCAGTGGTATCCAGTTATAAAGCAAGAAGCAGAAACCGATCCTCAACCACCCTCCTTTTTCCATCCCAGGTAACTGAATTTCCTGTGTAGAATTATAAGCACTGTATGTACAAGTATTTAAATACTTCTGGCTATTTAAAGATGTCATGATTTAAGCCCAACCGCTCACTCACTCCTCCCTGGTGGGATGAGGGGGAGAATCAGAAGAGTAAAAATGAGAAAACTTGTGGGTTGAGATAAAGACAGTTTAACAGGTAAAGCAAAAACCACGCACGCAAGCAAAGCAAAACAAGGAATTCACACACTCCTTCCCATGGGCAGGCAGGTGTTCAGCCATCTCCAGGAAAGCAGGGCTCCAGCACGTGTAACGGTGACTTGGGAAGGCAAATGCCATCGCTCCGAATGTCCCCCCTTCCTTCTTCTTCCCCAGCTTTCTATGCTGAGCATGATGCCATATGGTGTGGAATGTCCCTTTGGGCAGTTGGGGTCAGCTGTCCTGGCTGTGTCCCCTCCCAGCTTCTTGTGCCCCCCATCTCCCCCCCCCCCCCCCCCCCCAGCCTGCTCGCTGGTGGGGTGGGGTGAGGAGCAGAAAAGGCCTTGACTCCGTGTAAGCACTGCTCAGCAACAACTGAAGCCTCCCTGTGTTATCAACACTGTTCTCAGCACAAATCCAAAACGTAGCCCCATGATAGCTACTGTGAAGAAAATTAACTCTACCCCAGCCAAAACCAGCACGAAAGATAATTCAAACTGAAAAAAATGTACTTGCAACCTGAGCCATTAGGAAAACTCTAAGGGATCGCACAGGAATAATTGAACACTAACTTTTTATGCGTTTCTTCATGTAAATATTAATGAACTGCTTATGGGTGGTTTTTGGTACAGGACTCAAGCTGTGATCTGTGAGTGTTCTTCAGTAGGCAATACAATTGAAATGTAGTTACAATTTCCCTTTTCAGAGTAGAAATGACAGAAGGTAATTTTTAATCTTTTGTGTTATAATATAGTGCATGCATGTGGAAAGCTGCGTAGGGCCTATTTACCATGAGTGCAACTTAATTTCCTTTCAAACAAGACTTCTAAAAGGTGTTCAAGGGCTTTCTTCCACACTGGAAAAATGGCTATGGCTGAATTGTCTGTTGATTAGTTTCCTGAGTTTAGAAACCAAGTGCATTTCCTTAACATTATACAAAGTTTGTCATCTGCATCAACGAGGGAAACACTTTTTCTTGATGTACCTCTTACCCTCATCCCTGTGTGGTTATGCATTTACCGTATACAGGTGAGATAAGACTCTTTTGGCTAGCAGCATGCATCAAAGCAACACACATGCATCAAACTAGTTTCCACACAAACATGTGAATGGTGGAACTTCTGTGATGGTCCCTCAGTTTGCTGTTTCTATCGGTGCCTTCCTTCAGAACTAGGAGCAAGGAAAGTGTTGAAGACAGCAGTGTTAACTCCAGCATCGTTGACACTGATTATCTTGGCACTGACCTTAACACATTTGGCACTCTTTTCCTTCTGTACTAGATAAAAGCTGAGTGGCTAGGTTAGAGCGGTACAGAAGGATGCTCCCAGGAGTCAGGAGCTGTGAAAATCCAGACAGATCGGTCAATATATCTGGGAAAGAAGGTCCAGCATAGGTCTCAGACGTGCCCCAGCACCGTCAGTACACAGCTTTGCTATTTAAGGAGTGATATGCTCATTCCCACTACACTGATCGCTTCCCTCATCCTCCATTGCTAATACAAGGATTATGAAAATGCTAGAGAGTCTGGATTCAGTGGCATTCTAATTTAACTCTTTGCATTTAAATGAAGACTTCCTATGATTTTCTGTGTGATTTTTTTAATCAGCCATGTTTGAAAAATCCTCGTTTGATAGCCTCAAAACCTTATCTAGATAATCTACTCAGTGAAGATTAAGTGGGTCATTAGGATTTCCTTTTGCATAGGAAAAATTTAAAAAGGATGTGCTTATTTTTCATGGAAGCTTCTACAGTTTGAAATCATGTTAAATTAAACTCACTGCTGTCTACCAGTCATCATTTATTATGCCTTACCTTTCATTCTTAATTTTATTGTTCCACTGTTTCAGTTACTACCTTTATATGTGTGATAAAGTGGTTGCCCCAAATGTATCTCTTGCATCACAATATAAGGATGTTGCAAAAACAACGGTCAAAGCTTCAGAAGTAATTAAATCCTCACCTGGACAGTCAGAGAAGAAGCTCAATAGTGGAAAGCACAAAAAAGCTGCCTCCTATCCAGAGCTTTCTCTTGAAGAACAGGAAAAAATTGACTTGAAAACTGGCATGGAGCAGCATAAACGTTTAGGTGAGTAGTGAAAATTACGTTGAAGTCTTTTCAATTTTTGTACCATATAATTTTGGAAAGCTCAACACCAAGCTAGTATTTTGTGATGTCACTTCAGTTTTCCAAAAATTCTTTTGACCCTTTTATAATCGTCATTTTTCTTTGCATTTTTTTCACTCTGTGAAATTTCTGTGTTTATTATGCTGTGTTCTTCTGTTCTCTGTAGATCCACCTGTGTCAACTCGTGCTGCAAGAAGTGGAAAATCTGAACGTGTTTCTTCCAAAATCACTAGAGACTCTAGCCGTGTTGAAGTAGGTAGTGATGGGCGAACCTTGTCCCCCACTCTCATGAAAGACATCAGTTGTGAAGATGACAAGGGAAGGATCATGGAAGAAGTAATGAAAACCTACATCAAACAGCAAGAAAAACTCAATACTATTTTGCGGAGGAAACAGCAGCTTCAAATGGTACAGTGCCAATCTGAGTGCATTTCACTTCTGACATCAGAAAACTGATGTTAGCTTGTTGGTTCTAGAATCAATATCACAGATTACATTCATTTAGAAACACCAAAACACACAGATAATTTCCCCCCCTGCTTGAATCCAGACACCAAATCTTTAATATCCCTTATGCTCATTAGGTTCGAGTCCACTAATAATTGGTATCTTTTCAGCTTGCAACTACTGCGTTCAAGCAGCTCCTTCTTTCATTTTATCCAGATGAAAATGACTTCTTTCACTTTAAAATGTTTTCCAGACATTTAAGTATTTTGGGAAATATAGTTTAAGTGCTCTAAAATTTCTCAGTTTTCAGGATTTTAAAGATGCAGACATCAGTGTTCTAGAAATGGTCTTATCACTGCCCTGTATAAAAAAGAATGCCACCTTCCTATTTGTATTTGATAAGCCCTTGTTTTTAGGGGGATTTTATTAGTCTTTTTTAATAGTTGATGACATTAGAAGCTGGCGTTCACTTGTGATTTTACCTCATTTCTGTTTTCTGAATTAAGGTAAATACTGTCTTTGCTTCTTACTTTCATAGGTCAGACCTAATAGTTTAGTTTAGTTTAGTTTAGTTTAATGTTAAGCTCAGAATCTATGAGCTCAGATAGGGCCCTAGAGCTGCTACTTTTAAGTTGTTCTGCTGTTGGAGGTGAAGCTTGTAGATAAGTTAAAAAAAATTAAGACTTTAAAAAATATCAAAATGCTAGTGGAAAAAGAAATCAAACACATTTATTCTGTTTTCTGATGATGCACTTCTTACATTTTCAAAGTGTATTTCAGTAAATCAGTGCTGCTGCTTTCTGAGGTTCACTGCTGGAAGTTGTGAATCTGTTTCTGAAAGCTCCGTGTACTTGGAAGTATAAATAATTTCTTAAAAATGAAATGCTTGCTACAGAATTCCGGGCTGTCATTGATAAGTAGATAAATACCATTATCAGGCTATTGTTATCAGTAGATAAATGTGCTCTTTTTGACCTCCTTGTTTCCAGATACACATTTAAATTCATTTTTTTACTTTTTGGGTCTTAGAACCAAGGTGTATGTGATCCTGATTTTTCTTGACAGGAAGTGGAAATGTTAAGCAACTCTAAAGCTATGAAGGAACTAACTGAAGAGCAGCAGAATTTACAAAAAGAACTTGAATGTTTGCAAACAGAGCATGCTCAAAGAATGGAAGAATTTTATTTTGAGCAGAGAGACTTGGAGAAGAAACTGGACCACGTGATGAAGCAGAAGTGTAGCTGTGACTCCAATTTAGAAAAAGACAAAGAAGCTGAATATGCAGCCCAGGTGAGAAGGGAAAGTTCGTTTCAAACCAAACCGTATTTAGTGTATCACGAAATTGTGAAGCTATTGCTCAGCCACCTTAAAGTTTCATCTTCTCCATGCGTTCTGATACCATAGACGAATACCAAAATAGGTCACAGTGACAGCAATATTTATTTCCCTGTTCTTTGATTGAAACTGAGGTAGAATGCAACTTACAGAAACATATGATGCTATTGATGAAATACTGATTTTAAACATAAGGTCTGTTACATCCTTATTTAAAACAAGTCGGGTTTTTAATGTATATAGGCTTGCCCATGTTATAGAATTAAACATTCTTATTTTAGTTATAGAAATAAGCTATTCCACTTTTTCTTACTTTTATGTTAAAAAAAAAAATCCAAACCTCTCAAGCACCTTTTTGTCAGATTAGTAGCATACCTTGCTGCTCTTTCTGTTCCTTGGTGGTAGAATCTTCTGCACTATCTGATGAGCCCCCTTCTGTGTCAAAGCATTTGGTCAAGAGTTCTCTTGGAAATGAAAATCATATTCTTGTCTCTCATTCCTGCCTCTTGGGTTCGTATGGCAGAACCTATGGAGATTTTTTTTCCTTTCACTTTCTTTTTAACTTTTACTATTGCTTCTTTATGTTGGAGGTTATTCATGTCATTCCAATGGGAAAAATATAGTTAATGCCGAAGGGAGCCTTGGAATGCCCCTTTCCAAAATCAGTTGCAGTTATGATTAAATGTATAGTGATGTATTTTGTACTGTGTCACAGAAAACTAGTCTTAACAGGTTTTTTTAAAGTAAATGAAATCTAAAACTTAAGCTCAGTAAAGCTTTGTGGTCATGTGATCATAGCTGTGTATATTTCCTGTTCTTACTGTCTCAAACTGAGAAACAGGCAGTACTTGAGAGACAGGTTTTGGTATTTTGGGGGAGTAGGGCAGAGACTAGCATCATAAATCCTTCTCATGAATTTAATTTCGTGACATCCCACTCCACAGATTCTTAGCCTTTGCTGCCAGAAATAATCCTCTCTGACTAAGGCCTGATTTACTAAACATCTGGTACAAGCCCTATTACTGCAAGTAACAACACGTTCTAATTTATGAAGATAATAATGTATAGCATGTTTTATATGGCTTGTGCAGCTTACTTTCTTTAGAGGGTAAAACCCATAGATTGTTCCCCAGGGGTATTGGTTGATTCTTTCTTTTGAAGTTAGACTTTGAAAACTAAATACGTTCCTTGCATGAACGTTTACTCTGTTATTACCTGTGTGCTAGAGCTATCCGCAACATATAATTTGAATCTTTTTCTCCATTTATCACATCTTACAATAGATTTTGGACCCTAGGTTCCAACCAGTTGTCAGAAGTACCTGAGTTAAACAGAGGTCCTGGCAACAGGTAACTTCCCCAACCTGTGTGTACAGCATTTAAAAAAGCCTTAATCCGATGTCTTCTTGAAGCAGTTGCCCAGGCTGCCCTTTCTCTCTGAGACCTGTGGACTGGGAGGAACCCTCCTTGTACATTAAACAAAATTATTAATTTGGGATTTGGAACTTGTTTAAATGTCTGGTCTTCTTTCTAGGCCTGCCTGAAGGTGCACTAAGTGTCTTCTCCCCCTTTTTGACTTCTTTATTGAGTTGTCTAGTTTAATTATTGCTTTACCCTGTCAGTCACAATAGGGCAGTATAACCAGTACTGGAACCTTTCCTTAGAGCTGGAAACCAAAACGCAACCAGAGACGTGCTTATGTAGTACGTGCTGTAACATGCAGGCAGTGGGCATTATCGTACTGCAACAGTTTACTTAGTCAAAGTAGTGGAGTCGGAAGACTTGCATTAATAGCCTGTTGCTGTCTAAGAACCGCTTAAATATTTCTGATTATACTAATAACCGTTTAAATATTTCCGATTATACAAGTGGAGATGAAGGTCCACTGAATGTGGTGTTTCTCTAAGATCAGCACAGCAGTTCCTTTGCCCAGTACATTTTATAACAATTGGTGAACACCAGTGATCCTGTATGCTCCTGCTTCTTCCCTTCTCATGAGCTCTCTTCCTCATTTTCAGTGAGATGTATGCTTACTGATGATTTAGATCAGAGAGTTACCTATCATCATAAAGGCAGATGGATTCTTTAGATTCAGTGAGGTCTTTTTGTAAGAAATAACCCCTTAAATCAATGGTAGAGAAGATAACTGGTTTCCAGTCTCCTCCCTGGTTTAACTGCTGGTAGTATACCTATAAGCAATTTGAGAGTAACTTTCCCACACTTGAAAAATTCATCAGACATTTCCAGATCTCACTGTAAATAAGTTTTGATGACACTCTAGCAAGTTTGAGGTTTACTGTACTCCAAAGATGAAACAATTATTTAATTTCTGTGTTTAAACACAAAATGTTTCACAAAAAAATTTGGGTGGACTCATGTTTATATTTGAACACACACATAAATGCACAGGCAGTTATGTTCAAGACTTTCTGAATCTCATTTCTGGTAATTCTGTTTCATTTATGCTAAAGGGTATCAGAAAACAGTGTTGGTGGTTTTGTTTGTTCTAGAAATGCATTAAGGCTTTGAAATAAAGAAGTAATATTTTGTCAGGTAGGAGAAATGAACCTGGGAAATGAAAAAGTGCTATTTATTCTGGGATTTGTGAAACATCTGATGCAGACATCATCACAATCTTCCTAACAGGTTATATGTATTATTGACACAGTCTGATGTGACAGTTTATATAACTACAATTTACATGTATTTAAAAATTAGACTTTTCCATTTTTTTATAATACTGTGGTGTTTATGCAGCTTTCCATATTGATGTCATTTGCTAATGGTGTAGTAGGTAACTGCATAACTCTTGACAACTGTAGAAGATGAGCTCATAGATGCTGGTGAACAGAAGTATTTTTATCTGATGCATACGGTGGTCATCAGTGGCATCTTGAATAGCTGACGTTTACAAATAAGTTTGCTAAAATTTGCTCTGCCTCTCTGTCTCTCCTCTCTATTTTACAGCTAGCAGAACTGAGACAGAGATTGGATCACGCAGAGGCAGATAGACAAGAGCTTCAAGATGAACTAAGACAAGAACGAGAGGCAAGGGAAAAGTTAGAGATGATGATAAAGGAATTGAAGCTACAGATCTTGAAATCTTCAAAAAATGGAAAAGGAAAATAGAAATTGGAAGAGGAAGCGTGACTGCGTCCTTCGAACAGGGTGTTTTGGTTTTTAATGAATTGTGAGCAGTTTCTGTGTGATAAGAAAAAGTATTCTCTACAGATTTCTATTTCCCAGACAAGGCCAGATGAAGATATACATATATATATAAATAAATAGAGATAGATAGGTATACATTTTTAGATTTTCCTAACCAATGAAAATCTGCATTTATTTGTACTGGTGTTTTTCTCAAACAACGAAAAATATGAAACTCTTGATTTAGAGTGACCAGTTTCTGTCTATTTCTAATGCAGTCTTGAGGACTCTCTACCTTTTAACATTGTCTGTTAAAATATATGTGGTGATCTTTATTTTGCTATCAATTGCACATCCAGTTATCAAAGTACATTAAAAACATCCTGAATTCTTCAAGGTCAAAAACAGTTTGGGTTTCAGTGAGAATTCTGTGTTCTCGAACTGGGGAAAGTAAAGGCAGCTTTTCATCTGTAAGTTAATACTCAAAATCGCCACAATGATAGATGATCGATCATCAAAAGTGATTTACCAGCGTGAATTTTTCCCATAATTTCATTGTGTGAAGTCAAGCTGATATTTTCAGTATTTTTCTATTTAACAACTCGTTATCAATCTAAAGCGTTTTAGAGCCAGCATTTGCTTGCCATGCTGGAAGAAGAAAATGTTAGGGTTTTTCTGTAAATTAAAAAATTTACAATTACAATGGAATCTTTGGAAATTAAAAATTCACATAATTTCTTTTGTTTTCTTCTATATAGTAGATATGAAAGAAACGTTAATAAAAGGCTTAAAGGTGGGGCTTTTCCTTCTAGAAACCGAGAAAGCTTGACTTAACTGGTTTTCAGATACTAATGCTTTCAAGAAAAATAATATTTATTAAAAATATGTATTAGTTTCTTTAGTACCCTAAGCCTCCACACTTTGAGCTTCTTGCCAACTTGTGGATTTTTCTTTCATTACATAGAACAGGCCTTAACTGACATTGCGATAATAGCTTAAAACACAAAGTTCTGAGATACAGCACTTTGAAAATAATTTTGATAGTCTCTGTATTTGAATGGCATGGTAATGTTACCATGAATTAAGAAATACAGCATGTTTGTTAAGCTATAGCATTTGAAAAAGTGTAATTGTACAGAATTACTGTTTTATGTATATATAATGTTTTAGTACTTCAGAAGTCTGGTTCCTAGTGGATTAAACGCATGACTACAAAGTTGGATGAAGAAATACTTTTTTGCACTTCTCTCCAAAAAGTTTGATATAGCTGACAGATGTTAGCTGATTATGTCAGTGACTAGGAATGTTTTAGTAGTTCTAGTATTTCACTACATAATTTTAACCTGTGCTTTAGCTTCTGTTTTTGAGATGCTTAGGTTTATTATTCTCTTAATAATTCAGTTAATTCTGGATGAAACCACTAGTAAAAGCCTACATTGATTCTTTTTTCCTGACCTAGTAAAACTGAAGACTTCTGAGTTCTTTTTTGTTTCTCTTTTAGTGGTATGACAGGACTGAATATCATGGAGAAAGATAAAATTGCACATATCTTTAAATTGAATGAGAAACGAAGTGGTAAATTAAATGTCATGGAGTCATAGGATGATTCTTTTATAGCTGTGTATAATTTTGTTTATGGACTTTGTGTCATATTTACACTGACGATTAAAGCAGTTTAGATGAAAAAATATCAAACAATTTTTTTTGTCAGTGTTGATCAGAAAAGAGAACCCAGATTACATTTTTCCCTTCTTCAATTCCATCTCTAAATTATTGCTTTAAAGAAAAAAGAAAAGAAAAAAGCCTGTCTTTGCAGCGTAGCGATGCTTTGGAAGGAAAGGTGTTGAGTATAAATGATTCTGGTTGTGTATGCACCACTTGCTCTAAAAACAAAATGAATGTTTTATTGTAACAACCACCAAAAACATGGCTATAGGGAGAGTAGGCAGGAATATTGGTAAAAGTGTGATTGTTAGACACTGGAGCTTGGAGTAGTCCAACGTGATTGGCAGAACCGATGTTGGATTGGCTAGATGGGCAAGTAAGAACACACCGTCCTGGGAAACTGAAAAGTTTCATCGGGGTGTTATCAAAGGATCAAAGATACTGTTTCTAGTTGCTTTTCAGTATCAGTCTTTTGAATCAGACTTGTTCGATTGTCGGTATAGATAAGGCCATACAGACTTGCTTAATACAGCTGCAGTAACTAATTTACCACAGTATTTATAGCTTAGCTGTTGAATGTATGGAATCCTCATGGGATTATTATATTAGAATACTGTATATCCTGTTTTCATTCGGGTCTTGTCTATGTTAAGTGACTTCTGCTCAAATTTCCCCGTTTGCCGCCAGCTGATCTTCAGCAGTGGCAATTGCAGTGGAGTACTAGTACAGCCCGGGTTCCTGTGCCTCAGCCGGCACTTCAGCCATCTCTCAACCAGCTGCTAACTGGCTTATGCTGTAGGCTGTTAAAATGCTGGTGGCCATAGTTTGTACTGATATTTTCACTGTTGCAGGAACTCAAGCAGCTATATGAAGTTTTAGCAATTCCAGCTGCAGATAAGGCCTCCTAATTGTTTTAAAATGTCTGGCTGAAAAAGCTAATGGAACGTTTATTAAAATGACTTTAAAAGTAGCTTTGTAAATATTCCATTTAGTTAATCTAAAGTTAGAATGCATTTTAAATTATTGTAATCCTCTTAAAATTCTTAAATATTACTTCAGGCTCTTTACCGAACATAAATAATTTTCATATGTGTAGACTTAATTTTATACTGATTTTAAGTAATAATGTATACATAAATGTGCCATAGATTTTGTGTGTTCACAGTCTTTGAAAGATAGTTTTTTAGTAAATTGTAAATAATACAGTATAAGTTCTAGAACAAATATATGTTGACCTTTTTTCACTACCTTATACTAGTTATATTGAATGGTTTATTTTACAGCCTAATATAGGAACTTGGAATGCACACTTAAGGGCCCTCACTTAAGTGCACACTTAATGGTAGAAACTAATTCTCTCATTAGGTCCTCGCTTTTTGTCATGGCATGCTCATTTTATGTATTATTATTTGTTTTGCCTTCAGTTATTGCTTGCTGATCTTTCAGGCAGGATGTCGTTTTCCCAGATAGTTGTGACATGAAGCCTTTAGGAAAAAATCTTAAAATTGTCCATCATTTTGAAAGTTGCATTATTAAACACCTAGACCAAGGTCAAAGTTGCCTCGTGCGCCTTTTGGAACAAAGTAAGTAGGATTCGAGGTGAATATCTAGTTTGCTCCTATTCTTTTTTGGAAGAGGACTTTCACATGCTTTGTGTACTCTAATGAACATGAAAATATACGAGCTTAGAGAGTAAAACTCTTGTAATTTCGGCAGTCTGAAAGCACCCTCATTCGCAGTGTAGCTATGTATCCCTAGACGAAAGAGATTTTTATCTAAGTCTCCAAACTTAACTAAGTCTATGTTTTAGTTTTTGTAAAGCATATCGTTTAGCTTGAGTATTTAGATAAATGTAGTTATGTTTCACATTCTTAAACTAATTTTATTCTATATTTAATATATTAATAGCTTAGGTGTAAAATCATTTGTATATAGTAAAGGCATAATGCAATTAGTGAAGTAGGAAAAGTTGAATGGGAGCATAACGCTACTGATGGCCTGAAAAAATAAGGCCCGTATTTTAGAAGTCATGACGTTTTATTCATACATTCTTGTTTTATATCCGGGGAGGGGATAGCTAGAATGTGTTATGAAATTTTTGGAAAACTTTCCTAGCATTAGTCGTGAAGTTGGCCTTGAAATGCTGTCATGGTCAGCTTCCTAGAATTCATTTGTTTGTAGAGTATATATTTTGATTGTCAGTAAAGATAACAACTTTGTATTTTTTCTGCACTTAATTCGTGTAATTAATCCACACAACAGAGTTTTCTATAACATGGTGAAGTCGGCAAAAGACGTAATTACACCTACCTGTTAATCTGTGCTTGCAATATTTCAGTAATTTTATTTAAGCTGTCACTAGTTAGCAGCAGAAAGCTGCAAATTTCAATTTTCTTTTTGCTCATTAACATTTGTAGTGCGAGTATTCATCACTTTTCATTACAGAAAGCTTGTAGAATTTTCTTTGTTGCATATTTCTATTTCAAAAAGATCCATTTTTTAGCTTTTGTGAAAGCAGTTATTGCTTACAAATTGCACGACAATTTTGTAGTGTGTCTCCATTACTTAGAAAATTGGGGTTTTTCAGGGTTAGTGGTTCAGTTGGAAAATGCTTGAAAAATGAGTTTTAAGCACTTCATCAAGCACAGCAAACAAATGGTATAAAATTTTGCTATTTGAAAATTGATTAGATGTAACAATATCAATTGAATTTTTTTTCTTCAAATATAGATACCTCACTTAAAAGAAAGCACAGCTGTACTGTATTTAAACTAATTCTAGGAAATAATAAAAAGTTGGTCTAAACATGTTGTTGCCATTATGTTGCTTTCTGTGATTGACGAAATCTGTTTTTGTGTTTTCATACTCACTCTCGAAAGTATTTATTGATGTTGACATGCCAGTATAATTATCTTAATGAATTACAGAAAGTAGCTGCAAAACAACAGAGTCTGTGTTAGCTCAAGGCAACAGGTTGAATGACTATTCTGAAACCATAGTAAAAGCCTGTGAAAAATGATCAGTGCATTCAACAATTTTTAATACTTTGCCAATGATGTACAGTCTTATTGTTAGAGTTGCTGTGGTTGCATTACATGACACACAAAACTGTCCTCTACCTCACGAGAGATTTAACAGATATTTTATATGGTTTTAGTAAACAAGATGCATCTATCTGGTCACTTAGTTTACAAATTTTGAATTATATTTATTGAAACATGACATACTGTGCTCTTAGCTTATACCTCAATTGTATTTTGTGCTGTTATCCATTTTCATGCCATGTAAATACCTGTATAGATTGTGGATTCAAAAACAAATAAAGAACTGTAATGTCAGAACACTGGTCTTCGTAATATTTTTGAACACTGACTTCTAAACGTGACTTTTTGAAAGGTGTTTAACAACGGTGCTTTTCTAAGGAGGACGGAGTCTTCCTTGCTTTGGTTACAGTAAATTAAAACCTGGTTACGCTGCAACGTGTTAGCAGAACTCCCGCTGCCTGCAGCAGGTCCCCAGTTTTCTAAAGGGCAATTTTAGCAGAATCTACAAGATCAATAGCCCTCCCTCACCATGAGTCCATTTTCTAAACCTCTGTGAAGATCTTACTGACCCTAGGATTTCTACGTACCTTGACTTAAAGTTGGTGTTTATATGTCTAAATACAACCACTTGTGCATTTGGCGTGTTGTCTGGTGCACAGCTTCTGTTGCTAGTTGACTGCTCCAGCAGTGTTTGAGTTGTTCACACCTCTCCTTATGGCTTAGTAATGAACAGGATAAAAACCACACATTGCTGTCGCTGAGATTTATAAAAAGTTAAAATCAGAAATGAGAATTATACTTTATTTGCTGATGGAAAATATGTCCTACAGTGGCTCTCAGTTCTTAGTTTCTGTAAATCAAGTGATTACATTGCTTAACATTTTTGTCTACCGTCAGGGAGCTTAAATAGCAGAAAATTCAGAATAGAAGAGAGAGGAAGGAGGCAAGAAGAAAAGAGGGAGCCGTTCCTGTACGCTATATGTGAATGGGTCTTTGGTTCTTTCCTTAGAACAAGAGGCTATATTCTGTTGGTCACTTAAAAAAATCTAGATGTATAAATATAACTTGTACTACAAATAATATTTTTGAGATTTTCTAGGTGATTTTATTCATACTAAGGGTTTGGGTTTTTTTGACAGATAACCAAGCGCGGTCCCATAGGTATTTTTAGATCTACACACTTAGATATTTTTCCTTCCCCTCAAATCAGGGCAAAAATGCTTTGTCCTTGTTTTAAGGTACTGGTCTTGCATATAGGAAATCCTGATTGTTTCTGATTGTTGCAAACCCTTAATGCTACCGTGTACTTGCCTGTATTTTACAGCTGAAGAGAGAAATGAGCGGTATGAACCAGGGTGAAGAAGCAATTGGTAATATTTTGATGAGCTCAGCTTTTAGTATGGAAGAAAATTCACAACTAGCTGTACCACTGAAAGAGTTAACCCTGTTTATTTCTGCATCCCATGTCATATTTTTATACTGCTGTGTTTCCAAGCGAGAGAGAAGCTATCGGGCTGAAAATGCTGCAAAGAAAAAGTTCAAGGTGAGTCATTTGTATGAGAAAAAGTCACAGGGTGTTGATAGCTTGTGTAAGTATGACTAATTGCAATCCCTGTCATTTGTCAGAGAAAACAGTGCTGATCAAGGAAAAACTGCTTGAGTGACTGGGTAAAAAGGTTGATTTTTAAGGGGTGTTCACCTTGTTGGTGAAATAAATGCATGTGTAGCACTTGCTTTAAAAATGGCAAATTTTAGGAATATTGCCCTAAGTGTATCAGTTTATTTAGCATATCGCTGGTAAGTCATTCTTCTTTGTTTCTTCTTTTATTGGTCTTGTGAATCGTTGTTCACTTGTAGCATACCAACTTATATTCACTTAAACATTGGTAGTGTTATTTACAACAGTGACAAAATAGTAAATGTTTCTTGTCCCTATCGACATTAATGAAATAATTCAGCTGTGCCCTGTGGGCACCAGATTGAGTACTGTTGAACAGTATTAGTTACTGAAGTGTAAAATTTACTTCTTGTCAGTTGAGCTGCTGCACGCTCTTTGAAGTGTGAAGCATTTGTGAAGGCAGACACAGCAGGGTAAGGAGCTTTCGTGGTTAAGGAGTTGGTCTCATAACTGTCGGAGACTGAATTACAGTAGGATGTGCCCACAGCCTTCGAATTTGTATCCTGCAGCATTTTAAAAAGCCGTCTTCTGTGCATTAGGATGTGCCTGCACTATCACCATGTAAAATGCTTCTAATCTCAGCCCTGGGATGGAATGGGATATCAAGATGTTGCAAACTTTTCTGGTATTTTGAAGAAAAATGAAATACTTCGAAGTATATTAGAAATCTAAGTTTTAGCATGATTTAGATCAAATGCCTGGTTTTTAACCTCCAAAGGACTGCGTGGTGACAGTATCGTTAGATGACAGAGGTTGGGGTCAGTCATCCCAAAGTGGTTAACTATCCTTATGCCTGGTATTAATCAAAAAGCAGTATTAAGCTATGTGCATTTATCCTTGATAGAAACAGATCAGATGTTTAGTTTATAAAATGCTATAAAGTTAGATTGAGGAAATGCTAGACTGAAAAAATGCAAACTGAGTCAGCCAAGGGGAGAGGCAGGAACGTGTTCATTTGTCAGCGCATCTCCTTCTAAATTCAGGAGGTGACGCATGATCTGTCCAACGCAATTGCGTGGTCCAAGAAGTGGAACAACACCAGTTTCAGTCGAGAGATGACAAGTTTATCTCCTGAATAATAAATAAGCAGAAATATTGTTTGGGGAAAGATTAAATCCATCTAGAATCGAACCCTAGACAACGTGAAAATGGTGGTTGGGTATAAGTAACAGCGTGCTCCACCTGAAGTGGGTGCAGGAGAAGAATAAGCTACGTAAAAAGGTGGAATCACATCGGGAAAGTCAATGGGAGGCCAGCTGGCAGCATGGCTTCACAAAAATACCATAAACCAGGCATAGAAAAAAACCAAGGAGTAACCAACAATATGAAACAAATGTGAAAACAACTATTACATTTCTATTTATTATAAAAGCTCCTCTTCAAAGATAATTTTTGACTATTTATGTAGTAACTCCAGCGTTCAGATGAAGCTTTGACAAAACAAAACTGTGGCCTCATGTCCTTCAATTTTGAATCTAAGGAACATGTGACGAAGCTTAGGACAGTCTTGTTCATGTTTTTCACTTTATTTGCTAGAAGAATGGGAAAAAATCACTGTTGGATGAAAAGCAGGATATATTTCATTCCCGGCCCCTTTATCTTGGAGTGTAGCTTCCCATATTTCTTTTCCGCTAACAGCTGTAGGAATGAATCACATTGGTTGCTCTGTCGTTTCCCTGTCCGTTTTCCCTTCCCCCGTGCAATGGGGACAGCTCTCCACTAGTGGTCTCTCCAGGCACGTTTTATCTGCCTAGATCCCAGCCTTCCCCGGGCAAAATTAGCAGCGCTGGAGGACGCACACTGATGAGATTTCATTAGGGATGTGTTGGCACCCGGGAACTTAGACATGTGTTTGTGAAAATACGAAGTAAAATTAGGAAAATATCCTGCCTGCCTGTTTCTCCTGATGCAGAACGGGCTGTGAAGTTTTTCTTCTTTTGACATTTTGAAGTGGGCTGTTCCTTCTTCTATCAAGTAGACTAAAATTTACACCCATGATGAGTCTGAGTAAAAAGCTGCTCATTTTAATTTTAGCATTCAAAAGTGGAAATAAGGTGCTGTTAAAAACATACTTAAGACTCCGTGAGTGTTAGTTAATATTTCTGAAAACCCAGGCACAAGCAGAGAATGCAGTGATGGGTCTTTTATGTTTTTGCAGTTACTGAAAACATCAGGAAAGACCCAAGGCTGATTTTGTACTTTTACTGCAGCCGTGCTGATGGCTTTGATGAGATGATCAATTCCACCTCGAGTAACTCTGTCCACCACGTTTCTTGCCCTGTCTTTCCATGAAGAGGTACTGGTGTGATCATTTGTCTTCAGCTCGAAAACACTGCCTTAATTTTTCTCCCTTGTTGCTAAATTTTGAATAGTCAGGCTGTTTGCATTTGAATAAAGCAGTCTGGTTTGTTTTTCAAGCACGGGTGGGTGTAGTTCTGCATCTCCTCCTCTCCACACCCTCCTTCCCCTCCGACTCTCTTGATGAACTGGCAGAAGTTGGGGCTCCCTGCTCGCTCCTCCCATGCGCTATGGGGCTGGAGGCAGCTCTAACCCCTCCCAGGGAGGGAGCTGGGCAGAGGCAGCCGAGTGCTTGCAGCAGTGCCTCATCAGGGACCTCGTCCTACCAAACCCCCGTCCCTCCAGCTCGCAGCTCGCAGTAGGTCCCAGCAGCCGGGATTCGCAGCAGGGAGCTCGCCGGCCGGCTTTGCTGAACCCCTGCGGGCGCTCTCCTGTCCAGCTCGCCCCACCAAGGGATCGCGATGGTGGCCACCTGCCTGCACCTGGCCGGATTTGTCTGCAGTTTTATAGGGTGGATCGGCGTGGTTGTGGCAACGGCCACCAATGACTGGGTGGTGACTTGCGGCTACACCATTACCACCTGCAGGAAAATGGATGAGCTGGGATCCAAGGGGCTGTGGGCAGACTGTGTCATGGCGACGGGTCTCTATCACTGCAAGCCTCTCGTGGACATCCTCATACTGCCAGGTACGTGTGCCCCGTCCTCCCCCTTCCCACCCCGAGCTGAGGAGCAAAGCTTTGCTCTGAGCAGCGCGGGTCCTGCTGCCGGAGGAATTGATGGCAAAGCTCCTCCAACTTCATCAGCGCAGGAGATGGTCCATTAACTACGCTAAAGAATGTGTGTGATAGTTCTTAACGTGATTCTCATTAAATTATGCCTGGTTTTAATCATACCTAGGTATCGTGTTATCTATGGCTATTAAAGTCCAGTTAATTTTTAATCATCGCTCTTAGTAAACACTCGCTGTTCCTTTCACACCTCGTATCTAGATTGCATTGCAAAACTTATATAGCATATTGAGGTATAATTGGGTACTTTGAGGTATAATAGAGTATTGTGAGTTTTGCTTTGAGGTGCTGATGAACTATTACAGAAGTTAAGGTTCTGTGCCTTAAAATGATTTTAAGTATAATGAATCTCTCGGTATCTATTATTAATGATGCTTTGGCTTTTAATCTTTTGGAAGATTGTCATTAGTCTTGATGGCCTTGTGCTTCCCACATGTTCTAAGGCAAGATGGAACTTTTACACAGCAAACAGATGTAACTGCATTTAACTTCTCTTGATATTTTCTAATTATATAGTAATTTTCATCTAGTTTACTGCAAAGCAAAAATTAAGCAAGGTGTTTCATCAGTATTAATACATCTTTTGAGCTAATTAAACCTGCCAAAGTCTTGTGTGGTCTTGTCCCTGTAAGTTTAGTTAATGATCTTACCTGTTTCAATCACTGTTAACTCTGTAGCGCTTCTTCATTCTGCTATGTTTTAGATTGCACCTCCTCTAGCATTTCAAAGATGCCTCTTCCAAAGCTGACAGGGTAGAAATAACCGTAGTTTTCTTTCATGCTTCCTTATTTATTTGTTTAAACTGTTGTGAAAATAATTTCACAAGAGCTTAGAAAGGTTATTCCCAAATTTCTCTCTGTTACAGAGCCTAGTCTGTATCACGTAGTGCTTAGCAGTATTGAATCTCTCAGACTAGCTCCTATTCTCCCTTTCTCTGTGCATGTATACTTTTATTTTAGTAGGTTTACCTTCCTTGTTGCTACTATTGTTCAATATGATCTGGCACAGAAGACAGAGAAAAGGCTTGCCCCGAAGAAACATTACTGAATGAAATTTAATAAATAGGTAAATAGGTCTTTCAGCAGCAGAAAGCAATGCTTCTCTCCAGCAGAAACAAATCACAAGGCAAGATGCTTCTGCTTGTAACCCATTTGATACCCACAGCTTTCCATGGGAGAGAAATTTATCCCGGTGTGCCCGATAGCTGAAATGTATTTAGAGTCTTTCATTGCCTGAGTCAAGTCTTTACAACAAATGTGTTTGTATTCTCGTTTAATCGGGATTGATTGTACAGAAACCACACTGGGCACTGCCAGCTCCTTTGTTTAGGGTCTCATTTTTTGCCCTGAACTCCTTGGGTAAATCTTTTTGTTAAGTTTCCTCTTGAAAAAAAATCAAGCAAATATTCAATATACCCAGAGTCTGCATTTCCAGGAATAGTAAAATTCTCATTCATGGTAACTTATGTGTATGTCAGCGGGACTTGCTTGAGGCCCCTGTTTGCTGATATTGTTTGAGACATCATGAAACTCCATGTCTGCATGTGGCAGCTTCACTTTGCTCTCAAAGAGAGCCAGCATACTCGCTGTGCTGAGACTGTCCCAAGAGCTGGTGGAGACTCACTGGGCACTGGAGCAAATCTGACACTGGCTCTTCTTTTGCATGCAAGTAATGACCTGGTTTTATTTACTTATACAGAATTTGTATATTTTATCTATAAATTATATCTATAAATTATATATAAAATAAATAATATATACATAAAATAGATATAAATACAAAAAGATTGATGCATTATGATACAAAGTCCCTCGCAGACTGGTAGAAATAGCACATGCCTGCCCAGCACGCCCACGGTCCCCGTCCCCCGTTGTTCCTCGCTGGCTGGTGTTGGGCTGCTGCTGCACAGGGGCAGGCAGGAGAGGGGTGGTAACTGATGAAGTGCCAGGGAATCCCGTGATGTCCGTAGGGACCCAGAGGAATAATGTGGCCCTTGGTTGTGGCAACTCAAGCAACTCTACAAGGTGCAGTCATTTCTTCTCCCTAAGGAAGAGCTGTGCCAACGGCCAGCTCGAGCCATGGGACTCCTCTGAAACCCCGCTACCAGGCTGGACTCCTGGGGTGCAGCGTCGGGACGTGGCTGTGGTTGGTGAGCGTCCCTCCTCCTCCCATGTCAACGGTCCTCAGCTCCTCAGGGCAGCTGGTGGTAGTATCTCATGGACCTGCATGTTCAGTAGTGGGTCTGCAACTATTCAGCCCTCCTCTGGGTGACTATGGCCCTCCTCTGTTCTTTAAGACTTTAAATTCTTATTATTTAAGCAAGGCTGTCTTTGTGAAGCTATAGGAAAACTCCTTCCTAGCTGTTTCTCTTACTTTCCCTTCCCACATTTCCCAGCTCCATGATTTCTCAGTGCCTTGCTGGGAAGAGCTTGTATTTTCCAGGCAGTGCTATGTGTTCGTTGGAAAATTTTGAGCTTGCACATCCTGTGTTCATGCACTACCCGCTGTACTGCAGTCTCACTGTCTTATGCCTGGTGAAGGTTTAATTGTTGACACAAAGGATTGAACCTGTCTCCCGTACTCCATGCAAGTCTTGGGAGCTAATCTAACTGCAGCCTTTGCCCAAAGGTCTCCTTCCCTTGTGCCGAATAATCAAAATCCTCTTTCCTTGCCTTGCCCACAGGGTATGTCCAAGCATGTCGAGCACTGATGATCGCCGCCTCCGTCCTGGGTCTTCCCGCTATCTTCTTGCTGATAACAGTCTTGCCCTGCATCCGGATGGGCCATGAGCCTGGAGCTGCCAAGTACCGGCGGTCCCAGCTGGGAGGGATCCTCATCATCCTCCTGGGTAAGGCACCCGCCGGCCCCGTGTGTGTGTGGAGCTGGAGGTCGTCTTCTGCTCCAGGACGGTATGGTGCAAGCTGGTTGAGCACGTGCAGCTGAAAGCACGGTTGTCCAGGCTGGGCTGACCCTGAAGCTCGTCAGCATCGCTGCAGTCTGTGGGGCGAACAAAAGGCATGAACAGGAGTGGGAGGACAAAGACAGGAGGCAGGGAGCGAAGCAGAGAGAAGAGGGGAGGGCTGCGAAACCCTACTGTGCGTTGTCTGGTGGAATCCTCGGGCACGGCCACGGCCTGTGCCTGCGGGAGGGCCATAGCAGTCGCACACAGGTTTTGCTGGTTCGCTGTGGAAGCGATGCTATTTTTGGAAAAGGGTCTAAACTCCCAAGCTGCTTACAGGGAAAGGATAGCCTCTGAATTTTCCCCGGGCATCACGGATGCAGCCAAGTCGAAGTAAGCTGAGGCGTGTGGGAAGGGAAGCCCGCTGCTGAGGGGGTGCTGGTCATGCGGGGACAGCAGGGGAGGGAGCAAGGAGGTGGCATGGACCTGGGAAGAGGGGTGGCATGTCCCCTGTGCCTCCCAACCCCCTCTGGCCAGCCTTGCCCTTGGCCTCCAAGTTCCCCTGGGAATTTCTTCCGGTCCTCAGCGCCTGCGGAGGAGATTGTTTTGAGCAGCGCCGAGTGTGGAGCTCATTGTCCCCAGTGCAACACCTGCATGTTCTTGAAGCCTCGTCATCTCAGCAACAGGCTGCGGTGCCTTGTTTTTACCCGTCTGTGTGGCAGAGGAGGAGGGGTGAGGGAAAGTGGCCTCTTTGTGTGGCTCTGCCGGTTGCTGGCAGCCCGCGCTGACATCATGCCCGTCTTCTTTCTTCTTCTTCTCCTTTTTTTTTTTTTTTCAAGTGGGCACTGGATATAGCCGCACGCTCGGAGGGGCTGTCCTCTGGACTCTCCTTCCTTGCAAGCAGTCTCCCCTCCGGTGCCTTCGTGAGAAGCAGATAGTACAAGTCGGTACGTCCGAAATCTAAGGGACTGAGACCAAGGGGCCCTTGCAATGTCTGTGGGGTTGAAGGGCATATTGCCATAGCTGGAAGTCCTAAAATCAGCTTTATAGGGCCTGTTTAGGACATCCTGATCGAGAACAGCCATGTTAGGGAGCTGTTGGAACGTAGCCTTCATCCCTGTCCTGAAACCTTGAGTCACGTATGTGGGCTTGGCAAAAAGTGAAAGAAAAAGTGGGTTTTTTCTGCCTGTGAATGAAATTTTGGTGCCGGAGGAGTCTGCTCTGCCAGATTTTCTCTGCCCAGGGTGGGGGAGGCCTAGCAGAGCTGCACTTTGTAGCAAACAAACGCGAGTTTTCGGTTTCAGTCAAGGAGAACCGTGCTGTAGATCAGCCCCCTTTGCATGGCTGCAGAGGTGGAGGCAAGAGTATCGCCCTTAAATCTGCTTTGCCGAAGGGCAACAGAATTACAGGACCAGCACACGCGGCAAACAAAATTGCAGCGGCAGCATTGGGTAATGCTGCGTTAGAGCAAGTGAAATCCCGTGTCTTGCAGTGTTGCACCAGGGGTTTGGGTCTAGCGTGCCGCTCTCCTACCCGGCTCTCGCTGTGGTGTAACACCAGGGAGGAGAAGAGATGTAGGAGGATGGAGGAGAGGGGTTGTGGTGCTCCATAAGCCAGGCTCCTCTCTGCCTCGGAACATGGTTTTCCCACTAAGTAGATCCTGTGAGGAAAGGAAATGTGTATTTACACAGACGTTGGCAGACAAATCCTCTTTGGGTCGGATTTGGACTTCTTACTGATTTTTACCCCTGTGAGTTTTGAAGCATCTGCAGGTGAAGTGGTTTGCTCATGTCGCCGATGTCCTGAATGATCTGGGCTGGGAACAGCAGCCTGGTCACAATGTTTTAGTCACAATTACAATAATGCTCTTTTTGTCAGATCACAAATGAAGAAAAAATAAGCTCCTTTTGCTCTTAAGTTTGTTTTTTTTTTTTTTTTTAAAAAAAAACAACCCCAAACCAACCCGCATTTATTTTTACAAACCCCAAAGTTTTCCAGGCTGATAAGCAACACAGTCCCTTTGGAAGAAGAATAATGTATACAGCTTGGGACTTTGACATTATTTAAGCTGATTAATGATCTGTTATTTGCAAAATGAGGTGTTACCATTCCAGAGCATTTAGTAAGCATGAATCAGGCCTCGAAAGTCATAATACTGACTTAAAATTAATTATATTCTAGAAGTAATATGCCCTGGACTGTTCTTATTTACCCTCTGGCCACTGAACGCTCATTCGTGGTTTTCCCCAACCGCATGGGCTCCAGCCTTTTCCTCTAAGTGGAGACCAACTCCCAGAGCTCTGGTTAAAAGAAAACAAACCCCCAAATTCTCACTAACGTAGCAGAAGCAGAGAGTGGGGATGTGATCGGGGAGCTGGCCCCACGGCAAACTTCACTTGTTGCTCAGGGAAGGGATGGCAGTTTGTCACTGAAGTTTATTAAAAAGGAAAACAGGGGTTGAAACAGTGTGGAAAAAAACCCCAACCAACCAAAAAAAAAAGTTGAAAACTTGCCAGGAAAACAATGGGCTCAGATATTCCATTGATTTTTCTGTCCGCTGATAATAGCAGGCTGCAGAGTGCAACCTGTGTGCACACCCTCCTATCCTGCCTGCTGATGTATTTATGTCTTTGCTCGATCCTATCTGTCCGAGAGAATTGATTTATTGCTGAAAACAACCGTCAGCAGAAGTTTGCTCTGAGCCAGTATGAAAACATGTCATACGCTAGTGTTGATGGAAAAACCCGGGCCCATCCTGTGGTGTTGATACTAATTCGGGGGACCCCGTGCTGGTAACCAAGCAGGCATTTTCCTAACGGAGGTGAGGAACTCGAGACACTGGAAAACACAGATGAAAAATACGTTAGTTATTGGCAATTACTACTGCAAAATGACCGTATTAGCTATTGTGTACTAAATAAAGGATATTAATAAGTTATTCTGGACACTGCATGAGATTTACTTGTAAAACCATAGATATCAAGACAAAAAGATTGCCTTGAACATAGAAAAAAAAAATCATGGATATCTATTATTTCAACCAAATGCTTTGAAAGAGAAATCCGTGTGACTTTGAGTCAGCAACTCAGAATGATTAAATTTAGCTGTGAAAGAGAAGTATTCTTTCTTCTGCAGAAAGCCTTTAACTTACTGTTAAGGAATTTGGCAGGGACTCGCTGTCCCTCGAGTCAGAGTAATCCTGCTCTATCTCCCCCACCTCCCCAAGCACCTTCTGTGCTTTTTGTCTATGTGTACTTCTATTTGATTTTAAAATATGCCTGTAATGTAGAATATTAGGAGTTTCAGCTCAACGGATTGAACCACTGCAAGTCCATAGTCAAAAAGGACTTAGAAATGCTGGGAGCCTGGGATGTGTCCCTGTGGATTCCCAGCGATCTGATGGAGCGAGGGCAACCATACCGCCTATTACTGAGATGACTTTTGCAGGTAGAGGCAGTGGCTTTTACAGGACCGCCTACTCTAGCTGCAAAAAGCCGGCAAGCTTTCCACTATATGCCCCAAAACATGCCTGTTTTTCCAGCTAACATAGTTGGTCTAATGAGGAAATACTCCTTCTGCTTACAGACTTTCTTATACTTTTCTGCTAGACTATATTGACTACAGCAGCCCTGCTATCTGAAGACATTCATATTTAGGGAGACGTGAAGGGTCTCTCAGCATCAGCACAAAAGAAAAGGGGTAATAATTTCTATTCAAAGAGTTCGTCCTTGTAGGCAGCTATTTTAGTACTTGAAACTTGCCCTAAAATGCCTTTTCCAATCCCTTCAGGTTTCTTGGCAAATCAACCTTTTTTCAGCCTTTCTCTGTGATACGCCTAGACCAAAATTTGAGTTCACCAAGAAATATTGCAATTGCAGACCGTCCTTTGCACATCTTCTCGGAGGATTTACAGCCCAATCTAATCTATGCAGAGCGATGAAATCCAGTCCTGGTGCAGGGCGTTCCTCTCGCTAAGCAACGGGGTCACTGGTGACTGACGGCAGCTGGTAGCCTCCAAAGACAGAGAGGTCAAACTAACCCATGCAAAGTCCTTGGCTTGTCTTTCACAGCTTTCCAGTATTGTCAGCATTAAAATAAGGTGGTTTTACATGTCGTTGAACCAGATGCACAAGAGATGCCATTGTGCTAGCGTGCCTGAGAGCTCTTCTCACCCCAGTGCAAGTGTTTTCTTCGGTCCTGTGTTGTGGGGGCGGGTCTGGATAGATAAGGCTCTTACAGTCTATGGACATAAAGATATATATATATATTTACTGCTGACAGAAAAAGAAAAGATGATTGTGTTTTTCCGGACGACAAAGAAGCTTTTTTTCTGGAGCCCATTAGAATGCTTTGTGGATTCCCAACTGATACATTTTTGTTTTAAAGCATTAGAGGCTCATGAGCTGTTTGCAGGACTGATCCACACGCGGGAGAAATGCTGTTCTCCCCTCCCTGCCTTCTCCAAAAATTCCTTCCAAAGCCGCAAGGTCGTTGCTTTGAGGAGGCCCCAAATTATTACTGGCTTTATTAGCATCCTTCAAATGTTCTTCTCTTTTCCATAGGAAAATATTTTCTCTCACAATAACTGCAGCTATTGGGGATGGGTTTTCTGCTGTACCGGCCAGGAGCTATGGTTTGTTCTCCACTTTAACTAAACAATTTTATTTTTAATCTCACCCCTTTTTTTTTCCTTTTGCAACCTTAACTTTTTGACACTGCCTCCGGATACCTTTTAACGCGGTCGGTGGAAATCTGTAACGCTGCCACGGTCCTGTTATTGTTTTGCTCTGATTCTCTGATAGCCACAAGCATGGATCCCTGCACAGCTTGTCCCAGAGGCAAGTAAATATTGACAGATTAATTCTTCTCAGATGTACGGGCCATAAAGGAGTATTGTTTTAGGACCTGCTCCTGTGAGGTGATTAACACCATCGACTCCTGTTGCCCTGGGTGCGTGTGGGGACTTTGCAGGATGGAGGTAGGAACCTCAGTGAGGGTAGCGAGCGTGACCGTGTGTAGCACAAGGAGAATGCAGGGCACGTGTTTTCTCCCTGCTTGGAGCAAACCACGCGTGTGTGCCGCACACTGAAAACATTGTGATCTCGAGCCTGGCTGCCTGCAAAGTGCTGAATTTGAACCCGCTTTACCGTCCTGAGGGTACCCGCTTCACACGTCGCCTGCCCAGCGGTCCTCGCAGCACCACCGTGGCAGCCTTCCTGCTTTTCGTGGACAAAAATCTATGGAATTTCAAGCAAAATTTGAAGTCCTCAGTCATTTTTTGACCCACTGTAGACTCTAGGTAAAATACTGTTTTCCCTTCAGATGAGGTCCCCTTTCTATTCAATTCAATAGGTTTCTGGAGAGCCTTGCTGGGTTTGTCCCCGTCACTCGATACAGAGAAATTTTCCATAGGGAAGTGGAATCTGCTTTCCAGAGTTGAGACGTTTCCTTCTCCATAAAAAACCCCAACAATGCTGTTCTGCTGCTTATTTTGTTCCCGCCCATTTTCTGCTCATATTTTATAAACCCTACTCTGTCTTGCTAAGTGCTGGGATATTTTGTTAATGTTTATGTGACCATTCAGTAGAGCAACAGCAGTGATGCTGATCGACACGGGCTGAGGACGTAGCACGTGAGTTCATGAAGAAATAGTGATTTAAACCAGTTGACTCAGGGCCACCGATTCTGCTGTCTCACCGATGCATACGGCTTTCATGGTCTTGCTTCATATCTAATCTATTCCTAATTCTGCAGCTCTCCAGAGCATCAGTTTCAGGGATGACTTTCATTCTTCCCCCTTAAAGATATTTCTAGGGAAGAAATCTGTTTCGCTTGTAATAAATATATCAGATTGTGTCAAGCAGCAGTTGTTTTTTCTTTTTGTTTGTTGGTGCCTGAGAGAGATGGCTGTTCTCTCTTGATCTCTCTCCCCGGGAGGCTCCCACGCTGCCTCCTGCTCGGAGATCTCTTGGACCAAGCCCCGATGCTGATGCTCCTGGGCCCCGCCGTGGGACTGCAAGGGAGGAGGGACGGGCTTCCTCTCTGTCCCCTGTCCTGCAGAGCCTTCCCTCCCCTCTGGTGTGCCTTGTGGCCCCGTGCTGGGGTTACGTGCTGGCGTTACCTTTCCTTTCCATCTCTCCCCAGCCATGTGCGGTGTCGTTGCGACGATCTGGTTTCCCGTCTGTGCTCACCGCGAGACCACCATTATGAGCTTCGGCTACTCCCTGTACACGGGCTGGATCGGCTCTGCCCTCTGCCTCTTCGGCGGCTGCGTCATCGTCTGCTGCTCGGGAGATGCCCAGACGTTCGGTGAAAACCGTTTCTACTACGCCTCGGGATCCAGCTCCCCTACCCACGCGAAGAGCGCTCACGTGTAAGCGTCCTGGGGACGTCCCACGGCTGCCGTCGGATGCTTTGGCTGGTGGGTTTGCGCGCCCTGGGTTTGCTTCTACTGACACACGCTGCTGTCAGGCTCCCAGGGGAAGATTTAGAAAAGCAGCACAAAAGTCTGGTAGTTTGAAGCGTTATTCTCCCCATCTGTTCCCCCCTTCTCTAGAAAGAAAGCTCCAGCCAGCCCTACCTCTTGGTCCTCCCCATTTTGTCCTGACCACCAGCCCCATCTTCTTTGCAGCCAGGATGACTCAGAGGGTTTGGGGTTGTCATGTGGGTTTTAGGGGTTTTTATTTTATTTTCTAGCTCCCCTGATTATAGGAGAGCTTAAAGCAATAAAACAGAAATGAGAGAGACACTTTTCCGTTGTTAGAAGGACTCTGGCAGCTTCTCCCACCATGTCACTATTTGCTTTCCCCGTTCAAGGTCACAGCTTTGGCACGGCTTGGGCGAGAGGGTAGGGAGGAAGGCTCTACTCTCCAACCGGGCAAATGTTTCTCTTTTGGAACAAGAGTAGGGGAATTTTTCCTGCCTTTCTCTGTAAATACTTTTGTATGAGTTTGGTCATTTTAGTAACAGTATTTCCTCCCCACCCCACCCCCCCCCGCCATCAGTATGAAGGAAACAGAACCCAAAGGTCCTAATTACACGATAGATAACAGTGCCTTTTTATATCGTTTTAAATGACTTTGGGGGCTCTAATCCCCGCACTCTGGTTCGGTTTCTTTTTTTCCTTTGTACAGATCAGTTACTAAAAATGTATTTTTACATTTTTTTAAACTCCTTGCTTTCTTCCTCTAAATTTGTGTACTGTCTTGCATCATTAAAGTAGCACATTTTAACATGCAGTATAATGTACCTGTTACAATACAATTCTGGTGAATACTGATGATGCCTTTGTACTTTCAGTGGAATACTGTACAATAAATAACAGAGTACCTGCAACCACTGGCTTCTTTTTTCCTTCCTTCCTGTGTGTTTCCATAGCTAGCTTTTCCATCACAGGGGTTTCCCAATGATTTTGAAGATTAATTTTTTTTTTATAGCAGTTCAGGATGAGAGTTTTCTGCTCTGCTGTGGAATTAAGTGGGACTCTTGGTTTTTTGGGGAATATTTAAAATATGAGTAATCTTCCTGGTACTGACCGCTGTCTTATCCATTCGCTCTTCCAATGTTCCCGACAGCAGCTTGCACCGGTGGTACTGACTCGTGGTATCTTTGTATCGGGGAGACTTAGAAACCCACTGAGGCGCTGGAGATAGATACATCCCCAGCACTGCTCGGGCATGCTGAAGTTGAGAAGTCATGTTGCTGGAAGTGCTCTCAACTAAAACAAGAGCCTGATCTGGGGTCATCGCTCTGATTAAAACTGTAAGATCAAGATCTAACTCCGTCCTTACCAGAGGCTGTAGCAATTTAATTGCGTTGATACAAACTCCCATCTGTTCCCGGAGATGTTAACTCAGTTCAAACAATTTGTGTAAGCCAGGCTTCAAGGGCAGGAAACGAGGAATCGCTGCTGTTCAAGCATGGACAAGGGGGAGAGCCCGGGCGGTGTTGCGTGTAGGAGGAGAGGGGACTGAGCAAGCAGAGGAGAGGGCCAACCAAATGGTTTGGGATGATGGGGAAGAATTTAAAAACAAGGCTGCTAGTCCAGCCTTGGTGGATTAGGGACTGTCCTTTCATCTTGGTCTACTTCAGTTGGAGAATCCAAGCTGGGTGACACAGCCACGGGCAAGGACGCTGCAGCTCCCACACCTTGCCTCCTCCATGCGAGAAGCCAAGGTGGGACTATTTAAAAGGAGTAAATAAGGAGGCTCCAAGAAGAACTGGTCATGTCCTGGGCTGCCTGTGTAACACCCTCTAGCTCCGACACGCAACCCCAGCATCTGCCTTTAAGACCGAGCAGTCTTGAACGCGTCTCTGTTGTGCAGGCTTTGCATGGCTGCCATCCTATACAATGTACCCGAGGCGGGCAGCGGCGGGGCCGGCGGCAGGACACTTGTGCCCATTACCTCACAGGCAGGGCACAGGCAGTTGTTGTACGCGCTGGAGAGACGCTATAAGTGCTGCCATTGATGTGTGGGTGCCACGGGCGAAGGGGTGGCGCACAGACGTGCCAGCTTGTGCGGGCTGCCTGGGATTGTGGATTGTGTGCCGCTGCCCGCGGCTTTAGCCAAGCAGTGGCTCTGCCGGTTAACCCCGGGGCCGACAGCGGCGTGGGAGACCTCAGAGCAGAAAGCTGCTGGAACGCTGCCCTGCAAATCGCCCTGGAGCGAACTGGGAGGAAAAAGCACAGGAAAACCTGCCTGAGATGCTTGAGGGGGGGGGTTGGCAAGGTGTCGGTGTTGCTGGAGGGGCCCGGGCACTGGTGCATGACATGATGAGGAATGAGCCCTGCCAGGCTTACGGGGTTTTTTTTGCTGCCCACATCTTGGCATCTCGGCACCTTCAGGCATGCGGGGCTGGGGACCCTCGGCAGGGGCTGGTGCTGGGGCTCTGCTCACCCTGCACACAGTCACAGGTTACCGGTGGGCGATCCCAAATCCAACCCTTAAAAGGCTCGGGGCGAGCTGCTCGGAGGAAGGAAGAAGCTTTATTTCAGGGAAGAGAAGAAAAATCCAAACAAAGCAAAACAACCCCGGAGCAGCCGCGGGGAAAACTGACATCTGCAACCGTGGGACGCAAGGAGATGGGGCCAAGTATGGGACAGGATATTAGTGCTGGCACCACAGAGGGGAAGCGTTTGGAGGAAGCACAAAGAACATTAAACTTCTCTAGTTTTTAAAGGATCAAAGCTGAAATACCTGCTTTGCGCCCTCCCAAACCGCCCCAATCACCCGCTGGGTTCTCCTGGGCTGGGTTGGCCGCGGCGCTGTTTGCTCTTGAAGGCTTTTGGTGCTCGTTTGCTGACCCAAAGCCTCAAAATAGAGTCAAATATAATTCTCCTAAACAGAAAAACTGCTCCACGCCATCCCTAATATCAGCTGTGGAGTGGTGGGTGTGAGCTCTGGTGGTCACCCCGGCGTGGAGGTGGTGGTCCCTGGTGCCCCAGCGGAGCCCTCCCCAGCTCCACCAGGACCAGCTATAGCTCCCCATCACGGGGAGCGTGCCGGGCTGCCTCCCCGTTCCCCAAAACCCAGGAATAACAGCAGGGAGCCCATGGGGGGACACTGGTGGCCCTGAGCACCCCGAAGGCGAGAGGCGGCCGTGGCCCCGCGAGCGATGCCCGCCTCCCCGCCGCCCCGGTGCCCGTGCAGGGGGTGACGGTGCCGCGACACCCCGGTGACGCCGGGGAGAGGTGGGTGCCTGCAGCACCCTGCGCAGATGGGAAGATGTCGGCGCTCCCCGGAGCTTCGCACTGCAATAGTCAACCTGCGGTCATCGGCTTTAGGGTTTTTTTCTTTTCTTTTTTTTTTTTTTTTTTTATTGTGTAAACTGATAACCGTTTTTTTTTTCACAACAGTGCAAGTAAATGCCAAAGTCAGCCCATTGACACGGATCTTCTACAAAGGAAATTTTGAAGCACTTAAGGCAAGATTTGTTCATCTCTAGCTTCACTTTAGCATTGAAAAAATATCAGACCTTCAGGTACTGATTGGCTTAACAAAATTTATATGGGAATTTTTTTTTTTTTTCATTTTTTGGTTTAGTCTTTCATTTGAAAGATTTACATTACTATGGAAACTGATACTAAGACACATTTGTCTCTGGCTTTCTTTAAAAATCCATTAGTTCCTTTTTGATTTTTAAATGTAAAGGCACACAATAAAGCTTTATGCATTTATTAAAATATACAGATTTTGGTAAATTTAGATTTTTTTTCTTAGTATCTTGATAATATATATATTACATGTATAGTTGTCAACAACACAATCATTTGAAAATAAAAATCACTCCATAACATATCTGCATATTTTTTTTCTTTCTCATGACACACTACAAGATCCCATTGTACAATGCACCAATGGGCTTTTGGAAACCACAAAAAAAAAATTAATAGAACAAACTTTTTATAACAAATACACCAACTTCATACCAGAACTGCAGAGAATTGTTACACCAGAAAGTACCATCTGCAAAAAAAGCAAGATATACATCAGAAAGACCAAACAAAACAAAGTGAAGATCATTTACAAGCTGGATTTACAACATCCCATGTCGTTCAGGGCGTGATTTCTCTGCCGCGTGGAGGATGCCGGTGTGCTGGGCCTCGTAACCGAGTGGTCGTAACCGTGCGGAGTGAATTTGTGGAGGGACTGAGATCTTATAGAGTCGGTCTGGAAGGTTTGAGGTATTTATGCTCCACCTGTATCATGCATTGGGCCCCTGGGTGCATGCCCCGCGGAGGGCGGTCAGGCGTGGGGGGGCTGTGTGCCTCTCGCCGGTGGTGGGAGCGGGGTGGGACCGCTCTGCCCGTGTCCTCCTGGTGGGTCAGGGGTGTGAGAACCTCCCTGAGAGCACCCAGGGGGAAAGGCTGGATTTTGGAGTTACAGCAAAACAAGCACTTGTACCTCCTCCCAGCGTCTGAAACCGCCCGCGGGGCCAGCGGTGCCCAGAGGAGATGGACACGCCTGAACATTTTGGCCTTTGCAGCTTTTGCTTGTGCCCACTGAAGACCCCAACGCCCGCCACAAGGGAAAGTGCCCGAGCTCCCAAACGGAGGCTGAACCAGTGTGTCCCCTGGCACTGCCACTCGGAGCAGGGTGGGGGGACCCAGGCAAGCCCCAGCCTGCGGCGCGGCTGCCTCCTCCTCACGCTCCAACGTTAGGTGGGATGCGGTGGGCTCGGGAGGAGGGTACGGCTCCCACCCCCTGCCACGGTGAGGGCTCCGCACCAGACAGTGCCGTGGCATCAAATGCTCTTTCCCGGAGGTCCTGGGGACGTGGCACAGCTGTCCTGCGCCGGTGCTTCCTGGGAAGGGGAAGGAGGATGGGTGAACAGGAACAAGAGCAGCCAAAAGGCTTCACTCAATGCATGGGTCCAATAGAGAGGTTCCTACAAGACGCCAAAGAGCAAGGGATCAAGCCCACGTCAAATTATACGGCATAACTAGAGCGGACGTGACGACAGACACTGGTACTGGTAACTGCTCTGTAGCAAGAGATTAAGGCTGCAAAAGGAATAACAGGCTTCGAATCGACAGGGTACTTGGGCATGAGTTTGCGGTTCGGCAGATGCCTAAATACCGTGCGGAAGCAGGACGAAGACGACTACCTTGGATATGGTATAGTACAAGAGCTGGTAGGAAAATAGCATCACTCTTTCTCCCTGAAAATGTAAAGCCAGACCTGCGAGGTGCCATCTCTCTTGGGTACTTCTAAGGCATCGAGGACGAGAGCAGCCAAGCGTGGTGAGAGGTGACCTTTGCGAGAGGTGCCCGGCACCGCCGGAAAGGTTTCCCGAGCTGGCCCGGGAGCGGTGCGCACATTGCAAACAGCTTTTCGGTGGGATGCGCTCGGGATTTTTGCTTGTAGAAGCGTGGTAGGGGCGGGCAGCGGGAGGGGATGCCAGAGCGAAGCTTACGGGTCCTTTTGCCAAATCCTCACTCCCATCCTGACTCCCTCGCAGAGGCCAAACTTCCCTTGGCTTGCCTGGAGTGCTCTGGGTTAAAATCTGCAGAATCGGATGCTCTTCTCCACTGGGAAAAGGACTGTAGTTTGTGACCATTTGGGACAGGAGCTGCAGGTGGGAAACTTTTGCAGCCACGGACAGACCCTCTCCCTCAAGCCCTTGAGCCCCGGGAGCGATGGGGATGGGTGCGGGTCCAGGCACCCTCTGCGCCCGGCAGCCCGCTTGCCCACAAAGGGTGCCAGGCGGGCTCTGCGCCGTGTTTTGAGGGGCCGAGCCACGTCCAATGAACCAAAGTGTTAACGGTTCTCAGCATCGCACATTGGAAATCCTGCCTCATGCCCTCGTCGATGTTAAATTGTCCCCTGGGATGCCAGCAGCAGCCCCTGGTACTGGGGGTTGGTCTGGGCTGCTCGAAGGGAGCCCCGGGGAGAGATCCAGCCGCAGCCTTCGGCAGCCAGGAGGAGGATGGGTGTCACTGTCTGATGGGGTGCTTCCTTGGTTATTATTTATTCAAAAAGATGTTCCTCTCTTGCAGTGTTTTAAACTAAGCGTGTTGGTGATGGGCTCCAGAACTGGACCTGCTGCTAACTGCTGACTCAGCAACGCAGCTGCTCTCTGTGCCGGGGGAGACGGTGGCTGCGACCAAACCCCATCACCGCCGACGGTGCTGCGGGGACGCTGGCGGCAGGGAACCTGGTGGCCCTGCTGGGAGTCATGGCCATGCTCTGGCCATACTGGAGGGATTCACTATGAGAAATGTCCACCTGCTGACCGCCTCTGCCCTGCGAGCCACCAGCTCTGTTTGGTTTCAAATTGAAATACGGACACTTACACAACGAGCAGCATTTCAGTGTTTTTTCATACAGCATCCACCAAGCCAGGGTCAGGAACAGAGAAGATGGTACAAGGTGGAGATGGCAGCAGGGAGGGAGATTTCAGCAGCCGAGTCCTCTCCGCTTGCCACGTGTGGCCCAGCCCTGCCAAGATGTGGCTGACACATGGACGTTGCTATTTTGCGGGGGCACGGATGCGTCCCTGAAGCACCGAGGCCAGAGCGAGCGCTGAAACGTGCCCACCGCAGTGAGGGAATTACGGCGCAGTCATTTTTGTAAAAGACAAAACATGGTGGAAACAGCGCTCAGCCTCAGACCGGTGATGCTCAGAGAAATGGCTTGTGGTCCTCGTTGACCATTCGCACGAGGTGGGTTGAGCCAAGAGCGAGTCACAGCCCTCGCTGTGACCAGAAATGGGATCAGGCTCACTACCGCAGATTTGGGATGTTCGGCCGTGCTGGGATTTCAAGGTTTGATTGAGACACGGACTAATTTTGAATCCCAGTATTTGGGACGCTTGGATTCGGGGTGTGGGGATGGACACGGGGGTAGCACTGCTGAGTGCATCGAGTGCCTTTGTGCCAGAATGGGCATGGAAACGCGGTGTGATGGGACTAACATCCCTGGATCCACCTCTGAGCTACTCCTGTGAAAGAGGTTGGTCCATCTCCATTTTGTACCTACCTACCCATCTGTCCCTCTGGCTCAGCTATTCTAAGGTGGTTCAAAGAAAAAGACACACGTGCTGAGAAGGTGCCAAAATGTAAGAGTGGCATCTCACTGCTGCGGCCGTGGGGTGGACATTCCCCGGGGACAACTCGTCTTGTCCCCTCATGCGGTTCCTTCCACCTCTCAACGCCCTCCCAGTTTGGCACATCTCCCACTCCACCACCTCTGCCAGCGCAGCTGGTGCCAGGAGATCAACCAGTGCCGGGGGATCAGCCGGCATTCACCAGAGCGGGACCCGACCGGTGGAGCCGGGACAGGCCACGGGTGTGTTTGGTTTGTGGTCAACGGCAATCGCAGAGCGTGTCCCGAGGACCGGAGGTGAGCGGGGTGGTGGTGGAGGACCCAGGGAGGATGGGACAGGACGGGGGAGCCGCGGGGACCCTTCCTCATCGGCTGGGCGGCGCGGCACCCCACTGCCCGCCCCGCTACTCAGGTGAGTAGTCCAACTCATCGTTGGCGATGAGAGCCTCCGACGGCGGTTTGTGCCTGCCTTTGCTTTTCGACCTGCCACTTGTCCGATGGCTTTCCTTTGCTCCTGCCATTTGCTGGTACGAGAAGCCCTTGTCCTCGGAGGGACCCCAGCCCGGGTAGCCCTCACCCTCGGTGGCGTAGGAGAAGCCATCATCCACGGAGAAGGGGTCGACGTCCACGTCGTAGCGCTGGTAGGTGCTCTGGTGGAGGGCCTCCTCCCGGGCGCTGATCTCCAGCGTGCTGTTCCACATCCCATAGCCAAAGTAGATGAGCAGACCTGCGGCAGGCAAGAGGGAGAGGGTTGGACCCCGGCTGCCCACACCAGCCCCACGAGCCCAGATAAAATATTGCTATAAACACGCCATGCGCCAAAACAGCACCTGCCCCCCAAAACCTACATCAGGGGTGGGTGGGAGATCCAGCCCGGCTCACTGCCAGCATCCTCCCACCCAGCGCTGGGCTGGCACCAGCTGGTGAGGGTTAAGTGCATCTAAACATACCTATATTTTTAGGCCAGCGTATTTTGTAGTTGATGTCTGCTCTTCAAACCCACTGAGTCTGTGTTTTTGAGCTGCCAGCTGTGACCCGAGGGCCGTACGTTTTAAACATCAGCTGGGATCGCTGCTGGCCATGTGATTGTGCCATCTGCAGCTTCAGTGGGACAGCAGCTCCCAGCAGACGTGTGGAGGCTCCCCAGTGCCGACAACCTGCACCTCCACCCTGTTACCCTCCTGGATATCCTTTTGTCTCTGGAGTTTTCTTATGCTTTCAGTCTCTCTCCTGCTTGGTGCTCACAGCCACGCGTGCCCTGGGGTTGTTAGGATGAGTGTATTCGGTATTAAACAGCTCTGAAATCCTGTCTTCCTCCCTTCAGGAGTTTCATTTCACCTTCTCCCTCTAGCCATACCTCATCTCACCTTCCTGCACCAATGCTTGCCCAGAAGCAAATGTATCTGGAGATCTAATTTCGAGTGGATCCTGGGATTAACCTACCCCAGATGTGTGCACAGAGAAACCCAGACTCCTCCACGTGCCGTGGACTGGCCACGGGGGACTGCTTGTGAGGTTAGATCCAGAGTCTGTGTGGCAGACTCAGACAAAAACAAATAGGATGTGCCCCCCTAAGAGGTGAGCAGCCACGGCTGGGGCTGGTGGAGTCCCTCACACCTTAACGGAGTGGCTTAATTGACTCTTTGCCATTGCTAGCAGCTGAAGAGGTATTAGATGTACCCACGGGGAAAGTATTTAATCACAGTGGATTACATTGATGCTTTGGAGTCACTTTGCTTCCAGGTAGAAGGGCTTTCCCTGGGTCTGCAGCTTCACCTATTGCCTTTGAGAGCCAAAAAAGCACTGAGCACGTCTTTTCCAGCCCAAAGGGTGCATGTGGCAGTTACTGCCCAACGGGTTGGCTTGGGGTTAGGGGACTCTCAGAGAGGGGACCGCAGTCTTGCAGGACTGACTCAGGATAGCTGCTGCCCTCATCATGAAGCAAAAGTAGGAATGGAAAAATGGGGGGAAAAACGGTGGTAGCAGCCTCCCCCTGAAGGATGGAAACCATAAGACTACGCTAAACTCTCTGAGATGCCAAAGGGAGATCTAAGGTCTATTCATGTCATCTCCTGGTTCTGCCAACTGAGGTCAAACATCTACAAACATCAGGAGGCACCTGAGAAAAGCACGAAGGCTGGTGAGCCCAGTGTGGTGGCCTGTGCCTTCCCACCCCTCCTCCAGGAGAGGTGATTCCTGCCTTTACGGGAGGTGGCAGCTGACGATGACCTTTGCATCACTCCTCATTCTCTTTTCCCACCACTTTCTCCCTCTCAACCCAGGACCCTGAACCCTGCTCCCGAAGGGGAGGGCTGCTGGTAGGAAACATGGCCAGGGATAGTCCTTTTGGTGCTGGCACCATGCTCAGGGTCTCTTGTCTGCAACTGGGGCTCCTGTGGGCTGCTGCAATATATATGTTTACCCACAGGGTTATTATTTCTCTTTAAAAAGTCCTTGGCTTTGACTGTCTTGTTGCTTCAGTTCTCTATAGTCCAAACTTGGGAGCCTTCAGGAGGAGCTATGAGAGTTGCTCTTTCTCTCTTGGGTTTGTGGAGTAAGTAGGTTGCAATATCAAGCAAGGGAAACTATGGATGTGTCAGGCTCCTGGCTATGTGCCAGGAAGCCTAAATTTGGCAAAAAAAGGTCCACAACAGAGCCTGTGAGTCCTGAGATCACCCTGCCACAAAGTTAAGGACTTAGACCAAGAAAAGTCCACAGATCCCTTGGCTCTGTCTCTCCCAGGGCTGTTGGGGTTGGGCAGCTCAGGGATTTGGAAATGCAGTGCTGAGATTTTGGTGTGGGCTGCTGAAGAGCTCAAGTGGGTGAAATAGCAAGAAAGCAGGCAGATTTCTGTAGGAAACCTGCCTGCGAGGCAATTTCCAGAACCCACCTACTTTGCATCAAAAGACTCATCAAAATAGTCACCTTTGCATGGAGCAGTTTACTTCCATCAAACTGACACTTTCTGGAGGTGTAATTTTTCATCTAGTTGTGGTTCGGGGGCTTGATTAACCGTGGTTTCTAAGAACTTCAGGATGACAAGGGGCAAATGTAAAGCACTGGGTATGTCCCAGCTGAAGAAGCATCAGCCTAAGCACTCTAATTAGGGAAGTTATTATTAACATCCTTTCAAAAGAGTGTCAGTTAAAAAAATTAAAATAAATGAATCTGGGACTCACCCACAAAACACCAGACGGCAAATCGGATCCATGTGACTGTGGAGAGCTTTAGCATGAGATAGATATTCACCAGCATAGCAAAGGCAGGGACGAAGGGCAGACAAGGTGCCATGTAGGGCAGCTTCTTGGGGTTTTCCGGCTGCTGCAGGATCACAAACACCAGCACGACAATGAGCAGGATCATCAGCATGACGAGGAGGACAGCCCACCAGGTCTGCTCGTAGATGTAGTCTGCCCCGAAAATGATGAAGGAACAGAAGATGAACATCAGGACGAAGAGCAGGAGCACGCAGGTGGTGACCGTGTGGCCGGTGGCCACCGTGGGGCGGTCCATTTTCCCTGGCAGTCCGAGGTGGATCCGCATTGTGTAGTAGCGAGGGCCGATCAACTTCTTCAGCTTGATGAGGTAGATGTTCTCAGACTCATCTGCCTCTATCCCCGAAGTCATGTCGACTGTGCCGTAATTGGGGTGATTCACGTTGTAGGTGGATTTATCGGATTTCCCAATTAGCATCTCGTTATCCCCCAGTGATGGCAGATTTTTTGCCCCGCATGTGTTGGTCGGTGGGCCGGCGAACTCTTCTCCTTCGCTCCCCGGGGAGCAAGCTTCCTTCTCGCAGTCGGCCAGGATGCCCTCCTTCTTCTTGGTGTGCTCCTCAGAGAGGAATTTCACAAAGCCATCGATGTCACTCTCGGGCTGGTATCGGAGGAGCAGGACGCAGACGGAGACCAGTGTGTAGGCCAGCAGCGTGCCGATGGACATCATTTCTATCAGGTCCCGCAGGCTGACCAGCAAGGAGAGCAACGCTGCGAGGAATCCGGAGACGATACAAGCCACTACGGGAGTTTCCGTGTAAGAACTGACGTGGGACAAAAATCTGGAGTGCAAAACAGTCACAGAAAGTTAAAATTGCAGATTGCAGCAGTTCCCTGTTGCAATAACCCTTACCCGGTTGGGGACCAGGCTTCAGCTCTTATTGCTTTTTGGACCTTAGACTCCAGACAGCCAGAGCCTGGAAATACTGCTGAGGCTGGATCTGGAGTTAGATCTAGGTCTAACCAGCTCTGTGCAATCTGGAATGGGCACTGGGACACTTGCAAATAAGTGCCAAAATGTTACGCATATAAGCTGCTGTCCTTTGCAAGTAGCTCTTGAATTAAATGCTCATCCTCCCATAAGCTGAATCTCTAGGTACCAGCACCAAATCAGAAACTTTTGCGTAGATCTCTTCTGATTTTTTTTTCCCCAGGATTTTGCTTTGGCATGTGCTCCGTTCTGCAAGCACCGAGTCTGTGCGTGCCCGCTGCACGGGACAGTTCCCGTCCCTCCCAGCACACTTCCCCTCTGGGTCCCAAGGGGGAAAAAATAAATGCCAGCATGGGCACGACTGACCTGAAGAGCAGCCCGTCACCAGCCATGGCGTAAATGACTCTCGGCATTGGGAAGAGGGAGCCCAGCAAGCTGACAGTCAGGCCGGCCACGGACCCGATGGCAACAATGAACTTGGCTGCATAGAAGCCATGGGCCACAAACATTTCCATCAGCGGGGACTCGGTGTCGATGGCATCGTAGGGCACCATCAGTGTGAGGATGATGCTCACCTGCGGAAGGCGAGAGGAACAGGAGACGGGTGTCAGCTGGGGACTCGCAGGGCACAGGGGCTGCCTCTCAAGGGTGGAAAGCCAAAAAATTTCAAGTCTGATTGGGATTATATCCCTATGTCCCCTGTGGAGGGCATGTAAAATTCTAGAGGTAAGGCCTCCGAAGGCAACAAGGCGACTCCTTGAACCTTGCTGCAGTGGTGGCACAGGAGGCTGGTGGGACTCGGTGGGGTTAGTAACACTCGCATTGGCCACGTTCCTGTGTGGGGACAGCACTGCCTGAGTCATGCACTTCCCACGGGACAGACCCAAAACCCAAGATGGCATTGCTTGGGGCAACACTCTGATCCTATTTGAGCCAAAGAGAAATTGATTTTGAGGGAAGCCCACCACACTGCAGGGGAGAATCACAGAATCATAGAATGCTTTGGGCTGGAAGGGAGCTTTACAGGTCATCTAGTCCAACCCCTCTGCAAGAGCAGGGACATCTTCCACTAGATCAGGTTGCTCAGAGCCCCGTCCAACCTGACCTTGAATGTTTCCAGGGATGGGGCATCTACCACCTCTCTGGGCAACCTGTGCCAGTGCTTCACCACCCTCATTGTAAAAAATTTCTTTCTTAAATCCAGTCTAAATCTGCCCTCCCTTAGTTTAAAACCATTGTTCCTTGTCCTGTCACAACAGGCCTTGCTAAAAAGTCTGTCCCCATCTTTCCTGTGGGCCCCCTTTAACTACTGGAAGGCTGCTATAAGGTCTCCCCGCAGCCTTCTCTTCTCCAGGCTGAACAACCCCAACTCTCTCAGCCTGTCCTCGTAGGAGAGGTGCTCCAGCCCTCGGATCATTTTCGTGGCCTCCTCTGGACCTGCTCCAACAGCTCCATGTCCTTCTTGTGCTGAGGACCCCAGAGCTGGACGCAGCACTGCAGGGGGGGTCTCACAGAGCAGAGCAGAGAGGCAGAATCCCCTCCCTCGACCTGCTGGCCACGCTGCTTTTGATGCAGCCCAGGGTACGGTTGCCCTTCTGGGCTGTGAGCGCACATTGTTGGCTCATGTCCAGCTTTTCGTCCATCAGTACCACCAAGTCCTTTTCTGCAGGGCTGCTCTTGATCACATCATCCCCCAGCCTGTATTGAAACCAAGGATTGCCCCGACCCAGGTGTAGGACCCTGCACTTGGCCTTGTTGAACCTCATGAGGTTCACACAGGCCCACTTCTCCAGCTTGTCCAGGTCCCTCTGGATGGCATCCCGTCCTTCTGGCGTGTCAACTGCACCACTCAGCTTGGTGTCACCTGCAAACTTGCTGAGGGTGCACTCGATCTCGCTGTCAATGTCATTGATGAAAATACTGAACAGCACTGGTCCCAGTACGGACCCCTGAGGGACACCACTCGTCACTGATCTCCATCTGGACATTGAGCTGTTGACCGCTACCCTCTGGATGTGACCATCCAACCAATTCCTCATCCACTGAACAGTCCACCCATCAAATCCGTATCTCTCCAATTTAGAGAGAAGGATGTTGTGGGGGACCGTGTCAAAGGCTTTACAGAGGACAGAGAGACAGTAGGTGAGTTTCTTCGAAACGATCAGAAAAATATTTTTTCGTGACTCAATTTTGCTCTTTTACAGGAAAATCCCTGAGTACAGACATGCATTTATTGGGGTGCAGAGCAGCTGGATACCTCTTGCATGGCCATCCCTGCCCATCCTCCCCCTCACTTGGACCCTCTCCCATATCTCCAGCAGAGGCAGTGCTGCTTTACCCAAAAACACGGAGAAAGGTTGCTGCAATGCTGCTGCTCCTTCTGCTTTGCTGCACTTCTGGATGCAAAAATAGCTGTGGATGGGGATGAGGCGTGAGGAAAAAAACGGCTGCCACCATATCGCTGCAGCCGGCAGAGGGATCTCGGCAGGGTGACAGGAGCCTGGGGACAAACCGGGCCGGGGCTGAGGGAAGCCTCGGCAGGACACTGCAGTCACACGGAAGCACAGCTGATGTCTCAGTTCCCACCAGAGAAAGGGCCCTTGTCCCAGGGTCAGACTGGCACCCTGGCTCATGGGGAGGGGAGCTGCACAGATGCCCAGAAGGGACATGCTATATATATATGTATATATATATATATTTATTTTTTAATATGTATAAATACATATATATATGTATTTTTATATATATATATTTTACATATATATATTTGTATTTTTTAATATATATATATGCATACATACATATTTATGTACATTTATGTATTTATAGCTTGTACTTACGGACACGTATGCTGTCAGGCACGTGACAAGCGAGGCCGTGATGGCGTAGGGGATAGATGTGTTGGGACTCTTCGCTTCTTCTCCCGTGGTAGCAATGATGTCGAAGCCGATGAAGGCGTAGAAACACGTCGCAGCCCCTTTGAGCACCTGTGTGGAGAATCGAGCACCTGAGTGCCAAGAGGGAGGCTGGCACCCAACCGGGGAGAGGGAACGGAGCAAAAATGAAGGAACCAGTTCTGCCTTGTCTGAGCTAAAGGGCGAGTGGGGGCAGATCAGGGGGTGCACACACAGAGCTGGGCATTCCCATCTGGGGACTGACCACGGGACTACCCATAACCCAGTGATGTGGTCGAGGGACAAGATTTCAGCGTGCGGCCCGAGTCACTGGAGGCATCTGCAGCTCACGCGTGGTGCACCACAAACCCGTGCCCGCACAGTGCCCGAATCTGCTGGGTGATCTTGGCAGCGACAGAGGAGACAATTAACCAATTTCAGGTTTGCTTTCACAATCCTCCACCCCAAATCCGTTTATATTAGCAGGGATTTGGAGCATGTTTACACATTCCATCTTAGCAAGATATCTCATGTGGCAGCAAGATCCGCTAGCAGAGGAAGCAGAAGAGAGCAGCAACGGCCAGACGTGCGCTGCTTTGCAAACAACCTCTGTTTTGCTTGGAAGCTGCAGACAGGTTAGGAGCACACGTTGGAGCATTTGGAAGAGGGATTATTTGTACTGTTTAGTTATTTTTTTAATGTGATTTTTTAAAATATACAAGATTAGCAAGGATGTTTATAGGAAAGAAACGCTGAAGCAGGCGAAAGACTGTGTGGCTATGAGGGAGCTAATTTCCAGTCGTAAAACCCTCGCATACATCTAGCTAGCTAGCTGGCTACCACGTGTCCATCACACCTCTGTCACCTCCGCTGTCTGGTGACGGAGCACACAGTAAAACTCACCTCTTTCAGGGGACTACCTGTAATTACCTTTTTAAAGTATATCACATGCTCCTGAGGATCTCATGCTTGTGCTGTGGTGGATTTACTTTTACAAACAATCTGGGAGACAAACAACCAGCTGAAAATGATGGGAGGACCCTATCGGTTTTGATGTGTTTTGGATATGTATCTTTCAAAACTATGGGGTTTTTTGCCAGGAGATATTTGGTGAGTTGAATTGGAACAAACCAGCTATTTTCTATTTTCTCTTTTTCATTCCTATTGTGTAGCATAAAAAGCCAAGCACAATCCAAAGGTAAATATGACCTGTGCTATCAAATGGGCCTCAGTGCTCTTCTCCTCACTGTTGTTCTCTGGCAGAGAGGTATTGATTTACTGAAGGGAGGTGCAGGGACTGTATGGCAGCCTGGGACCCTTTTAGTAATCAAGACTCTTGGTTTACTTTACTTTCTTGCTTATTTTTCTGCACAAAACCCCGATGGAGTTGAGCGGTGTAAATCTGAGAAATTATCTTGGGTTTAGGCCAGCTGAGATATTTTCAGTCTCTGTTCATCCTTGGACAAAAACCAGTGCAAGCAAGCTAAAAAAGCTAAATACGTCCAAATTCTCAGTAAGCTTTGAGGGAACATCCATAAAATAAGTACTGGCAGGTGGCATTATGAAGTGCTCAAAACAAATGCTTGAGAACATTGTTGTTGAAAACCAGCCAACACAAGTATCTCCCCCTCCGCAGAGGCTGGGCCAGCTCCTCCTGAGCACCCTGTCTTGGATGACCACTGCATTTTGCTCCATTGCCTGGCCATTAGTGACATTTCCTGGTGTATACTTTCCTGTGGAGTTTAGCTCTCCAGGAGGACATCTGGGAAAAGTTCTGAGTCTCATCTAAGAGCTGGCAGGAGATACGGGCAAAGCATTGCTGTACCCTCTGGGTTTGGTGGAGCGAGGAGGTCTGGATCCAAGCCTGCAGTGGTGGAAGTTGGGGGTCCCTGGCCAAAGCGCAGGTGGGTTTGGCAGGGTTCAGATTTGGAGAGTGCAGTGGAAGCAGGGCGCGTATACCACGAGCAAAGCGGAGCGCGTGGCAGGTGGGTGGCACCGCCGAGGTGCTGCGTGTCCCTCCGTGCGCCCAGGACTTACCCCCGGCCATCCAAACGGCAGGAATTGCCCTTCAGACCAGTTGTGACCTTTGACATAGAAGAGACCAGCGATCATGATGAAGATCCAGACTGCCAGGTTAATGACGTTGAGCACGTTGTTCAGCCCCACCGAGTTCTTCACCCCCATGGCCACGATGATGGTGACAATGACAGCAATGACCAGAGCAAGAAGGTCAGGGTATGACTCCTCTCCTTTCCCTGGGTGAGAAAAAAGAGGTGTGTAACTCTCCATCCATAGCTGTGGACAGCATCTCCAGAAACTCTGTGGGGGCTTTTAAAAATCCTTTTCAGACCCTGAGGCTTTGCAGAAGTCCTTGATCTCATTGCAAAGGTGGTCTCCAGATGCCCCTGCCTCCGCTAGCTAAAGCTGCTTCATTAAGGAGATAAATCCTGATGCCTCAAGACACTGTTAGGAGTTTTGTGAGGGCAGCAAATAAATGATCAGGTCCTAGTTTGCATAACATGTATCTGCCAAGTACTAATTAAAAATCAATCAAGCATTAATTTTTCATGACACAGGTACAGGACAGCTAGGGTTTTTTTACTTACTGGTAGGAACCATGGACTGTTGCTGGAACTGCTGGTCATACAGGACCATCATAGCCCTGAGTTTCTGCACGGCAGTACTGCAGATACCAGCTTGTACTCTCTAACAAGGCTCTGCGTGTGCCTGGAGGGGACCGAGCAGAGTGCTTGCACTGGGTGAAGTGCTCCTGCGCTGTCATTAGCCTCTGACATTCAACTAATTTTTCTGGGTGCTTATTCTGCTAAACGCCAGCTCATCCCCAAGGGGCTCAAAGTATCGTGTGTCCCATCTCCCCAAATCCTGTCTGTGAACCAGACTGCAAAGGCAAAGTACCAGAGGCAGGCGGATGGTAAATAATGAATGAAGCCTAATATCCATGTCTGACTTCTGACGAGCTTCCAATTACTTTTCAGGCCCTAATTAATGCCGGTAGCTATGCACGGTGTGACGCACCTAGTCCGTTCAACGTCCCAACGCTGTTGATCATCCAGTGGCTGATGGTGTGGTTGGCCAACGAGTCGAACATGCTGCTGAGGGCACTGGCGCCCGCGGCCGTGCCGATCAGGTACTCCAGGATGAGGTTCCAGCCGATGAAGAATGCCACGAACTCCCCCACCGTCACGTAGCTGTAGGTGTAGGCAGAGCCCGTGGTCTTGGGGACCCGCACGCCAAACTCAGCGTAGCAAACGCCTGTTTAGAAAAATACAAAGCAACATAAGGAAAATGTGCTTGGAAAAGGAAAAAGTAAAACTGCCTTGGTCCCACCTGCCTGGAGGTGTCAAGAGGTGCCCAGGGCTGTAGTCAGCATCAGAAAGAGCCCAGAGACATCGCAGGGGGCCATGGTGACCCTCCCTCCCCAGTTGCTTGGCTTAAAAAGCAGCCCATTTTCCCATTAAAATCAAGCTGTGATGGAATTCTTTTGAGGATACACAGTTCAAACTACCCAAATCTTTACAGCCTGTTGTAGAAGAGCCTTCTCACAGATGTGTGCCCCTGATGTGGGAGCCTCCGGCATGGCCAGCTGCAGCCCGCACAGACACACAGCCAAAGCTGGGGGGAAATCCAGGCACAGGGAGCAGAACTGGGCAGTGCTGGTGGTGCGGTCCTTGGAGCACTGTTTCCCTGCTGTAGCTTTGGTGGTGATAGACACCTCTTCTTCCCCATGCAACAGTGACGCCATGAGATGATTTTTGCCAAGAATGCTTCTCTCAAGTGTTTTATTTGTGGTATCAATATACTGACAAGCTCCCAGTGCTTTTGGCTGCAGCCCTGGGAAAGGTGGTTGCAGTGAGAGCTGCCAGAGGACAGTGTTCGGGCACAAGGAGGTCAGGGATGGTTATAGCCATTGCATGGGATCCTGGACCAGTGTTGCCCAGCCTCGTCCTACAGCAAGATGCCACAGGAGGGCTCACACAAGGCTTCACCTCTCCCTGCCCCGACTGTGCAATCTCCAAATGCTTATCTTGGGTTATTGCTATGCCGATCCAGGCACGAGCACCGTCCCGCTCATCCCTGCTCTCATTCGTACCCATGCAAGAGGAGTTTGAAGCCATCTTACATAGAGAACGTAAGTTATATTAACCCTTAAAAATGTTACATGTAAGTCTCATTCCGAAGAATAATTGCAAAACTAACTTTGCAGAAGAAGAAAAGAAAAGCAAAAAGAAGTATTTCACTGGAACTGTTTGGGAGGAGATTTCAATGGACTTGAATACCTTCCAAACTCCTTGTGTACTTGCTATGTCAGGATACTTTTCAATAAAAACCTGACCCTGACATATTGCTGTCTCAGAACAACCATTACCTTTTATTTAAAAGGAATGGACGGACTTAGTCATAAATTCCCCAAATATTAGTCAGAACAAGTGCTGGAAGGCCACACTGCATCCTGCATGTTTAACACTGGTTAAGCCCCTGCCCTGAAGACCCCAGTTCAGCTCGTACGAGTTAATGGGTTAGGGCTGTTATTATCGTTGTGTAAACATGTAGTAATTATTGAGTTCTTTATCAACTACTTTTCTCTATTTAGAAGATAATAATTGCTGCAAAATTGCAATCAGTTCAGTATAGAGAGAGGAATGAATAATTTATAAAAACCTTATGAGGTCGCTGCTCTTACTGTAAGTGCAGTTTTTACACAGTACAAACACAGAATTATTGAATCCCTAAGCTGAATTCGGTGGTGGTTCTTTTCTTGGTATTGGAGGATTTTTATATTCCATTCACTGTTTAACTTGCATGCACGATGCTAGCAGTGCGTTTCAATGGGACTCTTGAAAACTTGATTTCTGTAAAGCAGGCCCAACTGCAGGAGCAGCAAGACGTGCCCATCACCCAGCCCTACAGACAGTCATTACTCAAAACTGATGAAAAATGCATGCACTTGGCAAAGGTAAGACATTCATGGATAACTACAGGCCTGAATGATTTATGAAACAGGTGCTCTGATGGGGACCAGTATCTAGTTTCTTTCTTTGATGGCCTTAAAAATCATATAATCTTTCTTGGAGGCAGCTGTACTTTTAGCCAATGACAAGATAAGGCTTAAAGAGGATTGTTATTGGTACAGAATGATAACAGCAAAGCAAAGATATTAATATGGATAAAACGTTTGAGTTTTCAATTATTCTACTAGGCTCCCCAAATAGAAGAGTAATCTTTCACTATGCATTGCATACAGCAACACGTTGTGGATATCTCCATTAGGTATCAGCATATATTAAGAAAATAAACTATATTTTATCATAGCATGCAATATCCAGTCCAGGGGACATGAGATGCAAGATCTGCTGTCCATCCCTGATTGCCACTGGCCGTATCGGATGGCATTAATCAAATCACTTTGCTTTGCAGTGCTGCAGGTCCTCCATCAGAAACAGGGTTCACAGCACTTCCCTCTCTGCTTAAAAAGGAAGATAATATCATAATTTATTAGGGTGCAGATTTTATCTGGGTGCAGATAATATCATAGTTTATTAGGGTACAGATTTTATCTCACTAATCCACGCAGGCGGAGGCTGGGCACACTCTCCCTGCCACGACTCTTTGAATTTGGAGACAGATTTCTTTTTTTCCCCCCAATCAAGAGTGATTGCAAGTTTCTGCAGAAAAAAAACGAACACAGGGGTTGTTTGGAAGAGTAGTCTTTTTACAGAAGACCATTTCTTTTCCTTGAATATCAGCTACACTGTGTAATGTGACAGTCATTACGCTGGTGTAATTATACAGTTATTGACATTATTCAGAAGGACATAAACACAGCTGAGCAGTTTGGTCCATGACATTGTCCCTTCCAAGATCCAATCTACAAACCCCCATTTTTCAGATTTAATTGACCTCTCCATTCTCTGGTTTGTCTTGTTTGGGGGTAGGAGGCGAGGCAGCCAGCAGCTTTCCATACAGCGCATGTATATGGGTTAGATGTTTTTGTGTTAGCGGTGGCTTGGGGTCACGCTGGGCATCCTGACCTGCCTGGTGGGGACTTTTGCTGGTGAGCGGTGCCTCAGCAGGGCAGGAGGAGGGACCACGAAGTCCCCACTGTTTTCAACCTCAAACTCCAGCGTTGCAACAGCCGCTGGGCAGCACAACTGGTGGTACAAGGGGCCGGTGCAAGAGCCACAGCTCAGTGCCCCCTCTTGGCTGCTGTCTTGCTTTCGGCGTGCTGGGGCGGCGGTGGCCGTGGTGTGGATGCTGACCCTCCCGCTGCCGCCTGGCACGAGGACACAGAGGGACCATGAGACATCACACAGGGCACTGGCATGATGGGAGTGATGTTTTAGGTGAAACAAACCTTTGGGGAGGGGCCTTTCAGCAGTGCTGGAAGTAACACCAATTAATTCATGCTACCATGCAAGAAATCCAGAGGGACCATCCTTCGTTAAACAGGAGCAGCCAATTTATGGAGGCAAGTATATGGCAAAATCCTGTTTTCAGCAAGCCACTGAGCCCGTCCATTGTGTTTCATGATCACTGTGTGCAGGTATATAAAAGGCAGCTCCATAAAGAAAGCTTCCTTAGAAAAAGGACTCCTATTTCTCCAGCACCGCCCAAGCAGCTGCAGCTGGAGCCCCTCATCCTGGACCTTGTCCTGTAGCCAGGCAGCACCTGAGGCACATGCTCAGCTCTCCCCTGCTCCATTGTGCACCCTGGCTATTGCTGAGCCTGCTCCCACATGGGTACCAGGTAAGAGCGTGGCAATGTGCTCCAAAACCGTGTGGCTTGGTGCTTGAAATCCCCATCAAGGGTTGCTGGGGTGGCAGAGCAGTTCCCATGGGAGACAGAGTCTCTTCTTTTTTTGCACAGCCTGGCACCGAAGCCTGTGGGGTTGTGTGGCAGAGAAAACTATCCCACACTGGTAACCATCATGGGGGGGGGAACCTGACCCTTGCCTGAGCTCACAGCTTGCAAAATGCGATCAACAAGGTTGTATTACTTCAGGAAAGGGGACTACTAAAGGGACAAGCAACAGCTGGTGGAAAAGGCTGTGGAGAGGGTAATGGGGTTGGGTAAGATGGAAACTGCTGATTTTTGCCAAGAAGGGGTTTTGGTTAGAGGTGGGGGTGGGAGTGAGGAATGCCGGCGGTTGCAGCTGATGGAGGGAGCCTGTGGTGTGCCCTGCGCTGGAGGCTTTGTGGAGGGCGGTTGGGCAAATGTTTCTGTTTGAGAGCTGAATCAAAGGCTTTCCAGTGAGAGGATGAAAGAGATTGATTTAATTTATCAGTTTAATCAATGATACTATGTCTGTAAGTACCCTGACAGGGCACATGTTCCTTAAACCTAGGGGAAGGCATAACTGGAATTTGTCGGGTAGATGAAATTGGAAGAATCCCTATCTGAAACTGGGCTAAACAGCACGGAGGGATTTAGGGATTTACCACCACTGGGACCTGCCTGGCAGGGCTTCCCCACGGCTGTCGCCCAGGGGAGCCGAATGGCTTTGTGGAAGGGGCTTTTTTAGCCAAAACCCTCCTGGGCTCACTTTGCAGGCAGTGGGATCTGACTCTGTGATCTTTAACACGTGAAGGGAAAGCAGGCGATCTAGTGGTCCCATCTAGCCTTAAAACTGTGAGAAACTCCTTAAAATCTGTCCGTGCACACTTGTCCAAACTCAGTGCCCGGTACACCGGGAGTGACCAGGATGCGAGAGCTGAAATCACTTCCCCCATGAGCCCGATAGCCCATCTGGCTCCCGAACCCTTGCTCAGTTTTACTTGCCAAAAACATGTTGCTGTTATAAACAATAGCAGCATCAATGATGAAGTGAGGAAGCGGCCAAGAAGACTATCAAAACACTGCATCCTTTGCAAAACACTTTCCCAGGGCTACAAAAGCAAGTGGAGATGAAAGCTGAGCGGGAAGCGGCACGGGCTCCTGTGGGCGAAGGCGGGAGGAGCTCCCCGCTGCGGGGCAGGGCTCGTGTCTGGGGTGAAAAAACCCCTTTTGGAGAACAGTGTGGGTTTTTTAGATGAGACCCACCCAGGCTCCATTTGCTGTTAGTTTGCATCGTGGCCAGCGAAACCCTTGCAGAGGAGAGAAAGCGGGCAGCGGGAAAGGATAAAGACATTGATGCTATCTACTGCCCTGGTTAAAAAAATGGGTGGTTTGGTTCATTTGTTGTGATCTCAAATGAGCATCAGATCTCAATGCATGCTCTCAGCTCTTGTTCTGGACTGAACCAGTGGCAAATGTGTCCAAGCTGCCTTGTCACTGGGGTTTAACTGGGGAGCAGGGAGGCAGGACTGTCAGCGTGGTGGTCCCCAGCCAGCACCGCTGGGATCTTTCCCTGGCATGGCTTTGGGGAGAGCGTGACACCCATCCCTGCGCTGTGCCAGGGTTGTGCCTCTGGGCTGCAGGGGTGTAGGGGGTTCAAACGCGCTTGGACTTTGGTGGGATCTCCATGGAGAAGCACTGCAACTTCCAGGGAAAGAGCATGATATGCTTCCACCTCCCCCTACAAAAATCCAGAGACTTTAAAAGCTGAGCCGGGTCATTTTTCTGTGTTTGCTGTTCCTGTCTTCTATCAAAGCCCTTTGCCATTTACTCAAGTTTCCTTATCCAACTCGCAGATAAAAGCTGGATACCAGACTGACACAGCATGCAAAGTCCTCCGAGCAGGGAGAGCAAGAACATCACATCACCGTGTTACCACTGATCTGGAAAGGACAAATGCCAGCAGTACTGGCTGCATATGGAAACCGCAGCTCAAGCCATATGCTCAGCTGGGTTCCTACGGAGGAGATGGAATTCACCGGCTTTTCACGAAAATACATAATTACTCTCTCTCTGCACATTTGTTTGAGTTTTTTGTTTGGAAAGTCAAAGAGTGATCCTGTGTGAATAGGAGCCAATAAAATCAACTCCAAAACTAATTGAGGCATTTTTTAACTGTTAGCATTGTCCACAACAAAAGAAGCTGGCCCTGGTGCTCCCCAAGCCACCGGTAACCTTCCTGTAGAAACAGGGTTTCCCCCAAGCCACGTTGTGCTCTTGCTCCAGTGCTGTGGCTTGGCCGTGCTCTCCACTTGGGACACGCGCTACAAAACTCTCAAATGTTTCAAAATATATTGACCACAGGCTCCATCCTTGGGGAGGCCGTCAGCAGCTCATCGGGGTAATTATGCTTGGGCTGCTGGCTCCCAGTACAAGGTTTGGTCTGACATTTGGGCAATGAGAGACAGTGCACCCCACGAGCTGGGTAAGCCCAGTGTGAAAGGGTGTTTTTAGTCTATGGGGAAGTCGCTACCTCCTCGTAGCTTGTGCTGCTGAGCATGGGTCCTGCCACGCGTCCACCCACGAATGGAGCCAGAGGATGCACGAGATGGCACGTTACTCAAAAACCCACCCACACGACTCACCTGACAAGATGGAGGCAACGGCAGCGATGATGAAGGAAACAATGACCCCGGGACCCGCCATCTCCTTGGCCACCAGGCCGGACACCACATACATGCCGGTGCCCACGCAGCTCCCAACACCGAGGGAGATGAGGTCGAGGGTGGTGAGGACCTTGGCCAGCCTGGCACCCTGGGCGGCAGTGGTCCCTGTGCCCTCCAGCATCGACTCCACGGGCTTGGTGCGCAGGACACGGGCACGCAGGGCATGACCCGCTGCCCCCCATGGCACCCGCCGTGGGTCCAGGCGCGAGAAGAAGCCACTCATGGCTGGTGCTGGTCTCGGCAGAGGTGGGTCACAGACGGTTTCAGCAGCACCCGCTCAGGGCTGCGGCTGCATCTCTCTCCTGCGCTGGTGGCTTGGCTGCAAGAGAGAAGAACACAGTTTTTAACTGAAATAGCAAAGAAAGAGGGATGTGCTCCACAGGGAGGAACCGAAAAGGGCCCCTGAGCTGGTTTCTGGCTGGGCTCCAGCGGTGGGAGAGCCCTGAAGACCGAGAGGAGCTTTGTTTTTGCCCATGATGCTGATCCGGAGAAATTTCCTTTCTCCATCCCAATTATTTTGTACAATAGAGATGCTCTGCCCCCCTTTATGTTTGTCTGCATGGTTTTAGCCCCAGTTATTAATACAGCCCCATAAGCAGCAGGAACCTGATACCCTCCAAGTGCCCATTACGTGCCCTAATTGCTAGCAAAAGTGATGATGGCTATGTATAACCACGAGGTGCTGGTGGCCACCGTGGCACCTCGGGTCCTGGTGGGGACCAAGCCTGGCCCCAAGCTCAGCCACACCACAGTACGTCCTGGGAGTGGGGATGCTCCTGTGGGCACCGTGTCTCAGCCTACCATCGCTGTGTCCATCCACATGAGACCTTCTGGGGGACATTGCTGTGCTCCATCTGCACTGCAAAAAAAAAAAGAGAGTCTGGGACCACAGCTTTGCTCCTATATCCAGCGTGTTGAGACTGCTGCCTGCCTGTGCCGGGCTGCAGCTGGCTACGGGGCTTGATCACCACGAATTGGCCCTTACAGGGACAGGTGATTTTTTTGGTGCTGTAGAAGTTGACTCTTGCAGCTCTCTGGCTATTCCAGTTGATTTTTCTTTTTGCGTGCTACCGTTATCCTGGTGAACCCTAAAGGGAAAAGTTTTAAAGGGTGCTGCTTGTTCGGGTCCCAGTGAACCAGTTAAAAAGAGTCCTTGGTGTGTTTTCTTCATTCAATTTATCACTTCATTTTTGTAGTTAGTTAAATACTCTTTTAGGAAGACTTTTTTTTTTTAATTAAGAGGTGTTGTTTTCCTGGAGTAACTGCAACAAGCTTTGGGGTCCGGCTTCTGTGTGGTTAAGGTGAGCTGAAATACAAGCTCGGCAGAAGATTTAAGACTGTCTTAAAATTGTCTTATGTTTCCAAAGCATGAGATTGTCTTAAAAATCATGAAATTATCTTGTTTTGCTCTTTCTCTGTGCTTTTTTTAAGTCGTGTTTTCAAGAACTATTCAGCAACTGCCATTTCCCACTCTCCATTCTGCTGTTTTTTAGCAAATCCATAGTTCTCAGGTGAGCTCCTAATACCAGCAGTAATGACTTCCTAGTGACATATGATGACTTCTTGACTTTGAGGAAAATAACACGAATTGACAATCTCTGAATGCTAATATAAGGGAACGAAAAAAATAGTTTATTAAATATGAATTTTAGCCTGGCAGCTTTCTTCCTGTTAATACAGATTTTTTTTTTTTTAATTGCCTTGAAGACAAACCAATTATTTTTCCATCGTTACATCCAAAACAAATTACCTTGTGTCTACCAGCAGCCTTGTGTTGCTGGCGTTTATTAAATAAAACACAGCATTCGTTTCATGTTTTGGTTGATCACAGTTCAAATTGTGCTGATTTTTTTACCTTGAGCAACCACAAGCTGAAAGGCTGGATGTTCTAGCTAAGAATTATAACAAAGAAAAATTGTTACCGCTGTTGAGCAAATGTGCATCTTTGGGTTGAGAATAAAAACTGGGTTTGGCTTTTGGGTTGCTCAAGGCGTCAGCTGGTTTGCGGCGTGGGCTGGGTTTTACTTGCTGGTTTAAATGAAGGTTTGTGTTGGAAGGGGGCAGCTGAGCCGGAGCTCAGTGGGTCTGCGCCAGCTGGGACGAGGTAGAGCAGCCCTCGGGGCAGCGTGCCCATGTGCTGATGCCTCCAGCGTGGCTCTGCTTTGCCAGGCTGTGTTTTGGCCATGGAGAAAATAACTCTAACCTAAGTGAGCACTACCCAAATTCATCCTCTTTTTATCCAAAGCACAGCATCTCTGAAACACAGGCTGGCAAAGAGGTCTTGCTGCACTCCACCCAACCACTTCCCATCCTTTATTTAATTAGTTTCTTTACTGGGACTTTATGGATGCTCCTAGTTGAGTTTGAAAGACTGAGGTTGCTATGGTTAGGTTTGCATCAAATTGACTTAAACTAGCCAAGAAGCTGGGCAGAAGTATCCATCTGGTTTTTGAACTGTTATAATCTAGACGCCCTTATCTCAGAGCATTTTTCTCCTGCAGTTTGTACTGTAAGAAAATATCTTTCCCAAGTGAGCCCATCCTTGGTTTACTCATGGAAAAATCCCATTGCAAGGTGAAAATAAGAGATACTGAAGAGTCAGTTCTTAACTCTTGTGAGGAAAAGCATAATGAGAATCAATGGCTGGAAGTTGGGGCTGGACAAATGAAAGTTGGGTGATTAACTATGGGAAGAGATGAACACTGGGAAGAGCTGATTTGTGTCTCTTGATGTCTTTACACCATTTCTGGATGCTTTTATGAAGGTTATGCTTGTCACAGAGGAGCCACTGGGCCACCAGAAGAGGAAGGATGGCATGGGATGGAGATGCCGAGGCGGCAGGCTGGTCGTTGGTCCCATCACCAGCTTTGTGCTTGGGCATGGGCAGACGTGCCCTGTGTTTTAAGAGGGTTGGGGCTGATGTGGTTTGAGATCAGCAGTTTTTCATCATCTTGTCTGCAGTGTCCGTGGGTGGCTGCTGAAGGGTTTGGGAAGGGTGGCATATGCTCAGGTCTCGCTGGAGGGATCCACATCCACACCGCAAAAATTAGTGCATCTCCCAAACTGAAGAGAGTGGAGCGTGACGGATTCACACAGCCCAGGTCACTCTCAGGGCACACCAGGGTACAGAAATGACCTTCTCACTCTTTGCAAAGAACCTCAAGGGAAGACATGGCAGTCTTGTCCAGGAATAAATTTTAACTGCTAAAATAATGAAAAACTTAAATATTTTAAATGGTTTAAATTTAAAAGAGGAACTGACTGGTTGATCTGTGATGTTCCCAGATTTAGGCTGCTGAGCTGTTCCAGCTGCCCGGGGCCAGGCTGGGACCAGGTCGTCCTGTGTGGCTGCCCATTGCCGTGGGGCAGCCCAGCATAGCCCTGGGATTCATACAACCCCTCCTGAGTCACCAAGGGAAAAAATCCTCTAAAACATCTGAAATGAAATAACTCTATAATTGCCGCTATATTCAATTAAAGCGATCATTCGAAACTATTCCAGATGTTTAAGCGAGATCAGCATATTGCTGTTCTGTAGCTTGGAAAACATCCCTTCACTCCACTTAAAGCCATAAAAAAATCTCATGGATGGCAACCATTTACATGGGGCAGAGACGGTTCGTTTCTGCTCTGCTCCACTAACCTTGGCTAGCTAGAAGCACGCAGCGAGAGGGAAGGAGAGTTTTTACTTGTGGTTTTTATCTGCTCTCTTCATTATAAACCCGGGACGCTTGAGGGAGCTGTGGCTCGGAGGGGGCAAGCCCGACCCGGGGAGCTGCCGGCGGGTTTTGGAGCTGCACAGCTCTCCATCATCAGGCAGTCTGGGTCGGTTTTCCCCGGCTGCCGCCTCACCGGCTGGCACTTGCTGCTGCCGCCGCGCGCTTGTTAGCAACCGCTGTTTGTACCGAAACACTCTTCTTCATTAGGCTAAATTAACTAAAACAGCAATCAAGTCGGAAGGAGAGGTCTAGGTATTCACAGGCATGGATCTTCCCTAGTGTCTGGGTCGGTGTTGAATTATTCCTGACGCAAAGCTGCTTTCTGCCGGCTGCCCCGTGCCGGCGCGGTGCAGCGTGGTGCCCCCCGGCATCGCCCATCCTCGTCACCCCCCGCAGCTCCAGCTTCCCCAGACAAGCTTCCCCATACCTCGCCTGTGCTTTGGGATGGCTTATTTGATTTTTCTGTTAATGACTCCCCTCTGTCCAGGAGTCCATAGGGGTATCCTTAAGCAAAGACCTCTATTAAAAAACGGTGGGAATGCAACAAGAAACAGAACATTGATGGTGATAAACAAAAAAAGAGAGCTCCTGTTGGTGTATTGATAGAAATCCAGGCAGGGGCACTCATTAAGAGGAAAAGATTGGATTTCTTCTGGTTTTCATGGCTCACAGAAGTAATTATTACAGAGAAAAACTTGCTGATGCCCCAGTAGCAGCTGGGTTGGCACAGCCCCGGCACAGGGGACAGCAGCACCCAGTTTGCTGCAGAGGTTTTTATGGGGGAAGTCCCTTCCTCCTTGCCCAGGGGAGATGTGCCCCAGAAATGCAGGACTGAAGCAGGTTCCTATCAAACCCCGAGGCGGTGCCTGCTGTGGACCTCAGAAATAGTAATACAGATGTTTACAGTGCAGCAACAACAGCCCTCAGACGCCCTGCCCGCGTAGGGGCTGCATGCAGAGCTGGGCTGCAGCATCGCCCCCGGGAAAAGGGAGCTCAAAGGCTCAAGACGATGCGAGAGGTGGCTCAAGACGATGCAAGGGGCAGCTCCTGGCAGCAAACCCGCTGTGATCCCAGACGAAGGACAAGAGAAAGAGGAAGAAACGTGCTAGCCTGACTTCCCTGCTCCCCCCCCCCCCCTTTTTCTTTTAATTACTGGCTCGGTAACAGTGAGGTGGACTTGTATGAAGAGACACAAGATACTGAATTTCATTGCAGCTCCTCCAGCAGGCAGAGGAATGACGTCAGCGGCGCGATGCGGCGCGGCGGGAGCCAGGCAGCAGCTCCGGTGGCCGCCGACCAGAGGGACGCCTTCTGCCGGGGCTGCTCGTCACGTTAATGTTTTCACTGCGAATGCGATTTGATTTGGAGTTTTGTGTGCTTGTTTTTACAGTGTTGATCCCCAGCTGGGCTGCCACTGTAAAAGCTGGCTCTGTCTCCATCATCAGCCCTCCTTAAAGGGATTTAGAAGCCAGGCACAGAGCCGAGAGCCAGTCCTGGCGCCGCACACGGGCGTCCAGCTTCAGCAATCTGGCCTTGTGCCTTTGCTGTTAGTTTTGGGCTCTTTTGTTTTCAATCTTTCCATTTTTCCCTCTACTTAAGCAATTCAAGTGGAGCTGTGGTTAATTTAAACTAAAATTCTCGCTAAATTAAATTAGTGATATATTTCACTCTTAAGACCAAGTTTCTATGTTGCATGAACTAAAAAATTCAGGGAGTTTTTTTTTGTGTGTCTTCGTAGCAAAATGGAAGTGGAGGGGTTGAACGGCACTTTCCTGCGTTACTTCCACCTGTTACTTTAAGCTCTTTACCAATGTTAGCACTGCTGTAAAATAGCTAAACATCATTATCTTCTTCTGACAAATAAGCAAAATAAAAGAGGAAACAGATAAGGCAAAGACCAAAGACATAAGACAAGGGTGCCACACACCCAGAGCCAGCCCCTGGAGTCCTTAAACTTTGTATTCTAGTCTCTAGTGCAAGAAAGAGTCAAAAGAGCATAGACATATAATCCAGTAAAATAATTATCATGTACATAGAGATTACCCTCTTTGCCCCTCTCCAGCCTTCAGAGGGGTGATACAGTGTGCTGGTTTACCCGCTGTTGTCTCTGGGGAGAGACCAGGCTGCCCGAATAACCGGGGAAAAGGCGGAGGGAAGGACGGGAGAGATGTGAAATCTGCTTTTTGTCTTGCAGCTGGTGGGTCCCAATTCCTAAGCTAAATAGCTAATTCAGTATTTGAGCACCGATCTTTGCTCGCCGTCATGGACACGGTGCCCAATGAGGAGGTTTAGGTGGCTGAGTGCTCATCTTCCTGCCTGGATGAGGAATAGGCGGGAGCTGAATTAACACACTCAGACGTGAAATTGGAGCCGGTCGCAGTGAAGGCCAGCAGATCCCTTGATACTGGGTCGTTCTAAACTTTGCCAGGGTTAATTACATGCCAACCTCACAAGCAGTTGGTTCAGGTTGTCAGGGTCCCTTGGGAGCCTCTGGAGCACCAGGCTAGTGAGTAACAGCTCTGGGGCTGGAGGGATCAGTGTTTTCCTCCTTCCTAGAGGCTGGATGTGTTTGGAGGTAGCACCTATAGCTCTTATAGCCTGCAGGGGATCGAAACCCAAATGCACCGTTCGCCCTTTCCCAGATGCTCATGGGCATCCCTGCAGGTGCATCCTCTCCCCTTAGACAGTAAATCCACCTCCCCAAGACATCATGTCCTTCTCCCTTGTGCCTGTAGAAGGCAGTCCTACACCTGGCATTTTGGATTTCCACTTGTTTTCTGCCCTTTTTGTATGGGTACCAATGATTCCTCATGGTGCAGAGTGGTGTAGGACTGAGTGCAGAGTACTTATGACAGATACAACAGTCTGTGAGTGCCGAGCTGTAAGTAATGCAATATGCCTGAAGTGCTCCATTTGTGTTTGCAAAAAAGCTATTTAATCACTAGAAGGGAAAAAAAAAAAAGAGAGAGAGGATTATGGAGAAAGAAGTCTAATCAACTTGCACATTTTCAAAAAGGTCTAGTTTGTCATTGTTGTCTAGAGATGGCAAAGTAAAAGCCTTAAAAAATGTAACAATACTGCTAATGCAGGGAAATTACAAATCAATAGATGGGTGAGCTGAGCAGGAGATGGGGAACCAGGAACTGCTCTAACAGGCTCCCTCTATGAGAGTGATGAAACCCCATGAAATTAGTAAATTTGTTCCTCCAACAGTAAAATGGAGAAAGTAGCTACCTTACAGAAGTGCACGAGTGGTTAATTCAGGTGGGTTTTCTAAGAAAGTGGAGGAGAAACCGTGCCAAAATCTATTAACGCTCCCCTAGCCGTACCTTGTTGAAAACAATATTGCTTTTGTACCTGTCCATGGTCATCTGCAGAAGGACCCTTGTGGCTCTATGCACCTTCATGCGCTCATTTGTGGCGGCTGCATGATTTTGCATTTGAAGCGCAGATATTTATACCAATGCTCGTGGCTATCAGATACAGCCTCCCCCATCCTTTTGCAGTCACGAGCCATGGCATGATCGAACAAATGAAACTCCTAAAGGAAGCTATGCTCACAGATCCGGGTGCTCAGACTGTTTCAAGGACTAATGTGCTGACCTCTGAAATCCAGGAGTATAAAACACTGCGAGCCAGGTGCCCAGGAACCGAGATTCATCTCGTGTGCTGGCACGTACTTCTGCCACCTTCCCTCTGGTTTTAATAGTAGCAGCTCCAGACCCTGAGCCGTCACAAGGGGAAAAGGCATCCTCCTGCTAATTTGGTATCTTCTTCGGATGACAGCGAGTTGCCTGTTTGCAATGCTAGGTAGGTATTGTTCTAGCAGTGCGATTGCTGTTGGCATCAGCAGAGTGGTTGCCTTGCGTTTGCAGCTCTGGGTTTTTTCCTATTTTTGGGTAATGGGTTCTACTTTCAGTAGTTACTGCTTTGATGAGATACATGTTTTCTGTAACAAATCTCACTGTCAGAGTGGACAAGGGCTGCCTTTGTACCACTGAAATGTTTAGGCCCGGGTTACCCGGTCTCTTCTAGAATTATACTCATTTAAAAACTGTCTTTGCTTTAACAACATGCAGGAGGAAATCTCTGTAATTACTGGGTTGTGCTTTCTTTTTCTTTCCTCTGTGGATCCATACTTTTACACTGCAGAATGAAAGTCATTACAGTTTGCTCCAGGCCAGCCATGAGAGCTTTTTTCATTTGACATAATTCTCAGACCGGGTTATTTATTAATGTGTGAGGCTCTCTAAACAAAATGGATTTTTACTGTTGCGAGAATCAGGCTGATGCATCATTATGACAACTTATTTCATTTCGGGGTAGCATACTGAATTTCAGTGACAAAAACACAAATTAAATCTTTCAGTAAAGTGCCGATTTAACACTTCGGCTTTGTCATCCAAACCAGAAAAAAAAAAATGACCTGCGTCTCAAATAGAGGACATGAAAATTCACTATTTCTAAGCCTCTATTTTTATTTTGACGATTGCTGCTTTTATAGAGGTTCCTTTATTCCCCACTAAGAAATAGTTTTTTCCTCTCAACACTGCCTCTCTCTTACCAGCAGTCTTTCCGGCTTTCTATAATAATTTAGTAGGAGTCTGAACTGGTCTTGTACGCTGTAAACACGTCGGGCTTACAAACACAGTTCAGTTCTTGCCGAGTTTCAGATGCATTTCTCTTTTGTATGTGCGCATGGTCTCATTAGTTATTGTGTTCCATCAGCGGTTATACAAGTGTAATTGATTATGCCTCGCTGCCCCTTTTCCATGATTTTGGCTATCAGCTAATTAATGCAGGAGAGGTTCTCAAAGATATACTTTCCTCAGAAGAAGCTGGAAAGACACATTCTTCAATCCCGAGCCTACTAAATGCTCCAGAAGAAGCAATAGTAGTATATGCAAATCAACGGGGTTTTTTTGCATATGAAAAAGGGAGTCTAGAGCTGCGGGGTAATTTGGCTGGTTGTAGCCTGTGTCACTAAATTCCTCAACAGAAGTGTGAGGTAGATTCAACGCACTTCCAAGGAAGTGAATAGCAGCTTCTGCTGCTTTTATTACATGTTTGGCTGCTTATTCTTATTATTCACTAGGACAAAAAAGCCTTGCCTTACATGAGTAATCCTCCTTGCATTTCAACACAACCGATTATATGAGTAATGTGAGCACAAGTTGATCAAAGAAGATGATTTAGAATAAAGTTTCTATGTGTTTAGTCATTTATCATCATCAGTCAGGCAAATGCACTGCAACACCTAAGTGGTGTGTAGGGTGAGTAATACCTGGCGTTGTAGCATGAGGGTTTTTTGACATTTCTCAGTAAATGAGTTATGAATGCACATCTAAGACTAAATCAGCATCTAGGATGGTACTAGTGAAGCAGAATTAAATGAAGAATGATGTGTTCTTAAAAATGCTAATAGCATAAAAATTAGGGTATTATAGGATTCCTGAGTGACGTGTACATGCTGCCCGGAGATGTCCTTGTGTAGCAAGGGAGTCAGCACAAGCCAACATGATTACCTTTAGCTTAAAATCTGTTTGCTATTGAAGCCCTGGTAGCTAATTGCATATTTGCTCTTAGCATCCCTTACCAGTGAGACCCTAAAACTCAACATCTTTCACTAAGGCAACACATTTTGTCTCCCAGCTACAGTAAGTAGAGTCTCCCCGTGGTGTGCTGCCCTGCCTGGCAAGTGTAACTCGACTGGTGTGCCCGCATGCAATTAAGAGCAGAAAGCAGAGTTGCTGAAATATTATTGCTGTAGTTCTTGTTTGTGCTGGAGCTCTCAGCCAAAGGAACTTGACATATTCCTTCTTTCTCTCTTAATTTACTTTGTGCAGAGTTGGTGACCCTGGTTATTAATTGCACATCTCCTGATCCCTGTTGCTCCCACAGCCATGTAATGAGTGGAACACACCTGCTGTTGCCCAGGTGCTTTAGACAAGGCTGTGGTGTACCCAGATGCCTCCCGAGCGCCTTGCTGTGGGGCTGGAGTGGCACGAGACCTGTCGCCAGTGCTTTCTGCCTGTTCCCAGCTGAGGATGAAGGACAGGCAGGAGAAGCATACATTTCCTTCACTACCAGACTAGGGTGTCTAAATCCTACCTGGAGGCCACCCTAGCATTCCAGGGCACCACGGAGCAGCTGCTTGTTTAGTATGACTCAACAGATCCATCGCTAAGACCTGGTTCAATAATGCTCAAGCGCACGTTTAAAGCTAAGTTTTAATCATGCTGCTGTGGGTGGAACGTGCCCAGATGTGCAAGTGGTGTCTCAGCCCAAAGTTTAAAAAACTTCGTTGAGTAAGACCCAGCCTGCACTCAGGGAGCTGAGGACCTGCAGGAGTGGACCAAACCACCAACTTAGGTCACGGTCACTAACAAGCAAGAGTCAGAGGCTGCCGAGAGGGGCTGCCCTCTAACCCACACATTTGGTTTTATAGACGTTTACCTAAAGTTTCAACACAGACACCCCCATAGACACTTGTAGCATGGCACCAGTAACGCATTTCCCTACAGGCAGCAAACCACTTGATCCTGTAACTCTGTCCTCGCAGAATTAGGATGTGGTGCTTGAAAAACCTGCGCCGCAAAAGCTCTTCTTCTGTTCACCTGCCAGGTATATTTAATTTATGGTATCATGCATTTCAGTAAATTATTGATACAGTCACTGTGCAGAGGAACAGAAACAATAGAGTCACGTGCTGCATGGCTCCACCTCGCTGATTTTGTTTCATAAGTGCCTGGGCTTCACTCTGACAGTTTTATTGCAGGAAAAAATAGTTTTCTCCTAGGGGTGTTCCAGCCTGGTGACAGAAAGGGATGGGCTGCAGTGGGAGCGTCAACGCTAGCTGGAGCACCCAGCCCTGTGCCGATGACTGCATAGTCTAGAGGCAGGGCTGCTATTCCCTGAGCCAAGGAAACATATACAAGACAAAAATTGCCCAGTACTAGAATGCAGTTTCCAGTTGGCAACCGCAGCTTAGCTACATCTCATTGCTTGTAAATGAAAAATAGTTTAGGAATATCTGTTGTTCGTGGATCTAAGTTAGAATCTGCTCCCATTTACACCATGGGTGGCTTATTGAGTTCAACAGACTCACCCTGGACTGAGGTGAGACTCCAGCCAGGTTTTCATATCCATAGGAAGTAGCTTAAAAATGCTTACTATATTTCTTGACTCTGGATCCTTTCACATCCCTAGATCTACTGTCTCTCACAAGAATGACAAGCTCAGGCCCAGCCATGGCTTTATATTTTATAGAGAGCACCAATCTGGGTGTGACTTTTTTTTTTTAATTTTTTTTTTTAGTCAGTGTGAAAGATACAAATGCTACCCACCTGCTAATGGTTTTTTGTGTGACGTAGGAATCCCACTACCGCACACGGATGAAGAAGTATTTGATTCTTTTTTACATTCTTACATTCTTATTTTACAACATGTTGCTTAAACATATACGTTATGATGATTTTAATAGCTCAGGTGCTCTGAAAGCAAAGTTTTGACTATTTGGGGGCTAAGAAGTCTGAAGGACTAAGTATATTCTGTTACAGACTACTCTGTTATCCTCCTCCTTTTTTTTTCATGAAGAGCTTAGGATTGTATTTATGTTTGTGTAAGTTATTGCCATCCTATTTGCTTGAATGTTGCAAGGCTTCACAGGAAAACCATTAATTTAGCCATTGAGAGGTTATTCTGTTCTCATTGAATTTTCTAGAAAAACTCCTGTTGCCTTCAAGGGAAGATGGATGAAATCTTATAATATGTGTGTGATTTCAGAACTGAGAAAACAGACTGTCTTGTGCTCAAGAAGGAAGTAGTGTCAAGTCAGCCTATAAATATATTCTTTAAAATATTTTGGGCTGGAATCCTTTCTGATACGATCCCATCTGAGACTCTGAAGTTCCATAAAGAATGAATTTCCATCATTTTCATATGATCCTAAAAAATTAGGTAGAAGGGTAAGATACGTCTTGACTAGGGAGTCAGTCATGGCTCCCTAAGGAGAATGATTTATGTTTTAAATTGCTTCACTTTACTGCAATATGCACAAAGAAAGAAATTACTTTTAGGGAGAGTTAATTAATGAAACAAGTTGGAAAACTGGGGGATTCAAAATATAAGTTGGTCAGTCATTTGTTCTGCTTTTGGTATGTGGTCAAAAATCCCACCTACTGGGGATGTTGTACTTGTCTAGAGGAGAGGCTGGGGCACCTGGGAGCAAAGTTGTACACCTCTGGGCCTGACTTGGGGAATTAAGGATCAACGGTACCATTAAGTCCACCGAGTTCATTTTGTCTGAATCACAGGCCATTAGCTTCCAGGCAGTTACTCCTGCAGGGAGCCCAATGACTTGCTTTGGCTAAGTTACATCTTTTGGGAGGACATCAAGTCTTGACATAAACAGATGGAGAATCCAGCAGGTTTTCTGATAGCTCCTTCATCAGGTCATCAGCCCTCCACTGTTCAAAAATGTGATCCCTCACTTAAATGAGAATGTTTTGGCTTTAGCATCTCGGCACTAGTTCATGTTGTGCCTTTCTTTGGCAGATGGAGGAATAACTCAGTGCCTAGTAATTTCTTTCTGTAGTGGCTCTTAGATTCAAGAATCAAGTCACCTCCCACCCTCCTTTTTAATGGAGTGAGTTGCTCAGGTGCTGTAATTCCTCCACTGTAAGGGCCTTTCTCTGGTCCTTGACAGGCTTTGGCTTTTCTTTCTTTTTTTTGTTTTTGTTTTACTTCCAATTTTATTGTCATTTTTGTTGATGTCTACTCTATTCTAGCAGTCTCAGTTTCCAAAGGCTGAGGTAAAATTTCCTTCCTACATCTCCCCTTACTGAGCAGCAATTGAAAGAGGCTTTTTTTCCCTTGGTCTTGTTCAACAGCTTGTCCTATTGCAGTTACTGCCTTCATCCTGTCTTCTCAGATATGTACTGTACATTTGACTTCACTTTGAGAGGACCCAAGATTCTTTGTCGGCATCATTTACTACTCATCAGTCTCAGTTTTGTTGGCCAAGTTCAGCACCTTTGACAGGTGAAATGGGAAATAGCACTTGGGCCTTGGATCTCTGCAAGAACCCCTTACTTCTCTGTTCTCATGGAACAAGGGTTCCCCATGGAGCAGTACATTTTAAGAACAGATAATTAGTCAGTTTAATCTAGGTAACTTTTCACTCTACTATTTACAACATGTTGTTCAATTACGGTAAGTCGTATGCCTTAGCAATGTGTACCAATAAAATGAATACATGTAAATATCTTTAGCAATCAGACTTTCAGTCTCATGACATGTTTTGGGCAATTAAACAAATGCCTTGGCATGTTAAAATGTTCTTGCCTACTACTTAGGGACACTGGGAGAATTAATTAGTTAATATGCTAGATGAAATCAGACATGGCCCTTTTGAGCCGAAAGTCTTCTCTGGGGTCGACAAGAGTAATACTGCTTCCTGCTCCTCCCAGAGTCTGTGTCGATTTAGGAAGCCCTATATTAGAGCTCTCTAGGTACAGCCCGTGACAGGAAGGCACTAAGTCGATGGCTATAAACTAGCATTTAATAGGCCACAAAACCTGAGCTGGAAAGCAATTCTGAGAAAAGAGATTAGGATTTTCAATACAGTGATGCTGAAGTGCACCTACCGGGGCTGAGGTGGGCAGACGGTTGGTATTAGGGAGTTCGAAAACACCCGTGTGGAATTGATAAACAGCACCGAGTCGGGGGTGACGTAAAAAGGAAGCTAACTCCATTACCGGGATCTAAGTCAGAGGGAGTTTTGCAGGCGCCGGCGGGAGGACGGAGCCGTCAATCGGGCCCGTGTGCGTGGGCCAGCCGCGTCCGTGGGGGGCGGCCTCGGCGGGGCCGGGGGCCGCCTGCGCCCGGGGCCGCCCCGTCGGGGCTTCAGCACCGCGGACAGCGCCCGCCCGGCGCTGCCCGGCCCCACGCGTGATGCGGCTCCGGCCCGCGGCCCCCGCCCGCGCCGGCCCCCGGCGGGGTAACCTGCCCTCGCGTCCTTGCCCGCCTCCCCCTCGGTTCCTCGTCCGCTCGGACTCCTTCTCTGCCTATTGCCCCCCTGCCCGCAGCGTCCCGACCTTCCCCGCACGCGCTTTGTGCGGTAACCTGTAGCGAGAGCTGTCGCTTCGGTCAGGCCACCCGGTATTTCTCCTCTCACTCTGTTTTTCCCTGTTTCCTATCGATCCCGCGCCGTCAGCCCGGACGCCCCCACCTCCTCCCCTCCGGTGAGTGCCCCGGCACTTTGTAAACACGGGGCCGCAGCCTGGCCGGGGCAGCGGGACGCCCAAGCGGGCTGGGGTCCCCCGGGGACGCTCCCCTTGCCGCGGCCGGCCCCGAGCGGGGCAGGAGCCGGCCCCGGGGGGGGCGGGGGGGGGCATGGCCGCGGCCGCCCTCACCCTCCCCCGCGGGGCGCCGGGCCAGAGCTCTCCCGCGCTCGGAGCCGGGCCCCCGTGCCCCCCGCACCCCGGGAGGCTCCGAGCCGCTCCCCCCGGGCAGGAGGCTGGCAGCGCGGGGAAGCGCCTTCCCCCCCCCCCGGTCCCTTCCCTTCCGTCCCTTCCTTCCCCTCCCCGGTGGTGCGCGCACTCACCGCCGGGCGCGGAGGGCAGCGGGCGGGCGATGCTGCGGAGCCGCCGCGGGCGCGCACCCCGGCGGGGGCGGCTGCGCTGCTGCAGCCGGCGGGGGGGCTGCGCTGGGCACCGCCGGCCCCGGCTGCCGGCCGCGCAGGCAGGGCGGAGGGAGGGAGGGAGGAGGAAGGAGGGAGGGAGGGAGGGAGGGAGGGAGGAGGGCGCTGCAGCTCCTCAATTATTCAGCGCTTCCCCATCTCTGCGCCCTCCCCGCCTGCCGCATGTGACCGCCCGGCAATACTCACGGGGCGAGCCGAGCCGGACCGGGCCGGGCCCAGGAGACCTCCCTGCACGGGGCTGCCACCCCCACGGCCGCGTCCCCACCCATGGAGTCCTCTCTGCCTGCCCAGGTGTCCTGAGGGCTGCGGGCGGCCTCCCCCAAATTGCCTGGTTGCTGAAAAATAACTCTCCTGGCTGCCTCCTCCAGAGCAGGGTTTTCCTCACCCCAGGGACAGAGGGTGGGGGACCCCCCTTTGTTTTCTCCTTGAGCCGCACTGTGAGATTTGGGTGCTAATGCTGTAATCCCGGAACAGGCAGAATTAGGACTGAAATAATGCCTCATGTATTGCAGCATGCCGTCTTGTCCAGCCCCCTGCATGGCCTGGCTGGGAGGAGTCAGATATCAGGTGCAGGATGTATTTTATATTTTATATCCATAGCTGCTTTTGAGGGTAGCTCGAATTCATGTTCAAGATTATTCCTTATTTTTCCTTATTGCATTTTTATTTCTTGATTCTTGCTATTCGGTTCCCTCTAGAAGCACTCCCTCTCTGTGTCTGTATGCTTACCATTTTGACATCAAATCCACAATGGTTTCATCTCCAGTGATGTCTGCCAAGGATCAGATTTCAGTCTCCGTTACAGCTTCATGCTATAACTTGTAACAGGACCCATTCCCGGATGCGGGGTGTGCCTGGATGGAGAGAAGCTATTCATTCTCTAAACACTGAAATAAAAGTCTGCTGGTAAAAATGAAAGGTGTGATCCTTCAGCTTCGGGTCAGTTCGGGAAGCCAATGTTTGCCCAATGTGAGCGACCCTGACAGGAACCGCATCAATGGCAGTGACCTTCTGGGGACCTACAGACAGCAACACTGCACAGATAAACCTGGCCAGGATGTCCACAATCCTGTCTTCGCGTGGGATAGAAGACCACGTGTCATCTCTGATTTCCTTTCCAGCCCTGATTTCTGTGGTGTTTTTTGTGGCTTTCCAGATGAGCGCCTTCATTTTCCCAGTTTCTTACCAGGCTCCTTCTTCTCTCCAGCTTAGCTTTACTTCCCTCTCTTCCCTCCCTCGCAGCAGTCTCTTTGCAGCCCCTCTCTTCCCAAACAAGAACAGAAAAGACCTCTCCCAGGTTACTGCTGGTCAGCAGAAGGTGTCATCACAGGATGACACGATGTTCCGTTCCCTTCCTGCTGCTCTGGCCAGCGCACATCACACCATACAGCACACAGCAGAAACAGCCTTGCTGGAGCCAAAGTGCAGCCAGCTGATTATCCTCCTCCCAGCCAGCAGTTTTGAAACCCTGTTTTTATTCTTTTCCTTATTCCTTGATTGCCTGAAAGCAATACTCAGAGCTGCAGCTGCTCTCCCGTCCCTGTCTGTAGTCCCCATGCTTCCCATTTGGTGGTTGTTTCTCTTCTCATTCACTGGCTTCCCCCAGCTGCTTTTGCTCAGTCCGTGGACACCAGACGCAGCTGTGGATGGCTGATCTTGGAAGCTTCCCTTTGACCAAATCTGAGCAAAAGAGAAAAGCTTCTCCATTTGCTATTGCATCTTGTTTCGTAGCGGGTGAAAGGAGTGTGTGAGTAAAGGGCATTGCGGGGGGGGGGGTCTGAAATGATTGTCAGTGTGGCCAAGTTTTATGGGACTTACCTGCGTGTGTGGGGTCCAGAGTCATTCGAGTCATATTTACTCCTTGGGGCTGGCGTACCAGAGCGTGGGATTGCACACCCTGAGGGCTGACCCGCAGGCTGGTGCTATCAGCACATCTGGCCCGTTGCAGTTCGGTTGGTATCAGCAGAGAGGGGCTTTTGTGTCCTCTTAGCAAATACTTGTAGCACCCAAGTTTGTATAAACCATTGTGCGGTACCACCGTATCATCCCTGCCTTCCACCTTCCCTCTACTGCTCAGACCTCTTGCTCCGGCAGCCTTTGCCTTATAATAGTTTTCCAGACCCTGTTGCAGTCCAACCTTGATCTACTTTTTATATGCTTGCCTCTGTTCTATCCAGTGGTACCTACACTTAGCTACCCGAAACACCCTGCCACTACCTTGAGTAATAAAAGGCACAAATGGTTTGTCAGAGGCTCACTTAAACTCTTTCTCATTAATCCTTACCCTGTTCTCATGAGTTTTGTAACTTCTAATCTGGCAGGAAGATGTATTTCTACAGCTGCCCCTCTAATGCTGCTCTTCAAGTTGATTAAGTGTGAGTCTGTCATCTGGATAAAGAACTGGATGAGGCCATGCTACCCTCTAGACAAGTCCCATCAGCGAGATCACCCTCAGATTAGGGTGGAATTTCCCATAGCAGCCAAGCACACAATGATAATTTTGCAGCAGAATTTCCTGTCCCCAGGCACTGCCCAGTTTCTAGATCAAAATAATTTCTGCCCATTTTTCGGTAACAGCAAGTGGCCGTCTGACTAGTCATTTAAATACATAATCCTATTTTGAATTTGACCAAGGCTTTGGCCTCAATAGCACCTTATAGCAGGGATCTCCACCAGCTGCTATCTCATTATCTGAGCTATTCTGCTTATCGGCATCAAATATGGCCTTTCCAATTTCGTGGGACATAACTTTCTTTTTTGTGACTCTGAATACACACGGGCAGAAGCTGCCCAATTGATTTTCTTTCTTCCTTTTATTAAAATGTTTGTTTACCTCTCTCATAATCCCCTCATACTTGTCTCATCCGTGACTAATTAATTGTGCCATTTAAATACCATGGTTCCTGCAGTTTTCTGGGCTATTTGTCTACAGATCTTTTTATTAGGACAGTCAATATAGTCTTGGCCTGCTGGCCTCCAAGACCCTCTAGGGCTTCCAGCATCCTCCCCTCATGCGCCCTCTTTCCCTTCATGAAACCTCCTCAGAAAGGAAAGACTCATCTCTGATTCATTTATTTTGCTGAGTTTTCCTTAGTGCCGTTTCTCAAAATGTTCTGATGTCATAAAAACTGACTAATGGGCTGTTCAAGAGAAATAGCTTGGGTTCCCTTTGGATTTACATTGGGTTCCCAGCCTGTGTGCTTGGTCACCCCATCACATTTTTGTTGGTTTTGCAAAGACGCACTGATTTGGGTTATGTTTCCAAATAAAAACCTATTTGAAACAAATGAAGTTGTAGAAGAAAAAACATTTTGGAACAAAATCAAATTCCAGTCAGAAATTGCATTTGAAATTGGCATGACAATTTAAAATTATTATGTATTTTCAAATGTTCGATCCGAACTCCACTGGGCACTAACAGGGAGAAGCCGCGGCATTTTTCCCTTGCCATTTCCATGTCCGTGTGTACTGGCTGCGGTCCCTCCAGCAGCTCCTGTTAGACGAGCAGGGCTGAAGGCACAGTCTCCATCACACGCTTATCATTTAGTGAAGGCGGTTGGAGAATGTCAGCTGGTTCTTAGGAAAGATTGATATTTCATAGAAAAGTACTTTTGTCTGCAAGCACCAGGCTGCTTACAGGAACATCCTATTAAGCAGCCGCTGGGACACAGTGATGGGAGTTGGTTAGTCCTCCACCTGCTCGTTCTGCATGTCCGATAACTCATGTCCATGGCTTTGGCAAGCGTTCTCGCTCCGATTTGGTCTGGGGCATCACAAGATAGCTCACTGAACGGCAGGAGCTCCTGGACATCCAGTGCAAAGTTCACTTGATGGTGTCTCCAAGCAGAGAGCAGATGGAGCCCTGCAGAAATGCCATTATTTTTAGAAGTGTGGCCAGAATGCTTGGCCACTCTTTTTCTTACTTTTCCATCAGTTGGAATCTCAGTGAGTACCCTATAGGGGCCAAAGTGATGGAGGCATTAATGTAGGAGGATAAGAAGAGGGATTAATCTTGCTGTCTCATCTCCTGTTGATGACTGGTGGTATGATGAATACCAGTGTGAGGAAGGATAGACCTGTAATTAAAGCCCCAACTCAAGACTTAGGAAACCTCACTCAAGTTACTGGCTCCGTGACAGGTTTCCTGGGTGAGCTTCATTGTTCTTTGCAGTCCTAATACCGTGAAATGATAGCGGAAATATTGCCCCGTCTCCGTGGGTGTGTTGGCTGCGTAGGCTGTCATTTCTTTGGGTGAGGGACTGTATCTACGTGCTTTATGGGACCCTGACCTCGCTGGGGCAATTCAGCTGGGCAGATGCAATTAGCTGGGCAGATGAAAGAAGGTCGCTGGAATGGCGAGCTGTACCTCCCTCCTCCCTGACCCCATGAGGTCTTACCCCGATGCACAGGGACTGCAGCCCTGACAGAGCTGGGCAGGGAATGAGCCCAGCGCTCACGGGACACTCTCTTTGTTATTTAAGTTACTTCTCTGTGGTGGAACTGGTCATAGGCTTAATTTCTGCTTAGAGCAATGGAAAGGGTTATTCTGCCCTGCTAAGCGGCATCTTGGACAGGTTAAAAGAAAACAGCTATGTGGATGTTTCTTATAAACCCATATCAGGGCACTTCCCCGCTGTGTGGGAGGAGAACCTCAGTGGTGTGTGGGTATAAACAGAAATTGGGGTAAAATCCTGGCACAGCCAAGCCCGGGGATACTTTGCCATTTGATTTTATGCAGCTAAGATTTCTCCCAGCCTCTTTCTTTCTTTCTCAGTATCCTCCACGCCAGGTTCCTCCACGCCAGGTTCTCAGTATCCTTCTCTGCCAGGAGCGGAGAAGACGAGTAATGCATCCATCAGACACGTTCCCCATTCAGATAGAGACGGGGTGATGAAGCATTAAAGAAATCCCCTTCAGAGCTGTATGTGAACGTACAGCCCAAGCCTAGTTCCAGCATGAGCTGTGGCCTCTCCCCTGGCTGGAGGCCGTCATTGGTGCCTGCAAAAGAAGAGATGCCCTTCGGTCGCGCCATCACCGTCCCCAATGTGGAGCTCCCACTGGCACCAAAACAGCTGCATTAACCTCGGCCACGGGCAGATGAAGACCCATGTGATGGGGTCAGGGGCTGCATAGGGTGGGGGATACGTGTGGGGACACCCCACCTTGGGGACCGGGAGCTGCAGTCCCCGGTGGGGCTCCCCTTCCCGCGCTGGGACAGGGGCTGCAGCGGGGCTGCAGACGTGCCTTTACAGGGGGAGGCTGGGATAAAGCAGCCAGCGAGAAGGGATTAAATGATTCAGTGTTTGGAGGCTGCTGCGTTATTTAAAGGACCACACACTATTTTTTCTTATCCAGAGAAGGCTGCTTTTAACAACAAAACCAGGCAGAAGCGTGTTTGTTGCTTTCTCATTTTCTTCATCCCTGGTTGAACACTAATGCTTTGGGCCACTGTGTAGCCGATAGGTGCAGCCTGTCCATCCAGGTCACACCACGTATGACGTGACGATTATGTCTTAATCAAGTGAAACTTGATACATTGCTGAGTATCATTTCCCACTGTCCTGCAGGTGGATTTAGCTCTTCTGGATTTCAGTTAAAGTAACAGAGCTGCAGCTGGTGGCAGGATTTGGTCTTAGTTATCTGTTCCGAGAGTGACAGATAAAGTACCATAGCACAAAAATGATACCAGCGCAGGGACGTTTGATGGATTTATTGGCAGATCGCACGCGGGACGTGTCTCTGGATGTAAAGTCACCACAGGGTAACATCTCTGACTGTGTTAGGAATGAGTTTGACTTCTGTTGGGTGCTCCCCAGAAGAGCAGCACCTGCGTGATGTCTTTAAGCCCTCCAAAAGCTGCCAGCCAGCTTGGGTTTGATGCGATGTACAACACGTAGCCTGTATCTGTCGGCACTGCCCCGTTCTGGCCGTTCAGTGCTTACCCCTCACGTGCCCTGTAAAGAGATGCCTCTCAAGCTGAAGAGGATTGCTTGGCATAGCCACCTACTCGTCTTAATAAAGCTGTGGTTCTAGCAGGAGCCACGCTGGGCTAGTTTCAGGCAGAAATTCACTGTATCGGTAAAGAGCTCAGAAAGAACGTTTTTTCTTTGGTATAGGTGCAGGTGCTGTAAATGGTTTTGTTAAAGGTGTGCTAGTGCTCTGAGGGCAAGGCTTTGGCAAGAGGACACCCGGTTCTCATAGCCCGGTTCACCTGCAATGAGCAGGGGGCAGGAAAGATGTGTTGCTGCAAGGGCTGCTTGTTCTGGGAGGCTACTGGGGGGCTGACTTGCTCTGCTGTGATGTTGCACACACCAGGCTGTGTTTGATCTCCATCACTTTCCCTTGTCGCCTCTCATGGCCCTCATCCTGGACTCATTTCAGCTCCCCATCACTTGCATCTTGTTGTAGGTGGCTGGCAGAGCCGGGCTCTGGGTGGGCAGTGGTACCTCTCTTGCTGCACACAGGGCTGGGGAGCATCCACGAGCCGTCCGTCCCCACTGCAACGCGCTACGGCGACAGGTCCAGCTTACTCTCTGCTAGGCTGCCCGTGCACAGGAGAAGCTGTTTCTGTTGTCCTCAGTAAAAACAGCATTAGGCCACAGTATTTGTTTTGGGTTTGTACACAAACAGCTTACACGCTACTGCTGAGCGCGCCAGGTTAAAATTAGTGGTCTTCAGAGTATTTTATCCTTTACTTGCCAAATTTTACCCAGAGACTGAACTATTTCTGCTTGAATTAAAAAAAAAAAACCCAAACATTTTTTTCTGAGGGGGGGGGGGAGGAGAAAAAGATGTGAATGCTTCCTTGGCATTTTAACTGGCTGCTTGATTTATCCATCTGGCTGCTAATAATGGACACGGCTTTGCCCATCCCGGGGTTTGAAGAGAGGCTGCTGTTTGTGCGAGTGCATTTGCTTTGCATGCAAATAAGAGGGTTTATTGTCTGTTGTTTGTTTTTCACAGAAGTGTAGCTTTTTGCGTGTCCAGAATAACCGCTGTCATCCCAGGAGCAGGCCTTTCAGGAAAGGAAAGGCTTGCGAACATCCCAGAGACTGAAACTAAGTGGCATCAGCTATTCAGCAGGAGAGCACTGCACATCTGCTCCAAAACTGGCGGCACTGCAGAAAAGAGGGCTATATTGATCTGATGGTTTGTTGTCATTGACGTTTCTATTGATCTACTATTCCCCGATGATTTCTCACTGCTAAAGCCAAAGGGCAGCGTTGGGAAGGGTCAGCACTGAAGGCGAAAACGTTACGCAGATAAAACCATAGTGCAGTTTTCCTTGGAGTAAACGCAATTTCTCAGTTGCAGCTCAGCCAAGATATTTCGGCTAGGTCATTCCAGGTCTGTTCAACCTGATTTTGTATCTCAGCTGAAGGACGATGAGCCAAAGCCTACACCTCTGAAGTCACCATGGATTTAATATTGTAATGCAGCCTTGGCTGAGTGCTGCTTGAAAGAGCAGAGCGGCACGGATTGAATTACCTGCAGCATATAGTTGAAATCTCCTATTCAAGAACCGCAGGGCCTGATGCAGCTCACCTTTCAGGGGAAGTTGATAAGACCATAGCTGTGGTAGCATAGTTTTAGGTTTTAATTTGGTATTCATTATATCATTATCAGCGATCAGGGTCCCAGCTCGCTTACGAGCTGCTAGTGGGATCTCGAGCCGCGCGGCTGCTCGCTCCGCTGGCTTTGGTGCCCTGACTTGCCACGGGTCGGGTCTCTGGCATAGGTACCCATGGCACAGGGCAACCACCCTTTAATGACCCTCCTTTGATACATGGGGGTGTGCTGTCCATAAGAGTACCCCAAAGATGCTTTAAAAACAAGGTAAAAGGAGGAACATGAACCAGATGGCTTCTCTAGAAAAAGAAGATTGGATTTTCGGTTAGTTTGTGTATCTTCTAGTAACTTAAAATAGCCTCCTTTCTGTTTGTTGAGGCAAATAAGACAAGACATTAATAGGCACATCCTAGCAGTAAATAGGTTTCAAGCAAGCTTCTGCAGTGCTGGGGGGAGGATATTAGGACAGTGTGTTTTTCATCACTGACGTGCCAGCTAGTATGCAAAAGGATTCTGTGGGGAAAGGGTTGGAAAGTTGAGGAAAAAAATAAATTTTTCCACTAGTATGTAGACAGAAAAAAAGGTCGATCCAGAATGCAACCCAAATAATAGCATTGCTTCTAATTCAGTTAGATCTAATGCTAAAAAATACACATTTTGAGGAATGGGTTTTGGAGTAGGCCAGGTATAGAGATAACGCAGCTCTTGAAATCAGGTGTATTGTACATAAATTAAATGCTGTTTACGTTGACCCATTCTGCTTTTTTTTTTTTAATTGTTATTTTCCTGGCCTTTAACTTTGCACATTTATAAAGACAGGCTTTTAAAAATTACATCTCATGGAAAAATCCACTGGGCTTTTCCACAGAGGAGTTAATGGCTTTTATGAAAAGGTTTACCTAATCTGAGGTGATGTTTTCAGTCTCATGAAACTAGCTCTTAACAGAGCTGGAGACGAGTGCTGAAGAAGGAGCTGGTGCCATCTCTTCTGTGCAGAGCACACAGGAAAATGAAGAGTTTTGCTTTGTTTCCTGCTTTTGGGTAAGTAGATTTCAATTAAAAACCAGGAGGAGTGAATAAGTAATTTCTTAATGTATCCAGTCAGCAAAAGAAAAACGAACACATCAATTAGACAAACTAGATTAATGCTAGGTGTGTCCTTGCTGTCCACGTAAAGCATCGACAGCCTGGCTTGTGCTAGAATATACCCTGATAAACCCAGGCAATAACTGATCTATATTTACCTTCTTGATTTATGAGAAGAGAGATTAGCAAGGACTCTGAAGCATATGATTCAATCACGTTTCTCATGGCTTATGCAAGTGCTGGTTAGAAAATTACTCCTATTGGAGGCAGGGGAGGAGGCGAGGGAAAGCCCCCCCCTTCCATCCCCTCTCCGGCTCCTCGAGGAGGATGTAAGTCTTCAGTGGTCCTCACCACCCAGCGCTGGAGATGGCATTTACCTCCCGGATCCACCAAGTGCGGTTGCCCTCATCCACAGTCTTCTTGTTCGGGTATTGCGTTTGACTTGGCCTGCGAAAAATACAGTATTTGAACCGCATTTTGACGACCTGCATTGAGCGACGAGCCAGGGCTGCAGGCTCACTGCCTTTGCTGCAGGGAAAGGAGATGTGCCACAGCTCAGTGGTCTCCACTGGGGACAACAGGGACCCCACGTGCCCCAGCCAGGCTCAGGACACACAGCATGTGCTGGGGGCTTCACGGGGTGGGCAAAGCTAACGGCAGGCAGTTTTAACCATACAGGAGCATGAGAAAGCAAGCAAACAAGCCTCAGCAGTGGAGGAGTCATGTAGCACTACAAAGGGAAGGAGGAGAAGCCCTCTGCTTAGCGTTCGTCATCATCTCGTACATACGCAGTATCACAAGCAAATAAAAAATGCTTCAGTATTTTCCCACTGGTCTAATAAAAATGGTTTTAACCCCAGGTTCACATTGCCATTCCTTTTACGTTGGTTGACAGCTAGGTGCTGAGCTGATGGGTGCAGTGCTGACTTATCTGCAGCCCAGATAACTGGGGCTGGCCACCAAGTCCTTCCCGCTGGGAAGCATCAAGCTGAGGGACCGGGGGGGAAAGCTGCTCTGTGCTTCGTGGAAATGGCAACCGGTTGCTGCTGACCCAGAAGCTGCTCCTGTGCAGTGGCACCGGTCACCCCAGGGGACAGCGGGGACCTGCCTGGCTTTCACTGCTGCCCACTGCCTGCACAGAAGCAGCCCCACAGCGGGGCTGAGCTCAGGCAGGAGGAACAGGAGTACCAATGGCAGCAGAAGGGATTAAAACCAATATACTTTTCACAGCAGATTTATGCTTTAAGGAGAAATTAAAATTGGCCTTCTATTAACAACTTTATTGTGCTGATACAGGAGTATTTCTAGTTTGGATCTGAATGGAGACTTGGCTGCTAATTTTAGCATTACGGAATTTCCTGGGGTGTTTTTGTTGCACAACATAGGAGTAAGGAGAGTTATGCATAATGAAATTTTGCTGTAGGATAGCACATATTATAGTGTGTAACAGCTATTTAACCCCCCCTCCCACCCTGCTGACTAATGTATGTATAAACAGGCTTCACCCAGCTTGAATTCCCGCTTTCCTTTCCCGTTCACCGGGGAGCACGAGCTGCCTGACGCTCTGTGCCGCACACGGGGCACGTGGTGCCCGACACCACCGGTTCCTTAAATACATTATAGATGTGCATGCCTGCAGGCAATTTTTATCATCCTGTGCCCGCACCAAACCACAAAGCCAGTTCATCCTGGGCTTTCTATGAAGTTTCTGGTGTTGAAGCATCCAGGAGAGGATGCAGGAAGATGCGGTTTACTGGGTGTTTCACTCTTTCCACTTTCCACTCTGGAAATAGCTGTTTAACAGAGTAATTTCCCTTTTCCTGCTGGGCACGAGTCCGGAGGTGTGTTGTGCTTCGACACATTGCTGTGGAGCATCACCAGCCTCTGGTGGGTGACTTGTCCCAGGTGGCTCTCCACCAGCCGGTGTTTGGTGAGACGTTTGGTAGGACGGTGAACAAAGCACTGGCATTGGCTTCACAACGTGGTTTGGTTCTGGTTTTTTTTTTCCCCAGCAAGAAACTCCAGTGTTTTGTTGACACAGAGCATAACAGTTCATTTGCAACTCCCCAAATGAAGGTGAATTACTCTGAATAAATTGAATGTTAAAGCAACATCTGAGCAAACCCAGACTCCTGATGGATGGTTTAGTCCTACTTGGAAATGCAGACATTCAGCCTAACAGGTTTCTCAAAGATAACCAGCGACAGCCCCTACCCACTCTCCCAAGTCCCTATTCGTAGCACTTATCCAAATCTATCATCCATTTTTTTCTGGGTTTTCCATGACTTACAAGATATTATTTCCTGCTGGCAGTGGATTGTCTGAGTATTTCCAAGTCTGACTATATTCCCAGGTGGAATACTACCAGTTGGTCTCATTGCACAGCGGCGTGGCAGCTCAGGTCTGGATTGATGAAAACAAACAAGCGCTTAAATTGAGGAGTCATTTGACATTGTGCAGCTAAAGGAGATATTCTGCCTCATGATAATTAATGATTTTGAAGACAGGCAGCGGGGGATGGGTTGCAGGTTGCTGTTGGCCAGGGGAGAGCAGGAGGGGAGCGATGGCCCGAGCAGGCTGTGCCTGGCTGGGGAACCCATCACGGGCTCCTCTCTGCAGGAGAAGCAGCGGACATCTGTGGGGAGGGAAGAAATTAATACCCAACGTAGAAGCAGAAATCTAGAGCCAGAGCCGTGCCATCGCTAAGGAAATGTGTGATTTTGCCTCTGCTAGGAAGGACCGCTGGGTAATACATAGCTGTCAGTGGGTGCCAAGTGCCCAAATCCAGCAGTGGAGTCATACGTGCTTAAATCAGAGCTGAATTTGCCCTGCTTGTTCTGCTTTATGGGTGCCCTTTCCCGACACTTCTCCCTGTTGAGGTTGTAATTTTCTGTCAAAATGTAACTGCAGAGCTGTGCATTTTAATCCTATGTAATTACAGTCCTCGGGAACTCAGTCATCCCCTGCATCACGCACCCACCGTCCCCCCTGGCCCCTGCAGAAGTGGATTGAAGTGCTATTACGGGAGGGAGCTGAAAGGGGGGTCTTGTTCTCAGAGGCCTTTCTTGTTCCTCCCGCTATTATTTTTAGAGCTCTGGCTCGAGGTTTGCTGCCGCAGAGACAACCTCCTCCCTGGCACTCCCTCCGAGGCGGGGAGGGGGTGACACAAAAGCCACCCCACTCCCACTTTCAAAGCCGATGTGACTCAGCCTGCATTTTGGGGGCTCTTTGTTTAATTCGGAGGAGGATGAGTCACAAGAGGCGAAGGCAGAGGCTCAGCTGGCAGGAATCAGCCAACGGCCTCGCAACTCGGCTCAGCTGGGCTGATTCATGCCGGTGGAGGGTCCACGGCTTCCTACAGCAATCCCACCCACCCACTGCTTGTGCTGGGTAAACAACATAAATATGGGGCAGCTGATCTGAGAGGTATGAATTATCATCAAGTTGATTGTGATGGAGAGAAATTTAAAAAAAATCTTACTGCTCAATTTAAAGGACTTGGAAAAATAGTTCTCTGTTAAGAAAACTGTTGTCAGCTTTCTGCAGCAAGGGCATGGGGGTATTTCCAGGCAGCATCTGGAAAAAGCAAACACTGCATGCAAGCACACAGCCTGCAGCCCAATAGCTCTGACCTGCAATTTTTCAAATCAAGCCCGTGAAACGGGATTTGGCCTGATCAGTGCCTAAATAGGAGCCACGCGTGAAAGCGATGGCCTGATTAGTGCTTTGTGGCTGGCTGCCTCAGCGCTAGCTGGGGTTGCACCTTACCCCAGCAGGAGGTGATGCTTCACTCAGCTGTAGGTACCACCCCAAGAGAGGTGTGCAGGGGACAACCAAGTCCTGGGGAAGCAGCAGAGGAAGCCTCCCTGTGTGCATCTGCAGGCTGGTGCCGTCCCAGCAGGATGCGGAGAGTCCCGCTTGTCCAGCAGCACGGTAGGTGTGGGCCTGCGAGGGCTGGCGGCAAGTCTCTCCTTCTGTGTTTCAATTCTAAATGTCTTGCTTTAGAGGAACAAAAATGCTGTCTATAAGGCTTATTTTCTTTACAAGCACTAAAGATGAGGATGGCAGTCAGAAATGTGGGGAAAAACAAGTAAAAATCTAAGTCTCCTGCAGTTGTTTTATTGAGAGCATAAGGAGGATTTTTATTTTATTTATTTTTGTCCCTGGTGTTGCTGTTGGTTTCCAGTTCCTTCAGTGTATCTAGTCCACTCACACCTTAATTTTCCTTGCTCTTTCAGCTGGGTGTTTTATTCTCCTTCTCCTCTAAATCATGTCAGATTGCTGCATCCCACAGATGATGCAACTTGGAGTCAATAATCTTCTCCTGGAGAAATTGCTTTGAACAGGCTAGAGACCCTACCAAACAAAAGGCACCTAGGGAGTGGTGTGCTTCCCTTCGGGCTGGGCTCACAGCACCTTCCTGTATGGGAGGTGGGATGTGACTCAGAAGGCAACTTCTGGATGAGCTGTCCAAAAACTGCCACTGATGAAAAACAATTTTTGTACACTAATATAGAAGCAGAATCACCAGTAGTTTTGTATCGGGTTGGTTGTCAAACAGGGGCCATTTGGCTGCCGATGGGAAATGGTCTCAGTCCTGTTTCCGTCTAAACTGAATACCAAGAGACTGAGACTCTTACATGGAGGAAGCACGAGGACAGAGTAGAACTATTGAATAATACATCCAACGGGTCAGTTGTCATTGCGTAACATGGTATACAAGATAGCTTCACGTATACCTGCCGCTAGTGGTAACTACTCTTATCAACCATCTGCTTATAGACCCTTAATTAAAAATTGTGTTATTTATAGAACAGATTGCAACAGGGCACCTCATAAAACAAAAAAAAGTCAATCTGGCGTCTTGATAAACATTGCTATTGGGTCGTGTGGGCAGTAGATGTGCAATGAAACCAACCTTTTTCATAATGACAATACTGAAAGATAAGCTCCTACATGGAAGCGATGTTGGTTTGAAGCACGCAAAATGGCCATGTTCTTCTCGCTCTTTCGCCTTGACCTACCTTAGCAAAGGTAAAATGGGAAATGCACGTGCGCTTTTGTCCAAAAGTCCTGGGGGTAAACAGGATGAGAAAGCCCAGGTTGTGTGGATGAGTGCAGAAGGGCCCACTGGGTTTTGACAGAGCAGGATCAGGATGAGACCCTCTTGCTCTGAGCCAGGATGGGCTTTGGCTCAGAAGAGCCAGATGAAGCATTTCCATTACCTCTACCAAGCTTCAGGTCAGGATCCCTCTTGGCATGTCTCTGCTTTTGTGGCTCACAGGTGAGTGACTCCTGCTTGCATAGTCTTAATTTCCTGTAGCTTTTTGACCAGAAAGGCTGTTGTGCTTGTAGACATCTTCTACACAGATGTAGACATCTTCTACGTCTTGTCCATAACATCTTTATTCCTGTGGACAAGAATGTTTTAGAAAAGCCTGGTTTTAGCCATTACTTAGGTTTTGACTGAAGACTTTGTTGTAGCCACAAAAGACCTTACAAAAGAATGTTGCAAGCGTAACTGTTGGCTTTTTGAGCAAGGATAAAAGTTTAAAATACATGGCACAGAGTGAATAAAAACAAACCAAGAGCGGTCCTGCTGTCAAGTGTCCAGTGTACGCAGGAGAGAGGCGAGAGCCCATGGCGAAGGCAGCACATCGCTGGCAGACTTCTCTTGTTGGGTCTGTAAATTCTTGTCCAAAGCCCAGAAAAATCAAGGGGCTCCTATTGAGTTCCTTGACCTTGGGATTAGGCAGGATATAAAATAGGAGGACATGGATAGTAATAACATGTTTTGAAAAAGTTATGCAAATGATGTTAAAATACACAATTTAAAATATTAGCTCTGGCAGGGAAAGACTGCTGAAGTTTCAGTCAAAGGGAACAAATACTCAATAAACTAAAAAGTCAAGAGTTGGCTTTAAAACAGTTGCTTTGTAAGCAAATATTCCCTTTTGTGGTCAGCATGAAATGTGCTACAGGAAGGGATACAGCTCAGCTACTTTCTTAGGGGGTAGATATTGCCATCATCAAATCCGCCTCAAGAAATGGCTCAAGCTTGCACTTCGGTTGGCTCTCAGGAACCTGACAGAGGTTCAGCAACTCTTCTTATCCTTTTTTTTTTTTTTTTTTTTTTTTTTTTTTTATAGAGGGGATCTTTCCAGAAGGAGCTGTGGTCCATTTGTAACTGTAGGAGAAAAACTGCATCATTATGGCCAGGTCAGACCCCCCTCAGTGCCAGCCCAGCACCATCATGAGCAAGGGTTGACTCATGTTTTAAAATTAAAAGCCACGTCTAGTCTAAGATATAAATTTTTCTTTTAAAGCTCAGGTTTTTTTTTTAATGCTGTAAATATGCATGTCTTTGCTTTCAAGGCAAAGTCTAGAGTGTATAACACTATTTTCTGTGATGATTTCAATTATCTAGTAAATCTGCCGTGCTTTTATCCACCATGGCTTTGTTCCTCTGGGAGGAAGGAGGTCACAGATTACAGGAGGAGTTGGCAAAAAGAAGTCAATTTTAGGCAGCGCAAGTAACATTTAATGGCAAGGAGGAAATTTATAAAATTAAAAAAAAAAAAACAACCAAACATGCTAATCCGTGGTAAATTGCTTCTGGGCAGAACAGCGTTGGTTCAGTTTTTTCTTCCCCTCCCAGGTTCAGCGTTTCCAGCATCTCGCATGGTTTCTTTTCTTTTTTTAAAATATTTAATAAATGCTGTGCCTGAACTCTCACCTGAGCGCCCCGTGGATGAGCTAAGGGGAGGGTAGGTCCAAACCGTGCACTTGAGAGATAAGCTAAAAATGCTGTGCTTGTATGAAATCTCCCAAAGCTTTTGAGTATGCAAAATCTTGACCCGGATCTGGATGCGTGTTTTCCGCTGCCTCTCTTAGCCCTGGGAGGCTGATCCATGGTCCAGAGAGAGTAAACTTCAGCCAAATAGCGGGCAGAAATTAAGGCAAGGGAAGCAATAAGTACAGATTGGAAAAAATAAATAAATAAGCCCCCCCAACCCAGAGTTAAATTACCACATTGCTTAGTGAATTTGATTAAGTAACATTTTAAAAATCTCTTCTTGCTGTTCCCTAAGCTGAACTTATTTGCTCCCTGCCCGCAGCCTGCAGCTGGCAGGGGGTACCACGCTTGCTCCAGCAGCAACCAGCACATTCGTTGCATCAGTACCAGCAAGGAACAAGTGAACAGCCAACACTTTGTTCTGGGGACGCACAAGACTTCTGAGGTCCAGACCGAACCCCACCCTGACCCCTGACCTTCAGGTCTGTTCCCCCATCTTTATAATTACCTGCCTTTATAACTAATCTTTTACTCAATTACTTCCAAGAGGCTTTTGGAGATGAACTCGGTAACACTTGTGGAGTGATACTGATGTACTGAAACCCTCTGGTCTTTCAAACGTTTACAAGAAAAGCAAAATACGTGTTAAAGGTTTCACTTTTGTTTTCAAATGATTGAAATGACATTGGAGCAGGAGAAATTAGCCTTATATTGCTGAGGAACACTGAATTTCATTAGTCCCTGCTCTGCTTTTCTTCTGGCTAAAAAAAAAACCCAACCCAAGCTATTTCTCTTGCAGAAACAATTTATTTGCACTGCGTAATAGCAGAGCACTGGGACATGCTTTGTCCCGTTTTCAGGTTTTGTGTTAGGGAGTAACAACTTCATGTTGCTTTTTCTTTAATGCTCACCTTCCTCTGCGATTTTTGCCAGCTGTGTTTTTCAACTGAACATTTCTGTATTAGAAAGAGACCACTGGCCTCCTGTCTCATGCGACTGTGACCCTGGAGCCTGACGTTGGTGGGACTCCACCTTGCTGATCTGACTTCAGGTGATCGTGCAGTGATGACCATCCCTTGGGTTATGCTGACCTGGCCATGGGGTGTTTGGGGAGAGACTGGCAGCTCTGAGTGATTGCAAAGCCTGCTGTGAAACCTCGTGGAGATTTACCCTGTTCCCTCCTGAAAGGTCGAGGCAAACACGGAGCAAGCTCGGTGACAATCAGCTCTGTTTAACAGCAGGAAGATGTGAATGGTGAGCTCGTCCATCACAGCTCTGAGAGCAAAAGAAAATGATACAGGATTTCTGCTGGAGATATTGCTAAGCTGCTAACCCATCGCTCATCCACAATGTCTCCTTGCGGTTACTTTTTCTTGAGTGCGCTAAAAAAAAAAAAAAAAAAAAAAAAGAAAAAATTCTCTTTCTTGTCTAATGCAATTGCTTTGCTTCCTGTCCCTCTTCAGTTCTGTGCTTGATGAATCCCTCAGCCTGTCAGGGCTGTGCTGAGAGTCACTTCAGGCAGGTAAAGGGGCCTTGCTGGGTAGCACTGGAGCTGAAGTCTCGTGTGTAACCACAGGTTTGGGACAGGAGGGCTGGCTGGCATTTTTCAAGGATGACTTGGAGTGAAAAGACTATGTGCCTGTCACCTGGTGGGTGACTGTCCCCTAAAGCTTTCCTGCAATGGGGTACCACTGACTGCCAGCTCTCCAGAAGAGCAAAACCCCTGACAAGTCAAGCAGTGCAATTCCTACTGATGGTAGCAGGGTTTATTTGCTGCATCTCTCGGCTGATTGCTGTGACCATCCCGTGAGCTTTGGCAAAGGCTACGTTGGGAAGACTATGGCATGGGACTATGGGGACAACAAATGTAAAGTGATCAGAAGAGAGCAACACAGTGGGTTTGTTGTCCTGAGGTTATTTAGGTGATGGTTTGGAGGTGGCTGGGGGAGTGTTGATGCTACCTTACAGCTTGGTGATCAGTTGGAGATGGTTGCATGTACCTGAATCAGGAGGAGTAACTATAAATGCAGAAGGAGTGTAGGGCAGTAGAAACCAAGAAATGTTTATGGGGCGGTTGGAGGCAAGGTAGTGTGCTTGCAGATGGACAAGTATTAGTGATATCTAAATGCTGGAAATGCAGATGGTACAATACTGCTTGTATCACACGGACAACAGAAGTTATTTAATGTTTTTTGACGTACTTCGAGCAATAGAGAAGCAAAGCCATCTTCAGAGGGTTTGAGACATCCTTTAAAACAGTGGTTGGCCTGGAGAAGTGGTAGACTAGATGGGTAAGATGAGAACCAGAGGAAAGGTGCTAAACAGAGTTTACATTGCAAAGCGCAGCTCTGGGTCCATGTTTAACACTCCCCTTGGTGGTGTTGTGAGATCTCTGAAGGGAGCAGATGCTGGAGCAAGTGGTGAATACTTTGACATAATTGATTTTAAATTAAAGGTGTTCTCTTGAACAGGACTGTGGTGCCCTTCAGGGAGGATGACTTCTGAGCCACCAGCAAGAAGGTGATGACTGGTAGAGAGCCCAAGAGTCCCTCTAGCTTTGGCTGTCCTTCTTATCTCTTCAGTACAGGTTGTCCCTGTTCAGACTCAAATATAAATCTCCATTGAGTATAGAGAATGCAAAGCCATATTAAAGAAATTGAATGTGGCATTAGTAATTTCTTACACAAGAGCTGTGCCCGAGGAGGAGGTGGCGGCAAGCAGAGCAAGGCATCATGCTGCAGTTTCTGTGCAGTGCCAAGGCAGCCAAAGCCCGGACCTCCCTTGCTGCTGCTGAGGAGCAGCAATATGTTCAATACCAAACATATTGAATCAGCTGGATTATTTCACAACATTGTTTTGTCAATAGTCAGTGTCAATTTATCCTACTCTGTTCACGCTTTCTCTCTTATGCATGCGGGATTAAGTGAAGAAAGAGTAACATGGTGGATTGTACAAGAATTGATCAAGTTTTCCTATCAATTGCATAAAGAAGGTATTATAACTGGAAAACTTTGCAAGTTCAATCTTCCAACATTAACCCAAAGCGTGTAATATTTTGCTAAACTCAGAAGCCTTGGCTCACTTTTCGCATTTGGATTCAATGATAGTTTCCCTGATTAAGGACCGTGCAAATTTAGCAACAAGTGTTGACTCAAGTTGGACTTTGAGGCTACATTTGTGCTCATGTTCAAGGAGTTTGGAGTTGTGTTCCCTAGTGCAGGAGGTCAGTCCTTGATACCATTCAGCTGTTAGAGCTGCTCATGGCATGCTTTTGGCCCGTGCCAGGCAGCACTCCCTGGGCATGGTGCAGAAATCGGTATGGGTTGACCCTTCCCGTAAGCGATTTGCACACAACCTTTTTGTTTTGCAGGTGGAGAGAGTTAGCATTATGGACAGGGGTCATTCTGTGCCAGCTGGCCAATAACCAAGAGAATGCTCCCAAGCATATTTAATTTATTAGCAGAGAGGTAGCCTGATTGAATTGATGGTTTGCTTACTGGGGACTGAGGATTCTTTCAAGATGTGGTCATTTGGAGGCAATGAATCTTTGCCTCAATAAAGACTTCTGGATTTGACCCAAAGTAGGTTTAGTTCAGATGAGTCAAAAAGCCAAGCAAAAAAAGGCTCAGAGGGCCTCATACAAACTGTAAGGTGTGTATGAAGGGTTATGAAGGCAGCCTCTTTATTGTCCTCTTTCTTTTGGTGTTGCAGGGCAAATACCATGGGAATAAGGGAAATACTTTTGTCAATAGAAAATCCACAGATAGTCTCAAAAGGGCAACCCCGCTAACAAATTTGTTGAGGGTATGTTCTGCCTTGGGCAGAAACTGCTGAGTGTTGTGTACAGTGCTTAAACTTGATTACTCCATGTTGTGAAACTCTAATCACTTCTGAGTGTTAATGTATCTGAATTAGGAACAGGATTAAAATTATTCTTGGGAGTGAAATGTGTTCTTTCTGATGAAGCATAAAATTTGCTGTCTCTCAGCAAAGGCCCAGTTGAACTGTTGCTTATAGGGGTTTCTTTCAGAATCGGGGCATTGATAGTTTGAGTCCAGATTTAACAACAACGACAAAAAAAATACTTGTAATATGTTCAGGACCACTGTGTGGTATTTTGCTTGCTGACAGTGATGTTGCTTGCTGCAAGATAACACCGAGTCATCCTGGGGTTTCCTTTCCACTGTTGCTTAACTTATAATGGGTGTCTCTTTCCAGGTAGGGAACTGTCTCCCTTGTTAAGGAAGGTGAGAAACTGTATGATGTGAAAAACAATTTAAATAAGGTAGCCCTTGTGCAGGCAGTCCAAGAGGAGAGCGCGAAGGCACGCAAACCATGGGCATGAGAAGCAGGATACCAGGACTAAAGTGGACATGCCTAAGTGCAAGGGAAATGCTAAGGCAGAGTAAGAAACCACTGTTTTACCCCCCTGCCTCTGATCGTCATGCTTGTATGGATAAATGAGCCGGGCTTTGTTTCAAAGATACTGTACATTGTCACTGCATTTTCCGAAACAAGAAAATCTATAGGGAAGAGTCCAAGCTAGGAACCATCCTTAGAAAGGCGCCTGTTTCGTTTCATTCAAAATGACCTTGATATTAACTTTTACCAGATAGGCTATGACCAGCATAATCAATTAAGGGCTGAGTCACTAGACACTTACGTTTAGGTACCTGAATCACTCCATGAGTCATGTCTAATCTAAGATATTTCTGTGAGATCCCTGGAGTTCATGCCAGTGTAGGGCAGATGGCTGGGGCAGGTGAGATGCGTTGTCCTCAGGGAGTGCTACCATCCCTTGTTGGCTGTGGAGAACCTGGATGAGATCTTAGACTAGACAGGAACCTTTCAGGCAGCCACGTCTCATGGTGTTATGATGTGAAGCACCCTACATCTGCCCTTTGCCCAAGCAGAGATGAACACGGTGACAGGGCTGGGAGCAATGCCTGGGGCAAAGTCCACTGAAGACCAAAGACCACCTAGGCAGCAGTAATGTGCTGCTGGAGGACCACCAGAGTACAGGCACCTCCTCTTCCAAATGCTCGGACAACGGTACGTTTTATGGCTGCTGTTCCCAGTAAGTTCCCAGCTGAACATACTTATGATCTACAACAGCTCTGTTAATTCCTGCTTTTGTAGTTGTGCCGCAGCTCAGCGTGCAATGATTAGGTGTAGCCTGGCAGGAACCTGTGCCAGCAGCATTAGCGCGCGCTGCTCAGCTATTGTAGGGAATGGGTAGTTTTCACAATGGGGTTTGCAATTTTATACTAAAATCTAATGTCTAGAAAATAAGCGGTTTGTGGTTTTAATCCAAGTATCTCCAAGCAGGTAAGGTTTGCATTGTAAAGATTGGTAAGGTTGAGCCCTTAGGTAGATTAACGCTTTGGGAACAACTGGAAGAGGCTCACAGATCAGAGGCTGATTAGTGCCCCTTGGTGGGGTTACTGCCTCCATGGCCAGGTCTTCACTGCTGCGTGGACACACGTGGTTTCTTCTGCACAGTCAGCTGGTTAATTTACCCTCCAGAGCAGAGATCAAACACTTCTTGTGAGTCCGAGTGGGTCTGTGAGCATCCTGTGCTCACAGTCTGTAGGAACGTGTCGTCTTATTTTTGTGATAACTATGGGTTGGAGCTACTGGGCAGAAACTTGTGTGATGCTGCTGTAAGAGAGTGAAAAGTCATCAGAGCCTGCTCAGAGGATTTACAGATGAGCCAAAGGTCTTAGGGCAGTGAGGTACTGAACATGCAGTTCCTGGCATCGTCATCGTTCTCCAAATGCAGAGTATCATATTCCTTTCTGTTAATTTAGAGATGGTTTATGAGTTCAAAACCACATTCAGGTGGTCATCTGAGACTGTAGGCCGCTATCTTTTCATGTGAGTCATTTGCTTCGGCATTGGGTTCAGTCTGCAGCTCAGGCTGTAATAAGGAATAGACAGATTCACCATCAAGAGATCACCAGTCAGGGCAAGCCCAAGGCCCTTGCAAGCAGCCTCTGAGTAGCCCACTAGGCTAGTCTGCAGTGTCAGCATCATTAAAGCTCCATGGTAGCATCTAAACTTGCTCCAAATAACCCCAAATCAACATTTTTCCCAGATGAATGAAGGGTGTTGGCTGGGTTATAACTTTGTTTTATGGATGCTGTCCCGTCTTCCAGTTCTTTGTGTTGTTTTGTTTGTTTTTTTTTTTTTTTTAATCAAGAGATAACCAGCTTATTCAAAGGGTGGAGGAGACTTGCCAGACATAACACTGCTGGTTTAATTTCCTTCTATGTAATCACTTCTGTACTCATTTTTCATTAAAATTTATTTCCATTTCATCTTCCTCAAAGCAAATGTATCTTTCTGAAGATATGCCAGGACAATAAAAAGAACACCGCAAGGCCACAGCGATGTCACATATGGACTTCATGGGCCATTTACAATGGAAATATCTGTGACAGCATTAAATTGGCCTTCCAGGGGCTAAACTGGACTTCCAGGGGCTGGCATACTTTCAGCTGCATGTTACTCTCTTCTGTCTGTCACCAGAGCAGTCAGGCTTTAATTGCAGTTCCACGGCATGCAAAGTTGGACAGGGTGTTTAATGCCAAATAATGGAAGTTAGCTCTTCTTTCATAACTGTAGAAAAAAGTTCCTAGTTATAATGTCTGGCAAAGAGGCTTGAAAGGTGACTCTGGATGGCGGGTCTCCAGGCATCGTGAGGACTACAAATCTCGCTTCTGAGAGGGTGAGCTCCTCTGCTCATCTCCACGAGAAACTGTTAAGAAGCTCGGAGAAAAGGACGAGGACACCCCTATCTGCATTTAAATGTCTTTTTGCTTTCATCCACCACTGGTCTCTGTAGCGGTAGCTGCTGGGAGGAGTCGGGGCTTGCCAAGGGTTAGACAACAAATGCTAAACCTCTGCTGAAACACTATATGGCAAAGCAGGGATGAAGAAGGCTAGAAGCCCAAACTGCCTCTGCTGTTAAAGTTGCCTCTCACGCAGTGTGACTTAAGTCCTCACTCCTCCAGTCTCTAGCTGTGGAGTAAATAAGAAGTGGTGTTGGTAAATAAGAAGTGGTGTGGTTAGGCACACAGTTAAGAACACCATTGGATTTAATATTGCCAATACTTCCAAACAAGAAAATTTTCCATAGCAGCCACTCAAATCGAATGTTAATTAGAAACAAAGATCTTAAAATACACCGAGGACAGATTTAATTCAAGAAGGGCTTTCTGCACTTCAGTTTACTGGAAGCCATACAAAAATGCTGTGGCATTGAATCCAGCTTCACAGTGACGCAGCTTGAAATCCAGCTTTCTGAATGACCCCATCTTCGCTGCGGGACCCCAGCTTCGCATGGAGGGGAACAAGCGGTTTAATTCAGCCCTCTAGCCAAAGTCCTTTTGCTGGCTGGGTTCTCTGTTCACTCAGGACAAGGACAAACACCTGCTTCCAACCTCCCAGCTCTCACCCCATGGCCGCATCAACCAGCAGAAGGAAACCTGCTCTCTGTGCAAAGTGCCCTTCAGTGCCCGGAGGAAGGCTGCTTTTCCAGATCCGACTTTCCCTGCTCAGTTTCCTTTTTTGCTCCGAGTCCAGCGGTAGCGATCCTAGAGCTGGTCCGATCCCTGCCACCTTACAGGAGACATTGAATCCTGCATTTGCCTTCACTTGCGACAGGCTGGGGCAGCCACGAGCGTTGCAAGGGTAAAGCTGGGAGTGAGCCCTGCACCCTCCCTCTGGAAGTGCTAAGGGGGCAAAGCAAAATCCAAAATGCAAACTCTTTGGACAAAGATGGAAAGGATTAGATGCACTTGTTTGGATCTTTGAGCTCTTCTAATGGGAACTCAGATTTTGCAATTTCAGGAAGAATGAGTTTTGCACAGCCTCTAGTAAACTGGAGGTTTGATGCCTTGCGAGGCAGAGGTGGTAAATACTATGTCCAGCTGAAATCACCTGGGAAACTGGTGACCAGGTTCAAATCCAGCCCTCACCATCATTCAGACCAGGACACCAGGGTTAAAGCTCTTACGCATTCCAATGTGTTATGTCTTCTCTCAAAAACTGCCTCTCTAGAAAATAAACCAGGCCATTCATCCCAACCTTCTGGCACCAACGCTGAATGCAAATACCAGGTCGCACAGCCTGCCCTTCTCTGCGTCGTGTGCTCCAAACTGGGAGGCTTTTTGTGTGCAATGCCTCCTGCAGCTGGCAAGTCCCCATTTTGTACTAGACAAACACTGACAGCTTTATTTCTTGTTTGTTCGGTCGCAAAGATCCTCAGCATCCTGGTTTGAATTGAGTATTGTGGTTCCTCGCTAGCAGAAATGTAAATAACAAAGAAATTTCATGTATTTTAATTACCTGAAGGCGTCTGTTTTAATCTGGTGAATCCTCTTCTGTGATAAAAGTAATGTTGCTATGGGAACCCTATCTAACAGGAAAGGTAGCACCAGTCTGCATGTAAACAATTAGGAAATTGGTGCAGTGAAGGGATTTTTCAGTCACTTGGCACAGAACTGACTTCACAGTGAAAGTTTAGACCGGTGTTATGCTTTTATGCATGTGTGTATGAGTGAAAGAGGCATAGATTTAACTGGGTGGATCCCCTTCAGATATCTTGGAAGTACATGTAAATGTTTCTCCCATATATTCACCAAAATACAGCTCACGACCACCAGCAGCGCGTTTATATACTGTGACTCTCTCGCCAGCATTTAAGTGCTTTATCTCAGCAACGTGTAAAGTCTACTCAGGAGTGAGACACTCGCTGAATTAAGCCCTGAAAGCTCAATCCTACCCAGTGACGTACCTGTGCATCTCTGACGCAGGCAAAGAGCCACATCAGTGCCCTGAGAGCGGAGCCGGCAGCGCGGGTCCCCTCCCGGCCCCCCCCAGCAGCGGTTGGTGTGACACCAGCTCCTGCCATGGTTTTGGCTGGCACGGGCAGGTCAAGGGTTGAGTAGTTGGATATGGTCCAACTACTGTTTGTCTTTAAATCACCAAATCTCTTTGCTTTGCATAAAGCCTCCAAGGACGGCAGTGCTGCCCAGCTGGGCGCGTGCCCCCGGGGCAGGACGGGCATCCTCTGCCTTGCCTGGAGCTCTGCTCTCTCATCCCAGCCCGTGGTTAGCATTTGTGCCAGACCTACGTCGTGCAAGGGTTTATTCGTTTACCAAGTGGATGTGCTGATAAGAACCCTGCGATAACTGGCAATAAAGCAATAACGACAATATGTTTCAATACATTAGCAAATTTTCCACGCTATGAAATCTGTTTCCGTTTTCGTAGATTAAAAGGAACTGACTACAAGGATATTTCTCATTTTAGTTTACTTAAGTACATCATATTCAGTATATGTCTATTATGTTTTAGGATAGACCTGGTTTTATGAGGAACTTGCTTTCCTCCAAGGCAATCCTTATGCCCTGTGTGCTGGTCCAGACCGCTGTTGAAAAGGATGCTGCCATTATAAGTTTGGAAGAGATATTGAGTCACTCTCAAGTCTGGGATGCAAAGGAGAGGGAAAAGATTAAATGTAGTATTCATTAAATACTTCTAAATTCATTAAATTCATTACGCACTAAAGAGAACTCATTGTTTGCCATATAACCGTATAGCGATCACTGAAAAACAAGTAGACTTTGTTTCATAAACTGAAAAACTACATATAAATGTACTGCTCCATGTACTGCTCATCCACAGATTATTATGCAGTGATAGGTAACATATATCTGTCTCATCGCATATTAATAGTATGGTTTCCATGGACAACGTTTCCATGAGGAATTGTAAATTTTTGTCAACCAAATATTTTGTCTGCAAAGAAAACCCTTATAGAGGCAACCATAAGATATACATGCTGCATACATACAATTGTTTTACAAATTATTATTTCTGTCAACATTGTCAATGTCCTGACATAGTTTGAATGCAATTTTTACTTTAATATAGGGTGAGGTTTGTTATAACTGAATAGAAATGCTTGAACTTTTTCTACAAGCTTGACTGCCAGGAAAGGGATATTCAGGAGGAAACTCCAACCCCTGAAGTAACATCAGAGATTTTTTTCAGTCTACTCCGGGTAGGAACATCTTGTGGACCAGTCTCAGTATAAGGTTTCAGTGATCTTATGGATTTTATCCAGCCTGAACAATTAGATGATCACATTGTAATAAATTGAGTCTCAAAATTCATAATCAGGTTCATGGAAAATCATCTCACTATCCCAACCATTTCAGTTTGAACCTGCATCATTGCAAACAACATTAAGGACAATTAGCTGTTGTTCTTGTTGTGCGGGTAATTTCCAAATGCCCTTGTCTGAGACGGTGATCTGGGGAGAAGGGGAGGGGAGAGGCAGCGCACTGGGAGTATCTGATTCCTGGGCATAAAAGTATTGCAAGCCATGTTTCAGTACTGCAGTATTAGGTTAATTTAAAGTCATGAACCTGACACAGCTCCTGCCCAGCTAGATATGAATCATTAGTACAAAACCAATTTCCTAATTATGTTTCCATTGCAGGGTAATGCAATGAATTTTGTAAAGCTGGAGTTTTATCCTGGTTTATTTCCATGTCCTCTATTTTCTCTAGAGACACGCTCTGTTCTCCTCTAAGGTTATTTCTGACGTGATCTTTGGCAGCAGGAAAGGTGGTAGTGTGCGGATGAATTCATCGTCAGCTGCTTTCCCAAATTCCCGGGGAAGTCTCTCTGGGAATGTATAAAGTTGTATGGGTGTTGGATGGTCTCTAGAAAAGCAAATAGTCTGCCTTAATGGTTGACTGGATCCTCATGGCAGATAATAGGAATACATTTGTAGCTGACCTGCCATATCATGCTATAGGTATTTTTAGGTGGTTTATATAAAGCAGGTTTAAAAAACACAGCAGAGGACCAAGTTATGAGGCGGTTCCTGAAAAGTTTCAGTACTTGCAGATATTGGAAAGGTTAATTAATGGAATTTGTGAAAAAAGCTGAAGCAGGAAAGTGTTGAAGCAGGAAACTCTGCTTTACTTTCACCCTCCGAAAGCGTAGCCATTCGCATGGTCACTTGGCCAGGGCTACATTGTTTGGGTTCAAGAACACGTGTCCTCTCTATAGAAAAAGGGGAAAGACCCCAAACTTATGTGATGGAAAGCAAGCGATGTACCGTTACCTTTGCCTGCCCATGGGCGAGCCGTGGGCCAGCCGTGGGCCAGCGTGGGTCTGTGTGAGCTGCAGCCACGTTACCGGCAGATGACCCTGCCGCTTCGTCCGGGGAGGAAAATAAATGTCCTGGCACCATCCCAGGAGGGGAAGCATGGGAGAGTCCCCAGCTCCACTTAGTGGGCAAAGCATAAACAACATGTAATAGCTCCGCAACAACAACTGAAGCCAACTGAATAGCGTGTTTAAAACCTTCCGCTAAGCCGTGCGTAGGAAAAGGCTTTCTTTGGCTTTGGAAAACCATCCTGAAGCCCTGGGTCCCTGGAGAGGACCCATAGAAGTGTCACCACAGGGACTCATCTGCAGCATCTGGGTTTCTTTTGGAGTTACGGAGGGATGCAGCGGGGCGGTCATGTTCCTGCTCAGGCGGATATTATTTAATTAGCCATGCTCAGATTTTTCTAATTTTTTTTTTTCTTCGAAGCTCCTGTGAAACGTACCCACAGGGAGCATCAGGAAACAAATCTCCTGAAGGCAAGGCTTCATCCTGGCAGCGAGGGTCAGCCTGCCCAGCAGTGGGACAGTCTCCAAGGAGCAAGAAGCTGGTTTGGTCCTTCAGGCTGCAGGAGAGGCCGCACAGGGATTTCCAGGAGGTCATCAAAGCCAGGAGAAAAGAAAAATCAGAATATTTGTGCAATCACCTTTTCTGCTGGCAGATATCTCAGTAGCTCTGTTGATGAGTTAAGGGCAGTTCATTAAGACATTTCCATTGCTCAGACAGCGTACATCTCGCCTGAATCGCTTGCTTCGTTATCTAGTGCTCCAGCTTTTGGCATTTCATCAAGAGGAGCCTTTTAGGGATATGACTTAACTAAAAGCATCCCCCAGCCTGGCTGCAGCTCTCCCTAAAATGCTCCTCAAGCAACAGCGCTTCGTGTGCCATTAGCCACCCCTGACCCCTCTCCTCTCCTGGTGACCAAGTCCAGTTAAGACGATAAAACAGAAAATTAACACAAATCATACAAATGCGGCACATTTTGAGGAGCCGTTTGCCATTGCACATTTTCCTGTACTCCACTGGGATTTGGTGTGTGTTTCCTATTCTCCCACAGGGATCTTGTTATTGAACGGTCCCTTGCATCAGAAATAAAGAATCCCAGTCCCAGGGTTTCAGGATTACTTGCACAAACAGGATGGCTCTCTTGGCATATAAAGCTTCGTCTAAACGAGTGTTTCCCTCTTTCACCATGTCAGGGCCTGCCAGCACATTGGAGAGGAGGGAGAACTAAAAGTGCTTTTAGCAAAAAGGGAGAACATCTGATATTGCTTTTTTTAAAATTAATTGTTAAGAAAAAGAGTTGCAGGGGAATCAGAAAACAATTGAAGTAGTCCCCCCTGCATTTGGAGAGGATGCAAAGAGAGCATAACGCTTGGTGGGTTTGGGTTGCGCTCTACTTTGGATATCCAATTTTTATATATATGTGTATATATTACTTGTTTTAATTCTTTCCTGTGAAATTCAGGTTAGAGACACTCCCATGCCGCTAGTATTTCCAAGAGTTGCTGGATTTTTTTTTTTCCCATCCTCTCTGTACCTCTGCTGCCGCTCCACCCCTACCGCAATCACCCTGGGAAGCTGATGAGCGCTGAGGTAGCTGCACAGCAGATACTGGATCCTCAGTATAATTTTCGACAGTTAATTAGCAGCTCTGCTTCTTGCATCAAAAAAATGGAAAGCTTTAATTAGTCTCACAAAGGGACTCTGAAACATGAGCTGGAAAGTAGCCCCTCTGTGCTTGGGTAGGTGAGGGACTGACAGTGAAGCGTAGCGGTGTTTGTAACCTCTGCAGCTCTTGGAGGAAAAAATTTTATTAGAGGAAAAGGAGAAAAGGGGGTGGAACAGTTTCCTGTTTACGGTCAGAAGTGTATTTTTTCTAGGTGCTCTACCCCGGCTCCGAACATAGTTGTACCTGTTGCTATTCTGTACCCACTGTCAGGGAGCGCCAGCTGCTGCTCCTGCTCTTGCTTCTTTTTTTGCATGGGATGTAACTCTTCATCCTCGCTGGTCATCTTTGCTCATCTCGGTGTCTCTCAAAATATTGGCAGCTTTCAGGTTTCCTTTTCAATTGTGTGTCTGAACAATGCGTGCCTGCTTTGAAGATCAGAAGTAGAACACATCAGTCTTGTGTCGTGACGGGCCCCAATTAAAATGAAAAGCTGGATGGTGTTTGGGGGGGAAATACGGGAGGCTCTTAACAGCAGTTTGTGTAGTCTTAACTTTTGTGCTGATGCCAATAACTACTGTAGAAAGGTTTTGTTCTGAGATGGGAAAAGACGGATTGCCTTGGGGATCCAGACTAGGACACTGCCTTACAGCTTACACTTAAAATACATTATTACTCCATTGTATGATTTAATTAGCTAATGCATTTAACATTTTTGGATAATGCTGTTACTAATATTTTCAGAGTCTCTCTAAGGTATTCTTTGCTTGCCTTAAAGCCTTTAGCAATCCTCTGGCCTTAAACCGGACAAGCCATTTCAAGCCTGAGGCAATGAGCAGGGTGAAACACAGATCCAGCTCTTGCACAGCCTTGTTCGAAGGGCAGCCAGGGTGCAGGGTCTGCATTTGAGCTCTCCACGTGTAAGAAATGCTGTGATGCTGAAATATCCTGTGTGTTCAGGGTTTGTTTCATGCTCTTCATCCTGCTGGAGTTTACGCAATTTGCAGAAATTTAAAATGAATTCATCGGTGCAAAGCACTTCCATTATATTTTGTCTGCCACCGAGCAGATGAGCCCAGGCTGAACAAGGGAGGCAGCTCCTGGCTCGCGGTGCTGCAGAGGGGCAGGGGACCCCCACCCAAGGGAGCGGGGGTCACCGACGCTCCCCATGCACCTCCAGCCTCCCGGGCTGGGCTCTGCAGGCTTCCCCGCCAGTCCCGTGGCACTGGAGGAAACTTTGCTTTCTCCTTCTGCTGTTTGGGTGGCTGGTTCAGCCTGCAAAATCCATTTAGCTGCTGTGCATCTGCCAGTGCTCCGCTCGAGAGAGACGTTATTACATTAAGCTGCAGATCGGAGAGATTGCAGTAATATTTTTACACTAAAAGATGCGTTGTCCCAAGATGCCCCTGATGGCGGGGGACCGACGGCCACCACGCATATTTATCTCCTGCCCTAATTACCTTCAAGCTGAGCATTTGCAGCCATGCATTGCTGGCAAAGCTCATTATTTTGGAAAGCAGAGCAAAGCTGCGGGGCAGGGAACAACCCCAGAAGCAGGATGAATGTTTTTCATCTCTCTCCCAAATCGTAACCTATTTTTGGACCAGTCATTGAGAGGATTACAATTTTATTAGCTGAAATAACCACAGACTGCAGCTACTCACCAAATGGCTGCAGCTTTCTACCCGTATTTTGGCCTCCTTCTCTAGGGCTTGGTGTTTGTAACCGGGCTGTGACCTGTGGCTCGCTGCCAGCCGGGACGATGCGGTCACTGCTGCGAGGTACACGCACACAGTTAGGAGAGCACATACAGGGGTTTAATGTCGTGCTGCTCCCCATCTTCTTTACATTCCACATGCAAAAATAAAATAGAAAAAAAAGACAAAGGATGCCATTTAAAGGAGAAAAGGATAATGGCTTCATTTCCATTATTTTCCTCTGTTCTGCTCTCTCCAGATGCCAGCTATACTTGAGTATCAGCGGGAGGTGCGTACCGAGCTCCTTCTTGTATCCCCTGAGAGTCCTTTCTCTCACCTTCATCTTCAGAACAGCTCTGTGATATAGACAAGAAGCTGGTGTTACAGTTTGACAGAAACAAGAAAACCAAGACATTTGCCCCAAATTGTACAACTAGATCCTGCCTAGGAATCACTCCCCACTAAACGATGGTGCAGGTCAAGGCTGGGCAGGGAAGCAACAGCAGCTGCTGGTGTTCAAAAGTTCCCTTTTGAACGCTTTTGATACCACACGTGTGGCTGTCCTGCCGAGGGTGCCCACTGTGCTGCCCAGTCCCCTCCCGTCCCCCCCGCTTTGTGTTATACGCTGATTTTAACGCCACAGTGCAGCCAGATCGCATACAGGAAGGAAATCTCGAGCTTTAATCACGCAAGTCACGCGATGCTGGGCTGTGTGGAAGCTCCCAGTGTTATTTTATCAGCCACGTGCCACCGGTTTTGCATTAAACAAGCAATTGCTGCGCAGCCCGGCACAGGCTCCCGTGTGATGCTGAGGCTGCAGGGAGTGGACCCCCCAGAGCAGGGTCACACAACCCGGGTGGGACGGCGGTGCTGGGGTAGCCCTCACGCACTTGATGCCATGACCTTCCTGCCCAGGAAAGTCAGGCTTCATCTACTGCATCCCTGTGGGTTTCAGGCAGGGTCATTCAAAAATAAGCAGGGTTTGTTTGTTTTTATCTGTTTGTCCCAGGAAAATAAAATATTAGCAGTAGGTTTGTGTGCAAACTCTGAGCTTCAGAGAAGTCCAGAGTCTCAGAATGGAGATGATCTCTTTCAGGGTGTCTCCACGTTTTGGAGGACCCTAGATCCATCCTGAAATTCAACTTTTGGTGTGTCTGGAGACACAGTTGTGTCCTCCACACACGTTCACCTGGAGGCCACCTAAATAAGACATACATTGCTATATGGGTTCCTTAACTCAGTAGCTGAGGGAACAGCACTCATGATCTGCCTTTGCCCATGCAGATACCACACTTTTGACTAGCAGCACATAGATAAATTCACCTGTAGCTCGTGAAGTGCAGGGCTCAGCAGACATCTCCCGATGTTTACGCTGTCTGTGAAGCTGCAGTTCTGTCCTCAGGCTGGGACAAAGATTTTGTAAAACTGTACAGCAAGTTGGGAAGTGGGGGGAGGCTTTGCCTGCTCTGCAGCCTGCGATATTCTACCGTGACTCAGAAAGGGAAATTTTCTGCCTTAGGAATCTGGCAAGATGCTACAAGCCATGAAAAGGGACTTGTCGTTGTGGTGGTGACGAGGAAGGTGAAAGAGAGATTGATGCAGGAGCTGAAATATTCCTCTGGCACAAGAAGGCATGAGACGTTTGAAAGCTCTGAACATTAGATTGCAGTCTGAGTGGCTCTTTGCAGTTAATGATGTGACCAAAAGCACACTTTGATGGAATAAATGCATGTAATTAGAGACATCTCCTACTTTTCCTTCTGTTTTGGATGACAGTCTCTTCTCACACAATTCTCCAGCATAATTTGCATGGGCACCTTAATTAATATCTGTGGTAGCATGGAAAAATGCAGGAGCCCATGTGACGGTCTATACTGCAGGCCTTCCTTGGAGGTGGAAGAGCTGCTGCATGCACTGCAGGGCTGCTCTCCCAGCGCCTGGGGCTGGGCGGAGGCATCAGACACAGCTATCTCATTTTGCAACCCACAACTCTACCAGCAAGGGAGCAAGGCATTTTGGCATTTAGTGCTCAAACAATTTAAAAAAATCATAAAAAGGTTTAGATAGGTCATGACGGAGTGACGCAAAGGAAGAGCCATTACAGGAACGTGGAGCCTTTTGGGTGCTTTGGGCCAGGGGAGCTGCGCTGGCTGCCCAGGAGCATCCTGCAGGTCCACACTTATGGCAAGGAGAGCAGGGGACAGGTTGACCTGCAGAGACCGTGGTCCCTGCCCGGAGCTTTCGAATTGCTGCCGCTTGCCATTCCTCACTGGAAGCAGCAGCATGGGAAAAGCTAAAAAAAAAAAAAAAAAAAAAAAAAAAAAATAGCACAGCATGGTAATTAGGATGAGCTGCTTGGAATTACTGATAACCAGAAATGAGTTGCTAAGCAATGTTGAGGGAAAATGATTTGGAGAGAAAGTCACGGTGTGTGATACCTAAGGAGCATCCACGAGCCAGCATTGCTCCGCGGGAGGGAATACGTGTGTCAGCAGAAAGTGCGTTCAGGTACCACAGCACAGCGAGCTGGGCGCCGGGGCTGTTTCGGAGAGGAAATGCAGCGTTTTGCTCTATGGATTATTACTTTTATTATTTACTGCTTTGTTGTTCATTCCTTGATGGGTTCTGGTATTTTCAATATTTGAGTTTGCAGGAGCTCATCTTGAAGATCGCATCTTCGCTCTTCTGTCCTCAGATCTACACAAATATATTTACTCCTTAATTAAACAGATTTTCATTATCCTGAAAACCTGTCAAAACCATTTAGCTATGAAAAATCACTAATCAGTACAGATATCTTCAGGAGAAGGAGGTATTTATGGCACTAATTAGCTCCTGTCAACACGTAATGGTATGCCTTTTCTCTACCTACTCCAGCGTGCAAGCTTCTAACCCTTCAGTCCCAACCCTGAGAGACACCGGCCGGCATCAGGGCACTATGGACTTGGAGGGGGATGAGATCTCTGCTGTGCAGTTTATGGTTCCCTGGCTGCCCACACTTGAAGTGGAAACAATTTAAGGATTTTTGTGTCCGGATCCAGCCCTCGGTACAGACCAAGCTGCAAAGTAGTTAATCAGCAATAGCCTCGTCGGTAAAATTGAAACTCTTTTTCTCCTGGCGTTTATCCATGGCATCTATTTGCAACCCCTTGTCTCTTTAGCCCGAGCAAAGACATGAGTCGTAGCTAGTGACTCAGGGAGCATTTTATGACATCATTGCGTTTGGCTTTTCTCCTCCCGCCATCCACTGTGCGTCTGCAGCCCGTCCTTGGTGATAAACTCTTAGTGGAGCGATAAAAAAAGCTGACTGCTGACTCCCTGCAGCCTCGCTTGTCCTGCACACTGGGAAAGCAAGCCTGGCCCACGCTGCCTCCTATCAAATAATCAGCAACATCGGTTTGAATGGCCACAAACAGCAGGTCCCCCAAGCGAGACCCTCTCTCCCGTCAGCAGATTTGCCAGGGAACAGAGGCGGCTGTATCCATGTTATCTCCGGGCTGGAATCGCCTCTCCCACACTCATCGCCTGGCTCGCACAGAAGTGTTTCTTGTTTAGGCAAGAGGGGCAGAAAGCACCGTGAGGAGTGCCCTTGTTGATAAGGGGTATGTTGAGCTAAGCGAGCCTGGTGTTCCTACGGGCCAGGTCCTCCATCGAGGTGGATGAAGGTGACTCTGCCAAGCTCATACTTAACCAGCACCAGCTGGCCCTGCACAGGGGCTGATCTGCAGCAGCTCTTTAAAGGATGATCCAGGTGTGCAGGGAGGGATTTATCATCAGTGAAAGTTCCATGGTCAGATGTTAGTGCTTCATCTGCTGAGTGGCATGTGGAAGTGGGAACGTGCCCTGAAGCCCTTAGCCTTCTGGGTTTGGGGTGGCTAAAGGGGAAAAGATTTGGGATGGCTGTAGAGAAATCGGGTCATGACGTGTTTTCTGTGTGGAGAAGTGGGTGGGCTTGTCTGGGGGGACCTGGTTTGAGAGAGGAGTTCATGGTGGTGGTAAGGAGGGGAGTGTACACCCAGGGGGACTCCGGGTCCTTAGGGACACCTGAAGGGTCACCGTTAACTCGTTAGGACCAAAACAGGAGCTGGTTGTTAGGACTTGTTAGGACCAAACCACCTCGGAAAGAGGCACAACAAGCTCCAAACCTTTCCAGCTGGGTTTTCCCATCCTATGTTGCACCTTTGCCTTTTGCAATGACGCGCTGTGAAGCAGGGCGATGGGTGGGAGCTGCAGGCAGCGATGCTGGGTACCCACGAGCCGGCGGCACAGCAAAGCCCGGCGCTCGGCACTTTGCCAGAGCACAGACTTCCAGGCCCAGTCTGGCGTCATTTTGCTTTTTTTTTTGCTATAAAATAGCAATGCAACTGATCTGGGCAGGGCAGGGCTCCTTCTGCCGAGCCATGACATACCCTGTGCTAATCAGTTAATCTCTGCCTGCTTCGCTTTCTCTGGGTGTAACAGCCTTATGAGGGCTTTGTGAGAATTAACATCTAAAAACTGCTTTGATGAGTGCTACAATTAAAGACGCTTTGCAAGTTCAAGGAGCTTGGGAATCAACCAGCTTGGGAATACATTGCAGGTTGCTGGCGGTCGTCCCTCAGATGCTGTATTTCCTAAAGAGCAAAGGGAGACGTATCTGTTAATCCCTCCGGTGGGATCCAGACCCCCGGGAGCGAGAGGACTGCCTTCAAGCCCAGTGCCACTGGGAGGGGACAATGTTGTGCCCACAGCACTATAGCAGAAGGGACATTGCTCAAAACCACTCTCTGCCTGCCAATTATGCTTATTTTTTGCTTTCTAGGAATCTTTTCTGGTCAGAAGATCACAGGTCACCAGTATTGCCTGCTTTCAGGATGGCGAGAGTGAGGTAATACTAATGAACCCTTCATTCCCAAGCACTTTCTTCCATTTTTGGCATTTAAATTAGCCCCAGACTGCAGCTGGCCACCCCAATCTTTCCCGTGCCCTGACCCTGGGTTTAGATGAGTGCCGCAGTGCTGTCTTATTAAAGTTTCACAAAGACATTTCTTTTCATAAGGACCAGTTTAAGAAAACAATAGTTTATTTAACAAACCTATTTTTACCCTGACTATCCTGTAATTTGCCCCCAGACCATCCTACAAAATGCCTGAGGATCCTTAATGGCAGTGATAAAGAAATCATAAAGTAAGAGGAGCCAAGGATGTTGGCCATTTCTTCCCCAAGACCGTTCATTAGTCCGTAGTATGTGTATGTGTGTGTCGGGCTGTGCTCGTGTGCTTGCTGCCTTGTATAAACAGGCTTTTACCCTGCTGCTGCTGGGGTTCACTGCCAGACCCGGGGTCTGATCCTGCCTGGGGCGTTCGCTGCTGTGCTGGGGGTCTGGCCATGCCCGGAGCTCGAAGGGTTGGGGGCTCAGATGCGTTAATGATTTGGCTCTTGGTGGACTGAGCCATCATCAAAAGAGGGACCTGCTCAAGAAACATCAGAGGTGTCCAAGTCTCCTTTGTGCCGGGTGGCAGCTTGTTTTGTCTTAAATAGCTGCATTACTGCATTGAGGAGCTTCACTTGCCAGAGTAGAGGATAAATTACAGAAAAGCCTGAGCCAAAAGTTTCGACCCTGATTTACATACAAAAGGTAGAGGTACAAACTCATTTCCGCTGCCAGCCTGGGCCCTTGATGGTAAAACACAATGTGTGCTCAAGGGACGGTAAAATTGGGACAGAAAAGGGAAATAAAAGAAAAGCCAGGACATATGTTGTAAAGCACATATAAATGTTTTCCAGCTCCTGTTTATTGGCAAACAGACCTCAGTTGTTTAATCTAGAGAAAGCAAGCCAGGTGTGTGCCTTTCAGTGTCTTTGAAAGCTTGCAGAATGAAATGTCAATAATTTTTCCCTCTCCAGCTGGTACCTGCCCCGACGTGACTGCCCCTTCCCAGGAAGGGTCCCCAGCGCTGCATCCAGCCTTTGCTAACGCAGACGAGGCTGAGACGGGACCGGGGTGTCTCCAGGGTATGTCCTTCTCTGGTGCTCAGCAGCTTGGCAGGAGGCAGTCAGGTCGTGGCTTGAAAATATAACAACCGCCTCATGATATTTTAGACTAATTGGAGGCAAGAATTGATGTTTTTATGGAGATTTCCTTTAATGGTTTGAAGCACTTTCTCATTTCCATCCTAAATTATTTATGGCCAGCTCATTGCCACTAGTTCTTGTGTTGTTAGCTTAATTATTTTCTTTTCTTGCCGTTACTCCTTACATACTTATAAACAGCAATTTTATCCTCTCTCAACCTGCTATATTTTTTTTCAGCTGAAATACGCCAAACTTCTAGTCTCCTCATAAAGTTGCACTCTCTTATTTCAGGCAATAAAATGATAAAATCCGTAACTGAAGAACCCAGTCAGGAGCCTGATTGCCCATCCCAGTTTATCTCTGCTCAGCGGGTGAAACGCTGCCGCGTGGAGCTGCTGAACAAACCTCCACTGGTTTTAACTTGACCATGATTTCCCCTGCCAAATGTAAGTGCTTGTAAAGTCAAACAGAGAAACTTGAATAAATAAACTGCTTTCTAAATGTGGGCTTATATGTGTATAACTACAGAAAGGAGGTCTAGCCCATCTGAGTATCTGCAGAGCAGTTGCAAAGAAGAGCCATCTGCATTGCTGATGTCCGAGCCTGACTTTCAAAGGTTAGAGGTCTTTCAGGTTGCACTTCTGACTAATTGTCACTGATGAAACTAATTTACACTAAATTGTATGAAACTGGAGGGATTTTTGTGAGAGCTACTTCTACAGTGCCTTTCACAGAAGGCATTTCCATCTGAAGAGGTAAGGGTTTTCCTTAGCTCTGTCATCAAACCCCTGCACCAAATCTTAGTTGTGTCATGAGGTCTGCATTTAACATATTGCAAAATTGAGTGTTTGCAGGTGTTTTCCTGAGCCTTAGAGCAGAGTGGTTTGGTTTGTTGGCATCAGGAGCGTGGCTGTGCATGGGAACCATGTCATGATATTTCATCCAGTTTTGGATTCTCCTGTTCTCTTTCCTGGATTTATCCATAATTCATATTTGGAGCTATAAATGGATCGTTTCAGAAAAGAAAATGCAACTAAAGCTCAGGGAGAGCACGTATTTGGCATCCATCTCTGATATGTTAGGTCTGTGCAAAATCTGCCGCTTTCCTTTGAGGCACCAAGACAACGTCCCCATTTTCTCTAGCAGCCGGCAGCACCCACTGAGCACTTCAGAAATCTGATCTATTTTCTTCTGAAAATCTGATGGAGTGTTTTAAATACGTGACTGGGAATAATTTTGAGAAATTATGCTACGCAGTCTTACTTGCTTTCTGAAGTTGTTTGAAAACACCAGTTTTAGGAAAAAGAACCGCAACCCTAGCAGAAGGATTAATTAATCTGTTTTCTTAAGGAAAAATAATTACTATGGATCTTCCAAAGCTTACAAGGAGTCAGCAGTAAAACCTTCCCCAGAGCTGTCATCTGTGACTGCAGATCTGGCTGCGATACTGTAAAATCAATCATTCCTCTTCGCCGGGGCCAGCGAGCAGGAGGAGGCACCTCTGCGCTGGCATCTGGAGAGTCAAAGCTGCTGCTGAGACTTTCCCTTTGGTGAATACGTTGAGAGATGCAGCATCTGCCATGGTCGGTGGCTATGAATATATATGAGGGAGATGGTTTTCATTTAAAATATGCCAGTTCTTCATTACTGGAGATGCATGATACCCGGAGGGAGGATGCCTGAAGGGGAAGTGAAGCTCAGCACTGGTGGTGGTGGTGGTCCCTGGTGCCTGGCAGTGGGTGGGTGGGTCCACAGGGTGGGTAGGAAATCAAGCATTTTGCATCTGAGTGAAACCACTGGAAAATTTAATCAAACGGGGGTGGCAAAGGGTGGTGGGGAAACAACCTGGAGAAAAGCCTTGCAGAAAAGCTGGGTGCAGAGCAGGGTGTTAGTGCTGGGGCTTCAGAGCTCAGAGAAACCTTGGAGCACCACAGGGTGAGTGAGGTTGGTCCTGATGGAGACGTGACGGATGCTGGCAGGGAAGAGCCTGATGGGACTTGAACGGCTATCAGCATGCTGGTGTAAAATGGAAGTCCTCCTGGAAGGTAAGCCCCAGCCAAATGAAAATAAGAAGAAGAAAAGGAAAAAAAAAAAAAAGCCTCTCTGGAGGGCAGTGAGAGTTTAGAAGGGAGGGGGAGGCACCAGAGCTGGGCTGGGTGGCCGAGCATCACGGCGCTCAGCTCACCTCCACCTGCTGCAAAGCTTGTGGCCCTGCTCCAGGGCGCGCGGGACGGCTTCTTGGCAGGGGCTGAATTTCTTGAGTTGCTTTCCCACTGAAAAAGACATTTTTTCACTTCACATTTTCACAGGAAAATGTCAGTTAAAAAAAAAAAATATTGTTTTTATTGTTAACTGCTGTCAGTTTTTCCTATAGACTCTCCCTTTCCTCACTGTAAGCTCTCCAGGCAGGGATTTATTCACCATTTTCAAACGACTGGCATGAAGGTACCATGCCAGCAGAAATAAATATCCATAATTATATATGAATTACCATCTTATTTTGGTATTTTCCTTTTGGAAAGAACTGAAAAAACTTAAAAACCAAAATGCAAATTGCTTTTGAATTAATTGAAAACTTCTTTTTAATTGGTTGGTTTCAAACTTTTTTGGGGGGAAGCATATTGTTTCTACCAAAAAACCTGTAAGCAAGGATTTTTCACCAGGCATGTCTTGTCATGTGAATTTATCAGCTCTCCAGATAGCAAAGTTTTGCCAAACAAAAAGGTCAGGTAAGTGACAGTGGAGGTGGGAGTGACTCCTTTGCTCAAGGAGATCTCATCTTTACAGCTTTGAAGATCTTTCTGGCTTTGACGAAGACCTCACACATTTCTTCTTCCTAATTCTCAGCCCACAGCTTCTTGCTTGTCGAGAGGTGTTGGACTCCAAATGGAGCTCTTTGGCCTCTAAACCTTAAGGCAAATCAATTTGCCTGCAGCTGGGAGGAGATTACAGCTCCTCTGTTAGGTACTTGTGAAATCATCGTGTTACTCCTCTGAGTTTTTGTTCAAAGCCCTTGAAAATAAATTGTTCCATGAGCAGCCGAGCCGACAGCTTGTGGTTTGCCTGGTTCCCTGGGTCCCCTGTCCTGCCCTGCCACCTCTCCCTCCCCAGGTCTCCATGGGTCTCCATCCATGGGTCTCCATGGGTCTCCATGGGTCTCTATGGGTTCCCGGTGCTCCTGCCACGTCCCCTGGTGCCATCAGGCCAGGCTGGCCAGGAGGTGCCCTCGCCTCTACCCATTTTCCTTCTTGGTTTGGTCACCGCTTTCTTGAAATCTGAGCAAATGCAACACTCTGGGAGCACTACTGCCGCGCCAAATTTGGAACAACACTGGCAAATAGGTTCAAAACCCTTTCGGAGAAGCGCGGCGGGGAAGTGGACAGGCCGGGGCGGGGGAGTATCCTGCCCTGCTCAGCACGCTGGAGGACCTCTGCGTCCGTCTGGGTGGCTGCCGCATCCCTTCATTTGCAGCGCACAGCGCAGCCGTGCCCGAGCACAGTCCTGCTGCCTCCAAGAGCCTGCGTGCCCCAGCAGGTCCCCATCCCCGCTCGGCACAAGGGCTTGGGGTTGCCTTTGTAGTGGATTTGTTCGATGATTAACAGAGAAGCGTGGGGGATGTTCTGTTTGTGTTGGCATCTGCTGCTTTGTTAAAAAAAAAAAAAAGGTTTAATTGTGCGGGTGGTGGATGGAGGTGATAAGTGCTGACTTCAAAGGCTGCTCCGGGCTCTGGTGGTGTTGAGTTACTCCTGCACGGTCCACTTCATCGTACAGCTGTTTAATTACAACGGTATGATGATGTTGGAAGTGTGCCCATTGGGTCCACTGGGCTCTCCGGATAACAGTCCCAGCAGCTCTTTAACACAGTGATTGTGAGGGGCCTAAGCCAAAGCTGTGGAGATGGTTCTCCTGGGGGATTTGGGCTGTTTGGAACCAAAACATAGCTGGAACCTGACCACGGAGCCAGACTGTGCCCCAGCTTTGGGCAGAGCAGATAGATGTATAGCAACCTATGTTTAGTGACTTACACTGGTCTCTGAGTAGACCTTGAAGTAGCAGGACTGTTCATCATTTGCTTGAAAAGCAGAATTAAGCATGATGAGTGATTTCCTGGCAGGAATATCAAGTATTGCTGAGGCCATGGAGACCAAACTCTTCTACTAGCAAGAAGGCTTTAAAGTCCCAGATCCTCTTCACCCATCCCACTCCCACTGCCCATGCGCGTCATTGGCGGATCCTGGTGGTCCCTGAACCTCCAAAACCTTGCTCAGATGTTGCGGTGACGGAGCACAACCCATGTGGGGGCACACACAGCTCCCCACCCAGGGCAACGGCCCCACATCTCTGACAACATCCAGGCTACACGTGCCTGTCCTCACGCCGTCTTGGGTCTGACTGGCCCTTGGGTGGAGCTGCAGGAAGCTGAGCAGGTCCCAAGGACCGATGCTGCTCATTGCATCTAAAGCTGCTGAGTATCCTGCAGGAGGGCGCCGGGACGTTGCTAAGCCACAGCCACAACTCGCTTTCCCCAGTGCTTTTCCTTCTGCCTCCCCGCTCCTGCCTGTGCGAGCAGCAGCGCGTGCGGTACCCTCTCCTTCATGACTCAACGCCGCTGCAGATTCAGTCTCCACATCTCCGCTTACAGTCTGCAAATGGAAATAAAGAAGCCTCTGAAAGAAACTGTAAGTAATTTCTAATGATCCTTTCCAGGACATTTTAAAAAATGAAAAACGCCTCTGCTCTGTCTCTAGTTAACCAAGGTCCTTTGGAGCCAGGAGACTACTGAATATTTTAAGAGCAACGTTATTTTGCTCATAGTTAATGAATTCCCAATTCATATTTCACAGTAGGCGAAGAAGAAAAGAAAAATCCATTTTCATCACAGCTGCAATGTATTTTCCAGCCGCTTGTGGAACAGATTGTGCTCAGACCTTCAGCTTTAACCACTGACACGGCTGAGACGGGGATGGAGGTGGTGGAGGCTGTGCTAAAGATGCTCTCCTTCCTCTGGCACAGTGTAGTGTGTCCAGACTGCTGCAAATTTTGTCTTTCTTGTGGGTTTTTATAGCTCATTTCACTCCAAAGCATTTGAGTGCTCACTGTAGCTCAGGTGCTCCACCATAGGTGTTGGGTGGTGGTTGATGTGCTGGAGGTGCCTCTGGTGGACTCATGGTTTGCGGTTGGCCAAGGAGAGTGCTTCTGCCACGGGACCTTCCCTTCCCTGGGGATATCACGGTGCAAACGTGCCCTCGCCGGTGGTGCACGTGGCTGTTGTCGATCGGGCTGGCTAAGCCCCAGGTGCGGGCTGTCCAGGACACTGCAGCACAAGGAGATGCGCTGCAGCTGGCACTGTCAAGGGAAGTCAGGCACAGCGGGTCAACTCCTGGCTGCACAGCCTGTCCAAGAGCAATCTGTCCAAACAGATCCCACGCAGATTAAGCTATTTTGGAACAAGCCACTTTTTGAGAAAGGGTTTTGATCAGAACGGCTGTTAAGGAATAATTCCACCGGCAGGCAAGCCCTTGCGCCCAGGTGGATGTGTTCTCCTGAACTCGGCGGGCTCAGACACATGTGCCTGAGCTGGGCACTGGGAGCTGGCTGGCTCCAGACCAACGTGAGTATTCCCACCACCGGGGCTGGAGATGGAGAGCGAGCTTCAGCCGTGGGGCAGATTCCCCTGGGGATGCACGGCACCAGGGGTGGGCTGGGTGCAGGGGACCGCAGGAGAGCTCCTTTATGGCCCCGGGCACGGTTGGCTGCTGGCTGCTGCCAGAGGGTGTTCGCCTGCCCTTTGGATTTGCATTGTGCTCCCTGGCTGGAAGAAGAGATAAGAAGCGCAGACACATCGGTACTTCTCGCACAGCATAAAGCAACACAGCTAGAGTTTGGCTACTTCAGGGCCAGTGTCCATCATCCACTCCATGCTCTAACTGTATTAAAAGCATGCATCTTAGAGGCTGCCAGAGGCTTCGTTTTCATATTATTTTGCTAGGCACTCTCCCCATTTCTCCCAGTTCTGCTTTTGCTAAGTGCCTGCAAAACAAATTACAGCAAATATTCCCTCATCAGGGCAACGCTTCTTAATTCACGGTGCATTTTTGTTTGTACATGTTAATGCATCCACCTAAATTGTGCTGGCGGAGACCTTGAAGGGAGTCACAGAGGTGCAATGGTCATTAGAAATTTTCATCTGCTGGGTGACCATCTTTCCTTTGTCCTGGTCCCTCAGATTCAGGATCAAAGGAGAGAGGCGTAATCATCTCTTTCAGTGGTGAGCACATAGGTTAGAGAAACAGATTTAATATATTCTGTCTCTAGCAATGAAACCTGTGTATGACCGTATATGGAGTGCTGCTATATCCAGGCGTACATGTGGGTATCACATAGGCCTTTCCACGCCACGCTTTACCTTCCTGTGGTGGGGTCCAACCAGGCTTGCGAAGTTCATTCAGGGAAAGGGTTAACCAACTTAAGCTCATTATGATATTTTAAATATCCCTACTGTAAAGAAAAGCTGGTGTTTAACTATTTCCCAGCACAAAGGAGATTTCTTGGTGCATGGAGCTGCACGTGATGCCATTTGCTGGACACAGCTTCTCCTGAGCGACCACGGGGCTGTGCAAGGAAGCCCCTGCACCGTGTTGGAAGGACTGGGCTCAGGACACGAGACCCTGCCCTTGGGTATCTCTGCAAAGCAACTGTGTGCTGCCCTTGAGGCTGCTGCCCAGCAGAGTCACAGGGGCTTTTCGCCACCGTAGCGTGACACCGCAGCGTTGTGGTGGTCCCGTACGCTGGGCTGCAGTAGTGAACAGATGGCAGGGACGCCAGAACTGCCTATCAGTAGACGATGAAGCATCTTTTGGCATCTGTGCTCGCTTTTAGGCAGCAGCCGGCACAGAATGGCACACAGGCGAGGGGTCTCTGCTGGCGAGGTGGCAAACAGAGCTGGTGTGAGCTGATTGTGGCTGCATGGCTTTTTCAAGGTATTTAATTAGTCTGCCAAACATGACAAGAAAACTCCCGTGTGTTATTCTGGCTGGGTATTTGAGGCTAGTGGACTGCTGGGATGCAGCCGGACTTGGACCAGCCTCTCCAGGTCACAGTTCTTCCCTTGCCTCCTCTTTATCCCCAGGAGCTGCGTTGGAAAGACTCCCGTGCCTACTGAGTGCTTAAAATTTTCAGGGAAAATATTAATTTCCAATCAGTGAGATAAATTGCCCAGGGAAATAGATATGGGAGGAAACCTCCCCGACTTATGTAAATATTTCACCAAAATTGAGGAGTTTCCAAGGAATGTTTTGATTTAGGTTAATCAACCAAGAAATAGTCTGTCAACAGTTTTCCCCAGCTCTTGGTCCTGGAGATCCATCGTTTGCTCCTGGGCTGTGCTAATGCGCTTTCCCATAAATGCAATACTTTTGGGCAGCTACTTCAGCAAGTGAGTTGGAGCATCCCATCAGCTTATTCTCAGTAAGCATTTTGCTCAGATCTAGACTATGAGTATCCTCCAACTTCACTTGGGTTCTAGCTTTACCATATCTCATCTCTTCCATGCGATTCTGGTTTTTAAAGGCTTGGCATAAAGTAATTATGGTTCTGCCTATGTCAGTCTGGGCTGTCACGGTTAATAGACCAACAGCCCGTGATGCGGATGCTAACTCGCATCCTAGCTCTGCTTCTCACTTGCCTGTTGTTTTCATTCAGTCATTATTTCTGCATCTGCAATGAATCAAAGTGTGATCTCATTAATAGTAGGGTCTTGAAGCATTTTAGCTTCAATATTTGGGCTTCAAGGGATTGTAAATATTACCTAGATGGTGAAATCAATGCACTTCCTTAGAAACAGGAGCAAAGGAGGAATCTGAAAGTACAAGTGGATGTGCATGTGCATACCAACATGTTAATTCTTGAAGTTAGTTGAGAAAAATACCAAGGGAAATGTAAAATCGGTTATGGGTAATGCACGCAGCTGAAAAAGTGTATTGTGCACATCTGGAATATTGTGCACCAGCTGGGCAAGTAGCTCTTTTCCTGGATTTCCATAATCCTGGATTCACCTTGGAACTTTTAATGACTAAACTCAATTTTCAAATTATTTGCAAGGCAGTGTTACAGAACCCAAAATAATCCTGCTGCATGCAACCCAGCGGGACACCTGCCTTGCGAGCTGTATGCACTCCCGCATACAGCCATGGTGGTGGCCACGGCTCCACACCACACAGGCTCTGCAAGAGGTGCAATAACACCTAAAACTCACAGAGCTGATTGCTGAAGGACCAAGAAGGGCCTTCAGTGGTTACTTAGGTCAGGGCAGGCCGGCACAGCTTTGCAAGCTTCTTTCCTTGCATGCCCACGTGCCTTGGTTTTAATCCAAGCACTCACTGCAGGTATCAGTTCAGAGTTTTCCCCAGACACCATGCATGGACGTTTGCATGGCATTCATTGTACCGCTCCTTGCTGCAAGACCTGGATCTTTTCCCTGGCTTTTCGTTTTATTGTTAAAAGTCTAGAGTGATCAGTCATGAGTGATGCTAAAAACCTGGGCAGGCAGCTGGCATGGTGGTGCTGCCCTGGTTTCCTAGCCAAGGACCTTTTCCCTTTGCTCTGACTCTCTGGCACGTGGTCAGGTGGGTCTGAGTGCAGAAGCTCATGTCACTACGGTGCTTTACATACAGACTCTCTAATAAAGGCATAAGCCTTATTATTATAGTTTATTTGTAGGCCAGTTCTAGTTAAAATGAAAAAAGGTTTCCAAATTATCACCAAATTCCAAATATCCGCATCAATCAATCCGTTTTGGAATGTATTGTCCATCGTCTGAGTTGCAATTGCAGGTGAACACGCCATGGGAAACTCGGGCATCTTTCTGTGCTCATTGGCAAGACATTGTCACATCTGTGTGCTTTCCAGCTGACACTTAGGATCCAAAAAAGGAGAGAAATTTTCATTTAGGTCGATCAAGCCCTGGTTTTTTTTAGTACTGATATACCCAGTCCACCAGTTACCTGAGAATAACCAATTTAATTGTAATTACTCTTGACCAGTGCATGGAGCTTCCTGGTGCATGTGCTGTTATTATGAACAATGTTTTATCGCTGGCCAAACCTCTGCTCTTTGTGGTTTCATTTTGCTGGGCTGATTTCAGATCGTTCCTGCACATTTCAAGCCCACCCTATGCTTTTGGTAGATTTGACGGCAGAACATGAGAGCAACTGCGCTCGGCTGGACCCAAGTGTCACAGTCAGTGTCTCGTCTCCATCAGTGCCCCGGTGTGACCCGAGACAATATTTTGGTGCAGCTGAGTAGCAACATGAGTGAGGACAAGGTATCCTGTATCTCAGCTGCTGGCAGGGCCAAGCCTGGACCATCAGCCCATGGCTGCTGCTGCCCATCCCGGCTGGAGCTGGGTGATTTGGGTCATCTCCTGCCTGCAGTGGGGGGTCCTGGGCAGGACGCGGCTGCAGCTATTTGGGGCAAAACGTGATCTTCCCCCTTGATCTTGCCCCTGTGCAGCAGAGTTGGAGTTTGCTGCTGCGTTTTACATTTTGCAAGTGAGCTCTCCCGTTATCACACCCCCGACACGAGCAATGGATCAGATATGTTGTCACACCCCGGGGAAGGTTTATGAAAAATGAGTGCAGCGTTGCTTAACTTCCAAGTTCAGATAAACACTCGTGCAGTGAATTTCAAATTAAAAGATAAACCACAGAGCTGTCCCAAATATCGAGGTAAATAACGAATTAACAGTCCTTGTTGCCTCATACGGACTGCCCATTGCAACTCTCCAAGTGCATTGCTTTGATATTATTCACACAAGCATTTTGGTAACTAACTCTTGCTCCGTGGGTTGTTTGTGACCAGTTCACCATCAGCTGGCTCGGTTTGCAGCCTGGACCGGGGTTATGCTGCTCGGCACGGGCAGCCAGCCCTGCCACCCCTGCCCCTGGCTTCCAGCAAGGCATTTTCCTGCAAACCGGCACGTCTTCAAGCACTGCGCCTGAAACCTTGGTGACTTGGGGAGCTGTCTGGTAAGGAGAAGAGCAATCAGCAAACTGGGGGGGGAGACACCTTAACTGCACCTCCATGTTCACTCATCCCTCCGTCAGTCCGATCCTAGTCTCAGATCAGCACTTAGGCTGCAAATGCTGCTCGTATCTTCCCTCTTTCCCCAGGGCAGAGTAATGGTGCTGGCTGTACCTGCCCTGAAGGACTCAGTTTTGGAGCTCATATTTGTAAGGTCCATTTGCAAAACTATCTTGGGGCGGGGGGGGGGGGTTGGCACAGGAATGTTATTTCTTTTAAAGGGAATTGGGTGTCCCAGCTGCCTCTGGGGCTTAGCAAAGCTCAGTATAACGCACATAAATGTTCTTACAATCATGACCCTTTTTACTTTGCTGTGTACATGAGAGACCCAAAGGAATTAGGCAAGTGACAGCAGTAACTTCTCAACGAACTCTCCCTAGGGGTTTTGTGTACAGCAGCAAAAATGCCCTTTCTGCACCGGGTTCCAGCAATCCCACCCTGGCAAAGAGCGTCCGAGCTGCGGGGAGGGAGGCAGAAGGCAGCCCGTGCTGCACACCCTCCCAGGGCACCCCTGCTAATGGCATTGCTTTGTCAGGAGCTTCAGAGAAGCCCCCCAAAATGTGCTGGAACAAAAGCTGGGGTTTTTTTGGCCGGTTTCTGATTTCATGGGCTTTATTGATTTTTTGATCACTGGGCTGATGTTAGAAACAGGCTCCTGCTTAAAGTGAGCAGAAAAGTTGCAGTTTTGTATCACAATCTCTGCAGTTTGCTCTCCCAACAGATAATTCTGCACCTGCAAAAACAACGGTCGCTTTGTGCCTTTATTATGTTTGAGGGGAAAGGAAAAGAGCCCTCCTGAGCTTCCCAGGGTGGGTTTGAAGGTCAGAAGTCAGTGAGAAAAAGCAGATTTCCTCTGCCTGCTAACCTCCAAGTGCATACAGCTCGTCCCAGACCCAAGGTACCTCCAGACTCCAGCTGTGGTACTCAGGATTGCCACCAAATACACGGTTATACTTCTGTGGCCACAGCGTGTAATTAAGAGACACCCTGACAGCGTTTGGAGCCGGGTGGTGGCTCAGCGCTCGTTGCAAGCTCAAATGCAGTGCAGGGCTGTCAGCACCCTGCTGCCGTCATCCCTGTCCTCCGAGAGGCACTTTCCCTGGGGATTATGCATGTAATATACATACATAGCTATGTATTTTATTGATACATTATCTATATAATTTTTATATATATATATAAAATATGTTATTATAAGTAATAGCTATTATACATAATAATTTTATAACATATATGTGGGTTTTTATATAGCTGTTCCATGGTCACATTCATGCCCAGTGCTGGGCATGCACTTGGGCTTGGATTGATCCTATGCAAAAATTAATTAATTAAGGGCTTTTTCCTCCAAAGAGCCAAGTGGGCTGCAGTAGGTGGGAGGTGGGCAAACCAGTGCATTTTGTGCCTGAATTGGGGCACTCATTTTAACTCTCCTTTAATGGATGGATGTGCTTTTGCCCATGGAGGAGGAGCAGAGGGGTGCAGTCGGAGCCAGCAATGCTCAGGCAGATAACCCTCCTCCCTGCTCATCCCTCCGTCCCTAGGAGAGCAGAGCTCATGTCTGCTTCAGAACATGCCCGCTTTACGTGGCTCCATCTTCTGCTGGGTTGGCAGATACGCTCCTGCTTTTGTATAACTGCAAGGCCTGCAATAACTGGTGTTTGGAGAAAGAATTGGACATATTTATGGTTGAGTCACCACCCCTGGAGGTATTTAAAAGACGTGTAGATGTGGTCCTTAGGGATATGGCTTAGTGGTGGACTTGGCAGTGCCAGGTCTTTTCCAACCTAAATGATTCTATGAAATTTATGGTAGGAAAGGAATCAATCTAGTGAGGGTTATTGAACACACAGATACCAGCTCTGGCTTGGAAAGTCCCTAGCACGAGCTGCAGCAATCTGGTGGGTACGGCTGATGCTGCCTCCTATTCCTGACCCCCACTGAAGGGAGGGCACTGGGGTCCAGGACCTTCGGTCAGACCCACTACAGCTTTTTCAATGTATTTAGCTTAAAACTTGAGCCCTTGGCATCATACGATTTCCTGAAACTTTTATTTAAAAAGCGACTTAATTTCTAACTCTCCTGCCAAGAAGAGTTAGGAAATACTACTCCTTAAACTGCAGAAGAGTAAAAAAAATAATTAATTCTTCAACCTCATGGCTTTTAAGCCAATACCACAAATTTTGGTGCCCTTCTATGTTTTTCAACCACTTTGCTGCCGCAGCGCTGCTAGCAAAGACCTCCTGGCACGGAGCTGTAACCTGTCAGCCGGGTCAGCAGGGTCTGGCAGGCTTGAAAGCAAACACCGGGGCAATTTAAATTTAATAGCAAAGCTGGCGTAATGAGGGGCCTCTTGTGTTTGGTTTTCATTAGTATTTTTCAGCTCCAATATCGTTTCTCACAGAAACACCCACATATCACAGCAGCACTGAAGCCGTGGCAGCACACCCGTCACCTCCGGAGGGTTAATGCTCCCTGGGATGCTCTACAGCAGCGTCCCCCGTCCTGCGTTCCTGAGGCTATCCGGAGAAAAGAAGACTCGATCCCTGCTGCCAGTGTGTACCCATCTGCCCCAGAACCTGCGTGCGCAGGAAAACCTGGGCCCCTGGAGCGTGTGGTGGGTGCTGCGTGTGGTTCTGTGGAGGGGCAGGACCCTCCTGCTTTGGGCTTCACCCCATCAACCTGGTTGAGCTGCCCCTTGCTGACCACCCACAGGCTCTGCAAATTATTTCTGCCAGCCCCATGCCGTGCAGCTGGGGTGCCACGGCGAGGGTCTTTACCCTGCCGTGGGGATCTCAGTATCCCAGGCTGGGGCAGGAGAAAGAGCCCTGAAACGGCTGCTGGGAAGAAGCGTGGAAGCTTTGCAGCTCCCAGCCTGCTGTGTCAGCAAAAACTACCGCTATCGCAGGGCCGTTATCTTCCAACAGCGTAAATACTTTCTAAATGAGCTGGAAGGAGGAGGATTGATGAATGCAGTTTTGCTGGAAAATGTTACCGAGTTGGGAACAGGGATGGCTGAACACCCCCTTATCCCTTATCTGTCCTGGCCAAGGAGCTGGGGGCTCTCCCTCTGGAGCCGACAAGAAGCATCTTGCCCTTCTACATCAAAGTGAAGCATTTTAGGTATTTGCTTTCAATTCTCCTGTTTGTGCACCTTGCTGTATTTATTATTCAGTGCCGTCTTTCTTCTCCTGCCCCTTGCGCCAGCGATTAAGAAGATGCCGATGCCTTTGTTGGCTTTGGCACCCAGAGGCTGGGCTCAGAGCGTCCCGTTGGCACACAGGGAACACTGGTGCCACTCTGTGGGCAATGGGCTGCTGAAAAAAATGCCCAGTGTCCCACGTTCCCATTTAAAAATCCCTACCAAAACCCTAACCTGATGGCAAGAACATTATAACAAAACTGAGACTTAAATCGTGCTTAATATTTGCTGTTGCGGGGAGGGGGTGTTTGAACTGTCTTGCCAAATTAAACTACTTACTTAATAAAAAAGATCTGTTAATAGAATAGTAAAGCATTTCTCTCTCAATCACTCATTTAAATCCAGCATGTATGGACATGCTGCTTGAAGGGTGTTTGGGGCAAGTGTTAGCCACTTGGCCTGGTTATCCCCGGGCCACTCCTCCCACCTACGGTTTGTGGTCTGCAAGAGCATGTCTCTCAAGCAACAGCTTTAGCATGCGTTAGGACTCAAAGCACAGCCGCGGTGCCAAGGCAAGCCTAAAAGTGGTTCTGTGCCAGCATCCTGCCAAAAATGCATGCGTCGCGGGGATTTAGATATTCATGCGTCCGCGGGACGGCTGGGCAGCGATCTGGAGGCTAGCAGCAGGATGTGTCTGGTGGAGTTAGAGGATGGGCTTACACGAGTCCCTGCCGAGCCCCGTGCTGCTCCCGGGGCTGGTGCCCACACCGTGCCCCTCCGGGTTACCCTGCCGGGGGACCTGCCATGGCAGGCGATAACACGCTGCTGGCTGAAATGTTCTTCCCAGCCAGCCCTGCCGGGGGGTTGCACATCTGCTCCAGTTGTGTGACATCTTCCACCTCTTCAACCTTGGGTCTTTCTACGTGTCCCGAGGAGCTTCCTTGGTGCCTCTGACTTACTCCTTGTTTCTCCTTCTCCTGGCTTTGGCAACGCTGTATTGAGTTACGGCTTCTGAGCCTATGAATCTCTTTATTGCTCAGCGAGCGGTCCTTGTGACAGGCATCAGCAGGAATAAAGTCTTACCCTGGTAACGGGAATCGCAGTTGCTTGCTCATGGGATTAGGATCATGCCAGGACAGTTCACCTATTAAGGTTAATGGGACAAAGATTCTACTTTCAGTATCAAACATATCCATATAAAATAAACCATATTTTATTGCCCCGAGTGGGACAGGTGGGCTATGAATATTAATAACAATAGTGGGGAGGTGGAAAAGGCCTGCAAAGGCAATGGATGCCCACCTCGCTGCCCACCTTCCTGCTGCCGCGGGACGCAGAGCACCATCCCGGGACATCGGCAGGGAAAACACTTGCTTCCAGGTGGTCCGAGCACTTTTCTGGTGCTGGTGCTGCTGTGCTGCTGCGAGGGCTGGCGGTCAGGGGCCACGGGGCTGGTTGGGGAACCGGCTGAGGTGGAAACCTGATGGGGCAGGGCGAGGAGGCATTTGATCCTTTCTCATCTGCCTGATAAGAAGTCTTTGTTTTGTTTTTGTCTTTAAAAAGAAACATTTTTTTTTTCCTTATTTTTGCCTATATTTGGTGTAATCTCCCACCGCTGAAGCTCCTTTCCTGCTGTTGGGTACACTCAAGCTATTATTGAGTACTTATTTTTCCATGGGCCTCTCTGTTTCTAATTACTTTGTGCTGATGTTATGAATATGTTGAGCCTGTGCCTCCTTTAATACCTGCCAAATGCTGGGTCTATTGTATGCACTAGTACCGCAACACATTTTTCAGATATTTCCTGTCATTATTTACCTCTTTATTTCTGATCTTACTACTTTTGGGTATATGATAAAGCTGTTTTCTGATGGGGCTATAGGCCAGAAGGGCAAGCAGACACAAAGCATATGGATAGGCAAGGACATTTAGAAGTAACTTTTACTAGTGGCGGTCGGGATTGGGGAAATCCTGTGGGTTTTGTTGTTCTTTTTTTTAATGGGAAGTCAGTGAGAGTTTTGCTGCGGTAGACAATCAAGACTGATAATGATGCAGAAAAATAGTATCTCTGTATGCTCACACATAAATAGCCAATGTGGTGCTGCTACTGCTGCTCTGGCAACAGCCACGTAGCTCTCGCGCTTATAAATCACTGTTTCTTTTTTTTATTTGCCAGACATTGAAATTTTCCATGTGTGGGAGGTCTCTCATAAACTGATTTTATTTGGAAGGGAGCAGCAAAAACATTTTATGAGAAATGAAGGGGAGAAACATTTATTGAAAAATGAAAGGGGGGAGAATATATATACAATTATATAAATAGATGTAATTATATAAAAATTATATATAATTTTTATATAATTATATATATATAATTATATATATATAATTTTATATATATATATATGTAAAATTTTGGCTATATTAAAGCCTTGTAAGAGTTATGGTGCCATTGCCCTCCTGAGCCCCGAGCTCACAGGCACTGGCCCTGGCCCATCTGCTGCACTACCAATGCAATTGGTGCTTTGCAGAGATTATTCCTCTTTCCAAATTAAACTTCTGGCTTGATGAACCGGAGCCCTCAGCTGGGTGGAGGCAAAGCGGTGCTCACTCTTGCTGGATTTCTTGCTTATCCCTTCTGGAAATCCTTAAGGACCATGAGCATTGTCCGAGACCTGAGCACGTTACTGTGGAGCCACGGGGACCAAACTTGGCAGCAGCCCTGGTCACCTGTGAAATTTTCACGCTGTGTGTGCATTATTTTTCCCAGCAGCTTCATGGCCTGGCTGACGCAGGCTCGCGCATCACTGCAGCTCCGAGGAGAGCCCGTCCCTCCCTCGAGCAGGGCTTTTCTGGGCTCTTGTCCAGCACTAAATATGGAAAATTCCGACAGTCAATCCTGTCCATCTTCAAGATGTTCGGGATCTTTTAACTTTCAAAACAAAGATGAACGAAACTGGTTATTTTACAGCAGATTCTAGTTGGAAAAAAGCAATCGCCATGCCAGGTGCCCCGATGAAGGTACCTGGTAGCTCCTGGCACAGCAGAGCTGCCATCTCAATGACTTAGACCCCACCAAAGATCAGAGAAACACTGACTTGTGGCTTTTAAAAAAGCTCACTTCAATTGTAATCTGGATAATTTGTATTAATTACCTTACATGAACAATAACAGGCTGTTTCCTGCCTGTCACCTGCATTACACCTGGCCTCTTCAGCTGTGAAATTATGAATGACCCTTTTTCTGAATCTGTGTCTGAGGTCAGCTTCTGGTCTGTGTACTCCAGCTATTTTTCTCCATGACACTTTTAACAATCTTCTTGTAAACACTCCATTTAAGTGTAACCTCCCCTCCCTGTAGTTTCTACGTGTAACGCGCATGTATGCACTTGGACTGATCCCGCTGACCCGATAAAGCCCGTAACTGCAGGAGAAGGCTCTAACGGCCCGCACGCTCCAAAGAGCAGAGCTGGACGGGCGGCTCTGGGCACGGCCAGTAGAGCTTGGGCATTAATGCAGGAATAAACCAAAAATTTCTGGCTGGTATCTAAAGGAAGGAAGATTTTCCTAAATATATTAAGAACTCTAGAGCCGCACTTACCAGAAATTTGGAATTTTGTTTTTTCAAAGTTTAACATGTTTTCAAGCATCAGGGAAAGGAATTCCTAGACTCCATCCTCACTGCAGTGAAGCTCAGCGAGTAATACAACTCACATGAGCACTTTGGCAGTTTTCCTCCAAACCCGGCTACGAAATAAGTTGCTTTGCTTGAAATCCCAGGCCTTGTTTTCCTCTCTTTTGACTAATGACAATCTGTATCTGCTAGGCTATACAGCTACACATGTAGCTGCCAGCCTGCTTTAAAAGGAACGATAAGAAGGCAGCATGATCCTATTAGCTCTTGATTGTGTTTGTGCTTGTTCCATTTAATCAGAACAGTTTTGTTGTGTCAGTCTAGTGTAAAGGATGTACTGTCACATAAAAGCGCAACTCTGAAAAAACAGGCGGGGATGTATTTTGAAATACAACTGTTAGTCATGCCCTTTGCTTAACTTAGCGCAGCTAAGAAAACAGAGCAGAGGTTTTCAAATATTTGCAGCTTTACTATGAAAAACAACGTTGCTTGTTCAACACACTATTAACTACCAATACTGTAACTACTTTAAGAAAGCATTAGCAGCCTTTTGGATTTCCAGAAAAGGAAGAACCCAAGCTGCCTTTAATTGTTCCTTCAAAACTGCCTGGTTTTTCTCAAATAGGAAATTCCAAGGCAGCACTCTGGCATTACCCAGTGCTCTAGATCAGTGGGCAGGACTTCAGGTGCTTTATTTCCAGAGAACCACATAAAGCTCAACATACACGAGCTAGGAAATAATCCTTAGCCCTGCAGCCAGTTACACACACTGCTCCCTTCCTTTCACTAGTTCTGAAACAGCAGAATGAAACAACTCAGCAGGGCAGAGACTAGACAAGTAGCTGTTGTTCCACTGCTGCTTCCTCTCGTCCCCCTGGGCCACACTTCAGGAACAGCTGCTCGAGCAAACTGCAGAATGACAAACGAGACCCCAAGGCTGCCGACAACATTCATCTCCCCTTCTCTACTTTTCATTTAGATTTAGGTAGCACAAGTGGGTGTCATGCGACCGTTAATGCATTGCTTTGTGCTTGGCAACTCTCTTAATAGTCTGTCTCGGAGGTTTGCCAGCAAAACCAATGCTGAAATAATACTAACAATAATAAAAAAAATCATCAGGAAATAAAACAATTTAGTAGGCACACTTCAGCCTAAACTTGCAGATTTGTTCAAGCACAAGAAGTGCAATATCAGGGCCTACGTGCATCCCCGTTTTACGATATTAAATAAACATGGCATTGCTAATTCCAGAGTTCACCACTGCACTGGAACCTGAGAGTAAATATTCTAATTAATCACATGCAGAGTATACTACCAGCGTGACACAATACGGTATGGAAATGCATATGCATGCAATAGTTACCGCAACTGCAGGCTCACAAATACCACTTTTTCACAGTGAAAACTAATCAAATTTCTCTTGGTATTACATGAACAAAAGAACTAGTTCTATAGGATCTGGAGTGATTCATGTTTCAATGAAGAACCCGCCACTTGTAGTAAAGAAATACTTATATAAAGAAGTAATCCCAGAAGTCAAATACGAGAACCCTAAAATAGACCATCATAAAAGTAGAAACATCCGTATGGATTTAATGGGGTTCAGTCATTGTCAACATTAAAGCACATCTCACTCCTTCCTTGAAGTTGTTTTAGCTAGATGCTGGCAATGAGATCCGTCTCTACCTCCCTCCTCGTCAATCTAACATAAACCTGGATACAAATCTTCATTTGTTATACTCCAGTTTGACTTGTGGTTATACAAAGGAATACTACAACCAATTAATGATGTCGATAAATCACACAGAAATAAAATCTTTCTCTTTTAAAATATGTAAGCCTGTTTTTTAACTGAAATAATTAAAAGTAAACTTTTATTAAATATTGTATCATTAGCTCCACATAAATTAGCAGAAGGAGCTGGTACTTTTAGTCACACAAACCTCTAGCATTATTTGTAAAAATATAATTAAACACTGATGTAACCGTCCTACATTCGTACTGGGCGAAGGGCTCAGTTCCCTTCTACTTGGACTTTCACTGATGCCATGTTGAACAGCTCTGATTTCTAGCAGTGGAAGGAAAACTGCAAATCAAATGATTCCCCGTGATGGTTTTTAATTAGGATTTAAGAAAAAGGCTAGAAAACTAACCACGCTCTGTCAAACAGGGTACAAAATCTTTATTCACCAATAAGTTAAGTGTTCTTATAAATAGATGTTCTAGTCTTTTGTACACTGTACTGAATATAAAGCCAAGCTTCAATTATTCCTCAGACTCTGATCCTTCTTCATCTTGACTGATTTGGAAGTAACGTAGTTCGTACGTCTCCTTGTCAGATGCAACGACACGAAGCCAGTCACGCAGATTGTTCTTCTTGAGGTACTTCTTTGTGAGGTATTTCAGGTACCTTAAAAAACAGTGATTATACATTAGAACCTTCTCACTTCACACCCCATACTGCTGTCTGCACTCCGCCCAAGACATGGCCCCAGCAGGCCAACAACACACTAGTTATATGCAGAAATAAAAAATTATCACATATAACAGATAATAAAAGTATATTTTCATTCCAGATACATAAGAATTTATTATTTGATGCTTTTTGGCTACATAGCACAATGCCAGTAACTCAAAAGCATTGAGAAGTGGTTCTAAACCTTGGTCTCGCACAATAGATATTGGTGCACCTGGATCAGCAAAACGCAGGGAGGGGCGCAGGGAAGGAACTGTACCTCTAACCAGTGCACTCATCTGTTGCACGCACTAAGCGGTTTAAGGCTTCATTTGACATAAGGGGCTCTTTCGCAACGACATGTATTGCGTACGCATACATTTTAATACAAACAATTAAGTAATAAAACAGCCGCCTGTGATGTGAATTCAGTACGACTTTTAAAAGCATCTCTTTCCTTGATATACTTCTAAGAACCTATATAAAGCATCTCTGTATTACTGTGTTTATACTAGAGGAAGCATTAATTTGCAGTCAAGTCCTGTGTTTTAAAAAGCAGGTTTTTAAGTATCTAATGTTATAAATTTGTTTGAATTACATCTTTCACTAACATTTATAAGTGCTATGAAGATTAGCGCTAACACCTTCTCTGTACGAATCAGAAGCGTGTCAGGTTCAACATACGACTGTTCAAAATCCACTGTCGCAAGTACAACAAAAGGAAACCTGTGCCAACCTTTTGGAAAACTGCTTCTCAGACGTCACCGTGATCTTGTTCTTCAGACGTTCAATGTGAACGGTGTTGCCCAAGTTTCCAGTTTTTCCATTGACCTTAACCTTCTCCTTTAGGAACTGTTCCTGTTTCAACGTTAAAGAAATAGAACACTAGGGAATGGCACCCTAGGTGTGAACTAGGGAAGGGACCCTAGCCATATAGCAGTATTAAAAATCACTGTTTACTTATATCCTGATAGCAAGTATTTACAACGCAGTTAATATTTTACAGTGTATAATTAAAAAAAATCACCCCCACACTAAAACAAGATTCAATTTAAAGTAATTCTAGACACGGATAGGTATGAACCATCTTGCCGACAAAAGACATCTAAACCCATGAAACTTTCAAAAAGTGCTGACAATTTAAAGAACAGCTGTTGATTTTACTAGTCTTAAAGTGTAACTCTTCAGTCGTAACTCAGTTATCATAGCGTACTAAGGCTATTATTATACTATGCACGAGAAATACGAGCAAAACCACGACTTACAAAATTCCCAGAATCAAAAATTCCATCTTCCACAGGATGGGTCAAGTCAAGGCAAAACTTCCAGGTTGACTTTTTAGATTTTCTGTCCTTTTGCTAAAACACACACACACACACAAAAAAAAACCCCCCAACATTAACAATAACAACCCACACTCGGAAAACGTTTATTAGAGCGGAGGGGGACGCGGCAGAGGGTGCCCCCGCGGCGGCGGGCGCCGGCCCAGGCCGACACCGCCTGGAGAGCGATGCTCACTGCAGCCAGCTCGGCCAGGCCCCGGCCCCGGCCCCGGCCCCGGCCCCGGCCGCCACCCGCTCGAGGCCCTCTCGCCACCGGCGGAAGGCGGGAAGGCCGCCAGCTCCCGCGGCCCCCGCCTCGTCGCGGCCCTCAACCCACCCAGGACGCGCCCCACGGCCGCCAGAGAAGCGTCCCCGCGCGGGGTGAGGCGGCCCGCGGCCCCCGCCCGCGCACTCACCGGCGCCATGCTGCCGGCCCGCCGCGCTCCCAGAAAGAATGACACGCCGGCCGCGCCGCGCTTTTATACCCCGGCGGTGACGCCATCACGCAAGCGCGCGGGGTGGGGCAGCGCGCCTGCGCGGCCCAGGGGCATGCTGGGAGGCGGGGGGGCCGTGCCGGGGCCGGCCATCTCCCCGCGGCACAGACAGGCGGCAGGCGTCGTTAGCATGAATGAGTCAGCTTTTTATTTATTTTCTGCTGTTTATTTCTGTTGGACAGGAAGGCAAGCGCTTCTTTGCTCTCGTACAAGTGGCAGGCCGCGCCGCTCTGGCGGTGAAGTGTTTCTCCCGCGGGAAGCTGAGGGTGCTGGCGGACAGCGGGGAGCAGAGGCCTGGAGAACGCTCTCCTGGCTGCAGCTCGGAGTCGGAGCTTGCGTATCCATTCAGCAACTCCACCGGAGCGTTACAGGCTCTCCCAGGGTCCCCGTAATCTTAACCAGCACCCAGCTCCCCGCAGCACTGACATCTTTATTAGTTCTGGAGCAAAACACACATTTTACATCTTTCCCCCCGTCGTTTGCTGAAAACAATACAGCTTCCAAAACAGATACACATTTGAACCGCGAGGAGGGCTGCCGTTCCCGGCTCACACGATTTACAGGGTTTAGGTTTTGCTACAATCAGTAAAACAAGTCATCGCCATCATTCCTCCTCCCCCGCATTTTGAAAGCCACACCGAACAATAGTTAACGCTTACAATGTACAGCACAGGACAACTGAGAATAGGGGTTTTCTGCAATAACAGCGCTACACAGCAAACATTTCATTTTAAGTTCACAAACCAAGTTCCTCTCAGATGCCAAACACTGTAGGGCCAGACTGCAGATGCTGGAGAGGCTCCCGATGCTCTCGGCGTACCGTGCTGAACTGCTGAACGCTCCACCACAACACCTCCAGGATCTACGCCTTCGTTAACATTCTCAGTGTATAAGCGAGATACTCAAAATATCCTTAACAAGGTCTTTTTTTTTTTTCCTGAAGTTTAGTTCTACTGTAACAAACTACATTCTAATTACTTAACCAAAAAAAGTGGGATTTATTGAATTTTTAATTCTGTGAGACTGACCTGCAGTAACCATAAGTTTGAACTGTCAACAAATTCGATTTCTTTACAGTTTATGTAAAATTACCTGTATTGTGAAACTACAGACGGTGCACCATTTCTGGGTACATTGTGGATTAGAAAAACCTGCAAGAGGCTTGAAAGCAGTTACGCTAAAACAATGAAATTCAGCTAACTTCTTAAAAAAAACAGCCCTGAGAACATGGCTCAACTAGCAAGAGCCTAGTTGAAAAACCACCATTATAAGCAAAAATTAGAAGGATCTATTGAAATCTTAAAGTACTATTTGCCAACATTTGAGGCAGGAAACACTGCAGTCTTTCTAATTCTGTAAAATAGTAAGAGAAACTCAATGAATTGGAGCCATAAAAAAAATGCATTATTTGGAGTGGAAATACTTGTCTTCACCTCCTAGTTTTCACAGCCTTTACTCTAAGCAATTGCATCAGCTATTAGAAGTTTATAGTTTTCCATTTTGACACAATTTATATGTTAAGACAGTACTACAGAACAAGTACATTGGTAAGATTTGTTTTAAAGTAAAGCTATGAAAGGAGAATTTCCCTAAGCATTTGGTTAGGGATCTTAAAAATACGCATCTATATGGACTATTGATCACAAAGTTCGGCGCAAACAATTCTGACAGTAAACTGAAACATCTTACTTTGGAAAAAATGCCTCAAATACATGTTCTAATTTAGAAGCGACTTTTAACCTTACTGAAACTTGGAGATTATGCTTAAGACTCATGCTTATGTATTACCTATGGGAAACTTCATGCATGATGAGCCAATGCTCTGCACTTCCATAGTGTTCGAAGTGCTTCACGAAAGACAACTAAGTATATAAGAACAAACCTATAATGAAGTACTTAATCACTGAAATCTTGCAGAACTGAAGGTTGCAATAGAGGGACATCCCTGTCTCAAGGAGGGCTCTTCCAGCACACCGGAGGTCATAAAACCTCTATCTTTAGATTGCTGTAGTACCTGAAAACTCCAGTCAGACCAGGACCCCACTTGTAAGAACAAGGACAAAAACCAGCCCTCGTCCCAGAGAGCTTACAGTCCAAGTAAATGCTTAGATTGTGGGCCAGTGGCATCAAATACCTGCCTTTCAACAAGGTTTTAGAGGACAGACAGGCACCTGAAAGTAGACTAAAGCACTACCAGAACAAGGACAAATCCAAGTCTTGTCATTTCCAAGCATATTAGAAGTATTCGTAATGCAGGGATAGCATTAGAACTTGCATTACTTTGACATAGCAACCTATGACTTCCCCTTTGACATCACACAGCTCAGACTGCTGTCAAGACCATCATCAATGGTTTTGCAGTCACCTCCAAAGCCAACAAAGCCTGTCTGTCTGCTCCCAGTTCGATGGAGAGGCAGAAAGGAGCCTAGTGCAGACTAGCTTGAACTATTAAGCATGCACTTCAAAACTGTTCTGAATGCATTTCAATCTCTTGTATCTACAGCTTTTTTTTTTTTTAAAGCTGTTTTGCCATTTCAGTCAAGGTGCTATTTATAGAGTTCACCTGCAATGTGTATTGTGCTAGGCAAGAGCGTGTGGCAGTATCCTATTCTGCCAGGTGTCCCAGGTAACTGTGCTTTATTACCAGAGTATATTTATTGCTGTCTTTACCTTCACTGTACTGCTCTCCCTGTCATGAGAAGTCTATGGAAAATGCATGGTTTTGCCATCTACATTAGACCTCCAAGATTTGCTAAGCCCTGCCACAGTATGTACAAGGGCAGTTCAGGACAGTTGCCATGAGCCCTTTGGGCATTAGAGAGTACATACTATTAAGCTGAAAACATTTTAAGCGGTTAATAGCAGCGTGAAGTCCGACTCTTGCTGCCAACAGAGTGTGAATTGTGCGTGCTGTCCAGGGCAGCATGCCGTGTGTTTACAAGTTGTCCTCCATTAGCCAACAGCCACTGAAGCTTAAGGCAAGTTCATGAAACAATTTATCAGCTCTGAAGAGAGGTCTGAGTCACGGACTAAGGAAGTTTCCCCACTCATGAAGAGTCACCAAGTCTTAGAATTCAAGTTGAATGCCTTAAACAGGAGCAGGCTAGTTATCCTTCCATGACTAGTTCTGTGAAGCCTTGTGTTTGCCTATTAAGCTACTAAATAGTTAGAGGCATGCATGCATGTTTCAGTGACTCAGAACTCCCCTGGAGAGGAGCTAGCTTTCATAACTATGTAGCAATTTATTTACTTTTATAGTTAAGCCATGGTTGTTCAGTATTGTCTGTCAAGTCTCTATTTTGAAAATACAACAGTTTTGGTTTTTTAAAAAGAATCACATGCATTTAGTTTAGGCTCAATGCTACAGTTTGTCCCACTTTTTGAAAAACGTGGTTCCTGTGCTACAAAAATATGGTCTGAACCTGAAGATTAAAACCTAAAGCTGGAAGCACTGCAACAGATTCCTATGGAGTTTGTCACCCTTTTATAGTTTAAGATAAATACAATAAAGGAAAGCAATTGAACTGCATTTTTTCTATTTTATTTTTCAAGTCTGACAAAGGCCTCGAGTGAAAGTCTATAGCTTTAACATCCATTCTCACCTTTGTGTCCCCTTGACCTATCTATGTCTTATCTACCCAATATTCCAACTGCCTGCCTAAACCACAGGTAGGCTTTGACACCATTTTATCATTACAATAAGCCAACAAGTTGGCAAAGAAGAATACAGAGGTAATACAGTTAAGTTGCACATGGCCACTGGGGCTTGGTCAAGCCAGCTGGCATTTTTGATCACTTGAGTTTCTTGGTCTAAAAGTTGCGATTGGCACCTACAGTTCTGCAAGAGTCCCAATCCACAAAATGCTTAAGCTTTAAAAAAAAAAAAGCTACTTTTATTGTCAGTTCTACCTAAACATGTCAAGAAAAATACTATTTGTGCTCTAGGTCACTTTATAATCCTAGATACCTACCAGCTTATCTAAAAGCCCCTGAATACTGTATTTTGTCTGTTCATACAGACAAACACTGGTTTGCTCAAGCAAATAAAAATATATCCACTAGTAACACCTGATTGGTTTCTTAGATCCATAGCTGAAACCCACAGGAATGTTAAAATAGTTACAATTAAGGAATTAAAATCTCAGTGATTTTGAAAACTGCCAGTTAGCCTGCAACACTAATCGAGAATCCAGCACTGCTTTTTAACAAGTCAAAAAAGAAATGAGGTTGCTTGTGAAGGCCAGAGCTTTGGTGACAATAAGAACCAAATTTATAGATCTGTGGTTTGTCCAGACCTGAGCAGTTGCCCGAGCCTGGTGATCCTCTTTATTTGCAAGGCTTTATGGCTACAGCACATTCTTCATTCATTGCACTTATGACGGATATCTGGAAGAAAAGACAGATAGGTGAGCTCCAGCCCATGCTAGAGGAAGCGCTCCTGCAAATTAAAAACTTTCACATTTTACTATCTATCCCATTTCTCTTGTGCTGTTGAAGAAGCTCTTGAGAAGCTGAAGCTGGTAAAATTCAGTCATTAGAAGTATTTCCACAATATCTGCCCTTCCCACCAATTTGCTCTTCTGCTGCCTCCCTCTTTGCCATATTGCCTTGGCTGGCAGCTTGAGGTTTGTACAACAGAGGAAGACAAACAAGCTCCTGCAATAGAGCCAAACTGGCAACTGGTGTGGCCCAGTATAGACTACAGTCTGCAGAGCTACTTGCAGACAGGTTTGCTAACACAGCAAATTAGACTACTCAGACTACACCACAAAACTCTGCACTTGGTCCCGATTAAGAAAGCCTGGAGGCTCCAATCCACACTGTGCAGACAGCACTGTTAGGATTTATCTAGACATCTGAGACACCCCCATATCACCTCACTGTCAACCGAGCCGGGTGTCAGTGCCATATTGAGTGCTCCAGTACAAAAGTCCTTCTACATCTCAAAGGACCAATTCCTGTGCTTCTAACCCGCTCTTCACAGAGAGATACAAATAGTCCATATCAGCATAAGACTTCTTCATTGTATAATCAAGTGGAATTAACCATAACTCTTCTTGTCTGCCCTCTATACTTACCTGCACATCTTCATTGGCATTGAATTTTCCTTCTATTTCTTTGCCAAGATCCCCTTCTGGCAACTTTAGATCCTCACGAACTTCACCACTTTCTGTCAGCAGGGAGAGATACCCATCCTGAATACCTATCAGCTGTGAAGAGAAGTTCACTTTTAGGAAGTTTAACGTCAGTAGTCACTAGTAGGCAGTAGCTGAAGATAAGCAGAAGGCAGTAAACCCTACCTGTTACATTAATTCTTTAGTACTGTGTTTGTAACAGTTAAGAACCTAATTTAAGTCAATTTTTAACAACAGCTTAGAGGGCTGAGAGTTAGGGCAACTGTAGCAAAAGCCAGTCTGCTATCAAGAACCACCAGAACCCTGCTGGTTACTTCCAAGTGTGTGGGGCACTGCAAAACCCATCCTTGTGATTTAGAAAGCGTACTGCTTCCAGGTCACTGGTTCAGCTTTTTACATCTGTGAATTAGAAACAATAACTGGAATGGTGTTCACTGAACAGCATTGCTTTTATAAAGCGTACAATGTACACAACAGCTAAACTGTACACTTCTATACCTTCATTTGTACAATGAGATACTGTCATTTACATTAAAGGCTAATGAATAAATTGGGGAACATCCACCAAGCTCTGGACCACTTTTATAATGCTGTTTTCAGCCTAACCGAAAGCCTGAGCTAAGGGGAACAGCTATTTTGACAAAGCAGGTTAGGGAACTTGGAACACCTAACAGTAAACCTAAAAGGCAGCCCTAACAAGTCTGATAAACAGCAAGAATTTCAGTAGCAATAAGGACCCAAGAACACGAGAGAAAGATCACCAAGATAACATTAAGAATCTCTTGGAAGGTCTGAGCCCTAAGACAGGCTAGTCGCACTTTATTCAAATAGCATCAGCTGTCCTGAAGAGTTGCTAACGCTCTGAACTTTGGCCTCGTCAAGCAATTGCAGCTTTCCAACTGATGTGGATGCATCAGCTCCTGACCAGAACTACTCCCAAGACAATGGGAAGATAGCCGACGTGTTACAACTCGGAACCTGAATTGTGCTGCTTTTAAGAGCTCGCTATCCATATCACAGAAGGCATTACAGCAGTCACAGAAGCCTGCCAAGTTCCCTCCATACATATAGTTCAGAGCAGAGCTCAGAAGCACTAAAATTACTTGAGATCAACTAAAGCCAGCTTCCACGCAAGGAGCAGAAAGCACTGTAGCAAGTTAGAATTGGCATCAGATGCAGTTTAAGCCTGTCTTGTTGATTCATCTACCCTATGTAAGGGTGAAATTATAAATGACAATATGTGCTTAGATTCAAATTTACTTGCAGTGAGATCTTGATTACCCTTTAACTAATAATAACTTGCAGCAGGGATAACCTCTCTCCAGATTCTAAAGGATGCCAGTATCACAAAGAATAAAGAAGCGACCTTACAACATGAGCTAGAAAAAACACGGTTCTGAATTATGTCTATTATCTGTCATTTCTAAAGATTGTTACTATAACATGAGGTTGTTAGTACAGTAAGGAGCTCTCCATCAGCGAGCTCCGACAGTTTTAACAATTCAGTAAATGCTACAAGTTCAGCAATGTCATGTCTAGACAGGCAAGTTCCATTAATTCTGACAACAATACTTCATTAATTGAGAGGCAAGTTTTGGGATGAAGAGAGTTTACGTGTGGTATTAGGAATATAAAGCCTCTTAATGTGTGGGAGGAATCTGTTAACTCACCTGGTAATCATTCCTCTTGATATTTGGAACATCCATGTTATGAGTTGATGGGCAAATATCTTCGTATTTTTTACCAGTGAAGATATCGATACCAACCAAGTGGACCTATAAGAGAAGAAAAATAACATCAGTTACTGTTTGTCCTAGAGAAGCAAGATGCCATTGCCATCAATTGGTATTGCTGGTTCCATGCACTTTCCTAAGAGATCACGTGTAATACCAGATTCTGCCTAGACCCTGTGCTTGCGGTATGAAAGCAGCCCAAACACCGAGAGAAGGCCTCTCACCCTTTCATAGCACACTATAGAAACACTACACGAGACCGAAGACCAGCCACAATTATCTTCCATAGCCTTCTGTAGTTTCACAGCAGCAAGCTAGAGCTCAGAGTATGCAGCAGTTAAAAAAACATTTACTTCAAGTTCTAGCTGTTCTGAAAAACACAACAGTGTCAGTGACAACATGAAGGTTAAAGGGAAAAGAAGAGGTGGTCACACAGAGATTAAAGCAGCTCCCACCTCCCTTTATGCTAGCAGCAGCTGTCCACTGCAGCTAGCGCTTGGATTACCAGTCCATAGCCTGCTCTTCTCAGTTCCTTTCGCTCTCACAACTGTTTCAGTATTTAAGAAAACTGGATCTGTCTAATAAAACAAGCCATAAAAAAGGCAAGGGGAGGGAAAAAGGAAAAAACTGGCAAGGGCTTGGTATACTCTAGTTTTGACAAATCCTAAATACGCACCTACACGTATCATACAAGGTTGTGGAAACTTACAAGTCTAATTAGTCCATCCTTGTAACAGATCTGTCTCTAAACTCTAATATACCCACCATAAAGTGTTGTTGAATGAACGAAGGGTGAGTCTAGCCTCGGTCCAAGCTCTGGACAGCTGCATAAGCCAACTGCTTAGGCAGCAGGACTGCAGCCTCAGACAGCAGCCTAAGCTGTCCCTGCTGGGACGCAGGAGGGGGAAGGTACTCCTCACTCAGTGCTGAAAAAAGGAAAGAAGCAGCGAGGCGAGCCAGCAAAATAGGGCCAGAGCAGGCCCACAGAGGTAACGAATGTCCGCTGAGCTCTTCTGGATTATGTAACAGAAGATGGGCACTTCAAGTAAGCGCATAAGTCAAGTGCTGCAACAGTGAAAGTCTGCTAGCACGGGCAGACATAAAAGTGCTTTGGTGGGTAGCGACAGCACAATCCAATCACACCCTAGTGATTTCCTCAGCCCCCCTTCCAGAACTTACTCTGCCCCCACTACAGAAACAGGTTTTATCACTATCAGCATTAAAGCTTTTTAACAAGCTGGGAGAAAAAAAAAAAACAACCCAACCCTCTGTCCTCAGTCCTTCCTCCTTAATGTTACTGGAAGCCCTCGAGCTAGCTCCAGACCGATGAGGCACACGAGACACCGCTGCGAGGAAAGCCAAGGCAGGATACAGAACACTCTGCTAAACGGAACGCTACACCCTTCCCTCTCGGCCAGCCACGCAGCGAGGCAGCGATGCCGCTGGGAGGGCCGGGAGCCGCAGGAGCACACACTGCGGGCGCCGCAACAGACTGGGGCTTGCAGAGCCCGCCCGGGGCCGCTCACCTTGGCGTGGCCGTGCTTGCCCGTCTTGGAGGTGGACATCTCCACGATCTTGCAGGGGCGCCCCTTGAGCACCACGAAGCCGTTCTTCCGCAGCGCCGAGCACTGCATGGGGTACGTGAAGGAGGCGCCGGCATCGGCCGTGGTGAAGTCGAGCTCGTCGGCCATGGCGCTGGGGGGAGGCTGCACACGCAAGCGAGAGCGTCGGCTCGCAGCCCCGGCGCCGGGAAGGGCCGGGCTGGGAGGGGGGTGGGGGGAAGACGGGGGAACCCAACCACCGCTCCCCGGCGGGGGCAGCGCGATGGCGGCGCCCCGGGGCGGGGCGGGGTAGGGCGGGGCGGGCCCGCCTCGCTCCGCCACACGTGCCCGGCGGGCGCAGAGCCGCCGCGCGCCCCGCCACGTGCCGAGACCCCCAGCCGCCCTCCTCTCCCTCTCCTCTTCCCTTCCCTCCCCCCCCCCCCCCCCACTCCCCGGCGGCGGCGGCGCCCGCCCCCGGCTTGCCTCACCCTCCCTTCCCCGTCCCCTCAGCGCCGCGGCCCAACCGCGCGCAGCCCCGGGCGCTGGCCCCGAGGGGCGCCGCGGCTCCTCTTACCTTGCGAGGACGGTCGGGGAGGCCGGGCGGGCCGGGGCCGGGGCGGGGGCGGGGGCACGGCGGGGCACGGCGCCGCGCACACGCGCCCGACCACTGCGGCGGCCGGCGGGAAGGGGCGGCGGGGAGCGCGCGCACCGCGCACCGCCCAGCCCCGCCCTCCCGCTTCCGCCGGCCGCTGCGCTCATTGGCCCCTGCCCCTAGGGGGCGGAGCCTCCCTCCTCGCCCCCCCCCCCCCCCGCTGACCACGTGCTGGGGGCGCTTCCCGCCTTTGCCCGCCCCGCGCGTTCACCCCGCCCCTCGCCGGCGCCTACGGAGAGCGGTTGGGCTCAGCGCGCCCTCGCGCCCGTGGCGCGGCGCCGGCGCCGTTGCTACCGAGGCAACCCCTTCCCCCCCGCCCCCCGGCCCGGCTGGCGCAGGCGCGGAGCGGCCCCTCGGCCGCCAGGCGGCGCCGCGCGCCTTCTCCCGCGCCTCCCCCCGCCATCTTGGGGCTGGGGCGTCGCTGGCGGCCGCCTCCTCAGAAGGGCGGTGGGGCGGCTTCCCGGCGACAAAACCGGGTTTTTGAACGAATTGGAGAAGAAAGGGGTGTTCCCAAGGCCTGGCGGGATAAGGCTTCCTCGCGAGGTGTGGTTAACTGTCAACACAAAGCTCATTTGTCCGCTTAGTGTTTCCCCTTCCAGAATAATCAAGAGCGTTTTGCAAGTGCACAGTCATCAGTCAAAATGGCCTGAAACAGCCCAGAAGCCGTGGTGAAGACTTGATTTCGTTAATGGACATGAGACTCAGATAGCTCCGTGCCCTACCCCTTACCCACAGCGCTAATGGCGGAGCCCCCGTCAGCCTCCGGCCCCCGCCCCCCGCGCTGTCTGAGGAGAGGTGTGTGGCGCTGAACCAGCTGCCAGGCCAGATGGATCCTGAGCAAAACGAGGCCAAATGGTTATTTTTGTTAAACCTCTCCAAGTCAGATGCCATAATACCTTCAGCTGTTTGAGCAAATTAACTTGAAGACCATTCTGTGGAGCTGCCAGTGGATGGGGCCCAGCCCTGCCCGGTGCCACATGGATCGCCTACTTTAAACACCGGACAAACAGAAAAATGCAGAAATTTGGAGGTGTGTGCGGCAGCATTGTCAGAGCTGGCCTCTGCCATCAGCACCGTGGGCTGCAGTGTGCTGTCCTATGTTTTCTGCCCCAAGATCCTGAGTTTATTTTCTCTGTTCCAATGGGGTGGCCACAGGAGCCAGTTTTAAAGTCACATTTTTAAATGGTTTCTAAGAGATCTTTTATTTAATTCATGTTAACCTGTGTGATCTGTTTCCTTGTGGTCTTGCCCTTGGTTACACAGATTCCACTCCAAATTGTGCAGCACGTACCCAAGGAGATAGGTTTGGCTTTCATTTACACGGGGCCCCTTTGTGATGCTCCAGCAGGTCGAGACAGTGGCTCTCTTCTGTTACCAGGGTTTTCAGTGCTGCTGCTTCACCCAGCCCACTCTAGAGATGATATGCATTACCCTGGGGAACTGCCCATTTTCTTCTGTGTCAGTTGATAAGCAGAGTTTGGGGCATTCTCTTAAGTGTTTTTACATGTGCAGCATGTGTTCGTTTACCTGCAAGTGTATGACTAGTTGCATATGCTCTAGGGCTTTTTTCTTTTAATAAAATACTTTGTGAGAGAACTACCAACTGCTCTGAGCCCAAACCAGGGCAGCCTGGGGCTAAGCACTAATGATAATTTCTTTTCTCAAGTACCAGATTATAAATTTGGTTGATTTTCCACAATTAACAGATTCATTTTGGATGACTTGAGAGATCTGCTGTACTAAACGCAGTCTTTTTGCTGAAGTGCAGCTGTAGATTATATTTATTTTTGAGAAACAAAACAAATATTCCAAGGCAGACTTTATGAGAGATTCAGTTAAAAAAATTGGCAATCATCTCCATCAGTCATTGCTTGCAGGCATCATTCCTTTGTCTGGATCAACGTTTATTTTCTAAAATGTGTTTCTTGATAGTACAAATGTGATTATCCCACTTTTCTATACAACAATAGCAATTCGATTTCAAAGCATATTTGTAAATACCATGGCCTTTCACATTTAAATGTATTTCCTTTTGTGCATGTGTGTGTGTAGGGTGTTGCACAGCTGGATCACACATACATGTTTTCTTTCGAGTAGACTCAGTATGTTATCAAGCTTTGGTTTTGCTATCTAGGTCTTTATATGCATTGCTTTGCAGAAACGATCGGAGTTAGAAAACTTTTGGAAGGATTAAAGTGAGCGAGTTGTATCTGTTCTCAGTTATGTTCTGGGGAAATGTCTGATGCCCTAAAACACCTCATTAAAGCCTTGCCTCGGGAACATGCATTTCAGCCAGCACTGGGGTAAACATCCCACCTTGTTTCCAGCAAACCCACCAGAACGCAGGAGGTGGTGTTTACACCAACAGGAGCCGTGGGTGCAGCCTAGCTTACGCTACTTGCCTGATGCATTGCTAGCTTCTGGGAGAAATCTCTCAGGGGAACACCAAGGAGGGCTGCAGTGTCCTGGGACATCCAGGGGTGGTGGCCTGGGTGCTCGGAGGACAGAAGAGGGTACTGGAGGAAAGCCCTGCAGGCTAGCTGAGAGAGGGCCGGTCGCAGAGCAGCGGTGAGCAGTTTACCCAGCCCTGCTCACCTCGGCGCTGGGTGAGCACCACGGGAAAGTAGAGGGAGGCTCATTCAGCAAGACTTGGTTCAGGTCACAAGATCAGAAATAATGGGTCGTGAGCAAAGCAGTGTAAACAACCCTATTCTAACTTGAGCAAGCGTCTTGCTTTCCACTGCTGAGCTGTCTTACCTGGGATCCCACCGACTTGTCCTGACTGTTGGGGGTGAGGGTTCACCCTGGCTTCTGGACATGAGAGAAGCCGGGGACCGATGATCCTCACCTCCACAGGACAGTGCCATGCTCAGCAGACCCTCTGAGCTCCTGCGTACAATCTCTCTGCGTAGCGTGAGCTGGATTAAAGAGCCTCTGCAGCGACCTTGCCATAGGCACCCCACTCTGCTCCAGGCACTGCTTTAATCCTGCTGTTCACCTTCGGCTTCCTACGAAGAGCAAATGCAGTGCCAGTGACTCACCTTGCATTGGCATCAGCCTTGAGAATGGGATTCTGGATGGTTCCTACAATTATTAGGGGCTGCATGCCCTGGGACACTTAAAAACTACCACAGTACTGCCTCTGCCTGCTCTGTGGTCACCCTTACCTTTCTGTGGTCCACACAACCACCCAGCCAGACAAACATGCTCGGATGATGTGTGCAGACACAGCCATGCTGTCGCAATTACCCAGGGAATTACCCTGGGCACACGCTGCAGATCAGAGGCAAGCGGTGACAGTGCAGGGACATTGAGCCAGCGGGAACCACCTGTGACTCCCACTAGGAAGAGGGAAAGCACGTAGTAACTCCGGCTGTTCCCTCCTCCTGGGGTTGCAACGGTGCTAAAATAGTGATATCCCACCCGTGACCGGGGGGGCCTGATGCTTTTCATAGTCACGAGAGCTGCTCTCTCTCCTGAACAGAGTACGGGGGGGAAAAACCACAAGGCACTGCCCAAGCCTCAGGTCTGCAGTTGTAGCTACAGCCTGTAAAATTTAAGGACCGCTGATCTACAGCCAGGATTTATTGCCACCCTGCTGGGGAATAGATTCCTTCCCTTTCAGCACAGTTGTTCAGGCTGTGCCTCTGGGTAAAATTTGCCGGTGTTGCTTCAGGATTTAGTGGAACGCTTAAGCATAGGCTCAGTTACCTTAAATTAAATCTCATGCTTACATGTGCTGCTGGATCCAGCCCTGATGTCCTGCCTTGTAATTCCTCAGCTCCCATAGATTTCAGTGAAAGGTGAGGACATTGAGCACCTCAGAAAATGCATCCTACCTCAAAGGCTTGGTCCATGCATATGTAGTACTTGGTTCAGCTTCATCCTCATCAGCTGTTTGACTCGGGAGATGGAGGGTAGCGCTTCTCGGTGATGCAAAACAAGTTGAAGTGAGGCAGAAAAATCTGTGATAAATTAGTGTGGAAAGTGTTAATGGGGCCAAATGTCCATAGTTTATTGGATTAGGGAAGTCAAACTAATTTTAAAATTATGCCTAGAGAGTGGGAAACTAGATATCGTTAGCCATTTATCTGACACAACAGAAAAGTCTTAATGGCTGTCATCTCAGCACGTTAGGAAAACACTGTCAAAGCTCTTGCTGACAAGATGCTTTCTCGGGGATTATTAATTATATTGCTTTATTAGCCAGCCACAGTATGGGAACATACTTCGCATGTTAACTAAAGTGCAACGACCATTTAGCTAATAAGTAGGACTCGGTCTTCTAAATTTTCTTAATGATTAGCAACTTAGTAAAACTGTAATGCTGAGAGATAAAAATAATGATTCAACAAGCTGTGTCTCAAGAACAAGTTTTAACTGGAACAGATAAAGTGTACCGTCCTAATTACCAGCCTGATGTGACAAGACAAAAGTAAACATATCTGCAGATTTAACCAACTCGTATGACCCCTCCCTGCATCGTCATATGCGTTAAAAGTGCACTTGTGATCGTTCAGCCCGGCGTATCAGCTTAATCCTTGCACCGCAGCCCTGGTGAGGACAGGGGTTGCTGCAGCCTTCAGCAGCGCCGAGCTCTGCACATCCTGCCCCAGACTGCAGCCCGCCCCACTACAACCATTAGCAGAATTGATTTGAAACATCCCAGGATGAGCAAAGCATCATCTCCAGGGGAATATATGAATAAATGAAATGATAATAGTAAAGAGCATGAAGGCATGTTGTCCAGTTGTGGCCTAAGAAGGTCAGAGAGGGTCCCCAGTGGGAGGTCCCAACCTGGAAGGAGAAGACTGGCTTCCCTTCTATGCAGCAGCTGCTGCAAGGAAGCACAACCTGAAGCTTGGCACTGACCGAGCACAGGGTGCGCCTTGTTAGCCCGCAGGATTCACAGCATGCTGGTAGCAGACCGGAGAAAAAAATCAATTATTGGCATGTGAAGTCTGCTAGCTCTGAGACTCCTGCTTCAAGCTACATGATCTTTACTATAGCTCAGCCAAAAGCTTCACAGAGGTGTGGGATGAAATGAGGAGCGAAAGCCTGATTAAATGTACCCATAGCTTTCAGCTGACAACCGTTTTTACAGAGTCATTTTACTTAAGTGCCTCTGAACCCCCAGGTAGATCTTCCGGGAAGTTCAGGAACATAGCTATGGGTAATGTTAGTGTCGTGGGCTTTGTTATGTGCTGCAACGTATGTGCTGCACTACAGTAACTGCGTCAGGCTTCCTACTATCATTCGCCTAGTAACACACAGGAAAACAAAGACTGTCTGCTCAGTGTTGCTAAATAAATGACCCCTCACTGCTGAGTTACTGACAGTGTCACTGACTGATGCCCCTCAGGCATTAGGGTGAAGCTCAGCAGAAGTTTAGGGAAGCAGTTTGGGACAACCTTTCTCATATTAAACCACCTGTACGGCTGCTGTGCGGCCATAGCTCGAGCCATTTGTTTGTACAGACTGGCCGGCTCACAAGGACCGAGCAGGGATGTCCAGGACCCCGGTGCCAGCACCCTCACTGCCACTCTGCCTCTGCTGTCCCATCCTCCTGTTCCTGGAGGGAACCCAGCCTGGCTCTGCCCTCAGAGCAGGGGCAAATCTTCTTCGAACCCCATCTCTCCCCAGATGCTCTTCCTGCCTGTCGTGCCTAGAGAGGCCCCAGCACCAAGTTTTAAGCTGCACCAGTGTCCGTGCAAGCAGACGTGTGCTTAACAGTGGGCTTTTACAGGTGGGCAGTGGGGACGACTGGGGTTAGACGCTGGCACACCTCCAGTGAGCATTCATCCCAATGCACAGCCAGCTCCCACCGGCTCCAGGGCTGCCTCCCAACCCCACAGTCTCACCTCTGGACCATCCATTTCAAAGGGATTTAGCTGAGGGCTTGCACAGCTATTACCACCCATGGAGCAAACGTGTCCTGCCAGGAAAATACCTCCCATCTGGAGTTGGACATATGTCTGAGATGTACAGAGGGAAAAAAGAAACAACAGTGCAAGCCAACACATGCCGTAGATGTTGTTCATTGTCACTTTTATGTAACAGACGTAGTTAACATTGCTGAAAGCAAGAACTCATCTCTTTTTTTTTTTTCCTTTTTTACATTCAGACAATCCATTATAATATTAACTAACTGCAGTAGACACCATGGAGAGTTTCTGAGCCTGCTGTCTCAGCTAGTCTCACCTGGGGAGACCTGTTTGCAGCACAAAGACTGACCGTTCGAGCCAGAGCCTGCGCCCCAGCTCTGCTGCTCTCTTCTGTGCACTGCAGCCTGGGCCCTGGTTCCCGCACACCCTGCATGCCCCGAGTCAGGCCCAGGTCCCCCACCACTGTAGCACATGACAGCATTGACCCAGTTCTCCTCTAGTTCAATCCCAGCAGTCACTCCAGGAAGCCTTTGGTGCAATCTTATTGCTTCAGTGTGCATACCGGGCTCAGAGACTTCTCCCAGTGGACCTCGTGACTACAATTCCGTCGCTTGGAAGGGACCAGAACTTGCGTTAGGATCTTAATACCAAGAGAGTAAAGTCTACAAAGGAAAGAAGTTCAGGCACTTGGAAAGGAGCATGAACCTTCCCTAAAAGCAAACCCATAGCAGCAGCTTATAATCCTCCGTGGCCCATCTATTCTCATGCTTTTCATTATGCTTGATCCTCTGTTACATTATGGTCACTGCTTCACTGGCAGTCGCGATGAGCTCACAGTGACCGAGCAATGCTGGTGTTTCATCTCTAAATAAATAATGGGGTTCTATCCTGAGAAAGTTGCTAGAAAGTAACCTGGTATCACAACAAGGAACATGCAAATCTTAAAAGTCAAGCAAACAGAGAGCAGGCTTTTACAATGATTCCAACATAACCGCCCAAAAAGGAAGAAAAATCCTTGCAGTTTGATTTTGTCACCTGAAAGTATCTCATAAAAAGGCAAAACGAGCACAAACAAGGCTATAGAAACAACACAACCTCCTGCTTGCACACTATCTTGGCTGAAGCACATCCAGCCAGCAAAACCGTAAGTGGTGCAAAGTGAGGGTCGGATCAGTGGGGCACCTTCCAGTTAAAGCTGCAATACCCACTTCCCCTTTGGGTTATCATTAATTGTTACGGTACGGGTAGCCCCAGGCCTCGGCTGAAGCTGGAGCCTGTGGGTCTAAGCATTGTACAAAAGGAAGGGAAGGCAGACGCAGAGGGTGGGGAAGGAGGAGCAGCGAGGGGAGGTGACCTGGTGATGGTCACACCATGGGAGGGATGGCAGCAGGAACTACTGAGTCTCCCGACCTGGGGGCCAGGAGTGCCCGAGCCCCTTGTGTGGTCAATGATGTGCCGTGTCTTGTGCTGCAGCAGGGATAAAGGAGAGAGGAAAGGCTTCCTAGGAGGAAAGAGGAGGTAAATAGTCTGGCTGAAACAAAAGGAAAAAAATGCACATCAGCCAAGCCAGAGTTTCTAAGATTCTCCTAAAAAATATTGTGACCTGAGAAATCCTTATGAGATTGGACAGCATTTCCATAATGCACGGATAGCAAAGCAAGTGAGGTGCATCCCAACCGATTCAGGTGGGATCCACCTTCTTCCTCTGCACAGGCAAGAGTAAGGGGGAGTTTGCTCAGCCTGTTTTCCTTAGCACCTCAGGCGATCAGTGCTGTGTGCTGGTGGCACAACTGCACTAGCAGTTGGTTTCTCAAGGCATGAGATCACTCAGTAGGAGGAAGCAGCAAGCGTGGGACAAAAAGGTGAAAACATGAGGCTACAGCATCAGCCGCCCACTCTTTCCTTGATTCCACCTGAGTGATGACCCTGCTCAATGTAATGCTTTGCCAGCTAGTAAGGTCATCGTCCCACCGGGCTCTTCCAGTGGGCCATGGAGACACACATGTAGCATATTCCTCCTGTCCTTTCCCTGGCTCTTCCTGCAGCGCAGTTATACCAAGTATTTCAGAGTAAAATGCCAGGTTAGCACCTGCGGCTTGGAGGTGTGAGCCGCAGCAGCCAGAAGGCACCCGATGCATGGGTCCTGGTCTGCCAGCTGCAAGGTTTTTGTGAAATGAGACTTTTGCCCAACGTTCTTCCTGCGGCGCCTGAAGGAGGTCTATGCTCAGTCCCTCCTTTCCGGGTGTGTGGTGATGTCTATGCCTCCTCGCTGCCTCGCAGGTCTTCCAGCTCAGTCATGGCTTTGGCTGGGAGCTTCTTGCGGCGGAACACAGCTGCAATCTCCTCAAAGGACTTTCCTTTCGTCTCCGGTACTTTGAAGCACGCAAACAGAAAGAAGACTAGAAGCAGAGCCGCGAAGATCACAAATACATACGGTCCACACAGATCCTGCAGGGTGGAAGTGAGAACAGGGGACACCACCATCAGCACCTGCAGGGATGGCTTCCCCTTCCTACCCTGGGTGGCTGGGATGCCCTGCAGGGCTTGGAGATGGAGATCTGGGAGGCACATGCACGTCCCACTAGCCTGCTTCGGGAGCCCAGCAGTGGGGTCGTGCCGGTCATTTATTTGTACGGTTTTAGAGGGATTTCTTACCGCTATGTACTGGAAACACATTCCCACAATGAAGTTGCAGGCCCAGTTGCAGAAGCTGGCGATGGCGATGGCGGCGGGGCGCGGGCCTTGACTGAACAGTTCGGCTACGATAAACCAGGGAATGGGCCCAGGCCCAACTTCAAAGAAGATGACGAAGAGGAAGATCGCGACCATGCTGACATAGCTCATCCAGGCAAACTGGCTCTGCAAGAGGGTGCGCTCGGTGTTACAGTCCCAACATGACTCTCATTAATTATCACTAATTATTTTAATTAGGCTTATTTTTCAGAAATTTCTTTCTATTCAGACAAGTGGGGACTGGACATGCATAATTAAAGCTCTCAACTCTTGTGCCAGGTGCTGGCTGGGCACGTGGAGCCAGCGTTGCCACTTGCAGAGGGATGTTGGAGCTCAAAGCTATCAGCCCAGCTGTACCTTCGAGCCCTCTCCTTGCCTGCAACACGGCCAGGAAGAGTCAAAATGGTGTTGTCTTTAATAACCAGGGTGTTCAGTAAAGCAGGCCACCCCTTATTTGCTTTTACATCTTGACAGGAGCTTGCACCAGTGATTTGGACTGACTTGATGGGGGCTGGCTCCATCCTCTGCCTGTTCTGCCCCATGTCTCACAGCCTGACCCCTCTCCTGGGTGTTGGGAGGAATAATTTGTCCCTTTTTCTATGACAAGATACTAGTCTGGCATCTCTGCACCTAGCCAGGGAGACGCAGGTTGAGGGTTTAGGGCACACAGTGCTTCCACATGGAGATAAGCCCTGGGCTTTCTTAGCAGGCATGGGATTATGCCATGGGAATAGCGCATTTGCTGTGTAAGGAGCTGAGGTTGTCAGCGGGCTCAGGGAGGGGACAGGGGACACATGTCCTTTCTAGCAGCATTGGGGTATCTCGGGGGCCAAAGAGCGCAACATCCTCAGGCACTGTTGTAACCAGAGATGGCTCCAGCTATGGCCACTTTGAACTGGCCCTTCTAAGGACAAATGTTTTCTGAACTTCTTTGAGATGAAAATGCAAAACATTCACTTTAAAGGGTGGTTTGTCTTCTCTTGTTTGCAAACCACGGAGAAAAAAATGGAGAAAAATCCTTACCAGGAGCGCAAGTCCAACTGTCATGGCCACGGCGCTTATTAACATGCCCATCAAACCAGCCAGGAACAGGGACCGCCTGCCCGCCTTCTCCACCAGAAAGACCTGTAGAAACACATGCAGCAACTCGGTCTCCAGTACCGCCGCACTCAGGAGGTTTGATTAGGTCCATTAGCAATGAGCAGCGTGTTACCACTACCACACCGCATTCCTGCTCTTTTAGCTCTCAAGGTAGAGATTTATGTGCAGGTTTCCAAGTGCCAGAATCTCTGCTGGTGGCTGTTAAGGAGCCGGACTGAACAGTTGCCCTGCCAAGGCTCGACCTTTCCTGCCATTACAGCAAATTATTTATGCTTCCAGGAGACCACCTCTTTTGCTGGAAGCAGTTCACCCTGCTAACTCTTGAAGTTGCAGAGGGCGAGCCTCTGCGCTGCCTTCTCACCTTGCCAAGGTCTACGCGGCTGTCAGTGCTTCTGCCTTTTGATCAGGGTCTGTCATTTATTGACAGACGCAGGTAATTTTTAAGTGCTCATGGCCAAAGAGCTCATGCAAAGAGCAAATGCCCCAGGCTGCAAGTACCACAGCCCTGAGGCAGAGATTGAACTGCAAGAGACCCTCCAAGCTGGAGAAAGACCTCTTCCAGCCGCACACCTCCGTGCCTCGTTTCACGATAAAGATCACAGTTTCTCCTCTGTATGAGATCTGTGATGGACTTCCTCTAAAGCAGGTGCACCCCAAGACCTCCTCTCTCATGCACGCTGGACTAAGATCTCTTAGAGCTGTGTATTTGTACCTTGCTACTCCTGCTTTGTGGTGGGTAAAAAGTCCTTTGCTCCCTAAGTCTCTGTAGAGATGTGAAGGAAATGGGCTTGGCATTTCCTGATCTTCTTATATTAGTGGCCACTTTAAAAAAATAATTGCCTGCTGATTAGAACTGTGTTAATACTCTCAGGAGAGAGACAAACGGAGAGAAAGGCTGTGAAAACACAACCATCCTTTTATTGCTACCAAGCACTGCATAGATATGATGAGGATAGGTGCTAGATTACTGTTATTACTGTGGAATAGCCTTTGGATATCACTCGTGCAGGTGCTATGTACATACAGAAAACAATTTGAAAGATAACAGGTAAGAGGGAGATTGTGAGCTGCTGGCTTCCCCATCGCAACCCCAGTCCCCTGCCTGCTCCCCCAGGGGAACAGGACCTGCAGAATTTCAGTCTCGAAGGCAACTTTTATTTTTGGGGAAATGCTGAGCTACCAGAGCTTCCCTGGACACGGCGATGCAGTTTTCACTCATGAGGCATTTAGCAGTGCTGTTCGATAGCAATGGGTTGTATTTCAAGGCTTGATTTTTGAAATGAGACTTGCCCAGGAAATTATTTTTCCCGTGAGTAAGGTATGCAGGGTCAGCCCCAGCTCTAGGATAAAATCATGCTTCAAAACCACATTGTAGCTTACTTGTTTTTGTAGTCTGGGGGGACAGAAATATTTACTTACGGAGATAACTGTGAAGACTGTGTTCACCACTCCAACGCCAATGGTTGCGTAAACTGGTTGGTCGACTCCAGCTCTCTCGAAAATGTTTGTAGAGTAGTAAAAGATCTATCAAAATACATTAGGATGAAGGATTAGGCAACAGGGCTGGTGGAACTTTTTGTTCTCTTGAGAAAGGAGTTGCTCTTGCTTGGCTGAGATGTGAAGTAATTTAATTATGATTAGTTTTTCAACTTTTTAATGGCTTGTTATAATAATTAAAGCTGAAACTTTCAAAGGAGCCTGAGGGAGTTAAAAATCCTGTTGAAATTCCCCTCCTGTGCTACTGCATTTGCACATTTAAAACTGTTTTCTTCCATGTAGTCTCATGTTTAATCTTGAAAGCCAGATCACCAGCATTGAGTGCTGGAGACAAATAACCTTAATATGACTGAGTTTTAAATGAATTTTAAAATATTCTCTCTACGTTGGAATGACTCAAATTTCTCCCTTCTCTCAAAGAATAAGGTGATTCCTATCTCGTGGAAGTTAAGGGCAGGAGGTAAACGGGTGGCTGACCCCATGGCTTGGGGATGGGGCTGGGGCAGCCCGGCTCAATGGGGCCGCTCGTCCCCGGCTCAGCCCCGCAGGGCTGGGCATCCCTGCGTGCTGCTCTGCCTTGTGATGTGGAAATGCTCTTAGAGTTGTGAAAGCCAGTGGGTCAGAGGCCTCAACCTTTGTAAAGTGGCCACCAGACTTTCAAAAATTTGAGTCTTAGCCAATTTTGAGAAGGAGGCTCCATGCTTCTAGATATAAAAATGGTAATTTCTGGTATCCCAGGAGGTGCTGCAAAAACTGCTTAGCTAAAAATAGCTTAAAGATGGTGATTATGTGGTTCCTGGTGTGAGCAGATAGTCATTAAAGAGAGCAAACTGCTGACGAACTCAGGTATGAGGAGGGTCACGGGAGACCTCAGTGTGGACTTGCGGTGCCAGCTGGTTTTGTGCTGAACTCCCTGGCACCCTTCTCCCCTCCTGCCTTCCCGCAGCCCGGCTCGGCGGTGAGGTCCACCTTCAACGCTGATGGTGGTGGCCAAAGAGCCTACTGCAGTCACGGGAGAGCCTTCTCTTCACCCTTACATGGCTTGGACAGAGCCAGCATTGCCTTTTCATGCACAGCATGGATTTCTTTAAAGGTAAATGTTTTTGGGAGACTCACCGCGTTGATTCCTGAGAACTGCTGAGATATCTGCACCATCAGTGCCACGATGACAGCCTGCCTATACTTCGAAGAGGTGAAAAGCTGCCTTATGGAGACTTTCTTTTCACTAGCAGCTTCTTGCTTTTCCTTTTCCATCTCAGCAATCTCTTTCATCGGGTCACAGTTTCCTCTGAGCCTTTTCAAACCTTAAGAAAAAAAAAAGGTCGATGTTTTATTTTCAGTGGTAGATAAGGAGTAGAGTAAGGACAAGAATCTCTCTAGCCAAAACTCAGGGTAAGCCAACCACATGGACAGTAGCCACCTCTTGCTCTGAGGACTCTTATGGCATATCAAGGATCAAAGGTTTGCTCGGCAAGGGGCAGCAGCACATTAGTTCTGTGAAAGCTCTGAGACACCATGCTCAAGCCTCATCCCTCAGTAACGCTTATTAGTCCCATGCAAACACACCTCAACAGTTTCTGGTCCAGAGCTAATTTATACTTCAGCAGCTCAGAGCACGGGCATGCAACTCTGCCGCCAAGCACGTGGACATACTCTGTTTTACTCAAACCTGGGTTCTCACCTCAGTTTCAGCTGTGTCCTACCATGAACTGCTCTTACTCCTTGTAGAGATGGCTGGAACCAGCTAAGGAGGGCCACACTGGAAGACGTATAAGTGGTTGCAGTAACCACTATGGCTTTGCTGCGTAGCTGCAAATAGCACCAAGGATGGAGAGATCAGCTGTCCCCCAGAAGATGTCATTTTTACACCTGGTTGAAATCCCTTCCAACTGAATGGGGTTTTTGAGGGGTGGCATCTGCTAGATGCGGTCTCTCTGATGGAAAGGAGCAACATGCTAAGGCTCACACCACCCGCAGCGACAGAGAAGCAAGCGTGCCTTAGGCAGGGACTATATGCAGGTGTCCGAAATCCCTCCTGCAAATGTGCTGCATGGAGTGGAGCAACTATACCCAGTTACATGTGTGAGCCCTCAGCTGGGCTTTTCCTTCTGTGTTTAATACTATGTATAGTATAAAAACAACTCCAGACAAGCCCAGAAGGTGTGTCTTACTTTTTTTAGCTTCCTCCACCTTCCCCAGTTTGATGTAAAGGTATCGGGGGCTCTCGGGGCACAGTAAGAGCAGGAAGAACTGCAGGAGGGCAGCCACACCAGACAGACCGAGGAGCAGGGGCCACATCTCGTCATTGCCCAGGAGAAAGTCGAGTCCGAGGACCTGGAATAATTGAGGCAATTTTGAATGGTTTATTTTGCACCCTAGAAAAAGAAAGCAATTGACCACTATGGCATTTCAAAGCAACAAACTGGAGAAAAACTAGAAGCAAATACCAGTTCTCAGTCCTAACCATTTGATTTCTTTAGTTATGATGTGCATTTACAAAGAGGGAATGAACAGATGGTGTAAAACGTCATGAGCAAGACTTTGGCTTACAGGTGGTGCGAGACGAGTGTCTGCAAGCCTGTCCCCCACCCCGGGGTGACTCGGTCCTCTTTGGGATGTCCCACCAGCAGGAGACCTCTGCCTGGCCAGAACCACTGCATAAACAGCTCAGCAAATGCAGGCGTGCCGATGAAATGTTTTCTCCTCAGACCTTGCTCTCCTGGGTTTTTAGGGTATGGGGTTTTATGGGCATATGTGTCCCAAGCAACTCCACAAAGGTGCAGAGCTTGGATGGAGGTCCACAAAGCGTGGGATGCCCCAGCTGCCCGGCCGCTAACCAGCAGTCTGAACACCGGGGCCGCTGCGCAGCACGAGGCTCAGCAAATAGGCTGACTTGAGCTTTGCTTCAGTGCGTGATTATGGCATTGAAAAAGGTGCTCCAGAGGGGTTCTGAGTACTTGCAACCTTTTTCCTTCCACAATTTGCAAAGCATTTTTTGTATTCCCACAGCCAGTGCAGCTCTACCTTGTGAGCTTTTTTCCCCATGGTCTGCCCATAGTCTTTGGCTAAGTCAGATTAGATGAACTTTGTGGTTACGTTAAGTTTTTCTGGATGTGTTGGTTCTCGGTACACTTATGTGCCAGCCTGTCACATAGCTGGGACTCCTGCCATGGTGGGAAGTGCTGATGGGAACGCTCGATTCCCTGCTTCTCTGATGAAGCCGTTTTTGAGCACCTGAATATCAGAGATCTCATGTTCAGGATCCAGCCTGACTCTGATGAGATGTGTACAAAAACTTTGCAGGGGAGGGGAGAAATAGTTTGCAGAAGTACTTTTTAGTTCATGAGCAGTCATCTTTGTTCAGGACACCTCTGAGTCAAGGTGGGAGTTTAACCCCATTAGAGCAGATTGCTTCCCACTCTCCCTCAGTTTTGGGGTGGAATGATGAGTGATACCCCAGCATATCACTGGGCTATCCCTAATCTCTGAAATACCCTCTCTGGACTCGTGCGCTTTCCTTCTTACCTGGCTGATGAGGATACCCGTGACGATAGCAAGCTGGTGCAATGTCCCCAGCGCTCCTCGAAGGGCCGTGGGAGAGACCTCGCTGACGTACATGGGCACGAGTCCAGAGGAGAGCCCTGCACCAAGCACACGCAGGCGTCACCTCTTCTAGACCAGAGCTCAGCAAACAGCAGAAACCACTTCCCAAACGGGAAAGGAGGATGGAGCCCGTGTACTGCATCAACCACATCCCACCAAGTTCCTCGTGCCTGGCTGGGAACCACCCGCACCCTGCAAAGGTGCTCCGATATCCCCGGATTCAGAGCCCCGAGCCAGGAAGCCTTTACACTTGAACGCTTACATATGAGCACGGAGCAGAGATGGTCCACTGGGAGAAGTTATCACAGAGCAAAGAGCTTTCTTAAAACTTGCCTTGAACCTTCAGAGCGGAGTATTGTATTTGCATACCAGTCACAGTGATAATGAGCTGCTATTTCGAAGCTAATTCTAACGTAATTCCATATTATTTGCATACTATCTTATCCACTCTGTGCACAGTGCTCCTGTACTATCTGCTAGATAGTACTGTTGTCTAGGGAACCTGTTTAACAGCACGGCTAATAACGTACTGTTACAACAGCTACCACCAAGATCAAGCCTTGAGATATAGAGGAGGGACTCACTCCTTTCTAGGATGCATAAAATAAACTGATTTCATGATAGAGCCAACCCAGATACTTCTGGGAAAGGTCCTGGATTGAGAAGGACAGACATAGGAGGAAGAGGGAAACTCCCACCTGTGAAACCCCTTCTTGAACTAAAAAAAAAAAAAAAAGATAAAAAAGCATAGGAAACTCTTAACTGCAGCCCTGGAGCACCCAGCACCCACCAAGGGGCCGGTTTGCAGTGCTTGACCCTGCCTGGACCTACCGCAGTACAGCCCCGTGACTGCTCTCCCAGCGATGATGAGAATATGGGACGGCCCGAATTTTGCCAGCCCCATCAGGAGGTTCCCAGCAACGGAGAGGACGTTCACGACCAGCATGGCTTTCACCCTGCAAGGCAGCACCAGCAAAGCTCGTTCTGGCACATCTCTCAGCCAAAGCAGCCGTTGCGACATACAACCAGAGCCATTAAGTGACTTAATCAGCACTACAGGGAAAAAAATAATGATCGTAGGCACTGAGAAATATCGGGCAGGGGTGCAATCGGTGTAGCTAGAAGTATATTATACATCTGGTGCGAATGCCGTTCAGATGCCCTCCTCTCCCTTTTGCCATGGAAAGAAAGGGCGGAATTCGGAAGTTAATCAAGGCTGCTCATCAGCTGCTTGTCTGAAATGCTAAAGTTGCAATAAAACGTCTGATTTATAATTGAGGATTTTAATAAGCCAGACTTCTGTGATGGTTGGAACAGTATTTTGGAGGTTTCAGGGGGTTTTTTTTCCCATTAAATTGGGGAAAATAATACAAATTGTATTTCTATGGGGAAGAAACGGTTTTAGGGGAAAAATCAAACAAAAAGGCTTGGGCTGTGGCACGCCAGTCACAGCACACAAGGTCCTCTCACCTCCCCAGTCGGTCGCCGATCCACCCCACGGTGAAGGAGGAGACCATGCCGCCGACGGCAAACACGGAGACGGAGAGGGACCAGTACATGGTGAGGATGTGCGGGGAGGTGGCGAGGTCCTCCCCGGTGTTGGCTGGGGGTGCGAGCGTGCCCTCGGTGCCACCCCAGGGCTCCGTGCCGGGGACAGGGCTGGTGCCATCCTCTCCGGAGGCGTTGGTGGCATGTCTGTCCAGGGGGACAACGCCCAACACACGCCCGTAGTGGGCTTCTATCACCTGGGATAGGCAAAGAGGAAAAACACCATCGGCTCGAATCTATAACTACCCCCAACCCCTGTTTCGTTTTACTTTTTCTGCCCCAGGAAAAGCTTTTCATCACAGGTTCTGCAGGGGTGAAATCTTGGGGTCCCCCACAGCTCCCCAGCGCCCAGATCCCCAGCAGGGAGGGACCGCGGGGGCAGGCGCTGAGCATCCCCCCTCGTCCCATGCCACCTCCTAGGGAGGGGGTGAGCGCGGTGTCCGGATTCGGCACCCGCAGAGAGGTGCCATCCCTCAGTCTGGCACAGGGACCGCGTTGCAGTGGGGACGGCACCGTGACGTGCAGAGCCCCGCTGCTTTTGCTGGGGGGTGGCAGCGGGGGTCCTCGCTGTTTTCTCACCCTGCTGCCTTATCGCGGGGGCTTTGTGCTGTGGGAGATAGCGCCTGGGGAAGGGACAGAGCCTCCCGAGGGCTTCTGCAAGGGACAAACCAGCCCTGGCTGCCCTGAAGCCCTCGACCCTTGGCCGTGCATGGCTTGGGGGGCTCGGCTTACCTTCTGGGGCGCGTTAATGACACCCAGGCTGTAGCCGTACTGGAAGAAGCCCAACACTGCGGTGAAGACGGAGAGGACCAGCGTTCCCGTGAGGTGCTGGGGGAGGAAGCAGAGAACAGCCTCACCCCGCTGTCCTAGCCCTGCCCAAACCTGGGGGGCTGCACCCTATCCCTGTCCCAAGGGACCCCGCTGCCCAGCTGGCCGGGACAGCGGCACCCAGGGATGCTGCTGCGGAGCACAGGCGCTTTGGCTGGCTCCTAAGGAGAGGGGAAAGCCCCTGGGGGTGGGCAGGATCAGGCCCCCAGGGCAGAATGGCGTTGCCCCACAAAGAGCAACCCGTGCCGGGGCTCTCCCTGCTGCGCTGCCCGTCCTCGCCCCGGTGCTCGCGGGGAGCGGAGCTCTGCCTGGTACAGCAGCGCAGGCAGCAGCGACGTGCCCTGCCCCGTCCCCAGCGCACGGGCAGCACCACTGCTGAAGCAGAGCAGCTAGGAAAAAAATGACCAAAGCGGTGTTTTTCAGCAGTGCTGGTTCAAGTATTATTTCCTTCCATCACGGTTAAAATTATCCGATGAGCTGACGGAGCTCTTAAAAATAAAAAATAATCCCTTGACCCCTTTGCCCCTGCGCTCAGTATGCAGACATCAAAGAGCAATTAATTAGGGGAGGGGATTTTTTTTTTTTGGTTGGTTTTGGTCTTGGCAAGCAATAAGTGCTATTGCTCAGTGCTGGGCTCCCGCAGAAATTCTAGTGCAAAAATACCACCGAGCCATGGTTACCTTCTCTGCTTGCATTTTGCTTTTCTTGTCCATCTCACAGCTCTTCCGCTGTCCTCCCAGGAGCGGTCGCTGTCCTGGGCTGCGGAGCGAGGAGAGAGCTTGGGCAGGGAAGGAGGGACAGCGGGGCTGGGATGGAGGCAAGAGGGATCAGCAAAACTGGCTGCTGCTCCGAGAGATGGGACTATATCAACTCTGGAGTTAATGAGAAACCCAAGCCTTCCATGCGTTATTTGGCCACCACTCGGCTCAGAGCAGCCACTACCAATCCCTGTACCTGGGAGGACAAACGAAACGACGGGAGACCCGCAAAGACATAGAGTGGACCTGGGAAATTCAAATGACCCAGCTGGAATTGGGGCTGTCCCTCAGCTGAACAGTCCGTGATGTGACATGCCAGGGACTTGGGAACATGCTGCAGCCTATTCCGAGATGTTCAACACCTTTCTTGGCTTCTGTGCTGGGTTTATGTGCTACATTACAAACCTCTTGCTGAATTAGCAAGAAGAAACCTTTCCAGCATATGTAGCAAAGAAGCTAGAAAATGACTAAGAGTGTTTTATTTAGATAGCACTTGGCACCTGCTTTAAAATATGTTTATGTGTGTATATAACGTACACAGCCAAAGACATATAAATACAGATGTATACAGGTCTCTCTATATGTACGTACGTACACACCTGCACGCACACAGCCCCCTCAGCACCTAGCCGTAATGGTAATAAACTCGTAGCTGTAGTGCTAGTACACACCCGTACGTATGCATCCTGAGCGTTCAGAGGCAGCTGTATGTGTATATGGAGATGTAACACAGCAAAATTACCCAGAATATTACAATAACATACGTTTTTGTTAAAAAGCCCACACCGGCGTGAACGCTGAGCCTTTCAGCACCACCAGCTGATTGCTGCGCTGTCAACTATTGCCGATGCTATCAAATACTGCTGATGCTGCCAAACGTCGCAGCCCTTTGGCTTGGCTCACTTGGTAGTCATGAACTTTACACATCTGCGAAAGCTGGTCTGAGCTGGTCTCGCTCGGGCTTTGCTGTCCTTGACATCGCCAGTGAGAGAAACTGCAGGGCCAGGGTGGATGGCGGCATCCGTAGCAGACGTGCCAAAGTCTGAATCAGCCGAGAAAGTGATTAATGCTGATTAATGCCATTACCTTCCAGATAAGCCCCTGATGGGTCCAGCAGCCAAGTTAGGGCGACTCATTGGATGATGCTCTCGGTCAGCCAGGCTTCACGTGGGCACAAAATGTACTTTCTACAGAGGAAGAGGGGGGGAAAAAAAAAAAATGAACGTAAGACCGCTAATCTTTGCACTGGTCTCTCCAGTAAAGTAAAACTTTAACAGGAGGAGAAAAGTTCATTCCATTAATGCAGGCAGATTCCAGCCACAGCACGTGCATTCCCCTCTCGGGCTGGCGTAGCTGCAAGAGGGAGGGCCCCGAGGCTGTGGTTTTTGAAGTTTTCCCCAATATTTGTCCTTCCAGCTGAGATCTTTGCCCATCGTGTTTGTTTGCTCGCCGTGTGTGGATACCCAGGCATTTACGAGCACTGTTTCTTTGCGTTGTGGTTAAATGCCTCCACGCCGGGGGCTGGCAGGATTAGACAATTAACAGGCTGCTCAAGTTGGAATCAGAAAAAAAATGAGAGCCCTGACCCGATATCCCAAGCTGAAACCCTCGGGCACTGTGAAACTTCTGGCCAGGACCAACGTCCCCCTGCGGGATCCCCCTCCTGTCGCGGGAGCCCGGCCGAGGGAGGAGGACGCTTTCCCCCTCCTCGTCCCAGCCTGCGGAAGGCAGCGTGAGGGGGCAGAGGCCATCGAAAGGAGAGAGCAGGGTGGCCTTTCCGTGCCTTGTAGCCTCTCGTGTCCTCCCCGCTGCCGCTTACAGAGCGGGACCCTCCCTTAATCCGGCTTCCCAGGGAGCGGATGCGGGGCGGCTGGGGCAGCGGTGGGGAGGCACGGGTGAGCATCAGTCACCTCCCCAGGAGCGGCCCGGCGACTTCCGTGGAAACCTCGGATGCCAGAGGCTGGAAGCCCCATGGCCACCAGCCTTCCTCGGCCAGGTCTGCTGGCTAAAGGCATGAAGTTATCCCGGGGCTCTCCCATCCCTTCCCGGCCCCTCTTACTCTCCCTGCCGGGCTGGATGCTGCGAGTCGGTGCCCAGGGCTGCCTCGCCTCTTGTCTCTGTATTTATGTGTGTGTATAACATACACAGCCAAACGCATATATATACAGATGTATACAGGTCTCTCTATATGTACGTACGTACACACCTGCACGCACACAGCCCCCTCAGCACCTAGCCGTAACGGTAATAAACTCGTAGCTGTAGTGCTAGTACACACCCGTACGTATGCATCCTGAGCGTTCAGAGGAGGCAGCTGTATGTGTATATGGAGATACAACACAGCAAAATTACCCAGAATATTACAATAACATACGTTTTTGTTAAAAATCCCACATCGGCGTGAACGCTGATGCCAGCTGGGCTGTAATACACTCCTCCAGAGCCTTGCCCCGGGCAGTTTAAGCAGTATTTAGCTCTCGGTGACACTAACAGATTCAAGCCCTTCTGTTTTTTTGAATGGGGGTCTGGGTGTGGATGTGCCTGTTAGCAGAGGCCAGCTTGAGGCTCAGGGATGGGAAGGCTGGTGTGTAAATCTGCCTCCCGCTGCAGTCGCTTCCCAAAGGGGCTGTCAGAGCATCACACCTTGACTGTTCGCTTGGAAAACCGAAGCACAACGCTCCTACGTGCTAGAGCACCGCGTCCGACTGCACCAGGATGAATGATCAGCCCGTCTAATCTCTCGCACATTCGACGGCTGGTTGTGGGACCGTGGGCCATAGGGTGCAGATATCAACACGGCACAGCTCAGGAGCAATCCCGACCCGTCCCACGGCTGGCGAGCCATGCCAGGCAGCAGTTAAGTGATTTGACCAAGGGCACAGAGATCAAAAAGGCAAAGGGGAGATGGCAGCTGGCCCACGGGCATCTTCCCTGCGGGACCAGCCCTGCCACCCTCATCTTCGCTGCTAGGACCCCAGCTTTGCCAGCCTGGAGCTTGTTTGTACTTTCTCTTGTCCGTGTTCAGATGATCTTTGAGTATGTCTGAGGGTAACAAGAGCACGTGTGCTTCATGCGGCTTGTACGCACAGGGCTTTCCTTGCCAGGGCGAACAGAGCAGCTCAGCCAGACAGATTCATCCCACAGGTATTCAGGGAACGTGGTGTGATGCAGAGGCGAAGCGTGCAGATGACAAACGTGGGTCTCCACGCGCGTGGCTGAGCACTGCCGTGGGTCCAGGTGACTCCCAGCCTGAGGGCATCGCTGCCGTTCCCAGGTAAAGCGCTGTAGAAATACCAATTTCACTGTCTTCAGGACAGCAGCACACGCCGCACCCCCGTGAGCGCTTTGGCCGGTGCCGTAGGGTTTTGTGGCTTTTCTCCAGGGCTCTCAGCAAGAAGCTGCTCCAAACTGCTCTCGTAGCTTCTCATTGCCCGAGCGTGCAAAATCGGTAAATGGCAGGAATCCGAAACAGCATCCAGCCCCTTAACCCTGGGTGACTGCACCTTGTAGCATGAATCCTAACGTGTTGTGATGGGCATCATTTACATTATTTGCAAACAACAGTGCCTGCATTATTGCTAAGTATGTTACTTATTAATGCAGTGCAAAAACTACGTATAATGCTCCTGTCATGCAGAATTGCCGTGCTTATTGCCTACTGTATGTCATGTCTACTGTAATTGGTGGTGTTGCTAAATCTAATACTATGTGATAAAAGCAATGGGTTAAAGTTTATGGTCAGGCTTTGCTTTTGAACAACTGAACATGCCGTCACATCAGTGGAAGTAATTTAAAGAATCCATGAGGACAGAGGCTTTCTCTGCAGCTGGGGTAATTTGCATACCTGTTTTATTGCCTTTGGGTCATCCAGAGGCAGCTTTGATGTTAAAAAAAAGGAAAAAAAAAAAGAAACATAGACCAAAACAAAAACAAAAAGGAAAAAAAAGGGAAGATCCAGACCATAAGGTTGTGGCTTTCTGGGTAAGAGCGGGCTGATGAGGCACATCAGAAGCTCGCACAAAAAGAACACAGCGTATATTCATTTTTTCTCTCTATACGCCCAGCAGCCGGGGCAGGCAGCAGTGCTGGGGCCACCCGCGGGACAGGGGCTTCAGGCTGACAAAACACATTTGAGAGGGAGAATTTGGTGCGTTTACAGCACAGTTGTAAAGATGTCGGTGTGTTGGCCTTGTACCCTTCCAGCAAAAACTAGTGGCCTTAAACCAGGGGAGTTTAATGGGGCCCTCCCCCCTCCCCCAGCTCTGGGTGGTGCAGCATCTCCCAGAAAAGAAAAATTGGGAAGCAAACCCAGCAAACCTCTTCTGCAGTAGGTCGCAACAGCGAAGACGGGAAGCGGCAGCTCTGCAGCGGCACGCGGGGCAGTGACCGGAGGCATCGACAGGCATCCTACGCCCTGAACCGCATCCTTATTGCGGAGAGCACCTCTGCGGGATCTCCTCAGAGGAGCCGTGTCCCCAGGCGAGGGGCTTCTCATCCTGGGCACAGGCACGGTACGGTACGGAGGTCCACACCACACCTTCAGGAACAAGCAGACTCAGTCCCCGCTGCTGCTCACTGCTGGCCTATGTGATGCTCATGTTGGCCCCAAATACATAGCATCACCGCACAAATTGTTGCGCCAGCAGCAAGGGACCTGCGTGGGCTCAGGCCAAGACAAGGAATTGCAGCACGGCAACGTCAACTGTACCAGCAACCAGCCCAGCTCTGGGGCTGGGGCCAGGGTCACCTCAAGCATCCCCTTTCTGTCCCAAAATACATAGTATGATCAACCCCCAAACCACCTCGCAACAAGAAAAATGCCATTTGAGAATAATTCTGAAACAGGCTTGAAAACACATTCAATTCCCACGAGTAGCTGCTACAGCCTTACCTCGGAGCATCCTTTACCTTGGGAATGGTACCCAGCATCTCCCCGGCGCCCGCAGCGTGCTGGGGGTAACCCTGCGGCCGAGCACGGCCTCACGCCAGCTCTCGGGGCTTTTCTTTCATTTACCACGCAGGGTTCGACTCGGCCCCGAAGTTCACGCGGTATTTCACGGCAACTCTGTAAAGAACCGCATCTGCAAGGGGCTCAGGTGACTCCTGCACGCACAGATGTTGTTTCTCTCTTTCCTCCTGCAGCACTGCTCAGCTGAACGAGTAACAGTTTTCTTTCCCAGGTAAGAACTCCCACAAACAGGGTGTTAAAAAGAGCCCCAGGTTTTATTTCTTTAAACACTAAAATTACGCAGTTTCTGATAGCATTGATCAACCACAGGCGTTACTTTACTGACAACAAAAGGCAAGCAAATCAAAGCTAGGAATATTTGGAGGAGAAAGCATGTCTTTATAATAATCATGGGTTGATTTTGTAGAAGACCCGAAGTTTTCAGGTGGTGATGGTCCATTGAGACATCCCTCAGCCACTGCTCGCTGCCGGGCAGCATGGCAGGGGACATGCCCTGTCCCCCCGCACTCATCCTGCCCAGAACCGCTGCTTTCCCGAGACCCTCCAGGCAAAGGGCATTGCGACTCGGAGCCCTGACAAGCCACTTTGCCTCCGTGGCCTGCTAACAGTTAACACCCCAGGTTTTATTTACAAAAATATAAAAGGCATGGCTTAACGTTGAAGTTTTGCGTTTTATTGGCACCAGAAACGCGTTTGCTCTATGGTATGTCCATGTACACACTCCATAGACAAGACTTTGTTAATATTGGTTTCTTATGCTTTAGGTTTCAAATGACTCTTAAGATTTTAAAAAATACATTCACGAACTACCTTATGTTTAAACACAACGATTCCCTTCTATTTTGTCACTGTACCCAAAAACCCACAACAAAAAGAAATAACCATCCAAAGCTGTGTATTTGTCACTTCAAGGAGGAGTTAAAAAAAAGAAAAAAGAAAAAGGAGTTATCAGTTTGCAACATAACTTAGTAAAAAGCTCCGGGTTTTATTTTATTTATATTTTCACCAATGAAGAGCTGGTGGCAATCAGTATCCGTGATGGGACTTGCACGGGGTTTTAATTCCGGGACTAAACCACAGTCTTACGGCCGTCCCTTCACTTTGCAGGGCGCTTAGCCGGGCGCTGGGCAGGCTGCACCAGGCCAGCGGGAAGGTGCCCGGTGGGTGAAGAAGACAGCTGCAAAGTGCCTCTTGCCACGCTCCTCCGGACGCCGTGTCCCGCCGGAGTCCCAGCGCCGGCGATCCCTGCCGGCACCGAACCGCGATGCCCTGCCCGCACGGGTACCGCTGCCCTGCAGCCCTGCCCGCGGGACGCTTTGGGCGAGGGTGGCCCATCCCATCCCGTCCCCGCCACCCCGCATCATCTCTTACCCTTGATAAAGATTCAAGTTTGACCAAGTCCTGTTGATTTAATCATTTTTTAATAAAGCCATCGTTACTGAGTACACCAAGATTGCCAGTTAAGCTCTCTATATGTCGCTGGAGGTAACAGCGCTGTGATCGACAGCGGAACGGAAAAAAAAATTAAACCAAACCAAAAAAACAAACCCCAACCGAAACGAGGTAGGTTAAAACCAGCAACACAGACCTTGTTATGCGACACCCCAACACCACAGGCGGCCATGCTTGCAGCTACTGAGAAAGAAAACCCCAGATACGCACCGAAAACTGAAATCAACTGAGCAGAGTTTATAAGGACACGATTCAACCTGAACTAAACACACACACACGGTTCGACACAGATGTTGTCTTTCACTGTTATGTTGGGTAATTCCTAGGGAGCGGAGGGGGCGGAAAACGAGTAGAGATTCAGACCCTCGGCCGAAGAAACCACACATATATATATTTTTTTAAGCTCTTTACAAGCCCAATCCAGCAACGCAGGGGACGGGCAGCTCGTTTCATGGTCCCCGTCCCCGCGCCAGCTGCCTCCGCACGCCAGCGCCCGGCTCCGGGCTCAGGGGGGACGAGTGCCCACAGCTCGCGCCGGCTTCGGCATCGGGGTCCGGCGCCCGCGGCATCCCGGGAGCCGTCTGCGGCCGCGCATCCCGCCTCGGGGCGAGCGCGGGGCTCCTCCGACCGCTCCGCCGTCCTCTCCTCCTCCGATCCCCCGTCCCGGTGCCCGTGGCCAAGCCCCGGGGCAGGCAGGCACCTCCGGAGCAACAACAAATGGCACCTCTGGCCCTATCAAGACACGCCATTATGTGAAGATCCATATAGAAATATGGATTGACAGACTTGACAAAAATGGTAGCTGATTTTTATTAGTCTAAGGCTAGTAGTTTAGCCATTTAAAATCCATTTCCCAAAAGAGGGGAAAAAAACCTATTATTTTTTCTCTTCTTTAAAAATCCATTAAGCCGTTGCTGCCAAAAGCAACATGTAAATGTTGGTGAAGGCAAAAGATTTCTAAAATTACCCAGCTATACGGTTATGGCCTTCATCACAAAGATAAAAGGTACATTTATTGTGCTGTCTCTCACCAGATTTAATTGGTAACTTTACAACATACTATATATTTGATGCTAGCAGGCAGACAGAATTAAAAACAGACTTTTTGACACTGTTTCTTTCCCCGTTCTTACAAAGTAGGGGACAAAAAAAAAAAGTAAAATTAAAAACAAAACAAAACAAACGAACAAAAAAAACCAAAAAGAAAACTCATAACCCACTATAACACAGCGTAATCAGGAGACCTCGGGGGGTCCAAGCGCGAAAGTCCATCCCTGCCCACAGCCCCCGCCCCGGGGCTGGCGGCGCTGGGGGAGCCGTGTTCCTCGGCGCCCTCCGCATTTGCCTCTACAGTGTTAGTCCATGTGTTTAATGTCCTTTAAATTAGAAATAATGCCATGGCGGTGAGTGCCAAGTGCTCCTCTGTTACCAGTTCATCATGGAGTTTCTGTTGAGGGTCATGAAAAACACTTGGCTGCTTCCTCCGGATCTCACCGATGCAAAAAATACCTGTTCGGAAGCAAAAAAACCCCTTATTAATAATCTTTATTATCATAAGAAAAAGTCTGTTAACTGTCTCAGTGAGCGAGGAAAGCAGGAGCTGCCCCACACCCTGGGGCTTCCTCTGCCCAAACCTCCCTCCCCGCTCCTCTTCTCCACTCGACCGCAGACGTTTTATGCAGACCCACTGCCTGGTTCTCGGTTTTCCACGGAGCTCAGGGGCCAGAGCTAACCCACGCAGGACTCGGATCAAATCGAACCACTTATTAGTAAACACGGTAATAAAACCTCCCTTGCTATCACTACCAAAGAGAGCAAGGTTTGAAATGCCTTAAAAATACCAAGTTTATCAGATTTTACTGCCACGGCACCATTTATTATGCAATATTAATAAGAATGCTGTCAGTGGTTTGGATCTTGCTAAAGGTTAACCATTTGGGTCAATATCCTGCACAGGAGTTTGAAATGGTTTTCTTCGGAAAAGTTAGTCCTGGTATTTCAGCTGTTTCTGAAAATAAAGCTCTGGAAAACTACTTTCCTTCAATATGCTCAAAGCACAGAAACATATCAGGACTCTCTATGAAGAATACACCTTTTGGTGCTTCCATCAGGATCCACCAGCATTTGACCCCAACGGAAGTCTTAAAAAATAAGTAAGTTATAATTTGCAAGTATTTCAGGGGACATTCTGAAGCCTCTGTCCTTTTTAAGACCAAAAATTATTCAATCTTCACACAACTTTGATCGTTAACCATTTCTGCAGAAAGAGAAACATCCGTATTTAGTATTTCAAAGCCACCAGCGATCAGCTGGTTCCTGTATTTTAGAAAGATTGAGGTAGGGGTTTTTTCCAGTTTTCTTAGAAAAGGAGAGAAAATCAATAGGAGCAAACCAGAAGAACAACCCTTTAAAAAAACAGTATAAAACCTGCAGAGTCAAGCACCCAAAAGTTAGAAAAAAGCAAACTAGGGGTATTTGGGCAACTTAAGTTCAGCTTCTTGGGCAGCTTCCCATGGTATACTCCCAATTGCAAGGTTAGGATACATTTTTTCTGCAGAGCTCCAGCCTAACTCCACGCAACAGGTAGGGCCATGCTCAACTGTTCAATAAACTGATCGTGGCCTCAAACCTTATTTATTGCACGTTATTAACCCTGCTCTGGGGACAGAGCAATCAGTTTCTTCACATTTCGTGATGGTGCTTGTTACGAAAGAACTCCCTGCTGCGTGGTCCTGATTTATCTCGGTGAAACCTTGTGAGATGAGGAAATACCAACAGCAGAAACAGACCTTGGCATTCAACCATCTTCCATGCAAATACTCCTTTTCCTCCAGCAATTTCTCCTTCCCTCATTCTCTGCACCCCTTGCCCATCAGCAACACCCACGGCAGGGGTCATCTACACGACAGCCGCGTTCCCCATGCAACTCTGGTGCCCCTCCAGAGCAGTATTTATCAATGCTGTCCACAGAAAAAGATGGGGCTCCACAGAGAAAATAGTTTTAAGATCACAAAATTAAAAATGCATCAAAATGTTTTTGCACCAGAGCTCAAATCAGGGTCACTTACACATCCTTAGTGCTGCCATTTCTCAGCTTTTGCAGAGTTTACTTGGCAACCTCAATAGTTAATGTTCAGATGCAAGACTTGGGAGAAAGTCAAGCCAAGTCAACTCAGATCTCAGATCCTGCAGATCTTTCCACCACAAGCTGAGGTCTGCATCCACTGGAGAGAATTAATTGGGAGTGGGTTTATTTAATAAGCACTGCTTATTAAACAGGACCTTCAGATTAATTATTAACCTCAAGATAAACCAGACTTAAAGTCTAAAAGTAGCTGGCTGTAGCTTAAAGCATGGATACAAGCTTTGAAGTGGACTCACCTTATCATTTCTTTCACATAGAAACTTTAACCTTTGAGCTCGCTTGTGCATAAATACTCCATCCAAATGTCCCGTCTCCACTGACCGGATTTCAATAGCTTTCTCTCCCCAGCCCATTATTTGATTGGAATGAATGTAGGCTGTCAAAAGGAAGCGTTTGGTAGGTGTTACAACATGTGTGGAGCTAAATATTACGCAACAGGCAGAAAAGCCCTCATCAGCTGTTATTCAAAGCTCACGTAGGTCAATGGCAGAGCTCTGACTGCAGGAGGCACAGGTGGCCAGCTGTGTGCCCGCAGGGATAACAGCCTCTACACAGCACTTTTCATCCAGAAATTGCTGAGTAATTTAAAGAGAAGAAGTATCACACCTTCCGATTTCTGTGGGTGAGGAGCTGGGCAGTGGCTTGCCTCCGTGGGTCGTGGAGCTGAGCAACAGCAGAGCCTGAAGAGCAACCCAAGTGCTCTCAGCTCCGCACTCAGCCCTTCTTCCACTCAACACAGTATCCCACCAGTGCAACAGCTTATATTATCTTATACTTATCTTATACTTAAGATGAACCAGAGTTCAAATCTTCAAGAAGTCACTTGCTCTTATCGCAGAGGACCAAACTGGAGAAATTTAGCAATTGCATCTCTTATCTGGCTGAGAGAAATCTCCTTTGATAAACAAAAGCCCAAATGACTCCATCTCAGCATCCCTGACTCCTCATCTTACTTGTCATTTGTATTTTATGCAGGTGAAGAGGAAGGGTTGACCTACCCACGGAAGTAGGCATTTCTCCCCACTGGAGCACCACATCTTTAGTTATCCGTCCATAGGTGTTCACGTATACACCTTCATCCTCATAGCACACAAGCATCTCCATCCCGTCTGTTTTAGGCAGGATGACAATGGCGTGAGGAGTAATATTGCCCTGAATCTGCAGTTAAAATAAACCCTAAAAGTCAGAATTACATTGAATGGAGGAAGGGGTAGGGGGAAGGGAGCAGAGCCTTAGAAAAACAACCCCCCAGACCAATCTGAGAACAAAACCTCCCTCGATTCAACAAACAGGCACTGGCTTTCAGAGATAAGCTTGAAGGGGAATAAACTGTCATGTTTACCCTACTATCAAAGCTGTCTGATACATCAAGGATAAACAGGTTCAGCAATTATAGAGAGATCACAACATATACGCCCCCGAGACTGATGGCTGACACTTGGCTGTAACACAAGTAAGTGACTGCTGACTGATGAATCCACCTCCTATTCAAATTAAGGCAAATAAACTCAGAATTTTACAGGTAGCCCTAGGAAGGAAATATTCCCATTTTTTTAAGCCATCCATCTCTAGCTCCAAGGACAGCTACAGTGACTTTCCACCCATGCCTGCCCTTCCATAGCTAGACAACAAAACCATCCCAAACTGCCCCAGTATTTCTGCCTATGCTTCTTGCCAGCTCTCGCAGAGGAGGCTCTGCTGCTCAGATCAGATTCAGCAGTTCCTGGATTTGATTAGTGACCCAGTTTCTCCTAGACCAGTTTCTCGTGCTGCTTGGGCCAACAGCTCGGATGGAGCTTAAATGAGCCAGCAAGAGAATCCGCACCTACAGTATTTTTTGTAGCACTGGTTCTCTCTTGAAATAGCTGATGGACCTGAGAGAGGTCCTGTGGCGAGTCCCTGCTCTCAGGGGGTTTGGGAGTTTTGAGCAGCAGGCTTACTGAGATTTGGGCTACCCTAATCCTGCAACCCTCGCCTGGGCAAACTGCTCTGCCTCAGCAGGAACAAGCGTTGGTGATCACATCTGGGACACCGTGCAAGGGGACAGTGCGCTGGGCATCCAGCTCTCGGTGGGTCTACGTTGTCCAACAACCAAGAACCAGGTTTCACGGTATCTTGCCCTACGGAGAGCCCCATTACCGCTCCAGGGAGCGTATGGACAGATTCTCCTTTCTGTGGGACCCTTAAACCTGACCGCTCAGGCACGAGGACAGAAATAGCCTGTGCGAATAATGACCATGAAGTATGCGATACCTCCGAGTCCTCTTTAAGCGAGTATCAATGAAAACGGCACCGGAGACTGTCATACCCATGGCAAGATGTCACCTGACTGGTCACCATTTCTGAGCCACCAAGGGCCCGTCCAAACCTTGCTAGTGACCTGCGTTAGTCATGCAGCACCACTCCCCCCTGTACTCACGTGAGATGGTATGTAGATATCGTAAGAGTTCCCAGAATCTACATCAATCACATGGAAACCAGTGTGTGATCCAAAGATAACCTTGAGCCTCTGACCCTCTTCTACAGTGAGATCCACGAGCAACGGCTTGTGCTGGAGATCTGCAAAAGACTTTTATAATCCCTTCAGTGAGTATCACAGAAACCCAACAAATGCCCGTAGCAGCAGCCTGATACGGTTTTGAAATCGTATTTGTTTGACTGCGTTTCCTACTAAACATGTGGTTATTTATATTCCTGTCTCCCTGTTCCTACGTCAGATGCCTCGGAGGGTATTACCCGCTTGCTCCAGCCATCCCAGCAGATAAGCGCTCACCCTTGCCAAGCACAGCCCTCTTCCCCCAGGAGCCCAAGGCCGGCCTGAGGATTTGGTCTCTAAAGGAAGGCGACAGCTCAATTTTATACGAGCGTGCGTACAGCCAGTGCGCGGGGACCCCCCGATGCCGGTGCTGCTCAGGGTAACAAGATCAAAGTCTGCAGAGAGCTGCGACCACCCACCTCCCCTCTTGGCAGGGATGACCGCTCTGGTTTGGGCAGCTGAAATGAGTCGGATTAGCAAAGACCTACTTATCCCTGCTCAATCTAACCTGCTGGATGCAGGCTGGGACCAGCTCCCTGGCAGGGACCGATCCAGGACAGGGTACCTCTCCGTGGCTGAGGTCCTCAGCAGGAGGGTGAAACACCCCCAGGGAGAAAAACGGGCTCCTGGCTCTCTGTGCAAGGACCACTCTGACTCCCGACAGGGAAAACCAGTGGGTGGTATTTCCCACCGTCCCAACAAATCCCTGCCTACAAGGCAAGGAAAGGATGCTCAGCCCCCCCAGACTGGAGGAGCAGCACCAGGAGCACTAACCAGCATCCTCGCCAGAGCCGGCGGAGGCTGGATCCCAGGCTCTTTTAATGCTGCTGAGCTCTCCATGTCACGGAGCCCATTTATTCTGGCTTTTGTTCAGAAAAAGCAAATGTGACCTAATACTGAATAAGCCCATTTGTGCTGGAAGGATGCAAAATGCGATTACTCAGCATGAATGTCTCCAGAAGGCATTGCCCCTTGTGACTTGTCTCTGCACAGAGCTGAGGATGAAAAGTGCTTTAAAGCGCTAAGTACAAAATACCCGTTGGCAGGTTATAGAGGAGACAGGTCTCACTGAAGGAAACTGAGGTAGATGAAAAGAGAGAGAAAAAGAGAAAGAGAAAGAGTGGGTCATTCTCCTGGACTTTCTGTCTTGAAACAGAATCCACATTGCAGAAGGGAGAGGACCTTGCAAAATAAGAATGGAAAATAATGCCAACCTGTTTTCATACGATATGTGAAAAATTAGTCGGAAGTTAAAAAAAAAAAAACCAACAAACAAAACCCAAAACCCCAAACACCCCCAGCCCCCCCCAACCCCAACTCAATTTTACTCATGGACATTTGGTCAGCTTTCTGCAAATTTCCCAAGTAAAGCCTGCCAGCATAAGCTAATATTAACGCTTAATTGCTAGCCATAAGCAGAGTGTATCCCATCTCTGCAGCCAAAATGTATCCCATCTCCCATGCCTGCCAGGCATCCCGAGGAGCGCAGCTACGTAAGGAAGACGCTTTTCTGCTCTGCATAGTACAGAAATCTCAGGTATTTACAATCACAGAGTGTATTTTGCTTAAAAGATAAACATACCTTAAATGCCATAAACTTGTGATATGGTTTAGGAGCCCAAGCGTAGATCTCTACAGCATTCTTTAAGGCAATCACCAAGAACTTGATTCTTTCATATTTCACTAAAATAAAAATAAAACCCATTTTAAAAACATTTACTTTCGTTCCAACAAGACTGAACAACTCATCTCCAGGAACAGTTTCTCAGGCTATCTGTTGGTTCTCATTTGGTGACGTGTCCACCTAATACATACAGAGAAATATGAAATTTCTTTGTGGCTGCGGTCTACCCATACCTTTAAGAGAAACTGGCAGGTCAGATCCAAGACTAGAGAACAAAAATGCATCCATCCAGACATTTTTTTCTGGAGAGGCCACTCACCGACTTTGTAGTGGATGCATCCCTCCAGGTCCCCGACCGTGATCCAGCCCTGCTTCTTCTCCACTTCAGGGTCGTTGTGTAAAATCCTGTTTCTCAGCCAGGAGAGATAGTACACGCGCAGCTTGTTCTTCTTTCCTGTTGGCAAAGGAAACTTCCCTGTCAGAGCAGTGCACGTGTGCACTGGAAGTGCTAAGATTTCAGTGCTAATTTTCACTCACAAGATGGTAACATTAAAGTTCGTTTCACAATGAAGTTGAAAATAGTAATTCAGTTGTTGTGGATTTTTTTTTAATGGGGAAAAAAGGTATGGAAAGCAGAGCCCAGACCTCTGCCTCCCAGGCTGCAGGCGGATGCCGGAAGAGCCAGGCTCTCGCTCACCGCAGGCTGGAAATGTTCTTCTTCCTATAAATCAGTGTTCACGGAGGGACAGTCGGGCACAGCGGGGCTGTGACCCCATCTCTCTTACCACTCCACTACCTGGTTTCTTTCCCTCTCTTCTCCTTTACAACATTAATTCCGCCCTGGAGCTGAGACACGAGCTTCTCGGTCTGCGACAGGCACCACCGTGTGCTGAGAAGCCTGGTGCTGGGCTCTGCAACGCTGAGGATTTCTGCATGCCTCTTGGATGGCTGCGATCTGGCTATAAACCTCCCCGCTGCTGCAAAGGCCCCGCTACAGGGACAGGACACAGCTCGCACTGAGGCTGGTGGGAGAGCACCCAAACCATAAACCAGGGGCTCTGCCTGCTTGTGGGCTTCCACAAGTCCCCAGGGCTTGTCCCCAGGGCTTGTCCCCAGCGCCGTCTCAGGGGCTGGTGCTCCCTGGGGAGCGCTACCCCCCCCAGTCATCTTCCACCCCTTCTTCCTACAGCTGTATCCCCAAAACCACAGGGGAGCTGCAGAGCAAGGTAGATGACGAAGCAGCATTTTTTAAGAGCCTTATCTGAATGGAGGGAGTAGGAATTTGCCGGCGAATGCAGAGTGAGCCCAAGGGGGTTTTGAACAACACAAAAGTAAAGAGAAGGATGATATCAAGCCATTTTCCTAACGAGCATTTCTCTTGCTGTCCTCCGTGAGCTTTGCAGGGCAGGCATCAGCAGGAGAAGGCTGTGCCCCCGCTCCGCCACCCGTGTGCTCCACGGCTGCTCTGCAGGGAGGATGCTGGGTGGTCTCCTGGGAGACTGGACTACAGAGTTTTTGCTTTTTTGCCAGGAGTCACCCCATGAGCCTGATTTGAGAGCTCCGGAGCTCCTGGCTGAACCCGGGGACAGTGACAAGCCCGTGGCCCTCACGATGCCTTGGCTAGAGCCAAACAGACCCAAAAGCAGAGCTCACTGCCCCCTCAAGCCATGACTACCCACCTTGCTGGGGTATCTGCCTGTATTATGCACCTTCCCTTCCCTGCTAAAGGAGGATGGAGCATTGCAGATGAAGCGGAGCCAGCATGCGATGGGAGCAAATTACTCTCAGAGGCATTCTTGCAGATCTAATGCCTTTGATTCTGGAAAAAACCACCTCCAACCTCCCCTGGGAGCTTCCCTCTGACAGCGGCGGGCAGGCTTTGTCTAAGCTGGAACCGCTCAAGAATACGGCCAAGAAGGTTAACAACGGGGTGAGAGCACGAGAGGCGTACCTGATATTGTCACGAGGACGTTAAGACCCTCGAGTACGTCCATCTGTTGAAATCGCCGTCTGTTGATCAGGTTGTAGACCTTCCCTTGTCCGCTTCGATCCAGCAGCATCAGGCCATTTTCTGTGCCCACCAGCAGATTCACACCTGATGAGGAGAGGGCAATGGGCACCGGGAGCCATGGTTGCTCCCAAGGATGACAACACCCCGAGCTCGTCTCTGCTACCACCGAGAGAGTGCCCGATCCCAGCTAAGGCTGTGATCTTCCCATGAACATGAAGAGTCACTCCTACAGCGCAGAGACTCGGGGCCATTAGCCTTGCCCGGGATGGAGACGGGGACAACCAGGGGCTTGGTTCTGCGATGACACGTTCCCGTTTCATCGCCAGCCACACGCTCTGGAGAGCTTTGCTGAGGGCGCGGTGTGCTAAGGGGCTTACCCCATAAAGCAGCACAGAGTATCTCCGAGTTGAAGCGTTTCTTGTATTTCCGGATCTCCGGGGTGTCACTGTGGGGACGGATGTTGGTGGGGTTGACGTTCACCACCGAGATCTTCCGGGCTTCGTTCAGCTTGGCCTGCTCCTGTCTGAGCAGCTCGCTGGTGAACAGGGCTTGCAAGGAAACACAACAAAACAGCGAGGTGTGATGGATTAATTGTATGTACCTCTCCTCTCAGGTTTTTTTGGAATAGGAAGACAATACTTGGTTTATTTTCTGATGTCATCACTATGTTATGAGCTATTAGTTTGAAGAGGGATCATCAGGATCTTCTCATGGGTTGGAACCACCACCAAACTCGTCAGCAGGTGATGTCCCCAGACCTCCAGCCCTGCCTACCGAGCTGACCAGCACTATTCGCTGCCCACCTGCCCACATCCAGCCATTTTCAATGACTTCTGAGCAATTGCCAGCTTTTGGAATGATTACCACCTCCCAGTTCCGCCAGGAACATTTCTCCTGGCTGCCCAGGCAGACGGGTGGGTGGATTTTTGCTGTTCCCTGTTTTCTCCTGGACCTTTCTGGTGGCATTTCACTGGTGGGGGAGAAGAAGTTGGATGGAAACTGCAGAGAACAAGGATGCAGACACGAGCAATGTCTGGACAAGAGTAAGTGAAACGTAGAAGAGGTTCAGTGGGGTCATTCAGGCTCCACGACCTGGTTTCCACGAGGCCCTCCCCTCTCAAACTGGCCCCACCGCCTCCTACCAGTAGCAGATGACTCTTCATCCTCATCTTCATCTTCATCAGTAGGTGAGGTCTGATACACTCTGGTGTCCACAAAGGGGGTGAAAGAGGCTTTGGTGCTACTTCCCATACCATACTGGAAAACAAACAGCGAAGAGAGAGCTCAGAGCACTGAAATAACAATAATTTTGTGTACGTGTGTATATATAAGACTTTGTAATTAGCAGACCCAGTGCCTGACCCTGTGGTGCCCTTTTCAAGCCCCCTGTGAACATTTGCTCCTCCTCCCCCATAACTAATCAGGAAAAACATTAGATTGGATTTGTGAATGTCCATGAGCAACAGAAAACGAGAGGAGCGGGGCCTGGCTCTGCTCTCTTCTTGCAGGCAGAAGCACAGCACAGCCATGAGACCTGTTAGCGGAGAAGCCGCAGGGCCAGAGGCAAAAGTCAACGCAGGTAAAAACCAACTTGTCTGCATGTAACACCTGCCTTAAAAGCCTGCTCTGGGATGTCAGGCAGGCGAGAGTTTGCCTTTCCCGCTCTCCCACCTTGCAGCCAAGGCTGGCAGGACAGCGCTGGGAGCAGCGCTGGTTGGCATGGGGCAGCTGACGTGGACCAGCGACCACCAGAGTAATTCAGAGCTGGAAAAGGTGGGACTGTTGCTTTCCTTGTGCCAAAGCCAAACGCTAACTAGCACAGTCTGAGCAAAGATTTTATTTCAACGGGTCATGGAAATCTGTTTTAGGACGTGTAAATCATGGGCAGGAGAGCTCATACAGCCGTAATGCCGCTTTTGCTGCCTGTTATCTAGGGGTTTGCTGGGCTAAGCCCAAAACATTGATGCCCCTGGGAAAGTAGGAAAAGTCAGCTCTTCAGCAAAATGCCTATTTTTCATTCTGCTGGGCTGTTATCGCTATCACACCTATCACTGAGGCAGGACCTAGCAATGCCCCTCAGTACGCCTGGCTGCTCCGGTTTTGGGAGGATCTGAAATGCTGGAGATGGGGAAGGCTTGGGGTGGGCTATGCGATGCTTTAGGGAGAGCTTTTGAACAGGGGGTGTTTGAAAATGCCTCAGATACTCAGGCTCATCAGAAGATGGCATCCCCCAAATCGCTCCATCCCCCCAAAGTCTGGTCTTCAGCACACCTCACTGGGACATCATGTACAGGTCGCCTGCAATTTCAATAAAGTGTTCTAAATTGTCCACAGCATTTCAGGTGGGACTGAAGAAAGGGCCATTTCCAAGCTAACAAAACTTAACCTGAAGGTATCGCAGGGAATGTCAGAGCCAATAGCTTGCCAAAGGAATTTGGAGAGGAACAAACTGCAACATCGCGTTGCTTTCTTTTTAAAGCCATTGCTTTGTTGGGACAGAAAACGGGGCTGAGACCTTCTCCCAGGCAAAAGAAAATCCTTGCCTTGAGAATCAAAGTGACGTGGTTTTTCCCCCTTCGTTGAGCAGCTTATTTTTCCTGCTCCAGCATTTCCCCAGGATATGCTTTATGTATGACCTCCGTTAAGAGCTGTAACAGCAGCAAAACCCAAGTCCTGCTTGCAGCAACAGTGCTGCTCACATTTTTCTTCCTTGGGACATTTTCCTTCCCTGAAATACATCTTCCTCAGCCTTCACATCACCGAGTCACCAGAGTCCAGGCTGCTCCCTGTGCCCAACGCTGCTGCCGCGGCCCCTTGATGGACAACTGCCATAGGGACAAGCCCGTGCCGTGGGGAACACGTGCCATGGGGAACACCACCGCCCCGGCACATCCGTAGCGAAACTGGGCTGGGCTCGTGCCTGTCCTCCGGCGGGTGACAAAAAGGTTCAGCAGCAAAAACTTTCCAAGCGTTTTGGGGCTGGCATCCATGGATGAGCCGGCATCCATGCCCTGTGCCTGCCAAAGCCACGCCGCACATCCCGCTTCCCTCCCGCCTCTACGTCCCTGACAGCCCGCCTGTTTCCATAGAAATGGGATGGATTTTCAAAAAGTACATGGTAAGCGAGACCCATGGAAGGAGTTAACAGCCTGCAGCAGGGAAGGCTGCAGGAACAGATATCACATTTACATACACAGTATGCCATGATATTTGTGTGCGCATGCAAGATAAACTCGCTACTTTGTGCTTCTTTCATATCCAAGAAACGTATTTTTTTCCTGCACTGGATGTCTTTTCTGTAAAGCACCAACAATTCAAGGAGGGGAAAAATTCAGTATTTACGGGGATGCTTTCCAGCTGAGAGCCAGGTGCTTTCCAACAAATGCATTACGAAGAAACCCCTCATTCCAATGCACCAAGCATTTCTTTTCTTTGCTCAGATTCAGCTGTTCTCCTAAGAAGCCGGCACTGTAATAACTTCCAAGTCCCTTATTTAAATATTAAGACCTCATCTTCCTCCAGGTCCTGTTCAACTGCCTATAAACCTCCGTGGTGGCCTACGGAGACAGCATCAAGCTGCAGGATGAGGTTGTGCTTGCTCCCTTCTTTTTGCTCACAGCACCATGAGTCACCTGGAAGCCTGTGAACTAAATCCCCAAGTTTCCACTTACACCCACTCCCAGCTCAGTCAGCCCTAAAAATGCAGTTTTAGAAATGGAAAAGATTTTCTTGGTTGGTGTTCTATAAATGAATATATTTAAACCCAATCCTTGCGTACTGTCTGCCTGCGTTTAAGCAGCCCCAGGATGACCGTGGAAGGTGTTAATTTCAGGATCAACTCTCTCATCACCGCTTTTAAAGGCAACGAGGAAACGGATAAAACCTTGAGGTCAAGTCACGCACCATCTGTTCTTACGTTTTATCAATGCCCAATTCCAAGCAATTTCTATTTTTATACTGCTAGTAAAAGTAAACCGTAAAATAAGTACATCATTTCCATGAAAGAGAATATGATAACAGAACCTTTGATGTCTAACCAACAAAATGAAAAGAAAAAATTAAACAAAATAGCTTATTTAGCACCAAATGGGTTGATTTTTCACGGGAAAAGAGAACCGTGCCTGGTTCCCACTGCTGGTGATGGCAAGCAAGAAACACCAATTCCCTTGTCTTATGTGTCACATCTTGTACTTTCTAGGACTTTTTACACCTTATACAATGTTCATGTTCAATCATGTCCCTGTAGAACAGCTACCAGGGAGAAATACTTTGCCATGACTGGAAACACACAATTTTAAAGGTGTGCAGATTTTTGCTAGTCTGAAGAACTATCCAGAATTGTGTTGACTTTGGTTTTTGCTAACCTTTTGAGTCACGTTAAGTATCAGAGATCGCACAGGTGGAAGCTGTTGGAGTTAATGGATCTCTGGTTCTCATAAATTTCTCGTATTTCCAAGTGCAAAAAAAAAAAAAAAAAAACAACTGGGGACTTTCACATGAGTTGGCAGCATTCAAGCCATCGCCACCAAAACTCCAGCTGGTGGGCTTGAGAGAAGACCTAATATAAATTTCTACCATCAGCCATAGCAATAACCCATCAGATTCCCTTCTATTTCCACTACACTCACCCACATGGTCCAGAAACAGAGAGAGAAGAGCCAAGAAAGCCAGGGAGGAAAGCAGGAAAGCCCTTTTATGGGGCAGAGATGTTAATACTTGTTTAAAGCGATGCAAAGGAGAAAGAGGAGCCCCCCACCACCTACTTCAGGCACCGAGTCCATGTCCTGCGCATGCGTGGAGACTCGCCCCAGGGCCTCGGTCGGCGTGCCCGCAGGCGAGTGGCTTTGCTGCACCAGGTCAGGTAGATTGATGTGACCTGCAAAGCCATTGCTGGCTGCGTGGCCAGAACGCTTTTTTTCACCAGAGGTCTGCAGAGACACAAGGCATGAGGAAGAAAGAGAAGGGGGGGAAAAAAAGAGGAAAAAGAAGAGAAAAAAACCCAAACAAAACAAAGTCGTTGGCAGTCCCCCAGTTCCCAGAGCAAGCGCAGGAGAAGGACCCTCTCTGTTTCCATCCCCATGCAATCTGGCAAGCAGCAAACCAACCCCCCACCCCAGGAGAAATAAAGACAGGATTAATCACAAAGTCAATACAGAGTCATTAGCCACGTTACAGCGAGAGAAGCCTGATCACCGTCATTTTGAGACAAGGAACGTAGGGCAGATTCTGCTCTTGCCACCATGGGTGCAAACCCCATGGCCAGCTCTCCTCCCACGCAGACACCGGCCACGGTAACAGCAGAATCTGACCCCTCGATCAGCATTAGCCTTACGGCTTTGCACAGCTACGGCAGCGAGTAGCCTGACTGCAAATGCCAACACAGCCCCCGTCGCATGTTTCTGTAACCCAAAACAGCAGTGAACAGTGGCAGCACCGGCAGAACAACTGGCATCTTGCTCCGTGCACAAGGTTGTCAGGGCTTCCCCAGGGTTCCCCTTCCTCTCCATCCCCACCTTGTGCAAGACAGTTGCTGGGAAGTTTCTCCCTCCCCTGCCTATTGTTTTGAGGTATTTGCCATTTTGATGAATCCCACCTACCTGGAGCACATCAATGAGATCGTTACAGAGACTTGCCCATTTACTGGGATTAGTGGAAAACTCCCTCCGAACAGGCTCACCAAGTTTCTGACCAGTCCTGAGAACATTTATCTTTTGCTCACTCATTACCATCACCTTCAACCACCTCGCTGTCCCCCCAAAGCGCGAAAAGCCCTGTGCCCAAAGCCCACTGAGTCTGTCCTCCAATGGCTGCAGCAGTGGTGGGGAGCAAACAGTAAGGACCCAGCACGAGGCTGCAGTTTGGGTTTCTTATCACGCTCCCTGCTCCCGAAGGGGTTTCCCAGCTGCTTGTCTCACCCGTGGCTTTTAAACCCTTTTGCATCACTGTGTTGTCAAACAGCCTTGCTGGTGTAGCATGCGTTTTGCAGTTGCGATGCTTAACACCAAGCTCATTTCAGAAATGGCTGCCTGTTACAGCAGTGACTTGTTCTCCTGCTCAGCCGCGTCACCCTCCCTGCTACAAGGATGCGCAGAGGGCTGCCCGGGCTGCGGGGATCCGTGCTCTGAACAGCTCCACGCCAGTGAGGGGTTAGGTGGGCTGTGCATTGCTGCCCAGCTCCAAAACTCACGGAGGAAGGCAGAAAATACGTTGCGCCTTCTTTTGCTAACTCCTTCCTTTCTTTCAAAGTTGCGTTCATTTTTTTTTCCCTTCATACATGAATATTTTATATAAATGGAACTGAGAATTAAAATGCTGCTCAAGCCTAGACTGCATTTGATCTAAACGTTCCTCCTTTATGATTGCTGACTCCAACCTCCCCTCCCTCCTTCTCCTCTCCCATCCACCTCCTTTACGTGCCAGCAGGAGAGCGTCTCCCTTGTTTTACTAACTGCCAGAGCCTCCTGCCCCCTCAGCCAGGAGATCTGCTACCCGTCTGTGTTTCCAGCAGCATCACCAGCATGTTCTAGCAACTGGGAAACCGAGAAACACTGGGGGAGATCTTCCACAGCCAACCGAACGTGCCTCCTCTGCCTCACTCCTGCAGTACCATCCATTAGGGTTGCTCCCACCGCAGCCTTACCTCCACGACGCCGGAGCCGGGGACGGAGGCTCGCATCCGTGTGGGATGCCCAGTGCCCCCCACAGCTGGCTTGCTGGGCGAGTGCAGGATGGCTGGCTGGTGGGGAGGGGGGCTTGGCTCTCCCAGAGCAGGACCAGCCCCTGGTAAAAGCCTTCAAATGCTCTACAAACACCGCACGCCTCTGACAGTTACACGGTGGCAAAGGCTGGGAAGAAGAGGGGAAACTTTGGGCCAGGTTCCCAAGTGAAGGAACTTAACGCCGTAAACTGAAGATAACTTCTTGCCTGGAGTTATTGTGGGATTACAGTAGAGTCATTTGTATGAGCATCCTCCCCGCCGTGCCCTGGCATTACTATTCACTGCTGTTTGTAGTTCTGAGAAACATTTGCACTTGTCACATTTGCTCCGAGTGTAAATTGTATTAATGAGAGCGCTAACGAGCACAATTTACTCAGTCATTTTGTGTTCCGGACACACAGCACTGTTAGTTTTTGTGCTTACATGGGCAAAACCTCCTGAAGATGCTCCATGGAAATATTTGTTTTACAACTTACCTCCCTCACCATTAAAGTCCCTTCCCTTGAAATATTGCTAAACGTATCTGCATGGGAAGTCTCTAGCCCGTGGGTTGTCACCATTCCCAGGTTGTACGGCTCATTGCTTCCAGGAATTCCTGTTGGTCTGAGGACAGAACGGAAAAGCATTAATGATGAATATTTCCTTTGCTAAACTAGATGAAAAATCCTCTAATACAGTACTATTTCAGTAAGGGTAAGGCTTTATATCTCACAGGAAGAAAAATTAGAAAATATATCCACTTAAATGTATAGGGAAATTATTTATGTTGTCACAAATACAGCAGCAGGGTCAGGTTGATACACCACAGATAGAGCACGGAGACCAAAGAGAAGGGCCTTTCTCGTCCCAAGGTGCCCTGAGAGGAGCACTGCCAAACAGGTGATGAGGAGTTGCAGTCCCGCTCATCATTTTTTCTACTTAAGAAAATTAAAAAAAAAAAAAAAAAATTCACTCCCTTTATTCCCCATCTCAACCCCTGAAAAGGGGACAGTGCATCAGAGCATCCGATGACAAAAGACAACAAGGGAGGGGATAGGGTTTGGAGGAGGTGCAGGCAGGAGTACAGGTTATGTCCTGTAGCTCTCTGCTGTTTTCCAGGTGAAAATGTAGCCCTAACCCATGATTTTGCCTTGAGTTTATTTCTGTGCTCCTATGTCAAGAAAGAGACTGGAATTTTTTCTCAAATACATTAAATATTAGGACTGCCCGAGAGTGGATGTCGCAGGTGGTGAGGAGCCACCGTTACTTTATTATTACGTTCTTAGCAGACCAGCTGCTTAAATATAATTCCAAGGAATCCAAAAGCAAATGACAAAGTGCCTGTGGATTACCCAGCCCTGCCTGTGCGCCAGAAAAACGTCAATGGTGGTTATGAAGATGTTCCTGATGAGACCTGTTACTTTGCATTTAAAAGCCGCACAGACTGGTTGCTTTCCATCAATATGGAGTAATTCACTCTTTAACACGTCATCCCCATGCACACCAACCTGTCAATGCCCAGAGGCTCACAAGGGAGCCTGGCAATGTGAAAAGCCAGAACAAGCCTGCATTAATCATAGGGGGTTACTGGTCCAACGCGAGATGTGAGCCCCAGGGACCCCGAGGTGGGACTGGCTCGATGACGGGTCCTTGCCTGCATCGTACCAAACGTACGACTGGACAGGCATCACCAAAGCACTCCAAACAACAGCGTGCCATACTTCTGCCGTACCTTTCACATGAGGGCTCGCACCTCCTTCCTACCATTAGTGTTTCAACACCGCCAAAGGATGGGAAAATGACACAATTATTCCAGGTTTAGAAATAAGAAACCAGAGGCAAAGGAGGGTGCGTTAATTTTAAGACCGTACAGCGAGTGAATGAATGGCTGTGGTAGCCCCAAGGTCCCAAATTTCATTGTCACCCTGCAAGAAATCCCTGGACAATAAGCAAGAGCTGGCTTGTACGGCCCAGAGAAGAGGGAGGTGAAGGGAGTCATCATAGTCTTCAGATGTAGAAAAGGTATCTGTAGAGATGGTAGGAGTAAACGGTTCCTCCTGTCCACTGGGACACAAAGCTTGGGCTTGTCCCACAGCAGGAGAGACCTGGACAGAGGTGGAATGAAGAGCAGCCCAGTGCTCAGGGAGGATGCCCAGGGAAGTTTAAAATTGGATTATACAAAGGTCACTCAGAAGGTGCAGGGGAAGAAGAGATGATCTCTCTCGGCCCCATTTTCTAATGGAAAAACACTGAACATAGGAAAAACAAAGCTTTGATAGAAAAACGCCCAACTACATCTGGTCTGAACTTGAGTTAAGGTTCCTTCTGTGAAATAAGGGTGTAAAGCCAAGCATTCGCTTTCTTTTTCCCCAGACACACAGCAGCACAGCCATGCCCGCAGATACCCATGAAGGCTTAGACAGGGACAGAGCTCCTGCCACCTCACTGTGACACCAAGGCTTTGCACCTCAAGGTTCAGTCTCGGGGGCACGTTCATGGACGGGACGTTACGGAGCAAGCAGCATTCGGCTGGCAGTGGGTTTGGGGCATCCATCTCACCGCCATGCCTGTCGTCCGACACATCTGACTGCAAAGCATTCAGTGAGATATGTTACCCACTGAAAAGTGCTGTGTCAAACACAAGGTGTTTGGTGGAAGGATGTCAGCACAGATTAACCACTCCTGATTAAACTCCCCCTTCTGCGAGCAGCCTGAGGCCGCTTCTTGCACGCGTGACTGCCCATCCAACTGCTGCGTATTCATAGCCATCCCTCCATCTCCTGACTTTCTCCAACAAATTCCAAGAGCTCTGATTTTTCTTCTTCTGCTGGAAGGAAGCTCCAACCCAGGAGCTTGGCACCCTGCATAACATGGACCCCCCGCGTCTCCTTCCCACCCGGAGGGCTTCCCTGCCGCTCCACACCCCACCACGATGAAGCCAGGTACACCTGTATCGACTAATAATTCATTTAGCAGGAAGAATGGAAATGAACTGATTAAAATGCAAATAATCCCCTAAAGCCTTCCCACAACTCCTCTGCGAATTCAAAGGGGCAGGAGGCAGACCCCACTGCCAGGCGGAGAGCCCCAGAAACGCCCCCGCAATGCTAGTGCTGCAAAGCACCGGGTAGGGAGCCTGGGTAGGGATGCTCCACGAGCTCACTCTGCATGATGACAGCTGTTTTCTGTGTGTTGAAGCTATGCTGCCCTCCTCCCTCACCTAGAGATATTCAAAAGTACCAGTGTCCCATGATTTATAATGGGGACGCAATAGTATAGTCTGCTGACTTTTTAGTTTCAAGGTTTTAGCCCACCACGTTTTGCTGCCTGCACAGTGACTGAGCCAAGGACAAAAATCAAAGACAAAGATTCGGGATTATTATCCTGGCTCTAACAGTTGGCACTGGGGAGGCCACCAAGTACTGTGCTTCTGCATGGCTTGATTTGGGGCAAGACCAGGCTCAAGAGCAGGCAGAGTAGAGCTTTAACACGCCAACCCTGTGGGCAGGACCCAAGGTGTGGATGAAGTCAGGCCAAAAAACCGCCTTGCTCGTCAGCAGGAACAGGTCCATCAGCTTGGAGTCCAAGTTCACTGAATGTGCAGTGGAAATAATTCAGTTTTTCCCACTAAATATCTCTAGTTTGGACCAGGAAAAAGACCCATCGGAGTAAATTATCCCTTGCAACCATGTCGCCGTTCCCAGTGCCAGCCACCAAACACGGACGCGCTTTGGACACGTCCCGCATCACAGCTACGGCTCCTCCAGACCATGACACACAGCGCTTTCATGGTTTGCCCCCCAAAAGAAAGTGCTTCTTACATAAGCCGTGGGATGTCACTGACAGGCACGGTCCCATCATGCGTCTCGTTTTCCCCGTCCTCCTCCTCCTCCTCGCTGCTTTCCGACTCCTCGCTGGAGGAGGAGTAGTCCGTCACCTTCTTCAGGGGCCGATTGGTTTCTTCGATGCGCAGCTCCCTCAACTCTTTGGCTAAGGCCGTCAGATCCTAAAGGGGATGGGGGCGAGAAAACAAGAAAGCGATGGTGATTATATTTAAAGCGAGGAGACTGTCACATACATCTCTTCAAAAGCCAATGCTAACAGCACGAGCAACAAGAAATAGCTTTACAGAGTCGTTACAAACATGAGACGAACATAAGACAATGTTTGTAGCATGTAGCATTTATTAAACAAAACAAAACTGATTTACGCTCACTGAAAAATCAATAGCCAACTTCTTCTTTTTCTGTTTGGAACGTGTATGTGCATATATATACACACACTTATATGTATATACACGACAAAATTATATTTGTTGGAAAAGGTGAAGTTCAGTCACCATCATAGTAAACTGGAAAACAACGTCATTTCAAAGATTGGCTCGGAGAATTTCTCCTGCAGGGCTTTCTCTTCTTTCAAACTTCTCAAAGAGACCCCGTAATTGTATTTATTCTGTAATAAATGCATCTGGGAAGGAAGCAATGACAGCATCTCCCATGGAGTGGTGCAATCCCCACGTCAAGAGCTGCTTCCGTGGTGAGTCTCCGCCGTCGGGCGGCTGCCGAGGAGGAGCACGAGGAGAAGCGCCCAGCTCAGCCAGACTTTGGAGTCACAGCTCTGAGTCAGCCACACGATCACAAAAAAAAAAAAAAAAAAAAAAAAAAAATCCCTCAGCGGGACCCATTAAGCACTCTATGTGAAATGTGGCAGCCTACAAGCTAAGGGCAAAAAAAAAAAAAAAAAAGCCTTGAAACAAGAAAAAAAGATAGGAGCAGTCCCAAAGCCTAGTAATAATTTTTCAGTTTACCATGACTTTGATGAGGCCTCAGACCCGACAGTCATATAAAATAGACACTGCTATTTCAAAACAAGGAACATGGCAGGCACCGTGTAGAAAAGAGACTTGTTGTTATCTTACATGCTTTTATAGCAATGCAGGGGGAAGCAGTAGGGCAGAAAAGCATGAGAGCTCGAATTAGAATGGGTTAGAGAACTCTGTTGCACAAGACATGCACATGACGAACAAAGCATCGCAATTGTCAGTCTTACCATTTCTCCCTATATTAGTGACCGAGGTAGGCATCAGTGCATTCGGTCAGAGATAAAGGATTAGGGAGAAAGAAACTTAAATTCCACAATTGTCTTACGGCCATACTCTCATTTACTGCATTTCCAGTTTACCGTTCCAGCAGGGCGACTATGGCAATATTAATTACGGTTGCAAAGGGAGCTCTTAAAATCTATCCCGTCGACACGTGAAGAGAACGATGGAAAACTTCTATGGCTGAGATGCAAACCCAGTTTATATTTTTAATCGTGAAGCAGGAATATTTTGCAAGCAATTTGTAATTCGGTTATTGGGACCCACACCTCCCGGCGGGCTCCCATGGGTGGACAGCCGCACATTCTGCTCCCAGGTCTGCCCTGCCCGGCCTCTGACGTAGAGCAGAGGCTCCCATGGACACCAGAGGGCTTTGCATCAGACTGTAAATATCAGCTTTCCAAAAAAAAAGCTAGTTTTTTAACAAAAGAATCAATCCCTGCTTCCCAGCAGGTACCTCTGATGGGTACTACATATCCCTCCCCAAATCCAAAGGCTCTCCGTACCTTTAAAGAAAGGTTCTTTATCATGGTTAAAGAGAGAATGTGGTATTACAAGAGTTTATTTTCAACGACAACATATTTGGGATTGAAATGCAGTCAAATCTGCAGTCATGACAACAAATTATTTTAATTAGTGCTGCAGCAGCTTCTATGATATGATTGTTTCTTTTCCTAAGTAAGACTCAATGAAAATTTGAACAGCTTAACAATGCTTTCCATTTAGAGTATAAAATATACTCTTTATTGAGCACTTGCCTTTGAGTTGGATTAGAGCTTTCTCAACTTTAAAAAGGGCTTTAGGACTGCGTAAGAGCCTCTTAAAATTGCAGCTGAAATTCCTGCAGTGCAGGACTAGCACTAAACCCTTCTCTATCATAGCGAGGGACCGTGAAAATTACTTCTTTTTTGCACCTTCCATTTCTAACGTGCTTCAAGGCACCCTATCAGCCTTCTTTGGTCATCACTAGAAGATAGTCAAGTATTTTAAAAATCAGCTTAATTAGTTTTTAGTAACTAATTTGGAAGTTATAACAGTCATAATGATCCCAGACAATATCATCAGATAACTCGTATTTCCTAGTTAAAGCTTTGCCTCGGGATGGTTAATTCTTTGATGTTATCATTTTGTCTAAGTAACGAGCACTTTGTAGGATTAAACGGCCTCACTGAGTTGCTCTTGGACCAAAAACAATCTGACAACTAGAAAGAAAGTGCTCTGTAGTTCCACGTGTGTTTGAAATGTTATTACCGAGGGTGACATAATACATAAGTTAGCAGTATCGCTGCTTTTTAATTACTTTTAATTACAAAGACTTCTTGATATTTAATATTTGCTGGAATCAAGTCGCATTGGTTTCCAAAATCACATAGCTCATTGAACTTGAATTCAGCACACACACGCTGCCTCTATTTAGACACTGATTTATGTGCTTTATTCTTAACAAAAGCACCTCATTAAACAAAACGCATTGCTCATGTTTTATCTGAGAGTACAAGTTAACTACCCAGCACATCTTCCTTCTTTCGTATCTTCTATTTTTAGAGGAAAGAGGCTGCAGGAGAGGCTGCCGATACTGGTGCTTTCCCTTACAGCCCCGCAGTTACCAGTATGAACAGTGTGTGCATAGCAATGCATGTGTGAGGCAAGTTAAATGCTAAATCAGGAATGTTTGGTCTCTTCCCATGAACATTTAAACATTCACCACCACCAGAAGCACACACTTTAAAAATATTATCCTATGATGAAAAAGGGGTAATTCAGGACTTATATTTTTAAGAGGATGGATGCAGACTAGCATTGCCCATCAACATCCAAGACGGCTCCGTTGACTCTGGCTTTACAGCTGATGGTCTGGTCCGTGAGAATGAATTACCCATTGTATTCCACTACTCTGTTTTCCTTTATTTGCCAAGCACCTTCGTTCAAATTAGGCTTAAAACGCATTTCAAATAGCGCTCGATGGCCCCACTGAAATCAGTGGGTGGCTGGGGGCTGCAGCTGAGAGCAGAATGTGGTGAGCGGTGCAGGCTGCCTGGACCACCTCCACCGGCACGAGAAACCTCCGCTCTCGCTCCTTCTCTTTCAAGTACGCCGAACAACGGCAGCACCCTTTGCTCCGCGCGTGAAAGTTGGGGTGCTTCTTGCCACAGCCTCCATGCAAGTGGTCTGGCCAGCGGGTTTCAGGCAGCCCACGGCTGAGCAGAACACACCGGCAGCGCCGCTCCCCTCCCCGCGGGCAGGCTCCCTACGCCGAAACGCAATCGTTCGGTCTCCCATCTGACCCAAGATTGTATCGCCACCTTTTTCAATGTCAGCACCAAGAAAACGCGGTTCGGTATTAAGCACTAACTAGTCAACCTTGCATAGGCATGACCCACTGAGAAAAGATATCACTAACCTCATCTATAGCTTTCTTATAGCTCTGTGGGTAAAGGAAGAATAATCAGCATCAGAGGAAACAGATCGGGACAGGAAAAAGCCAGAGGAAGGGCAAGCAGGTTAGAAATAAAATTAGAATTGTTAGCTCAACGCTGTGGAGTGTAGAGAAAAAAACCAACATCAACAAAACATTAATACACATTAAAAAAAGAGAAGCAATGGAAATTCATTTTGTCATTAGGCTGACTCTGCAGTTTTAAAATACAAATGTCAACAGCATTAAACCAGGAGGAAACACTTCGGATGAGATTTTGCTCAGAATAATAAAACGGGAGTGTACAGAAACCACTACCGGGTTTGGTTTTAAGCTGTGAAGGCTGTCGGGGGCCAGTCGCCCAGCCTTCCCGAGCAGAGCATCCCTCCGCCGGGCTGCTGCGGGGGGACATGCAGCACGGAACACAACAATGTGCCATTGGCAACCACCGCGCCCAAGCTAGCAAAGCCCTTAAGCATCTGCTTCACGTGAAAACACAGGCTTAAGTGCTTTCCCCTAGACTTGGGCTCCTGATAAAAACTCATGCACTCTCTTAAGCATTCAAATCTCCCACAGGTTCTTGCCATACCGCCGCTTTCCAGTCTCTCTGCTGGAGGAGCAATGGTACTAGCCACTTTTTTGGGGTCCCCGCGGTTGTGCTACTGCACCGAAGGGAAACGTGGCCAAGTCGGCTGACAACGTTCCCACGGGAAATAATTTAAGACTCACAGCGGGTCGGCTCGGTCGCGTCACGTCCCTGTTGTCTTCCTGCTTTACCTTGGCGGGCTCGTGGGAGAGCACAGGGGACCCTTCGGGCTTGGCGTTCCCTGGGTGAAAGGCAAGCAGAGAGAGTGGGAATTAAAACATTGCTGAAGGCCGTGGCTGCATCCCATCGCCTGGACGGGTGGGCGTGGGGGACTTCATCGTCCTCCCCCTTGCGCCAGGGCACTGGCAGCCCCTTCTCCAGCTATTTGCCCGTGAAGTGTAGGAAGACGGTGGTGAAAGCAGACAAGGACGTCCCAGACTCAGGACTGGGTGCCCTGTAAATAGGTAATTTTTGTCCAACTAATAAATTCCACTACATTTTTCTTTTGTTGTCTCGAAAAAACCTCCTGCTCCTCTCTACTTGACTATATGGAGTGTCCCTCCATAGAGCGACAGAAACCATAATCCAGCGCAGCCTCCTCTGACAGCCTTCTCGCAGTGTGACTGCCCTTTTTTCTACTAAAGAAACAAATTCACTCCGCAAAAGAGCAGGGCATGTGATAAATTAAAAGCTCTGCAGCATCTGACATTGCTAGGACATTATTTGTCACAGGATTCCTCATTAGTAAAAAACAAAACCAAACCAAAAAGGACAATTGGCGATAAACTGCTTTTATTGACTACCTAGAGAAGTGATGATTTCAACAACAGACACGTCATCTTACAGCCAAGTCATAAAAAATTCAAAGGATGGAGGCAGCATTTGTTTTAATGCACTTCAGCCTTGGGGATTTATACTGCGGGGCTGTGCCAGAAATGCAGATGTATGGGCTGTATGTGCTTTAGCAACTCCTACTGCGATTAAACAGGGGAATGGAATATCTTTAAGAGTGGCTCTAAGATGAGAGGAAACAATCCGGCTAGGAACATAAACCCAGTGTAAGCACAGCTGCCTGGTGCAAGCATTTTAGAGAAAGCTTCTTATGGGCTAATTCACTCCTCTGCTCCCATCGCAGGCTTTGCACGAAGATGAAGCTCAAAAAAAAAGAAAAAAGAGATACCCACGCAAAGTGAAACACCATCCCAAAGAAACCATCACAAGAAGTGAGCTTGGGCCAATGAAGATAGGAAGCATGCTGGTATTCTTTTTTTTTTTTTACCCTACAGCATAACCCCCATCTCCTTTTGTATAAGTTACTTGGCACTGCGATGCTTCAGTAGAGTGCAGGAGCAGCACATGCTGCCGTGGGCATCCTACATCAGCATCCAGGCAGAAGGGAGTGTTGGCATCTCTGTTTGCAAGGAGGCCAGCTGGTCCCAGAAGTACATCAGAAATGACGAATCCTTTGATTTTTTTAATTTTTTAAAAAACATACATGAGACCACAGACCTTTTGCCCTTCCTGCTTATCAAACAAGCCTCAGAAAGCACGCCCGGTGCTACGGGATGTTTTCAAGAACCTCACCTCTGACTCTGTTGCGCTCACTGGAGCCAGCCTGGGAGCCGGGCTGGGACCCGCCCTGGGAGCTGGGCTGGGAGCTGGGAGTGCTGGAGCTGGAGGAGCTGCCGCTGCTGGTCCTCTGCAGCGGGCTCTCCACGATGGGCTCCGTCCTCCTCAGGTCCGGGTTGCTGTGGGAGCACAAAACAGAGGGGCACTGTCAGATGGTGCTGCATGGACCTCAGATCCTTCCCACGCTGACAGGGACAGTTGGAAGGTGAGGAGATACCTCCTCTGCTGGAGAAGACCAGGCTGAGGTCTTCTCTTCTGAAGCTACTGAGCCTGCAAGCCCCACTGAAACCCATGGGAGCTGAATTAGGCACTCAACATCTTTATGGAGGCGGACGACAACCATGATGAAAAATTGGCTGGAGCAGCTTTCTACTCTTATTTTGCCAAATTCAGCAAAAATTAAAAAAATTCTTTGCTCACAACTCCCCTTCAGCCTGTAGCTGTGCAATGCTGGAGTTATCTGAATTAACCACCAATATTCATCATAAAAGCAGGAATTTGCAAATCGCTGCTAGACAGAGAAAGAAATATTTCAGCAAAGACAGGATCTCAAGTTTGCAACAAGGCTGCAGATCACTTTTGCCACTTCCCAATTTTCATGGCTTCACTTTAAACTTGCATAAGACATCCACTTTTCTTCCTTGATTTCTTTCACCCTTGTGAACATACATAAATCTAGAATAAAAAGCGTCCTTGATACACAAAGAGTGACTCAGAGTATCAGATGCCTTTAGGAAATTAATTCTTATTTGGCACTGAAACGACATCAGAAGACATGTTCAACGCAGAGTTACGCAATTTGGTTTTATACAATATTCCTGTTAAGTGATCTTATTATTCAAAGTCCCATTAAAAATGTACAGAAAGCTTTCTCCATTGAATCCAATTAGGACCCCGCGTACATAAAAATGATGCGGCAATACTGCCACATGACATAACGCAATTGCAATTGGCGGGTGTGCACACGAAGTGCGAGGTGTGTGGAGGGTGCACGCCACGTCCCTCGGAGAACAACCACAACGGTGCCAATTGCGCAAAGGCCCTTTGCCAAAACGAGGGCGTTGGCAGAATCGTCTGGACACTACTCAGCATGGATGTTATATAAAATCACTGCTTAGTGTTATCTTGCACTGACACAGGTGGGTATTAAAATGATGAGAGCAAGACGGTAACTTTCTGTGTCCAAGGAAATATCCCCTCATTTGTTACAATAGGGTAACAAATAAAAGAAAGCCTATTTTAATAATATTTACATTTATGCATGCGAGGAATCAAGAACCAATAGGACAGGCGGTTAAAAAGTGAAACTGGAGAAAAGCTACATTACTGTGAGAGAAATGAAATGGGAAACTATTTCACTGAATACTTAGTTTAATGGACATGGTAGCATCCTAATCACTTCCAATTTTCATCAAACTGAAGGCCTCCAGCTCATGCTGTACATGTCCTTAGCTAAATTAATTCATGGAATGTATCTGAATAAAATAATACTAATGTATTTACCTGTACCAACCAGGACTGGGACCGGGAGGCTGAAGGAAGCGCTGGGCAACCTTCAGTGAATCCCACAGACTCCTATTATCCTTTTTACTTTCAATACTATCACTTACTAGGACCATGCAGCCCAATACTCCTCTGCATTTTAAATCATCCTTCAAGCAACAGCTAATTAAAAGAACAATATTTTCAGGAATTCAAAATGCTTCAGCCTTGAGCAATAAAGAGGAACCAACCACGATATGCGTGGTTTTTGTCTAATGTAAAAACCACCACCAAAAGAGATTCCTCCTCCTTCCGCTACCCCTGCCAGCCACTCCAAGCTGCTGCCCGCTGTACCCGAGTTTGCTGATGCATGGCTGGGGCACTGAGCTGGAAAGAAAGGCGTATGCTGAAAACTGGTGACAGCACATGGCCACGAACATCCCAGTGTTCGCTCTTGACCTCACCCTAACAGGACAAGGCAGGAAGAAGAAACCAAGGAGCTCCATCACGCAAGGCTATGTGGAACACATATTTACCCTGAGGACTCGCTTGTCTGAGGTCTAGATCTGCCCACGATGCTCTGCAAACCAGAGGCAAGCTCTCGCATGACTAAGCCACATTTTTTCCATCCGGCTCTGTGCAGAGCTTCTCAACTTCCCTGCTTGTTTTAAACATGCCCAGGGATAGCTCTGGCACGGCAGACGTCAGATGCGGTGCAGCATCCTTCCTCGGGGTGCTACGAGCACACCGTGCACACCACAGTGCTGGAGACCTCGATCTGGCTAAGCTGAAGGCCCTAGTCTTAGGAAGCTGAAAGGAATCCTTGATCTACATCTCCTTGATCTACATCTAGGGAAGATCTCACCAAGCTGTATCAGTGTCTGTCCCCCGGCACATTCCTTGGTCATTATCTGTGAAAAGCTGCTCTAACAGTAGGAAACGTATGGTATGTACCACTGAGATCTCCCCACTGGCCTATATGGATCCCCTTACATGCAAGAGGTGACACTGGGAGAACCAGAACCTAATTCCAATAAAGGGAGCGCCCAAATTCCCATTTGACCCCACAGCAGCAGATGCAGCATCCACCTCCAAACCCTGCCATGCCCAGGAACGTATTATTCAGCCCTGGGAGCAAAACCTCCCAGGGATCCAAGCACTCGTGGCCTTTGCTGTTGTTACAAAATACTAACGAATGCAAAACTAGTTCATCCCAGCAACAAGAGAAGCACTGCAAATCTCGCGTTGTTACCAGCGAGCAAAAGCAGGGCTGAACCCCAGCCCGTGTTCAGGCTCCCCGGCTGGGCGATGCCAGGAGCAGCGCAGGCAGTAGCACGCTGGGATCACTCCTGCCCGTCCCCCTCGGTGTCCGTACCTTGCCCGAATGGGCTGGGAGCCCAGCCGGGGCCCCAGGGCGCTGCCGTTCCCTGGGGAGTTCTTCCTCGCCAGAGCAGGGGATATGGAAGTGGTTCGTTGAGGCACCTGGAAAGGAATGGAGATACCCTCTGTCACCGAGCCGGCCCCACCACGTCAGGCGGCCGTTGACACATCTCAGAGATCACCCTTCAGCGCTGCCGTAAGGCTTGATTTACAACTGGCTTCCCGTTGAGAGATACGCAATATTTATAGCAATTATAAAACACACAGCTCTCGGCTTTTAGAAGGAATCACCGGAGCGTGAGACAGAAACGAGCTGCAAAGGTGCGGTCAGGGATGCTCCCGGCAGAGGAGCCCCGAGCAGCACACAGAGCAGCCCAGCTACCGTCAAACAGGGCATTTGCTTTTTCAAAAGCTGAATGTACGCACACACATATATACAATCTAAATCCAATAAACCCCAGAAAAGTAATTTATAAGGTAAGATTCAGACTGAAGTGCATTTCAGCAGCCACGGTGGAGCTTTTAGCATCCCTAGTTCAGATACAACATGCACCAGCAGAGAGAACGTGTTGACTGGTGGACAAACAAGAGGATTGACAGCGGAAAGATCCAGACTGAACCACCTAACACTCGCAATCAAACCCCATGACCTTTGTTGAGCTTCAGATGCCGCTGCCAAAACCCCGCTGCCAGCAGGACGGCTCACCACCAACACTGCCAACAGAAACCCAAAGCCAACCGCAGCCTACGGGTGCTACGGCAGGCAACCCCGGAGCCCTGCCTCGTCCCGTGGGAGCACGGGCATCGCCGCGTGGCCGCGGGCACGGTGGTCTCATCCCCTGGCAGCGCAGGCTGACATGGAAAGGCACGACGATACTCACCGTGCAATACCTTGCACCAGATAACAGAGAGGCCAAGGGCTTGGCGGGATTAGCAAAAAAAGGATTAGGCTTTTTTTTTTTTTTTTTTTTTTTGAGAATAAACACACAGTTATGTTAGGCAAGATAAAAAGATTTAGACAGCGAGCTTTATATTCTGCGGCATTGCTAGCTACAGCTTTTGTCTCATTAAAAAGCAATCTCCCCTCCGGGTAGGGTACTCTGCAGTCGGGACTTGGGGATTTTTTTTACCTTCCTCTGAAGCATCCAGCCGTAAGCACTGGCAGAAACAAGACCCCAGACCACAGAGACAGCTGGCCCTGCCTCACGGGGCAGTCCTTTCATTCCCGCTTACAAACACATCAAACCCACTTCGGGCAGTAAAATGTGAAGTCAGACTCCCCGTGGGTATTACTGCCGACAGGATGGCCTTAAATGTGATCTGCTGGAGACCCCTTCCACAGCTCACGTTCCCTCAGTCGAGGGGTAAAATATTCCACAGGGCTGGAAAACAGCTTTTTTCCAAGGAGCAGGTGCTGTGGACTCACCGCGTAGCACATTACTGCAGTTAAGAGATGCCCTTCTCAAAGGACTCAAGGCAAAAGCCAGCCTTCAATTGCAAGGGGTTTCTCAAAATTGGGTTAAAATCAGGCAGCCACCCTTCTGCACTACTGAGGAGCGAAGCACACGAACAACTCCAGGAGCTGTTGGCTTGCTTTTCCTCCTAATTAAGCACCAATGTCTCTTATCACTTGGTGGTAGCAGAAATAGGAGTATCATTAACATATGTGACATGCCACCGTAGATCCCTTGCACAGGGAGGCTTACCTCGTAGCTGATATTTTGCTCTTAAAAAGGCAAGTCACTTACTTTGTTAATACATAGAAATACTGCCTCTCAATCAGGGACAAACACTGCCTCGCTGTCACTAATCAATTTGTAATCATTTTTTCTCTGTAAAAATCCTCCCAGGCTGAGCGCTGATTCACTGTAAGAGGAACTTTAATGGCCATGTGCTAATTTTTCCAAAATGAAGGTGTATAAACAATGCGATCGAAATACTGGTCCAGAAGAGTCTTAATTAAAGAGGTACTGCCAGACGCTGCCAAAATGTCAATGAAGGTATAAAGCTGCTGGAGCCTTTACAAGTCTTCCATCAAATATTGATTGCAACTGGAGGCACGGCACCGGACAAAAAAGGACCCGTCTTATTGAGTATGACAAATTTTATGTTCCTATAATTCTATTTAAACAGAAGGTTGTTTTTTATCCTAGGGAGACGAGATATTAATTTATTTTGGCCTCTGTCCAGGCTCGAGAACTTTCTTTGCTGGAGCGCAGCACTATTTTGCAGCGCTGCGTGTGCACCCAAGAGCAGCTCCCGGCATCTTGTGCAAAACCTGCCTCGGGAATTGCAGCCCCCGGGCAGGTCGGTACCCGCCGCAGAGCCACGGGGATGGGCTCAGTCCTGCCCACTCTGCTTTGCTGGAGGTGCTGAGCACAGCACCGTCCCGTGGGGACTTAGCTCCGGGATTGCGTCTTTGACGTGCTGAAAGCGAGGAGCGATAGTGTTACCTTTGGTGGAATGTCTTCCTCCTGCCGTAACCAAGAACTTCGGTCAAACTTTTCAATGCGAGGGGGCAGAGGAGGGTTTTCTGAGGTGGGGTCCGAGTTCTGCCTTGGCATCTCAGTGCGGTGAGAGGTCACCGTCAGAGCCTCCTGAAACCCAGCCAGTCCCTTTGCAGGCTGTTCATGCAGTGACTGAGAGCCAGACAAGGAGCTTCCTTGGGATTTCACAGTGACCAGATGTGGAATCTAAGCACCAAGTCAAAACAGAACTATCAGTACAAAATGGAAAAAAAAAAAAGGAATTAAAAAAAAAATTATTTAAAAATTTGATTTAAAAAAAAAATTTGATTAGCACTTTGGATGCACTAAAAAGCCCCCTCGATTTGAGATCAGCACTGCCTTGGTTTCAGGAACTTCTGACTTATATTGCTTCAACGCAAGAGCTATTAAAAATCACGCTTGCACGGCTCAGCCTTTCAAAATCAGGCAATATCACGCTTCAGTCCTGACCGCTCCTGCGTGCACACGGTGACGCGGCTCGTACCGACAGCCCCGCGCCGTTCTGTGGGTACCACCCCAGGAGCAGGGGCCGGCTGCTCCCTCCTGCCAGCTCCCGCACACACCGTGCCCGCCCCAGGCTCTGCCTGCCGCTGGCCGAATTTCCAGCTCCTACGCCTGCACCTCTAAGGTTGTGCTCATGAGGTTTGGCATGGATTTTCCTTGTTAAAAATGAAAAAAAGAAGGAAACGATAATAAATAATAATTAATAAAAAAAATTGTCAGGAATTCTGAGGCATAGATGGCTTAAAAAAAAAGTCTTGAGGCATGAGTTTCTATAGGTCTAAGGTAGCTCCTAGCCCATGGATCAGCCCTATAGATCTAAGGGTCACGAGTGAAAGGAGTGCTGACATCTGTTTTGGGAAATCTGAGAAATTCATAAAGTTAGAGTTTGTGAAATCAGAGCTTCTTCCCAGGACCATGTGAAGCTGCACTTCTTTGATACAGCGGGGTTAGAACTTTTATTTGACATTCCTACATACATGTCTACATACAGATGTACATGTATTGTGTATATGTATATGCATGCATACATTCACATGGGTCTCTGGGTTTCAAACAACCTTTTCATTAGTTTCTTATTGCCAAACAAAAGTCTTTGTAGCTGTTGACAATATAGGTTGTCAAAAAGGTCACTGAAAAGTATTTGGTCAATCAGAGAGATTACAGTGAAGTGGGGTTTTACCCACTTCCCAACATATATAGACCATGTACACTGGGGAAAAAAGAGCTGTATGTTTAAGGGCCTTCCTGCACGTATTTTGTTTAAAGCTGGCATTGTATTGCTGACCTACAGCATACCACACGTGGATGGCACTTAGTTGGCACATTTTCCCACAGAAAGCCCATGTGGACATGGAGCAAAGGCTTTGTACTTCCCTCTGAAATCCCCGCAGGAGTCTGCGGAAGCACTTCCAGGGGCTGGACCAGAGCCAGCACCGATACTCGGTGCAGAGCTTTCGGTGGCAGAGTACTTACAGACCTCGTGGCTGGGAGGAATTTTAAGATGGTCATGGTGATCTATGCCCTCTCCAGATGTGTTTGTGACTGATGTCAACTCAATGGAAAACCAAAACAAAACCTTGAAAGCGGCAAAGAAAGCAAAAGCTCTTTCTGATGATCCTCAGCATCAAAGCGTCCTGGGTCTTTTGTACCAGGCGCTGTGGTTTTTTTTAGTCCTTTATATAAACCAGATCCAAAGAGGAACAGAGCAACTGCTGCACTGGACCAGACCAGCGGTTCCTCTCGGTCCTCCAGCTTGTTTCTGGCAGTAACCAGTACGTGATGCTTCAAAGGAAGGTATAAACCAGCGTGATGTTTCTAACACATGGAGGTGACAAGAGGAATCCACTCATGAATGTAGATGCTGCTCACAAATATGCTTAAGGCTGAGAAACCAGGGAGCAAGACGCTATTTCCCTCTAATCCGCTCTTTTTCTTGTTACCTTACCAGCACCCCCAGCATCCTGGCTCCGGTAGGTGAGCCGGCCGGGGGAAGCACCGTTACCTGCGGGTCCACGGGTCGGAGCAGGGGTGGGGTCCGGGCCGGCTGCACACCACTAATGCTGAAAGACTCCGAGCGAGGAGGCAGGTTGGGGTCAGAAATTCTGTTGGCCACCTTATGGGGCATGGCCGGCGAGCTCTGGCGGTTGAGCCGGGAGCGCTCCTCCACCTGTGGCGAGATGGGGAGAGCGGGTGAGTGCCCCATAAAAAGCCATTTCCAACTGAAAACCAAGGTATGCAAATATATGTAGGAAGCTCTCTTCTCTTTAAGTATATCATACATATTGTATGATCGTGGAATCCAAGTTACCCAGCGGATTTTGCAATAAATGCATTTTAAAGACACCAAAAGGACTATTTGTATTTATGTGCATAATTCATTTCTGAATATGAAATGGAAAAATAAAGAAAAGGCAACATGCCTCAGAGAGGTGTTTTTAGAAGATGGCTCCTGAGAAGCTCTTGCTTCTTCTCAAATGTATCTTTAAGCAAGGGGACCCTTTTCCTTCACTACTATAAACACCACGAGGAGTGCTTTTGTTTGATCTGAATAAAAGAATAAACATGGCAGCCAGAAAATGGCTGGCTTTGACCTAGATTTAGTGAGTTTGGCACCTTGTCATGTATGGAAGGGGAAAAACCTCTGTTACTGGTAGAGAAATAAACCCAAAGCCCAGTGCTTTCAGTTACTCTTGATGGAAATACAGTGGTTTCAGCTAACCCAGACATACGTGCAATCTGGGTGCTCCTGCAGTTAGACTGTATGCACTGATATTCATGCAGCATATGCTATGCAGAATTTTTGATATCTTGAGATCTGACGTATATTTTCATTTACGTATCACTAATGTGTTAAATACACTTAGCATGTCTTGATTCTACCATATACAATGTCATGTTAAAAGGCAATCTTGAAAACAGGTTTGCTTGGAAAGAACCACAGCTCTTCTTTAAGTAAATACTCCTGAAACAAAAGAGCCATTACATTAATAAAAATGAACCTTTTCCTCTTTCAGATACTGAGCAGGAGTCCAAGTAAAATTTAAGTAAGAGATTTGTGTTACGGACTCTTTCCTTTCTAGCTCATGAGGGACCACCCGGGCCACTGCTGTGTCCCAAGAGGTTGTCACAACTTCCCCTGGCGCTGCCCACTGGCTAGCAGAGGCCGTGCAGAGCTCAGTTCAGCGATGCCCACAGGAGCGGACGCAAGGATGGGAAGGAGAACTCCCTCTGAAGAAGGGAGCAGCAGCACGAGCGCTGGTTCGCAGGCTCGGTCCAGTACATCTCCTTATCAGCCCAGCCGCGGCACAAACGACAGCAGGCAGAGACGGTGCCGCTGCCGAGTCCTCCGGCTGTTTGTAGGCGCTCTCCGGCACGCTGCCAAGCCGTAATGCGTGGCTGATTCCGGAGGACTTCAAAGCTTGCGTGGAGGAGAAGGCAGGAGAGTGATGAAATGGCGCTGTCTGTGTACTGGGAAGGAGAAAGGCGCTTGGTTTTCCCGCTGCCAGCATCTCCTCGCTAACGCTTTGCTGCACCAGCACAGGAGAGGATGCTCTTGGGACTCTCCAGTTGTACTTCATAGAGCCTTACTGACTCCACCATTAAGCAGAGAGGGGGAAAAAGCAGCAAAACCCTGCAGGAATTCATCATCGCTCTGGTTCCAGTCATCTCTAATTGAACTCAAGTTCCTCTCAAATGGGAAACATCCCTAGCAGCTTCTGTGCAGGTCCCAGTGGAAGGCTGCTAATGTTTTAATACATCACTTCAAAGCAAGAGAAGGATAAAAGCCACGGGGACCGAAGGAGGAGCTGACGTGCGCGTTGGCTGCTGCAGAGAACAGCATGGCTCGTGACGCACAGCCGAGCCCCGAACTCCCGGGAAGCTCTGAGCTGCAGGAAAGCACCGCAGAGCCCGACCACCGCATGGAAAACGTCCGATTAAACCTGTCCCCTCCTTTATGCGTGGTCATGTGTGGCATATACCTGCCCAAGCCTGTCCTTCAGCTGACCAAGCTTCTTTGTCACTGAGAAGTTAGACCTGGCTATCTGCATCACTTTGTTTAGCAAATACGGGTTCATAACAGAAGAGTCAGTAACAGAGAGAGCTGCTAATTACAGTACTACGGCTTAGAGTGCTAATGCCACGTTGCTGGCTGGATCATCAGAGGGTCCCAACACGATGTCCGAAAGGCCGAGCTAGTCCTTGATGATAAGAAGAGATGTGCCTGGGTAAACAGGGCAGGCCTGGGACAGCACCCACGCTATATCCCAAGTTAACTTCCAGTGGATAACCCTTCACTCACAAGAAGATCAGTAGAAGGGACAGCAGATGGGGACGGATGTGCATCCATGCGTGTTGGTAGGACTATTTGATCAGATGGTTTTGTTTAGCATAAAAAGAGAAATCCTTGACTGTACTCCAGGGAAGCTATGAAAGATGCAGTAGAACCTGGTTCCTAACCCAGAGCTTTGTCTTCATCAGCAGGCCACTCCCTCAACAAGGGGACGCAGGGACACAACCGCAAGGTGAGCGGCCACAGCCTCACCTTTATGCTTTACCCCATGTCTGCAGGGTCTTGGAGTCACCGGGTGAAGATGAGTGAGGTGGCAAAATAAGTGCATAAAGGAGGGGTATGAAAAGCAGAGAGGGGCACGGCACGAGGAGAACTCAGCTGTGGTGATCAAGCTCCTGAGAGAGAAGACTTGAGACTGATGAGCAGAAAAACAAGGACGGCATGGGATATCATGCAAAATCCTCAGGAAATATCCCAGTAAGCTCTGAAGAGCCTTGAGAAGTTGTAGGCTGAGCACCAGACTTGTCTTTTCCTTGTTCCCAAAGGAAAACAGTGTCTCATTTCTGTTAAATTAGTACGCATGGGTTGGGTATGGAAATTGCTAAACTATAGTAAGAACCATGGTAGGCTGATTAAGTATCAGCACAAGTCTATCTGTATAGCCAGCAAGGATGGTACTTCAATATATGCAGTGAAGTAGCTGAATTGTGCTAAAAGTGGGACTATGCAGTAGATAAAACAGGGGATGGAGGCAAGAAGAGTAGTTTTGGGAAGTTCCCAAGGGTGTTGTGTCAAGGCAGTACAGCAAACTACTGGTCTCAAGAGGATAAAGATGCCACAGTCGCTGCTTTGAGCATTTCATTAGAAACCAGACAGAGTGACACAGGTAAAGAATAAACGGTTTGGAGAGCTAATTGGTGGAAGCTGGAGATGTTCCCCAACAACAGGAAACCTCATCTTCCCTATGATTTCAGCAAAGGGTATGAGGCCACATTCTGCTGCTCTTGTTCACGTTGTAAAGTTCCCAACACCCTGCTTCCAGTGATGGCATCAAAAAAAGGCGCCTCCCCCGTGGAATAGAAGAAATGGGCCTTTGTATTTGAAATGGAAAGCTAAATCCAGCACTTTTCTCTTTCACCTCAGATAAAAAGTAAGATTCCTTTTTATATATCTTTGTTAGAGTTTTGAAGACAGTGCCAGAGGTACTTTAGCAACATTCTAGAGGATTTATTTAAAACCAGGCAACGAAAGACAGAGTTTACTCCCTTTTTCCAGCCTGCTACCTACTCTCAGCACTTCTGTAGATGGACAGGAGAGACCCAGTTCTGCACAAAGCCGCAGAGGCACCACCCAGGTGGAAGCCCCTCCTGTCAGAGGCAGCTGAGCACATCTGGAATGTCTGCAGACCCACTTACCAAACCTCCTCTTCTGCTGGAAGGGCTGGAGAATGATGCTGCAACTCCACGAAAATATGTCATCTGGCGCATCGCCACCAAATGACTCCGAAGACTAAATTGGAAGGGAACGAAGGAGAAACTCAAGGGCATATAAAGAGGTGAAGAGTTTTTGACACCCACATCTATCTTTGTGATGGTTTAGAAAGGCTAAGAACTGTTTGTATTATCGGCCTTTGCTTAGCAATGGATAGATAGCTGATTGAATTTCTTGAGTATTTGATGCTTGCAGGTATTGTGGATGAAGCTGAGGGCTTCCAAGAGGAAAGATCAGGAGACAGCTACATGTTGGATGCACATCACATCTCTGCCAGGACTAAAGGGTGCCAGACATTTGGCAGCAGAGCAGTGATCCTGCTTAGTAGAAACAATAGGCGAGTTATTAAAAGATCTTTCTGTCCAGGAGTAGGGTTACGAAATTAAACCAACTAAACATAAAGAACTTTAGAAAAATTAGTAGCAAGATTGGGCACCAGTCTTACTGAAGCCACCACAAAGAGATTAAGGAGGAAGAAAGTGTTTGCACATGATCCTGAAACCGCACTGCAGACAATGCATGTCTTCATCTTTTCAAGACTATTCAGCCAGGCTATAATTAATATTCAAGATCTCACAATTGTGATTTTCCCTCTTTCTGCTGGAGAGAACAATTCCCTCTTTCTGCTGCAGAGAAAAAGAAAATCAGCAAAGTGGCTTGACTTCCTGAAAATCGTGAGAGCAACCCCAAGAGACAGAGCCTTGAGCATGGGAGGAAAAGCTGTCTGGTCCCTGTTTGATTACAGGGAACTGAATTAGTGCTCAGCAAGGAACCCCGCTACAACCACCCCTCTGCATGTGCCCCTGACCCCCAGCAGACTTGTGGACATGCCAGGAAGGAGCATCAGGAGTTCCTGGCATGTCCACAAGTCCCCAGCTATGGCTGAACCCCTCTAGGAGGGATCCATCCTCTTCCTTGCATGCCCTTATGGAATAACTTCCTTCCTACACGCTATTTCCTTGCACAAGCACACCCGCAGATGCACAGACATTGCATTGAACTGGGAGCGTTTCCAGTACAGCTAATGGCATCTGCTGGAGGCTGACCCAGCAGAGCACAATCTGCCGTATGTCTTTCAGACCAGACCGTGTGCCCAGCCCCGCAGATGCAGACAAGCATCACCACGCTCCTCGCTCTCGCCTACCTCCTTGGCCCACGCTGGTTTCTCGCTGGCATTTATCCCTTCTTTGTAATGGTAGAGCGGCTTCTTCTCTGCCGGCCTCTGGTCCTGCCGCTGCTGCTGCTGCTGCTGCTGCAGGGAGACCAGGTAGTCCCGCTCCTGCTGGAGCTGCCTCTGCAGCCTCTCCGCTTGCCGCTGCTCCTCCAGCTGCTTGCGCTTATACTCCTACCCAGAAGAAAACACAGTGACACGGGTGCCCGGCCAGCCTGTAAACACAGGGCTGCAAACTGGAGATTTATCTGTTTGGGTGGAAAATTGGGCCTGAGTATCTGAAAGGCTGTTTTCTGGCAAAGCTCATTGATTTGAAAGACTTTGGGGACTGGGCTGTAAAGCATCCTGGAGGAGAGACAGTTGGGAGGCCAGAGCCAGCAAATTCAGAGCTGTGACCCCGGCGTCGGCACTTTGCGGCCGGTGAACTGCCCCGTCTGCCGGGACCGGGGGGTGCCAGCGCTGCCTCGCCAGCGAAACACTGCGAGACCCCGCAGGGGCTCAGACATTCCCTTATGAGTTACCATTGACTTTGCCCAGATTTTTCTGGATGGGAAGAACAAAGCATCAATCCAGAGGTGCCAAACACCACTGGGTCAGACAAAACCCAGCTGAAGCCAAGTCCTCTGTAGGACGAATTTATTGTCGTGGGAAGGGCTGCACAGCTGAGCCAGCTGTATGATCTTTCTGAATCCCTGCGGCTCTATGAGGTTTAATGAGTAAATCACTTTGAAAGGGCCTTTTTAAAAGGCCAGGGCTTGTGTGAGGGTTTTTCTTTTTCCTAAATAAAATTAACAGCAAGAGAGAAAAAGAATAATCCCTGCAGATTAAAAGAAAACGCAGTGAGCGTAACAACTAACAGCATTAAAAAAGGATAACTCGAAAATAAATTAAATAAAAAAAGAGGACATCTAGAATGCAAACAGCACGAGAGGGAAGATACAGCGTTCCTGTGAGGAAATTAAAACAAAAGCCTTCACTCAGAATATGAAAAACCGCATGGCAGGGTAGGTTTGCCGGGTGCAGGCACGCGACAGCTCGACCACGCTCCAACATGCTGCCAACAGCCTTCAGAATTACACGGCGACAGAGCGCGCCGCTCCTCTCACGAAGGCACGAGCATGCCGACGCCGCGGAAGGGATGCAACGAGAGAGGCGTGCACGGCGAGGGGACCCAACCAGAAGCGGCGGCGGGGGAATCGAGCCATGCTCGCGGCCACGGCGTCCCCCACGTCTCGGCACGGCAGGAGGCACTCGGGGGACATGGGCACACGTGGGCACATGCGGACGCGACACGGGCAGAAAGCGGCAAGCGTGGCCGGGGCCTCCCATTTACCAGAAGTAGTGCTTGCTCCTGCAACAACTGCTGCTGCAGGATCTCTAACTGTCTCTGCTCCTCCTCTAACTGTCGCCTGATGTACTCCTGGAGGCATGGGCAGCAAGGATCAAAGGAAAAAGAGAGAGAAGGTAAAAGAGACAGTATTTCCCAAGAGGAAGGAGAATGAGGTGGGCACCCGCATCCATCCCGCCCGAGAGCTGACACTGATCAATCAGCCCGGGCACCCTCCATCCCTGCCCAAAGAGCCTGGGGCACCCATCACTCTACAAGGGACCTCCGAGGCTAAAGGGTGAAAACCACTGGGAAATGGCAAACATTAACTGGGAACATCACAGAACCCCACCCCAGGAACCAGCGGGTGGGAGAAACCTGCATCAAGTGCCTCCACACCTGCGGGCCAGCAAGTGGATCCACATGGAAATAAATGACGGCGGTGGAAAGCGACACACGCAGCGTTAACAATTAAGCAATTTGCTCTCAAGTGGCAAAAAATATGAGTGTTTATGAGAAAAATCTCTGATTAGAGGAAGAGGAATCCGCGCTGAAGGCGACTGCGCTGCTCCCGCCGGGTTACCTGCTCGTGCTCCGCACGCCGCCGCTCCTCCTCCCGCCGCATCTGCTCCTCGTAGTGCCGCCGCTGCTCCCGCTCCTGCTGCTTCCGCAGCTCCTTCTCCCGCCTCTGCTGCTGTGGGGGCAGGAGGCACAGGTCAGCACCCCCACTCCCTTCCCCGGGAGCTCAAAGTCCTTTTTCTTACAGTTTTTGGGGAGCCACCTTGCCCAGTGACCTGCAACGCTCCCGCCCACCCGAGGAGATGCCCTGCCAGCAGACAAGTCTGTTTGGGGAGGTAGAGGGGCTCGCCGATCCCACCTCACGTGCTCCGGTGCCCGGCACCGGCTACGGAGAACCCACAGCATCCTCCCGGCCAGCACCGGACCATGCAGGCATTTCTTCTCCCACTTGCAGGTGGAGCCCCGTGGGCAGTGCCTGGTCACCACTTACCCGTGTGCCCGACTGGTGGGTTAAATCGGGTCCCGGACACAGCGGGGGCTCACCCTGGGAGCTGCGTGAGCCCATCACTTATGGGGAACTCATGTCTCAGCCCCAAACCCACCCATGAGGATGAGGGAGGGTGCTGGGGGAGCTACTGCCTGCCGAGAGGGGAACGTGTCCCTCTTACGTTTACTGAGACCAGAAGCTAATACAGAAGACCCCAAATCCAAGGTTTTTTCCTTTTTGAAATGCAAAATGAGCAGGGTGGAGGGACTTCCCTTGCCAACCTCAGGCCACCCCTGCCCTCTGCCTCCTGGGTCGCATCCCTGCTTGCTTGGCTCTGTAGCATCTTTGCCAACAGCAACCCAGGGCGTTTTGGGGTGATGACCACCTACAGCCTGCTGTGAGCCATCCGGGGTGCGCTGGGCACCCAGGTGACACCCATAGCTTTTAACCCGGCATAAATCCTCCAGCTACCCGAACCACCCTGCTCTCCCATCCTGGGGAGCAGGGGCTCGCAGCAAGCTGCTGCAATACTCTGCCATGAAGCAGAGGGGCCGCAGGCTGCTCCGCACCGTAGCCCCGCAGCCGGCGCATCAGCAGAGGGCACTCAAATGCCAAGATTGGCTACTGGGGCTCTGCAGCCTGCCATAACTCCATCATGCGCTGGGTGCAGCAACATGCGTGCAGCGCTAACAGGGAGGCAACCCGCTGAAGCATAAAGCTGGTCCTTTTCTATCCCTTTTTTTCCTTTTTTTTTTTTTTTTTTTTTTTTCCCCCTCCGTGGAGAGGCTGGCAATGCCGTCCGTTAGCTAAATCACAAGGAGGTCTGGAACTGGCAGCTGACTAGGGCGGCTCTGCCCAAGGAGCTGGCTGAGCTATCCAGAGACAAAGATGCATCCACTTTAAACTGCTGCTCTGCAGTAAACCTGCGCTGTATATACAGATGGATTTGATATCTCTATTTATCTAGAGATAGATATCTATATAGGTATCTTCTACAGATATCTATATAGGTATCTACCTATTACCTATCTACATATTATATAGATATTATATTCTATAGATCTATCTCTATAATAGACATCTATATCTAATACAATAGATCCATCTCTAATATATATATTTATAATAGATATCTAACAGATACACTCTATTAGATATCTATTATAGATATTATAATTCTGTTATATATCTATTCTATATTCTACTCTATATTCTATTATATATCTCTATATATCTCCCTAGAGATAGATATCTATAGAAATCTTTATAGATAGATACCTATCTATCTTTATAGATATATCGATACTTTAACAAACATTTAAAGACACCCCCACATTTCAATATAGGGAGGAGCTCCTGCCTGTCTTGCTGCTATCTCCTCATCCACAGGTAACATCCACCGCCACCCCGCACAGGAATTCTGCTGATTTCCTCTAGCTTAAGGTTCGAGCTGCAGCACAGCTTTAGTGCCACCTATAGCCATATTTATCAATGCTGTTCCACTCGCCTCAGGGAAGGAAAATTGCATCCAACCTGAAATAACCTGCCAGCTCCAGACTCTGGCGTGTCCCACGCCAGGCGCAGCCGCTCGCACTGCCCACGTAAGCCGGGGATGCATGTGTTACTCCGCGCGTACGCCTGTCCTCGCTGAGCACAACGCGAACGTAGGGCTGTTTGCAGTTTTTTGAACTCTATACTAGAAATTGCAGAGGATACGCCACCAGGACGTGGTAACTCTGCAGCAGTACGGTAATACACGGGATTTCGTGGCTTCGCCAGCACTCCCTGACCTCCTTAGATGAGTGCCGTTGGTGATGGTCGCTGCTCCTGTGCACTCAGGAGCATGGATCTTTTGACTCATGGGTTGAATACACGTTACTCTGAGCTTCCAATCATAGTGCACATCACTCTGGGTTTGGGGTGGATTTTAATGTTGTTTTTTTCTGTTAAAATAGCACGCTGCTGAATAAAGCACATAATGCTTGTGTAGGCTGGGTTTGGCTGGCAGGAGGCAAGGCCGTGAATGCCACAGCTATTTCTTAACTAAAAATCACCTGATTGGTCTTTATTGCCAATCTGGCAGGCAAACAAAGCCAAACCCCTCCAAGGAAGGAGGCAAAAGTGTTTTTCCCAGGGAGGGAGCAGCGTACCACCATCCTTCCAGGGGACCGCCCGGCCAGCGGCCCATTTCCACACCGAAAAGTCTATTTAACCCCAGGAGCTGGGAGCTGAGCCCCCCAGGCACAGTTTTCTCTTGAAGCCAGGCTTGATGCTCTTCTGGTTATTTAAAGGACCTCTGCACCCTGCCGCAGCCAGGCTCTTCGGGCTGAGGCTGTGAGCGGGATGAAATATATACATTAATCGAGGCCAGGAGTACAGAGCTTCCCTCCAGCTCAACAGCGTTTTTGTCAGGTCACATTATAAGCAAGTCATTTGTCATGGTCGCATTACGAACACCTTCAGCTAAACACTGCGCTGCCGTCTCAGCAGAGCTGGGCTGAATTGGCAGCGGCACAGCCTCCCGGCATGCTCAGCTGCCTTCCCCGTACGGCCCTGCTTCGGCAGCTGGCAAACATCTGGAGAGGACCTGGTACTGCAGTGGGCAAAGCCACCAGCAATGCCCCCATCTCCCCTCTACCTCTGCTCATGCCGGTGCAGAGCAGCACTGGGATGCCACGGATCCTGTTTAAAGTAGGGATTAAGATCAGCAAGACGCAGCTGAAAACTGCATGTGGAAAGCACATGTAGAAAGGGGAAAAAAAAAAAAAAAAAAAAAAAAGAGAGAAGGGAGAGATTCAAAGATCTCTCTTTATTTGCCTCCTTTTCTCCCTGTTTTCTGCCCTCCCTCTCCCCCTGCGAATGCACACTTCCCACGTTTCTCCAAGCCTGAAACTACTGTGTGTATTTACAGTATCCAGATCTATTATTCATGCAAGGCAAGAGCGCCAATTAATTAGGACTGCATTTATATAACTCTGCAGGTAAAGCTATATGCAGCTGCTTGTAAGCCAGAATGGGATCTGACTTGCGTTGCACTAGAAATGACAGGTTTTAAATATTGATGAGGGAAGACACATGAAGGCAAAACCTCTGGTGGGAAGGCCCTTGGAGGCCTGGCACGAAACAAGGACTTCAAAGGAGCAAGCTCACTTTGCTAGATCAGATGCATTCAGGACTACGAGCGATCAGTGAGCTGGAGCTGCCCCACGACCCCAGCGAGCTCGGAGAAGCACCAACACTTGCAAGAAGAGGCTCCTGGAAACCTTGGCTGCTGCTCCCAAACACGAGTATGACCCAGCAAAGAAGTGGAAGGGGAATTCCAAGTGACAAATGAAAATAAATATTCTAGGTAGTTGCATTGTTGTGACAGGCTCATTTATCTGAGCCACCAGGGAAAGAGTGACTGTGGCTGGAACATCATCTTTCCTGACACACCAGGCACTGGAGCACGGAGAGGTGTTTCCCACCGGTAGAGAAACTGGGTCAGAACTTCCCACCATGGCAAATGGGGATCTCATACGCTCTGAACCATCGCAGGAGCTTTTAGTTCAGATCATCATGAAGGGATGCTCCATGCAGGAAAAGGCTCATGCTTCAGAAACCGAGTTCTACATGCTTTCTAATCAAAGAAAAACTAGAGAGACGTAAGGCTTAGCACATACCTGTACTACAGGAGCTGCTGTAATGCAGCTCTCCTCGGAAATGGGTACAGGACTGCTGCTGGGACCACTGCAGTGCCCCTGTGGTACCATATTACTGTGAGGAGGCTGTCATCTTAATGAAAATGTTCCTACAAGCTATACAACACCCGCGTATGCAGAAGAAAATAACAACCACCATTTTAGCTAACCTAAGTTTATCTATAATTAATTGCTAGAATGTTTTTGCATCGCTTTGTAAGAGCTTCCAGTAGATGGTCTTCTGCTGGTTAACATATAAAGGAGCTGCAGCAATTTTTTTATCCCCTGAACATCCAGCTCTGTAACTGCACCAAATGAAACCTCACATGCAAACAGCAAGATGCTTCAATTTGCCTTGTAAGTTCCCTGTAAAGATCTGACCTTCGTTTTATACCTAGAAAGGAAAAAAATCCACAACATGGCAGAAAAACGAGGTTATGTAAACCCCTCCCTGACTACATCTGCGCACTGCTGCCAAGGGGTCTGCACAGAGATTTGTCTCGCAGGATCCCTAATGCTCCTGAGCGGGAGATGTGTTTTTCCTACAGCTCAGCTGGAGTTTTGGTGCTTAAACTGGTGCAGCAAGGCTCATTCTGTGCCACCAACAAATGAAGAGTTTATTAGGGAACTATATATCTCTAATATATGTATATACAGGGAAAAATTAAAATATATTCAAGCCTATTCACCCTTCTGCATTACACAAATATTTTCCTTAGTGCTATTCAATCTACTGATCTTTAATTCTCTAATTTGGGGGGTTTTGCAGTTAGTTCTGGTGCACATTTTGAATTCACGAGACCAACTTTCTGCACGAGGGAAAACAAAGCTGCAACTCTACTCCCATGAAGGTCCCGGTTTCAAAGCTAGCCTGGGGATTTTTACTTCCACCGCAATTAAAGACAGCTGCAAATCTAAATCTCTCCGGCTGCCTGGAAGAAGATTCAGCCTTAACGAAGGAAATTGGTCAGCTGTTGAAAAAGGAGACTCAAGTGTCCGACAGATGCAAGGAGGCACGCTAAGGATGGCAGCAGGTCTTGGCAGCAGCATGAGGTGCATCAAGAGACCACCAGCAGACTTCCTTACTTGACTGTTTTATAAATGCATTTGGCGTTATTGCTGGAGCAACCTTAGGAGACGGCGGACTTCCCCAGAAAGGCCCTAAAATGAGAGGTACTTTGTGAGAGGTTCAGAAATCCTGGTTTAGGAAGATCAAGATGACAGAAAAATATGGGATTCCTTCATTATAAGCTCTGCTGGGTGAGGGAACAGAGATGGTGGGAGCTCTATCCCTGGCGGTATTCAAAAACAAGATTGGAAAACCAAGAAAATCTACTGAAGGTCTGCTCTGACAGAGGAATGGACCAGTTATCCCACTAACCGCCTTTCTCCAGCTCTGTCACTGTGCATCTCCAGTACAAATTAACTCCTGGCATTTTTGAGCTTGGCATCCTCCGAAGTCAATCTTTTTGGTGCTGCGCTGGGGCCCAGCCGATGCGCTCGCTCAGCCTGGCCACCTTCACGGCGGCTTATGACGAGTCAGAGCTCTTCTATAAACACAGTAATGTGCCTGGCAGTACTAAACAGGCTGACTTAGGAGCCCCAAAAGCCACCAGCTCCAAGTGTTTATTTGTCCCGGATGCTCTATTGGGTTTTAAAGGTCAGCTTCATTTTGAAAATACAGTAATCTGAGTCTTCCACTGGTCTCTCCTCCCAGAGATCTGCTGGTACTGTGCTGCCTGTTGGAGGCACACCCCATCTTAGTCAGACCATAAAGAAGCACGGCAGAAACCATGTTCCCATTAACAAAAATAAATCCAGAGCCAAAAGTCAACAACTGAAGTTAGTGCAAAGCTAGCGTAAGAAAATGCAGAGAGGCCAAAAGGCGACAGCCTGGCTGCTGCTGAAGGGTTTGGGTGCCATCGTGGTGGGTAGGAGAGCTGGAGCAGCGTTGCTCTCTGGAGCAGAACTGCAGCGACATAGATGGAGTGTGCTGGCTGCCTCCGGGCAGCGATACCGAACTCGGCACAGCTGTGACAGCCGCCGTTTGGTACTCTGTCTGGCCATCAGATGCTTCCTGCCCCAAAATACATGGGAAGAACATAAAGACACCAGACTATATCCACCACTGGTTGGCTGTGCTAGAAATAGTGGGACAGCCTGGGGGTACAAAGCCCTTCCCGTGTCCCCGGGCAGAGGCAGCATCCCTCCCCAGGGCAGACGCTGGGGCTCCTCCACGAGCAGGAAGCTCAAGGGGAGGATGCTCAAAGCTGCTTGTGCAGCTCCTCTATCCCACTCCCTGCAGGAGCAACAAAACTTTCTGTTTGCTAATCTCTGCCTCTACTATTTTTCTGGTTTTCCTACAGCAGCCCACAGCAGATACATGACACCTCGCAGCTGGCAAAGCCGCAGTCGGCTGCGCTGGGGAGCGTCTCTCCTAACCGCTGCCACAACCCACCGTGTTTGCAACAGAAGGTTTGTACCTCTTCGAGGACTCCTGCTTTAATCCTCACCATAGCAACTCGGCTGTGTTTCTTGCTCGCCATGCAAACGGTGTCTAATAGAGAGGAGAGCTCATTTTACTCCGTGGCTGGAGATGCAGGCGAGGCTAAACCTGGCTAGACAGACCCGAGAAGATGCCGGGGCCATCGCAGCCGCCAGTGCGCAGCTACCCGCTCTGCCCTAATCCTGGCTGAGCCCACGGGGCTGATCACGCCAGTGGCCCCACGCCGGGGCGGGCAGAGGATGCTCCTCAGGTACAGTCCCACTGTCTTTCCCCACTTCTCCGACACGGCAGGAGCATGAAAACGCCTCTTCGCCGGCTTTGCCCCAGCAGATCTCTCCCTTTCAATTTAGGTCCAAAAATTGTAAGGCAGCTGGCAAGAAGCCAATGGGTGAAGAGCCCAGGGGGGCTGTTAGAGCCACCAGAAACAGCATCATTGATTTAAAATCCTGGCTATGGTGGCATTAGCTTTTAATGACATGGGGGAAAGGATGGGGGGGACCGGCAGAGGCTGCGCACAGCTGGGCCCTGCAAGGCAGCACCTCCGTAGCTCAGGGCAGAGATTGCCAGCTCAGCAAGGGGATTAGTCCTCCATTCAAAACCTGCCTGGGAAGCGGCAAAGAGAGAGAACAATTTTCTTCTATGTGAAGAGAACGTATTAATACAGCAGCAAGCATTGTATTCATTACAGGATTGCAGCTAATCTGGTGTCTGCTTTTATTCTGCTGCTGTTCTGCTCCTGTACTGCTTGCAGCAAGCAGACTGGGACAAAGGCAGAGCCAGGCTTCCTCATGACAGTCCTCAGATCTACTGGGGCAGGGGATTTCGGGGTGCATCTACGTGCAAACCCCGTCCTCTCTCAAAGCAGCTTGCCAGCTTTGGGAAGAATACCGGATGCAAGCAAAGCCTGACCTACAACGTATTGAACGCACGATGCTCTGCGCTCTGACAACGCGACAGACCTACATATTTACCAGACTGAAAAAATGCTTTGCCTGGGATCTGCCTGTGTTGGTTTTTGCCCTGGAGGGGCTCAGAGGACCACCTCGAAGAGAGGCCGTACCATCAGCATCACCATCAGCTGCCTGAAATTCCTTCCTGTCTGCGCCCCTGGCCTGGGGACATTACCCAGCACACCGAGAGTCCGGTTAAATGGAAGAGACACCCTGGCTCGTGCAAATTAAGGGGGTGGCTGCTCTAATAGCCCATTTACTGCAAGTCCTTTTTTCAGACATATCGGTGACCTCTTCAGAAAGCTAATTTAATTACCCTTAACATATGAACCCTTCAATGAGACACTTGGGATGAGTTCAGTGTGAGGCAATGGGTTTCTTTGTGCAAAACCACTTCAAAACCCCCAAAACAAGAGAATCCCCCGCCTTAATCTTTGGTGGACGTCTGCAATCCAGGAACTGAGAGCTAAACCAAAAGCAAGCGCTTCATACAGACAATGCAGCTGGGCTGTGCAACTCACGGACACCCAAAGTCATCCGGTCAAATCCTGCAGCTGGATTTTAAATGGGGTGGATAATTTTATGACCGATCGCATTTGTAGCTGGTATGTTAAGACAAGGGTAATGAAATCTTATGCTTCGGGGCACATATGGATCATTGCACAAGTCAGGCAGGCATCTGCCCCTCCCCTGCCAGAGAAATTGTAATTGGCAGGGACTGGAAGGACTAAAGTTGAAATTGGGGATTAAAGGGGACACAAGTGGCACATGGATCTGGGGAAAGGGCAAACGGAGCTATTCAGCTTCTTCTCAACTGTACCAGTCCACAGCAGCTAATAACGATAATGAACTTGACAGATGCCTGCATCAGTAAGCATTTTGCCCACCTCGACTGAATACAGCTATCACCCCACTAATGGGCTAACTCTGCCCAGTAGTTCCAGGGATCCTTTTAAGTTTGGTATTTCAAGGGTTTATTTATAGCAAACCAGCTCTATTACCTTCACAAGAGTTGGCAACACTTACTATGGTGAGGAGAGTGGCTGGAGGCTGGTATGGAAAAAGCATGAGCGGGGGGTTTGTCCAGTGTACCAAAACATTTGGGGTTACTGACTAGAGAGGTTAGGACACGATCTTCTCAAACCAGGCTGAGAACAGTCACTTGGGACCTTATACCAGAAATCCCGCTGTTCTGCCCCAAAACAGTCTTTGCCAGCCCATTGCTCGGCTCTGGCCAGTTACCTCCTCCAGCCTTCGCCTCTGCTCCTTCTGCTCCTCAATCCGCTTCTGCCGCTCGGCCAGCAACTGCCGCTTGTGCTCCTCGTTCTCCCGCTGCTGCTGTTCCAGCTGCTGCCGGCGCAGTGCCTCCGACCGCTCCTTGTTCGCCAGCTGCAGCCTCAAGAAATCCCGTCTCAGCGTCGACTCCCCGGGCAGGTTTAGGATGGAGCTGCATAGGAGAGAAGCATCAGAGAAGATCCCCTCCCCGCATCCTTAAATCTCTAGCCAGGGGAAGTTCTGCATGATTTTCTGCTGTGGCACCTTTCCCCTTCATCCCGACAGCATCCCAACACCTGACAGGGCTTGGGGAGCAGTGGATGGAGGCACGGGGGGACCACAAATGTCAGGGCAGGGTAGCAGACACAGCGCTCTGTTCACAGCTCACCAGCTATTTATTTGCCAAAGGTTTCCTTTACATTAAGTTTCTAACCAAAGCGTCTTGTGCTGCAGTGGCACACAACTATATTTAGCTGTTCACAAAGCACATTTAGCATGAATCACTGCCAGCTATCAAAATACTACATTATCTCAGTGAAATAATGGAATAACCTGATACTAATTACAACAGCTCTGAAAAATGTCACCAAAGAAAGTTCCAGCCCTACCGTGCTTACAGCAGCACCAGGGAGGTTTCATGGTGAAAAGTTACATGGAAATAGGGAGTTACACTTGGATGTAAGGAACTGCATTTTAAAGAGTCTTCTTTAATTTCACCTCACATTTTTTCCACGTCTAAATACCCACATTCCTGTGACAGCACCACACCACGCTGCAGATCCTCCAGGCAATGGGGTACCCGCGTCTTCTTCCCCAGCTTTTGGCCAAGGTGACCTGTACCATCAGTTTATACCCACGTACCATCCAGCAGAGGGAATATACTCTGTTCTGCCAGGGAACGGGACTGAGTGCTCAAACTGTCCTTTTTCCATCTCTAGTTTGTACGAGCCTGTAATCCAAGCCAATTTTATACAGAGTTAGAGAGATGTAAGGGTGGAAATGAAATGCTGATTCTTACCTGGGCTCTCCGGAGTCATTTTCCTCCTCCTCCTCCTCACTTCCACTGTACTCGTACTCTGTCTCATCTAGGAACAGAATTGCTCATCAGTGCCCTTTGCTGGACTCATTTGTTTTTCCAGTGGTTGAAAACCCCAGAGCTCTGAAGGCAGAACAGACAACTCTCTCTTTCTCGCATGACAAAGAATAAGCAGCATTATTTCTCTCCATTTTCTGTTTTTACGGGGGGCTGCAAGGCCAGGGAAGCACGGGTGGTCTCCCTCGGTGCTGCGGGCAGCACCAGCACAGCGGGCAACAGCCCCAACTACCAAAGATACTCGACGTAAAGCTGCAGGGTGTCCATAAAATAAGAATTTATCCCCATATGACAGTGAGTGACTCCCTTCTTCAGGAGGGTTCTTCAAAGGGAGGTGCACCACAAGCTATTGAAGCCACAGGCACCGGAAGGTGGGATTTAACTATGGCTCTGAAGGCACCAACTCCTCTCTCTAAGCATATGCTCTTCCTATGCAAATCCATTTATTTTCCAGGCAATGAAGACATCTACATAAAAGCCCAACTGCAATATTGTGCTACATACTGTGATTTCTATTGGGATATCATCTTTATCAGATGAAGGGAATGACAGTAAAAGAAAGGCTTGCATTTATCCAATTACTCTCCATCTCTAGGGTCCAACCTTCATTTGCTGGACTAAACACATTTAATACTTCACTGGAATCCCCTTTTATTGTTTTGATGGTAGTGAAATCTATTACAAGGGGCTGGAAGGTACACATGAAAAATTAATACCGCTACCAATAAGAAGAGAAATAGCGACATATTAATTTGCTGGATTATACAAATGAGCTTTCAAATTAAAATTCAGTTCACAAGCAGCTGAATACTTTAACAAGTTTGTTCTGCTGTCTGATATTCCTTTCAGAGGACCTTGATAGGGCCTGGAGAGTTCACTGAAAACATTCAGTTTAATAGGTTATTCCTAGTCAACGGAATTGCTTTGGGCAAGGGTCTTATCTAGATGTTCGTTTGCACAACTCTGCTCATCGCTGGTGCAGCATGAACGTCACGTAGATCAACAGATGTGGCATGAAATATGTGAGCTGGGAAAAATTCAGCTTAGCAGCTTCTCCCTCCCACACGCCAGTACATATATATGCAGACGTAAATTTTATACACACATTTTAATGAATTAAAGCTTAAATGTTCCATGTGGAAATTACCACTCGAACAAAAAAGACACCATTTTTCACCAGAAAAAAAAAAAACCAAACAACATTTGAAAACACTGCTTAGCTCTGATGACAATCACATGTAGGCACTGTATGAACACCGACTGTTTTGCTATGGCTATTTATTTTCGTTTCAATGACTGAGAGGAATCAAATAAAACAAAATAATCTGACCTCAAAACCATAAGAAGCGTGGTCACCCAGAAGGACCACACCTATTTAACTCAACCAGCGTGTGAACAAACTCAGCCATCTGAATAAGGGAAACTGGTACTGAGACCATGAGCAACCCAGTCCTCTCTTCCTTCCTTCTTCTACCTGTATGTTTTGCCCACGCGGATGCGCCCTGGTCTACTCTAGGGATCTCCAAGCACATGGCAGAGGTCAAGGATTGCCCAGAGCACTGCTTCTCCACTAACCTTTCTCGCCTCGCTTCTTTTTAGTCCTGTCGATGTGGTCCTTGAGCTGGATGCGGACCTGCCTTTCGTTGGGCTGGTCTCGGATGAAGGGGTGCTTCATCAGCTGCTCTGTGGTTGGTCTCTGGCTGTGGTTCTTCACTAGGCAGCTCTCAATGAAGGACTGAAACTTTTTAGACCTGGCCCAGGACACAAAAGGAAGGTATTGAAAAAACAGGTAACTATATCGATTCTTGTATTGGAAAGTGAGAAACCTGTGGGTATTTGAGATCGTTTGGCTGCTACACAGTTCTTGCTCAGATGCAGCCTTCCAAGCGAATTCACATGACTTCTCTGTTGATACTTAGCACGGTCTCAAAGCAGCACCATCACATGTGCCCCCTCTCACTTTATCCTCTCCTACTCTTCCCATGCATGCTCCTATCCATGCCTTCCTGGTGCAACCAGGGGAAACCACCATTCTGCTGAGTCTGGAAAAAGCTGGGAACCATCAGTATGACCAAGGGAATCACCAAAGCCAGATGTCATCAATGGCAACCAAGAAAATGCAAGGAAGCGTTCCTCCTCCCTTCCCTTTGCCCTGGGAAAGCGCAGGTAGAAAAGAGAGACAACACATACAGATATAAATGCAATTTCTGAATGGATTGTTTCCATATTTTGTGGCCCCACACGGTGTTTCAAGAGATGTACCTTTCTGAAGGTGAGTGGGACAAGCTAGGTTGATGGGTTTTTTTTAGATTTAACCACCCAACATTACATGGCTTGTTAAAGATCAGACAACCTCTGGGCGATGCTCGCTGCCTGCAGCCCTTCCCTGCTCTCTCGGGTGAGCCCCAGCAGCATTACTGACCCACCGGGTCCAGGGGCCACCGGGTCCCAGTCACCCCAACCACAGACCTAGGCAAATGGGATGTGCTCTTCGGGCAGCACGGCTTGGGCAGAGATGGGAACGCGGCTGCGGGGGGCAGAGCCCAGCCCCTCCTCACAGCCTGCCTTCCCGCAAACAGTTAAATTCAATCTCGGCTAAAATATTTCAACCAAATGTTTAATAAACAAATTTCTCTTATTCTCAAGTGTTGCATATCAAAAGTTTTCCTGGAACTAATTTCACCGCATTATAAACCCAAGAGAACAGGGATTTACAAGAAAGAAAGATGTTGACAGGCCACTATACTCTATGTTGCTTTAGCAAACAGGAAAATGAGTGTAAATTAATGTCAGAAGCCAACAGATACTACAGAATTGCATTAGAAGTAAAACAATAAGCTTTCAGGGATTTTACTTTTAAGCTGTCAGACTAAAAGTGATTTATCTTTTAAGCGCTAATCCATACAAATTGAGATGCAAAAATAAAATACACTACTAGATCCAATTAAATCCTCCCTCCAGCTTTATTAACAAGCAAATCTTCCTTCCCCACCTGGCCTCAAGAAACCCCTCTCAGTGTATTCCAGAAGGGACAATCCACGCGACGCTCCAAAAAAAAAATCTGCCTCTAAAATATGATTCTCCCCTGTTGGTGAGAAGCTGGAGAGACTCAGGTCCTGGGTGCGTGGTCCAGAGCATCCACAAATATGGTCGAGCTGAAGTAGCTAAAAGGTTATCCTCCAGTAAGTGACAGGCTTGCCCATCTCTTGGGGATGGGGCTCCTAGTGCCCTGCGATGCCCTAAAATACCTTTGCATCCCTGAGCTGGCTGAGCAGCTATGGAGAGGGACCAGCTCACGAACCTCTGGTTTTCCTGAAATCTTCCTCTCCAAAAAAGCAAGCCTGTCCAGTGGCACAGTTCAGCCCTCACCAGGGATGGAGCAGAAGACGAGGGCTTTCTCCCTGGCTCTGATCCAGGAGGACACCGTCACACGTCTCATCCCCTCCCCGGGCGCAGGTCAGCCCATCTTCACGAACCACGCGCTCCTCCAGCTCCTGGGGCTTGTAGAGCTTAAATCAATGTTTGCAAAGTCTTTGCAGCCACTTGGATGAGAAGTGGTATCACAGTGCAAATATCACCTCATTAACAAAGAGGTTTTGTCATCTCTTACAAGGCAGGGCTAAGGAGTGTTTATGGGAACGACATCACTAAAGTTCAAGTTCATTTTATCTGTGAAACATAGGAAGAAGAAAATAAAGCTTTGTTGCTGGCTGGTTTTAATCGGGAAAGAAAATGATACCAAAGACTCTTTAATGTCATAGGAACACAACACAGTTTTAAAAGCAAGTTCAAGGATTTAGTAAGCAACAAAAGTATTTTCCTCTCTGGGATTTTCAGTTCAGGCCAGCTCCCATGCCTGCTTTCCCTCTCGGCTTTCCGTGACTTACCCTCAAAGGTGCTGGAGTCATTTCGCTATTTCTTTCACATAAGAAAAAAGATGGTCTGCCCACTTGGTGTACTTTCACGTGTTGCTGCACACAGAAGCAAGGATGAACTCAAGGTTCAAGCTGAACCTTTCTTCATTTTGTTTTTCTCTTGTGATCTGTGCTTGTTGAAAACCACTGACTGCCAGAGACCCATGTGAAAGCCTGGTTAAACATCTCCAGTCTTCTGGGGTCAGGCTTGCAGAGACCCATTCCGGCCAGGCCCAAAACCTCCAGCTGAGAAATGAGTCGAGGACAGCAAGTTTGCCCGGTGTCCCAGTGAAAATGCTGAAAAAAAATTGCTCTTAAGGAATCGGTGGAGTCGTACTGGCTTGGAGCTTCATCTGAGTCCTCTGGAGTTTCTCATTACAATGAAAGCTTGGAAGATGGATGTAGGTTTGAGCTGCCCGGGGTACACGTGTCCCAGCTCTGCTGGAGACCAGAGATCCCTGCTTGCTCATGGAGAGGTAGCAGAGGCAAGGTGAGCACCGCACTCCCCTGGAAGGATTCAAAGCTGGAGTTTCATTAAACTACAAGTTCCAAAGGGACCCCTTTCTCAAAGCAGCCGGGATGCCGTCCCTGGCGTGGGCAGAGCACAGCCCTGGACAGACCAGCCGACGCTGGGCAGACACCACCATGGTTCACCACCACAAGATGTGCAAACCCGAGACAGCCACCGGCCGCGCGAGGGGACGGAGGTGCCAAGCAATGCCCCAGCTTGCACAAAGCACATCCCGGTATCTCAGAGCAGGGACTAAAATACAACTTCCACCCCAGCTCAGCTTTTACCTTAAGGTGATGGGGAAATGTTCTGCTCAAAACCTGTTTCCATCAGCTCCCCTCTGCCGGGAGGCTGAGGAAGTCTTTGCTGAATAAACAGCACTTTTGTATGAAAAATAAACTCAAAAGTCTTACAATCCATTTTGTGCTGTAGCAGTGAGAGCATAATGAAGTAGGAGACTGGTGATCTGGCAGAAAACAAGCATATAAACTATTTTCTCAGCTGATTAATGGTATCCTCCAAAGGCTGTGCAAGGAGAGCAAGCATCTTTGACACCCTCTGCAGAGCCAGCCGGGAAAGGTCCCTCTCCCTCCTGGTTTGGTAGTGGAGCAGCTGGTGATCAGGCTGACAAAATTAAGATGCCTCCTGCCAAAGCCTGGGTGAGTTTTTAGGGGGCTGGTCCTAAAACCCCAACACCATGCATCTGATGCAGAGGACTCCAGGCCCCGTCTTGCTCCTCTCCTCTCCCAGCAACAAAATACCTGCTGCTTTGGCACAACGTGTTTTCAATACCTACCAATTACTCTTCCCCCCTCCCGCCATCTTCAAAAAGATAATAAGCCAAAACTTCCCTCCATGAGCTCAGCCAATCTAAGACCAAGGGGCAGTGATGTCTCTCCAACATCTGGCAGATCTTTCCTGACCAAACCACTGCTGAACCTGGGGCAGGCAAACAGCCCAAACCAAAGATGAGTGTTTTTAAGGACTCCAGCTCTATCGGTACAGAACATACAGTAACAAAACAACATCTGCTGGGCTTCAGGAATATTTTTTCTACAGGTTTTTACTGGCATGCCCTGCTTTTTTTTCAAGTGATGTATTTTTTCCTGCAAAATTTTAAAATAAAGCCCAAACTAAGTACAAATCTCTGCATTCCTGGGCCTTCAAGATAAACTATCCTTTTTTTTGGCCTGGATACATGTTTCCACTTGAAAACGGAACCTGACTGGAAAGAAATGGGAGCCAAGCAAAGTGTCATCTGGCTTCAGGCTGCACGAACCGCCTTGGAAAAGCCGACTCCGTGCTGTGAAACGGCAGCATTAGAAAGCATTCCCCTCTCTGCCTACCTAGGAAGCTCTCTGTCCCATAGTGCACAACTCTTTCAGACCAAATTGCCTCTCCAGAGGAGATCAAGACCCAAACCTGCACTCACCAGAGTGATGCTGAAGACCATCACCAACCCCCAAAGCTATATAAATGTAAACATCAAAACCCCAGCGTGCCCGGGCTGCAGAAACAAGGTGCTCCAGAAACAATTTTACAGCCATTGAAGACTGAGAAAGAGACTCACCACTTCTTTGATTTCAACCTTGGGGCCGGGTTGCGGGGGATGAGGAAGAGGGCTCTCATGGGATGCATGTCACAGAGAGCTGCAACGTGCAAGAAGAGGCATTAAATACAGCACAGAGTCTTGCAGACCCCCCGGGCTTCCTATAGAGTCTACATGCCCAACTGGGGAGACCTAAGTTTCCTCGGAAGCTACAAGATCTGCAGGGCAGGAGGATTTGCAGTGACAACCCCTGCAGACCCTGGCCCGGCAGCAGCCTGGAGCTCAGGTGAGAACTGATGTCCCCAGCCAAGCGGCATGCGTGGCAGGGGGCGGCTGGGGACATCTGCGCTCCTACAGCTGCGTGTCCCCAGCACCCTGCCAGGTGCTGACAGCAACGGCCCCAGAGTACAGAAGAGTTGCACCACGTGCCACCACGCTCTGCTTTATTTACTCGCATTTACCAGCACGCAAGGACAGTCCCAGGATAACGCTGAAAAACCACGGCAGCATGACCCCTGCAGAGGCACCAGCTGAACCCAGCGTGCCGCTGTGTGTCACCACGGAGGTCGGCAAAACGCCAGCACTGAGGAGCAGTGTTTTACCTGCTTCCAGTCCTCCACCTCTTCTTCATATTTATTTTATTTGAGGAAAGTGAGTCCCAGAGTGCTTAAGTGCCGTGACGGGAGTCACAAAGGGTTGTGTGCCTTTGCTCACTGCCCATCCTGTCCCCTGGGCCATGCTGCCCTGGCAGCTTTGTCCCCATGGACCCTGTCATCTCTATCTCAGCGAGCCCAGGTTGCTTGGGAAAACCTTTGCACGGTGTTTCTTGCACAGAACCGAGCGCTGGCTGGTGCTCGGCAAACCCCATCATGTTACAACCCAGGGTTAATTAAAGCAGAACAACGCATCTACTTACGGGGAGCACCTTCTGCCATCTCGATGGCCGTTATCCCCAAAGACCACAAGTCACTCTGTAAAAGAAAGCAGAGGGACATACGTGATGCAGGGGAGCACTGTCACAGCGGCAGGCACCGGGCGAGGGGGGAAGCGTGGCTCTCCCCAGCCCAGGGGGCTCAGCCCTGTGAGCCAGATCTCCGTGTCCTCTGCAAGCCCCGGGACCCACACCTTGGGAGCTTGTCTCATCCTCCTGCCACGTGTTGGGGCTTTAAGAAGAGGCTCCCAACCCCACTGTTTATCCCAAGATTTATTTCAAAACCTTCAAGGTGTTTTCAGTGTGGGAGACGGCCACCTCACTGGGGAACCGCTCCCAGTAGCCATGGGGAAGATGCTGGGGAGATGCTGATGACCTGAAGGTCCTCTGGTGGGGGCATCTTAACGAGCCCTGTGCACTAATGAACAAACCCCCAGCTCCCAGATTAGCTGGTGACAAACTACTTCCCGGCTTCACAGCTGAGGTAAGCAGCAAATCTGGCCGCCAGGTCCCTGCTTAAAGCTCGGTGATACATCCAGGGATTTGATACAGCTCCACAGAAAACAGGCTGCCTGGAATAGATTAAAACATGAAGTATCTTGAGATACCTCAGGAGGCTCTGGTATCATGGGCTGCTCATTAAATGGAAGCCTGAAAAGCAGCGTTTCACCAGTGGAAGGAGAAATGGGTACTTTAATTTACCCTGTTCCCAAGCCCTGCTCAGCCCACATAGTCGGTTGAGTCTCCTGAACGATCAGAGCACAGAGCACGCACGTATTTGGAAAACTCTTTGATTTCATCCTTGTATCACTCTTCCTTCCATTTTCTTGCTTGCAAACAGGGACATCTGTATCCCCAGCTCCCTGCCAGAGAGCAGTGGTGAGCTCCCCTCCAGCACCTCCTCCCCACCCCACCCCACCACCACTGATGAGCTGCGGCTGCACCTCTAGATCTGGTAACGAGCCCCAAAGGACAGCTTGGCTCTCCCGGACAGCAGCGGAGGCAGAGACAGTACGTGCCCGGCGAGAGAAAACGAGCACCTTCCTGAACAGCACTGCCGCAACTTGTTTTTTTGGCAGAAGGCAGCTAATTCATTACTCTGGACATGGTGTATAGGGCTGCTAATGATTCACAACCTAGTACCCGCTGCATCGGGAAAAGGACCCAGACTAATTTTGGTGCCTTCATCTCAAGCGCAGCCTCTGACACATCTCCAGGGGGTGGAGAGACCCATCTGTGACGGAGGGCAGCGATGGCAATGGCAGAAGCTGCAGGTGCATAGGGGACCAGAACAAGCCCGATGCTATGTAGCTGCAGCTGATGTTTGCTGAAGACAAGCTAAACTCCAGTTAGCACATCAAAACCAGTAAATGTTGTAAACAGGTACATCTCAGGGTGGAAGGGATGGACTCTGCCTTCCACCCGTCCCCCTGCACCTCCAGCTCTCACGTCTTGCTCTCCCTTCACCCTGCTCTCTGCCATGTCCCTGCAGTCCCACTTCAGTTTTCTCCTCTCCATTTCAAGAGCTGCCCTTTCCAAACTGCCTCAAGCCTCTAAACCTGCAATTTAGCGAGTAAATCCCAGAAAGGTTGTTTTTCCCAGCTCAGAGCCCTAAAAGTGCAGCCAGAGCTAGAGAGAGCCTCTCGGGACCGCAAGCACCTTCTTACATACTCCACCCAGGAAAGACAACTTGGATTTTCAATTTCAAGGCAATTTTCCTCATTTTTAACTCAAGTTCTCCCCTAACAAATGCCATCCTTGCTACACATCTTTGTACCTGCTTAAAAATTCTCTCTCAAATCTTATTTCCAGCCCTTTCGCAGGACAGCCTCATCCATTCTTTGTTTCTGGTCAGCTGGGATTTCTGCCGCATACTTAATTATCGCAGTCTTTCCACATGATTCAGCACACATGACCCCTTCCCTTTGCGTTGCCGCTGAACTCCTTCCAAATTCCTAGTGTGTCTTTCCATATAGAGGTGCCCAGTATTATATGCAAGATGCCAAGTGATCTTAAAGCTGGAGTAATATAGAAAGGGATTATCACCTCTCTAAGTCTCCCAGAGAAAGCAGAAAACTCAGCGGGAAGCACACATTTTATAATGATCTGGAATTCAGGGGGGGGTTTGAGTGGGGTTTTTATTTTTGAGTCTGAAAAGCTTTTTAGTCCACTCAGCAAAAAGACGCTGTGCTAATATATTTGCATTGTCTTGACTTGGGAAGGGAAGCAAGCTTCCTTCCCCCACCCCCCCTTTTGATTCTAAGCTTATTGACAAGCTATCTCTAAAGAAAAAAGGAAGACTGGCTGGGGGGAAAACCAACAAATAACCTCAACAATGTGGGGTTTCTATTTGTTCTTTTTTAAAGTAGTTTATTTTTCAGAGGAGGTATTTACTGCCTCCTTCCACAGATTACACAGGCATCTCTTTCTGGCTAAGAAAACAGTGAGATCAGAGGCTTTTTGTCCAACAGATTAAGCCTGTGAGGATTCCTTTTTTCACCCTATAAATCTCATCTTTTGTATTCACTATTTTAAGCCAGTCAGCTAAACCTGAGAGCATCTGATTTGCATCCCTTTAAAAAAAAAAAAAAAAAAAAAGTAATTTACATTCCCCCCCCACTTCAAAGCAAGAGCATCAGGTGCAGGGATGTGATCCGGGGTACAGACTAATGTCCAGTGGCTCCCACATCACCACCAGCTCTGAAAACACCCTGCAGTGAGTGTGTCGGCAGCAATCAGCCTTCTGTTTCATACCCCCAGCCAAGGGAAAATGGTCAATGCCAACTTCAGAGACACAAACGCCCAGCTCACTACGAGCGTTTGATCCTCGGAGACAATAGAGGGATTCTGGTCCTGGTTCTTCTGCGTCAGTCAACGGCATATTAAGTGCCCTAGTTATTCTGGAAAGAGACAAAACCTCAGGGATTTCTGTGGGTAAAAAGTAGCCTATGAAGATATCTGTCCTTTTTTTAAGAAAACAATAATAAAAAGCTGCCATTAATTAGAGCGTTGCACCGTCAGAGCCAGGCGGCTGTCAGTGGAGAAGCGTCGAGAGCAGCTAGCGCGGGCTGCAGCCCTGCTACGAAGCACTGCCATCAGCAGAGTTGAGGAAATGCCTGTTGTAATTGGTTAATCAAAGAGAATTAAGTAATTGGAGATTAAACTATTTCTACATGTCCTTATCATTAACGATTTATGTAACCCGGAGTCTGAACTGAGACTGGAGAGCTCCTCTCTGGAAAACCATCAGTTCAAAAGTTGACTGATGCACTTAAATAGCTGCAATACCAAAGCATTGCTTGGTTACTTAAAACCCTTCTTCTCTCAAAAATTTCTCTGAGTGATTGGTAATTGCACCCCAAATCGTACCACAATAGTGGGCTGTTGCACTATTATATTGTAGTGTCCTGCTGTTAGAAAGCAGCTACCTAGCTCCACACCAGCGGGTCTCAAAGGCCTTTTTAAACATTACTGTGTAAGGGGACCTCTCAGCAAGCACATGAACGGAGGTACAGCAGGCTTTGTATCTGTCTCAGCTTCTCCCCCAAAAGCCCATGTGTCCCTGTCTTGCTCTGCTCTCTGGACACACTCAGTGCCTAGGGGGTTTGGAGCTAGAAATTCAAGTTCTGGATGGTTCAAAAAGCCAAGGGACAAAAACCAAGGGACATTTCTACAGATGTGTGTCCAGAAACTTGCAGTAAGGCAGAAACAGGATAAAAAATATTAAGCTCTCCTTGCTTTAAACATCGGACCTCACTGTAGTTTGAATGGGCAGGTGAGACTCATAACCCTCCTGCTGACCCGCTGCGTGGCACGGGGTCTGTGCCACATTATAACTCAGCAGCAATGTTGTGCTGCCACCAATCCAAAAATAAACTTCAAACAGGCAAGAGAGACATGTGAAAAGTAGGTCAGCCCCCCAAACGTCAGATTGTGTGGCAGCCTTCAGATCTCCCTGCGAATACCAGCCTGCAGGCCAGAAGATGTGATTTTGCCCTTTCTAAACCTGACCTGACTTCTCTCCAGAGTAAATAGAGCAAATACAGCATGTTTGACTATAGTATTTAAACATGCAGCACTGAAAAGCAGGCTAGCAGGTAGGAAGCCTCTGTCTGACACCTTTCCCAGCATGGGGAACGACTTCTTCACAGTAAATTTGGATATGTGAACAGCACAACAAAGATTCACGTTGGACCTGAATTGGCATCTCAAAATCCAACAGCCAGAAAGCAGGAGAAGACTATTCCGCCTGTCAACATACCCTGCAAAGCTGCAAGAATTTACTAAATTCCTGAGTGCTCAAGTTCATGGTACTGGGGCATAAAATCTGAGCTCATACCAAGCACCTTCTTCAGATTTTTATGATCACAACTCTCCTTGCAAACACTGGTAAGTGCTGCTTTAACTCCTTGCCCACGTTATTTGTGAATGTGCTAGACTTTGCAAATATTACATCTGTAACGGCATATAAAAGAGTAGGAAGATGCTCCTTTAGGTACCTTGAAGTCGTAAGTGGCATCGGGATTTTCATCGCAGGCAATGACCTCGGGGGCCATCCAGTAAGGCGTTCCAATGAAGGTGTTTCTCCTGCCCACCGTTCTGTCCAGCTGAGCGCTGACACCAAAATCCACTGTGGATCAGAGACACAACAGGGCATCGTAAGGTCAGAGAAAACCTGAGCAACTCTTCTGTTGACTGTAAAACATTAAATTCATTCAGACCAGCCTCTCTGCACAGTCAGGAGAGAAAGACAGAGCCAGAGATATTCCTGTTCGATCTCTGCTGGGATCAACAGAGGTCAATCAAGGACGAACCTGATCATCTGATGTCCACATTTTGTAAGAAACCCTGTGCCTTTTCCTCCTTGCCAGGAGGCAATGAAAAGAAATCACAGCCCCTCATACTAATGAGAAACAGGGTTAGCAACATGAATAAGCAGCAGCCTTTGTTCTATGCTTTCTCATTTGAATTAAAGCCTGCCAAATATTGGTAGAAGCCTCATTTTTCTACCTAAATTCTTGCTGGAAATGGCAGAAATGCAAAAGACTTAAGGAACTAAGGGCCAAGGACAAAGGGCCATAGGGAAATGTCAAGCAGAGCGCGGCAGAATGAAGCAAAAACTGATGAAATCAAATCAATGAGAGAATACTCTATGGTCCACTAAGTTCACTTTGCACAACACAGTGGTTGGAGATTTGCCCTGGAGAATTTCCCCTTGGAGGGGAATCTTCACCAGCATAAAGCCAAACGAGCTGGTGGTGCCATCTGTTAAGCTGGGGTTTTATTCTGCTTGTAAAGAGAGAGGAGAGGCATGGGAAAATGAGGCTTGCACCTCACTTTACCAGTGTAAGGGATCTTTCATCACTAACATAATTTAAAATGCACAAAGACAGCCTTAATAACATTGGTGTTGGACAACTGAGGCTATTAGCACATCACCTCTGCTGATCTGCTGTCTTCCAGATGATCTTCACGTGAATGCCTGGTTTTCTCCAGGGTGACTAATATCACATATGAAATTCAGAGTAGTTCTTGCAAATTAAGCTCTCTCCAACAGGTTGGCTTAGAAAAAAATCTGGATTATGTGACACCAAACTGACTGCACTACGATCCTGTAGGACACTACTATGAAGGTGTGAGGGAACAGCCTTTGATAATGGCTGGCGATGCACAGAGGCTGGTTTTCAATCCAGGGCATGAAAAAACGGTCTTGATTGCTTAACCTTTATCTGATGGCAGACCTGCCCAAACTACCTGTCTGAACAGAAATACAACTGCAAGTACATCTTTGCATGCAGAACTTGGCCATCAACCACTGGCAGTTTATCGCATGGTGCTTGGTCAACACCCAAGGTCATGTTATCGAGGCTGGCACGAGAAAAAGCACAGAGTAGCTCTTAGTATCCATCCCCTTTCTCCAAGTCATGTACAAGTCAGTTTTGCTGCTTCTCTCCAGCCAGCCCACTTGCAGTTTCCAAGAGCTCTAACCCACTCTTACCTAGTTTAACTTCTGCATTTTCCGTCAGCAATACATTCTGTCCCTTGATGTCTCGATGAATTACTTTGTGCTGGTGTAGATGACTCAAGCCCTAGAGAATTCAGAGAAAGGTTAGAGGAATCCAAGTTCAAAGCATGTTATTTTCTGACATTCCTCCTCAACCAATTAGGCTCCAGAAATGAAAGATTCACAGTTGGAGTTAAGCACTTGAGAACGCTTTTGTTTATCATGTGTTCAAAATACTGTCCTATGTCACACGCTGAGAGGACATGCCCACCAAGCGAGACGCCCACCGACGGGCTCTACGTGCTGCAGTGGGTGCTCTCCATAGCAGGAGAGGGGAACCATCAATTCTATAGGGATTAAAACCAACCTTTCCGTTTCTGCAGGAACCCATATTGACCCAAATTCCTCCATATCTCTCGACTTATTTTCCCCCCATGTGCTCCCTTGCCTTAGGGAGCCATTTCTGTGGCAGAAACAATAGACAATTCTGTATTTCCATCATCCAGAAACAGAAGAAAACAATTCTCTTGTTATATCGGTCCAATAAACGGGCCTTCAATACACTGATAAGCTTGTATTAAAAAAGCTACCATGCAAATACAAATATTCTAACTTGCACATGTCCCTAATGGAGATATAGCTCAAATTAAAAGCCCGTCTCAAAGGCTAAAGGTAAACTAGCTTTTCTGTTGTGCTTTTTTATTAGCTCATTAATTTCTTTTTGCAACCTACATTTTTATTTCATTCACTTATTATTTCAGTTTCAAAGTAACATCCACCTACATTGCCGCCTTAGTAAAAATATGGATTCCTTCAAAAACTAATTTTGCATTAGGTTTACATTTCGCATTAAACATTCATACTTGAGGAAGAAAACAATTTCTGCTACCACTACTGGTAGTTATTAGTCATTTTACGCTTGTTACCTTGGGACAACACTGTGGAATAGATGATATCTGTACGGGAGCCCTTTTTTAGCCATGTTATACCCATTTAGAGGAATCTTTGTGCACTGGAGGCAAAGCAAAAATTTCATTGAATTTCAAAAAATCCTTTAGCAGCGCAGGATCGAGCCTTGTGTTAGAATCATAACCAGTCCTCAACACCTGAACCAAGAATGAGCCACCTTCTGCAGCACGAAAGGTGGGAGCCTTTCATCACCTGAAACCCTATGGAGGTCACCAACCAACCGTTCCAATGCGTGGCCAAAACACGAGCGATGACACGCGATGGTGACCCTGGGACATGAGTCAATGGCTGGGTCTGACTCACTGCCAGGGTCTATTTTAAGAAGTAGGCTCACAGAGCTCAGCCATTTAAAATAAGCCCATGTAACTGTGGTTTCCTGGCACTGAAAGCAGTGTCCGTACAACAACTGATTAGCTACAGCGCCAGTGTCTTCTGCACATCACGTTGATGCAGACGTGGCATTCAGGGTCAACAGAGAAGTGCTGTGTCACCCCCGGACACCAGCAGCAGCCTCAGCAGCAGCGTCAGACACTTTTGGAGTAGTCATTTTGCCTTGTTTTCTTTGAATGCCGCTTTTACAGTTTTCCTTCACGTGCTCAGTTTTTCTGTTTTCTCCTGAACAAAATCTTGGTTCACAGAGTGATAGATTTTAATGCCGAAGCAACCATTATGATCACATCGTCTGACCTCAGTTGTGCAAAATGGAAGCAAGCCTTTGCTGAAGCTGCCATCTCCCACTACGTGAAACTGGTGCAGCCCATTTTAAGACATTCCAGTCAAACATTTATCTTGTAGGTATAAAAGCTGCAGCATCCTCATTAAAGCCAGAGACATGTGGATTTAATAAAACCTGGGGTGCTTTTTAATCATGAAGATTCTTTCCACCGACTTTATTAGTCCTGACCTTTCTGTTAATTGAAAATGCAATTCTAATGTAAATAAACCTTTGCCCTATTAATACTAAAGGAAATTATATTTTTGTTGAAGGAAAAAGAGGGTTAAAAGTCAGGGAACTAACAGAGCTAAAGGGCATTAAATAGGGCTTATTTATTATGCATCATACAAGCACATGAATCATTCATGCCTACCGGCACCGAAGAGGCTCCAGCCCATGGCAGTGCAGCAGCCACGAAGCCTGCAGAGCCAAAGGCTTTCCGTGTCCCCCGAGCACCATACTCCAACAACCCCCAACATGTAACTCCCTCTGGACACGTACCCGTAAGATCTCTCTGCAGATGTAGGCAATCCACTCCTCCTTCAAGGTGTTCCCCTTTGTGTTCTTGATGAGGTCAGTGACGGAGCCCGCGCCGCAGAACTCCATCACCAGCTGCCAGATGGAACAAAAATGCAATTACTGCAACGACACCGACAGCATCCTCCAGGCGGCCCAACTCCAGGGTAGGACCCTGACGCTGGCAACACAGCTGTGGGGCCACCGCAGTGCTATGCAGAGCCACCAGGACATAATCTTGAACCTATCAGCTTTTAATCCATTTGGGTTTTGTTATAAAAATGAAATAATAAAAGGCTGGAAGACTTGAAAGGCTTGTTGCTCTCCAGAAGGATGGGAACAAGAATCAGACCAGTGCTGAAAATCAGCAGAGGAAATCGGAAACCTTGAAATCTCAGACCCCACTGCTACATACCCTACTTTATACTTTATGATCAATATTTAGTATCAATATTTAGTATCAACAGCCATACAAGCAAAACTCTACCTCTTGCATATAAGTTCTTCAACTCTGAAAACGTGAAGACAATAAGACAGACGTTTGAAAGCTTCCTACAACCTTAAAACCCAGGTATACTTTTCAACTTTTTTTTATCAGGACGTCTTTGCTTTTGACCACTTTTTTGAGCAGGAAACCTTTCTCAAGGGCAAGCTTGCTGTGCGGCTGCGGGCTCCCTGGGAGAGAGCTGGTGTCCTGCTGCTCAGGTTGGTTCAAAGGAGACTAGGCACCACCGCTTGTACCACTTTCAAAGTTTCGTAATATCAAATATAAAAGTACAAGGATCTAACCTGGGCCTGAATTTAATCTTGTCATTGAGCCACTGTGAAATAAGCCTTATAAAAATAGCATGGGATGCGAGTCTGCCTCCTAGGGACATCACGGATCCCCAGGGCGTGCAGGAGCCGTCAGTATGCTACAGAAAGCAAGCACAGCCCGCATGTGCAACAAGCCTTCTCCAAGACCTGTAGAAGTGTTTCTCTCTGATGTGAAACCGTGTTTTTCAATTAGATCAGCTTGCTACTAAAAGATAGTCCCTTACAAATTGTGCCTTGCCAGATTCTTCAATGTGCGTGTTTAAAGTTTCTTATCACATGAAGCTTACATGGCATTTAGTGTTCTGCAAGCAAGTGACATCACTTTATTAAAAGCATGGGCCAAGAGGAGAAGAGAAAGAAATAGCAGAAGGGTTACCTCTAACCAAATGGCTCAAATGCAGTGATTTAAAAGACTAGCATAAATAAATGATTACAAAATCCAGAGTACTGCTATAAACCTTCAGGTTAAATAAAATACTTGAGCAGACTATACCTTAGTTGGCTTTGACCATGCTCCTGTCTTTAGTTTTAAGTTTCTCTTCTCTTCCTAAACTGACAGCTGAAAAATTCTTTCTACATCCCTGTTACGTCAGGAAACTGGCTTCAAGAAAGAGATGCGTGACTGGCCAAAGTCTGTCTGGCAAAGGCAAGGAATGCTGCCGCAGCGCTTGCAGCTCTTCCACCTTGCAGGAGACTGGCAATCCAGCTGGGTCACTGGGACACGGCCTAAGTCATGGGTTACTCATTACTCACTGAATGGGGAATAATGGAACAACTGGTTTCAAAGTCGCTTTTTCTCTCTTTCTTTCCTTTGGACGATTGACACGTGTTAAGTGTCTGCACGTGTTTCTGATTAAATGAACGTTTGGGATACCCCAGCAGCAAGCATGGAAAGGAAAACCCTGGAGAGCTGAGCCAGCCACAAACACTTTCCAACCCAAAAGGCTGACCCTCTCCAGTCCCCTTCCATGGAAATTCATCCACAGGCTCTCACCAGGGTTTGGAGCAGGAGGAAGAGGAAGGGCATGCTATGCTATGTACGGCAATCACAACGCTTAAAAGAAGATGGAAGAAATCTCATCACACACAGTGCATCCATTAATTTGCCAGATTATCTTTATGGAGCTGGCAGTTCACTTGGTTCTCTGCCCTGTCCTTGAATTTCCATAGAGCAAAGATTAATTTTGCACCAGGAGGTGAATAATAGGGCCACCTGCTGATGTATCCCAAATCTGTAATTGTGAAGCCTCCTGGAGATTAAAGAAAAAAAAACAGAGAGAGGGAAAGAGAAACTCCCCCCGGGAGTGTTTCCAGGTTTGCTTTTTAAGACCTGCACAGTCCTGTAACATCCATAGGAAAATATCCAGCACCAGCAGATCTCTGGCAGTGCCAGCAGGGTCCAGGTCCAGTTGGGCAGGGGCCAAGGACGCTCAGCAGCGCGCACGTGCCGCTAGCAGTAACGCACTTCCCGAAAGCTCTGCCACGAGTTCTCCAAGAAAACGAGCAGCAGAAAGATGACGAGGCTGCCCGAGTATCCCTGTCTGCAATGGAGAGCTGATGGACACCCAGCATGAAAAAACCCCGTTTCCAGAAGGTTTGGATGGAAAGGGAGGAAAGCTGGCAGCACGTTGCTGTGGCACTCAGCAGCACTGCGATCCTCTTTGATCCTCAGATGGAAGGATGCTTCGGAAGTCCCAACTCCAGCTCACGCAATGCAGCCTCCAAAGAGAAGACAAACAGGTGATGGCGAAGGAGTCAGACCAAGAGGCCAGGTGAGACCTCACCCACAGCACTGCATGTCCTGCTGGGCGACAGAGCCCAAGAACAAGAAACACACAGTGGAGCAGGTATGGGAAGATGAACAAGTCTTCTCAGAGGACCTGAGGACTTGTTCAGCCAGCCAGATGGATGGCTACGGGATATGAGCGTATACTGTCAGCAGTATGGACAGGTAAGCACCAGACAGGGAGAAGAACGAGGTAGATACTGGCATAATATCAATATATCAGCACCCTATGGGTGTATTAAGGTTGGAAACCAACAAACAGCCTTCCAGGAGAAAAGAGAAGGGAACGAAAGTTCCAGCTGATTTTAGGACAGAGCTTAGTATACTCAGGAAAGGCTTTAAATGCCACTTATACTAAGATACCTTCTTACCAGTCCCATGTCTCTAGGTGAGTGCTTTGCCCTACACACACTTGCTTCATTACCAATCTTGTTAAAGGATGAAGTCATGATGGGGTAAGACAATAAACTTGAATTGCAGATTGAATTTTTATTAACCATAATTAAAATTATCATCAAGATGGGCTAAAGGTAAGATCATCTTCTGAAATTTAATTTGCAAGGCCATTTATTGAGGAAGTATTTTTAAATACAGTTCATTTAGCATTTACTTAGCTCTTCATATCAGAATGACAGCAAACTTCATAAGCAAGGCAAATTCAGAAGCAGCAGCTGTAAATCTCTGTGTCCTGCTGCCTCACAAATTTTTTGTTTAAAGAGCCTTCGCAGCTTTCAAAGCTTTCACCACCCTCCCCGCTTTGGGAAGGGCCAGTAAGACCTCTGTTCCCATTGCCGCTGTACGTTACCTGGAAGGACTCAAACCTGAGCATCCCCAGTACAGAAACCCCAATCCAGCTGATGGTGAACCATTCCGGCTTGTCCAGAGGAACCCCCCTAAAATCATTTAACTCCTTTATTCTGCAAGCCAAATCCTTCTGTGTTCCTATTCTTCACCCCACAATCAATTTGACTTCTCTTTTACAGAAAATAATCACAAAATACCCCCAGGCTAAATGTTGCTGGAAATCCTTCCTGCTGTGTGTGTAAACAGAACTCGGGTGCCATGCAGTCCCGCACGCCCAGGCCACCCAAGCCTCCCATCCCACCCCACAGCCTGGCTGCCTTGCAAAAGGGTCCCTCACCACACATGTCGTGGCACCTGGAGCCAGTGGTGGAGCACGGGAAAAAATGCAGAGACCTTCACCTGGCTGATCAGCAGAAGAGCTGATGCCCATTGCAGAAACAGAAATATTGATCTAATTGGTATTAAGCAGCGAATAAAATATTCCGTAGCAAGATAAGCACAGGTTTTAATTGCCTGTGTCGGTGCTGCAGCGGGAGCAGCCGCGATGCTGCAGCAGCGTGCCTGGGTGGGAGCAGCGGGGCCAGCGCTGCTCTGCTCTCCCCTCTTCGACAGCGGCATCAAACTGCTCTTGCACACGTTCATAAATAAATGACTCGCCTGGCTGCACCCTGCCTGCACCTCCCTGCACTTCAAAGCCAGCCGAGCAGTTCCTGCCCCTTAGGGAGCCAGCGGGCAGCTGCCGCCACGGGTCCCGAGCAGGCAGCGAAAGGAGCTGGGCTTGCAGCCTTGCAGTGTTTGCAGTGCTGACATGGCTTTGAAGAGGAGTGAGAATGAAATAGCGTTGGCTTACTCAGCCAGACAGCAGCAGAAAGCCTCTCTGCTAACCCCAGGCTCTCGGTCAGGAGCCGGAGGAGCAGCCCCGCTCCCCCCGCACTCCCCTGGGACTGCAGGGCTTGGAGGGAGTAGAGAGAATTACAGCTCAACCGAAAACCGTCCCCTCTCAAACGTTTAATGACTTAATTCCTGTGACGCGAGGTATCAGCAACTGCCCAAAACTATTTTTCAGTGCCTGTAAGCAGATTAAGAGCAATCTGGCTCCAAGCTGCACAGGTGCAACCCAGTGCTTCGATGCCTTGTGCTCCATTTTCAATGGAGCCTCGCTGCCCCCATTTTTGCTCTCCGGATCCCTGGTGTGACTCCGTTCGTACCACCCCGCAGCAATTCAATGGGCCCCTATGGCTCAAGACAGTGAAAAAGAGCATTACAACCACACGGCAACAGCCCCGAGTGTTGCACGGCTGCAGCGGTGCCGTCCTGACATAGCCTCCGGCCCTAAATCACCCCAATTCCTTCTTCCCCAAAACTGCCCCGGATTACCGGCTGCAGAGGGGGCACCGGAGGCTGTCCCACCGGCTCCGTCCCCATGCTCACCATGCGAGCAGGTATTTGGCAACCTGGCTGTTAGCCATTTTCCCCCCTTCGTGACAGACGCAGCCCCGGTTGCAGGCAGGGTTGCCATGGCAGCCATCCATCGGCAGCCAGTGCCCGCTGGCCCCCGGGGAACCCCGGCGTGGGCTCTGCCCTGGGTGGGCTCTGCCCTGGGCTGCTGCCAGCCGCCGCTCAGCCCCCGCGCCCCGCAAACCCCCCTGCGCCCGCCGCCACTGCCCACGCGTGGCGGGGCTCCTCCGTTAACGGCCTCAGCGCACCACGGACGGCAAGGGCAGAGGACAAGCACCCAGCACAGTGGCATCCCTCTCGCCCTGCGGATGCATACGGTGCGTTAACGTATGGGAACGAAGCAGAGAGCCTGCGACTTCCAGCAGCTGTCAGGGCGGGCGATGTGCTGGGGAGGGGGTCCTTTGGGATGGGGTCACCTCCCCCATCAAGTTCACACTTCCTAATGAATGCCCCATCTTCCACCGCCAAAAAAATCCCCCAAATCTCAAAACACACACCCCCCCCCACGCCCCGCGGGTTACACGCGGCCTGGTAACCTATACCTTAGATCTGAGATGTGCAAGGGGAATTTAATGAGTTTAACTCCAAGAAACAGCAGTTAACTGATTAACTGGGTCCTCACCGTCCCCTGGGTCATCTCCCCAGGTTCTGCAGCCCACCCTCGCTTTGCCCCCTTGCACCACAGGCTCCCCCGGCCAGGACCCCCTTGTCTCAGTTGGAGATGGGCACAGTCCCTCCCAAAGGACCACGGCACCCCCAGAAAGCAACACTTTATCCAACATAGGAATAAGCCTACCTCCTATTTTTTAATTTTTTTTTTAAACGTTCCATAAAGGGTGTCCCTATGACTTTTATTTCCTTTTTTCCTAATGTGTAAGATTTGTGATGCACATCTCCATTGTCATCTGCTCAAATATCCTCCATGCAGCTCTTTAATTTCAGGAAAACTCACTTGTTTAGTAAGCTTGTCTTTCAGGGCGAGTGGCTGCTATCGAATGGAGCAGCAGCACCGCAAGACCTGCTCATCACCGCGGCAGAAACGATGACAATACTTCATGTCAGAAGCCTGCCGCGTTTCTGAGAGATCTTAATCTCCACTGAAAGAGCTCCCCGTTTTTTATTTCCGTATCAGCCTCCTGAATGTCGATAAAAAGAATTACTTGGGCATTATCAGAAACCGTTTTATTTCAACAAAGGGCCAATGAAAAATAAACAAGCCTTTATCTGCGCGGGAAGACTGATAGAGTTCACGCAAGTCCTAATTCAATCAGATCCTGAAACAACAGCTATTTAACACAGCAACACCAGCACACCTCTCCGCAGCCGGCGAGCTTTCCCGTGAATACCACCACCAGCCCCAGCCCCGGGCATAGACTTAAAAAAACCTCACCCCCCAGCACTCTTCAGTGCAAAGAAAGCAGCTTTTGCCACAATTTTTTTTTCACTAGCCCATGAGAAAGGCCCCAAAGTTGAGAGGAGAGGTAGCTGGTGTGGAAGGGAATTTAGATTATCTAGTCTGCCTTTCCCAGGGGGCAAAGGACAAGCAGCACAGCTGGGTGACGAACACCTTCTCCCCTAGCTCGGCTGGGTGACCCGGGGGAAAGCCCAGGTTCTCCTCCTGACTTTGCCCTTCTGCAGGTGATACAGCACGTACAGCATCCTCTGCTCTTTCATGATGATGGGGATTGATTAAAGAGCCTCTCTTAATCCAAGGAGTTTTCTACTGAGCTTTTCTTTTTGGAAGTTTGGGCTGCTCTGGATGGGCAAATGATTTAAAAAACATTATTAACGCTTGTATATGCCAATAGCTCTTTGCACTGGAGCTAGAGGACAGAAAAAAAAAAACCCTCTCTTCCCTGGTCAGACCGTGCTAACCCCAGACCCAAGCAGCGTAAAGGCACTGGGCAGAGCCCAGCTCCGGGGAGGGCTTCTCTCACTATTGAGGGTTTGGCACACAGTTGGTGGGGCTTTTCTCCCCCCAGGCACTCCAGCAGCACAAGGGGAAATGCTGTGGGTTCGTTTTCTATTTTCCTTTTTTTTTTTTTTTTAAACAGATTATAAACCAGCTAAAGCCAAATGGAATTTCATGGGATGAAAAGGCATTTCTCAGCTTGACAGCTTTCTCCTCGCTGAATCCCAGGCCAGCTGCAAAGAACATGTTTTTAAAGAGTTCCCACCAAAAATAACCCCAACACCCAAGTAAGAAAAGCCCCTAGAGTCCAAGCCCCCAAGTCTTCCCAATAATTCAGCGTACCACAAAGTCTCGGGTAGCAAAGCAGCGCAGAAGCCCGTCAGCTCCACTTTTGTCCCTGGAGGAATGTCCTCTGAAACCCCCTGGTTCCCACAGCCCCCAGATGCTCTGACATGTGGACGCAGGGGCAAACAGCTGAAGACACTGAATCTTTTGCTAAAATAAAGCCTAGGTTATACAGAAAGCAAAGGAAAGGATGTTCTGCTACTCTTCAGCATCCCCATGTCCTCCCAGCTGGACCATGGATATTTGTTACCCCTGAAAAATTAGGCTCTAGTGGTCTTGTTCAGGCCCAGAAAAACTTTGGAAACAACCCGTGGATAACCCAGAACTGACTGGATTTACAAGACTGTGAGGAAATACATGCTATTTAGATCACAGGACAACATCCAGGTCGTTATATCGAAGATAACTCAAACGTAGCCTTCTCTTCAACGCTGCCCTAACGAAAGCAGGGCCTCAAACCGCTGCTCAGACACCCACGGGCGCTGCAGGCTGTGGCTCCACAGACTTAGACCAGCACAGCCAAGCTCAGAATACGGCACAGGAACTTCAATTAATTTTTCATCCCCCTTAACGGCAGCACCCGGAGCCCCGACCCGTGGTGCCTGCTGCCCTGCCCGGCCCCCGCGACCATCAGTTGCCAGCAAGGAGGCGGGCTCCGACGCTCCGGCTGTCTCCGGAGATAGACAGTGGATTTAAACTCTATCCTCCGTGGTCTGGGAATGCCAAATTAATAACCGAGAAGCCACTGACAAGGGAAGCAGCGGGAGGAGGCAGGCAAGGATTTATGGAGAGGCAAAGCAGCCTGCAGCCCTTCAGCAAGACGAGGGGATCTTCACCGAAATGGCTGAACAGCCACAGACCTTCCTGCCTGCCCTTCACCGTCCCCCTCCTCCTTATTCGCCTGCACTGACCCTGTGGAACACGAAGCACGAGAAGCAGCGCCGAGAGCTGGCAGGAATCACGTGTGCCCATCTTCCCAGCAACGCTCCCGGCTCCCTCCAACTGGGTATTTTTTCATGCATTCATTTTCATAGGACGGAATAATTTTCAATTGAAAATTGTAACAAAGATGTTGTTAATGACAATTCAGAATAAAAAAAATGGTTTTATCACCAGCCTGCAAACATTTTACGGCAAAACGGAGAAGCATTTTGCAGCGCAGGAAGAGCCTCTTCAAAGCCGTGACTTCGAAAAAGACAACGCAAAATAAGGCTTTTTGTTCAATATAGGTGACGGTAAGAGGACAACACAGAGTAAATAATTTGTGTCAAATCCCAGTTAATTTAAAGAAGAGAAAGCAACTTACCCAGAGCTGATCATCCATTCCTGGTGGGTTCTTTTTAATAAAAGCACCATAATATGTAGCAATATTTCGGTGGTGAGAATACTTCTTCAGCATGTTAATTTCTTGTTTGATTTCTTCCTCTTCATCCTGGGATGAGGCGAAAACAAAAACAAAACCAGAGACACTAAGAGACTGCACTTCACAGGCTCCCATTTCTCTCTGTACGTGGGTGAACTTCCATGCACCCCATTTCTGACTGAGCTCGCCTACGTTTCCTTGCACCATTTTTTACAGCATAGAACTGATACCAGAGCCCTGGGAGCCTGCAGCCTGGACTGCAGACTAATGGGTTAAACAAAAAAACCCGAATGGGTTAAAATAAAAAGCTAAGATAAGCAGAACTGGAGAAAACACATGCTTTGCCACATTGCCCATCGCATTTCTGAACCCTGAACTGGACAGATCTTCAGGCGGTGCAGAAATCAGCTGGTTTCCCTACAGTTCAGATCATGCTGTCTCCTCCAGAACGGGATATCTTGAGGTGCTGGCAGAGTTTAAGGGTGGGCAGCAGTCCTCTCACATGGGTTAATGACCCACCATCCCTGTGTCCTGCTTCAAACCCCGCGGCATGAGTAGGAGCGGAGACCCCAGGAACCTCCCAAGGAGCCGAACACCTGCACGTGCCGCAGGCATAAACGGGGCCGGCCAAGGGCACTGATCCGCAGGGTGGGAGCAAGGCAAGGTCTGGCCAGGAACTGAGCCCTCCCATGGAGACATGCTCTACATCCAGAGAGCCACCAGTGCCAATCTTTGGCATCACAGCCAAATTACATGTTTTCAGCGGTTTAGACATTCCTCCATCTTTTTAAACTAATTCCTTTAATAATTCATATCATCATTTACATCAGTGTCACGTTGCTTTGAAGCTTAATAATACTTGCGTTACCCCAGTAATGCATCAGCACACCCTCCTAGACCCATCAAAGGCCCAAGAGGATGGTTTTTGGTTTTCTAGAAACCACTGCACGGCAGCAGTGCTCCTGCACTGTGCACCCCAGCCCTCCGACACACCGCTCCTGCCCACCCCAGAAGCAGCACAAGACGTTTGGGGACACCAGGCAGGGAGCAGGCAGACCCTGCCTGTCCACAGACTCTCTGCCAAATGAACTCGGTCCTGGTGACAAGGACCATTCTCGTGGGCTGTCACGGCCCCGCTCTGTCCCGTCTGCAAAGCTGCAATAGCTGAAGCAGCTGAGGCAGAGGAACTGCACCGATATCTGTTTTGATGTCCTACCTCTTTGCTTTCATGACCATCAAACATGCCCTGGTTTTAGTTTAAGCTGACTGAATTCTGAATTCCAGCCCACTGTAATTCCATGGGCCGGGGAGCAGCAGTTAGTGCCTTGATGTCGATGAGGTTTATTATAAAAGGACCAGAAGGGCTGTTACTTCTTCATTACCCTTGTGTCCCTCACCTGCTTCACCCTGACTTCAGTTTTACAAACCAGCAAAGGACAAGACACCCTGGCGAACAGCAAAGCTGCAGGAGCAGCTCTTCTTGAAGAGCAATGCTCCCTGGCCAGGTGTCACCCAACACGGACAGAAACACGTCTTTCTTCCCAAACTACCACGGAAAGTGATTTAATGACTACAGTCTTCCAGAGAGAATTCAGGGAAGACCAGTGAAGATGAGGTCAGGAGGAACAAATAAAAGTAGCAGCTAGGTGGAGCTTGTATAAACAACCTCCAATTTTATCTTTGGTAAGAACATGGAGAGCATAAGCACCAAAGAGGATGAGGAACGGGCCCAAACGTTACGAGGAAAACCCGGGGACTATTCTGGAAGATCTTTGTCACCTCTCTCCTTCAAGCAGTCAATACAACTTTGCTTGTTTTCATTTGCCCAGGAAACCAGGGAATATAACAGTTTATCAGGCCCCAGGGCTTTTTTTTTATTGAAGCCCTTTGCAATAAAAAAGCAGCTGGGTGCTCAACAGTGCTGGGAGCAAGGAGGAGCAAAACCCCACCAGCTCCCTGAGTACCACTAGCCAGCTCTCCAGTTGTCCCCTGACTCACGCCTGGCTCTCCAGGAAAAATAGAGATATAGAGAGTCCCCCCACAGGGACACTTGGTCTAAGGTTTTATTTTGAGTCCCTCTTCAGGTTGAAGTATTCAAAATGGGGGGGGGGGGGGGGGGGGGGGGGGGCGTGACACCCAAAACATCAGCACTGTGGATTGCACCTGAGGACATGTCTGCATGGCCAAGCTCAGGGGTCTCCAGCCCAACCTCCTGCTCCAGCGATCACCACCAGCAAATCCAGCGAGGGAGGGAAGAAAAATTAATTATCACAGCGAGCTGCTGTAACTACTCCAACCCGCAAACCAACAAAACCCACGGACCAGGTTTTGCTGCCACACTTTGCCTCCATCAATCAATTCTATTACATCCATCGCTGGAAGTAGGGCATGCAGCAGGACCAGCCCCTGCGAAATGAATCCAAATTCTTAATTCAGAGATAGCAGCTGCCCCAACTGATCAAGTGCTGTAATTTGAGGGTCTCTATGCTGCCATATTCCCTAACAGATAATTAGCAAGAGCATAGATGAGTTAAACAAAGCATTGTCATGCTTTAGGGGTTTAGTGCAAGGCACGTGGTCGGGATGAGATGCTGGCTGGGAGCTCACTTAGCACGTGGGGGCTTTATATGCTAAAAACTTCCTCCATGAAACTGCAGATGGCCGTGGCTGGGATGACCGCACTAGATCTGTTCTCTGTAGGTTTCTGAAAGACAAGTTGTCATCAGTGACATCCTGGAAAAAAGAGTGGGATGGAAGAACTGGATAAGAAGCAGCAGTAGCAACACTGAAATCAGCATGTGTCAAGGAGGTGGTGAAGGACTGGAGTGGACATGTTTGGGTTTTCACCAGCAGCCTTCACACTAAGCCTGCACCAGGTGCCAAACGTGGCTGTAGGCACAATTCAGGGACCGGCTTTAGAAATCACTCCGGCCGTGATTCCCAGGACCATTCCTGCGGTGGCTGCAGGACACGGCTCTAGATCTGACTTCAGCATCAACAGCTATGAAGCACAGTCAGTCCCCTACCACGTCACCGGTTTGCTCTGTCTTCGCTGTGGTTATCGCCCGTCCTGCCCAAGCCTGGTCCTGCTCCCTGAGCAGCCTTCTGTCGGTGACTAAGGGCTGGTGGCATCCCTTCAGAGGACATGGAGGTCTCACCTCTGCACCTCAGCTGATCCTGCTACCGCCTGCTAGATAGCTACGTCTCCACTCGCACAATATTGGCGTCATCCGAGGCTGAGAAGCCACCACTCGGGGTATTCAGTGGGGCAGGGAGAAGTAGAAGAGAGCAGAAGTTCAGTTAGGGGTTTTTTTTTTAGAGGACTGACTTCAAAAATGTGCGCAGTATATATTAAAAGAAAAATAGCCGATGTGTTTTAATATGGCTAAAAGCAGTTTAAGAGGAAAATAATTAAATATCCAAATAACACATCCCATGCCAAATACCTGATTTACTACCTTGGACGTTCAGAGACCCTACCTGAAATCCTGCTTTGGAAGGTAAAGGTTTAGATCAGGGACATCTACTTAAAGACATGGCTGAAAATATTAGTTATTGGGCAGGATCAGATTTGGGCTACTTTTCTCCACCATCTTTGCTTGGAAGTGATGATATTTTAAAACCACTGAACTAAGTGTGGACTCAAATTTAAGCCCCTGTTTGGTCTCAAAGTAATATTCTGATTTCTCAGCTTAAATTTGTTGCAACCTCAGACTTCATCCCATGGGAAGCTCACTGCCATTTATGCCACGGGGTTATGTTTGGTGGGTCTACCTATTCCCTTACAGCCTGCTTCCTACGAGAACTAGATAAACGGCACTTGTAGATACTGCAAGTAAACAGAACCAAACCTCATTCGCATTTACTGACTTATTTCCACGCATCATTTCACCTGTTAGCACAAAAAAGAACCTGGATGAAGGTCCTGTAGATATTAATACCACACCACAACATCTAAGGTATTTCAAAACATACTCCTGAAGCCAGCCAACTGCTTTCACAGAGAGTCAATTATGTAGGTGCTGAACTCCTGAAAGCTAATTAAAAACATTAATTCAAAAAATAAGGTGGGTAGATTGGGACAAAGTCCTAAATTTTGAAATGTGTTACTCCAATCAAAAAAAACCAAACAAACAAAACCCACGATAAAATACATTCTTGCTCCCAAACCTGGTGTTGTTTATGTAAGCAGGAACTTTGGGAGGTGTAATACTGCACTTAATAAATCTATTCAAGAAAAAGCATTTTCAGGTGACCCTCCTAAACGCATCTGTTAGGCTTTTTAGGGATCGTGGCAATTCCACTCACTTTTTCTTCTGTGGCCATTGGGAAATGGTGAAACCATTTTTCCCCTAAATCCTGTTATTCATTTAATAACTTGTAAATTCTTGTTTTTCTTAGCCCGATACAAGTTTCCAAAGAGCCACGTTTCTAAGACCAGGGTGGTACATTTTTTCCTCTGTATCAACAGGATGCACAGGAGTAATTTAACTTGCCTAGTAAAGTTATTCATAACAATACCTGCACATAGTTTTGGCGAACAAAAGCTTTTTCAGTGAAAAACACGAATTTGGAAAAACTGAAACGTGTTATGAATACACGATTCTGTTGCTCCTATTTTCTTCAGATTTTATTAACACATTCAAAAGAGCCACTGCTGGAACTGGATGCTGCTTTGTTTCAGCATTAAATTACTTAATTTCCAAAACTCTTCCAGATCTATTTTTCTCTCACACATTTAATAAAACCAAAACCTCTTAATGGCACATTTCACGTTAAGACAAAGGGGACTGGCTTCCCAGGAATACAAGGCTTCCCCCCAACCCCCATGTTATCACACCCCATCCCCCTTCCCCTCTTATCTGTAACTTAAGGATGCAGGAGGAGGAGGATACATTACCCCGGTGACGTCCATAACCTTAATAGCAGCAAGCTGGCCTGTTTTAACATGACGACCCTGCAAAACAAAAGCGAGAAGTTTGTTTGGTTTTTTGCTCGGTGGCAATGTTTTCCTTGCAGCGAACAATATTCTTCAACAATCTCCTCGCCCTGGCAGCATCCGCACGTATTTTTGCTTTTTCAAGAGCATCTTCACAGCAGCCATGATGGGAAAGCAATTCTCTCCCCTTCCTCCTGCCATTACAATTAATTAGTAAAGGGCCTTCAATACTGTATTTTCCTGGCAAACGAGTGCTGGAAACATCCTTTAATGCTCAGCCATGCAAAAAAACAGCTCGGGGCCTCTCCTGAGCACAGAGCATGACTCGGCTGGAAATGGTCTGCTGGAGCTGTGATGATGGAAATGTGCTGGCTGGGGTGCCCGCACGGCACTGACTTCGATCCCCTCGTGTCCGAGCCCCAGCTCTCACGGACCTGGGGACACCCAAGGGACTCCTGGCCTGCAGGGCACCATTACGCACGCTGCCCGCTAATTCATTTATTTTGCAAAAGCCTGGGTCAGCAGGCTAGAGAGGTTTTTAAAATCAAATTTGCTTCTTGGCTGTGGAAGTGACCCCATCTTCAGCGCTGGCACAAGCGGGGAGCGTGCATCTAGAGGAGACGCTCGAGAGCCAGCGTGGAAACAGAAGCCCCTTGACACATACGGCCTCCTCGGTTTTCAGCAACTGAAAAATTAGCAAATGACTGCAATGAATTGCGTGTTGCATAGTGCTTGACTACATTAATCCTAATGGAAAAATGCCTGGAAGCAATGGCATAAAACTATAAAAGAGCCCAAACTGTTGATGGGGTCTTAAAACCAACACAACCGTTATCAAGCAAGCCAATTCCCCGCCTTTCCTCCTATCCCAAGAAATGGATCACCCAACATCGTACCAAAATTGCTCATACCAAATCATTCCCCCCCCACATTTGAGGGCACATGCTCTGCTTACAAACTGGGCAGAGTCAGGGGAAAAGATGCTTCTTCTCCATGAAAACCAGCTGATGCCGATCCCGGCAGGAAAGCCAGGAGGCAAAGAGAAGCATCCCTGTTTCCCAGTCACTTCTTACTACGGGAGCAGCCCAAGGCCCCATCACATGAGATACTGTACGGAGGACACACGGGGAATGGCAGCTCCTGCCCTGCAGCACTGATAATTAACGCACCAAGGACACAACAAGGAGCAGAGGCTGAGAGAGGACAAGCCACGGCATGGCAGAAACAGGGAAAAATATGAGCGTTTCCTAAATTACAGGCTCCTCCAGCCCCCCCACCAGCGCTTGCTGATGAGCTGGGGTTTGTGCCCAGGTTTCCCAGCCCTCCTGCAGGCTGGTGATGCTCTCTCACACCATCTCACCTCCAGCGGGAACCCCAAATTACCAGACACGGGGACCTCTCCCTAGCCCCTCGGGTTTCCAGGCACGGCGTTGGGAAGCAAACCCACACGCCGGCTGCGGAGCAAGGCGGCATCATCCTCTCCAAATTTATGACTTCACCAGGAAGCCAATTCACCCACCAGGGCTCCTCACTCGTTTATTAACACAATTTATATGTCCTGAGGAATCACATGTTCTCACAACGGGGAAAAAAAGCTTTATTTTTAAAATGTGCAACATAAAAAATAATAGAATAAAACGCAGCCCAGCAGCACCAGGCTGCGGCTGAAGCATCCCCTGGATGCGGCCGTCAGAAAGGAGAGGCACATTGCTAGACACCGCTATTTAGACAGCATGATGCACAAAAACAAATCCTCCCCTTCCTAAATTCATCCTTGTTTGCTTGGCCAGGAAGCCCCCACGCGTACCGACTCTTTAATTAAAGCCAACAGAGCACCAGCAGGGGATACGCTCGGACACAACCACGGCACGCTGCATCTTCCATGAAATGGAGGAGGGAGATGGGGAAGCAAGTTGGGGCATTTCAAGCCAGGTATTTGCCAGTTATACCCGCCTTCATCTGACATATCACCACCTCATTTTGTATTTTAAGGAAATGCCCCAGCCTTGCTGCGGTGGATTGCTGCCGCTGCCTACCTCCGATACCGGCCGAGGGGAAAAGGAGCCCTGTGCGCCCACACCATCCTTCTCCCAGGGATCTGCCACTGCCCCGTACGCCTCCCAAGTATTTACAGATGAAGGTAAGATCTTAATATTGTGTGAATATTTACGAAAACAAAATAAACCACTTTGAAATGTATGTTAATGTAAGCCATGAGGGACACGTAGTCATGCAAAAATCAGGCACAGTAGAACCAGTAAGTACTTAGCCTTGGAACTTAAGAACAAAGATTTGCTTTTCGCATAGTTTGTTTGCAGCAATGGATTGTTGAGCTTCATTCCCAGCAGATTTCCACCTCCGTCCAGGGAAACCGGGTGTTTCCTCACCAGTTAACTGTCCCTTTTAATCCAACATACCTAGTGCTCAGCATTGATACTTGCAGTGAAACCATCATATATAGTTTAGAAAACCAGTTAATCTTCACCCTACTGCAGGCATCCTTGGTTTTGCAATACAGATACAGACAGGCTGGAGAAAGACACCGAGAACTGAAAGTGATAGATGCAATACAGGAATAAAATTAGCATCCGACCTGTACACGCTGAAAGATGCCATGGCAGCAACAAGCCCTTTCGATGGCATTAGCCACCAACCATCTCCTGCGCGTTGGCCATGCAGAAGTAAGTGCCTGTGCCCAAAGGCTGGAAGCGGGACCGGGAACGCCCATGTCCCTGCAGCCTTTCCAAAGGAACTGGGCAGGACCGGGCAGCAGAGCCATTTCTGCCACAGCCAAGGCAAGCTGAAATTGTTAATTAATGAGTGACAAGTGCTAAATTCTCCAGTGTGAACCCCGCACTGCTAAGAAGCTACAAATGGGGATTGGGGTAGCAAGACCAAGAAAAGCACCAGAAAGCCCCTGTTGCAATACATTTTTACCTCCTGCGTGTCTTCCACCCATCAAAACTTGTTGGCTTTTTCCTTTCCATCGCCAGAGCAGGGGCCTCCACTACAAAACCACACAACGACCGAGCCAGTCTCCTACCCCTGGGGTCGCCTCTGTTCCACCAACAGCAAAGACATGGGTCAAAACAGGTAAGACTGCAGGTGCCTACACAGAATTTCAACAGAAATTTTCTGATTTTTCAAAATTCCTCCTTTTTGGTGCCCTAGTACTTGGGAGCTTACCCTGGGGATGCTGGAGAGGGTGCAGGTGCCCAGAGGCAAAGCGTTCAGGAGGATGAGACCCTTCCAGGTAAGACAGCCAGTTCTGAGCCTTCAGACCACACCACCACTGACGTTTTTGGCAACAGGAGCAAAGGAAGCCAGAGGGGAGCAGCAATCATTGCAGCCACCCTTGCTCCCCATGCCCTCCTCGCCTCCTGCCTGCTTAATAATCTATGCAAACAGCCCTCGGTCGTCTGTCTGCCTGCGGAAAAGGAGCTGATCTGCTCTTTAGCAATCTGTAATTTTTGTCTTCTCGCCTTCTTTGTCTCCTGGCATTGTCCGGGATTTTTCTGCTTGTCGGTGGTGGGTGAGCTGCTTCCAACTCCTCGTACATAAGAGAGATGCAAGAGGACCAGCATCCTCCCAAAGCCCAAGCTGCCACAACATCCCAGCATCCAAAATGTGGTACCACCAGCCCCATCCTGCCATGGGGCTCAAGCTACTGCATGCCATTGCCTTTGCTTTGGACAGAAGCATGGGCTTACCCTCCTCTTCCTCCCCGCTCACGCAGGGCAGCAACTGAACCCCCCAGAAGTTCAAGGAGAGGCAGGAGAAGAGGCTTCCAGGAGGCACTTTCACCGCCCCGTGTTGGCTGTTCACTGTAAGCACCGCAAGGTTTGAAGGACCACCACCAGCATCACCTGGGGTACGGCTCCCGGAGATCTCAAACACACAAATATCCTCCAGAACCTCCCTGCTCCTCTTCCCAAAGCAAGTTTTGCATCTGGCTACACGACGACCTGGCTGAACTGCAAGATCTGCTTTCATCTTCATAAATTCGGCACCATTACAGATGCCATGATGGCTGTGATGGCGTAAAACAAATAGGAAGAAATCAGAGCTACTGAAGTGTTTTTCCCCTCCCCAGATTTGTGGTCAAGGTTCACTTAGGTATAAACCCACAATTCAGCCTCAAGGTTATTCAAGTGCGAACTTCAAAGCTGCCAGTTTTTAATTAAACATCCATCTGAGCATAAATTCATGCTCCTAATTACTCTCAAAATGTTATATCAACTATCACTAACTTGATAATGTCAAGTATTAAGACTAATTTCTGCAAATGAAGCAGGGACCACAAGTTTTTCTTCAAAGGTTCTGGTCCTCACACTCCATAAAGCGTAATGGACTGGCACACGATGGGAACATTGGTAAATGCCTTTAAACATCAATTGATGCATTCAGGCATTATATTTACTAAATAAATAAACCCTGGCCTCAATATCAGCCTTTGTATACAAAACCTGCATATTCTGGCCCAAAATTCAAGTCCACATTTTAAGGACAGAAAGAAGATGATTGATCGTTGCTTTTTAAAATTTTGCTTGCACAAGCATGGATTTCACCTTTAAGCAAAAACTGCAGTTTCTGTACCCAGAAATGCATCCCACCACATTTACTTAACTTCTGCTGCCTGCTCCTGTTTGCTCAACAAAATACATGACCCACCACCGCCTGCAACCAGTGGGACACAACCGGAATTGTCACTCTTTTGAGAAAGGCAGAGCTCCCATTTCCTTCAGCCGGGCAGAGCATCGTCTCTTAAACCTCCGAACCAGGGCGCCCAGCCTCCAACCCCCCCCCATGCATACATAATCCCCACAGCAGGCATTTAATGGCGTAACCCTGTTGCAGGTCTGATACTTGAAAGCAACACACTCGGGATCCAGCCATTCTGCAATGCCCTTAGTCATGTAACATGTAAATATTAAATAAGTGGGATTGGGGTGCTCTTGCAAGGCACTGCAGAAATTTCGACAAGGACAGTTTTGCTGGGACCAGACCACAACACCACCCCTCACCGCTGATAAAAGTATAATCCGAGGAACACTCCATTTCGTACAGAAATCTCAGTAAACTCGGACAAACAACAAAAAGTCTCATAGAAGTCCAAATATTACCACTTTGGCAGGACAGAAGCCTCCCAACTAATTTTCTTCCATTACATTTTTGTTGCCATTAAAATACCAAGCTGATGCCAGCAACGCAACAACTGCCCTTTCTAGTGGCCAACTCCTGCCCCTGAACCGTGCCATTAGACAGCACATCCTCGACACCACCAACTCCAGCACACACATATTCTTCCTACAACAGGAACGGCGTGGGACACCAGAGATTTTGCCAGGTGAGAAATCACCAGTTCATTTTTCTACATTAATATATCATTTTTGATACGTGCTACGTACAACGAACTCTTTGTCAAGCCCTACTTCTGCGGGCACACCGTCAAGGTGTCCACTGCTGAGTCTCATCTCCTCCGGACTCCGTCTCTGCATCCCAGACCTTCTGCAGCAGAGCTCTCCTGGGATGGGCCAGAACTTCACGCGGGTCCCTGGTCCAGGTCCTGCCAGTTCCTTGTTTTCCTGTAGTTCAAGGCAACGCAGGGACTCGGTCCAAGATTTTTAGCATGAAGGCACTTTAGGACTAATGCACTGAAAATTGCATCCAATTTTTCCTGGGAGAAGGAACTTTGCCTTCCAACAGGAGCTGTGCATCCGAACTGCCATCCTGCAGTAAATTAGACCATTTTATAGCACCCAGTGTGACTCGTCCTCGGCTTTTACAGAGTATAGACACATTTATGTACTTCGTTTCCCATTGAAAGCAATCTTGAGGGTGCCAAAAAACCCCCCTCCAATTAGTTTAAAGGGGCTAAAATACTTATTGACGGAAAAACAGGCTTATCCTAGTGTGAAAATTCAGCAATCTCCAAAAGAAGCTGGTTTTATAAACGATGTACTCTAGCTTTGCACTTGGTTTACATATCTCTTCAAACATATCTGAAATAAATCCATGTCTCTGAGAAGGTAATTAAAACATCAGATACTCTAAATATCAGGTCAGCATAAGAAAAAGTGAGTCATGTAAGAGGATGGGAAAAATGTTTATTTTAACGGAGTAAAATATCCCTTTGATTAAAACACAGCGATCGTGGGGCAAACCTTATTGTTCCTGCCTGCACTTAACCCCAGCTACTGGCAGGGGGATTTCAAGCCAGTGGGGACTCAGGACAACCCTGCAGACTGGGGACCAGGTCCTCGCCCTGGCCAGGGCTCAGCCCCATCTCGCTGCCTTTCAGCCAAACACTGCAGCAAAACCTCTGCCCTTTCCAGCAGGAGCTTGCGCTGCCCTTTTTGAGAGAAATACCATGACCACGACGGCAGCGCACTTCCCTCCAACGGCACACATTTCCACCTCTCCATCATTTCTCGGGTTCACAAACAGCTTTGCGAGAGCTTCAGAGCAGCCGCACTGGCCCAAGGCACTAAAGGACACGACTGACTTGATGCAGTTTCTTTCCACTTAGGGCAAACTCTACTTGCTTACGGGGCTACCTAAAACACTCTCTGTTCCCCCCAGGCTTCAACACGCTCTCTGCAAACGGCATCCTCCCATATACACGGCATGCCTGAAACTCCAACGCTTTCACACCAGAAATGGAGAATCTATGAAAAAGATAGAAAGGTGGATGCAGTCACTTGACATCTCATTTGCTGGCCAGGTGACATTTCCAAGAGTTGCTCCTCTGTCCTCCTGAGCTCTCCTGCAGAAAGCTGGCTGCTCACTCGAGCACGGCTCTTCCCCTTGGGGTGCTTTCAGAGAGCAGAAGACCTTCACTGAGCAGGACAAGCGCAAGTTTTACTTACAGCCAATCCTCCCTTCACATCTGTCATCTTTTCCAACGTTTTAAGAAGTAAAACTCTGGAAAACATTCAAAAAACTCGAAGAGAAACAAAAATAAATAGAGTGGATTTTTTTGGTTCTCCTTAGCTGGGCATTTTTATTAATACTTCAGTTTGGATTGAAGAACCAGAGCTTCCCCTCGGAAAGGCATAAATCCTCTCCGAGCACAGACGTCTCTAATTGCACAGGGCCAAGCTAATGCTCTGTGTTGACCGAACAAAGCCGACCTTTGGACTGAAATATTTCTAATCCTCTCTATCAATCCAAGCTCTGATCAGGGCCGTGCAGCTGGGAGAGCTGCAATTCCATTACTGCAGCTCCACAATAAGTCTGACGTTAAGTAAAGAAGGCAGGATTATTAGATTAACAAGCTAAATTGTTAAATTAGCATATTATTCATCTCCAGAAATAACACTCACTATAGCACATAGGTGAGCAAGACTATAATCTTATATTCCCTTATATATAAGGGAAACACATTCCTTACACCAATGCTTGCACTTATGCCATCCCCCGTCTCTCTTGTAGTTCAAAGGAGAGTGGACACAGCCTCCCGCTCAGAAGAACTGAGAGGTTTTCCTCTTCCATGGATAAAACCGCCGGCGTAAGAGGTCCTAAATCAGCATCAGAGATCCCAGATGCTTCCAGAAGTTTCTGTAGACAGTTCTTCCACATGTGGCTTGCACCCCTTCTAATTCCCACCCAGGGAAAACCACTGGTTAGAAAGTGCTTCCTCCCTCTCGGCGGCACTGCCACTATTTAACACCAGCAAACTGGCAACGGAGGGTTGTGTATCTGCTTCACGCTCACGCAAAGCACAGATTTTGTCCACAAGTGTTTGAAGCTGTAGGTTTTGAAGAGCCGTGCTTCGCGGTCACAGGAAACCTTGCGGCAGACCAGATTTCAAGATGTTTCTGCATCTGGCAGGGCTGTCCCAGGACACGGGAACCCACACGGCTTCCTAAAGGGAGGTCAAGACCTCAACAAGAGCAGGTCTAGGCTGGAAGATAGGTGGACCAAGCATAACAGCATGGAGCAGAGATACAGATCAACAACAGACAGCAGATACACCAAAAGTGGGTTTAAGGAGCAGCCTGTGGAAACCTGAGGCACCAAAGGACTAAGGAGAGATGTTCCTGACAAAGCAACGTATTAAAAAAAAAAAAAAAAAAGACAGTGCCTTAGGAAAATATTCCCAGAGCTGGTCCCACACTGAAGGCAGCAGGATTCAAAGGAGCACCAGTGGGATGGAGGAGGAAAGGGATGCTACCGGTTACCGCTGGACCCCTTGCAACTTTCCCAGGCCTTCCATGAGCTTCGCCCTTTGCTCCGGCACCCCAGCACACGCAGGGCCGACACGGCAGGTCCCAGCGCGGGCAATCCCCGCGGTGCTCTGCCAAGGGGAGCAGCCCATCGCCTGCAGCCCCCAGGGCAGGGAGGGCAGCGGCCGGTCCCTGGGGGTGCTCCTTCCCCTCCTCCCTTTGCCCCCAGCTCCTCTGCTTCTCTGCAAGTGCACATTTTTGCAGCTAAAAGAAGGCAGTACAGCCTGTTCCCAATAACATTAGTTCATGACAGCCATGTTATTACCACCCTTTAACACCCCCACTGTGCTTCTGTTTCACATCACTGCCTATTCAACACTGCAGTATTCATAACTAAAATTAAATTCTCCGTTTAGGAGACCCACAAGGCACCCTTTCACACAGGCCACGTCTCTGATAGCAGCAGCAGGTTGCTCCTTCCAGCAGGAAGCACTGAGCCATGAAGGGAATGGCACTGCCCACGTGTGCCGGGACCACCAAGTCCTCTAAAGGGAGATGCTTGGCTCTTGAGGGTGGCCCAAGAAAAGACACAGCCTCCTCTGATGGGCCAGGCTATCCCACCAGCTGACACCTTCCTCCAGACCCTTGCTGCTTGACATGGACCACCACAAACCTGGCCAGGTCTGGACTGCAGCAGGGAGCTTTCGCATCTGCAAACAGCAGGCAGACCCCGATTTCCGTGTGCTTTCGCTGTATGCAAACTAGTTTGCCCCACAGCCAACCATTTCTGCATGGTCCCAGGGCACCTTGGCTTCATCGTGGCCACAACCACACCAGTTTCGACATTCAAACCCAAACTCCAGGATGAGCCCATCAGTTTCAGGGCACCAGTTCCCATCACAGGTGAAGCTGGCTCTGCGCAGGATACAGGAATAGACGTCCCAGGACACCAGGGAGCTCTCTAAGCCCTTCCCTGTAATTACTGGGGCTGCTTCGGGATGAGAGCGAGCCGCTGTGTCCAGAGCTCAGGGGCACCAGCAAGGTCTCCACCACACAATGTGCTTTGGCAGAGCTGCTGCTGTTTCTTCTGTATTTGTAGAAAAAATGGTCCCTTCAAAACAGATTGCTCCTAAACGTGCTCCCTGCTGCAGGGCAGACAGGGCTTAATACCTGCAAATGTGTGCTGCTGCCTCCCATGGCAATTCATCCCAGAGCACCGGACAGACATAGGTATCTCTCAGTCTCCTCAGGCTCTTGGTATGCCATTTATCTGTGCCGCACATTAAACAGCTGCATTTCAACGTGTGAAGCTCCCCCTGCTCTTTAATCCATGCCCCAAATGAGTGACTGTCTTGCAAACTGCAGCTGAGTTAAAAAACCAGCCCTTGCTACACATGCTGATGGAAACGTGGTTTCTTGAAACACCTCTTCAGTGCCATCTGCTCGACTTCGGCTCTAATTTCATAGTAGCAAGATCCAATTTTGGAGGTAGCATGTAAAGTGCAAGGTGGCTGTTCAACCAACAAACAGCAGGGAGAACCACCTCCCGTGAACCTGGGTGCTCGGCATCCTCTCCGGCAGCAGGGACGGACGGCACTGGCGGCAGGAGACAGCTACGGGGGAGCCAGGTAACGCTGAGGTATCCGTTATCTAAAGCTGACTGAGATTTTTTTAATTATTATTATTTTTGTCCCTGTGTAAGGAAAACTGAGTATGAAGGAAAGCCCAAATCTCTTCTCGGTGACTTCCTGACCATTTAATCCAAGAAATTTAACTCTATGGCTGTCGATGGTTTTCCACTAAGGGCTTCCATTGCATTTCATTGAATTGCCAATGGCATAAAACGGCTGTGTCCATGTCCACGTGAATCACCCAAGCCAACTGAGCAAGCCCAGCCTGCTTTCCCAGCCCAAGTTTTTCCCACTCCCTCTGTTTCTCCATATAACTGCAAGGTAGTATTTCTTTCACCTCAGCTCACAGCACGGTACAGCTGAGCACACTGCCCCACATCCCCCCATGGCCCTGTGTTTCTCTGCAGACATGAAGACCCAGGATGAGCTCCTGGGGTCCTTGGATCTCTCCAGATCTGATAACCAGGCACTTCAGCGGTGGTTATCAGGGCAGTTAAATGGGGCTCTCTCCTCTTTCATCCCCCCCTGCCCCACGTCTCTCAGCTTGCAAAAGGGAGCCTGAACACAAACCCACCGGGTTCTTCTGTGCACCAACCCTAATGCCCCAAATCCAGGAGAAATTTGGGCTGAACTTCTGAGGTCCAGTCCCATTGCTGGCAATGGCTGAACCTGCACAGCAGGAGCCAGGACATTTGTCCGGTACCTTGAACCAATTTCTAAGCAAGCCATCCTTACAACCCTTCCACTGCCTCACTCCTTGAGTCTCTCCCATCCTGCTAACACTTGGATCAGTTCAGGTCTAACCACCTTGATTCCTGACCACGTGGCAAGGCTGACTGAGCCAATTCATACGTTCAGCCTTCATACATTCATCACACGTAAGCAAGACTCCAAGTCCCTGTCTCAGAGTGGTAGAAATAACAAGAGCAAGCTGATAAAGTTACTTCGTTTCATGGGGCTTAGGATAAAATGCCACAGCTGCCAGAAGCTTTCACGTATACCTCTTGGGGTGACTTAAGTCTTAGCATCAGGAAAATAAGCGTAACAATGACATAAGTAACCCCATATCTAGTGCTATGGAGGGCTGAGGTGCTCCCCTAAGCGCAATGACTTTGTAACTCAAGATATGCAGACCCCATGTTGCACGTTTCCATCTATGTCAGCTCAAATATCAATTTTAGACCTCACATACTTGAAGGCAGATGGGCATCACACTCTCTTTTATCCAGAGTTGCCTCCAGGGTTTTTGTCTGCCCTGAGCAGCCTTGACAACTTACTGTCCATCCTATCCTACTCCAAGTCACTTACTGTCAGTAGTCAATAAACATTTTGCAGTGCCTACGTTCTGCCGATTTAAAAGACCCAGCCATGCCTAGAGCAATAGTATGTGATATACATACTAATTCGGCTGTACACAGCTACATCAAGACTTTCATGTTGTCCGCTGCTTTAAGCAAGTCAGGTATTGGGTAGCAAATTTTTAGAACCGCTTATTGGAAAAGGGAGTCTGAGAAATGACTTGTAGACCTTTTATCCTTATATTTGCTTTATGTATGTCACACGTGCATTCGCTGCTTTGTCTGGGATAAAGATGGGATTTCTGACTCTGCTGCCAAAGAGCCCCACTGTGGCTCACCTTCTAAGCCAGCCTTGCAGGTTAGGATCAACAGAGTTTATCAACAGATTAAACTGCATTGCTTTCGTAGCTTCTCGCTTTCCAAGCCTCCCCTCTCATGTAGGAATTTCCTACCCTTACTCTGGCTAGGCAAAGCCTTTCTATTAGGAAATAAGGCAGCCAGATCACTGCCTTCCTCTGCCTTCCCCAACAGACCTGCAAAATGGACCTCACCGCACCCGAGGGCAATGCCGTGCTGCCCGTGCTAGGCAGAGGACCCTCCTCCCGGGACACCCAGCGCTCAGTGGTCCTCATTTCTCTGCAAAGTGGAGGAACCAGGGTGCGAGTGCTCCTCTAGGAAAGGATGGAGCCCTGAAAAGACCCCACAAAGCAGAAGATCCCCCCCAGCCCCACACACGATCCCCATCCCGTCCAGCCTCACAGCCGGCAGCGCGGCCGAGGGGGGGCTTTAGCCAGAGATTTGAAAGCAGGGAGGAGAGGAGGAGGACTTGGGATTAGCAGGGGAAGGTCAAGCCGGTACCAGGGATTGCACGGGAACAATACGGCTCAGGAATGAGTGGGAGGAGGCCAGCAAGGACTGAGTGTCCCTGCTAGCTTCGGCACTCGGGGACACAAGGGACCAGCCTAGCACCGGTGCAGCATGTCGCTATTTGCTAATGAAGGGACTCCAGCCACTGCCGAAGTGGTTATCATCGCAGGAGGGCTATCTAGCCATTAAGGGTCCTATTTACAGAGAAATAACATGTATAGACACAAATCGATGCTGTACGGTTTAAAGGAACCGTCTGAAGGCTATGGATTTTACTCACTGTTATTTGCAAAGTGAAACAAAGCAGACAAAAAAGCTCTGAAAGCAGCCCGAAAAGCTGCCTGCAGGCAGGGCGCCTGCCGGAACGTGGGCAGCTTGGAGGCTGCCTGCAGCTTTGCCGGGAGAACACATATGGGCAGGGGGTGATGGCCTTTTATTCCACTGGATAAAGATCTTAGTGGAAATCTGAAAGGCTCTGCGTGAAACCTCATCCACAGCTAATCCAAACCTCACACGGACTATGCCATGCTGTAGGCACGTCAGGAAGGACCCAAGGCCAGGTGCTGCATCGAATCAACCCATGAACCTGCAATTTCGGCTGTACTAAGAGAAAGAAAATGATAAGATATTGCTTTATAAGCATCCCCCTGGACCGGCTGCTTCCTGTTCCTACCTAAAGGCAGCTCAGGCCACCCGCTCGCCCCATCCCCTACAGCCAGGAAAACGTGCCACCTCTCCAGGGCTTTTAACCCTTTCCCAGCAGGATCAATGCCAGCTAAGCACTAAAAGCCACCAATATCTTACAGGCAGATTCATATTAAAAATTCAAGATCTTTCCCAGCAGCGAGAGCTGGCTGCAGGACAGAACCGCAGTTTGGTTTTGCTGCTTGGCATTCAGGGCCCGGACATCTGTTAACGGAGCAATATGTAAAAGTCCACCACTGCACAGGAATGGGGAAAGACCTCCCTGCATTTTTCCGGGGGGGGGGGGGGGGGGGGAAGCCTGCCAATTTGCCTGCTCCCTCAAACCGCCACAGCTGGGGGTAAGTTTTGATACACTTAACAGGATGTACAAATTCCCTTTATATTAGAGCCTTGATTAAGTTAATGTTGATTTTTAAGTACACCGCGGAGTCTTAAACTCCAAGGAAGGAGAGAAAGCGGAGCCGGCGACGCGTGGGCCGATTTCCCGGGAAGCGGGGCCAAGGCCGTGCCGAGCAGCTGGGCGCTATTCCTGGATCCCCACCAACTGCGCTCGACCTTGGGCGAGAGACTGGGCTCTTTGCCGCTCAACTTTGTCCCCCAATAAAAGGGGTAAAATAATCCTGCAGCTACCCCATAAAGATGATGCAATGCTTGATGCTATATTGCAAAAAGCCTCCAAAGCCTTGCCTAGATGGAGAAGCATGTTTGAACATAAAAAGGAGTTGTTCCTCACGCAGCCATACTCTGTATCAGGGCCCTGATTTGCACCTTCAAACAACAGTGCTCTATAACTTCTTAATTTTTTTTTTCTATAGCAGAGGGCTTTCGCTTTGCCAGCAGCCTTACCAAAAAAAAAAAAAAAAAATTAGCACAATTTCTTTACATTTGTAATTCAAATGCTCCTACACAGCATTTCCACAAGACTGCTTAAAAAGTGCACTGGAAATTGTAATTAAAAGCTGATCTTCTTTACAAGATGACTCAGGCTTCTGCAGGCTTCAGCCCTGGCCTCAGACAGCTCTGCCAGCAGAGCCCTGTTTGAGCACAGTGAGCTGCCAGCATTTATCGAGGATTAGGGGAAGGTTTGCTTAAAAACAAAGGGCAAAAGATAAAATGAAATTGTTATCACCTAACTTCTGGGCGGCATTGGAGGGGAAATGAGCAGCCCGCGAGAGCAAGGACCAAACCCCTCTCTAGTGCTGGAGGAGGTGGCTTTGCAAATAGGGAAACTATGTTTTTGCTAATGATTTTAATCAGAGAAGCCTTGTCACAGAGTGAAATGATTTTCCCACAGGACCTGGCAAGGGTCAGATTAAAAGCCTCAATGCAAACAGCCGGCGAGCTCAGCGAGGGTGCCAGCGCCACGGTGAATGCAAGAGACTTGGCTCTCTCCAGTTCAGACACAAGGATCGGCTGGTCTTCAGCATCTCCAAAGAAACCACTGAGCAAGGGCCCCTGCCTGCAGAAGGGATCAGAAAGGCTGAGCTGGAGGCAGAGAGGGGATCGGGGAGGGGTAATCCAGGACACCTTCATTTCCAAGGTCCTTCCCCAAACCCAAGGGGATCCCAAGATCAACTCAAACCAATTGCAAAAGATGAGAAGAGATGGGAACCACCTCACAACCCACCAGCAAACCACTGCTGAGGACCTAGCTCTCCTCTCCAGTTTCCTTTACAGCAGCCCAAATGCTGCCTTGTATGAATCTCGTTTGCTTTCCTCAACGGCTTCACCCTCCACCTGACCATCCCCACGTGAGCCAAGGGGGCTGGTCCCGACACCGGTGCTGCAGAAGATGCGAGGGCTCCATCGCTCATCCCACGCTCCCCGGCATGGCGTGCAGTGCTGAGCCCGGACAGAGATGCAGAGAGGGCTCAGGAGACGACAGGCGCTCATCTATCAGACCAAAGGCAGCACGGCCGTACAGGGACCAAGGAAAGCCCCTGTCCTCCGAGCCACCTCCTCGCAACCCAACCCATAACCAAGGTGTTCATTTACTATTGGTCTACCCCATGAGAAGCCATGAGGCAGGGGGTGAGCCACACCGAAATGGGGTGTTGAAGCCCCCTGGACCACCAAGGGAAGGAGGGAGGGCAGGGGCCGGCAGCACCCCGGGCAGCGCTGAGCCACCCCGCATCGCTGCTCCCCGGGGCCAGCAGCAGCAATCCAGCCCTTCGCAGACAGAGGGTTTTACTGCTGTGTGCTGCATGTTACCAGGCAGAAGGCAACAGATTATTTTCCACACACTCTCCCTGGTCTTCAGGCACTAAAACCACCGTGTCAGCTGTAAACAAACTGGCATGCCCTTAAAAACAACCAGAACCCAAACCGTGCTGTTAGCCTTCAAAACCGGCATTAAAATGCCCATAAAAATAACATAAAGCCCATCAACACACGTGTTTTTCTGTAAAAATACCATCGTGTAACCTGCCCCTTTGCCTTCAGAGCAGAAAACTGACTTGTCAAACTGCTTGGTATTTCTCACCCCTCCCACCGCTGTAGCTCAGCAGGACACACTGGCCGCAGGAGTATCCCCCTGGGATTTAATTTCTGGTATTTCCACAGGCATCACATTTCCCTGAGGGAGCTAGAAGGTGCGCCTGGCCCGTTTTTTTGTTGTTGTTTCAGTAACGATGCGGGTGAGAAGCCGAGATGAGGCAGAGATGGTGCATCCTGGTGCTCCTCACGGTGATGGCTTCTGGAAGAGGTGAACCTCTGATGGGGACCCCCGGGCAGGTGAAGGTAGCTGGGAGACTCCAAGAGGGTAATGAAATGCCAGGGCTGCATTTGCTCAGACAGGAGCAGTGCTGTGAGAAGCAGAGGACATTTACAGCAAAGGCACCGGGCGCCTGCGAACTTAAACCTCTGGATGTCTCTCTACATCGGGTCATTCTTCTCCCGTTCTCCAGGGTGCACTTGTACAACCTGGGTCCCTGTGAAGGGTGAAAGACAACGTTCCCCTCCTCACATCACAAAAGAGCATGCGGATCCCTTTGAACAAAACAGCTCCTCCAAAAGAGGCTTATTCTGTATCACCAAGATGAGTCCACACTGAACAGGAATACATGTTTTTAACACACCGAGTGCAGCACAGGCGAACGGGCAGGGAGACAGGCTTCTGTCACGGTGCAAGTACCGCAGAGCTGTGCCCGAAGAGAGACAGACCTGAGCGCCGTTCCAGTATCAGACTTGCAAGATAGAACCCGTGTTCGGGGTACGGTAGAGAAGACCAACATAACCCTGAAGTCCATCTGCCATTCAATTAATCATACAAAAACGGAAGATTAGACAGTGGAGGACACAGACAACAAAACACATGTGACAGATGATTTTTGTTCCCTCCCGGCACCCAACTTGTCTGCATTCAGGTCACCACCCTCAAGAGGCAAGACACCAGGAGGAAGAGTTCTCAATCGAGCATTTCCTGATGGAAATCAAGACCACAGCAAACGGGAAGCACGCGTTGAGCAGGGACGAGCCACCCTACCGAGCGCTGGGTCTTCACACCTCTTCCTCAGTCTGACAGCTCTCAGGTCAGTACAGATTAGATTAACACCACCGTGAAGTTTTGGGCCACTTTCTGCCTGGGTGATGTAGCAGTCTCCTCACCTGCAGATGTTCATGGTACCACCATCACTGTCCCTAAACAAAACGGCCTTCAAAGTCCCCCCAGGATAGATGCAAGCGCTCCTCAACACTTGGCTTGGGACCCACCAGTCTGGCCTTTAAATCTCATCCCTCCCCTTCCTACTAGTTGGGGATTTAAAAGTTGCATAAGCTAATTCTTACAAATGAAACATGGAAGCGTGGAGAGAAATTTTAGCTGGGAAAAAGCACACCTAGGACAGACATTTCCCCTAATTCAGGCCCTCCTTTCCAGCCCCCTGCTCCTGCCTTTCACTCGGGCCAGCGTAACACTTCTCTAAATGTTGCCTCCAACCAAGCTCACTCCAGAGAGCCCGCAATGCCATTACAAATCCATCCTGGCTATTTAACTGCAAGTGAATAATGTGGTTAATGCTCACAGTGGTGATGTGACCGAGGAGTGAAGTCACTGGCAACACCAGCAGCACCAGCGGCTGCACAGGAGATGACTGCAGAAGCCACAACTCATCAGCGCTGCCTACAAGCCGTGAGCCTCCAGCGCTTTAAACAAAGGAGGAAGATGAGTAATTTCAGACAAAAGAATGAGCCTTCGTCAAAACTTCTGAAACACAAATCTCTGGACTGGATTGAGTACCTGTGCTACAACTCTCTTTTTTTCTTTTCTTCTTTTTTAAGCTTTTCACATTTTGTTTCCCTCCTCCAGATTTCCAAATTCCTACCCATCTCTGAAAGAGACAGGCTGACGTATTCCCTGAAGGCTGCTGTTCCCAGTACCTTTCAGATCAAGAACCAGAGATTTCAGTAAATCTAGTCCCTATTCACCCCACATGCATCCCCTAAAATTTCTGTTGTAATACCTTTCCTTGTCTCTGTGGGATCTCAAAGCATTGATGTGTGATAGACCAGAAAGAAATGGGACTCAGCAAATAAAACCTACCCTGAAGATAAATGGCAATACAGAGGGGATAAACTGCCTCCATATAGATGTAGACCCACCTGAAGAGATCAGTCACCACTAAGCTGACCTGAATGATGGCCAAGTCAGGCTGTTCCCTGCAGGAAAGGCTGACGGGGAGCTGGGTTTCGTGGTCGTGGAGGATAGTTGTTAAGAATAAGAGATTTCAGCAGCATTTGCAGACTGGGAAAAGTCCTTATACCTGCTCAGGACATGCCATCTGTAGCAGCCTCTTAAGGTGCTCTGAAACTATGGTCCCGTCCCTCCTGAAAAGGCTTATGCTGATGATTAATTAAAGTCATCCGCATAGTCCTGTCTTAAATGCTGATGGGGGAAGAGTCTTTTAAAAGCGCTCTTAAAGCCTGCCTCAACAAATCAGTAAAGCACAATGTTGTGATTTAATGTAAATGTGTCCCAGTTCTGCTAAAAAATAAGTCAGAAAGAAGAAGTGAAAAACACCCGATGTGACAACACAAAGGAAGATCTTGGTCTCCCCTGAAACTCCTGGACAGCTTGAAATGACCTCGAGGAAAGCTGAAATAATTTCTCCTTCTGAAAGCTCAGTGAACAGGTCAAAAATACAACTGTCCTTCCAAACACCACAAGCACCCTGTTTTCCTGAACAATTTTATGGAAATCAGATTAACTACCCATTGCTCCTCTGCTCTGAGCTGAGAGCCACTTGAAATGCAAACATTGACTTAGGAACGCAAAGGAAAGATCTTCTGACATACAGCAAACCTGGTCCCGGGTCCAGAGGCTGCCGATTTGGTAAATCACTGTTAAACAACTGACTGAATGAACTAGTTTTGCAGCAGTCAGGCTGGGTCCTTGCCCACCCCACGCAGTACGTGGTGGCTCCCCGGCTCACGTGCCACCTTGAAATGCTCTGCCGTGCCGGGGACAAGTGCCAGGAGTGATGGGGTGGGAGGATGCTGACGCCCCTCGCTCTGCCAACGCTGAGGTTGGGAGGAAGGAAAACAGAAGTGAAACAAAGCCTAGCAGAGCAGGTGGCAGGAAGAGAAGTCATTTCTCTCCCTCTTCCCCCAAAACCATTATTTACAGTAAAGTATAAAACCAAGTGTCCCTAAAAATACAAGTTCAGGCTTCCTGCGGCATTGTCTGACAGCTGCTTGTCTCCAGCTTTCAAAGCCCCATGAGACCCTGCTGCCTCCTCGTTACCTTCCTCCTCTCTCCCCTTTATTTTAATTCTTTCCATTTTCCTCCCCTTCTCGCAGCCCACTCTTCCCCGTTTCCCCTTCCACTGTGGTCCTGGTAAGGACGGTGAGGTATCTGTCTGATACCACCTATCAACCTGGTAAGGATGCCGGAGGACTTGGTCAAAGCTACTTGCCCCACGGTTTTGTTTCAAGGCGGGTGCAGGGACAGAGCTGATGGGAAGATTGCTCCTTTCCCCCACCCATACTTCTCTGATTGTGGCACCTGGACACAACAAATTAAAACTAAAAGCACCTGAAAGCATGCAGAATAAAACAGAGTAATTCAGAAAAGCACAGTACATCTAATTTAGTTAATGAGAAATTAACGAACAGCAATTCCAAGGCTGCAAAATTATCCCATCCTGTAGAAGAATATATATACTTTCAAGAAAGGGCAAAAAGATGGGCTGAGAACGTTTTCCATTTACACAATTACTTTTGTAGGACCCGGGCTGTGCTGCCATACCAGTATTAAGCAATTCCCCTGTCTTGCCATATATGCAAATATAAAGATTCACATTTCTCAGGTAATGCACTTTTTATTGCAGTCCTAAGATTGTCTCTGCACCCTTGTGGGTTTTTTTGTTTTGTTTTTGTTTGTTTGTTTTTTAAAAAAGTTAATTGAGCATTAGTACCATCTCTTAAGCCAGATCATTTTATGCACGTGGGTATCTGCCATGCAAGGTCTCAATTTTCCCATCTTTTCTAAACAACCGAGCCTGACCAAGCATTTCAGACTGAAGATTGATTTCCAGCAAGAATTACAATCACTCCAGGATTTCTGTAACATACGGAGAAATATCTCACACCACCCTTCAACCTACAAACTTGCCTTCTCAACCCTGTTACAGGGCAGAGTCCCCACAGTCTTCTATCAGGCACACTTCTACTGAGAGCTCTTGCAACGCTCCTCGGGGTAACGGCTCCCAAAATGCACATTAAGACCCTGTACGGTCCAACGTGGAGAGACCCAGGAGGCTCAGCTTGGAGGGTCTCCTGCTCAGAGGCTGTCACCCCTTCTCAGGCGGGGACGAGGGCAGCGGGGCTTACAAACGAAGTGCCTTCCAGGGGGCCATGAGACGCTGTTTATTGCTATTGATGTCTATGCTGTGGCGCTCCCAGAGAAGCAGCTTTGCTTTCACACGGGCTCAACCACCTCCCGCCTGCCCTGAAATCAGTAAGGTTTACCCCGGTGCTCAGGCTCTCAATTTTCAAGGCACAGCCTGATTTTCTGGGTACAGACCACATTTGGGAAGCTGGTGCTTACACAAAAGAAACCCCCAGTGTTCACTCGCAAGCTGATTTCCCTTACATGCAGTGCTACTAAAGCGCAACTGCACAAAGCACCGTGCCATTTCACGACTGCCAAACCACGCTTTAACGTGCTGACCGTATACATTCTTTGCCTTCCGAAGCAAAGCACGCAACCCAAAATCCTCAGTGCTTGGCTTGGACTAAAAAGACACCATCCCTCCACCATTCTATCCCAGCTTCCTTGGCAACAAGCTGACCCGGGGATCTGACTCACGTGGGTGCATGCATGCGTGCGTGCTTGCGAGTTTTAACGCTATTAGGTAGCTTCAAAGACATCAAAGATAATTATTTGCTACCAACTTCATGGAAACAGGCAGCTGGGTGGCAAAGGATGCTGGACGCAGCCATTCACGAGGTTTATCTCCAACAGTTTTTAATCCCGTCAGCCCCTTTCTCCAGTCAATTATAGCAGCCTTTATGTTGCCAGAAAAGTAATGGGAGGGAGAGACTATAGGTATAAGCAGACATAATAGAATCCTAATTTAATTAGGGAAGTACTCAATCAACCAAGAGACATAAATACAAAGGAAACCAGGTTTATTAGTTCTAGTGCTTGCAGAAATGCCAATTTGGTTCCTGATTACTGGGGGAGGGATAAAAAAAAAATCAGTAATCTTAATAGCACAGTCCTAGTTTGCTCTTTCAGAAAAAGTTAATAACAAAACCAAACAAAACTCAAGAGCTTCTAGAAACACGGCCCTCATGATGGACAAGTAACTGAGCTCATTATGGGGGGAGCCTGGTTCTGGTTTCACTGCGGTTACAAAATACAAATTACAGCTTGGCCAGCCACAAGGAAAGAAATTTTCGACCCTGGCTCTCAGGTCTGATTTACACCAGTGCTTCCCAGTGACTCCGACGTCTCACTTTCCTCCATGTAAGAGGAAAGTCAGGATCACCGGGTCTAACAGCACACACCGACAGGCTTTGAGAAGGAGAAGGTAAAGACACCAACTCCCCACAGCAGCGCTGAGCCCACCAGGGTCACTTCTTCCGCAGACAGCTCCATCTTTTGCCACCCCATCCTTCTTTGGGGTCTGCAGGTTCAGAGCCGGCTTAGCGAAACAGCGGGTGTATTTAACATTCATGCTTTAATGCCTGGATAAAGGTTTTGCTGAGAGCATAATAGCACAAAGTGACTAACAAGGGGCTGGGGAACTATTTGGAGATTAACTAACTGATTTCGTGTTATGAAAGGGCAGGTTGTAATTTTAGGATTAGAAATCTGTATTTTGGATGTCAATACCTTGCATGAGAAAAGGGCCAGGAGCAGTGGCACGACGACGCTCTAATCCATCCGTGAGGAACTGGCAGGGCAAGCAGAGAATGAGCCATCCATGCCAAGAAACTCTAAAAAAATATAATAAATCTGCCGCAAACACCACTGTCTGTGTTCTCCAGTAAAATGGTCCCTCACTGGGCAGGCTAACATGCACCACCGTGCAGACTCCGTTGGGATCCTCCAGCTACAGCCACAAGATCTGAGCACCTACCCAGAGACGTGGCAGGGTCCATCCTACTGTCAGATGGGTCCAAGAGGAGTCCTCCACCGGCCAACCATCCCCACCTCTCCCTGCAGCTTCCAGGTACTACTGACAGCACTGACAGGTGCCAAAAAAAAAAAAGTAATGAAATGCCAGATAGAGAAAAAAACCCTATATATGCAAAGCCATGTAGTGAGACTGTCTTAGCATCCCATTCTGGCACTGATTTAGCAAGACTGAGACCACGCAACCGCACCACTATTCTTCCATCCCTGCCTCAGTTTAAAGGAGACACTTAACCAGCCCCAAAGGACTGTGACCTTTCTGACGTCCCAAGAAGTGCCAGCTTCAGTGTGCCCTCCAGGTTTATCCATCCAGGATAAGGAGGAACCCTTTGCTACATCATGGCAAAGTACTCGGCACCCTGCACGGGTGTATCTCCACCAGCTCAGCCTACTCCAGTCTCCAGTAAAAACCCCAGCGGTTTTTACTGGAATGGTTCCCCATTACCCCAGTAAAGCTTGCAGGGCAGCAGCAGGTCACTCTCTGACACTCACTATGCATAGACAGACATATACACCCACACTTATATGTCCATATATATAATATATACAAAGTGCTGAATCAGCACTGCACATCCTACCTGCTTTCCATCAGTGCTATCCCAGCTGCTGGCTCATCAGGATAACCCCCAGAGGGGTCAGGGGTGAAGTTTGATAAAACCCTGACTATTTAAGCAGAAAAACGGTCCTCTTGCTGTCTGCGGTAGCCAGGGCACTGTCTGAAGGTATGTTAAACACAATATTTATCTTACCAGGCGCTCAGTGCTTTATGTTTTGAGATGTTTTTAGCTTCCAGTTAGAGGGAATTTTGCAGGCTCATAAAAAGAAAAAAAAACCTCACTGTAAGGTGGACATAATTTACCGACATATTTTTCATTTAATTTGGTTCATTTTTCCTCCTTCCTTCCTTCTTATTTTCATCCAGTTTTTCCTCTTTCTCCCCACCTCCTCCAGTTTAGGTTACTTAAAATTTACAAAGTTTGAAACAAATAAAGCCAGACTGAAAATACACAGGAAGTCTTCAACGCTGCAGAGGTTAAAAATAGGCTTTAAACCAGCTAATGTCAGCATCAGCATAAAAGAAAGGACACCCTGACAGCTCTAATTATTACATTCTCTTGTTTTGCACTTGTGAAGAGCAGCAATTAAATCTCTGCTTGGGCTTATAAGGAAAAAGTAAAGTGCTCTGCACCTGCAAAACAGATTCTGTTCCATCGGAGGATTTCAGCTCCCCAAAGCACATTATCCAGGGCAGCCTGCAGAACAAAACCCATCCTCCCCTTTCCAGCAACCGAGGATTTTGCAGCCAGTTCACAGGGAAGAATACTGATAATGACAACCCCTCCTCTTCTGCCTTTGCTAGATAGATTTAAGAGAAAGCTCACAATTTCTGGACAAAACAGTCGCAGACTACGTACGTGTGCAATGCCTGAAACTGCCATATGGTGATAAAAGTATTTTTATTCATAATCATTTTTATTGCAGTAGCCTCTGGGGACTTGAACTAGGTCACTTTCCCATCAAGGCTCACTACAAGCCGTTAAATAAGTGGTGCACGCAGGGTCCTTTAAGCATCTTTTATAAACGAGTGATTCTGTTCATTAAAAAGGTAAAAGGAAACAAGCGCCACAGTTTATGAAACCTATTTTCTGCCACTCATAAATATAAATTCTCTGATGTTCAATAACCTAATTGAGTTTAGTATCTGCAGCTGTTCCCTCAGCAGCATCGAGGGCCTCTCGTTTATTCTGATTACCTGTCCTTGGGAAATCTGCTGGAACTGCCCATCTCAGAGACCTCTACTCTTGTCAAATCTGGCTGGGATCAGCCGGGAGGCTGGAAATCTCCGTGACTTGGAGGCAGAGAAGGAGCCTCACTGATAGCCACACAAGTTGCAGCAGCTTCATTTCTTCAGAAAATTCAGCTAAAAAGCCTATCATCGCTTTCATGCTCAATTCCAGGGTGCCACCAAGTCAAGATGGCTTAAAAAAAACCCAAAACATAAAAACAAAAACAAACAAACAAACAAAAAAACCAAAAACCCCCTTTCCTGCAGATTTGTCTCCCCCAAAAATTTGAAGCCTGGAACATTTCACTAAAAATATTCTGAATATTTCACTCTGGAGACATGGGCAGGGTGCTGCGGGGAGCCAGGTGCCTGTCCTCCCTGGTGGGCTGAGGGACATGTCCCACCGGGGTGGCACCTACGGGCCCTGGGTTTCGGCTGCACACACTCACTCCCCACCCTCCCTTCCTACAAACTACGTGAAAACAAAGTCAAGCCTCTCCATGGAAAACAAACTTTTAATTTGCATTAAAGTGTTGGGGGTTTTTTTTGAATTTTCTAATGCAAACCAGTTTTGACCAAGAGCATCTGACCAGCCCCTATCAGTGACGAAGGGAGGACTTGGTATGCACAGGAAGGGCAGGCACCAGCTGGGACGCCAGGAGAAGAAAGGCACAGTGTTTCCATACAGCCAGTGGGGAAAAAAAAAAAAAAGAAAAAGAAAAAAAAAAAAAAACATTGCTGGGAACATTTTTCTGGCAGAAAACATTCACTCATGGAAGCAAAGCACTGATAGCCAAGGAGAAAGCTAAGCTCGCTGAGCCAGCTCTCCCCCTCCCAGGGACACCTGCAAGTTGTCTGCTGCGGGAGCAGCCGGACGAGGACATAAATAAGACTGACCATGCTCTGTCCCCAAAGCCAAGCGACCACTAACGCCTTCCAATTGATCTCAGCAGGTTTCACACCAGCCATTGATCCAAAGATCTCAGATCTCCTTATGGAGGTAGATAAATCCCATCCATCCTGCACGGAGATGGATCAACCTTTCCCACTCTAACTGAATCACCGCCCTGGGACACCCATTTAGATCCTGCTTAACATGGTCAGCAGTCTGCTTAAAATATTTTCGTCGTCTTTTTCCAGACTAAGGAAAAGACTGAGCATGCCCTTCTCCAGCTCTGCCAGCTGTTCTAATAAAATACATTACCTCTCGCTGCAAACTTGGCTCTTCTTCTGTCCCTGGTTCATCATGGATACAACAAACACTACTTCCAAACATTTTGCTTATTAAGAACACAAAAAGATTACATAGAAAAGCTACCTCCGTTCCAGACATTTTTAATTTACTCCTAATTTTACAGGTCTTGAAAACTTTTAATGCAACTTATCAGTCTGGGAAAAAAATCAGTTATCCCTATTAAGCTCACTGAGCAATACAAAAATGCCGTGTACCTCTGCAGCCCTCTATTCCTGTCCTTATAATGGAGCAAAACGCTGTGATAACGTCCTCGCAAGGTACTTCATCACAGCAATAACGTCACACAAGATAACCCAAGGGTGTGCTTCTCCTGTTTGTCTTTACCCATGTAAGTCTTCTGGTTGCAAGGGCCAAGAATAAAAGAGCCTATTTGAAGGTGGGCGTCACGCCCAGCCCTGCTCGCTGGGGAAGCCTCGCGTTCCTCGTGTCACGCAGACCGCTCTGCGGTTGCTGCTGCGTGGCACAGCCGCGCATGGAGGGACAGGCACCAAACCCCCGCCGCCCGCGTGTCCCCGAGAGGTCCCACCGCTCGGCGGTACGTGGGACCACTCTGAAGCATGGCCAGGTCTCGGAAAGCTGAAGAGCATCACCAAGCAACTCAGGGGTTTAACTCATGAAACTGAGGGAAGCACAGCAGAAAAAACACCCAACCCCACGAACATAAGGGCCAGCAGCTCTGCCTGTCCTTGCACCAGGACTCTGGCTTTTCCCATTGCTCTTCTCATCCAGAGAGCTGTGCACCTCCTAGCCACGCACTAAGCACTAATAACCCCAATGCAAATACAGCTGCCGTAATTTGTCCCTAAACGATGAGAAGTACCTTAGACTTGCTTAGTACTAGTGCTAAGTACTAAAAATCTGGTACTTAGATTGTTCTGGGTATAAAACGCCTGCTTTATTTTTTAAGCCCAACGTTTGCCCTGACAGAGTTCCTCTAATACTTCTGAAATTTTTTTCATACCTTACAGATGTGTTACAAAAGCCTTATTGACCCTACACAATATCACTTATCAATTCCAGGTAGATCGCTGTTATGTCAAGACAAGGCTGGAAGTTAAAATAAGTCCTGAAAGATGTTCTTTTTTTGGCAGGTCTTAGGATCCGGCTCAGCACATTCCCATCTCCTGCTTCATCTAAAAATAATAAGCCCTCCAAAGCGAGCAGTCGGGATGATCCGTGCTGAGCACAGGCATGCGGCGTGCCCGGTCAGCTCTGCTGCTCCCACCTCCAGCTCTGCCCGGGAAACACCAGCGGCTTCAACCAGGGCTAGTGGCCAGCTGGCACTGCCAGCAAAAGGTCACGGTGCTCGGCATGACATGGAGATCGTCCCTTCGCTTCCCGGTGGTTGGCCATTGTCCACAGGTGAAGGGGTGGTGAGGGGAATGTGCGCCATTATCCTGCGGCACCAACGGTGCAGAAATGGGACGTTCGCCTGGCCGTCCGATTCACCACTCCCTGGGCCTGCTGGTGGGGATGTCATCTGGTAACCCACCTCAGATGTGGGGATGGTCATAAAGCAGCAGAGTTGAAACAAGACTTTCTCTGCTCACCTGGAGTTACTCCTATCTGCTGAGTTCACTGACAAAACCAGTGTCCTCACTTTTTTCTTTTTTAAACATAGAAGGGTATAGGTTAGAAGGGACCTCCATCTGGTCCAACTCCCATGCAAGGCAGGGCCACCATGGACCATGACCACCCAGGTGCCAGAGCAGACCCATGGGAGAGAGCAGGGCTCTGTCCCAGCTCCAGCTAGTCAGAAGTAAGCTCAACTGCTGTCAGAGACAAAAACTCCTCCACACACTGTTCCTCAAGGGTCATTATGGATTTTATTTTTCCCTTTTTCAAGTCTTTTGGAGTGGGGATGATATCCTTGAATGGGGGCTGCAAAAAGCCAAATGCAACAGGATTACTGATCCACAGCTACACCCCAAAGGCTCCTATGTGCCACACCACCACAAAGAGGTCCTTGTACCACCATAAGCATCAGCAGAGACTCTGTTAAAGCAATGCGTGTTGATCTTCATTTTGAATTGGTCTAGAGAAGAAAAGCACTGAGCACCAAGACGACTGTACTTCCAAAGGTATGATGGCCTGCAAAGTCCCCTCAGTTAGGGGCAAGGCTCTCCTCAAGTGCGATCCTGGCCCTCACGTGTGGATGCTGCGCCTCAGAAAGCCCCCCATGGCATCTCCAGGTCAAAGGCTGTGTCAAACAGCCACAACACACAAGTGACAAGGACGCCAAGCAAAGCTGAGAGGTCCAGCCGCGTGAGAAGAAGGAAGCGCCCTGCATGATGCACAACATGATGAATTAGAGGTCAAAACTCAACAAGTGGTTGGGATTTTACCATCAGTAGCTCATTTAAGAAGTCAGCCCTCCTTGCTGAGGGGTGGAGACCTCCAGCCAAAAGGCAATAGCAGTTCCACCCCGAGCTGCTCCGTCCGCACCAGCACAGCCTCGGGCAGCACCAGCACACACAAGTGCACGGCACTGCTCTGCAAATGCAACACACAAGCCGCTGCAGCACAGAGGTGCTGGTGGATGCTCTACCAGCCTCCACCACCTCCACCAGGTCACCAGCGTGCTCTGGTAACTAGCCGTAAATTCAGACTTTCAATAAAACCAAGAGCTACCACATTTTAATGCTCTATTATCGGCATGACTGTATCTGAATTCCAGGAGGCATTCTGCAGGCTGGTAAACCTAATCTACCTATGACTTTTCAATTTGCTGCTGTAACATAGGTGCATCCTGCTTCTCTGAACAGCAAGTACGAGATTGCTCTCTCCTTCAGCGTGATACAAGAGCACCCGTCCCACTCACGGTCCCTTCTGCCCATCTATTTCTTGCAAATACACAACTGAACACACACTGGGATTCTCCTGTAACAGTGTGTGAGAACACGGTGGTTCATTAAAGGGATTTTTTTCATTATAGTAGATTTCTCCCTGACTCCTGCAGCAGTTAGTGTACATGCACAGTGCTCAGAAGAGAAAATGGTCTCAACCTTTTAGGAGGTTCTTGTTTGAACCTCGATCCTGGGACTGATGCCATTCATTCCCAAGGTATTAAGAAGAAAACAGGTATTAAGGGATTAAGGAGGACAAGAAAACACCACAGACAGGGCTTTGCCACTTGCATGGGGCATGGGCACCAGCAACATGCAGGGTCCACCAGGTCCTTCTGTGATGGTCACTTGTCTATTACAGAAGTCACTCATTCATCTCTTCACATCACGGCTGCCTTTTTGTTCTTGGAGACACCGTCCCTAGCTGTTCTCAAAGCGGGCAGGAAAAGCAAAGCTGACTGGATAAACCGCTGTTTATTTAGGTGGCACAAATGAACCCTCATGCTACGCTGAGCTCAGCTGACCTGACACATCAAAGCCTTTGATTGCTTTCCAAGTGCTGACAGCAAGGACCCCACCACAGCAATGCTGTCAGCACTCGGAGAGGCACCACGACGTACAACGCTACTAACAACCCTACAGTTACACACGAGAAGGAAAAAACCCACAAAGAGCAATGCTTACCAAAGAGGAGGATGCTTTTGGCACGACAGGAGCACTACAATGCTGTGATGGTCTTCCCTAAGGTCACCATCAGTTCTTCCTGGCCCAAAAGCGACCAGTTTGGCAGCAAAAGCAGGAGAACAGGACATGTAATAAAAAAAGTGTTTTGGGTGACACCTTACCTGGCCATGGCTGAACCCACCCGTGGGTCAGGGCATGGTACCCGTTGGGTTTTGCTGCTCACTGGGGAAAAGGGACCAGCAGTCCTGCTGCTTCTACAGCAAACCCATACTACAGGGTATGCTCTCTCCAGAAAAAAACCACATCCCTGGACATTTGGGAGAGGAAGGGTCTGCACAATTCAGTCGTTCATCCCAACAGAGGGGATGGGTTTTAAGCAAACAGCCAAGGAAGCAAAGGGGGGATAAGGGGAGGAATGCAAAGCAGTTGCCTCGTAGAGTTTAGTCTTTAATTAAAAGGGTCGAGCAGAACGTTTTGAACACTACGTGGGTATAATTTAAAGAGCAGTCTGTAAGATGAGTTTTCATCTTCAGTGTGGGTTTTCATGTATTAACAATAAATAGAATTTTCATATTATTTCCACGAACTCCAGCCTTCGTAAAAATCATAGCTTTTTTACAGTGGCACAGCCAAGGTTGACATCAAACCATCCATACAAAAGTCATTCTGTGAAGATCACAGCTAAGTCCTGGGTATTCAGTCATAAAAATAGCACCTCTCAAAGCCATGCTGAAAAGGACTCTGTTTTTCTTACAGCAAGAAGCCTGTGGTGCCGACACGGAGCAGGATCCGGCCTGGTGACACGCGTATGCCACAAACCGCGGAGGGCACGGGGACAGCTCTGACCCCGCTGGCCCCACTTCGTTTAAAACCACCGCAAAGCTTTTCTCCCACACCAGTATTTTTTAAAGGCTGCTTCACAGATCATCTCCAGCTAAATTCACCGTGCTCCTACCGCAGCCATCTATTTACCTGCTCATCCTCTCCCGCGCTCTCCCTGCGGAGCCATGGCGAGGCCGAGTAACGCGGTCCCTAATGCAGTGTTACATACTGTAATTAGTGCAACACCAGTACCCAGATCAAGGTGTTTTATCACAGAGATCCACCCTTTCCTTTACGGGATGGCTCACAGGAGAGCACAAGGCTGGTCCCGTAACCAAGAGTATTCCCAAACAACAAACTGCCACGCTGCCCAGATTTTAAAAGCTGCTCCCATGGTGGGACATGTGCCATGAATTCATGGAAGCAAGAGCAGCCTCTGCTCCCTCCCAGGAAAAAGTACACTCGCTTGCTAGACCCAACCCTTCCATCTGCATAGGCAAAAATGGGTCCACGACTGAGTCTTCTCCATGGGAGATGTGATCTCTCCCAAATGCTACTGAAACGCGGACCGAGAGCCAGCGCGCAGAGCTGTCGAGACCCCGTGAAGGCTGTGGAGCTCCTCCTCAGCTGCAGGCACATTGCTCTGCACCCAAGCACGTCTGCAAGGACCGATGCCTGTGGGGGACCGATGCCCGTGGAGCCCTCCTGCAGCTGAGGACCCGGGTCCCCCAGGACCCCTTTCTTAACCAGACCCTACGTACTACACCAAGGACCCACCCAGAGCGTCACAAGGCTGACAAGCCTGTCCAGCAACTCCCTGGGGAGACAGGAGGACAGACTAGAAAATGCGGTTTTGGCATCAATTACCCAAGAAATGTAACAGAGTGAGCAATGTCCCCATTGGGCGGACGGTACCGATGAGCCAAGGGAGGCACAGAAAGGTCAACAGCCCAGATCATACCGAAAACACGTGGCACCGCAGAAACATTCAGCTCTTCAGTCTTAGTCCTGTACTTTAACCACATACATCTGCCCCTTTTCAAGCTGTAGCCCACTGGGCTATCTGACTAATCCTGCAGCAAGGAAAACCCAAAAGCTCCCTTTTCCACAAATAAAAGTTTCTCAACACCACAGTTCAATGACTTAAACAGCAAAAAAAGTCACGAGGAGTCACTACTGAAAGCCTTTTCAGAAAGATGCCCAGTTAATTACCAAACCACCACAGAGCCCGAAGTCATCCCAAATGCATCAACACGGCAAGAGATGAGTCAACTCAGGAAATGCCGGGAGCTCTGCTGTCACCAGCCACAAAGGCAAGGCCAGTTTTTGCTCCAGACGGGAAGAAAAACACTGGATAATACGAAGCGGACCACATCAGTCACTGGACACGAGGTAGCAGAACATTAAGATGGCCTGCAAAATTTATTCATATCACTGAAAAAGAAGTGGAGATGTTTTTCAACGTGCTGCTGTGTAGAAGCGTCCTACTTCCCTCATCATCATCGCTTCAAAGAGCGCAGAAAGAATGCTCCTCCAAGACTAAATTATTTAGGCAGTCATCTCAGCAAGTTATTTCCGCTCATTTCCAAGGAACAATACGGCTCAACCTGGGATTTAAACCAGCAGTAATGAAATGGTGCCCAGTTGACTCCACCTCCAGAATACAACCAGAGGACGGACACAGAGCACCATGAAGCCACCACTAATACTGGAGGATGCAGCGTACGCTTGACGTGGCTTAAACACGGGCATGCAACTAGAGGAGCTCTGGCACTCCAGGAAAACCTGCTCCATCTTCATATTCCGTACAGCTTTCCTCCTAGAAGAGAGTTGGGTTTTCTACTTTCACGTGAAATACTCTAATCTTGTTGTGACACAGTTTAGAGCAACCAGAGGATGCTGCAAGTTAAATATCATCATTTGTCTGCAAGTTTTAAGAGGGAATAGGGCTGCCAAACCAGACCACTGCAAAGCTAGAATCTGACAGCTGTAACTAGGGCAATTTCAGTTAGGGAAAGATACAAATAAATAAAGAAAAGGAAAAAAGAAAACACAGAGAAACTATACATTACAAGAGGAAAGGGAAGCAAGAAATGCAGCTACTATTAAAGACAGAAGTTGGCTATTTGCCTATTTTGATGCTCTCTTCAAAGCAATATTGCATTCCTTGCATGCCCGCTGCACAGTTGTTTTAGACCAGCCTGGAAGAGAGGCAACAGAAGAGTGAATATCCCAGGGTCAAAGCACAGCATCTGCTTGCCCGATTGCAGTCTTTTCAAAGTTACAGGACCACAGATAAGACTTGGCCAAAGCCCCCAGCAGCACTGATGGAGGCACACCCATCTCCCAGTGTCTATCAAGACGGTCTCAAGTCTCAAGCACACGAACCCTGCATGGAAGAACCTGGTGCTGCGACGTGACAGCCAAAGCAGGCAACAACCTGATACCCTGACGCTGATTCGTTCTGAATTCTAGGCTATTCAAAGAGGCTCTGTAATGAGACTACAAGAAAATCAGATCTACCTGAGCCTTCTCCAAAACAGAGGCCAAGCCTCTCTGCTGGAACCAAACTCCCATGGGATTATAAAACATTAAGCCAGGGGAAAAAGAAATAAAATAATAAAAAAAAAAATCTCAGAATTGTCAGAGAATTCAGACCTGCAGCCATCTAAATAAGGTTGCAATCTTTTTCAAGAAATATTTTCTCAAGAACCAGTCTAAGAATTAAACACAAATGCTGATTCCATCTAGCTCCATCCCTTTACCCTTTTATCTTTCTCAGCATTAAATCCAGAGTCCAGCTCAGGCAAGCAGCCACCGAGGCTGGCCCCCATCCACCCCACCGAAACCACCCCACCACAGAGGCCCCTGTTCTTCAGGGTACCTGGCTGAGTATCCAAGAGGGACTCACTGCTGCACAGCCCTTCCCAAGTAGAGTATTTGAAAAATGAAGTTCTCTATAAATCCGTCCCAGTTTTATGTTCATCTCGAAGGCGTGTACATTCAGGATTAAAGATTAGAAGCATTCTGAGTCCAGAAATACTCTTTTCTTTTTTTTCCTTCCAAAAAGAGGAATCCAGTTTTAAAGCCAGAGAGCCCCTGGTGTGTGTAGATGGTTTGGAAGTGGGGCTAAAGTCTCGTGGTGAAGGAGTGTATTTTTAAAACCTGCGCTTTGCAAGGTTTTTGCAACATTTCTTTTTTCATCCGGACCTTGTCACAATTATTTTTCGGTTTCTGGTCAAGACCAGCTCATCATAACGGTCTCTATGAGGAACTAACCCTGAAGACAACTTCTGGAAGTGTCAAGCAGTGTCATGGTAGAACTGCTGTCTCTCAAGGAGAGAGGGAAGGGATCCTCCCCAGTGACCAGCACAGCTCACTGCCTGGACACAGCCTGCATGAATAAGAGTCATTAAAAAAAAAAAATCCATCCAACGTTGTGTGCTAAAATCGCAGACACCCAGTAGCAGAAGCCCTTCTCTGGCACGTGCAGAAGTTCAGCTCTCGGCTGTGACTACAGAGAGACAGTCACACTGGGCTGATTCCCCGACACTTGGCTGCTTCCAGGTACGCTCAGTTGTCCTGCTAGGTCCATGATATCTATAGTCAAGATCTCTCGTAACCAGCAACCAAATACAAGCCAACATGTGGCAGAGCCGTCATCCCCGGGGATGGCTTGGGCAGCAGAGTTGAAGCCTCCAGCTGTAGGTCCTATGCCAGAGAAACTTCACGTTTGCCTTCCAGCAATGTCCACGTTAGCCCTAACGAAGACGTATATTGAAGACGATTCCTTTTTGACCTCCTCATCTGCTACACGTACCGATCCCCGTTGCAGGGCAGTCGGTGCCCATCAGGGTTGAAAGGGAGCAGCAGTCGAACACGACCTCGAGCTGGCTCCGGGCGCTGGAGCTGAACCCACAGGCAGGCTGCCCGTCGCAGGCAGCAGCGAAGCCTCCGAGCTGCCCGCGCTTCCCTGTGACCCAGTTCCACGCTGCAAAACTGGATTACGGCTGCCATTGATCCACTTGGGTTTCTGCTTTGATTTTGCTGGTGAAGCAGTGAAAGAGGTCATCCCTCTCTGCTGTGATTGCTGAGGCAGCTTCCTACCTACCGAAGAGTGGAGCTTATCTCCTTGGAGCTCCTTGCTAGTAACCAAGAGCCAGGCAGCAAAAATATCTTGGAACTGTTAAAAAAAGAAAGTGTGACAAACAAGACGTGTTCCTGGATACACAGAGCACCATCCCAATTTGTACTCACAAGGCTTAAAAAAAAAAAAAAAAAAAAAAAAAAAAAGGCTGCCAGAACATACTACAGACAGTATTTTATATTATCTCTACAGTGTAGTCCACACCCGCATCCATCACAGAGATATTGATGATGTGCTGGAGGACAGACATTTATTGTCAGCAGGAGATACCCATCGCAGCTGAAGATTCTGTAATTACTGTTTCTTAGAGAAAATGAAAGATTTATTATTCACATAATAGTCAATGAAGGTCTTTTCTGGAGTAGAATAGTGGTTTACTTACAGGCCTTTGTCTGTATGTCACATTGTATTATGCAAGATTAAATAGTTTAATTTTTTCAAGCTGTGATTTTAGGTAATGTGTGGATTCTCCAGCAGTAATTAAAAGGACAGAGGCTACTTGTACTCTCTGCTGTGCCCTCCCCAGGCAGCCTGGTACAGGGGTACTAGTGGGGACTCTCCTCCTACCCAGACAGTTTCTGGCTTTATTTCTTTAAACTATGAAACCACAGGTAGAGAAGATTTATATTCTGTCATTGGATAAAGGTCTTCAGCTGAGATCAAAGCAGTTAGCTATAATTGCAGAGAGAAGGTTGCAAAACAAATCCTAATTTATCAGTAGGGATTTTTCACCCCCTTAAAGTATGTACCATCTACAGTAGGCAGAAGAGATAGGAAGGCTGGAAAAAAAATCATCAATCATTAGAGAAGCTGCCCTCATTCACAGTTTTGCCATTAGCTATGACAGAAATCCTTAACACAAGATAAAATCTCAGTGCTGTGTGTTATTACATGTCTCCCTTAAAAAACGTCTTTTAAATGAAGAATACTGCATGCACAAAGCCATAGGGTCCCACCGCTGCAACGTTTCTGCCTTCTCTCCATCCTCTTCCTCCCAGCTTCTTGCTAAAGCTGAGACCAGATTGTTTAACTCCAGCAGAAACTTCAGGAGAAATCACAATACCAGAAAGAGGCAGAACATGGCAGGCAAAGACCGCAAGATCCAACGACTACAAACGGAAGACGGACAAAGTCTACTGGGAAATAAAGTGCACCATTTTTAAGTGAGAGTAATTAATCAACAGCAGGGATTGATGGAGGAGCAGTGGAACCACTCATGCTTGAAGGCTTTACACCAAAATTAAAAGTTTGATCTCAATAAGGTGCACAACCTGCAGTTGTGCCCACGCCGCAGAAGTTAACGGGTGGAGTCCATCATCCGCCAGATGACGAGGTAGGTCTGCCCGCCCTGAAATCCAGGATTTCACAAAACCAGAAAACTATTTCACAAGGAGGGAGCCCCGCTGCCGGAGAGCCCTCACACCTTCATGTTTTAAGCACCGAGCTCCCCAGCCGCAGGATGGCCCTACCCAGTGCAACTGCCCTCGCTCACAGCGGGTGAACATCTGGCCTATGGTTCCCTTTTATTCCTTTCCCACCAGAAAAACATCCTCCCTGTGTGAAGTTAAGTCATGTTGAAAGAAACTGCTGCAAGCTGTAACCAAACGGTCAAACGAACTTACGGAGCTGCACCCCCTTGCTTACACTCCTGAATCCAAATTAGTGCATTTAATTCTCAGTTAAAAAGCCCAGGAGGCATCCTGCCACCGGACTAGCGCTGCAGGCTGAGGCCTACCTCACCTCATCTCCACTGCAGTATCTCAGGGCTACAACATCCACCACGTCATTAAAGCCCTCCATCATCATCCTTAAAATACAGAAACTAATTCCAACCTTATAAAAAGGGATAGAAATGATCAGCATAACCAGCCCTGAGCCCTGCCAGCGATGGTTATCGAGCACAGAGTCATTGTCCTCACAGCCCCTCGTTCACCACCAGCCTTGGCCATTCAAACCCATCCCTCATGTTCTCCAAGACGTATTGCATGTCACCTCGAATGCTGGCCGAGTCTCTTGAAGAATTAGTTACTGCGCTGTGGTTTTCACTCCCCCTCTCAGCGCATCCCGACGACACCCCAATTTAAGTAACTTCCACTGAGGAGTGTCACCAGACCTCCTGCCTTGGTCCATGAGTGTTCCCACCCAGTCACATCTAAGGAGCAACAGCCCCACGGCGATACGGACAGGGACTGGACCAGCGGGGCTGTTTGGGAAGGAATCTGAGCAGTTCATCCCGAGTACAAGTTTCTAACCTGTAGCATGCTAACAAAGCTCAATAGTCATGGCTCTGGTGCTTGGATGGTGAAAATCCTCTCCACTGCACCCCCCCTTTTCCAGCCTGACTCCTGTCCCTCCCTTCTCCGTGCACTGCCCTGGGAACACGGTTCAAACCCCCCAGATTTGGAAATCCAGGGGTCGGTGCTGGATCATTTAGAAATGTCAGATCGAGACGTTTTCAGGATTTATTTGCCATTTTATGCATTTTATTTGCTACTTTATGTACGTATCCTGCCAACTGGCCTTGTAGAAAGTCCTTCTGAATTCATCTAAATGGGGCCTGAGCTACAGTGACTCACTTGTGGGTCCCACAGTCACACTCATACGTGGTTATCCCACCCACGTTACCCGCTGGCCTTGGACTGCTCTGCTGTAAGCCAGCCACACTGACTTACATTTAACATTACAAATAAAAGATAATTCATCTGCTCAGGCGGCTATGAAACAGAGGGCACGGAGGTTATCTGAAACCCCCCAGGCACACACCTCCCACACCAAGCCTGCACCCAGCCAGGTTTGTCCCATCAACAGTAGTGACAGTGACAGCATTCAATCCAAACCCCAGCCAGACTGGTCTTAAAAGTCCCATATTTCAGCAGAATTAACACAGTGTTGCTCCTAACATTCCAAAATACTCGGCTATTCAGTGCCCAAAACCACCAACTCCCCCCCGCCCCGTCCTCAGAGATCTCTGGGAAGTGGCACGCTGCTGCTGCAGCCCCACGCTGCCAAAACAAACAAACAGGGGCTAAATTAGTGATAGCATAATAAATGCAAGCCAAATGTGAATTAAAAACTCCAGGTTAACTCTCAGGATTGCAACAGGCTGCTGTGATGGTGATAAAACCTTCAAATGTGGCTGCACAGCTGGGTCCCTCTTCCTCCCTTGCATGCAACCGAGTCCAACGGGCAGCTCTATAAAACAAGCTTCTACAAGGATTTTCATTTGTGCTTCTTCTCAGATAATTAAAGTGAACCATATAAATGAGGGGCAACAAGAAAATCTTCCTTTTGAAAAAACTTGGCACCCTCTGGACCTGCAAATGTCCCCCCCAGCCCACCTCAGTGCAGCCACCCAGTATCTTCTCAACATTCCGGCACAATAAGTAGGGTTGAAGACCCCAAACGTCCTTGGTCCAAGTGTGTTTCTCTGGTTCAGTGGGGCACTAAGGAGGAGATGCAGTGCAATCCATCTGCCTGCAGACAGGCACCACACCACCACTTCAACCCTTCATGGAAGTTTTAAGAAGAATTTAGGTGTTGCACAAACTTCTGGGACCAGGCTGAATTCCCACTTGTGAACGTACCGTGGGAGTTTGATCATCACTTAAGTAGTTCTTCAGTGCAGGAGAATAAAAGAATAAACAAACAGGGAAAAGAGGAAGGGCATCCATCATACACTTGACTACCTCAAACATGCAAGCTAAAAGGGAGGGGATAGAGAACACTATCTTCACCTTTTACCTCAGCCTAACATTAAAAAGACCAGATACATTCCTAACTATAAGCCTGTATGAATGAAAAACTGGCAGAGTCAATAAAATGTGAAGTAAACTTAATTCATTTTTACTATATGACCTACTTTCGGCAGGTTTTGATTCACATGAGCGGCTAGAGCTTCAAGGTGGTGATTCGGCAAGGTCTGTTCATTAAAGTCATTCTTTTCTTTATGGCTTTCAGCTTCAAGGGATAAGAAAACACACTTCTCCCAGAGGCATTCTCCAAAAAGCCCCCCTCGGCACAAATCTCACGGCAGCCAGGGGAAAAATGGGTATGAATGCAAATGCTGCTTCAGAGCCGAAAGAAGATGGGGATGAAGAAAGTCTTAATGGCTGGAGGTAATACCCCCTCCGCCACCCTCAAACACCCGCTGGGTCCCACCCGAAGCCTTGCGGGGCAGGCAGGGGTGCGCTGGTGGGGACGAGGGTGACGGTCCCCGCTCCCCTCGCATCCCCTCGCTGCAGCCGTGACTCAGCTGCCGGCCTCGCAGGTGCCCAGCCAGCACGGATCCCTGCCTGCCCTACAAAGGAACAACAACATCAGTGCGCATTTGCTCTGACAAGCCAGGATGCGATCCCGGGGCATGGGGCCAGGACCCCTGTAACATCACCCTGGCAGCAGCAAACCCCTTGGGGTTTCCACGCAGCACTCCCTCCCGCCCTCCCGCCCTCTCGCTCTCTGGGAATTGATACAGCCCTGACAGCTTAAAAATTACTTCCCCCCCCGTCTCCAGAATAAAAAAGGAATTTGAAATAATCTGCTGGCTTTTAGTTCTTCATCACACTCAACTAGTCCTGGAGCAGTAACTGGGACTAGATCTTAGATAAAATGCTGTGGAAAGTAATTTTCTATTTTGACTTGAGCATCCTCTCCCCCCTGCGCTGCAGCAGGGGCATTTGCAGCGTCTCCTCGGCCCCCGCCTCTGCCGAAGGAGAAGGCTTTCTTCTTTGCGGTGCATCTATACCTGTCTGTCCCTGGCTTATATACCCATGCAGTCTCACAGGAGAAAAACATAATATAATTTTATCTCCTGACCATGTGAGGGCCAGTAAAATAAAGTGGAGCACAGTTAACCTGGATCAGGCTTGTAGGCACAAAACACTTCCCCAATATCCACCCGTAGACACCCAAGCAGCCATGTTTGATTTCAAAAGGGCTGTTCATATGCTTGGGCTGAGCATGTAAATAACCATATTAGGAACTAATATGGACGAGATCAAACCAGTCATCGTTAAATAACCACAGAGTTGATCTCCTTTCCTTACTGCAACACCAAGCAAGCTGAGTGCCTTGCCTCTACGCAGCCCAAAATTTGTGAACCTGTGGGGAGATCAAGTTTACCAACGAAAGTTGTTTGCTTTGCAAGCAGATACCTCATTCTGTTCAAAACAATATGTGTTTCGACATTTTTCACAGGCCAACCCTGACATCAGGGTGGCGATACCAGGGGGTGCACGCAGCATCCCTATTCCCTGCGCTGCCCGGGGCAGCCGGGGATCCCGTGGGGCAAGGAGGGATGGATGAGCACACGGATCCCTCCGCTGCAGTTTGCACTGGCTACCCAGTCCCACCTTCAAGTACCTCCGACAGCGTTATGCAAAATTAGCAAGAAAACAGTATTTTGATAAAGGTTGCGAACACCGTACCAGGATAACGCGGCTCTGCAGCCGAGGCTGGAGCGAGCCACCGCTCGCCAAAGTCACCGCGGCAGAGATCGGTTACAGGCCCTTCAGAAAGTCAGAAGAATCTGCCAAAATAGTAGTAATTAGAAAATAAATGGTTCATTTCTGTGTTCTCACGCCGCTGGCTAACAGCTTCGCTCCGGCTGGCAGACGAAGGGCACCGTCACCTCCGCAGCCACTGCCAATTAGCTGCTCCCACAAAGGGCACTCCCGCGTTCCTCGAGGAGCAGAGATGCTTAACCTCGGGCCAGGGCGCAGAGGCAGGAAGAGGCATTTGGTTGAGAAAGGGGAGCCTTGGAAAACCTCTCATTAACTGTCTTCATATCGAGTGAGGAGAGCTAGCTGGAAAAGCAGCAGCTCCCGCTGCAGAGACATATTAAAAACAAAGCAAAACCCCAGAATGGGAACCAATAGTGCATGTTTCCCAGACAGGTATTGCAACTATATACACATTTTGGGACAACCCAAAAAAGAAAAAGAAAAAAAAAAAAAGAAAAAAAAAAAAAAGAAGTTAAGCTCTTTCTACTAGGAAACCATCATTTGAATATTTTGGGTCAGAAAAGATTCCTTCCCCTATCACCAAAGCAAAGTATCTGGGAGAAAATGTCCTTCCTGCAAAAAGGGGGAAAATAATTTCTGAGTTGAGCCTGGAGAACGACGCAATAAATGCTCTAAAGCTTAGCTGAATAAAATACCATGCGAGCTTTTAGGCAGAGCTGAGACCGACCTTCAAGCCTGGCCTGGCTAACCCTAGCCTCCTCATAAGGGAGATCAAATAAAAATAAAAAATCATGCCCTGTGCCTTGGTGTTCTGATGGACACAAATACCCTCCTGGCATCAGCCCTGCATTGCCAACAGTCAGTACATTTAAGACTTAAGTTAATTCTGTCACCTTGAAGCAAAATACGCGGTTATACAAATGAGTATTTTTCATATTTTGAATGCAATTGGGGGATTATTCAAAAATAAGTTGCTATCAGCCTCCTAGGAGACACGAAAAGGTCATGGAGCAGGCTGCAGAATATTTTCCCAGGCTTCCTCAAAAACATTTAAATCTATGCGATTTCTCTATTTTAAGGCCTTCTTTGGGACTTTTTCCAAAAGTTCCAAAAAATAATCGAAGTGAAAGCTCTTCACAAAAGGAGGACATGTAAGGACAGCAAGTGTCGTCAGGAGAATAGATTTCGGTACTTCTATGAACTCTGGCAAGCAAAGATGCAGGCAGATGGAAGAAGCAGCGAGGGAGCTCAGCTCAACTTATCGTGTGCATGACCCCAGCAGGAGGGTATCCGTGCCACCCAGCACCGGGCATCTCGCTTCGGCGCTGCAATTACCATTCCTCAATCTCACCGCTCTCCGTGGCCGGAGCGAAGGGCAACCTGCGTGCGGAGGCAGGGGCCGATCCGGGCATCGCCTACAGGCAGACCCGCGGTGGCCACGCTGCGGGCAGGAGACACCGGGCTGGAAACGAGAGCGGAGGAGGGATGAAGGGGACGGAGAAAGCGTCGCAGCCCGCCGGCCTCGCTGCCAGGCCCGTCAGCGGAGATGCTGCAGTATTGCGTTTGCTTGGCTCGGCTTGCGTCGGGAGCGGAGCTGCCTGTGAGTCACAGCTCTGCACCACTCGCTGCCCGCTTCCCTCCCCTTCTAACTGGCTTGAGTATTATTTTTATTATTATTCCTCTCTCCTTTCTTTGGGTTTTTTTTTTTTTTTTCGCCTCCTCCTTTTTTGACTCACTGGCTGTTTCATTGCTAGCCAAAATATCTTCTGCTCAAGGGAGGGAGCCGCGGAGAGCGAAAGGCAGGGCTGATGGGGGAGCCTGCCAGCCCCAGCCCCAGCCAGCCCCCCACGGCCGCAGTGGAGAAGCATGTGGGATGTGGACTTTTATTTTCCATTCATTCAATCGCAGAAACTCCTTGAAGGAGATTTGCTAGTTCTCCTAAAGCTGCAATAACAAAGCAGGTTTTCAGCATTTGATTCACGACACTGACTCAGGCTCTAAAAGCCTCTAATTTTTCCGTTAGCTCCCAGCTAACGGGATGTCTCCAATCTCGCCAGTGGGATCCTTTGTGCAGGGACTCAAGTAACCTCTGGCACAGGCTGAAGACATTATTTTTCTTCTTCTTTCACATTAATTATTACAGTTTTTTGGGTTTGTTTTTTTTTTTTAATATTAAACTGAGTTCACAGAGCCAGGAAGACTAAGTGCCCCCGCCGTGGCACTCCTGCTGATACCTTGGGAACGTGCCTACCCAGAAGTTGATGGGAACAGGTTCACAGTGTTGCTCTCCAGGTACCATAGCTCAGTGTAAATCCCTGTGCTATGAGACCATTTCTCAGGATGACATTTGATGAAGACGCAGGCTGGGGTCGTGCTCCAGCTGCGACACGGCGGACCAAGTGAGAGCCAACATGGCCATCGGTGTTGCGGGTGGATGCACAAACGTGCTGGGGTTTGAAAGGGCAAAGGCACGTACGTCACCCACGTTCAGTGTTTGCAGAGGACCCACCATGTCCCAGCTTATGGAAAGAGCTCACGGATGGTACCAAAGGTAAGCGTTCATTGTCAACACACCATAAAAAGAGGTATTTGGAGCGATTTGAAAAGAGCAGATGCCACCCGCCTTTGAACATCTGATGGACACAGCCTAGGCAGGCAGACACAAATGCTTTAGGTCTTACCACCAGCTGACAGGCAGCATCTAAAGTCAGCTGGGTAATTCTGTCTCGTCTCCCCATCTCGGCTGCTGGCAGAGGGGTTGATGAGTTACCGTCAGAAAAAGAGGTTTGTCCCATTCCAACAGCATATACAGGCCACAGACACAGAGACAAAGATGCCACCAGCAGAGCAGAGTCAGGCCGGGCTCTGCAGAAAGAGGTTTGCTGCTCTGACTGGCAGCTACAGTTTCCTTGGTTAAGCTTTCATCCAGAAGTCAAAGCTACCTGCATACAAAGTGAACTAAATCAGTTTTAAACAGTGAACGCCATAGCACTACACAGTCACCTTCCTCTTCAGAAAAATGCTGCTCTTCACAGATGCCTTCTGCTTGTTGAGATCTAAAACATGTCTGCATCCTCCGTAAGAGACCACAGTCGGTGCCAGGCCCTGCGAATGCACAGATTGCGTGTGACGCCATCAGAAACCATCCTGGGTCCAGGTAATCTGTGTCCACAGCTGCCCTCTCACTCAGCTGCCTTTTATCAATTCTTCAAAGTATCCCCCGATTCTGTTAAATGTGATCTCATTCCTATGCCAAGCCTGTCAAAATACAATTTGTTAGCATCAATTCTGCACTCAAGTAGGCTTTCTCCTCCGCTGCGGAAGACAGACCAACATCTCTGTAGGATCTCAAGTCCTGCAGGGACCACAGCCAAACCTGCAGCTACTGAAAGAGCCTCCTTACTTTGCACCGTCTGCACCAGCAAAGGCTCTTTAGAGGATGAAGCAACTGGAAAGCTCATTCCCTCCAGCTAAGACCCTACTCTATGCTGAATGTTGAACTGAAGATGTACTGAGACCCGTCTTTTTTTTCAGCAGCAGTTTCCCCTCAATATTGACCCCAAAGCCCGCTTCTCCTTCCTTGAGGACTCAAGGCCAGTCAGGCCTTGGGAGAGGCAGAGGGTATCTGCTATAGGATGGCTTGTGCACGTACGGGGCACATATCTCAGGTGAAGAGAGTAATCTGGATACTTCAGTGAATGAGTTGGTGCTTACCAGAACACATCCCGCAACCCTCAGGCCTCTTAACCTATTTGCCAAATACAGCGTTTTCTGCTTCAGTTGCACCTCTGCTTTTTCCTCGGGGTGACTCTCTTTACTTTCACAATATTTTCCGCACTTCCATTCCTTTTGCTAAAATCAGTACTATATCTTGTGATAGCCCCTAATGGTGGGCATCAATAAAACATGACCAGCCTTCCAAGTCTTTTGTTTTCCAGTCAAACATGTATTTGCTTTCTCCCTTTCAGTACTATTTTCCTCTAAGCACCAGCTCAGCTGGGGGACTTCTGCATCACCGCTGCTGGGCTGACATCGTTTAGATGGATGTTGTGGGACCGGTCACCCCCGAGAGCTGCCTTACTCCTCCATCATTCAGAGGTGCTCTCATCTATTACAAACACTTCCCTTCACATTTTCCTTCGCCACTCTAACAAAATATTAACATCCCTATCAGATGGATTATATTTGCTACATATTTTTAGGTACCTCTGCTCCACACAGTTTTATTAGAAGCCTTTGTACCCATTAAAGCCTGAAAGAATGAGTGCCAATGGCCTTTTGTAGGTTAATCCACAAGAGATCAAGAGAGTGCAAGACATTCTGTCTATTCAAATTACTCATTTTACAATAGAATAGTATGAATATTAATATTGTCCATTGAAAAAGTGTGTTAATTAGGATGCTGGCAGTTTTCTGGACCACTGCCACCCAAAGTAAGCACTCAGGGGTACGTGACTATTCAAGCTGAGGTCCCGAATTGCTGTTAACAACAGTGGCATGCTCAGCTCCACCGCAAGAGCCAAATAACCAAAATAATTAATGAGAGAACAACCTACAGAGGGTTAATGTTACTTATTTTTCCTCTACTAATTTCAGTTATTCCCCTTCCTAGAAAAACAGTATTTAACCAGACCACAAATAATTTGCATAGTGCACGTGCTAGCTGCTGGGAGGTTTTTAAGCAAACAGAACAAATGCCTCATTAATAACTAAGCGCCAAGAAATGCAGAAAGAATTTGTACCAGACTACCAAAAACCATAGTAGCTTATTCTTCTGACGCTTGCCTCAGATTAAACACTACACTCCTTTGATAAGACAGATGAGAAAATGGAGAAGGCAAAGTCCATGTATGTACAAGAAGGACACATACCTGGGAGGTTGTTATAGTTCATACACAATTTTCTTATGCAGGTAAAGCTTCCACAAGCTCAGGATGAGGCCTGGTCACTGGTACATTAATAGCACATAGATGATCTTTAACAGATACGATATACCCCCTTTCCAGTTTCTGTGTCTATTTTTATCCTATAGCATGGGTGTGCAATCTTCACTGTAGTCTGCTGATCTCAAGGTCAATCTTCATTTTCTGCTGGCAAAATGAAAGGTCAGCTATGGACCAGACACCAGTAAGGTCTCCCAGATGCCTGGGTATTTACGGACCTGATGAATCAGGTGTCAGCAAGCATCTTGCCACAGAGGAACCAAGCAGATGCGTGGTCCTGGGTACCACTGACCCCAGGACACCACCCCAAAATGCTTGACATTTGCAAACACATTTTTCCTTCCACTATGGAATAAACCCCAAACCTTTGGAAGTTTTTGCAAGAATAAGATCTGCATTGAAGGCTCCGATTTGAATGAAAACCCCATAGGTTTTGTTTGGCTGTGGTGTTTTCCCAAGGCGGAGGAAAAGCATATTAGACCCCTTGGATCTTGCTTGTTCTGCTTCGGGGAGGTATTTTCCTTTGGGATCACCCTAAACTGGGAACACGAATCCAAGTTTCCCACCTGTGAAGCCACTGCCACGGTTATAAAGGGTCAAATCCTTCTACTCCTCAGAGAGCTTGTAGCCAAAACCTATTTTCATAAACTGGAGTTTCTCAGCATAGTGGGACTGACAAAACTTACAGTATTGCCCTCTTCAACATACTAAGAAATGCTAATTTTTGCTCATATCCCTCAGTCAAGAGATCCAGTTTCTCTTGCAGGACCCTCAGCAAAGCTTCCCAGCCCCATTTACCAAAGCAGAAACTTGAAAACATCTGCCAAGACAGGAGGACTTCATTTTCCGAAGCTCTCGGCACACTGACCTGCAGCGTATGTCAACAAAAGAAAGAGGTTTACCAGCATAGCTGAAGGTCAGGTCCCTTCTTGCCTCAATGTAAACTAAGGCATCTAAAATTAAAGCAGACTCCTGCAAGCGTGGATCCCCAGGGCCTCTGGTTTTTGGATTCCCAGCCTGACATATGGGGCTGCAGACGAGATTTTGTATGTGCATGTACACACATAGGCATGGGGTGAGAAAGAGGTTCCAACACAAAGAATTTCGGGCTGTTGAAGGCCAACAGTTGGAAGCAGCTGCAGGAATCTCTGATAATTCCCCAGGTTATGGAGCACTTTGCTGCTTAAATCTCTCCCTGGCCAGAGCTATCGCTTGTCACCCACCAAAAGCTAATCCTCTTTTTTCCGATTTCGCCTCTATCTTCTCTTCCCCCCCTCTCCGTACAAGTGCAAAGCACCTTTAATCTTAATTTCAGATGTACTTTTCATGATGTTGCAGATGTGTTATCTGCAGCTGACAGCATTTGCCACCTATTTCTCCTTAAAGGACACTGCTTGACCTTGTAACAGCTTCCATGCCTCCAGCTTTAGAGGCTGAGCCTTTCTATTTGAATGGATCACAAGTAATCACTTTTCTGTATCCATTATTAGCAGTGAACCAGCTACCCAGAGAGCTCTTGCTTTGGGGTTTTTTTTTTTTTTTCCTCCAAATGCAGCATTTTTCCCAGGCAGAGACATATTATGGCAATTCAGACACTGACAACTGTGTAAATCACACCCAGGCAAAAGTTATTGATGACCTCATTCCAGTAAAGTATGAGATGATCAGACTGCCCCACGGTATTTTGATCATCCAAGAACCCTGAAATTGAAAGTCGCAGGCTCCATTTTGCTTGGAAATCTAACAAAATGCATTAACTGTGACAAAAGGCACTTAGAGCATTTCTCTTAAATTATCTCATTTCACACCAGCAGTAACAAATGCTCATTTTCCTTTATTAATACACTCTCCTTGCCCATAACTGTTCTCATTTTTCTAATTTTGAATTAGACTGCTTTCAAGTTATTGATCCCTTCTGCTTGAAATCTTTTCTTCTGCTTTTATTAGTTCTTGTACACGGCCTAATCTTAATGATACGAACAGTGCATCCAACACAACCACCTTTCTAGCAGACCTGTCTCCCAGGAGTCGACGTGATTAATCTCTCCCATGCAACGCAAGTCACGTTCTGCAGCCCCAGCTCCTCCAACACTGCCGGCGTGCTTAGATTGGTACTCTCACATCTTTTATTAAATTATGTAATTAGCTTATTTCTTCTCAAGTGCCTTCCCAAATAGGTTGTGAACGGTCACCAATAAGGGAGCAAAAAAATCCAACGCTTGGAGTGTATGCTGGAGCTTTCAAGAGCATTTGCTCTTCCCCACCGTTGGATTTCTCCCCACACCAACTCATCTGCAGGCTCATGCAACCCAAGCGATATTCCCTAGTATCGGAATAGGGCTGAAGGCAGTAATTAGCAGAGGCTAAGGCGCACACTGCCGTAGCTGTGCCAGGAGCCCAGGGATGCATCCCCTCCCCAGGGATGCAGGCTGCCCTCGCAGCCCGGCTGGGTCTTCTTGGAGCCTCAGCAGCGGGCACATCCCACTGCCGGGGGCTCAGCCAGCACGAGGGACGGGGCTCACACGCTGTCGCTGCCCCTGCCCCAGCCTCTTCCCCCACTGTATTTAAATCCAGCTGGTGACAAGCTCCACACGACTCCGGGCACTGTATCACAGGTTTAGGGCTTTTTCTAGAAAGGCAACAGATTTGGAGGAAGAAGGCTTGTCTTCGTCACGTGGGCTAGCCTGAAATTGCGCTCTTACCGTCAGCCCTTCGGCTAATCCGCATCCCTTGCTACACGACCTTGCTGGCTGCTGGCACTGCTCTGCGTGCAAACCTGTATCTGCTGCAGAACAGCATGGGAAAAGCACCAATCTTCCTTGGCTGTGCCAAGTTTCAGCTAATACAGGCAGATTAAAAAAAAAAAAAAAAAAAAAAAAAAAACAACAAAAACCAACCAAAAAAACCCACAACTAAACACCACAAACCAAAAAGACCCAAAAAACCAAAAACAAAAACCCAAAACCTCCAAGTTAGCCATAAGAGAGAAAAAGGCTGCAAGATGGAGGTGCAGCCCTGGCAGGGTGCAGTAGTGCTTAACCTGGGCGAACAAAGATGCTGTACGTACTCTGCAGCAAAGCTAAATGCAAATGATTCAGAGACCCCAAGTCAAGCCTGGCGAAGAGACACACACAGCTCGAGAGCAAGCCTCTCCCTGCCCCCGGTGCCCTTCCCCAAGCAGAAAGCTGTAACCCGAATCGCCCGTGCCCTGCACAACCCAGCACGCCAGCACAGCGGCATGCGTGCAAATCCATTTACAGTCCGAGGAGTTACATGGCAGCTAGCGTGAAGGAACGACCCACCCTGACAATGCTGGCTTTTAAAGGCTAGACAGTGACAGACCTCGAATCCAGCTGTTCCCGTAGGGGCTGAACCCTGTAGGCAGCGGTCACTGCTGGGGGGGGCCATGCCCCGGACCACTGCCCGGCCAAGCAGCCACCCCGCGGTACCCACCGCCCCCCTAAACCCCCGACTCTACGGATGCTAAAGGCAGAGTATCCCGAACCACGCTGTGGCTGCCATGGCTCTTCTATCTCAACGGATGCTGCTGTTTGTCAATTAAAAAAAAAAAAAAAAGAAGGTAATATAAAATACCGGAGGAGCCCTTTTGGTAGACGTTCAAGGGACCAGCTCACTGCTTGGCTGCTATAAGATTTTAAGCAGATCCCAAGTATTTTCTGCGTGACTGGGAGGATTCACCCACTGGATGCTGCCCTTCAGCACCAGGGATCAAGACTTTGGTTTTCTGCATTTTGGTCAGTGTCATGACTACAGCAAACATTATTTTTGCAAAGTCCAAAAGAGCAATTTTCCATTGCATTTCAGAAGCCTGCTCCTCTAACACAAGATTTCCATTTTCTTTTGCAAACTATCCCTCGCGTTAGCCCTATTGGCATTCGGATACACAATTCGCAATTCATCTGGAACAGGCTATTTACAGAAATTCTGCTGAATTGGCTGTCTTTCTATTAGTTATGTAGAGAAGAAAAGCTTTGGCCTCAATCCTGGACCTGCTGAATTAAAGCATGAAAGAGAAAATCTCTGAAGCACAGGAACGCAAAGGCATTTCCACTGCGAACCAGCAGCACTGCCCATTTCGGCTATAACCATAATTGCCCTAACAAAACAAGAGACTAATGGCAAGTCCAGTGGTATTTGCAATTTTTCCTAAGCCCCGATTGCTGCTTACATGTGAATTTCTACTTCCATAAAACATAAAGATGCATTTCCAGCCTTTCATGTTGTCCGTAAGAGCTTCAAACTCTAAAGAGGTTTTTATGTGCCAGGCGGGGAGGGGGGAGGTTGGCTGGAGACTGAATGCTCAAGTTAGATTCTTAATGAGACATCATATTCCCAACTAATGGTTTTGTTCAGGGACAAATTGCAACACCAAGGGAAGTATTAGCATAAAGACTTATCAACTGCAAGATGTACCAGAGGAGAAACATCCCATCTTTTCAAAAGGAGATGCAATGCAGGAAAAAAAGAGTAAGCTGGAAGGATTAAATGGCTCCCTGTCTGCATCTCACCACTGCCAACGTGGGGCTGACCCCAGAGACCCTGGCAGGAGAGATGATAGTCTCCCCCCAGCACATCCTCTCCACTCACTGGACCTCAGCACCCAGCAGCGTGCCGGAGCCCAGGGATGCCGGTGCCGGAGCCCCGGGATGGCACGCTGTGCTGCTGACTCCCACGGATGCCACCAGCTGCTCAGCACTTGGAAGACCACACAACAAATTGAAGGCTCAACTCCTCACTACACTTCATAGGGATTTTTTCTTTGTCATACAGAAGCGGTGAAATATGAGGATTAAACCTAGTAGGTCTGAATGTGGATATATAGGTGTTGGAAAACATGGGCAGACACCTGAGCTATTCATGAAAAATGGGACTGCTACCATGAACGTCCCATTGCAGTGACTTGTTTTTCTTTCTGCTCCTTGGCATGAAGCAAACCAGCTTAATTCATGGCAGAGATAAGTGCAGTACTGGTCTCCACAACCATGCCTCAGTCCTGGGTCTGCGGGGACAGATCCATCACGTGAAGTTTAAAAGAAAAAAGTTTCAAAGAAAAATCTGCTTAAATTTATTTTCTTTGTCATTGAGGTTAACATGTTCAACCTCTCCTCAGCAACAGTCACCTACAAGTTTGCTTTTTTTTAAATGCAAACCAGCACTGCCACACAAGACCCTGACCCACCTGCAGCCACGCAGCCCCGCCAGCCCAGCGCCCTGGCCGTTACACCCTTACCAGGAAAATCAAGGATAAATGGACAGGGAGAAGGAGAGGCCTTGGAACAAGCTCCAGGCTTTCCTTTCCAACTCTGCCTGGCACGCCAACCGCTACTTACCATTACAACAGGGTTTCTGCAGGAGGAGCTTGGATGACAGCTCAGCAGCAGAAGCTCCCATCCCATCCCATCCCATCATCTTGGGGCCCCCACCAGGAATCCCTGCAGACACCCCAGGGCTGCTTGCCCAGATGGAGGAACCACCCTGAAGTTCACACACCGACAGTTATTTCAAGGAAAACACAATGCCAACCTGTGAGGAACGAATCACACCTTTTAACTAATCAGGAGGCATCCACGAGTTAATTTTTTTTAATATAGCTTTTTTACTGCATAAGCCTGATCTCATTTGATGTAGATACCATGCAGACAAACAGAAAATATATTTCTTCACACTGACCCTGTTAATAACTATTTCTCGAGGGAGCAGATGAACTGTAACGAGCTAACACTATTTGTTTATTTGGAACTCAATAGCTAGACTTATTGAAAAAATATGCCCACCCAGCACTAGCTTGGGGAAAAAAAAAAAAATTACATCAACCTAAGGCAACATCCACTGAAATGTGATCAGACGGGAGCGTGGTGCATCGCCCGTTCCCTTCAGCCGAGGTGAAGCATCACCTCCAGCACGAGAAGCATGTCACGCTAATGGGTCTTGCCCAGATAAGGTGCTTCTGTGTCTTGATCTTTAAAGCCTGTGAAGAGCTAACAAAGCCAGCACAGCTTCCAGACTGGGCTTGTGGGCAGCTTTGTAAAATTAACTATGGACATCTGAAATCCAATTCTCTGTCCTTTATGCAACTCCCTCCCCCCACAACTCTCATTCTTAAACACATTGGGCCGGATTACCTCCCCATCCCTCTTTGCCCCTGCATGCGCAGGTCGCTTCAAGACTTGTTTGCCGTCAGGTTCAACTTTACAGTGGATTAAAAAAAAAAAAAAAAGTGACCTGCAGAAGGCTACTCATTCTGGAAACTCACTGCCACAGGCTGCAAGCACCCCTATAAAACAGTAGACACCGGGGCAGAGCAGCCTCCCTCCCACTCTGGGGTGCTCCTGCTGCTGATGCTGCTATGGCCCTTGGTGAAACCCCCCCAACCACACAACTGATGTAACCCAACAACCCAGGAGGTTCCTACAGCCCCCGAGTCCAACTGCCACACTCAAGCAGAGATTCACACCAAGAGAAAGCCCACCAGCCCCAACCCAGCACCTGGATTTCTCATAATCTTGCAGACCTGCGGGACACAGCTGAGTCTCCTGGATGCATCCCATACTTCACGCCCTCTCTGCTGGGAAAACTAAGGCAATGCATCAAAAAGGAGAACATACCAACACTTCTTCAAGAGCACTGCCCTGCCCCAGTGGAGAGCAAAAAAATCTTGCGGGGGCCGGGGGGGGGGGGGGGGGGGGGGAACTTTGAGAATACAAGTAATCCTTGGGACATCAACACACAGGTCTGTAGCTCAGCCCAGCCCGAGGTAGATGACCGCTGGCAGGGACCGGTGAGCCCCAGGACGTGCAGCACTGAGCACACAGGCAGGGATGCTGTGCACCCACAGGCAGGCGCTGAGCCCTGCATCCCTGCCAGGGCACAGGGAGAGGAGCAGCCGTGGCATCTCACCGTGCTCCTGGTACCGCACAGGACTCCCTGGGCCAGATCACCACAGCTCGTGTCAATGAAGGCTCAGGTTCCCCCGCATCCCTCTCCAGCTGACGGCAGCGCGGTCTGAAGCCCTAATTGACCTCCTTCCCGGCCACCTACGCAGGGAGCCAAGGGAGACAGGGGTTGGGGGACAAGGGCAGCATGGTGGGGACGTGGGGATGGAGTTGGCCTCCTAGCCACACACTTCCATGAGCACAAACACAAGAATTTAGAGACCTAAACACAAAAAAAAAATTTAAAGACCTGAACAAAAAAAAAAGAAAAGAAAAAAAAATACTCCAATCTGCCATTCTTATGTGAGGGGAGGAAAAAACCCACAACATTTGGAAGCAGGCTGTGTTTGCTTGGCACTTTCCATCTTTAGGTAATTAGTGTAAAGGGCTTCCCAGGTAAACCTAAGAATAAACTGCAGATTTCAAGAGACACACTTCTCACTGCAGCAAGCCTTCAAAGCGTAACCAGGAGAAGATGCAGAGCTCCAACCAGCTCCCCGTAGGCATCGCTTGCCTTCAAGCCTTCAGAGTCAGCTGCAAGTCAAGCTGCATCAAAATTTTAAAAGATATAAAAAAAGACAAGCAAGAAACATCTCTGAAGACAAACACTCCAGCAACCATCAACGCCTCAAATACACACCCTGGACCAACGTTCACAGGCTACTGCTCCCCCCATCCCCTTCTCTAAACCTTCCAAAAAGTCCTCTCCTGCTTTCTTGGCTGAGAGTGGCACCTTCCGAGCCGGGAGGAACAAAATACTTCCCAGCTCCGAAATCTACTTTTCAGTGCCTCTTTAGATTGTTTTGCTCGGCTGACCTACTAACAGCTAACCGCTGCTGTACTTTGCTCCTCTGGGAACCAGCCTCATCCCCAACCTTTTGTTTTCAAAATGCTGGTGCAGGGTCACCTAGCACACCACCTCCTCACAGATGGCTTTCCAATGCCGGTACCACCAAGCAGCTCCCAGCTCTGCCCTCAGACCACCCCGGCGTTGCCCTGTTTCGGATTTTATGGGGAAAGGGGTGAGGACACGGATGGGAAAGGAGAAGAGAGGAGTCATTTAGCAAAGGTTGCCGGAGAAGTCCGCAACAGTGGGGACTTGGCCCTAGGCTTCCTGTACACTGCATTAGGCTCCAATTCACTAGACTAACACGATACTCCTTAAATACTATAAACAAGTCAACAACAACAAAAATCAGCAGGTACCAGCTTCTACTTAGAGCAAGATGCTCTTAATCTGCTGCCTTGCAGCCCAGGGTTACCATTAGATCAATATATCCTAACAGCAAATGCTTTTTATAATCCACCCGAGCCTTACAGCATCCATACCTCACCTGCTGGCCACAACCACACCCGTATAACATACTACATACTACTGTAAGATATTATGGTGAGCAGAGCAATGAAAGCTTCAGTAGGACAAGAAGCTACACCTCCCAAAAGGGAGAGTGATGCTTTCACATGGAATAACCCCGATTCTGAAAAGTTGGCTATTTTGTCAACAGCTCCCCACACACCTCCATCTCCCAGGTTGAGCAACACAGATGGTAGCTGGATGCCCAAGTACATCACCATGAACAGACCCAAAGAGCCTGAACAAAGTCAAGGGACTTTGAGCAACCTCCAGAGCAGCCTGACAACTCTCGTGGACCAATTTCTCCTGGGGAGCTTGAAGACCTCTAGCCAACAAGTCTTCTCAGACCTCAGTATTAAATATAGATACATGCATCCACATCCTCGTCTTCCCAGACTGTTCTGCTGCAGCTCCACTTGCATAAAACAGGCCACACGTCCAGCAGCATTGGTCCACAACCATGAAACCTATGGATACCACGGCTGTACAGGCAACCAGTGAATTGGGCCACTTTACGTGTCCTCACAGAAGACCTGAGAAAAGACAGGTCTGAGTTCCTACTCCAGTCATTCCTATGGGATAGAAGGTAGCACTGGAAACGGTGCTTGCTCTGCAGACCTCTGCAGAGCAGGTGCTTGCACAGAGCATCTTCTAATCCCCACAAGTCAAGGAGAGGGCTCTCCCTCCATCCCTATCCACGTCTGGCACCCACACAAGCAGCGTTGCAAGACCCACCACCACATCCCCCACACCCTGCAGCGTGCCATTGACTTCACTTAGCATCTTCAAAGGTAGCTTTTTTCCCCCCTATGCCACTGCAGATATTTTTTTGTCCTGCGAAATTGTGCGGTATTTACAGAAGCAGAGCACCCAGCAACGCAAGGAGAGTGGACAAATGTCACTTCACAGATGCATCGGTCTGCTCCCGACCTTCACCCTGCCCCTTCCCATCGCAAACTCCAGAGGAGGGCAAGGGAAGAGATGAAAAGGGAAGCAATACAGGAACATTTCTAATCACCTTTTATAACCTGCGTTCTATAGGATTGAAATGTAAAGAGCACCTTTCCCTTATACTATTCAGAAAGCAGCGAAGTTAATGTGACATATTGGTGCGTAGGTGTGTGTGGGCTGGTTTCTTGGGGGGAGGGAGGGAGGGCTGAGGGCTCTCTCTGTGTTTCAGAGAAATGAAGCAGCACAAGATGTACCAGTTGCTCTGGTAACAAAGCTTTTTCTTTTTTTTTTTTTTTCTTTTTTGCCCCTTTTTTTTTTTTTAAAAAAAAAGACTGAAACATCATTTTAAGCATTTTCCAGTTAAGACTTCCTCGCCTGCATGGCAAAAACGAGTCCCCGTTTCAGAAACACACACACCCCATTTGAGTCAGCAAGGAAAGGACCTTCTCTTGTAGAGATATTTTAACATCATAGGGAAGCTGATAAATTGAGGTCGCCCGTTTTCCTTCTGATAAAGCCAGCACGCATTATCACATGCCAGTATGCCAGCCCAGCCCCTTCCCGTGACCCAGTACGAGCTGATAAAAAGCCCAGCACCACCCACAAGCCGGTGCCTACGGGAGCAGCGGAGACCCCACCCCGGCGAGCATCCTTGCACGACGGCACCGCTGTCCTCTCCGCCGGCACAGGGAGCCATCCCAGTGGAAACAAGGGCTTAATATTTAATACTGTACTTGTAATACGGAAGGATTATAAAGCAGACTGTAAGTCTCGTAAATCCATTCACACTCGCGCGGCCCTTACGTGACCTTGAAGATGCTGGGCAGCCGGTGCCCGCCTACGCGGGTCTGTATCTGGATGTGGATGTCAGCAGTCCCAGCCACCACCAAAACCATCGCAGCCCTGGATGGGGCACATCAGTTTGGCTCTGGTTAAATGCTCTGCAGCCCCAGTGGGGCGAGGCAAGGTGCTTCCCTCTTCTCAGCCCTACGGAGCAGGCTCTCAGCACAGCACCAAATCGTGGGGCAAGCCGAGGAGCTACCCAAATCAGAGGGTACCAACCCCTCATGTGTTTGCCTCAGTCTGCAGAGACCGTCAGACCATGACAAGGGATAGCTACACACGTACATGAGCATGTGGTTACGCTCAGCCTGTCCTGCTATGCAGCAAAAGCAATCTCTGAAGAGGTTGAAAACAAAAAAGACCCAAAGCCAAGGACACAACACTAGAAGAACCTATCTGGCTCAAGTCACACCCAACCTTACAGCACTACAGTACATTTTATAAACAACAAGAAGGTGGGAAAAGGGAAATGCTAACAATGCACCTGCAAATGCAATAGCTGGCTGTCTAGGGTCAGAGCTGTTTGTTTAGATTGCAAGACGCTGGAGCTCCGAATTCCTTCGGTGGCCCGTGAAAGCAAGCACCAGGTGCCCTCGGCATGCTCAGGACCACCACACAGCAGCCACCACCGCCAGACGGGTGTTCGGACGAGGGGTGGCCAGCAGCGTGACCCGGTCTGCCGGCAGCGCGTGTGCTTTGCACGCATTCAGCCCGGTCTCTCAAGCAAGGCACAGCAGTCAGTCTTCAGCTATAAAAGCTGTGTATGTAAACCAAGATTAATTCTTTAGAGCAACAGTCCACAGGAAATATTAATTGTATGCAGCATGGTATCTTCTTCCACATGGCTAAAAGCAACAGTGATTAATTATCTAACTATTGACCATCAGCCTTTCGGAAAGGGAGACAATAAAACAACTGATGATTAAAAACAATTAATGTCATTCTTGACTCAGGCTAATCATCTGAACTGCTAATAATGACCCAGATACCTGCAGAGCCTCTGTTCTCACCAGGGCTGATGCAAGGGCCCAGCACTTGATCAGCAGCAGCCGGCCTGAGCCAGACCTTGGGCAGGCTAAACATGGCACAGACTGCATATTAATTATTTTCTCATACCTCCCCTCCAAAAAAAAAAAAAAAAAAGTGAAAGAAAGAAAGAAAGAAAATCTTCTAAAAGCCTTTCTTTAGCATATTCAGCTGCTACCCCACCAGCCTGCAGCGGCGGGATGCCCAGGGGTGCCGCGAGGAAGGATGCTGCTGCGCAGGGCAGCGCACAGACAGCGCCCGGCAGGGCGGGACATGCATCATCCCTCCTTGTTCGGCATCCGCAAACTCCGGGACAACGTTACCGAGAACAGACTTGCGCCCAGGATATTCTCAGGGGTTTGACTTGGGGACCAACGTGTCCCAGCAGCCCTGCTGCTCCCAGCTCTTCAGCAACAGGCGACCTTGGATTTCAAAGGCTTTATTCACTTTCTCATACCCACGCACCTCAACACCTTCCTCTACTGGGTCAAACCTGGGGGTTTGCCTCCAGGTGGATCAGTCCTGGCTTCTGGCAAATGCCAGCTGGGTAATAAATAAATAAACCCTGACAAAAGACCTTGGGATGCATTTCTTCATCCTTTTCTCCCATGTGTTGTACCCCAGATAGACACACCACAGTGCAACAAAGAGCAATTGCAAAAAACATGTCCTCTTCAAATGGCTGCCTAACTTGGGCTGGCAGGGGACCCTGCCTGGAGGTGGCTAGTGGCACCCCAGGGTGGCTCCTGGGGGGTGACCCCTGCTCTGCCCCATCCTGTGATGATGTTGGAGGAGCTCCCTGGGGAGCCACGGCTGTGAGACTTGCGGCTCGCAGATCCCACACGCTCTAAATTAGCGCGCAGAATAATGCCGCGTAATGGCTTAGCGATTATATGGCATTTACCAGCTAATTAAACAATCAATAGTTATTGTGCAGTTATGGAGTTAGCCCACAGTACTGTATCTTGTACCCTGTAAAATAAAGCCTTGCTAAAGCTGTAAATGGAGAGCTGCATCCCCAGGGCACTCAGCAAAGCAGCACTTGGCATTAATGACCGTTGTCGTCCTGGTACGGTTGGGAAGAAACATGTGAGTATGTAATCTCAACATCATTTATTTCCCTGTTCAATGCTGTAAAAGTATATAAGATGAGAGAGGCAAAGGCTACCATCTGACCTATTTACAGAGTTTTTTCACTACTGCAAAGGCTCGCATCAAAATCCTGCTTTGGTGACACTGTGCACAGGCCAGCGTGTGAACGCCCATGGCTAAGCAGGTCTAAAAACACTGGGGGATTGCTCTGGTTTTTAACATATCTAGTGCACATTAAGTAGCCCACTGCATGTCTTCCCCCAGCTTTGTAACGATCTGTTGGAAAGGTATTTCTGAGTAACCTAGTGTCCCTTTTACTTTCAACCCACGTATTTGTCGGTGTTTGACACACCAGCAGTTGTGGCCCTGATGCTGTGATTTATCCAGGCAATCTAAGCATACACAGTATTTTAAGAACTTTTTGCTTGCTCTCTAATGCAAAGTAGAGATAAGCAGTAATAATAATGTTCTGGAACATAAAAGCAGTATTTCCTCACACTTTAGATAATGCTCTTAGGGGTCTTGGTGATTTTTATGTTTACAGTTTTGCTTTCAGCCATCAGCTACCTGCTAAAAAACACTGAGGCAATGGCTCAGTTCCCCAAGTCCAACTCATTGTATTCCTGTTAGCCATTTCTTTAAACACCTTAAATAATTAAAAAAAAAAAAAAAAGAAAATCCAAGGACACAAAAATCCCTACTGCAACAATGTCTGGCACAGGAGTTAGCAAGCTCTCAGTCTTTTATCAAAAAGAGTTTACAACCTGTAACGTTAGATGCAGGATTATTAGAAAATAAAGAAAAGCTTCCGATTCAATTAGAGAGATAAACCATCACCAGTGCGGTCCCTCATTAAAATAAAAATCAAGCTATTCACAGGAGATTGTTAGGCAGCGAACAAGGAATGTTATTTCTCTCTGCAATTATCCAAAGTGAAGAGCTTGTGGTTGGGGTTAGAGGAGAGCAAGCAGAGCAGGTCGCTGCCGAGGGCTCCTGCAGCATTCAGGTGTCCCTGGGGTATGGTCAGAGCTGGGAAGCACCGCAGAGATGTTTTAACCTGCAGTCCTGAGCAAAGAAAGGCTTTTACTTGAAAATACAGAGATCAATCCGAACAAGCTACCTTTGCCTCTGGAGCACAAGCCTCAGAGAACAAGGCTTTGATTTACAGAAGCATTGTGTACCACCTGAAAGGGCTCTTCAAATCATGACCCAGAAAGCAGGATCAAAGCAGCTTGTGCAGCGAGCTTCATCCCGGTGCCCACGCTTCGGCAGAGGGGTGCACTCCCTTTGGGAGCTCTTAATGTGCACCGGATTTGGCCAATAGGTCTGTTCTGCTACGAGCAAGAAGGAGGCATGTGCTGTGGCAGGGGCTCCCCAACCTCTCCAGCACAGCGGATCCTGAGGTTGGCTCCATGAACCACTGCTCTCCGATGGCTCCTGTCACTGTGGTACTACCAGACATTTCCCAGGCTCCCCACCCTGTCAGACTGCGATATCATTCAGTCGTCAGAACAACGTAACCATGCACTTTATCCCATGGGATCAACGGGAGGTTTGCACCTTGCACATGTCCCTCCAGGTCCTGGCAGGCCAGCAGGACACCTGTATCCTCCAACACAAATACGGCCATGCGGCAGTGTTAGAGCTGGCTGCTAAGTCCGGTTTTCAGGGCTGCAGTCCTGTTTTGGCAGCCTTGCAGCACAAAAACATAAGATGCTCTTCCCTGCCTGGAATAAGCATCTCACTTCTGCCTCTTCGCAACAGGAGAGCTGCTCTGCTCGCTTCAGAGAGGGACCGGCCGTGCGAAGGGGAGGTGATGCTCACCAGGCGACTGCTCCCGCAGACAGCACAGGGGTTGGACCTGCAAAGCCTGGGCTAGGAAGCCAGCACCAGAGCAGGCACCACAATTAATTACTCCTTCCACATCTAAAAAGATAACTAGACACACGCATGGCCTCTTAAGAGGACAGCAACGGCACACCTCGGGTAGCACCAGCACCGAGGGGTGGGAAAACCCCAACCCCACCTGAGATGGGTTTGAAATGGCGGTGGAACAAGCATCTAATTAGAGAAGACGCTGCTCCTAGGTACGGACCACTTCTAAAGGCTGTTTTAGAAGGGACCCAGAAGGTCTGTGTGTCATGGAAGTTGATCCATTTGTTTTGCTGCAAGAGATAAATACAGCAGTGGTATCTGGAGGAAAAGAATCAGAGATCTTATTTCCACGCTAGGTTTTAGGGTGGGACACCATAAACAGTTATGTATGCTTTATATCAAAGTCTCCTTTTGTTTATAGAGCGGGTGCTACTCCAAGACTTCAGTTTAAGAGAGCTCTGAAGTCTTAGCCTGAACTCATACCTCAATACTTACTAATTTGGTTTGGACAGCAGTGTTCCCTCCCCCGTCGCCATCCCATCTGGCACCGGTACCAACTGAATCACACCGAGGACAATCCAATTACTCCAGCAAGTTAAAAACAATTAAGAGGAAGATTTTTCTCTTGTACAGCAGGAGAAAAAGGGACCACAGAAGTGTTCACCTCCCAGAAAGCCTACACTTGGGCATTTCTGGGTGGTTTTTCCCCCCTTTGAGGTAACACACAGACACACCGAAAGAATCAAACACAGCAAGAGGAAACCCGATCAGCAGCGCCGTGCAACCAGCAGCGCCAGCACCAGCTAGCTTATTTCCCTTCTCTGCTCTCCACAAAAACATGACGCTTTCAAAAGGCCATTAAAGGCACATAGTTTCCACTGATTGTTAGAAATATGCACCAGTTAAAATTAGGTCACCCTCTACCATTATTTTAGCAGCTGAAAAGAAAAACAGTTCAGAAGGGAGCTCCCATGGCGGGGAAGGCACGGTGGAAAAACAACCAATACCAGAGGGGAAGGCTCCCTGGAATATAACCTTGATAAGAACAGTTTTGGTGTGTGGGGGGGGGTTTCTGGTTTGTTTTTGGGGTTTTTTGGGGTTGTTTTTTTTTTTTAAAAACTTATTCCAGTTCAAAAATTCACACATTTGAAACTCCAGAAGTTCCAGTTCATCTTCAGTTCACTTCAATCCCTCTATCCTCATACCGATGGGCTTAGCCTACAGCAGCAGGAGGATGGGGAAACCAGAATTCAGAACAAATATTTCCTGACAGGTAGCTTTTTAAGCACCCTTCTCTTCTTCTCTTCAGCAGGGGCAGCTCGCTGTCTTTTACCGCATGACAGGCAAGAGCTGTGCCTTCCAAGCAACCAAGTGAGAGCACATTAGTATATTCTTTTCTATAGTCAAAAGAGAATATGGGCATGACAGGTAAACAGGATCTCTGCGTGCACACACACACACACACACGAGTACACGTATATACAGAACTTATGCCCACGCATATAGAAGTTTTTGGAGAATAGGGCCCAGGGGAGCCATTGTCTCCCAGCAGACCCAAAATATTTGGCAAATTCTTCATGCAACCGTGCCGAGAAACATCTCCCCACCAATATATTAAGTGCAGATAAACCCAGGCTTTGAAATAATTCAATCCCTCCCCAACTCTGCAAGAATCATCCACAAAAAAACCCCACCAAGATGACAAATTCTAGAAATCCCCCAAGCCAAGAAGTGTTTGGGAAAGATGATGTAATTTAGCAGAGCGTGAACATTTTTGTAAAGAAGTTCATGGGTTTAAAATTCTGTTCTCCACAGTTCCCTCACTATTCTCATCTGGAGAGCTGCCTCCAGATGTTTACAGAAATTTAAAGCAAGCCTATTGACTGTTGTGTTTCTTCTCCTGCAGCAGGTTTCTGCTGGTGGAAAGGGTGGCAGCCAGCCTGCGTGCGAGCAGAGCACTGGACTGTAGCAAACTCATTTGGCAGCTTACTGCAGCCATAAACTCAGCTCTTAGAAGAGATCGAGATTTATCTGTTAAAGTGCAGACTTTTCACTCCCTCCTCATCATATAATCAATAAAAAGCAACTGGGGGGAGAGGAAAAAAAAAAAAAAGGCGATTTATTTTTTAGTGACAGTTTCAGAACTAATATGAATTGCTTATTGCAAGAGCTCTGTGTGCTACACGGTACTTGCACACAAGGCCAAAAAGCTGGAGTTCAGCAAGGCTTCTTGTCAGGCCTGAAACAGGTCAAACCTAGCCAAGACGATGCGCTGGGATGCTCCATGTTCAACACGCGGCCAAGGCAAACGGGATCACTTCAGGTGGAGCCCTTACCTTATAGACCTGCCCATAGGTACCATTGCCAACAAGCTCCACCAGTTCAAAGATTCCTGCAGGATCCTAGGAGAAAAGGAAGGAAAAAAAATAAATTTAATAAACATGACTTACAGATTTCTGCAAAAATAAACATTCAACAAAGATTAACATTTCACTGACAAGTGTTTTGAGGGTTTTAAGCTTTTCAGGCTGCCCAGGGATTAGCATCACAGTGACGATGAGCAGAAGCGCGGTGCAGCACGGCTCTGCCCAGCGCTGCCCACCTCCAGCATCTGGGCTGGGAGATACCAGGCTGGTGCCTGTGAGCGAGCACTGATCCATTTGACTGGCATCTGCTTGAAATGTGAACGCTCATCATATGTTTTAAATGCAATAGCAATTATTTGCTATTAAAACTTAGGTTTTCCTATGCATCAGCTTTGGAATAAAACAAGCTAACTGGCAGGACATCACTTTTGGGCTCAAAACAGGGTTTTCCAGGTCTATTCCTGAGGTCAGCAGCATTCACGTTACTTGGCCTAAATGTCATTTTTGGTTTTGTGCATCCTGGCCGTTGACATTCTGGTTTGTCAACCGAGATGAGCAGACCTAGGGCAGCGCTACATGAGGACACCATGATTTGGAAGGTGGCACCGAAGCACCAAAACCCGTCCCCAGACCCCCCTCCACCCAGCGTGTGCCCAGCTAGGGGAAGGGCAGTCGCACACAAGCGCACGCGCGTGCAGAAGCCGGAGCACACCCGGAGGCACAGTTAAAAGACGGTACAAGCAGAGAGGTACGAGGGAGGGTGGGGAAAGAATAAACCAGCGCTGCTATTTTCTCCTCTTGGTGGGTTTTCCCCTTCCAGCAGCTTTATTTATACTTTTCCGCTCCTCCTCCTTCTCCCGTACTCATCACTCCCATTTTGGATAGCGCGATCCCCTGGAAGCTGGCGGATGCAGAGGCGTCCCAGCACCCCGGGGGTCCGCGCACCCCTGCGAGCGCCCAGCCCACCGGCCCACGGCGCGGGTGACCCCAGCACCCACGGCACCACCCATCCTCCCTGCTGGATTTGGAGTCACTTGAGCTATCGAACAACTTGGCATCCCAGTGAGCAAAGGGCTGCCAGCTGCAATCCGAGAGGATGCAGACGGGTCGATTAACGGCTCTAACAGGCAAAGGAGGATCAGCCAGCAGCAGTCCTTGGGAGACAGGAGAGGAACACCCACCACCGTGTTATGGACATAGAGGTTTCATTCATTACAAAGCCTGCATCAGTTCAAGATGACTTCTGGGTCCAAAAGTCAAACACTGGGTCTTTGTGAGCAGCTGAGAAGCGAGGTTCAACATATTAATAATACCGCAAGTTAATTAATCCAAGTCTTGATGTGACTGAGGCACCTTTCCACCCAGCCCAGAACGTGCGCTGCCACATACCTGCTGGGGTTCGGCACACCTCCATGCCAGGGTCACAGCAACCCCTCTGGTCACCCCATACATTTAGAAATGCCACATCCCACTTCTGCCTGTTTCTCCAGCATATGTGCAGCTTCCTCAGGCTGCTGCATGAGAAGCCCTGGGGAGCCCAAGCTCAGCCTTTGGTGGTACCATCTGCAGCAAAGGGCAGGGAAGCTGCTCTGAAATAAGGCTTGAAGACCGCTGAGGACACATCTGCCCTGATGCCAATATACCCCAACAAACCTTCAACCTGACACTCAGGCAATATGGGTGAAGCTGCAGCACAACAGGTTTCTAGCACCCAGCATCTCAGCCGGGTGCGGACATCCCATGGCTTTGCTGCCTCGGTACCAGGCAGGGAAATGCCATGAACAGATGGGAGAGGGAACCAGCAGCACACTGGGTTTCCACAAACCGGGTGAGAAAGGAAGGGGGGAAACATGGCAGCAGCTGCTGTTTATTTTTTGAGTTTCTTTCCTAAGGGTTGTTCTCTGCAGTGCTGAAACAACTCTGAAAGAGGCTTTTCCAGTGTTACAAGTATATCTATTTTTGAATATTCACTAGGAGATTAAGGGAGAAGAAAGCTGCGCCTAGGGCAGATGAGCTGGAGGTTTGGAGAAACATCCAGGGAAGCAGCTGGCCATTTCTGATAAAAAGAACTGCTCTTCACAATATGTTTTCCAACCTCTTTCCACAAATCCTCCAACCAAAGAGTACCCCCTCCTGCCATCCCAGGTCACTTCTCCCTCCTCTAGCGCATGCAAACGCCAGGCGTGGTGCAGCTCCACCAGGTTCATCCGAGTCCATCCATCACTTGGTTGCCAACCTGCCAGCCCCGTGCCTGCTACCCCGTGGTGCCGGGGCAGCTTTGTGCTAGCCAGGGGCAGCTCGTGCACTCGGAGGGCTTTCCCCCACTGCTCCCACCATCCGCAGCTCCCGCTCCAGCTCCCACCCGCCAACCAATTTCTCTGCTGCACATTCTCCCTCCATCCCGTTTCCTCTCCGCATTTTTCCAGAAGCATTGCCAAGGTAACCGGGCATCTCGCAGCGCGGTGCTGAGTGACACTTCTCCCCTGACTGCTGGCACAAGCCGCCCCATCTCACCCAGCCACAGTAACACGCCGGGAATGCCGGCAATGTGCCGGCAGCAAGCTCAGTGCAGGGGCTGATCTCTCCTCCCAGCCCATGCAGCAGGGAGTCGGAGGGACAACGCTTCTCCCCAACAGCCACTCTTTGTGCCCAGGAGTAATGTGTTGTTAATGGCCTTTCCAGAAAACACACAGCAGAGGATGGGGTGGGCAGGGGCGGGGGGGAAATCCTTCTTTCCACTCCTGGACTGGCTCCTACATGGAGATGAGCTTTGCATCTTAATGGCTGCTGGGGAACAGGCTGTCCCTGGTACTGGGGTGGGGGGGGGGGACAGGGACGAGGACATCCTGCACCTTGCACCCTGCAAAGCCCCAGCTGAAATGCTTCAGGAGGGTACCAGAGAGCAGCGACAACAGCTTGGGCAGGCTGGAGCGGGCAGCGAGGGAGGAAAATACGGAGGCACGTTGCACGGGGGCTTTTACGTTAGCTAGGGGAAAAGAAATCCACCCTGCAGAGCCCTGACAGGGACCAATCCAGGCCAAGCAGGGAGTAATCTCAGACCAAATATAGCCTGCGCTGCAGATGAGGGCTCACAGCAGCGTGCTGCCTTGCACTTGGCTGGGGGTGGCCTCAGAGCTCATTACAGGCAGCTGCTTCCAGCCCGGCGCCTACCACCTTCTGCTGATGCCCTCTCCCCCGTCGAAGAGGGACACGCAGTCGGCGAGGCTGCGACCCTCCTGCTACGGCAGCCTCCTCTGCCCACGCCCCAGACTGCCTTCACAAACTGTATTTAATTTTTTTTTTTTTTAACTGAAAACATCTGGACTAAATAACAAGCCCATAAATAAAAGGAAAAAATTGAGGCGATCTGTCAGTGTAGGAAAGGAAGATGCATTGTTTAAAATGGGGGGAAAAGAACCGGCATTTAAGACAAACCCACAAATTTTCAGCTCTACATTAGCTTCAGGCAGAAAAAGATTTGTATGGCTGTAGCAGCACCAGGGCTCTGCCGAGAACCCTCGCACCAAGGCAGTGTCCCTCCCTCCTCCCCTGCCAGCCTGCCTGAACAAAGGAGGGGAGCGGAAAGGCAGGCAGGGGCCAGGGCAGAGCCAAAACCCAGCGCCAGCCGGGGCTGTGCTCGGGAGACCCCGACACCCGTGCACCGTGGCAAGGCAGGGCTGGTTTCAGCCTATGTTATTCTCGTCCTCGTAGGGGCCAGCAGCACCCACCGCCCCGCACGCCAGCTCCGGGAGGGGCGGGCAGGGCAGGGGCAGCCGCACAAGCCCAGGCAGGGGTTGCAGAGGTGCAGGGACGCCGACGGACATTTGCACATCACCCGCTACCAGCTATCCCCGTTTTAGACCTGCAGTGATGCACAGCTCAACCATTTCCTGCCAAGGAAAGAAAGAGCTTATTTTTAGTTTTAAAAAAAGTAAGCTTTCTGGGGTGGTGCAGGCTCAGCGCCCCGTCCCAGAAGAGCCCAGTTGTAGCTTTCTCCATATGAAGGTGCCACCGGCCCCGGCACGGCCGCTTGCCTGCCATGACACACAAAGCCTCATTGAGGAGGACGAGTTAATTTGGAATTTGTGCCAGAAGACGCAGGAGCAAACTCAGGCATGGGTCTCTTCATAAAGCAACGAAACACTCAACAAGAGGATCTTTCAGTTGCTCATGGGATGGGAAATGTTTTACATAGTGGCACCCGAGGCAAGGGCTGCGCAGACCCGGTGGTCCTCTGGCCAGGGACGGGCTGGCACCCGAGCTCTCCCGTGCCGGGATCTGACCCTGCTTCCACAGCTGCAGCCAGGACAGGCTCAAATTCAAGTGGGAAATTGTTATGCTCCTCACCCACCTCCCAGGAAAATCAGTGGTACTAATATGTCAGCGGCTAAAACCAGCCTGAGACACAGAACAAGGCAAGAGCATCATCTTTTCCAGCAATATCATGGGAAAAAAAAAAGTCCACTTTATTTCAATAAACACTATATTTACAACGGCTGCATTATCAGAAAAGGGACTTCTGTACGTGGATGATAAAGCAGGATGTATCCAAATTTCAAACAAAACAGGCATCCCTTTTGAAGGACTTATCGGCATGGAACACGCAGCAGCAGGGCTCACAGCAGGAGCACACTCCTGGCTAAAACCACTCTGCTCTGCCTAACCCAGACCCTGCAGAACTAAAGCTGAAAGACGTCCTTGCCTACACCGTAACATCTCAATGAGTCCAAGGCACAAAAGAGCCAACACTTTGCTTGAGGAGACTTTAGCGAGCAATATCCATATCCAGGGCTAAGTCAGCTAAGTTGGCTATGGTGACCACTGAGTTAGTGGATCACCAGTTTGCTGTCCTTAAATATGGCCATGCAGATGTCCACAAACACAAGAAGCACTGATACAAAGTCTGTACACCAAACTTGCTCGTTTTCCTTGAAGGAGACTCATTTTTCTCCCTTCTAGCCCACACAAGAGATATGTAACAGAAAGGGTTACATGAGCAGACAGTGGAGAGATGCTCCGGGGAACCGAGGGGCACACCAATTAAGCCACGATTGCTGTGAATGCATGGGACTGGAGATGAGAGATCAGAGCCTCTATAATCATTGTGCACTTAGTCCCCCCATTCTGAGCAGCTAATGACAACTTCCAGCCAAAAATCATGGAGATAACCAGTCATTAAGCAAATGTTATAACCCTAGAGAAGGAAAACGCACTGCATAACTAGAGCCAGCACAGTTATGGGTCAGTAACAGAGGAGCATCCCCAGGCATTAGCTAGCTGAAGCAACTCCATGCACTAGGAGAGTTTTTTTAATCTCCACTCAGAATAAGGCCTGTGCAACTAACGTTCCCAAACATCAGGATTTTATGAGCCTCTGCCTTACAGCTCCGTAATAAAACAGCCTCAACAGGAGATCCCATTAAACTGATCAGGCATCCTCAAGAACCAAAGCAGGCTTACAAAGCCATCTACTCACGACCCTCAATGCCAGACCCAGTGAGCTCTGGCTGTGTGCAGGTGCCTCTGTGTAGACAAGTCCTGGCAGTCACAAGGAGAGATTTTGGCACTGGAAAGCACCAAAGGGTCATTCTTCCCAAACAGTTGGCTCTTGTAAATTAATGGCAATGCCACAGCACGCAGACAGCACAGGAGAGCCCTAATCCCACCCAGCATCACGCAGCTTGGCATGACGGCAATGGGCAGCACTCCCCACACAAGTGGTTGTCTTGAGATGTAGTGTAGCTACACAACTGCCTGGAGGAAGCTGAGTCTTCTAACCCCACCAAGCTCCAACCAGGAGAGGAAAATCATTAATTCAGAGTGTGAGAAAGGCTTCGTGAGGAATGCAGGAGAGACAGAAAAGCCCTTCAGCAGTACAGTTCGATAATTATCAGGGTAATATATTTCTGATTATGCAAAACATCACTATGAGGAACGAGTCTAAGGATCAAGCCTTCAGTTCACGTACTATATACTTGCCCAGATTTTGTTTCCCAAGGCCAAATGCCCGAGCTGGGCCACGCTCTGTGAAGCCATCCTTCATGTTAGCAAAGTCAGAAGCTCTGTATATCTCCATGCATATCTCCTAAGCATCAGGACCCAAGTAACCTCAAGCTCTACAAAGTCAGCTGCTATTCCTCCTGAAGACACATCAAGTCACCCATTTTGCCATACTTTTTACACTGGTTTCTACAGCAGGAATTGAAGCACTTGTATGATTTGACAAAACGAGATCCAGATCACCTTGGGGAAGCTACCCTAAATGGCATATAGTTCGGAGAAAAATGGAGGGGTTTGAAGAGTACGTGAAGACACAGTTGCTTTTTAGTAATCAACTAGTTGTCTCCATCTCCAAGGCACTTCTAGTTAACAGCCCTGTGAGTAATATGAAGACAGACTGCACAAGCCAGGAGCGGATTGCTAATATAGCTGCAGACAACAGCAAGCAAAACAGGAAGGCAGAGGCCAAGGCAACAAAATGTTGATCGAGTTACTGGGAACTTCTAGAATGAGGGGTTGGGGACATTACCTTTTTGAGCTTCAAACATTGCCTTCCCATCACACAGACATAGCCCTACGCCTGCCCATTAATTAAAGCAGTGCAAAAAACCTCAACAGGCTGCACAGGTATTTTTGAGATATTTTGCTTCAGTTATAAGCCAAGTAACGAAGCAGAACCATGCTGGACTACTGGGTGCTATTCAGCCCTCGTGGGGATTGCTTAGTCTCACGTCTTCTCCTCCTAGCTTTGGTACTTTTCCCCTCCTTCGCCCACCCATTCAGAGACTCACAAGACAAGCTATCATCAATGCCATCTACCACTGCACCTCCTGCCTACTCAAGCAATACAAGCTGCTCTACTTGGAAGAGTAATAAGGAACTCACCGAGGGTTTTGTTTTCATTTTGAAGAAGCAGTTTGTCCTCCCTCACCCCCAAACACCCAGCTCCGTATCTTAAACGAAGATGTTAGTCAAGAAACAACACTCCTATACAGCACAAGGAAAACTGTTGTCAAGGCTAAGTTATTAACAGAAGAAAAATTTCTCCACTTGACAGCTGAGAGAAGCCTGTTTACAAATCTGTTTGAACCATTCCTCTTCAGCATCTCACGAGGAGCCGTTCCTCCAACCCCTACTGAGAGCCACTTCTGTGCTCTGCCCCTCTCCTCCTCCCAAACCATAAATCAGCTCTCCCGGGTCTCCAACACTCCTCTCCCTAGCTTCTCGCTGCAGTAAAGCTCCAGTCCCCACACATGCATCTCTTTCCTTTTCAAAATGTTAAGACCTGCCGATAGTTGGCAACAGCAAAATTAAGTAAGAACTAATCACCACATTGGGCTTTTCAGTCAATAAAAGGTGGATTACTTCTTCAACTATTACCTGTTCAATTTAAGACCTAGGTGTGGATTTGTAGCCACCAGCCAGCGAAGGTATAGCCAACACCACTACTGAAGGAAAAAAGTAAAAAATCCCCCATGCACATACGCAGCCCAGTCCCACTTGGTCCTGCTGAGGCCAAGCCACTGAAGCTACAGTATATTGACCTATTCCAGATTTCCTCACAGACTAGCACTTGCACCCACAAAGTTAAGAGTTCTTCTGACCTAGTTTCTCCTTCCTACCATGTCAGTAGAAAAAGCAGCCATTCTGTACACCCCCCACAAATACGAAATGGGAGCTCCAAGCCAGTAAGGAACATGTAGAGACCTGGAAACAAAGATTTTCCAAACCAAGATGATGCATTTGTACCACTGCAGACAGTGGGTCCCACAGCCCCAGACACAGTAGGGATACCAGGAGAGAACAACAATGACTACACTGACATATATAAAGCTAACCTTCCCCCAGCAGGGCACGCTGGAGCAGCCCAGCCTAAGGAAAAGCCATCCACGAGCTACACACTTAGGCTAATCAAAACAAGAAGGGTCCAAGCCTCCTCTCTGTTCCTTCAAAAGCCTAACCTAAGCATCGCTAGCAACAAGGTGACTCCATCTCATCCTGATGTCACTCAAGCAAGAGGCAACGAGTTTTGACTTGAAGCTAATGAAGGTCAACTTCTGGCCTCCATGAGTGTCACCATGGTAAGAAGATGCTGACTGAGATATTCAATAACCCTTAAGACAATACAATTCTACTTACTCTTCATTTGAAGTTGGACACCCTCCAAATCAGACAATCCTCTCTCATTTTTAAAGCTCTACAGCACATCCCATAGATCCCCAGGACAGCCTCCATGAATTGTTTGCAGTTGTATGATAAGCCCTCCTTCCAGTTCACAGAAGACTGTTCATCTAGAAGAGTTAGAAGTCAATCAGTCCAGAAGCACTAGCAAAAGCACTACTGCTAAGTGAACCCTGAGGTTTTCAACACCGTGTTAGATGAATGCAGCCTCAGTACAATCAGCCACTTCAACATATGCCTAATTCAAGCACACAACGTCAACGGGACAATATATAAAAGGCTTGGCTAAGCTCAGTGCCTCTAAAAAGCTACAGTGCCAATTATAAATCATATCTATAGTCCCCAGAAGATCTAAAGTCACTACTGGTATTGTACCATGCTTCTTCGGATGCAGACATCAATTAGAGCACAGCAGCTGGACACTCTCCTCACTGGAAGTCACTTATCTGCAGTTTCAGACCAATAAGATATTATTCCTAAATGTTTAGATCTTATCCCTCTGAGAAATAAAGGGTTTCACCTCGGCCAGCAAATGTTTGCATCAAGCTGAAATTGCTACCTACTAGTAAATGCTGCCAAAGGTTTATGGGGTCTCAGAGGAGTTGGTTTAATTACTTACCAAAGCAGCTGTTTTAGGAACCACAGCCTCTTAACATACCACTCCTTGAGGCACACTTTGAAAAGCAAGGTTGCTGCCAAGCTCACACCAAAAGCAGAGAGCCCTCTCTCATGTGCAGGAAAAAAACTCAGTCTCCAACAGCAGGTCACATTTGTGGTTTGGTCTGTGGATGTCTGTAGGGGTGACAGCTCAGAAGCCAGTTTGCACCTTTGCAAGTCACTGCAGACTGGACATCCCAGCTTCTGCAGCCCTCACAGGAGACTGCTGAGGTCAGCCTTCTGGGATTGCCTTTGTGAAGAAAAGACAACCTTGCTCCACCCTTGTAGTGAGAGTTGTGGCCAGAGGAATGCCTTAAAACAGGAGAATGTCTCACTTCCAGATGCATTTAGGAGCAAAAAAAGCAAAGCAATCTTAAACCTTTTGCTTTTTAAAAGTAGGATGGTTTTGCACCTCTATGTCTGTTTTTAAGTTATGGTTGAGGACATCAGCTGAGCTGACCAGGGAAAAGTTGACAGGGATGAAACTGTTATGTCATTGTGGCACCAACAACCTACAGACTACAGCCTTCAACAGCAGGGATCTGTGCAACAACCAATATACAGGCCGGGCGTGTATGCATGCACGCCAAGGAGCCTCGGAGAGACTTAAAGCCAAGGGAGAGCTGAGAAGGCACGTGGGCCAGAGCGGTGACCATTCGTGTTCACCCAGCAGCAGCAGATGAGCATTACAGCCAAAGATACCGCACCTGGGAGGGCTTGGTCTTGTGGAGCTGCCGGAAACCCTTCATGCCATCCGGACAGAACAGGAGCAGGAGTTACACTACACATTGGTCTTAAGGAAGACAACGTGGGTGGAGAGCCTTGCCCATCAGAAATCACTATGTCCCAGTTTGAAGTGATTGCCATTACTTTTTAATATTTTGTTGAAAACAAGGCAGAGTCCCTATATACGTGTCTGGGGAAACATCACCTCCCTACTGCATTCAGCCAAGTTTCTCACACCAGTCCAATTTTCACAGATCATCTGAAGATGGGAGTTATCTGCTGATTTAGTGCTTTCCAAAGAGTTTACCCATTGCCTGTCACTTTTCATCAGCTCCTTACGGTTGGTTCTGCAAGGGCTGGTTAGCAGAAGAGGATCAGATAACTCTCTAGTAGCAATAGTTTCAAAAAAGGACAATATGGGGAGCAAATTACATGGAATTATTGAGCATTCAACTAGTTGCAGAACTCTACAAGATGCAGCCAATAGACTGTAAAAGACAACTATACTCAACAAGCTCCCAAAACTGTGCATTATAAACACATTTTTTCATAGAATTGTCTTGACAAAGCAGCAAATTATTTAAAAGAATATCAAATACATGTTAATTTCTGTGTTTCATATCTGGAAAGACCTTTCTCACCCAAGAATTAACAAGTTTCGGGGAAGGGGGAGGGAAGGCTTCTCACCCTTTTCCTACATTTCACAGGCTGCCTCGAGTAATGCCAGACTCGGCAGGGAGTCTGAAGGTTTGGTCTTGACAGACATTCACTTAAACTGGGGGGGGAAACAAGGTCCCACAGCAAAAAGCAAGCTCCTGCCTGATATATGCCAAAAAAACGGCCTGAAAGGCAGAGACAATTCACAGTCCCTGAAATGATTTGCAATAATTTTTTGCCAGGTCGTAAAGTATTTCCCATAGCAAGACTTCTGTATTTCTTGAGGCTTCTGACATTGTGAAACACGCTTTCAAATTCAGGAAGATGCTTTTTATTTCAAATCCCAATGCCCCAAGTTACTAAACTTTGGGTGGGGCAAGGATTATTTAGTTTAGTTCATTGGATATATGCATTACAACAGCACTTCAGCCAAGACAAAGCAGAGGGACCTTTCTCACACAGGCATCCTAAGAATATGCGCTGGTTTTGCTTTGCAAGTCACCACGGTGCCCCGTAAATCCAACCACCGCCTTCTGCTTTACGGGATCAATTGAGCTGCCTGTGAAATTACAGCCCCATGACACCTCCCTGCCTTGGGAGCTCTCTGCTACCTCTGGTCCCTGGAGCCAGCTGTGACATTATCTGGCCTCTGCCTACCAAACACTCTTGCTAGAGCTCCAGTTTTATTTACGGGCTCTCGCAAGCAGGCTGGAAACATTAACACAACACGCACATGGCAGCAAAGCAAGCCCTGTAAGACCACAGGTACCAGCCTGCTGAAGACCAGTACAAAATGGGAAAACAAAGCCGGCAAAGAAGTCCATAATACTCAGATTTTCAACAGAGAAATCCCACCTGGCAGCAGACCAAGCCCTCCTGCAGGCACAAGGTGCCCCAGCAGCTCAGCATCCACCAGCTGCCCATCTCAGGCGTGGAGGAAGCTCTTCAGGTCCACCTTCTCCAACCCAAAAAGAGACAACTGCACGTCCCCAAGCAGGATTTGGCCCACAGTCATAAGTGGTAAGATTAATCATGTGGGCGTAGGGATGTGAAAAGGGGATGGGAAACATTCGTAACTGCTTCTAAATTAATTGCCGTTATTGTTATTTGATTTGCTAAACCCTCCAGGGCTAGATTTTATTTTAGAAAACTATGAACATATCAGATTAATCAACTTAAAATAAATGGGCTCAATTTATTTATTTCTGCTGTATCTACTCCTCTTTAAGCTTGGCAAGTCACTGCATTCTTTCCGTCCTGTGAAAGAAAAAGAACAGAGGTTTTGATTTATTATTATTTTAAAGGAACCTCTACAAAGCTTTGCGAGTTTAAATCACGGCAAAGGTATGCTGTGAAGGAGGACAACTGCAAGACTGGAGCTGGTTTCCATACGCCGCAGACACCGGCTCTGCACTGGGAGCCCACCGGGAGAGTCTCCACACACAGTGCAAGCAAATCAGATCTATTCACCAATATTTTAGACATCCAGAGAGTGGAAAGATACCCTACCACACAGCAAAGCTTGATGAGCAAACACCAAAGGGGCCATCCTGGTGCGAGACACCCAGTCCCAGCCACACTTCTTGCAGAAAAGTCCTGCCAGGAGGGAGACGGGAGGGAGAAGTTTAATCTTCTCTAGCCAGACTTCACTGTTCCCGAGTCCTCTGGAAGTTGGGTCAGCATTCTTCCTCCCTCCTAATCCCCTGCCCTCAGCTTTAGCAACACAGCGATGCCTCTGCCAGCAAACTAAAAAGAAAAGCCCTCACATATATTATGCTGGAGAAAATTAATCTTGTGTTCCACAGAATATTAAGTGGATTACATCTACAGCCTCCAAGGAGAAAAATGTTGATTTCCATATATCTTGTGCTATTATTCACCTCTATTAGTTTTTCTACCAGCATAACATTAGTCATGATAATTTCCCGTTATTCAGTGCAGAGCTCAACTGGCTCAACAGACCAAGCAACAAGAGCAAGAGTGGGTCCTCTCGGTGGCCACAAGGAAGACCAAACCACTGTGGCAACGTTGCTGCAGAGGACAATGTTCAAGGTGAAGAACAAAGCCAGCTTCATTTTGGTTTTTGGACAACTTCATGGCAGGATCACCCTTGAACATCAATGTCTCCTTGTAAACAGAATAGCAGAGATCCTTTAAAAGAAAATTGCTAACATACTTGAAGCGTGCCATTAAACTAGATACAGTAAACGTGGCAAGATGGACATTGCTGACCCCTGGGGAATCATGAGGTGGGGGGGGCGGCAGGAGAACCACCAAAAAAATCTTGAGGTGCCAGATCTCACACCCAGAAGGGAGTCCCGACCGCCGGCTGAAGGAGAAGAACAGCTCCCGAGGGTGATCCCCACTGTGCATGGGAGCACCAGCTCCCCACCCGCGGGCACTGCAGCCACCACCAGCACCCTTCCTAAACACCCTCACCAGCACGGGAAGCCCAGCCCTCTGTTCCCCGCATTCCGGGTAACCATTCAAACCATTGCAAAGTGCCACCAGCTGATACTAGAGTTTTACACTTTCTTTGCAGAGGTGTTAATGACTCTAAAAAAGCACAAGACTCAGCTAAGCAGCTTTAATACCATTTAAACGCTTACCATTAGGAGAAACTGAGAGAGCTTGCAAGGGCCAGACTCTCAGAGGGCGGCATATCCATTGAAGCTGCTGCTCATGTGAGAGGAGTGTAAATTACTCAGCACGGAGTAAGCAAGATCAAAGCCGCTCCGAAAGGATGCAACCCACTGCCAGTGATGCAAACTCAGCCCAAGCTTTTCTGAATATTTCACAAGCAGGCTGATGAGTTTAAGGCCAAAAGGACCGTTTTGATGATGCTGCACAAAGTAAGGTAGGAAAGGAAAAGAAGTTTCAGGAGATGTGCTTCTTTCTAGACACGATACACAACCAAGAACTCAGCCCCAGCTTGATGCACAGAGAGACTCATACTTTCCCTTTACATCTCACAGGTCTGCACAGGAAGAGGCACACCACTTCTCAGCTGTAATTCCCAGGCTCCATCCCCTTTTTTATAGTTCCTAGAATAATTTGAATTCTACACAATAAACGTCAGAGCTGATAAGAAAAGCCTTATCGGATGAAGTAACTTACAGCTTCCCACGTGGGCAAGGCAAAGCGCTAATGGCTACAGAAGCAGATAAGGGTGCTCATAACCAGCAATCATATCCATGCAAGAGCTTCAGCAACAACACACTGTCTTAGAAAGTAAAACAAATAGCACAACAAACTCTGCCCGGCCACCCTAAATCCTCAGAGGGCTGTCTGCGGCACCCAGCATCACCTCATCCCACCCAGCAGACCCGGCTGGCCCATCACCGTCTCTCCTGGCCAGAGGGGAGGGCAACTGCAGCAGTTTTACTGTAAGCAACTGCAACGCATGCTCAGCTGAGCTCCAGTCCACCTTACAGCCCCAGGCTACAGCGAGGAAGACAAATTACTATGAGACCAAGATGCCCTTGTAATCCTTTCCTCCTCTGAAGATCTGACGTATTGGAAAGGAATATTTCATTACACTGGGAAACCAATTCAGCTATCAGTGCTTCCCCAGGCTGCAAGTGCTCTGAAGCCAAGACGGAGTTTTCGGTCGGGGCGACACCGAGTATCGTGCTACTACAATTCACACGGTAAGAAAATTCAGAGTTCTGCAACTGGATCCCTGTTAAATTTAGCATCTATCCTGGGGCCCAAACAAACTCCAGCACCGCATCTCGCCATTGCCAGAGGTCCAGATTGTTCAGTAATATTGAAACTCGTGGCAGGCTGCCAGCAGCACGGTCGCCCCTTGTGTTCCCCACATCCCTCACTCTAAAGCAGAGACGCAGGATGCGATCCTCACCACTGAGTTCGTCCAACAACTCTAACCTGTTGGGTATTATCTCTCCATCTGATTTCCCTCCTGAAAATTGACACCTGCATGTTATTTCCCTTCCTTCATGTCCCAAACCTCACTCTGTGCTGGCAAGTATACAAGAAAAGCATTTATTCAAAGGAATTTGCTCATCAAGTCTTGCGGACACCGAAACCACATTATCTAATCTTAGGAGAGCAGAGCTTAATGGCTACAGCACAGGATGAGAGGCCAGAGGGTTTGACTTCTCCTCCCAACTCTGCCAGGGCTGCATCGCCTGTAAGCAAATCTAGAAGATGCTTGACCCCTCCTCACCTTGGTTTCCCCTGCTATGAGACTATCCTAGCATTCCTTTCCTCACAGGGGATCTTATCTATAAATTCCTCATTAGCATCTGAGAGTTATGCACCTCCGGATGCGTATGTAAAGCAAAGTATGAAAGAGTGGAGAAGCAGCACTGGCCACGGAGCCTGGAGACACATCCTCTTCAGTGTATTCTGGCAAACTGAACCGCACTGCACTCCACATTTGTGCTTGGAGAGAAATTTTAATTCTTTCCCTCTACAGGGGAAACAAACAAACAAACAATTTCTTTCTTCTTGAGAAAACTCAGAGAAGAGATTAAATTCTGGGTCTCTAAGTCAAGGAAATCATGCGAGATTCTTCCAGCAAAGTATCCAGAGACCCCACCACCTCTAGCTAGTTGCCTGTAGGATTACCCCATAGGCAACACCACCACAAAACAGAATAACCCTCCCTTTCCCACCCTTGCTCTGGAAGCCACTGAGTACAGAACCAAACTGATCAGAAGAAAAGCTGGAAGTCTACTCTTACTGTCCTACAAAAGCTGGATGTGGAGTCGGGGTAAATCCAGACCCAGCACAGACGCTCCCACAGACAAAGACCAGAGCCCAGCTCACGGGGCCTCATTTACAGCACGGCTTTTGCTCAGCTTTGCCCTGGCACTGCAGCCTTTGGGGGGGTACTCCAAGCACTTCTGGTGGGGTGCAGAAAGGGCTTCTTCTGGTGTTAACAGAAACTTCTGGTTGGAAAACAACTGAATATCAACAAGCGAGGTAGTATTTCAGCTCTTTTGGGGAGGAAGGAAAGTCACCCCATCCTGACCTGTCCCATCTTTCCCAGTTGCCTCAGCTAACCTTGTAGGTAGATCACATCAACCACACCGGTGCCAGCAACAGCCACTGCACCAGCTGGGACTGCTCCAGTACAGCCAAGACCTTTGCTCCTAGATGGGTCCACAAACCTCCTGCTTCCCCCTGAGTGGCAAAAGACAGTGCAGTGAAGGACAGAAGGTATGTCCGCTCTGGTCTAGCTAACATGAAACAGAAAGGTCTCAGAGGAGCAGCTGGCCCAAGAACCTGAAGAAAAAAGAAAATGCTCAGCTCTTTTAAAAAGAGAAGAGAAAAAGGTCCTATTGTTCCATAATTAATGGAAAGCAAAAGAGGTTTTATGGACTCATTGAGCAACAGAGGGTGAGCATTAGAAAGCACATTTCAGTATTTCATGATCACAAGGTGAGCTGCTGGCATAATACTGACAAAGAACATAAATGCTGATATCACAAGGCAGTTATGAAACTTGGGGTTTAAATGCTGAATAACAATAACGCAGTAATTAAGTCTCATAAGTGATTTTTTTTCTTTTTTTTTTTTTTTTCCTTAACTGCAAAGTAGATGCTGCAACCTTCAACTGAGGCATGACTCTCTGGCGAGGTGTACACATGACGGATGCCCCCTGCTCCCACCACCTCACAGCACCAGGGATCCATCCCACCCCACAGCCTTGCCACCAGTTACATTGCTTCTTCAGACCTGCCCCAGGGGAGGCTTAAAGATCACACCAAGGGAGAGGCTGCGAACCTGCAAGGAGCATGAGAATGAGGGAATGAACCTGAGTAACTGCACTTTGCGAGTTAACTGCTAAACCCTGAACAAGCTTCTCAGCCTTCCTCCCCGATGGTTTTTGACACAAGCACGTGCTCTCATGAATTGCTCCAGTGTGACCAGGACACACAGTCTCCCCTACAAGACACATAATATAGAGCAGCAAAATGTCATGAAAATCAAGGGCAAACGAACACAGAAGACAGTCCCTCCCCCTACCACCACTTTTATTTTTAGGCAGCCAGATTAGCTTGGAGCAGTTTTACTCATTCCTGATAATGAGCAGGGCTCTTGCATCTTCTCTTGAGGACGTTTCCTCTGTGCAGGCACTTTGCTTTACACCAGCAGCACGGAAGAGGTCACATCAACCGGCAAAAGCAAAACCACAACTTATTGTGAAAGGGTCTTGAGAAAGTGACTCCGGCTTTGAACTTATGTCCTATCTCCATCTCCCTTATCGACCTCACTGCTTCATTTTTTTGGGGGGTATGGTCTCTCCACCTACAAGGCATCCCTCCCTTTGAACCACATGATAAAGCCTTGCCTATTCAAAAGTGTAATGCTTTTACTCCACCTGCTTCTCAGAGGATGTGAGCTGGTACACCTTGGAAGTGCAGGTCTCTCTGTAAAGGACATTTGGCCTTCCCAGGCCTGAACATGTGTAAGACGTGATGGAGAGGCAGCCCAGCCATCCTTCAGCCTGTAGTGCTCTACCCCAACACAGCAACCCCAACTCCACTCATGGCAAAGAAACTATGGCACCCCCAGGTCTAAGGGCCAGTCTGGAGATCACCCCAGGAGGAGCTGGCACCCGGGATCCAGATGCTCAGTGAAAACCAACAGCACTGGTTTGCTCTACCAAAGAGCAAAAACCCTCCTTACTGTGGGTTCCCTCTGGTGCTGAAGCTGATAAGGATGGCAAGAGAGGCATGATGAGAGCTCCCGAGAGCTGCCACAGCAGCAGGACCTCTACACTAATGGTGGGAACCTGCTAAAGAAGAGGATGATAATTATCAAAGGAGCAAGACAAAATGGAAGATGTGTAGAAGATTTGGGTCCCACTGCACTGGCAGTTTCTCTTCAGGAAGAGATGTTCCTCCGTCCCTCAGAGAGATCTGTTCCTAAGGTGCTACACATCAATTTTCTGCAACGCAACCACTCGTGCATTCAATGTCCTTTCATTGCTTCAGATTGCCTTGACAGCAACATCTGGGTGTAAAGTTTTCCTCCTTCAGGTCCATCCTTTCTCATCTCCTCAAGCCTCAACCTTCCTCCACAGCCCTTCACCACCACCCTCCTATCTCCCTGAGGACCACACTGGTGCTGTGTAAGGCAGCAGAAGCTGGTAGTCTGGTCTGGACTGCAAACAAGCAAGGTCCAGAGGGCAAGATACACCTTGAAGCAGGTGGCAGCAGTGCAGGACAGTGGAGGTAGACAGCTTCTCACCTGGAAAATGAAAGCATGGCAGAAGCAGCCCAGAGATCTCCGGCTGTTGCAGTGCATCACTCGGGGAAGAAAGAAGGCAAGGCCTCACATATTTATTGCCATTTTTTCTTCTGAATTTTCAATAAACTGCTTGGAGTCTTCTATTTGCCCTTTGGATTATGATCTTTTAGGAAGGCCTTTTTTCCATGCTTCTCTACAATTATGAGATCTAGGAAAAAAATAGTCCCCTCTCAAGGTAACTTCTGGTGTCAGGACTTCACAGGATTTCATGACTGCAGACAAAATCATCAGGCTTTTGACAAGTTAGAAACCTCTCCCAGGAGCAAGGTGCCCCTCTGCTGTACCTTCCTCTTGCCCCTCTGCTACGTGAAAGGGCAGAGAAGAGCGTGCCTGGGGCACCAACCCCCAGGCTGAGCCCAGGGACTAATCCACCTTGGGATTGCCCTTGGTGATTGCTTCTTGGTGAGCTCCCGCGCCTGGTCACAAGCACCTTCACACCAGGCTCTCGTTTTCTTCTGTGGGTTGCAAAACCTCATTTGTTGAGGAAAACCACTAGTTCAATATGAGGAAGCATCTAAGACAGCTAGTAGATGATTAACAAGTGAGTGCTTGCGTCAGTTGCTAAAGGAGCACCACAGGTTCCTTGTAGCCATAAAAAAAACTTCTCACCCTGCACCCATTTGGCAGGCATCGGAGATGAGGAGTTGGCGGAGAAATTGTGCCTGGCAAAGCCCTCGCTGCAGGGGACAACACGGCCACAGACTGTTAGCTCTTAACCTCCCTCTCCCCCAGGCTCCTAACAGCAGGTCTCCAGCCCAGAGCTCCCCATCAGTGGCACCCCAGGGACCTTCCCATGGAGGATCTCGTTCCTACCTTCCTGCTCCCCCATCAGCCAGGCTGCCCTCAAGACCTCCCTCCCCATGGCTAAGCCCTTGCCAGGCAGCCTTCGCAAAGGTGGCCACAGCTTTCCATGCTCGCTGCACAACTTAGCACCTACCCACCTCCCTCCCACCAGCAGGCACTTGCCCTCCGGCCAGCTCAGCCATCTGGCAGGACAGACAGCTATCAGGGTCCCCACCCTGGGGCAACATCACGTCAACACGTGCTGGGGAGGAGAAGTACAAAGTGTCGTGTGGCTCTTAAACCAAGGCCAAAGAAGTAGCAGCATATCCGCTCAGGGCCTTTGCCTTTCCATGCTAGAGTCCCCCAGAGCCAAGTAAAGGTGCTTCAGCACTCTTAAGCATCAGCTATTTTTAGGCAACAATATCCTGAACACCCTTCTTCATCCTGGCTTTTATATCGCACAATGAAGAAGTTACTGGGATTTGGCACTTTCTTCTTAACAGGCCATCATTAACAAGTGACTCATATTATATTGCAGCATGAGTCATCTTGGCAGAGGTCACCATCATAAGCGACAACTAGTCTTCAATTATTTCCTTCAAGTGGAATTAAAGGTATATTGTTATGCTAATTTTACATCTGCTCCATCCTATCTTTCCATCCACTGTCTCCGGAGCAACCTGGGGTTTCACTTCACGGCCCAAACTGCCTCTGGAAGAGCTTTTCCACCACGGTGTAGTTACAGGTTGTCACAAAACCTGGGCACGCCAATGGCAAGTCTTCTGGATGGGTTTTCAGCTACGGCATCGAATATCTAAAGCAGCTCTCCATCCCTCCTCCCAGTGCTGCTCCACAGGGACAACAAGCTGCTGCCCTTGCCACCCTCCTGCTCTGTTCATACTTTACCGTGACGATTTTCCAAGGATCTGGGGCTTGCCCAGTGCTCAAACACAACCACCTTCAGGCTGCCACACCACACCATTGCCCCAAGCGCAGGGGCAAAGCCCAGCAAACAAAAGCACTTTGAACTACGCCCAGCTACACGTGAACATTGAAGAAACTATTACAAGCCAAAAGCAGGGCAGGTAGAAAAGGAGGCATTTTCAGCCATTTTCTAGCCAAGCGGCCCCACATTTCAATGTGACTCCGGTCTCTCCCCTCCGTTCCTGCTCCCTTCACTCATCCCACACACAATGTGCCCATCACAGCTCCCCAGCCACTGAACCAGAAGAAGACAGCATCCCTGCCAGGGCAGGGCACAGCCGCTGCAGGGCACTTGGCTCGGGGAATGTGGTTTTACCCATTAGAAAACATGGCCATTACCAGTCCGGTCACCAGCAGAGCACTCAGTGTTTATATTTATAGCAAACACAGTCACACTGGCTGCAAGGTTCACTTTGGAGAGCATTTGTAAACCACTCTCACTACTGGAATCCCATTTAGCTATTACAGCCTCTCCAGCCATACTAACACACTGATCCCCACAGAATAGCAACAGGAAGAGCAGAGTCATCATACTATTTACTGAAGCTAATCAATACGTAAAGGCTGAAGATCTATTGCAGTGAAGACAGCCTGTCTGCATAGCCAGAAAATGCATTTAAAGCCCTTTCAATTTTGTTGCCTTGGCCTCTGGTTTTGCTCCAGGAACACAGTTTCCTTGCACACCCATCTTTCTTTCGTCCCAAAATGGTGGCATCTGCATACACACGAGAGAAGCCCCCCACGAACACCTACTGTGAGTATTCAGTGGGAAGATACAACACAAAAAACACAAGTTTAAGGGCAGTGCCCCTTCCTTCCCAGCTAGGTTTCACGTACGAGAACAGGTCTATGGCTAATTCAGCATCTCCCATATAAGTGAGTAGCTTAGAAAATTTTGGCATGTGTTTTGAAGAAGGTTTATGTGCCAGGTACAGGGACACAGGCTGTGCCATTCATAGGCACGCTAGCCCACCATGCTGTCCTCCTCCACTCAAGAGGGAACAGTTAGACCCACACTAACAGTTAGAGCCATTTTTATATATATTTGTGTATATAATATACATATTTATATAAAAATAAATATATATAGCATATAAAATAACTTTGTAAGTGCCCCCACAAAGCACAGAGCATTCCTGACTTGCTGTGTTTTGGGGGTGACCACCTGCAAAGCTGAGATACCACCTGGGTATCATGACTAGTGAGTCACAACTGGAGAGATCCTACGAACTGCACCATCAAAGCTCGTTCTCCGGTTTCATCTCGGTTCGTGCTTCGGGGAGCAGAAGCACGGTAGGCAATAACCAGCAGGCTCAGTGCTCCTGGAGCACCAATGTTAGAAGGACCACCAGCTACTGGGTAAATGCAGTCGTTTTGGTCACTGTATCAGCTATATTGCCCACAGTGTTAATACATCTAAGAAAGATGGCAGTGAGGTAGGGAGGAGATCTGTACCTTCGCTTTTGCCAGTTTATCTCAAAATCATACCAAGCTTTTATGCTTGTGTACGAAAGAGAAAGGAAGAGGCAAATATATTCTGATTTACAGGGAGATTTCTATTGTTGCCCGGACATCAAACAGCACCCAATTAGTCCTGCAAGGATCTGACCCACAAATTATGAAAATAAATGCCTCCAAAGCTTTGATCTCTTGTATTTCTGTAGCATGCTACAGCGGTTATTAGACACATTTTATTAGATTCAAGCTGTGCGATCTCTTCCTCGGCAAAGGCTCTAACCGCCTCCAATGCATCCTAAAGTCTCTATCCAGCAGATTAAGGGCATGGTCCCAAACAGTCACTTCTGTCATGCACTAAACACATGACTCAGCTGGCAGTAGGCTTTTTCCTGCTGAGTTTCAAAATTAAGAGCAAAGAGAATTTGGGGGGGGGGGGGGGGAGTGTCAGCCACCTAAATTTAATTTTTTTATTCTTTGTTAGTTGATAAAGGAATACACACTCTATGCAATATCCTTGGCTTCTCAAAAGTGTTGCTTTCAGGAGAGCTAAACAATTTATTTCATTTCGCACTCTGAAATACCATTGCTGGAGGAAGCAAGCAAAAACTGTAAAAGGTTTCACGTACTCCGAAGCTGGAAACCACACGTGCGCTCACGTGAGCAGAAACACATCCACCCACCCTCGCTGCAGCGGCAGCGCTTAAAACCAAGAGGATGTTAAACTCCAACTGCTAAGGCTTTACTCAGAAGAGCAACTCACTGTTCACAGCCCGCTGCACAAACTAAGCAGCTACTGCACTTGCCAGAGGCCACGGTTGTTTTCAGCCTGAGTGTGCATGTGGGAAGGATGGGACCATGTGAACTGCTCAGGTCTCACTTACTGGCAAGAGGGTGGTGGTTGCACGAAGCCATTAATATCCAATAGGGTTGCTTTGGCAGAGGAGAGTTGGTTATCTGCAGCAGAGCAAAGCGCATGGCTTCTGCTGCACTCGGGTAATAACTCAGGAGCTGAGCACGGGGCAGTACACACCGTTTGCTCACCTAGTACGGAAGGAGGAAATGTCGGTTCTCAGCTATGCAAGACGCATCTGGATACTCCACTGCTGCCCACCTGATTAGAATCATCCATCATTTACTACCAACACACAAGCTTGAACTTCTGGCAAGCACCGCAGAGAATCACCGTGGAAAAGCAACATTCTCCATCAAAGGGAAGGAAGGCTTTCTGATCTGCCATTACAAAATAAAATCAGGCGTGCAGAGAGATATAACCGAGTTCCGACTAAACTTCTTATCAGTGTTTTCCAACCTTGGTGGCTTTTTCTCTGCTTTCACTAACAAGCCATTGCAGGAGCACCCCAGGGCTGGGCCCTACGGGCTGAGCATCCTTGTCCCTCTGTGGGAAGGGGATGCTCAGCCCCTCGCAGGGCTCATCTTAAAACCACCACAGAGGGGGAACACGGAGAGAGGGGGAGTCTCCATTTCCCAAGGATCGTGTTTGTTAGACAATCCTCCTTTAGAAATCGTAAGCGATTTACATGCAGAACTTCAAACCTTGCTTATATAAATTGTTTTCCTGAGCCCAGAGCAGACAGCCCGTCGGTTTCAACGTGTAGCCACAGTTCAAAGTGACAAAAGGGGACAGGAGGAGGGGACAGAAATCAAAGCTACTGGCTTTATAAATGGGAAATACAATCCCTCATTTAATGGAGCTATCAATGACTTAGGCTAGTGGTTTTCAACCCGCAACCTGCTTTAATGGCTGTGTGAAAGGTAACGAAGAAGATGCCTGAGCATCAGCAAATGCAAACCACGTGTGCTGGAGGCTCTACGCTTCCCGCGGGCGAGCAGGGCACCTGCAGAGCAGCCGGGGCCCAAACCGCTGCCAGCGGGGAGGAAGAGTCAGCCACAGCCCTGGGAGAAGGAACGGTGCCAACTCCCAGCACAGCTCTGCCGTGGGTCTACGCTTTGCCCCGCAATGGTCCTGGTCTCTTCTGCAGCTGGCAGCAAGAGGGGAAACAACATATATCCTCCCCAGGTACCCCTGGGTGAGAAGCTGCCTTCAGGAGGTAGGTCCTGAACCCTCAACACCATCCTCCCCACCCCAAGACACAACAGCTTTTACCGATGCTGTTCCTCTCCACCATGCACCCTTTTGCCTGTTGGAAGCTTTTTACCAGGGGAAGCATGGGAAATCTAACAGGATTCTCCCCATTTATATGTGAGGCATGAAGAAATGAGACAGGGATCAATACTCCGTCCTTGGTCTGCAGGTCAGAGGCAGAGAACTCCCGCTGATATCTGTAATTACCCTTGCAAAGTGACTGGGGGTGCATTAGAAGGAGTCAGGCAAGGGTTTGCAGAGAACAGCTCAGAGCCCAAGCCCAGGAGGTGATAGCAGCTTTCGTGTGACCTGGCCCCACATGAACGATGACTTCCAAGGACACCTCTTCCTTAGCCGAGTGATTAATTTCTGGAGATTTACATACAGATCAAATGGAAACTGTTTCTCCCTCACCCCATATAAACTGTACCACTACATTTACTAGAGTCTGGCAGATAAAAACTACGTTCACGTAGCAAGGACAAAAGCCTCCTCAAACTACTTCTTGCATGGATTAAAAATCAGACACTTTATTTTACACATACACACCAATCAAATACCTACCTCTTCATCACTTCAAACCTCAATTCAACAAAATACTCGTGCTCAAACATCAACCTGCTCAAGCACATGTTTTGCTATAAACTCACTCCAAATTAGTAATTCTTATAGCTGACCAGCACAGGAACACTACTGAGAACAGAGAGACTCTCCATGCCTTTAAAAACACCATAAACATCTTGTGGAAGAACTCCAAAGATGAGGAAGAGTAACCACAGCGCCAGTGCTGAAGGGGACACGGAGAACTGCAGAAGAGCAGCATCTGGGCTGTACAACTCCAAAATGTGGAAGAAAAATCAACCACGCAAACGGATTAGACAGAAGACAGCCTTGCTTCTGTTGTAACTTTTCATGAGCACACACACAAGAAAATGCATGCATGTGTAGAAGATAAGTGTTTGCACCACTACCAACACTCCTGGCTCAAGGAATGGAAGAGAGATGCAGAAAAAAGGCTTAGAGTTGGACTTCGTCATCCCTTTGGGATGATTCAGAGACCAGTATTGTGCTGCCAAGGTCTTATGGTTAAAAAAAAAAAAGGCTCAAAAATATATGAAGTACATGGACACAGCTGTGTTCATAGCTCACACATGCACTGAATCGCACTGGAAGAGCATAGATGAAGGCCCAGATGGAAGACCCCCAAGAGTGTCCATCCTCAGGAATTGTGGCTATGTATACATTTGTTGAAGATATGTCCCAATTTTGCATGGTAGCATATTATGTAAAGCATGGCACAAATAAATAAGCTTTTCATGTCTTTTTTTAATCTCCAGAAGTCACGTCCAGTCAAATTTGTTCCTCTTTCTATTTAGGAAGAAGGTGACCTTTGCAAAAGCTGCCCAAATTCTGTCGAGCTACAGAGTTTTTTAAAAGGTACTGGAAGAGGAAACCTAACATAATGCTGCCAGGATAATACTCCTGAGTGGTGGCTTGCAGTGCTTATCCCCCATTAAAACTTCTCCTAAATCTTTAATGATGCTGAAATATGCCATAAACTGATGAAGTTCTGCAAACAGGACAATGCCAGTATGTTTGTTTGGGTTTTATGTTTTTTTTTAATATGAGAGCTTTTATCTTCATTGACAATGATCAACTAATGCAAACAAATGGCCACTGAAACTTCACTTCTATACAAAGCAAAGCTAAAGGAAGAGTAGTGACATTTTTGGGTTTCATCCAATTCTTCCCAGCAACAGCTAATACCCACCGGCTCCTTAATTCTGTACTGTCTCCTCTCCAAGCCTGAGCATTAAAGGCCAGGCGTTTCCAAAACAACTAACGATTTTAGGATCCAGTTTCCAAAGAGTGCATGGTCAGCACTTTGCAAAAATAAATAACAAAAAGCTTGGGTTTTGTTAATGAGTTCAAAACAAAACCAACATCCAGGTACATGAAGAAAACAATTACTCCTTCCCCCAAAAGGCTTTTTTTAAATTCTCAGGCTTGCAGGAAACCCTTAGCCAAGCCATACAATCCAGGTGAGCCTTTCAAGCCCCCAGCCTTCAGCTGGGACCCAAGCCCAGAGCCAGCCCCTCGCCAAGCAGACAAGGAGCAGCTGTGAGCAGGGGGGTTTGCTTACCCCAAGCCAGTCCCACCCCAGAGGGTGATCAGCTCCCTGAGAAAGGTTTTCCTCCCAGAGAGCTTTGATCACCTCCCACACACCTTGCAAAGGGTCCCAAATGCATCCAGCTGTGGCAGCTACTGCAGAAGAGCTCACTGCCACCGCCGGTACACCAGCCGGAGGCCCGTCCCTGCAGACGGATGCAGCAGAGGAAAAGCTATTGACCTGAATATTTTAGAAGGATCAAGGCCGCTGCCTTCAGCAAAAGATGACAGGCTCTTGCATTTGCCGAGACAAAAAAAAAAAAAAGGGTGGAAAAAAAACCCCAAAACCCAGCCCCATCTTTCTGCTTGCTCTCCTATTGGGATCAGCTGTGCATTTACCACCAGAGAGCATGGCCCACTGCATCCCTCCTCATGCTCATTCTCCTTTTATTGCAAAAATCTGCTTCTCAAACACGCCTGTCAACAGTCTGTGCGAATCCCCACGTTAATCATTATTCTGCTAATAGCACTGCCAGGTCATTCGGCTATTAAACATGCTGAGTGGACTAGCAAAAATATCTCCCAGCCTGTACAAAAGAACATTATAATGTAGTTTATCTTATCCCCTTGTCAGTATAATATGCAGCACTACCTGTTCAATGGCCTCATCATTTTAAATTACAGTTTTCTGCAACATTAACAATACTCATTACCAGCACCACCACCAGAAGATCTCTATTTTAAGAATCCTTCTGATGTCGAAGGCTTCACCCTGCCCTTCCTTAAACGCTCGGCCCTCTGCACCGACACAGGGACACTTGGGTACCACGGCAATGAGCACGGTGCACAATGACAGATAACATGTCGCAAAGAAGGCAGGAGTGAGCCCGAAGTGTGCTTACTCGATGCACCAGGCCGTGCATTTTAATCAGAATTCAGTGCTTTGTTCCTGGCCCAGCCGCCAGCACGTCAAGCAGATGCACTGCTGCGGTGGAGCTCGACTGTGTGGCCAAGATAAACTCTAGCGTGGCAAAACCAGAAGCGCCTGCTACCTCCTATGTTACCTTTCAGCCCAGCTCTACAAATCCAACCCCTTAAGCTAGCGGGCAGAGGCAAGCTGAAATGAATGACGATGTGCAGGGTTCTGCTTGTGCCAAGCCGTGCTCAGCCATCAACGGCACGTTCTCGTCCTGCAAATCCACTTTCCTCCCTTGTGACAGAAGTAGGGAAGCCAAAGCAAAGGACGGGGCGAACCAGCAGTCAAAGGTCCACCTTTTATATATGCATTTGCTTGCTGTTCATAAAACCCAGCCTCCTGGAACATTTCAGTGACTCAAACTTGGAGATAAGCGGCCCAAGCGAACATTTCCTTTCCCCGCTGCTGGGAACAAATCCTCCCCTCCACCAGATTTTGAGTCACTACCTGCTCCCAGCATTTCACACAGCCATCCCTCACCCCTTCAAACACGTAGGCACAAGAGCAACGTCTCCTCCATCCAGACTCATCTACAAACCCGCAGCAACGTGACACTTCTTTTCTCATAAATGAAATTTTGCAGGGCTTGGGGAATTACTCCTCCCTGCCATGTTTTGTGCTCAGGCAGCAAATTTACTATCGATTTCTGATTCAGACCCCATGGAATGATTCACGGTTCTTGCCCTATCTGCTGAATTTATGACCTTTCACAATTATTCTAAGTGCTAAAAGAGCTTAGTTTAGAATAAGATCTATTCCTTGGCAAATTAAGCTCCTATTCTTGTCTCGCTTACAAACCAACACATCTCTCGTCACGTACAGGAAAGCGCCACAGCAGGTCTCACCCCTGAGAGGGGGCAGAGGCCCAAGCGGCAGGAGCACCGTGCTGCCCGCAGGCAGGCAGCGGGAAGCCCCCCTGCAATCTCGGGGGTCCTGCTGGAGCAGCCACCACTGGGGAGGGGGACCTGGCTGGGCAGGGGGACAGGGCTTTGCACTCCCAGCCCACCATCGGTCGGGGTTTCAGGTCCCCTTGTCTCCGGTTACCCCGAAACGCCAGCAGCGCTCTCTGCTCGCAGACCAGGCACCGCCGGTGCGTCTCGGGGAGGGAGGGAATATACGTTTCCTCCTAAAGCGAAAACAAAACCCTGACTGTGTCTGGTGCGCATTGCTATTAAAAAGCCACAAACACAGGAAAAAAACCTAAGCATGTGTGGATACAGCTTTAAAAAGAAATGGTGCCTGAATTCAAATAAACTTCCTAACGCAGATGCAAAAAAAAAAAAAAAAAAAAAAAAAATCTGATTTTCAGGGGGTGGGGGAGGAGCGGGCCCCCGTCCCCCCTCCCCCAATGATACTGCTTTCCTGGATTAACTCCACCAGCTTCAGCAACATCTCTCCCAAGGCACCTTCCACCTAAGAGGGGAAACAAGAGCTCCAGGTCTGTTTTTAAGCTGGATGGTCCCCCCCCCTCCAATCTCATCTATACTGTGTATTGCTGAGCAATCATTTACACCATTAATCAACCAGAAACTCAACAGGAAGAAAGTAGGGCAAGTGAATAAAGATAGACACTTTTTTTATGCACTGAAGCAAATAATATTTCTAAAAATACACTTGTGCCAAGCCTTCAGCGGATTCTGCTTAATTTTATTTATTCATCTATGCCAGCAGGTTGAGAGAAGCAGCCTCGCTGTTGCCTCCCAAATAAACGCTGCTTCTCTAAATGACTCCCCATGCTCTATACCAACTAGCTGTTCTTACGACCAAAAGGATGATGAAGAAAGGGGGGAAAGGAAGAAAGTTACGGGAAAAATAGACCGGGGGGGACATCAGGCCACAGCCCACGCAGAGGCTGGCACGTTTGACGAGCCCGACATTTCAAGGGTACATGACGAGCTTCATTTTCAAGGGGGGGGGGGGGGGGGGGGGGGGGAAGGTGAGGAGGAGACGGAGCGAAGGGGCACGGCGGGAGATGGATGGAAAGGCTGCGGGGTCCGTGCCGGTGTGGAAAAGCCGGGTCCGGGGAGCAGCCCCGCTCCCGCATCCCGCGGATGTCCGGCTCCACGATCCCCGTCCGTCTGTCCGTGCCTGTCGCACGGCGTGCGAGCCGAGCGCGGGCACTGCCCAGCCCCGCCGCCAAGCGGGGGGGGCTCCAGGCTGCCCCCACCCAAGCGCCGGCTGCGGGGGACCGGCCCCGCGCCCCCCGGTGCCCCCCGGCCACAGCCGACGCCCGGCGGGGCCGGGCAGCCGCAGCCGCGCACCCACCCGTACGCACGGGCGTGCACACGCTGCTGTGTGCATACACACACCTGCGTACACGCGTCCGTACATGCGTGTGCGTACAGATCCGTGCACGCAGGCACACATGTATAGATACACATACACACATGCGTACACGCGGCTACATGCATGCGGATGCACACGCAGACGTTGCTAGCTCGGTATTTACATACGTGCAGCCGCACATACACACACATCCGCGCACACACACACACGCATGCAGGCACACAGCCCCCGCGCCCCCCCACGCCGGGGGACGGACGGACGGACGGATTGATGGATGGAGGGGCGCTCCCGCATCCCCCGCGGGCCCCGACCCGGCGGCGCGCCTCACCCGCAGCGCCGAGAGGTCGATCTCGTCCAGGCTCCGCGCCGGGGAGTCGCTCGCCATGTTTCCGCCGCCGGCCAGGCGGCCCCGCCGCCACCGAGCGGGCAGTGGCGGCCGCCGCGGCGCTGGCGCTATTTAACGCCTCTCCTCATGCGGGGCGCCGGGAAGGAGAAGCCGCCGCCGCCCCTGCCCCTCCGCCTGCAGCGCGGCTAGGGGCGGCCGCGGGCTGCCGGCAGGCAGGGCACGCCGCGGGCTGCGCCGGGATGGCGGCGGCGGCGGCGGCGCATCGCCTCTCGCCTCGCCTCGCCTCCCCTCGCCTCGCCGCCTCCCCGGCCGGGCGCGCCGCCGGAGCTGTCTGTCACGGCGCGGGGAGGGGGCGGCCGCGGCCGCGGCGCGGGGCGGGGGCGGCGCCGGGCCCCGCCGCCAGGGGGCGGGGGCGGGCAGGGGGCGGGCAGGGCCCCGCGGCCGCGCCCCGCGCCGCTCCCGCCCCGCGGGCCTCCCTCAGCGCTCCCTCGGGGCTCCCTCGGGGCGGGCGGGGGGCCCGGGGCCTGCCCCCGGCCTGCCGCCGGCCTGCCGCCTCCCCGGTGGGCTCCGCCGGCGCAGCGGCGGGGGTCCCCAGCCAGCCGGGGGGGACGGGGAGCGGCGGGGCTTGGGGCCGGGGAAGAGCCTCGGCGGGGCGTGCCGCTCGCCGGGGGCGTCGGGACCCTCCGGAGGGACGCGCTGATTCGGAGCGAGGCGCTGTGCGCCGAGGACAGCACCTGCGAGAGCCGTACTGCGTGTCCTGCAGGCTCCCAGCCCTGGTGCGCCTCATCGCAAAGCCCCGCAAAGGGGTTTATTTAGCGCGTGGACCCCCATGACAAATAGCGGGCAGAAAAATGCAGGCTACCTGGATCCCTACCCCAGGTACCGGAGCAGTGGTGCCTGTCAAGTCTGGCGGCAAAAGTTGCCGAATCTCAGGTGCTGAACCCAAATTCTTCCAGGCTGGAGCATTGGGAAGCGCTGGGGCCTGGTTGCGCTTGGTGCCAGGGGAGCGGCCGTCCGTCTGCTTTATGCACCTCGGGATGCTCGGGTTGAGAAATGGCCCCTCTCCAGCCGGATCCAGATGTCAGATCTGGTTTTGTGACCTGTTCCCTCTGCGCTCAGGAGCCATCCTAGCCCTATGGACTACTATGCCATTCCTGAGTAGGAATAAGAGAGTTATGCTGTCTTTGCAATTGGCCAAAACCCCTCCAAAGCCAGCAATAGCTAGGTAGATTCAGCTTTTACCGTTTCCCGTATTTCCCTTTTTCAGATGTGGTTTCTGCCAAACCAGGTGCCATATATAAATATATATGTATAAAAAAATCTGTTGCCTTTGAGAGAACCGTATGGAAGCTGTACTTACAACATCAACTTGTGTCAGGAGCTTACAATATGCAGATCTGGGAAGCGGAAACCCTACACATGAGTCAATTGGCAGGCGGATGGGATTTTCTTACGCTTTCTGCTTGGAGATGTGCTTCAAAAAAAAAAAAAAAAAAATTGTATTACAAACAATCGTGCAGTCGTGGGGAGGCTGCGTGCTGCAGCTGGTGCCGGAGGTGCAGCCTCTCCGGGGTGGGCTGGGAGGGACAGACGGACGAAAGGCCAGAAGGAGCTGCCGAAACCTCCCCAGAAGCAACAGGATCCACCAAGGCGGTTGCAGAAGTCGGGGCCGCCGGTGCCTCCACCCTCCGCTCGCTGGATAGCCCGCAGCGGAGGGACTGCATCAATGGCTTATTAGCGTTATTAGTCCTGATCGCAGCAGGGCTGATAGGGGACGGGAGCGGCAGTGCCGGCGTTTCGGCTTGCAGGGCTGCGAGGGCGCAGCAGAATGCAATTTTTTTTTTTTGTAATGAACTGCTGAAGTGGCAGGTAGCGGAAGTTGCCCGCCGTGGGTGAGGCACACAGGGCTGCACAGCGCCTGCAGCGACAGCAGCCTGCCTGGATTTATCCCCTTTTTCCAAGCCACAAATCATCACTCCTCGGTATCTTGCATAGTCATTAGTCCTCAAAATTTCATCAAAATGCTAAACTCCATAAAATAAACACCAGGGACCGTCTCATTACCTCTGAGCACCCCCCTGAATCTTTAGTGGTACTGGGGTGTTTTTTTAAACCAGATGTTGTCTGTGTCTGTTCAAACCTCGGTATTGCAACGTTTTGCTCATAGTTGTGAAGCTGGAAGCAAAACTGCCTGGAAACTAGTAACAAACCAATGCGAGACTTCCTCCCGCTTTCATTGTTCTCAGGGAGAGAAGGGAAGAACAAACAGGATGAGAGAGGACACTGGCTTGCTCTAGTGTGCTTTCAATCAAGGATACGCGGGATTATTCGCGAAACACATAAGGATTTCAAAAAATAAATAACATATGCCCAATCCTGCAAATAGATGGATTGCCCTGCTCCTCAGCATGAATGCGAAGTCCCAAGCTAACCTGTGATTTAATTATGATCTATCCACTGTCTATCAAGACGGTAAAAATGTAGAGGACCCTTCTGTTGTCACTGACATAAGAAATGCATGAAGTGACAGCAGGAGGTGAAAGGCAAATCCCAACGAGGGCTGTCATTTCCAGGCTGCTCGGGGGAAAGGAGCCGTCTCAGCAGGGAGGCATGTGCGTGGCGACTGCCCGAGATGCTGGGGCTGCTGTGCGGGCTGTACCGGTGCCCGGCCAGCCTGCAGGAGGGCATCCACAGCTAGAGTTTTGGATCCACAGGAAGCTTTTTCTGTAGAAAATGAAGTTTTCAAGGTGTTACTTCTTTTTTTTTTTTTTTTTTTTTTCACAAGGAGGTGTATATCTGTGTCTCCGTATACTGTTTTTTCTGCCAGGAGCATCTAAACAAAATCTTGCAATCGGAATCACTATGACCCGAAACAGAGTACTAGTTGAATTGGTCCAAAATATTTTGCTGTGAGTCAGTTCAGCATGAAATCATGTTTCCACCTGGCAGGGCCACCCTGGGAATGGCGGCTGGACCCTGCTGTGTCTTACTGTGGTCCCTCTTGCCGCACGGTGTCCTGGCTGCGTCGCAGCGCTGGCATGGCTATACGTGAGCCGCAGCATGGGCAGGACGCTGCCGAGCCAAACGAAAGCATTAAGCTGCCACATCCCATCCTTCATGAAGCAAGAGCCATGGAAGAAGAGCACAAGCCCTCCTAACTCAGCTCCCCGTGTCTCTCATCAGCCCCATACCTGGCATTTCTACTGCTGCAGAAACTGGGACCGTTTTGTGGCAAGTCGTTGGTTTTTGCCATTTCATCCCTATTGGGAAAGTGGAGAAATGTTAAAACGTCATTTTCTCTTACAGAGTGGCAGTCCCCAGCCTTGGTCAGCCCCAGTGAGCAACAAGCACCTTAACGAACAGAAGCCTAGCTGTTGGCAGTGGGGGGCTAGTGTCAGGGTCAGTATTTTTGATTTATTCATTGAAGGGCATCGGCTCACATATAAACTATCCAGGTCATTTGACCTCTGCATAAAACTAAATTTAATTATCTAACAGTGCCACCACTGTTAATTGTATCATGAGGGGGTATATGTAGAATGAGTAAATCTAAACGACACATAAGGCCTTGTCTGATTAGCAAGAGCTTCAGATGCTTTGGATCACTCTCCAAAAGATAGCAAGAAAAGGAATGAAGCAAATAAGAAAGCACGTTTGGGCCCTATTTTGGGCCCTGTCGCATGATTTATTCTGGCAGCACGTGTGGGTCACTTGTTCCCAATAATTCTGTGACCACTCGGCCCCATGGCTGGTGTCAGTGTAATTTTTCTGGTTCCCTACGTCCAGGCTGGTTTACCCCAGTGTTTGCCCAGGTAATGCAGTAGTTAAAGGACTCTGCCCAAATTGAATGGAGGATGCTGAAGAATTAATACTCTGTTAAATGCATAATAATTGGGTTTTAAGCTAACATGATAACATGCAGCTGTGTTAAAAGACACCCAGAAATGAATGGCTACATGTGTCCTAACCTGCATCTATTGATCTTCTCGAATGCACTTTAACTGATTCATTATCACTTACTGATTGCTCGTCCTTCTGCTGATACGGGCTCCTCTCTAGGGAGAGAAGTGTTTTTCCATTGCATCCTTGGAGCTGAGCAGGACTAGTGTGTGAACCCTGCTGCCAGGATTTTTCCTGTAGCTATATAACACAAAAAAACCCCTGTAAATAGTTAATCGCTCCCTCACTTAAGCATTGTTCAACTACAAAACCCTGTAATCACTGCAATGGGGGAGTAAATGGAAAATCAGCAAGGGCTCTTTGAAAAAAACCCTACCTCCACAGATTCATACCCAGGGAACAGCACGGTGCATTTAAATAGCAAAGTCCTGGGGCACTGCAGAGAAAGAGAGGGTAGATGGTACACTTCCACGAGCGTAACTCGCCCACAGCACCCCTCCAAGCTGCTGTTCTTCTCCAAAATATTTGGCACCGAGGGCCAGCACTGTGTTGCCTTTATGCCCTTTCCACTGCAGTTGCACTTGCCTTCTCTTGAGGGCTGCCACCATGGGCCAAAGTCACCAAGGGGACAACAGCCTAGAAGCACTCCCCCAGCAAGGCCAGCAAGGTGCTAAAAGAAGCAGGACTGCTTGCTGTGCCCTTCCCTGGTTTATGTAGATCAGACTGGCTATCTGCCTTGCATGAGTTAAAGGAGGCTTTTCCAGGGTAGCAAGCGCCCTCACCCTTTGAAGTGCTGCTGTATTATTTACTAGAATACTAAAATTTAAATGTAAAGTTGCAATTTTTAGGTAAAGCAGAATTGTACGTAATAATGCGTGCGCCTCCCCAGCAGATGCAAGCAGGCATTGATGCCTTTGTTGGTTTCCCATCAGCCTGGCTACAGCATCGGAGGCCTAACGCCTTGTTGATTTGGGCAATACATTTCCATGTCGCTATTTGGGGACATGCCACGCTAGCGATGTAGGACTTTGTTTTGTCAATTAACCTCTTTCCTTTGTGCTTCGTCTGCGAAGGATAAAAAAACATCAAAGGGCAGCCCTCCTCTTCAGGAGGGTGTCAAGTCTTTTATAGTAATTTAAAATGTGCCAATTGTGACTGTTTAGAAACCAATCAAAATCCCATTTCTGCACTGCTTGCAGAAAACCTAATGCAGCCTTGCCCCCAGCAAATCATGTTCCCACAGTCCCACAGAGGAATACTAATTTCTCCTGTCTTTGCCGAGATCTCAGGGATAACATCAGTATGTGTAAGGTCCAGAACGCGGGAGCTGCTGGATCAGAGACCTTCTCCAGAACCCACCTGCCCCAGCAGGAATGTCCTCCGGGGACCTCTGCCCATAAATACCTGCTTTACAACCCTGTCCACGGGGCGGAACATCTGCTCCATTTTTCAAGTGCCTTTTATCAAAATTATTTAGCATCCCAATATGTTTTTTATGGTAATCAGTCTGGAGCTGAGCTACACTAAGACAACCAGTATTTAGACTTTCTCTTTCCCTTTTCTTTCTTGGCTTGTCTTGCAGACCAAAGGCAGCCCCAGGCCTGGGAAACACCTGACCCAAAGCCACCCCCATCTGGCATTAAGCATAGATCAGTAGAACAAGAGAAACTGGCTCTATCTTTTGTCAAATGCAAATTGCTGAGAGTTAATTAAGACACATTTCAGGAACAGTGAGGTTGTTTTTTTTAAAAATTATAATCTGTCCTGAGGTGTGGGTAGGGTTCGACATCTCTCCTCAGGAAAGGGGTTACAAAACTGGAACTGTGCATTGCAGTTAGCAAAGGTGCTGACAACAAAGGCCCCGTAGGGCTTTGGCGGTGGCTAAACATACAAGGTGTTCAGAGACCTGTGAGACTGGAGGCAATCCAGGTCCAAAACCTCCTTGGCATATATATTTTTGCAGATTTTCATTTATTTTTAACAATCAGTGTCTTCACCGTGGCTTGTGAGATGTGTTGTTCTGCAAAGAAGGTAGAGCCACAAAGGCACTATGCTTCTGCCTTTTTGGAAGCATGTTGAATACTTATCATTTCACCCTGCAAAAGGCAGAAGTCTTCTATATGTAAAAAAGAAAGAAAGGTTAAACCACAGAACCGACTTTCCAAGTCTGATATTTCAGGCTTCCCACTCATCATCAATGACCAAAGCAGAAGCGAGCCAGAAAACAACTGGAGGTACTTAAAGCAACTTAAAGTAATCGTCTGAGTAGTGCTTGAAGTGTTAGTGTCTGAGTAGGAAGACAGGGTTTGAGCCAACTGCTGTTGCCTTTCTGTGGAGGCTTCGCTCAGAGGTGTTTACTTCCTCATGCCTTCACAGATATGTGGCAGTCTATGAAAGCACTCCTCCTGGAATTAGATGAAAATGTTTTTTTTTAAAAAAAAGGGTTTCTAGGTCCTGCCATAACAGGGAAAAGCTTAAAAAAGCTAACCCAAATGTTCACTGACGCCAAGACATGCTGCACTCTTATGAAATGGATGGAGAATTTCAAAGGCAGGGGACTTTCTGACTTGCTGAAAGACAAAATCATCATCAGAGCACCCAAAAATATCACTTCACCATCTCAGAAAGGAGCTGCTTGGGTCTGGATTTTATGTATGGAAGGTCTTCTGCAGTGTGCTGCTGCATGGCAGGGAAGTGGATACGGGCTGACTTCAGGCCCAGGAGATTCTGTAGGGTTTAGATACTCTGATTTACAGATCATAGAAAACTCTGCAGAAACAGCAGACTTCCTTCAACATCAGTTTTGTGACCCTCAGAAGGCATTTTTCAGCCTGCAATATGGAACAGCCTTCACTCCTACAAATCCCAGCTAAAGTCATTAATGTCACCTAGAGATGGAAAAGTCTCTGAAAAAGTGAAGAGCCAGAAGAGCCCTGGCCAATATGGCCATGTCCTCAGCACTGCCATTTAGCCTAATGACTGATGCTGTTAATGCAACTGCAAACATAGCATGAAAGGATGGCTAACCCCTCAAGGGCCGTGAAGATTACACCACGCCACCAAGAAATACCTCCGGAAAGCCACAAAGACAGACAAGCAGGACTCTGAGTAATTATAGCAGGGAAAAAGTCCTTGAAAAACATGTCAAGTAGTACTAGGAGGCAAACCCATGAAGAAGGGAGAAGGGTTCACCTAGCTGTGCAGTATCCCACTGGTCAGCGCAGACCTGGAAATGAAGTGACATCCAGGATGGGAAAAGCATGGTCAACACTTGGTTCAGCTCAGGGATACAGAAAACAAAAGAAAAGGGTGTATTTAAGCAAGTTGATGATTTTAGTGTTAACACATGATTTCTGAGAAACTACCAAAACACCTGGCAGGAAACTAGGTGGTTTTGAAAACGTCTATGAAATGTGTGCTGCATGTTCAGTGGAATGACTCCATCTTCAGTTAAGAGAGCAGAAAAGAGTGGGCTGGTCCTCGGAACGGGGGGAAACCCTGCCCACATCTGAGCCTGCGGTCTGGGCTCTCACGAGTAGGTTACAACAGGGAAGCCATCAGCTGGGAACTAAATAGGACAGTCAGAAAAACTTTGGCAAGAAAGGTAGATCAACCCCAAATGACAAAGACATGACTGAGCCCGAATTCCCCTGTGCACCAGTGCTGAAGTGGGAAGGATGAACTGGAAAATTTCCTTTGAAATTCTGGCCCCTACAGGCTCAAAGCAGCCAGTGTATTAGAGAGACTTTTAAAAGTGACGTTATATATTTTATTAATCTCAGGGTTTCAGAAGTTTGTGATTGTCAGTTTGTGGCTCCTGGCACTGGCAGTACTGTAGCTTGCACTGAGGTTACCAAGAGCTTTGCCCCCAATGGTTAGAAGATCAGGTCCTTGAAAGCATGCATATATAATGAGTGGGAAGAGACACACCACAGATGACGGCGACTGGAGAGTGACTTCTTTGTCCATCGTTACTGTCTGACACCGTCAAAGCAGTGCTCCAGCCATGGCCAGTGCAAGGCTCTGGAGAGCTGAGACACCAACTCACCGGGAGCTTCTCTCATTGCTCTGCTCACAGAACACATTTTGAAAAGTCATGTCAAGTTTGATATGCATCATTGAAATTTCTGTTTTATAGTTTAGTTTAGAGGTAGGAACCCTTCTTTGATACTGTTGTCTTAATACGATGTTTGTCCATACACTGCAGTGTTACTGGTGCTTTTCTAAACCAGCCTCTGCTGAGGAGCCAGCAGAAAGGCTTGGGACAGTGGCAAATGCAGATCTTTTTGTGCCCTTGTCTACTGGATGAGATCAAACCTGTTCTGACATGACATGACGGCATGAAATAAAGTCACAAGGTGTTGCTGTAAAATAACCAGTACATCATTAGAATAAACACGGACCAATCTGCATATGTGCCTTGACTGATGAAGGAAGGAATGGACCGGGTCTGCCCTGAAGAAGTGCAGAGTGACCGCTACGGGCACACGTTCAGGCTGTCACAGCAACTGGAGGTAAAGAGGGGGACACAGACATGGCTGAGGCAGTGAGACAAGCCAGATGGGGATGATAAACCAGAGAGATGTGCAGTGGAGATATTTTGAAGATACTGAGCTGGATTCTCTGGTGAGCAGCATTGTCCGGAGGTCACTTGGCACGTGGTGGGTAGATGCAGCGAGCCCACCAGTGCGGACCACCCTGGTTCCATTGCCAGCCCCTCCTGCCCCGCCACCTCCGTCCCCTGCCCCTCACCTTGCTCCCCCATCCCACATGCCCTGCTCCCCCTCCACCGCCTCCAGATCCCAAACGGGGGTGAATAAATAGATATTCATCTGGAGCTTTCCGCCTGGAGAGACCTCAGTAGGAGACAAGTGTCGGTCGGAAAGAAATACTCATAGGATTAAATACTAAAGCTCACCTCCTACAAGCAATGCTTGCACTCATTTCAGCCAGTCATCATTGGCAGGACCTAACCAAAGACACTCGTTGCTAAAACTCGTTAGTGAAATCCTCAAGCCTTAAGACCGCAGCAAGCTGCAGATGTCTCCAGAGGGATAAATCCCCTCCGTACCGCAGCACCTCGCCAAAATGCACAGAGAGGAGGTGCCGACAGTCCCACAAGAGACCTCTCTGCAAAATTTCTCTGGCTTATTTAGCTGTTAGAGACGATTTCAGTGCTTTACACAATACCTTAAGAAGCAAGTTAGACATAGCCTAACAGAAAATCCACTATCCTTTGTATAGGCAGGTGGTGGATTTAGCACTACACGAGCAATCACGCTCTCAGAAGCACCAAATGACACGTCCAGCAAAGTATGAGTTTTGCAAGTGCTGTAGCTGACACAGGCTGCTTGCTGAAAGGGAATTAGCCTTTTCCTCTGCAAAACTGAGCATTAAGAGCTAGTCAATGGCAATTAGGCTGCTAAAAGCCAGGTTGCTTTTGGAAAATAGGACTTGAGCTCCTGAAACATGCAGGCCCTCTTTCAGCCTTGTTTTTCCTTTCTTTTCTGTCTCTGACATGAGCTAGTGTAAGAGCTGAGATGCAGCTGACCTGAAATTACCCATTAAAAATAATGAAAAAACTTGTAAGACAACTGTAAGACAACAGTTTCTTCCAGGTGTGCAAACCAGCCATGTTCGCCCTTACCAGTATTGCCTGTGTTTTGTTTCAGGTCCTGCCATTGCAGATTAAGCAATTCGGGAACATGATGAGCACGTCAGCCTGATACCGAGTTCAGATTAAACACGGTAAAACCACCAACAGCAGTAGCCGTTTAATCAGAAAGAAAGAAGCATAGAGGGTCAAAATGACATTATCTCACATAGCATTGGAAAATGTCCACTTCAGTTTTATTAACAAGATGCCGGGTGCCTGCTAAACACACCCGGACACTGAAATCAGAAAACTACCAAAAAGCCTGTGTACTAGTAAATCCCCTATTAATTTCTTTTTGCAGATTTATGAACAAAAGGAGAGTGCACAAGCCCATTCAGAAAGGACGGTTCTTCCAAGCAGCATGTCTGGGTGCTCCTAGGGGGAGGGGATGGGGCCAGCTCGCTTGATTTTTGTCCCAACTCTGACTATACTCAGCACTTTTGCAGTTCCTGGAACCACACTTCTATATGTGACTTTTAGTTCTTATTTAAAAAGAAATAAACAACTGAAAGCCATAGCCGTAGGAAAGCGATAGAATATGATCCTTTAGAGGGTTAAAGAAATGAAAGGTAAGTTCGGATAACCTGAGGTGGAGGTGATGTGATCTGTGAGGTCCCAGGTCGCAGAGACCATCCCATCCTGCGTAAGGAGGGCTCTCGGGCACCTTGGCTCCATTCCAGCCTTGCTGTAGCCTTACCAGAAGTAAAATATTGGAAATGCGGGTGACAGCTTAGATTACACATCGTTAGAAACAGCCAGGATAATCTGCCGCCAGCTCCCTAAAAGGAAATCTTTAGCTAACAAATGTGCTCCAGCCTTTTGAGCTGGCAGATAATGATGAAACAGTGAATAAAATATAGCTGGATTTCAGGGAAGCGGTTGACATGGTGCCATGCAGGGGGCTGCTTCACCAGGCCAGAGCGAGTGGTGCAGAGCAGAGAGCTGCTGCTGGCATGGCTCAGTGAGGAAGAGGAAGAGGAAGGTGGTAGTTCGGTTTCATGGGATGTTGCAACACGCCACACTGCAGCCCCAGCACCGCGGGGACGGTCAGCATGGCCTCATGGGCTTTGTGCTCCTCTGCCTGCTGTGCCTCACCAGGGGTTTCACCATCTCCGTGCACGAGGCAGCGTCCTTCACATGACACTACAACACATGGTTTTGCTAGAGGGATCCAACAGTGGGTCAAAGAAAAGCATTAGTTTACTTGTTTATAGAAAAAAACCCTGCACGTGGGATCCCCACCCATCACGAGGACAAATAGCATCTCCATGTTTCCAATCAGCTCTGTACTATATAGGGCTGTCAGATTTCCAGGGCAGGGAAATGCTGTGGGTTTAGGTCCCTTAGCATCCTGGGATCCTGGAAAGGTGCACCACAGTCCTGCAACGTGAATGCATAATGGTGCTACCGCTGCTGCCATCACCACCAGTAACACAGGACAAACGATACTGGTCTGCAGGAATAGTGTGGCCAGCAGCACTAGGGCAGTGATCATCCCCTGTACTCGGCACTGGTGAGGCCGCACCTCGAATGCTGTGTTCAGTTTTGGGCCCCCCACTACAAGAGAGACATTGAGGGGCTGGAGCGTGTCCAGAGAAGGGCAACGGAGCTGGGGAAGGGTCTGGAGCACAAGGCTGATGGGGAGCGGCTGAGGGAGCTGGGGTTGTTTACCCTGGAGAAAAGGAGGCTGAGGGGAGACCTTATCGCTCTCTACAACTACCTGAAAGGAGGCTGTAGAGAGGTGGGGGTTGGTCTCTTCTCCCAGGTAACAAGTGATAGGACGAGAAGAAATGGCCTCAAGTTGTGCCAGGGGAGGTTTACACTGGGTATTAGGAACAATTTCTTTACGGAAAGGGTGGTCAAGCATTGAACAGGCTGCCCAGGGAGGTGGTGGAGTCACCATCCCTGGAGGAGTTCAAAAAATGTGTAGACGCGGCACTTTGGGACATGGTTCAGTAGGCATGGAGGTGTTGGGTTGACGGTTGGACTAGATGATCTTAGAGGTCTTTTCCAGCCTTATTGATTCTATGATTCTATGGTCTGAGTCTGTTCTGAGGACAGGAACATTGTGGACATCAACAATTGGATTTTGCTCCTGCTGAGAAAGTCTCTGACACAGCACGTCTCGGCTCAGGGACACTTCTCCTGCTGGGGACATTTTGAAAAATTCTGCATAAACCTTTCTGATATGTTAAAAATAAGAATAATGAAATGCCAAGACACAGAAAGTGTACAGACACAGCGGAAACCAAATTTGGAATGATTTAGATGATTCAGGCTTTTTTTTAGGGTAATAAGCAGCTAGCACAGCTCACCACATGCTCGCACAACCCAAGAGCTTCAAGTCAGCGCGGAGATTTGAATGAATGATTCATTATTCCGCACACGCTCCGCTCCTCAGCCACTCCAGCCTGTATCCAGCTGGATCTCAGGAGAAATTCCTAGAGTGTGTAATTGTGTATAATGTGATCATCCTGCAGCAGGAAATAGGTTTGTAAGCATTCTTAGCCGGTACAATTGATGTCATACAGATACGGTCTGCAAGGAAACAAAGCGGAGATATATATTGCAGCGAGCCATTTGAGAGCTAATACAGCCTTCTGGGAGTCACATTTTAGGCAGGGAATGTATTTAAGCCCCACCAGGCAAGGTATACACAGTATTTCATTTTAAAATGGCTCAGCGTGACCGTGTTCAGGGGAAAGGGGCAGGCGCTGACCGGCGAGCCCCCGCAGCAGCCCGTTTTTGGTGCAGCCAGCAAGGCCAAATTTGGGGGTGCACCCCAGGGGGGTTGCGTCCCTTTGAGAGACGAAGGGCCAGGCTCCCATGGGAGTCGGGGCTCGGCGGAGGAGGGAGCCCGATGGGGTTGCGTGCTGTAGCTGCAGCCTCCTCCTCCCGCGGAGCTGTGGCCGTAGGGTCCTGCAGGCACGGCAGGACCCAGCGCCCCGGGGGCCAGGGCTTGCAGCCGCCCGGGAAGCGGGCACCCACCTTTCTTGCGGGCACCCACCTTTCTTGCGGGCACCCACCTTTCCTGTGGGTGAGCACGTTGAGCCCGCAGCACCCTCTAGAGGACCGCAGCCACCCAGCCCTTGTTTTCAGGGGGGATTTGGATGCACTTGAAGCATCTCTCTCCAGCAACGATTGCGCAGGCAAGTTTAATCCACCGCTGTGCACCGGCTCGTCTGGGGACGCATCGCTGCTGAGCCCTGCGCGTCCCTGCCAGGCGGCATCAGGCCTCCAGCTCGTCCCTCCTGGTGCTGGAGGGGATGGAGATGGGCACTGCCGCAGGCAAGGGCTGGGATGGAGAGGGCGAGGTGGAGCAGGGGCTCCCCACCAAGCCAGGGAGCAGCGCCCAGGGAAAAGTCCTCCGAGCTCCTGCCTTGCAGGGCTCCAGGCCCCCAGCGTGTCCCCAGCTGCAGCCAACATTGTCTTGACGGCAGGTTTAACCCAAACTGGAAGTCCAGTCCTAGCAGGTGCGGAGCTGGACACTTCACTCCCACCGTGCGGTCCCCAGAGAGCTGCAGCTGAGTTTAGCCTGGCATCCCTCAGCCCCTGGCGCAGCATCCCTACGCTCACCGCGACAGGGCGGCTGCTCTCCCTCCGGCTGTTAGGTCACTTCTAGATAACATTGAACCTATCAGTGAAATCACATTTTAGTGTGGCCCCAAGGAAACATAGCTTAAATTCCTACATGTAATTAAATGCACAGGTTATGTCCAGATGATGTAATTCTGCTACCAGTATTTGCTATACTCTTTCCAGTCAGTTCGTGCTATCCTAACCTATATATGGGGTTCACCTGGGATTTGCCATGTAGAGGGCATGAGACGCCCAAGGCCAAACATCCCCCAGCTGCTGTACTGTGCTGGTCTGTGGCTCGTGGCTACAGCTGCCTTCGTTTCTGGAATTCCCCAGTTCCATGTCTAATACTGGCCAAAATGGGGCTTTTCTGTATAAAGCAAGCCATTAACTATGCCTAAATTAATTCTGTATACAGTGTCTAGTTCATATTCCTGAAGTTACAGTGCTTTATATTTTATTTCATAAACCATGTATCTATTTCAAAAGGAAGCAGGTCTGAAACATGAAATCCTAAAATGTAAAAAAAACCCAAAACAACAAACCCCAAAATCTGAAGTCTCAAACCTATCTTTCAAGCCAAAATTTAAAAACACCGGGCAAACAGACCGAGTCCTCTCCTGAAGGATACATTTTCTGTTTCCGTCTTGGACGTACAACGTGCACATGCCAGCCTGCGAGTCTACTGAGGCTTGGTTGGGGTCCTTTAATGTACGCTTGGTTGGTAAAGAATGAAATAAGGAAGGCAACCCGGAGAAGAGAATATAAATACTTTTCTGCCTGTTTTGTGAGATAAACTGGAGGAATCAGATAAATGCCAAAGGCAGCACACCAGGAGCAGGGCAGAGCTCCAAAGCTGTGGGCAGGAGGGAGCCGGGAAGATTTGTGTCTCTCTGGGTGACAGCTCAGCCTGCCTGTCCCCTCTCTCCCAGCTGGTCCCGGCTCTCCCATCCCGGGAAGGACCTGGAGCGAGAGAGCAGCCATCCGTCCGGGACACCGGAGCATCCGTGTGACACGCCTGTACCTTTTGCAGGAACGTAAGGGACATACAAGGACCGGGCAAGGATAAGAGAAGCTGAAGACCAAGGTGGTGGGATGACATCTGCCTGGACAGCAAAACCCTGGTGCAACCACCGCACAGCCTGGCCCTGGTGGTTTCTCCAGCTGAAGAGGTGGGTCCAGCTCTTACCTGAACTTCTCTTGTGCCGACACCACCTTCAGCATCCCTCAGCTTCCCTCCCCGACGGGTGACTTCCAGCAGGACTCCAGCACTCCTCTGCCTCATTACCTGCACAACCCTTGGCCCAGGGCAGGTTTCCCAGTAGGGACGTACGGCATGGACAGGCCATCAGCAGAGCACTACAGAGCTCCTGAGCAGCACGCAGATGGCTCCTCTCCTTCCGCCGGGCACCAGTAAGCCCAGATAATAGAAACCCGTGAAGCCATGATAACACTATCTCCCTGGCCTCCTCTCCTTTGTCCTCAAATGGGAACTTACAGGATGTTTAATTATCGAGATCAGGCTGAATATGGAGAGTTACTCATCACTGATTCTGGGTATAAACAGTTTCCTTTGCAGAATAATTTCTTTTTTAAGAACTCTCCCCCCCTCCCCCCGGCTTCTGCAAATTAATTTCCATCCCCGCCATGAGCCTCAGTAGAAAATCTTGCCATAATCATTTTGAGCTAAATATTCTGAGTAATCAATCAAAGCACTGGAACCAATTTTGAAACTGTCACTTTTAATTTTTTCCAATAGAAAAAAAAAGTTGAGCATTTCACTCACAGTGCTGTTGTGATTCAAGCTCTTAAAACCTTCGCTCCACCGCATCAGCGCTTCGGAGATGTACTTGAAAATCTGAAGAGCCGGAACAATTGCAGAGAAACTAAAACAGATTGATTTTTAGCAGTGAGAAGAAACCTATTTCTTCATGTGCCTTTAGACCCGTCTCACAAAACCTTTTCTTTCTTTCTTCCCTACTTTCCTCCGCTACAAATATAACCAAAGAGCATTAGTAATTTCATACACGCAAAAGGCTAGCACTAGTTAAAAAGCTGACACCTTATTGAGAGCTCAGTGCATAAATGCATGGCTAGCGAAGGCCCAAAGAGCAGATCTGCTTGGCGCTGGGGCGGAGGAGAGGCTTTCTCCAGCCTCCGGTGCAGGATGCCTGCGGACACATCAGCGATGGGGGAGCTGACCTGTGAGAGGAGGCAGGAATGGCCTCAGTACAAAGGTGGCTGGAGAAATCCATCCTGGAAAGAACAGGTCTATTAAACATACTAGCAATTGCCCTTTGTGTTCAGGGTACACGCGGGCTGCATTTCTGCTCAGCGAGGAGCCATCAAATTAGAGGCTTTGCAAGTCATTCATCAGGCGAACGCTTTGGCTGCAGGAAAGTCAAAGGGAGTTTTGCCATTGCCCTTCACCGGAGGCAGCGGGTTCCTGCCTCCCCTGCACAGCCTGTGCCAGCTATAGCCTGTCAGCTGGCATTCACTTGTACTTTTAAGGGGCTGATGGATGTGGATGAAGTTGTGCCCAGTAAAAGCATTGCGTGCCTATGTGTAGGAGAGGGAAAACAGCAAAAGCAGCAACAGTGCCCTCCAGTTGGGCCCCTACATCACGTAGGAAAGGGAAAGGATCCTTCCTACAAACTGGTACCTCAACTCTCTAGATTCAGGACCACTTCTAGTTTCACCCTGAGAGAAGCTTGCATTGAGATAACACGGCTCTCCTGCTCTGCCAGCACAGAAACCAAGCAACGCCGGCAAGACGGAGCCAGCGACGGCCGCCAACCCCAGCTGCAGCCGCCCTGCGTCACCCTCCTGCCCACACCGCTGCCAGCCAGCACCTCCGCGCCCAGCCGTGACTGGCAGGTCTCCGCATCGCTCCCGCTTGCCGTTATCTGTGCTTGCAAGACCTCGTCAGTGTGATGCAGCAAGCATGTAATTAGCTGCGAGATGTCGGAGTGGCAGCAGAAGCTGACGGTGTCGATCAGCAGCTGCCTGCCTTTTACCAACACACCCCCGCCCTGAAGCTCTGGCTCCCTTATCGTGGTTTATTGTGTTTATCAAGGGCGCAGATTGGATCTGGAAGTTCTGAAGATGTGGAGCGCCCTTTGGCATTTGAGGAACGAGATGAAACCTAAGAAACAGAGAAGTTAATATGTTTTCAGTTTGCAGGAGAGCTTGGAAATGCCACTGATGCTTTATTCATCTCTTCTCCCCCTGGAGGACAACAGTAATCTGCTTTTTCCTCTCTCTCTGCTGAATTTCCTTTACTGAAAGTTAAAAGGGACAGTGGCAAGGTAATTCTATTTTGGAGACAGACCATTTTTGTCTGTGCCTTTCATAATGCCTTTGGATTATTAAAACTCCTTTAAAAGAGGATTTTTAAATTTATTTAAGAAGTCTATTTTTTTCTTTCTATGCTGTTTTACTTCAGCAATTTCTCTCTCCAAGGAAAACCCAAATGACTCAAGTCTAGCCATTTTTATTGCAACCCTGGGCCTTTTCCATCATGTCTCGGCTGCTGGGGCAGCACTGCCGACGCAAGGCAAGGGCAGAACTCAGCCCACGAGCGGGATGCGGCCACAGTCCCCAAAACAAGCAGAAATGAGACCAAAGCCAAACGCTTCGACACATGATGATCAGTTGTATTTTCAGTCCATTAATACACATTCATTTACCAGATACAAATGGAGTGGAAAGGAAAGCGATCATTAGCAGAAACAAGGATACAAAACTCAATTCCAGCAGCCTTCACAGAAGGGATATTCAGTGTTTACAACTGCACCGTCGGAAGGTAGAGAAGCACGGAGACCTGCACTCACACTCGAAGTGGAAGCTCTCCTTTTGTGGATTAGTTGAGCTAGAGACATGATTTACAAAAAAAAACCATTCCCAGAACTGTGACCTCCAACACTTTCTCTCGTTTCCCGAGTGTCAAGAAAGAGTCAGGTTAAGTCGGAATAATTTACATGGAGGAGATTTTATGAACGCACAGTGGGAGGTTAAAAAGAGAATAATCACAAATACTGGAAAATACAACAAGAAAGCAGGCGGGGGGGGGGGGGGGGGGAGAAGAGAAACCCCAAGAGGATCATTGCATTCAGTGGTCGATGTACAGTTTGTGGGTCTGCTCCACTTTGATTTACCTTAATTTTGCATGCTTAACTTGATTCACTGCCATGGCATCACACTCCTGGTTTAAACCTCGATTCTGCAAAGCTCCTGGTTTCAGTAGGATCTCAGCTGTGCAGGAGGGATGGCCCGTTTGAAACAATGCCACAAAACGTGCGAATGCATTCGCGTCTTCTGGGCCACCCCAGAGATGCCAACCTCTGCCCATACACCTGGTCCAGAGACCACTTGCTTTCTTCATCTTGACCACCACCATGTCCTACAGAGCTAGCCCTTTCTGCCAGAAAACCAGCGCCGCAGCTCGGCAGCTGATGGAGGTGTGTCAGTTTAGACCAGCGCGGATTTGGGTCTTTACATCTGGCAGGAGGAGAAGGCAATGGCATTAACCTGAAGGACCGTTCATTTACACGTCCCCCCAAATGCAGCCTCTGTGCACAGATTACAACCTCCCGACTGTCCTAACTACAAGTGCACAGAAGACTTGTTACACTGAAATAACAATAGCAAACCATGTCTGAGCTTGATTGTACACGGATGTTTCCTCGGAAGGAAGGAAGATTTTGTAAATTATTACTGCCAGGGTCCCAGCTAGGCAAAACCTGCACTGAGGTCTCCCCAGGGACAGCACCAGGATTGCGAAATCATGTTGTTAAACCTGATCAAAAGAAAGGCAAATGGAGTGTTTGGGGTTTGATCCGGCAAAGGTCACACCAAGTCAGGCAACAAACTGAGACCAAGAGACCAGAAACTGAGCCGAGCACCTTGCATCTGCCATGGAGCACTGGAGTAGTTCTCCTACAAATTATTTTTTAGTAAAGTTCTTCCATATGATGACATTTTATCCCTCATTTTTTAAACCATGCATTAATTTTACAGTGACATATTTATCCAGTCCAACATCTATAGAACAAAACACATATTTTAAAATATCAGAATATTAAAAAGACATGGTAAGGAGTCTCGAAGTGGTACATGTTAAGGAATAAATTAAAGGAAAAGAAGTGTTCTACTCAGGTTGAACTACAAAATAAAAGTCTGAGCCTGGGAGAAGTTATCTCATTTCCTATAGTTCTAACAAATAAATGCCACAAGAAACAGTTCATGTTTCTGGGTTTGCTAGCGCTTGAATCCACATCACTTGGTACAGTACTGTATATTTGCAAGCGATCCTCTCCAGTTTGAAGGTATTAAAAATACCTTCAAATTAAAAATAAACCCATGCTGGTATTACGGACTAAGAAGCAGTGATTGCTTAGGTGCAGAAATTAACTCTCTCAAGGTGTTCAACCTCACAGGCTTCTTAATATAAGAAATAAACCCCAAGGAGCCAGCTCCGAACAGCACAGCCCACGGGTGCGAACAAGAGTTGTCCCTTCACTGGACAAGGCTCCAGCCCATCATCTGTTCGGGGTGAGCAGTGCTGTACCTATGGGGGGTTTGGTGGCCCCGCGAGCCCCTGGGGACGCAGGGCTCTCCCTGCGCTGTGCCGCTGCCTTGCATACCTTGCTTGCATTTGAATGCTACTAAATTCCTGGTATTAGGAATTTAGCACCAACACAGGGAAGGGATGTTCAGCACGGCTCCTCTGTTCCCACAGAGAGAAACCTCCTCCCGGACAGAAAGCCAATGTGAGGCCCATCTGCTACTTTAATAACGAAAGACCTTCTTAATTAGCACCTTTTCATACAGAATAAGTCAATTAAATCTCTCCTCTGTGGCTCTGCTGTGTCGCTTGGGACCAGCAGCCATCACATAGCGGGCTGAGTGTTGCAGAACCTGGGTGGTTTTTCCCCCAAAGCAGCCTGGCAGAGCGGGACTTAACGCCACTGGAATTATGAAGCCCCAATAATTAGCTACCTACCACCTTAAAAGACAATATAAGGATAATTTAACAATTACAAGAATCTTTGCTAATATGAGGACGGGGACAATAAGAGCACTTAGAAGATGACAGGAGTCTTGCACTTCTTCAAGGTTCACGTGTACGGGTGGCGGGGTTGAATGCTTCCTTTTCAACTATGAATACAGATCTGTGTGACTTACAGTGATTCTCTGACAGGCTGTAATTGTTTAAAGTTAGCAGCTTTGTTCAAACTAAAACAGCTAAAAACATATCAGGAGAGAAAAGCTCTGAACTAGCACTGACGTGAAATAACAAGACCCCTTTGATCTTTCTTGACTGCAAATGGTCGGGGCACATATTGCTCTGGTTCTGCAGGGGGTGACCCCAGGTCAATTTTTTTTAAGGGAAAAAAAATCAAGGGAACATACTTATCTGCTTACAGCGTGCCAGCTAAAAGCATCAACCCCCTGGACCAAAGATCGTCACAGAAAATGCTGCACATGCACTTCCAACAGGCAACCAGACCACAGGAGTGGTTTAACCACAGGTTAAACCAGACCACAGGAGTGGTCTGGAGCGTAACTGGCAATCGCATCTACAAAACACAGCGCAGACCAGCGGGAACTGTAGGAAGGGGCTGAGACTCGGGATGCCCTGGAGGAACGTCTGGGGTTGTTACTTACTCGGGTGATGCAGCAGGTACAGAACTACCCGGTGCCTATGTACAGGTCTGAGGACACAGAAGGCAATCAGCTAAAATGTGGTGCCAGCTATGTTTTGGGGATAGCTAGGTGACCGCTGTGATCCTTTTCCAGTTAAAAACAGGTGAGACTGTTGGAAGAGCCAGAAAAGGAAAAAATAAACTTGCTTGTGAACTAAAGTAAATACCAGTTCACCTGGTCTTTTGACTAAGGAGAGTTGGGCACAGGGTTAAACCCAGCTAGCGAAGGGATCCCCCGGGCTGCAGTGGCAGCAGGGGAGCTCGGCCTCCCACGTCTCCAGATCCGACTCTCATTAGGTGTTTCTCTCGTAGTGTTCGACATGGCACTGCCACCCCCCGGGGAGCTCCTCTCCCGGGACTGCAGTTGGAGCTGGACGTGAAATCGGGAGACACAGCTCATTGCAGGACGGAGGATGGAGTAAAGACCCAGGACGGCACCCACCACGCAAGGTCCCGACCCAGGAGCAGTAGTGTTTTGCCCAGGGATGCTGAATTGAATTGCTGCTTCGCTGCACAGCGAGATGCAAAATAGCTTTGGAAACTGTCTTACAGAAATGGAAAACAGGACTAGGCATGCTGTGTTTTACTTGTGCTTGGGAAGACACGTCCTGCACGACTGAGCTCAAGATTGGCTGGTCTAATAGCAAAGTAGACCAGAGACAAGGCTTTGCTAACTGCTCCCATTCCCCCTTGCATTCACCCCATCTACAAAGCGACGTGACAGCTCAGTTTGAGCACGGCTTCAGCTCTAGCTTAATGGCCTTTCCCTTCTTTTAAACAGGGAGGAAACGGATGGAAAGAAAAGTCTACCTATGTACTGCAATCTAGATGCATGAATGGAGGACCCAGAGGGCAGAGCTTAGTCCAGCCCATGCTGGCTTTCAACTTTCTGTCCCATTACACGCAGTGCCTCGCTTTCCTTCAGCTCTGGAGATCCAAGGCTTGAGTTTAAACCTTGATCGTCTCCTGGAGAAAGCCTTTACGCACAGTTTGAACGAAGCGACGTGCTGCGTTTCTGTAAAGGCCAGCAAACTCCAGTGATTTCCAGCACCTCCGGCTCCATCCAGGCTGCCCTTTGCCAAGACCTAGGCAGCACCATGCTGCGCGTGAGGACTGCTGATTGCTCTAGCTGTGGTAGAAACAAAGTTTTTTCCCCCCAGAGGGAAGAAGAGACCGAAACGCTGATTCTGATACCAGATTGTTAGTCCATTTCCATTTAAGAAGGGAAACGCCTACACTTGGCAAGCTGTAGGACAGCCCAAGGCAGCACCAAGCAGCACTTCTGACAGTGCCAGAGCTGCATGACGTGCTCTGACGGCGTACGAAGGGGTGAGACGGGGGGACTCCAGTGAGACAAGGCACGGATACCCGAAAGCCTTAGAAGCACACGCAGCCCACGACTCCTGCGCAGCCACGGCACGATCACAGTACGTATGCAACCACAGGACACAGCTGGCAGTAGTAACAACATCGATTGGGATTTGTTTCCTATCCTAGGAAGTGGCCTGCATCCTTTAGGTGCTCAGAACACGTCTTAAGAAGTAACTCCTTCAGAAGATAAACTTCTCATTTGCCATAATTTCCAAGTCTTTCTGCTCCTCTCCTTTGCTAGTGTTGATTTCCTTCAAGTTCCTCCACCAAAATCCTTAAGAAAGGCACATTAGCTTGGTGGAGATCTTTTTCACCTCCCTTAGCAATAAAAAGCTTTCTGAAATCCCGTATTGTTCATGAACTTGTCTCTAGAGAACCAGACTTTAAAACGTAAAGCAGCCTGCATCTTCTTAAGTCCAAACCTCCATGGGTACCATGGACTCCTTTGTTCCGACGGAGGGAAGCAAGTACTCTTCCTGCAGAAAACGAAAGGGGAATTGTACTAAAAACCCACGAATCTTTTTTAATTCTTCCGCTGCTTTCACAGGATCATCATTCGCTAATTTGGGCTTGTTGATGAAATCGCGCAGTTGGGTTAAATTATTCACCTGGTCACTGGGAAGGCATCGAAAAACCTGATCAAAACAGAAAGAAGCAGCATATCAGTGCGGGGGAAATACTGCAATGCAGAGTTCCCGAGAAAGACCAACACATCTAATACGAATTCCTCAGGATGGGAGTGACTTAATTAAGAGCCTGGAGAACAGGGAGGGAAGAGATATGTGCCTGTCTGTGATATGGCTAGAGCAGGCAGAGGGGAAGCTCCAGGGCTTTCTCTGATCACTGCAAAAGCTCATTAGAAACAAGAAGTAAAATGTGCTTCTACTCCAGTGAGGCTTTGGCCAGCTAGAAGCAATAAGTACACTGCGGCGATTCACCGGAACTACAGCGGATACAAATAAAAGGAGAAATCAGAACTGTTGCCTTCTTGGGCTGCTGTCACACTTCGAGGATGCACAAACTCCAGTTTCTTGTTCACAGCTCCTGCATCCGACACTACTCATTCCTCCAAAGCACCTCTGAAGGTCCAAACCCAGGAGCTGGACCTGCTGTCCTTCCCCTCCCTGTGCTGCTTCTCCCGTTGGCATCTGCTGCTGCCGTGCGGGAAGGAGGGAGGGGAAAGGTGCCGCGTTCCTCACCTTATCAAAGATAGTGGCATTGCGAGCCGCTGTAGAAATCCACACCTCCTTGAAGAATTTGTCGCAGACGGGATCCTGGTGTTCCGGACTGAGATCGGAGCCGCCAAGGAGAACCCTGAGAAGACAAAGGGATTGATGCTGATGGAGGCTGAAGCACCCGGCGCTCCCCCTCTTGAGAAATGCCAGGGCAGGAAAAGTTCCCTTGGGACTTGCCAAACCCTGCGTGCTCCCAGCGCCCTCCCACCCCCTGCAATAGTCTGTCAGCCTCAACGCTGTCCGAATTTCTCCTTTTTTTTTCTGTGCAATAACTGTCCAGATGGGAAACAGGGTGGGGGAAAAAAAAAAGGAAAAAGAAAAAGGTCTTAAAGAAAAAACAGCCGTGTTGTGGGCCAGATGGCTGCTCCAAGTGAGGAAACTTCCATTAGAAAGAGACACCGCTACCCAAAATTAAGAGAGTGTGAAAACAGGATCTGGAGGCAGAATATCACTGTCTTGTTTATGAGCTCTCCTAGCGAAATCCTTGAGCAAAACCATTTGTAAGTCAAGCTGCCAAGCTGAGGACAGGAGTGGCGCGAGAAAGGCTAAAGCCAGTGAAATAGCAGCAAAACTCTGGGCTAAACCCAGGCCAGGCAATGCTAAATCTGAAAGGCTTGAAAGGCTGCGGGCAGGCGTAAGCCTGAGCCAGCCCTGCCTGCATCCCCGCTTGCTGCCCGCGCTGGGCCAGCCCCACGCATCCCACCTGAAGCACCGCAGCCGGAGGGACTGGGCAAACTTCCCAGCGCTGTAATCCTCCCCGTCCATCACGGAGGGGACGGTCTCGGTGTCCTGCACGATGATGGCCATCTCGCTGTCCCGCTTCCCCAGCATGCTGCGGTCGTTGATGTTGGCAGAGCCTGGAGAGGGGGAAACCGAAGCACCGGCAATGCATCACCTGCTGCATGAGATGCTCCTGCACGCCCTCCATCACCACCCCCAGGCTCTCTGCATCCCTCGTCTCCATGGGAGAGCAGCTACGGCTTCGCTAGGTAAAACCCCGACCAGAAGGCTTCCTTATGGAAACACAGATCTCAAGAACCAGGATGAGGGGGAAGGCAAAAACCCCTCATTTTTGCAGGCTTCAAAAGCTCCGGGCGTGGAAGAAGGTTAAATCCTAGCCCAGGCCAACATTTTCAAAAGTTCACTCCCTTTGTAACTTCCCAGATGCTTTTGCTGAAGGATGCCACAGCTTTCAAAGGTCTTTACTGCATTTGGTTTGGATACCAAGTTACGCAGGATGGGCTCCACGGGTAGATCCGCTCTTGTCTTTAGTGGTGTCAAGAGGGGAAGTTTTTCATTTGCATTTGGGAGGTAGGAGTTTTTCGGGAGGGAGATCTAGGAGGAAGGACGTCATCTCCTCCTTGTGGGTAACCAATACGCGGACCCTCCTGTCCTGCCAGGACCACACTTTTGTGTCCGCAGACGCAAACGCTCAGGCACCGTCCCTGCTAACGCAGCAAGGCAGCAGCAGACCCCAGGGCTCTGGGGGACCTTCTGACCACGGGAGATGTTTCTTCTCTGCTCCGTGCCCTGTGCTTGCTGCAGCACTACCGCACGCTGTGTAAAACCCAAACGCCAGAAAGGAGAGGGGTGCTGGGGGGACGCCTTCCCCGGCGGTGGGACCCACAGGTGTCCTGTGCACAGCTCCCCGCTCGCACCCTGCGAAAGAACCACTTCAGTCCCCAGAAAAGCTGCTGGAAGGCAGCAGAAGTTTCCCCCCGTTGCATTTCTACTGCACGGCTCTGGCTGTGCCTTTCGGGGGGGGGGGGGGGGGGTCCCCTCCCAAAAATGTACCACCCCGCGCACGTAAGGGTTTGGGTGCTGGGCTGGTGCAGCGGCTCCAGCCCTGACTCTGCACCGCGGTGGGAGCTCCCCAGGCCCCATGTGCCGTGCAGGCTCTGACACCCGCGGCATTGCTCGAGACCAGCTGAGGCTTTATCCCCCAAACAGGTTCCTCTGTCCCGCAGAGCCGTCAGAAGGCAAGGGATGGGGGACACCGCAGCACTTGTTGGCTCCGAGGGAACAGCAAGATGCAGCCAGCGATAGGAGTCATCAGGTCATTAACGTACAGAAATGACCAAACAACAAGAAAAATCTCCAGACACAGCCCCCAGCTCCGTAAGAGACCCCCAGGCACTAGTTAGCCATTTAGCCTTCCCAGTGACTGAATTAACTCAAGGGGAGTTAACCCCTCCAGAGAAAAAACAAGCTAAGCCCCTCTCCGTCCTTTCACCTCCCTCTCCTGCACGGTGGCCCCGTTAGCATCTTATTTCCATGCACCGTCTCTTTCTTGGGTGGAAAAGGGATGACACTGGCTCCCCATCACCTCACCAGCCAGCACGGATGCACATGCTGTGTAAAAATCCATTCTCAGGCTTACAGGTAGAGAAAATCAAAATGAAGAGCTGTCTCAGGCCCCCAGACCACCACAGTTGCAACAACCCTGCTCCTGCTGTAATATTAAAACCACCCCTGGGCTGCTCTGCGTACTGGAGACGGGATCTGACCCGGGAGGGTACCAGAGGAGCAAACCGAAGCACAGCTCATCCGAGACTACAGGCTGAACTGCTGCTTTGCAGGAGGGGAGTATTTTGAGTCTTGCAAAATCTGGTATTAAGTTATTCTTTGGCAAAGTTTTTGTTGCTGATATAACAGATTGACAAGGGTTTCTTTCAAGGAACAGGCTAAAATTCTGCTTTTCTGCTGCGATGTAGAACTCTGAGCCTGAAGTCTCTTGTCTTTGCTTCGTGATCCCATAATAAATATGGTAAGACAAATGGATGAAATGATATCTATTACTCGTTATATTTCCCCATTCTTAGGAAATGGAGCTGATAAACGACACATGTTGTCCAAACCTTCCAAATTTTACAGTACATTCTGTTCTTTAAGGAACAGATGACAAGTCTCACAAGTCTTCCTGCTAGAGCAGAGTTTGATACAAGACAGATGGACAATATTCCCTGCACTGGGATTCTCTTCACTGTTACACGGAGATTTAAAACCATTTCAGAAAAACAAATTAAATGACAGCCCTCCAAATCCTTTCCTCCCTCCTACCTACCCTCCTGATGAATGTATGAGTTTGGGGGTTTTTTTTTGTTTGTTTGTTTGTTTTAAAAACAGCAAAATATTTCACAAGAAAGAAATCACAACATAGAAAAGCACACGGCACCGCAGCCTGCACTGAGTACGGGGCAGAGAAGCGAAGGGACTAATCCAGATATAATCGAGTGGGCCAAACCCCCTGCTCACCGATGATAACTGTGTTGTCATCAGCAATAAGCAGTTTGCTGTGAACATAGATGAGCTCTGTGACTAGTTTTCCTTCCAACTCTGCATATGTTCGAAGTCCACAGAATGATATGTAGTTTATCCACTTATCTCCAACTGAAAATTAAAAGAGAACAAATATGATGGGATGAGGGTGGTGAAAGAGAGAAGAACGAGAAAAGATCCTCTTTTTATAAAGACCCATATGAATAACAGTTCACTTTTGACTTTTTAAAAAAAAAATAATAAACAAACAGGTAATGGAAATAAGTTTCTGTAAAAATAGACTTTAAAAGCTGCCTGCGGGCTCTCTGTGCTGCTCTGATCCGCTGCCTGCTCGGTCCTTCCACCTTGGTGAAAAATGACCTCGATCTCTCTTGCGCAGCATGCAAGTGCTCACAATTGAGATGAACACCTTAAAATAACTGGAGTATACGACTATTTTTCTGCAGGTCCTGCAGAAAGGAGACTGGAAGCAGGTGTTTTGTCCACGCACAGTACAGAAAATATGTCCTAGCGTACTCGTCTGCAGTTCAGATTTACACAAATACCTAGAACTAATGAGGCATTATGTACGCCCCTAGTATTTACGATACGTGGGTTTTCATGGTGCTCCGATTCCCAGCAGAGCAAATTCAAGCAGGCATCCTCATGGCGAGGAAGCAACTCAGAAACAGCATCCTGCTTAGGCAGGTTTTTCCTCTCCGTGTTCGACAACTGCCAGAAACAAACCCAGAGTGGGATTCACGGGGAAGGCTGAGGGCTCGTCGCTCCCAGAAGCGTGACCCTGCTCAGGACGTTTTCCAAATAACATGATCCTGAGCAGCTGCAACCATGCCGTGCTCCTCCCTGGGGTCCTCCCCTCCTCCGGATCAGGGCTGCATCCAAGCATGAAGTCCGACAACCGGCCACGGCTCGCGTGGCCCAACAGACCTCGCCATGGGATGATGGCAGAGGAGGAGGAGGTCGCTCACCAGCCCCACGAGCCCGTAGCGCACGTTGCTGTGAGATGCCCCAGTCCGCACCTGAACCCCTCAGCCACAGCAAGCCCATGTTAATAAGCAGCTGGAGAATCTGATTTACATATTACAGATGTATCCATCAACAGCAGCATCCCAAGACTAAGCAACAGAGAGGGGAGGAAGAAAGCTCTTACCCTCTGTCTTCAGCTGGCCCAGGATTGAGTTTTCTCCTCGGCACATGGTCCTGGAAAGAAGGTAGGCAGCTGTCAGCACCACCGCGACTCGAGGCAACGGCATATGTTGAAGCAGAACCGGGCGAGGTAAATCGCAAACACAGATGCCTCTTAAATACTCCGTGCAAGCAGAAGAAACATGGTGCTTCCAGAGCACACATTTTTCCCAAACGACTATCGATATATCAAGGACTGCTCATTTCCTAAAGGAGCTCATACCGATCCGCCTAGGAGCTGGGGAGCATTTTTGCCTTCTAGAGCACCCCGCAACGATGATAAACATGTTACAAACAGGGCTGCTACCATCTGTGCTGAAGGTCTGAACATGAAGCGACATCAAGAAAGAAAGTCAACATGTGCAGAACACCAGGTCAGGGAGTTTGCGTGATTACGGCTGGGCTGGAAAAGCCACAGCCGGCATCTCATTCAAAAAAACCCTAACCCGTGGGCAATTTCTGAAGACCTATGGTTGCCCTTGCAGAAGAAAGCTCAGGCAGAAGAGCCTGGTTAGGGAGACTTGCTGCTTTCCTTCTGCTCGTGTCTCCTGCCCTGCTCGTCCTTATGGAGGTGCAGTAGGACCCCTGCAGACCAGCAGAAAAGGGAGATTTCACTCCAGTGGCACCAGTAGTCTCCACAGACTGACTGTGCCCTGGCCCTACCATAACACAGCAGTTTTCCCGTAAAACCACCTTGTCTTGGGCCATTTTGCCTTCCTCTACGCCCCATTCCCAGCACAGGGCTACCTGGCACCGCTGCATGTAAGTCTTTCCCACGAGACCTGCTGTGTTGCAAGTGCCCCCAAAAACATCCATCCTGGAGCAGGGGAACAGCATCGGGAAGATGCCGTTGCCTTCGTGGGGCCAACGGGCAGAGCCAGGCGAAGCATGGGCTGAAAAGGCAGCTTTGGAAGACAAAGCCCAGCTCTTCCACCCGACAGAGCGGGTGCGGATCCCCTGAGCTAACGAACCCGCTGGGCTGCGTGCTCCCTCCCGGCTGCAGCGGCGATGGGGATGCTGCCGGGAGGAACCCATTAACCGCAGTAAAAGCCACGGTAAGTGCCTAAAGGAGAGCACCACTGTTGAGCGGGAGGGTAGAGACCTCAGGGGTGAGTAAGTCCTGGTTTGATGAGCTAACAGGAAAGCGGCTGAGAGTCAGGAACGGGGGGGTTGTGTCAGGGATCGGGGGACCCGCCGTGCCAGGGTGGAGGCAGGGTTTTCCGCACGGAGAGCACCGGGCTTTACCCACCGCACTTCCCGGCTCGGCTAGCATCGCCTCACCTCCTCATGCAAATCCCGAGGCTAGCAAATAAATGAGCTAAAGTACTAAGTGAAGACAACGCAAACCGTTTTCTTCCCCTTTTCCGAAGGCGGTGTGCTCGTGCGGACAACGTCCAGCGTGACGCCACGCTGACGGCAGCTGGAGCCCTGGGTACCACCGCAGCAGGCGGAGGTGAGTGGGGAGGTCTCCGACAGCGCTGCCCGCAGCAGGGCTGCCCGCCGTACCTGTAGTTGAAGTGCATGATGGCCTGCAGCGCGTTCCCCCCGCCGGTCGAAATGTCTCCTTCAAACCCAGGCAGCAGCGGGATCACCACGTATACTCGGAAACGCTTGTTTTCCCTGAAACGATAGTTTGGGGGTAATATTAGCCTGCAAATGTTACAGCTTTGTACAAGGTGAGTCCCCTTGGTTTCCGTTTCTCTGTGTTGACCGACTTGGTTTCCGTCCAAGGCTACTACACAAATTTTAAGGGAGCAAAGGGTGAAGCGTATTTCCAGTTTCAGGTCTTCATCGCTTGCCATCAGTACTTCAGCGAGCACTCAGACCTTCAGGGGGAGAAGGAATAATTTACTCTCAGCAGACAACAAAAGAAGCTAAAGGAAAAGAAACATATTTTCCCTGACGTTCAAGGGCAGGCTAGTTATTTTGCAGATCGTGTCTGCCACTATAAAAGCTCGTCTGGGCACCCCGACAGCCCCGTCACAGGGATACTGGTGCAGACTGGTGCGTACGACCGCCTGGCAGAGCACAGCAAAGATTACAGAGCTACCACAGGCAGAAAACCAAAATCTAACCTGACGTTCCCACTACATCCTGGTTTTTAGAAATCAGAAACATCACAAAAGGTGGAAAAAACTCCGGGCACAAGCAAAACATTGATCATTCAGGAAGGCGAGTATTCGATCAATACATCACAACCTACAAAAACTCAGTTCCACCGGACATCCACGAACTAAACCGTACCCGAACCACGATCTGACCCAGGATGACCAAAGCTACGATCGCAGCACTGCCTGGGGCTTTTCTTAAAGCCCACCTTCGGGTTTTCGTTGCTGACAAATGCCAGGCACATCTGCCCTGCCAGCGCTTTCCAGGCACCCCTGGGTGTTGGCAATCCCCTGGCCCGCGCCCCGGAGGAGGAGGAGGAGGAGGAGGAAGATGCTCCATTGAAGGGTGCTGCCACTAGATGGCAAACACACTTTAATCAGGACAAAACCATTGCAGGAGCAGTCTGAACATAAGCCAGCCTGCAGTTTTTGTTAAAAGTATTCCCTCCTCGAGCAAGTCCTGCCTGCGGGTTTAAGGCCACAGGAATCGTGAAGAATTGGGGTCTCGTCTGAGCTGGGAGGGAGACACTGAGGACCTGTGTTTCTTTAATTTCAACCAGCGCTTCCTTATAGCTGTGCTATGCGCTGTAAACTAGCTTTAGTCTGACGGCAGACCTCCGAAACAGCTCATGAAATCTTACCCGTACACAACAAGAGACTGTGAAACGAAGCCTGTTTGTATCATGAAAGAGATCTACCAAAAGCTTTCCCCAAAAAGCAGCTTGTTTGTCTAATCCCAGTGTTCATTAAACTAGTTAAAGAGCCACCCATGTAAAAAAGAGGAAACCAAGAAAAGAATGTTATTAATTACACCAGTAGAAAATATTTAGTCTAGAAGAGTGAGAAGTGTACAAGCTTAACTAAAGAACTTAATTTACAATTAAACATCTGTGTGTCACCTATGCTGTTTTCCCGGGGTAGTTTGGAACACGAGCACTTGATACAAACCATTTAGGTCTGAATTTACTTTTAATCTTAGGCAATGCCAAGCACTCTGGAGTGTGCAGAATTTGAATCTTATATTCAGTTAGGAATCACTGACATTAAGCTGGCACAGTACTGGCATAAACTTGGGAGTAATACAGAAGTGAATCAAGCATCACATCTGAAAATGGGTCACTGAAGAATTTGTGCGACTCCCTTTTGTGCTAGACTTTTGGATGTCTGGACAGAATGACACCCTTTACATAAACTTTATACACCAGGAAAATCTTAACAGATTACCTGGAGAATCTGCTGCTACCTCAGTAGCATTGCTAAAAGCAGGCAACCGATGCAAAGGGCCCATGGCAATAAATTCCCGGAGGCAGGAAAGGCAATGCAGAGCGGCTTTGCAGGGGGACACCGCACACGGACACCGCGTCCGGCTGCCTGCGAGCCTCGAGGCTGCAATGCAAACACCAGCAATGCCGTTTCCAGCGGCGCCGGCACCGCTCCTCCTTTACCCTGGGTGAGAAAATCCACTCCATCTTTTCATCCTTAGCTAATTTCAATTATGGGGCTGTGCACTGCAGCTCACAGATTACAAGCGACTCCACCCTGTTACTCTGCCCTGTTGTTAATGGCATAGCAGATAACACCCGTGCTCTCCCAGTTTGAAGAGTGCTCCTCTTTCCACAGTGCCTCTGAGCAAAGCCAGTCTCGTGACAGCTCCTGTGGCCTTGCAGGTATTACCCATACCTCAGCGTCTGTCTCTGCTTGGTTGCCTTTACCCAAGTGGGAATTTCCAAGCCCAAGTGCCAATAAGAGAGAAATTCCGGAGAAAGCACCTCTGGGAAAGCAGCCCCTGCGTGGCTCTGGACAACTACAATATGGGAAAAAATAATCATTGCAAGAAACTTCTAGATGCATGGTGGAAAAGCACATGAGATGAAAGGAAGCTGTTTGTAAAGTTTTCTGTATATTAGCCCAGCAAGACCAGAATACAGTTTTAGACTATGACATGCATGTATCTTAAACAGAGACTCCAGGAGAGCAACCTTAAGCAAGGCTGTCCAGGATCAAAGCGAAGACAAGCCGCTACCTGTGGTATTAATGTTAACACAGGGTTAGGCATGCTGAACTAAAGGGACTGTCTAAAACATGGTTCGATTTGATCCATCCAGGAACAAACGATGGTCCCCTGGCAATGGCTGGAGGTTACTTACCAGCACTTACCAGAAAAAAGTTGTTCGAACAATAGCTGAACCCGGCAGTCAAATCCTGGAAATATGTTTGCTTCCCCTATTTGAAGCCAATCCTCCCTATAGATAATTTAAATAAGCCGCAAATCCCAGTGCAACCTTTTCGCCCGTTAACTTGCCTTACCACACAGTTCAAGAGGGGTTGGCTATGGAGCAAAGGTGTCACTGAACCAGCGTATAAAGGACTTGCTTTTAAACAAGTTCCATAATTAAAAATATATTTGCATCAGGGTAAGTCCAGAAAATCACTTTCTGGCTGCAAAGAAACCACTGAAGAGTCTCACTGCTGCAAACGCAAGCAGATACTTGACCGCATCGGTTCTGCGTTGGAAAAGCTATTGCGCAGTTGTGTCCATGAAGATATTATTTTGCACCACACCATATAAATGCACCTGGAAGACTTTCATTGCCCTGATAAGAACAGGTTACCTGTGAGCTTTAAGAATCCTCTGAGCAATTGCATCGCCGATCTTGTTCCAGACAACTTTGTCATCAGCACAGCTAATAAAAAACTGGTTCTGCAGGAAAAGCAAGCAAAGCTACTGTCAGACACTGCCAGCAACGAACAAAAAAATATTTGCGTGCTTTATTTCAGACCAAGAGCAACTAAAGATAGTTGGGTTTTGTGTGCCATTTGAGTTATGCTTTTTTAAAATTATTATTAAATGATGTGTGTGTCTGTGCTCGCTTAGGGAATGAATTAGTTCTTACTAATCACACTCCTTAGAAAGTTCATGTAAAGAGCAACCTAACAAGAGGCTAAAAAAAAGAAAAAAAAAAAAAAGAGAGGAATAAGCATCTCCATTCAGCCAGCGCTGAGAGTCACTCCGACACAGGAGATTCCCGCAGCTCCAGGCTGTACGGGTGCGAGACCAGCCCTGTGCGCAGCGGGCTTGGGCATGCAAGGGGACACGGCAAAGCCATGGAGGGGACAGGAAGACTATCGCATAGGCCACGGAAGTTGTTGGCAATTTCGCAAAGAGTTTTATAAAGGAGAGGTCTACTTTTTTCCACCTTGTGGTCAGAAGGCTGTCAGGGCACATACCCATCAGCCTGGTCCGAAGACCACTGAAGTCAATGGAAACAGCCCCAAAAATTCAGAGCAGACGCTGTATTAATATCCATGTGTGTCTAAAATTCATAAAAAATTATGACCAAACCTCAAGAAGAACTACCCTCCTGATGGCTGCGAGCCATGCCCAGAGCACCAGGGCCCTCCTGCTTTCCCTCATTGCCACTCACTTCTATATATATGTAGTGCTTGCTGTTTTCTATCACGCTGACGTAGGCACTGTGGATGGACTCCTCGTGGTATTTAATGCCAGCTGACCAGTCAGCAGCAGAACGGATCACCTGGAAAGCAAGAGATCAACACCTTCAGCTCGCTCCCATCCAGGACGGCACAGCACTGCGAGTGAATTAGTTAAGAGGCAATGCTCTTCCCCGCACCGTTCGCCTGTCAGGATTTCACTAGATAAGGTAATAAGTGCAACATTCACCATTTATATTGCATTTGTAATAAGGAGAAAGGATGCCCAAAAATAGTATTAATGCGTAATAAAGTTTGATTAAAAACGTAAGTGCCCTGTCCCATTGCTGCGTTACTGCCCTCTCCCACCTGAGCAGTTTCAGATGCAATAGAAGCAGCACAGAAGTTCTGTTCTTGCTTAAGATCTTATGATAAACTGCTTTTAAAACCACCTCAATTTCAAGCTCTAGGGTGCACATGCAGTCAGTGATCCCTCTCTAGCAATATTTAAAGCTGGTCTCCAGCTGGGGCAAGGTGGTTTTCCCACAAACAGGCGGTACGTAATGACACAGCCAGTCTGATAACACAGGCCGTGCCTTTGTCCTGAGCACTCGAGGTCATTTATTTCTTCTGCCAAATTCTTGCGCAAGCCATCCAATTTGCCATGATACGACTTTTAAAATTCATAGCAGGTCAGCTGCCCACACTTATTTATTAATTTTTACTGGAAATCCACATTTAAAGCAGACAGCGCGAGATCCCTGGGGCACGTTCTCCCCTTGCCTCTTGCAGTTCTTGTGCTAGAGAGCCAGACCAATATGGGAAACAACCTTCGTGCAGGCTCTCAGCCCGGCTGAGCAATCCCCGCGGCAGGCAGCTCCCCATGCCCGGCAGCCAGAGATGCCGTGGCACCTCCCACTCCTCAGCTTTGCGTCAAGAAGCAGCCACGCTCTGCCCCGAGTGACATTTTTCCTAGACGGAAATGTAGTTTTTAATTAAGCGGTGGCAGGGTACGTCCTCAGGGGAAATAATTACTCATGATTAGCCTCTGTCTTTAAACATTGTCAAGGCAAAAACATTGAAACAATAGCCTTAAAATATCTCAATACAGCCATTATACCAGCACACGCAGGGCAAGATCCGAATGGTGAGGATCTGTGAAATGCGTCTGTCAGTACGTGCAAAATCCTGGTCTCTTTTGGGGCTCAGCAACATTTTTCCCTGGAAATCCCTCCCATGGATTTCTTTTAATTCTCCATGTCCAGCTTCTGCTTTGCTCCATGTTACTCTCCCTGTGCCCCCGACATCCCTGATACCCTGACCCCAAGCTCTGCTGTCAGATTGTCATCACCATCCACCGTCAAAGCAGGCCGGTGGCCATGGCGTGGCTGAGGGCTTTCGAGGGCTAATTAATTACCAGTAGTATACCAGTAGATAAGGATTTGGCCCTTTGGTCCAGGTGCTGCATGCTTGAACCAAACCGATCCTCTCGTCTCCAGAGCATCTCTGGAGGTTGCACGGAGGGGCATTGCTGTTAAGCAGCAGACAACTCCTGAGCCAATTCCTTCACCTGGACAGAAGGAACTTTCTCCCACAGGTCACTGAAAAACAGACCCTGCACCTCTCCTAGTTGGCTGCTCGCTTGGCCGACAGGAGGGAGCACTCTGCAGCCTCCTAAACTGAACGTCGGGGTCACAGATGCTTGAGTGAGGGAGCCAGCCTGAATGCAAGGGCCATCACAGCCCCAACCGGTCCCAAACAGCCGCCCTTTCTTTGCATAAACCTCCACAAGGCGATGCTGCTCGTGCCCGTGTGGTTTTAATAGCCCATTTGGTTTGCAAAGCCGATGCTGCGTGCTGCCAGCCCACAGGCTGGGCACTGCTGAAACCCCACCGAGCACCACGGCAGACAGAGCTCCTGAACAAAATTCCACCGCTTGCATTCATGAAGACTGAAAAACAGCTTTTCTGGGTAGAAAGCAGGCTAATTCTTCCATACACACAGCTCAGGCTGTAGCCTGGACAGGAGCTCGCAGCCCTTCCACCTTCACCGGCACAGCCAGCGACGAGCAGCCGGCTCATCTGCCTTTTGTCCTGCTGCGGTGAAAACCTGGGGCCACAAAGCACATCCCCGTGGGCTGGGGACCTCCGGTAAATGCAATCTGGAATTGCACTTCAGAAAGCTGCAGACCGTAGCTTCCTAGTGTACAAAGTGCTGATATTTAATCCTTTTTTTTTTTTTTTTCTAGTTAACTTTGTCCACGCTCCAAAGAGCCGCTTCTCTTTTCAAGATAAGCTGCTGAGCCCCGCACACCCCCATTTACATCAGCAATAGCTCGGGGACGAGGAATAAATGTCCTTTTCTGAATTGGGAGCTTGGTAGCACCAAAGCCCCTCGCTTTGAAAGACAACTTTACTGCTGGGAGACAAGTTTATTCCAAACCAGGGATGCCACCTGATGCACCAGAACCATCACTCAGGACCATCCCTTTCCAGCCCCATGGCTTCCCAGCGCATCACCCACCTGCCCTTCCCTGCCTTCCTCTTCACCCCTCCGCGCGTCGGCACCCCCGCTGCCTCCGCACACCGGGCTGCCTGCCGTTACAGCACCATCATCCCTCTGCCCCCACCCCAGAGCAACGCGTCATGGCTCGTCCTAAAAAGCTGGCTCAGCATCACCCAAAAAGCTTACGTCAGCTCCAGCCTCAAATCCACGTGCGGAGGGAAGAAGAGGCGTCAGAAGACGCTGGCTGGGGCAGCAGAACAGGTGTAAGGCGTTCCAGCTTGGACCTCCTCAAAATAAAGTTATTTTTAACCTGGATCACTTCAGCGGCCAGCAGCGATCACGGCGCAGCTCTGCAGCCACGGTGACAGGTGAGGGGGTGGCAGGACAAGGCCACCAACCTTGGTGGCTCTGCGGCCACCGACAGCGGCATCGCGCGGATGCAGCACGCACCCCCCGGAAGCGAAGCTGCGGCTGTGGCACTCAAAGACAAATAGTCTTTGGAAGTTTTAAGTCTCCTACACAAGCCTTCCCTTATCACTGACGTTTCATCTCCCACTTCTGGACATCTCCTATCGAGGTATTTAAAGTGAGCTGGTTTAAACCCGACCTATTTTCCTAGGGACAAAAGGCCACACGCTGCCCGGCACAGACCCCACCAACCAGAGCTGGTGTCTCCATGCTCCTGATCTCCTCTCCCTCAAGCCTCTCAATAGCAGCGCCGAGCGCTGTGCCGGGCTTGTCATCCCTTTAACTTCTTTAACCAATACAACAGTAATAAATTGGATGTTTGCTGCGGGCTGGTGCATAAATCCTGAACAATGCAAGCTCTCACGCAGACTTCAAAGAGGTAAGGCCATTAGCCATTGCCAAAGCATTAAATTTTCATTGCATTTACATCAGGAGCTGGACATTGCCTCACCACGTCACATCTTTTGCAGTGCTGGCTTTGGCTGATAACTGCAAACTCTGGAATGGAAATAGAGAGATGGAAAAAACCTGGCATTGCCTTTGGCAGATGGCTATTTGACTCTTGCAAAAATGAGCGTGCAATCACATCGCTATTGCAAGCAAAGCCCAGAAGTTCAAACAAAGAGGGTGAGAGACCATGTCTGACTACCCCGTGGAGCTGACAGGCTCCTTTCCTCCTTCCCAGCCCGTACCTCCACGTCGTTTCCCATGCGTGCTGCATTCATCCTCCCTGCCCAGGGGAAAGCTGCTGTCAGTGCCGCTCCTGCTATCCCCACCCTCCTGAACATGCTTTCTCCTCTGACAAAGGAGAGCGAAACCAGATGGTACAATGAGGTCAAAATCTGTTGCTGACAGGTCAGTGGCTCGGGCTTGCAGCAACGCTGCAGTCCCTACAGATCCTTTGTGTTCTCCCTTCCTCTGATCTGCCCACAATTGAAGACAGATTTGCAAACAAGCTCAGAAACAAGCAAACCGGCAGCCAGACTTTCTTCAATCACCCCACAGCCAAGGACAGTCGCTGGAGGCTGGATTTTACCTCGGGGCAGTAACTTCTGCCTATAAAGTCCCTACCCAGCACCAAAACGGGGATAAGATGGGTTTGGCTGTTGGCCAGCCAAAGGATTCAATATCAAGAAGAAGAACAATATTGCTGTAGTTTTTCTGGATAACAAAGTTGGTGAAAGATTTTAGGGTAGCTGCTTATTTCTGTGCTGGACTGTACCACTGAAAGGAGACGGGAGCGCCTGCAGCCCTCTGGTCCGAAACTAATATATTGGACAGGCAAGAGGCTGATATTCCTGTGACTGCAGGAAAGGAGAAGCCACGCAGGGATGCCCTGATGCACACCCTGGGAGCTCCAGAAAAAGGCAACCAGGAGGAGGGGGGGGTCAGATCCAGGCTGCAGATGTCCTCCCCATCTCCTGCAGCAGCCAAATGTGAAACCTTCATCAGGAGGACAGCCCGAGCCGCTCACTGACCCACAGTGGGGACTTCAGGGATGCTCAGGGCACTTGTGACATCCAGGGATCGACGGAAACCAGGCCAGCGTGAGCATTACGGAGGAGACAGCCAAAATTACAGTGTGTGCATGCAAAACCATGCCTTGGAGCTCAAGGAGATCATCCAGAGATCATAACCCAGCAGCAAGCAGCCCGGGCCAAGGGACCTGCACCCAAGCAGGGTGCACCAGCCTGGGCAGAAGAGCCATCCTCACCGCTTCCACCGTGCTTGGTGCTGCAAACGCTCTTCCTTCGTATCAGGAAGGCCAGTACGTTGCAGGGCAACATGTTCTCAGCCTAATATCATACACTTATTTATCTGGCTATATGCAGGGCTGGGCTACCATGACAGGTCTCTAAAAGCTGCAATTCAACATAAATTAGAAATGAGCAAGGTAGTTTCAAATTAATAATTTACAAGACAAACCTGCTCTCTTTCCGCCGTTTATGGCATCACTGAGAACAGCCCCTCATTTCCTGGAACACATCAGATATCTGCAATGCCCCAACAATGTCGTGACGAGGCTAGTTTTCAAACAGCTCACCCATCGCTCAGCATTGGTGTACGCAGCATTTAGTAGTCACCATCTGAGCTTCATCCTCCTCTCCCGTGGGCTGATGCCCTGAGCCAGCAGCTCTGCAGTACAGACTGAAGGAAAGCTGGACCTAGACCGTACTCAGTTTAGTTTCTCCTTTGGGAACTGCTTCCCGTTCTGTAATCAGTGGAGCTGAACTTTTTGCTACAGCAAACCCCATGATTTAGAAGTTGAGGCTGATCTTGCGGTTAGAGCACGCTTAGGGGACACAAGCCCCCTTGCTTCCGTGAGAACAAAATTTCCCAAAAACCTGATGTCGCAGACACAGCTGGGGGAGCATTTACAGCCAGAGGGAAGCATGATGATGCCTGAAGTGAGACTATTTCTCAACAAGCTGCGAGCATTGTTTTGGAGGCCCGAGAACCATGACACAAGATCCCCGTGCTGACCATCCCTCACACCACGCAGGGAGGAGCAGACAATGCTCTGGCAACCCACAAACCCAGAAGAACGCATCTTGTTCCACTAAGCTTCCCCAAGTGTTGCTGTCATCTGGGTGGACCACTTCTTACGAAGAGCAAAGGCATGCATTTTTCCTGGTTTTGGTCTAATAGCTCTTATTTCATACATCTTTCATCCACAGAGACACACAATTGTTTTGCTGCTTCAGCATAACTATTTTGACTTTGTATTCTTCAACAAGTCCATGTTTCTGCTGGGTAACAGTACTATTCAATACATGCACTCAATATAGCTAACCGGATTTTAAATATAGGTATCTTGGCAATTACGCCTGTGAGGATGATTGTCACAAATGAGACTGTGGGCTGACTGTGCAGAACTGCAGAGGACCCACAGGGCTGAGTGGTTGCATAAAAAAATGCAGATGAACTTCAATGCAGAAAGCAACAGCCCCGAGACTCCACTTAATGCTGGGCTTTAGCTGACCACTACCCGTCTGAGCAAGGCGTCGGGGGCCTGGTAGACTGCTCTAAGATCTGGGATAAATACTCAGTGGGCAATCTCAACCCATCAGGCCTTCCCAAAACATAAAAGCCAAATGTCAGGGCATTAGAAGAAGAGCAGCAGAAAACAAAATTACACAGCTATACAAAGTCATGGTGTTCCCACAACTTGAGTACTGCATATAGCTCGGTCCTCTTATCTCAAAGACAGAGGTATAAATTCATGCATCTCTTCCGAAAGAGCTGCATTATTTTACTGTAATTAAGGATCCAAACATCTATGCTGTGAGCTAAATTAAATAAGAGTTTTTAATTTTGTATTTTCAAGTTCTGCAGAGGGTCTGTCAGGCACCGACACTTCCTGCTGGAAAGATCCAAAACAAGTTCTCTTAGGAGGAGGTGAGCAGGAGACCATCAACACCCACCTGGACTGTGGCAGGAACAGCCTCGGGCACCTGATACTTCAACTCGTTAGCAGTTTGCTGAGATTTTGGCAACAGGAATGGGTAGGACAGGGATCGGTATTTGGGCTTCATAATCTGCCCAGGGGAAAAAAGAAAAAAAAAAAAATCCTTGAAGAGATTGCAACATAGCAGAATAGCATAAAAAATAATAAAATGCATGCCCAGGGAGGGCATGTGGATGAGGCAGGGTCTGTACTTATTTCCGTGCCCCCAGCAGCGATGCCCGCACCCCACCTTGGTGAAGTTCCAGCGCTGGATGAAGTGTCGGGCAACATCACGCGCAGCTTTGCCGTGCACCACGGAGGAGATGTCGTGCCAGGGCATCCTCGGGGTGGTGTATCTGTCAATGAAGTCTACGGGACAGGAAAGTACATTTGGACTTCCTCAGACGCAGGACATGAATGTGGAAAAGCATGGCATCCCCCTCCTCAAACTGAAGTTCCTGGGACAGGACACCAAGGGCTGTGTAGATGAATTATCACGCCATCGCCCACAGTCCAAGTCCACGGACCGTAACGGCATAACTGGCCCTAGAACCTCTCAAAGGGAGTTTTGCTGCTTCTTCCTAGCAGCCAAAGCAAAATTGCCTCGTTACCTCTGGCTCAGAAGCAGGAAAAAAATACGGTTTGAGACTGAGAAGATGCAGAGCAGGGTTTGGGGGAAAGTAATGACCTCCAGGGTACAAAGGCACCTACCAGCAAAAGGTTTGTCAAGTTGAACCCAGTCTTTAAAGACGAAGTTGCAATAGTCCTTTCCATGCCAGAATCTGGTCTCCCCAAGCAGCTCGCCAACACCCGTCTTCAAGCTGCGGATGGATCCTTCATCTGTCACAGGCAAACAAGACAACAAAACACACGCTCCAAAGTCACGGCTGTCCATCGCACACCGCCGGTGAGAGACTCACTGCCACGGAAAAGCACTGGTGGGACCTGCGCGTCCCAGCTGGCTGAAGCTGTTTTCTCCCTAGTCTTCCTGTTGCTTTCAAAGGATGCATATTAGTATTTTTTCTTCCCTATTTTAATATTTGTTATACAATCAGAACAGCTTATGTATAGGAGTCTGGTATGGTAACAAAAAGCAGATGCGGAATTCTCTCTACATTGGACTAAAACATCACCCTGTAATCATTTGTCTTTCACAGTCCTGTGACACCTAAATATTACCACGGGGCAGTCCACTCGCAGCTGTAACTGACCTTAGCGGATATACGTACAGGAACATAACATATATCATCTACTTAATATATTTTACAATGCTAATGACCTAATTCCAACTCCTCTGCTAGAGGGTTTATGATTTTGCCGCTATAGCAGGGTGTATCTCCTCTAACAGAAGCTAGTCTGTAGTAACTAGAATGAGATGATTAAAAAGCACGTGTTCCCTCATTAAGTATTGTGGGGTTTGTTTGTTTTATTTTGTTTTTCCAAATAACAATGTCATCTTTTGATACAATTTTACATGTTGAACAAATGGACCCTGAATTCCAAATTGACGGTGATTAAAATGGTCTAAAATATTGTAGACAGGGATATTCCCCCCTAACAGGATCCCTTTTCTAGAGCACATATTTTGCTGCAGAGTGAACTCTTTTTCCTCACTGTTAAGAAAACCAAAACTGTTAGCCTAGACCATGAATGTTTAACTAGCGTTACCTCCCGACCCCGAGAGCAGCCTTCATCTACTGCACCAAATTCTACTGCAGTAATTACACAGTAACGTGCCAACAGCCTTCTCCTAACCCGACCACATCACCAGGTAACCATGAAAAACCCTTAGCACAAAAACCCCCCCTTTCAACAGTCAACAAAATACACATCGGCAGCAGTTCAAGACCAGTTTACACAAAGCAAGCCCTGCCAGCACTGCTGTAACCCCACCGAGCCGAGCCGGGCCAAGCCATGCCAAAAATGCCATGCAGCAGGTATGGAGCACAGCTGCCTTGGGAAGCACGGGTTTCTAGTGAGAGTCCAGGTGGAGCTGGGGAATCGCTGACTCTGCATGCTCGAACGGTGGGACATGCCGTCCAGCCAAAACACACTTCATGTACCGGGCTCTGACGACTGCACGCCGACTCATGGATGAGCATGAAGTGACCACAGGGGAGACCACGCCTCATGTCCATGAAGCAAATGCATCTCTTCCTCGTTACCTGCCACTACCTTGTAACCAATATTTTATAACTGGCAATTAATGCCTTAGAGGAAGACGTTAGGAAGAGGAAGACGTTGAAGAACTGCTCCTCACTCTGTACCGGCACTCAAAGGCATCTCAATGAGGTACCAGACTGAAACAGGCCCTTTCAACATCGGCCCCGAACAGCTCAGGGCTCATAACCACCCAACTGCTTTCTCCATCGAGTATGCTTTCATTGACTTTAATAAGGGGCAAAAGGGGGCCCCCAAGCCTTCATCCAAATGTAGGTTTGGCGACAGCCACTTTGCTGTTTCCTCTCTCTGTTTGCATTTGTCTTCCTGCATCAGGCTTACTTTAAAATATCCAGTGCAGAAGTTCCCCATTCCAGTAATAAGCCCCTTTCTTTACAGGAAGGGAGCTGCTGAAATAATCATATACCACAATCAGAGCTATTTCCTCAAGTGTTCCCTGCTGTCTTTATTGCAAATTTGTTTGGGTTTTATTTTGGAGGAGGGAGGGAGGTGGCGGTTGTATTTTTATTGGGGTTGTTTTGTTTGGTTGGTTTGGTTTTGGTTTTTTTTAAATTATTATTTATCTATGCTGCAGTTTTTGTAGCTTCTGGAGAAGGCTCTTCTGCCAGGATGTCCTCAGAGGGGTGCTAAGGATGCTGGGAGAACAACAAGCAGCAAAGGCTGATCCTGGCACCCAACCTAACTCTCACCATCGTTACAATGCAAAAACATCGGCGGCTAAAGCCTGAAGGGGTCTGCACCTCTGCCTTCCTCCACTTACCCTTCTGAGGCTCAGCGAGCCCCTGTTTGGATTCACTGTGGTGATGGAACATTTTCAGATGGGGTTTTAAACTCTGGATTACATTCGGTTGACTTCTAGTGGGCTTACAGTAACCTGCAGAAAGTCAAGATGCTCTATTTATGGCAAAAACACACGCCCACTTCAGCTACGCTGGTGCCTGACCCTGTCTGAAGACACTTTGCATGACAGGACCTCAAACGAGACGCCAGTTCGCTGAAACTACAAGTGACCAACAGGCAAAGGACCAAATTCAAGACCTAGCTGGTTTAAACAAACGCATATATTGAAGCAGCAAAGCCATGGCTATGTCCTGGGCTGACTGCAACCAATGCAAACAATGCTCCAGCAAGGCTTCCTCCGGCCAGAGGCAGGAGTAAGATCTGCAGGGAGTGATGGAAACTCAAATAAGTTCCCACCTTGAGCAATTTACAGCTTCAGGAGCCGAGGACATCAGGAACAGATTTCAGGAAAGACTCCATGCTGGAACAAATGTCAAGCTGATCCTTGTAATTTTAGCTTTGAAGCTGTTTTTAATGTGGGGAATTAAAAGCTGCATTCAAATATTCAGCTGTTGAATAGTCTCTCCTCTCTAGCAAGGGGGTAAATTGGGAATATTTCCATTGAAGTGAACTGATTTAAACCTAGGTAACACTAGCCTATGAGAGGGGATAATCACATTCAGAAACCATTTCGCTTGTTATAATAAATACAAGTTGAAAAATGAAAGATTCGATTCTCCCTTGCAGAACAAAATTTTTCCAGCAGTATAAACACTAGGTATCATGTACACCGTATCACGTCATCTGATGGCTCATGACAATTGCTAATTAACTAAATGCAAATCCACTTAAAACTCTTCTTGTATATTTTGCAGTGACACAAATTTACCTATTGACTACACATAGTTATTATTCTGATAGTTAAGAAATTCATCAACTTTCCTTCCTTACAAAGAACACATTACCCTAGATATTACGTGAATCTGCATGTACACCCACCCACCCACCCACCTCCACACATGCTTTATATATGTTATTTAGTTGAAAAACATTACTTACTTGATTCACTGTCTATGCTGCTGACGCTGTCAGCATGGTGCATGCCGTGTTTATGGAGATGCTTGTAAATACTGAACCTTGAAAATTTTTTTGATTTTCCAACTCCTTTCATTTTGGATATGTCTGGGGCATCATCAGCATTTCTCTGGAACAAGTGGCTTTCTGGGGACAGAGCTTGAGACTGCAGGGGGACATGTTCAGATGACTCCGCTGCAGACTTAAAAGACACAGGACGGTGCTGCAGGTGATGTATGGACAGGTTCCCCTTTAATTACAGATTATCATGCATATCAATGCTCAGAAACAACCATGAGCCAGACTTTGCTCCGTGGCAAAGACACACTTCAGTGGGAACTACGAACGCTTTTGAGGGAGAGAGTCTGTACCAAGCAGGCACTCGACAGAAAAACCCATTAATGCTCGCAGTACATTCTTCAATCCCAGAAATTTACTCTGGATTATTACTCCCCTTGAAATTCTCATAAATTTAGACCTCTTTAAATTTTTTAGAGATCTCTGGATGCCTAGAGGTTAGCAGACCCAGGTTAGCCAAAAGCTCAGCAAGCAAGGCACCTGCTGAGGGCCCGAGTATCCAGAAGTTTGGAGCACTCTGTGAGTGCCTACTATAGATTTCTAGCCAAGTTTTATTAAGAACGTAGCCTCCAAATTGTGACTGCTGCTCCAAGCTCCAGGGGAAACCCAGCTGTCTATCTCTGCGCCCTAGCAAGGGCTGGTCAGGATCTAGCCCAGAAGAGTTATTTGATACTCAGATACTTCCACCTTCCCATTACTATTCCTCTTTAAACCTCCTAAACCCAACCCTACGCTTAGAAGCGGACACGCCTTGTTCATCCCCACCGCAAACCTGACGCGCAGACGTTGACGGTGGCCACCAGCTGGAGCAAGCTCACTTACTGCCAGGTTGGTCGTCGACACCGACTTCACTGCTGCCATTCGTTTGACACTACCCACGTCGGTCAGGCGATGCTCGTCATCATCCCACCTGCCGTACGCCAAGTCGATGCCACCCACAAATGCCACGGACTGGTCAACGATGACGAGCTTCTCGTGGTGGGCCCAGAGGTACACGGAGGAGGACACGTGGTCTGGGTGTCTCATCACCTGGGAGAGAACCAGCACTCAAGCTCAGTGTCGTTGCCCAATTTACATCCCTCCAGCCAGAGAGCTGCCCAGCTTTTTTTTTTGGCTGCTCAGGATGATGGGGAAACACTGGAGTTTCTAGAAGATGCCTCCACACAGACTGCTGTAATTACTGAAGCTACGTGACTCCCCTCAAGTTGGGCTCAGCCTTACTGGCAGGCAGGTGCTTCCCCACGATGCGGGTATTCCCGAGCAGTGATGGTTACTGATGTTGGGATAGGTCACGCTTACAACAACTGTGGTCATAAGCGGACTACAGTCAAGGAAACCGTTTCAACAAATAAAATCATGCTTTCAGGACAGCTATAATAGCTGAGCTTTCAAACACAGAGCCTGCTCTAAAAGAAAACAACATATTGGTGATCTGACTCACTTCTTTGGTTGTTGCCACTACATAAATGAAATGAGAAGTTGGCTGGTTTTTTCCCCATTTAAAATCAGCAAATTGTTTGACATTTGTTTATGAGATTCTTCTTGACATGTGTTTATGGCAAAGTAATTTCTATATCCAAGCATTCAGTATATAGTTTAATTTTTTTTATGTTAGAGGAGAGCCGTTAGGCCAGCTTCCTGGGGAAAAAGCTAGAGAGCTTCGCCTGGCTGCTCCCAAAATCTGTTACGCGCATAGCACGTATCTTCCAGTTACACCTCCCAGTCTTGCTGCGAAGATGATGGTGAATGGATGCTTCCGTTCACCGTGACAACTCGTCAAGTGACAATAAATCTATTATTCTAGCAGTTTGTTAGTCACCCTCATGCATAACATGTATCTTATTGCTCATTAAAATGTATACGTCTCTAATTTCAAGAGACAGGATCTAGCCTTATCCACTGGTTCGTGTGCCACAACTCATTTTCTGCTTGATGGCAGAGCAGCAGCGAAACAGCACAGGACAGCGCAATGCTGTTCATTTACAATAGAAACGTAAATATCCAGCGTTGACTCTCATCATCTACGTATGCACAGAAATGCTGAAATGAGACAACATTCTCAAAATTTCCATTTGATGTAACCCCATTAACTTGTCACATGAAATATGTTTCTTGTGAATTAGATGAACAGTTGCTTTGGCAAGTCTAAGCTAAGCAATTTTATGTTCAATTATAACCTAAAGAAATGAAGTTGCCAGATGCGGTAATCACTGTATGGGTATGTCTTCTCAGATTATTTCCACTGTAATGGTGGGAAACACTGTTCTTCCAGTTCACACCCAAATACACGGAGGGTCAACACTAGCTATTGAGAGCAAATGAATGCAAATGCCCTTCATACGACTGCCCGATGCGCAGTTACCTTAATGTTTGGATGGAGGTGCATGAGCGTCCGCTTGCTATATTCACTGTTGATCCCTAGGGCAAGCTCCACCTCTTTGTACAGCATAACAAAAATTCTCACTCCTTGTTGCTGTCAGAAATAAAAAGAAACACACGGTATGCAGGTATTTCAATGGCTACAGTCCATTTCTGAAGCGAGGAAAAGCTAAGAGGCAGGAAGCGTGTTGTGCCTGCAGACAGAAATGCGGGCTGAGATACTTGTCCTTGATTACGCTCTTCCAGATCCACCATGGTGACCCCACAGCGTGCAAGGACCCGCACTGCTCAGGAAAGCTCTTCAGCTTCCAGAGAAGGGCTCAGTACCTGGATTCATGTGTGAAGAGCTGAGCTACACCAAAGCCTGTCAACAGGTCATTCTTATAGTAGCCCCTTTTAAACATCCTTTCAGGTAAAATTTTGCAAACGTGATTCACTCCACATATAATAATGCTGCACACATCCACTGAAGTTCAGTTTTCTGCTGTTTCATGTTGCCCTGAGGTTTGCCTACAGTTACAAGCATCTGCAAGACAACGATACCAGTGTGGTCATACCGATATCCCTCTCCTAAAGGGGATGCAACTGACCCAACGCCAGCAAACAAGTTCTTTCTGCTGGTAGAGCTAAGCAAGCTCCTGGAATACAATGAGCCGTGATCAAAGGACGGCGCTTTTCTTGAGTAGAATGGTACCCACGGGAGGGTTTTTAAGGAGACTTGTTAAAGCACTTTCAAAACTGCCAAGTACTTCCCAAACCTCAGCAGATGTTGGCCACACACTGGAACTGCTGCCATAAATCAGCATGACTTCACATCTTGCAGTGGAGCTTAAACTTGGGACCTAAACTTTTCACAGCCTTTTAAGCTTCTATTTCCATAAAGCTGCTACCGATAGCTTGAGCAGTCAACAAATTGTGGATGATATTCTGCTCCCCACCGCACCCAGAGAAGTCCAAGGCAGCGCTGTACATACGTCAAGGGCAGCCTTACCCCTATACCTAGACACCAGCTTGCCGACCACCCTGCCGAATCAAAGAAATGCCACAACTGAGAGAGCAGGCAAGTATTTCCAGGAACTAACCTTATAACACTCCTCACTCTTAGAAGGTATTTATAGCCATAGGAAAATCCATGTCAACATGACAAACAAAGCCAAATTCTTCCAGTGAGCATGCCCTGTGGCCACGTTTCATTTGCCAGAAAATAAGACTACTTCCAAATCACCAACAGTCAGGCACAAAAAACTCTTATTTTTTTCTAGGCATGCGGAGGGGTGAGGACTGTGACAACAACTGGTTTGGAAAAGGAGGGAGTCAAAGACTACTTCAGCACGCCCACCTGGACTCCTGCCCTTCCACACATCAAGAGTTCAAGAGACTTCCCTGGCCACACTTCCCTTCCTGACTCACCACTCACGTGGGGCAAACTACCATTTCCAGCACCGGTGTTGCCATGGGTTGGGTGAACAACTGGAGTACAACCCACATTCATAAACACCTCACGCTCAGCTTCTCTGGCTTGCGTGGCTCCATGAAATGTGTTCTCTATAGTCTGGATCCAGACGTGTTATCGGAAAGCAGAGTACAACCAGCAACAAAATAAACTGTTTTCTGAGATGAAAATGCTTAAAGAAAAGAAAAACAGAACTAGTAGTTGTGGTCGCTTGGTCATATCTCCAAGGGCTGCACAAGAAAGGGGAGTGCACAGCAGCACAGAGCTTGGCACGGGAATCCGGGAGCGCCAGGAAAGGCACCACGTCAACAGCAGGTCTGAGCTTTTCTCTTCAGGAGGAACAGCAGAGACAGAGAAATTAAAACAGAGGGGGGAAAAGCCTTATCAAGTTTATACAAGCATTTGCTTACTGAACACGAGCATTTATTAACTCAGATAACATGGCAATGCAAATAGGAGTTCAAGTCTCCGAGTCACGTTTATCACCTCCTTGTAAATAAGTTGAACACCACAGCCCAGCTCTGGGGAACGTGATGCTGCTTGTGTTTGCACACGTTTTTCATGCTTCGCTGAAACCCTTTCCCCACATGCCTTTTCCACAGCAATGCACCAGGACCCTCACGACTAGAGTCTCCACCTGCGAAGGGAGAGGCAGGGAGGGCACGGCTGATCATCCTCCTCTTAGCGGCCACAAGAGCCATGAGAATATAGAAAGGGGTGGGTAGGAACAAAGAAAACCAGGAGACATACAGGTAGTAAGAGGCAGCTACCAAAAAAAAAAAGCCTTTTCTTATCATATAAGTTACCCTTGGAAATCAAAATAATAATAATAAAACACAAAAAACTTTCAGGCTTTGGCCTTTCTTAGGCTCCACTAAAACTCATTATTGCCAATGGTAGCAGCTGTGAAAGAGCTATGGTAAGAGCAGCTTTGGCAGCTTGGTCTGGGCAGGATGAAAGCAAGAGGGGCTGCACCAGGGGAAACGGGGCTGGGGGACACTAGGATGATGTTTAATGTCAACAGGCTCTTCTTTACTATAGATGGGTGAACAGCAAGAACATCAGCTCTTCAGCATTTAGTTGCAGCAAGGACCTATGCAATGCATCAAGCATGGAAAACCAGATGAGAAGGCTATAGTGAGTTAGCGTGAACCTCTGGATGATACCGAGTGACTTTTTGCTAGTGACATCCTGATTTTCTTGGCAGACAGACGCAGCTTCAACTCTGAAAGCTGCAGCACAGAGACACAATACGTGGTAATGACAGGCAGGATCTGCACAACACAGTAACGTACGAACCACCTACCAAGAGCCACCACAAAGTGCTTAGTCTTTCCCGTACCTCTAAATTACATATGCCACAAGGAGAGCACCGGACAGCAACTGCTCTTGGACCCCACCAGGAGCTGGGGCAGTCGTAATGCAAGGCTGAAGTGACCCAAACCTGAGGACTCGAAGGGGCAATCAGAGGGTCTACCCTTCTGCCTCCGAGCTCTTCCACACACAAACTGGGGGAGCAGATAAAGACATGTAGTTTTCTGAGGCCATCTGAAGTGAGGCTTGGCCAGCTTTAACTCTCATCCCTACCAAAATAAGCGGTGCAAACACTCCAGTCCCAGTATGACCCTGTAACTGGGTGGGCACAAAGAGTTTTCTGCAGGGTGGAGGTTGCAGCTGGAGCTCACTTACTGCTTTCCGCTTGAGAATGCAGTCCAGCCGCCAGCGATTTCCTTCCACAACAGGTCGTTTCATGAAGATTTCTGGGCTCAGCCTAAGAAAATAAAGGAGCGGAAGAAAACACAGCATATGTAGTCTGCAAACAAAGCGTTGGCCTAAATAATCAACTCCTTAAGCAAAGAAATAAAAAAGTTTATATAAGGTGGGTGTGCAGGCTCACATCCAAGTGATGCATTCTCCAACATCGTGCTCTTTGTTTTTTAATAACGGAGCATTACAGATGGCAGGGATGCGTCCAGCACATGCACCTTGGTATTCAACAACCCACAAGACCAAGTTTAACAGTGATGTATAAATGGGGAAACTTAGACTCTATCTATGAAAGAAAGATGCAACAAAAGAAAACCCCAAGGTAGATTTGAAAGAAATGTGTAGACATAAAAAATAAATAAGAGTGGGACTGCAGTTCTCCTGGTACTTAGGCTATCTGAGTAGCATAGATTTGTGCTGAATTTTCCTTGCTGCCTAAAGGCAAAGCAATATGATCTCTCAACAGGACACTTTATTGATTCATAGCTTTAAGGATTACAAGGAATAATTAAGCAATCTCATCTAACTCCTGCAAAGGAAGGTGACAGAATTTCATTCCTTCACTTTTCTACCGAGCACGGGAACTTGTCCTTTGTTAAAGCACAAAAACATGCTTCCGACTACAGCATTTTTATCTTAAACTCCGAGTTTCGGATAAGTTTTGCAATTCCAAGAGACATTAACAATTGTCTGAATAAAACGTTAAGTAAGAGACAACGGGTCTGAAATGCGATGCTCTTGCACTGCTACCTGATGTTGCATGTGGGGATCCAGGAGCATTGGGTTTATCTGTGGTCATGTTAGGAAACACGTTTACCCCAGCAAATGCTAACATCGTATTTAATTTTCTCATAATTGCCACCTAAGAATTAATCCTCCCTGTTCTTACGGGCAGTGGATTAGTAGCAAGAGGTTCATTTTACAGATGGAGAAAGAGGAGCACAGAGATGTGCCCAAGGTTAAAGAGGACCTCTGAGCCGTGGCTTGGGAGCCTGCCCTACCATCCTGTCCCCAAGGTCCAGGCTGGCTCAGCCACATTAACCTCCACAAAGGCAAGACACAGGCAGCCACAACCGGCATCCAGCCAAGAAAGTCTGCCCCGGGTCTGAGAGAGCACCCTTTTTCTGCCTCAAACAGGAACCAGAGCACTGCATAAACACATTGAATTACTAGTTAAGAAGTGGGCAGAGCCAGGTCCTTCAGCAGCCGCACAGCTCAGGGAAGGGACGACAAAACTCCCCTTCCGTTGTCTGGCCCATTTAAGAGCAGAGCAAAATTACACCCCCCCCAAGACGCTCTCGTCGCTGGCACGAGGCTTCCCAAAACAGCGAGGAGAAGCTGAAAGGAGGGTCCCATGCAGGATCACATGGGAAGAGCACCGTCGGAGGTGTTTGAGGGCCCATGTTCCCTTACACACTGAAAAACATTCTTGTCCCTTGGGTTTGCAGCGATTTACACTCCTGATGAGCACCTCAAGCTATAACATTTGCAATTCAGGTGGTGCCTTCATGCAATTTCAGGCCTTTCCTTGGAAGGAGGCAACCAAGCTGTTGATTTCAAGCATGCGCTTTTGCTGCCAACCCTCCTGAAAAGGCCTTTGAATACAACACAAGGAGATGTTTGGGTGTGCTGCCAAACCATCTGGCTGCGTGGCTAGTTGCCATACTGTAGGGCCTCCAAACAGTGCCGCATTGTCAGGAATGTCCCAAGAGAGACGGCTGGTCAACATCCAAATATTTAAGTACGAACCACCAATCTGTGATGAAAATCTCTTCCTTAGCAGCTTCCATGGCATTTGCGACATCTTCAAAGTACCACTTAGCATTCACATACCTGTAAAAGCAAACACAGCACACAGATTAGGTTTCCTCCCCGTTCATTAAACAAAGTCCATAGCTGAAGACCAGCAGAGTTCTGTGTTAATGCTATTTACATTTTCTTCTCAAAAGCAAACACAAACCTAATTTCAAGAATTAGGACAACAGGCAGGGAGAATTTCATGCTGCTATTAGCAGCTTAATGAAACAGCACAATACGAGATCATTAAGTGCCACTTGGTACTTCTGCCAACCGCACACAATATTCTTGGGTTTTGCTTGATGTGCAGCTAGGTTTGGCTCTCAGGAAAGGATGGCAGAGTGGCCTTTGCTTTGATTTACGGAAACTATTTGGGCAGCGGTTGCTGCAAGGCAGAAGCTGCAGTGAGAGCACTGCGAGGGTTTGCTTCCAGCTAGAATCAAATTTTTGAGGTGTTTCTGGGAATGGCTTAGTGCAATCAGGTTACACTACAGACAGGAGGATTTCTCGTGGGACTGCTGTGTGGGTAAAGCCCAGTCACCCTTAGACTATACCCATCTTTGCACTTGCTGATTCTCTTTCATCTCAAAGCCAATCTGCAAGGCCTGATTCTGATGCTGCTCTTCAACCAGATGAGTGGCATTTCCATCTGAACACATCTGTGGTGCCCGGAAGGGCAATGTTGCCTTACAGAATGAGAATCAGCCTTGCAAATGTCATGAGCAGGACATATCTTGCATTTCAGAGTATGAAGGACGTGACCAGACCATCAGTTGCAGAGGAGCACGGGCAGGACAGGCTGCAGCACAGCTGCTTTGAGAGGGAGCTACAGAGAAGGGAGTAGCCGAAGAGACAGACATTTTCAATAGCACCTGCGTTACCATGGGCTTACAATCCAGAGACGTAAACCCTTAGGAGTCAGCGTCTCCAGAGTCAGAAACTGGTATAAATTGAAGCTAGGAATATCTTAATGAAAGAGCAGTTCTGGTTTTAACTCATAAGCATCCTGCCAATTATATGCACATCAAAATATCATTTTTATCATTACGATAATAAATACCCAACGTGTCCAAATTCAAACGAAACTTGTTTCAAAATGCTATTAGCTGTGATGCAAACCGTAACAGGATCAAAGCCCTCCTGTCACCAGTACTCCTATTCTGTTCCTGGTGAAGAAAGCCTCCTTTTTTGCAACTTCTCTAATTACCGTCAGTCCCTACAGCTACCGAATGCAAACAGCTCTGCCCATCGGACCCGGGCTAACGCAGGCAGGCTTGTGCCATCGCTGCTGCAGGTAACAGTGCCCGAGGCACCGGCAGCCTCGCCGCGGTCCTCACCACTTGGCCAGCGTGTTCTCCTGCACGGCTGCGTACGAGCCGAAGCGGTGCTCCGTGAGGAAGTCCTTGCCGTGTTTCCGAATGAACTCGTCTATGCCCTGCCTCCACCACTGGGCATGCCTGTAGCTGTTACACTTCAAAATCAGTGACCTGCAAAAGAGACGACGCACGGGGCAGGATGCTGAAGCCATGTACGTTTAATTGGGCTGCTCCTCGCTGTCTACCCACGCTGACAAAGGCACCTGTATCAGTCGTATTTTATTTAAGCAAAAAGTAAGGACTTTGCTTTGTTGTTTTGTTTGCAAATGAACACACCAGCACTGAGCTGCTCTGAGTGACTACCACAGTATTGCACTGTCAAGCATAAAAAAAAAAAAACAACCCAGATTTAAATTAATAGCATCAGCTTCACTCAGGGGAGAGTTGGACCTCGCTAATGCTGTGTTTTTCAAAAGATGAATTTATCCTGTATGCTATCATAAAAATATTAAATACCTCTCTATCCCAACTAGCGCGTCTTTTGGGTAATACTCTGGTTGGGATGTAGAGGAACGTGTCCCGGCTCGCAGCACAGAGGAACAGAGCGCCTAGAAAATTACTGCAAGCAACTGCTGTAAAAACAGACTGTGCAACTCAACACGCGTCGTGCCCTCGGGCCTGAGCAATAACCACAAGGATGGACGAGTGGTGGCTGTGGCTCCAAATGCCTCATTAAGACATCAGGAGCGATAAGCATTACACAGGCCAAATCCCCAGCAGGTATAAACACACCCGCAGCTGCCCAGGCGCTGAGCCCCGCGGGAAGCGGAGCTGCACGGCCTCAGCCCCGCACACCTTGTTAACCCCTCCTGGAGAGGAGCATCCATTCCTCCTTAGCAAAAGCAAAGGGAAAAAAAAAAGGGTCTAAATAACGACTGTTATTTCTTACCTAGAGAGATTGTCGATCTGCAACCCGTATTTCGTTTCTGTTTCTTTCTGGCCTATCTTAATGTTGAATTCCTTATCTACCAGCAGGACAAAGGCGATGGCCCCCGAGTCTGGCTTCATGTACAGCAGGAAAGAGTCCTTCACCACCAGCCACCTGTACGGGCACAGCAACCAGGGAACTTGTATTTCACCCATGCCGGTCTTCAACACACGAGCCGTAAAAGACTAATGAAGTGAAAAGGTGTTTCCTTCAAAACAAGTGCAAATCATTTACCAGGGAAAGGAAAGCATTCAACTAAAAGGCAAAATTTCTTTTCAGGGGCTAGTGCAGGGTACGGTTTCCTTGAGCAGAAAAGTGCCTATTTTATGCACTTGGGTAATGAGTTTGAATCCAATATAAGACTTCTAGAGTTATCTGTGTGACTCCTTTTTACAGAATTCTTTGAAAATATAGGTTCTCGTGTCTAACGAAGTCAATGAGAACCTCCCTGCCCACAAACCTCCCAGCCAGGTGCCCCAGCACCGGGCAAGGTGCAACACGGACCCCTCCATCCCAGATTTTTATTCGGCTTTTATGTTATACCTAGAGGCAATATGGGAATTATTTGACATTTCTAACATTAATTATGATGCTAGGATCACTTTCACTCCTATCAAAATATATGAACGAGGCATTTTGGAAAGCTTTTATTGCCAAGCAACAGGCACCCTGTTAGAAACACATGATGAGAGATGACCGGCAGGTTTTACATAAATACCGTAGCCTGAAGGCAACTCTAGGAAAAAACACATTTTTTACTGTGAATGGCATTTCTAATTTTTTCTCCCCCTGCGGCGTAGCTGGGGTAACCGGCCCCCTCTGTCCCACACAGGTCTCCACCACCAGACCTTCGCCTCATTCTTCTGCACACTCAGAAACACACAAAACAACAGAAAATACCACAAAAATCTGTTCATTCTTGTATCTTTAGTAACAGCCCCAGCTCCCAATCTACCTCCAGATCCCATAATTTTTCTTTTCTTTCAGGGCCCTGAAAGAGTTATCCCAGCATCACCTCTCATTTGGTGCCAAAATACCTCCCCCCATCATTTGGCCCATAATTTCACTCCCAAACTTACCCACAAAGTACATTTTCAAGCATTCCCCATGCCCGGCCCGAGAAGTCCTGCCCATACATGCTCACGGCATCACCCCACCGTTCCTCTCCACATCCCTAACGCACCCAACCTACTATAATAAGTGAAAGGAATTTGGGGTATAAAGCCCCAACGCCTATGGCAAAGCTGTTGTGGGAAAAGGATGGCCATGGTCTGCCCCACGCTCGGGGGAGCTCTGCCCCCAGCTTGACGTGTCCTAAAACTCTTCACTTAAATAACCCTCTCGGGGAAATACTACTGTTATTTGCTTATTTATTGATGCACACGCTGTCAGTCCCCGCGGGCCGTGGCGGGGATCGGGTGACCGCTGGTGTCACTCCGCACATAACCCCACTCAAACGCTTCTCCCATCCCCTTTTTAGGCTCTAAAGGAAAACTGAGATCCATCGGAGCTGTATGCTACTGTCCCCGCTAAAGCTTGAGCTCTGCATAACGTAGGGAAGAGTTAACTGAAGGGTATCGAGAGGAAAAGGCTTTTTTTTTTTCCCCCCCATAGAAGAGAAAAAAGAATTGGAGACAATTTAATGATTTGACCTGAAAGAAGGTCACATCTTCATCTCCCTCTGCACTCATTATAGAGATCTTCTGTAAAATTACATTAAGAAATGGACTATGAAGAAATAGGACCCTTCCTTCACAAGAATGCAGAAAGATTTTGTTGGAAAACAGATTTTTTTAAGATAAACTAACAACAGCCCATTGGCGATGCTGAAATCCAAAGGTGGATAATGCTTGGGGAAGCTCTCACAGACCAAGAAATTGTTTCTAGAGAGCAGATGTGTGTGCTATTTGGATTTTGAAAAGGAAAGATTTGCCCAGGAAGGGCAAGCTCCAGGAAATGCCCCTTGCATTTTTTGGATGCCAGCTGGTAACACACACGCTCCTCCCTGCGCTGCAGCCCCAGGAAACACCGAGATCTAACGCAGAAAGTAAAGCGATGGGGACAGTAAATTACGTCTGTCTGCAGCAGGAAGGGACATGGGAACAGGGTGGCTTGTGAAAACTCCCATGAAAACACCGGCATTTAAGCACGTGCCGTAATAAGGAAGCAGCAATGTATTTAATTCCAAGGTTAATCACACCAAACAGAGCTCCTTACCGCTGCAGGTCTGATTTAATCCAGCTCCAAAGCAGCCCAGATAGCGTTTCAATTAATCGATTTTCTTTTTGTAAGTTGAGGAAGGGAAGCTCAGAAAACTGGGCTGAAATCTGGCCGGGGTGGTCTCACCGGCCACGTCCCCTCCCGAAGGCACGGAGCCCCTGGGCCCTCCCGCAGCAGGGAAAGCCGGGCACAGCCCAGGGGATTAGTGCCATTTCTGCCAGCTCGGGGCTGTAGGAAATCCCTCTTTTCCTCTGGAGCAACATGTCCTTTCTGCTATGAACTCCAATGCAAAATAAAACACTCACCACCCTCCACACAGGAGGGTGAGATGGGAATACCCTGCGGACCCTTTTGGCCTGAGAATCTGTGGGCTTTTGTAAAAAAGCAAGAATCTCCCACACGGACTTTTCGGGAGGAAAAAACAAATGAGGATTTTTGTACGCGTGCCCGAGGAGCAGACAGCATCGCCGCCTTCGCCCGCCCCGGCAGTACCTTTTGGACCATCGGTAGCACATCCTTCCCTGGCCGCAGCAGTTCAGGCCAGGTATGCGGTGGCCCCCGGAGCGCTTCATGATCAGCCCTTCTCTGCAAGGACAGAAACACGGTCAGGACGGGCAGCACTGCTCTGCTGGAGGTGCAGGGCAGCTGTCGGGCGGAGGATGCCTGCTGAACCCCCAGCCCCTGGCCCCAGCCACGGTGCCTCCAGCCGTGCCCCAGCAGCCGCTGTGCCACTGCCCTGAAAGCTGGGAAAAGGGCAAAAATAACCCCGCAAAAGGAAATCATGCGGATTTAAGAAATGCAGGGCCCTGTTTTATAGCACAAGCATGAGAACGAGCAGGTCAACACATTGCAGGGAGGGAAGGGGAGAAACCCCATGAGCCAGCCCATGAGCTGCAGCCCACATCTCACAAAGCAGCCCCCTCTCAAAACTGTTTCCCAAAGTTGCGGCGTTTCTGTCTCAACATTAATAATCTTTTCTATCTGGATGGCAAAATATTCCCCAGTCAGTTACTTGCAAGAAAGGAAAGCTGTCAATTTGAACAGTATTTATTTATAAGGCCCTGCTCTTGGTGAACCATAACTCACAAAGACACAGCTCACAACTCACATGCCCTTCGGTCCCAGGTCATGGATGAACGACAGCTGGCTTACTCCAATGAACTCCATCTGGGGAAAGAGAAAAAGATTCCCCCATCTTTCATACTCTGAAACCCACAAAATACTTTGCTTCATTGAAGTGACTTGTCATAGAGACAGAACCTACAGAAGATTCTGAGCAGAAGTTACCCACCATCGCTTAGGCATCTTCAAGACGACCAAGAAAAGTGGTTTGGTTGGGTTTTTTGTTTGTTTGCTTGCTTATTTTAAGTGTGCTTTGGAGAACACATTTCAGGCAACCAGGACAATCAAGATCAAACGTATCACAGGGCCCCACCAGTATCCTCCCTCCTGGATCACTGGCTGAAATGAGGACTCAAGTTTGACACGGTTTGGGGGCCTGTGTGAACTCGGCTGGCTGCCCGAATCCTCTCCTTCCTCCAGTGAACCTCAGAGAAAGGCTGGAAAGGGAACGAGCACACATACCCAGGGCTGGGAGCAACCCATTCCCTTTGAGTCCCCTACCCCATGGGCACACACCACACGGGGCTTCAGCCCCTCAACCCACGAGCATCCTCCAAGACGATCGTGGCGGGTCGCTCCCGCTCAGCGCTGTACACGCTCCGCTGTCCCATCCGGCCCCAGGAGCCGAAAACCCACAGGAAAGCCACAGCGGGGCAGGAGGAGAGCAAGCTCGAGCACACTCTCCATGACTTGTGCCCGTCCGCACAGAGCTCCACGGCAGGCACAGCCTGGGAAACCCACGTGCCATGCTATCAAGTTTACCAGCAAATCTCAAATTCAAGCAACCTGCCTCCTCGCGGCTCCTCCCGCTTCAGCAGACATTGCAGAGGAAGGTAATGACAAGCAAAGCCGGTGAGAAAGTACAGCATGATTACATTCACCTCTAAAAATAGGACACCAGGCGATTTCAACCGAGCAGGCTTTTCTTGGCACAGCAGGACATTCCTGACAGTCTGCCGGTTATTAGCCCTGGGCCCCATTAGCAGGGAGAAACGCCTGCCCCGGGCGTCCCGCGCAGGACGGGGCTCGGGCAGGAGCAGCCCTGCGCAGGAGCTGCCTTGCACGGCGGAGGCTTGTCTGCGCCCAGGCACTTTCCATTTGTTATCGTCCGAGTGCGGAAAGGGGCTCGGGGCGGGGTGAGGGCAGGAGCTGCTCTCCCCTTTGGTCAGGCAGCAAGCTGGAGGGAACCCTCTAACCACGTGTTTTCGCAATGAAGCCTGCTGGGACCAAAGCCCAGGACCCAACCCGTGCTCCCGACCGCAGTCGGGACGTGAGACAGCCTCGGGGCCGGCTTTGGGCCATGCCCATCCGTGCCCCACGGCAGCTCAGGTGCCAGCACCCAAGGAAGGGCTCTCCTCCAAGGTGGCCGCTGTCACCTGCTCTTTGGCAAACCAACCTCAGGGCCCTCATTGGCAAAACCCGATTTTGCACAGGAATTACAGGGTTGGACCCATAAGCCTCGGAGACATTTTCAAACACTAAGTGTGACGAAGAATATCAGTAAATTCGGGGCAGAAGTCAGTCTTGCAGTTATGGTGAGGCTGGCTCAGGCTCCCTTCCCAGCACCATCGTTTTTGCCCCACAGAAGCAGCCGTCGACAGATGATCCTTCCTCCTCCTCACGCTCTGCTGCTCCTTCCCAACCTCCTCACATCAATAAGGTCACGGAGAAGAACAAGGGATCTCTTCTTCTCTTCCGAGTTGCTCAAGGACATAAAGTAACCTTTATTCAGCAGAGGCAAATTTAATGCCCTCATTTTTGGGTGATTTCAGCCTGTTTTCAGAAAGTGGCTGGAACAAGTTATCCCATGCTTTTACTAACGAACTCTATCACCGCCATAGAGATAACGATAACGAGAGCTATCACCGCTCTCTCTGCGCATTCTGGAAAAGCACCAGCGGTGACCTGCGAACGTTTCGGCTGTTTCTGCAGTGACACTCGGAGCGGGATGGGGAGCATCTGGAAACCCAGCGTATCCTACAAGCTCTTATCAGAGGTCCTAACCGAAGTCTCCGGCCAGTTCTTTGCTCTGGATCCCATTTTCATTTCGTCAGAAAATGGCTGGCATTCCCCATCAGACGGATCAGAAAACCCCAGCCATCTCTCTCACGGTGGGCACAGAAAAACCAACGCACACAAATGTCAAAACCCTTTGAAAATGTTGGCTGCGACCAAAAAGCTGGCAGCAATTTGAGGAGCACTGCGTGCAGAGAAATAATTGTCCTTGAAGAAGCGAAAAGAAAAAAAAAAAAAACCAGGAGGAAAAATTCCTTGCAGAAACAGAACTACTACTACATAAAAATGAAAGAAAGATTGTCTGGCAGCGCAGCAGCCTGCTCTTCAGCCAAGGAGCCTCTGAAATGGCGACGACGGTGACAGGAGCCCATCCAACACGTTGATCAAGCAGCTCCAATTAGGAGCATTGGTTTGTAAAAAAAAAAAACAACCCATAAATTCCACTAGTTACAAGGAGAATTCCTCAGTGCACGGAAAATATCTGACCGAATGATTTATTCTGATGATTATTGCTGCATTAGCTATTTTTACTGGGACAGCGCCTTTCATCCGAGGTGCTCGTCCTTCACAGAAAAACCGAGGGGGGAACGCAGAGCAGCGAGGTGCTTTCGTCTCCTTCACATCTGAATTCCGGCGCTGCCCAGCTGCCTCCCCGGGGAGCGGCATCCTGCTCCGGTTTCAGAGCGATCCGCAGCAGAATATTTTAAGTATGAGGTAGGGGCCTAGGGAATGCAGTTTCAATGACATTGTTGTAGCAATAAAAAGAAAAAAAAACCACAACAGACGGGAGGGATCAGCTGCAGAAAGACAAGCTATGAAAGGTGGAGAACCAGCTGCAAGGTGCACGAGCCACAGTTTTAAACCGTCCCGTTCTGCCAGCAATGTCGAGCATGCATGATTTATGTAAGCAAAAATTTCATAGAGCATCTGCATTTCAGAAAGAATTCAGCAGCTCCACGCTGTGTTTTCATTTCGACTCTTGTTTTTAATTTAGTGTGTTTAAAAAAAAAAAAACGTAAAGAGTTGATTAGCAACAGTGGCTAGCAATAAAATGAAATGACACCACTGTTCAGAATATTTTGAGCAAGATGCCAGCTATTTCTTACACGTAAAATTGGCTTACACTAAACCTGTATTTAAAAAAACATTAACGGTACAAAAGTTCAAGTGCAATAACTAAAAATACTGAAGGGTTGGGCAGGGACCTTTGCAATGGTCTGCAGATCCAAGTGCCATATCAGAGGCAAAACAGCAGCCGCTCTCACATATCTGAGTTGTTCTTACATTCTACTGCTTTCACTTAAGACGAGGTTTTTACACTCAGTTACTAAAGATCATGCAAAATGTTACAGACACACACGCTTTGGTTCAACCAAATCTTATTTTTTATTTTGCTTAGGCATCTTTCAACTATTGCAGCTCATACAAAAAAATGATGCAAAGGTCCAATTAATAAAATTTTTATATGGAATACTATATACAGCAGCGTCCTCACTGAACACTTCGCTGCAGCCAAATCCAGCAAAAGCCCATGGGCCCCGTTTCCTAATGTTTTTGGGCTACATTCCCCCACTTTCCATTTCCCAGAAAAAAATGTGGACAATCAACACACTGAGATTCCCACAACATTCATTTTAACAGTAACTGTCTTGAAGCACTTCGGCCCAGAAGTACTACAAAAAGGCTTTGGAAAGGACTAGAAGACATGAGATTTAATTGTAAGTCACATAGCCAAAAGGAAAAAAAAAAAAAAAAAAAAAAAAAAAAGAAAGGCTGTGAAGTCTGGGGTCTGATCACAAAATACAATGCATCTACCAACCTATTTGTGAACTCCACACAAAATACTCTGTTACAGTGAATGCTGAGAAATCAAGGGAAATGTGAGAAGACTGTAAATGCTATCAGTCGGAGTCACCCAGTCAAAGCAAGGGACACTTGGTACATCCCTAAAAGATGCTGCTTCAGCAGGTTCTATTTGCACAGCCTGCAGGAGTGTCACCTAGAAAGGCTAGAGGACGTACAACCTCTACAACGCCAGGTTGTCACCGTGGACCTGATCCTCCATCCACTGAGGACTTCAGGTCTGCAAAGCCGCTACAAGCTCGACTTGCAGGCTTGACTCTCCCAGCGCACGGCACGTCCTCGAGACTCTATAAAGCGGTGACCCTCTCGCTGACAAATAATAAATTAACCACGCATGCAAAATAAAAGAAGTAAAAAAGCAAATTAATTAAATTGTGCAGGTCAGATGTAAAAACATCTCCGAGGAGACGCAATTGACCCAAGCAGGCTCTTCACAAGGACCAAGGGTTACACGTCAGGCAGGTCGCAGCTTGCCATCGCAACTCCATGTCTGACTTTACAAAGAATTCAGGATTTTAAAAAACACCTCAGTGCATGGATTTGATGAGAGGAACACGCAAGAGTTAAAATGTGCTCCAAGATTAAGACAGTTACAGCATTTGTCAGCGTCCAGGCAAAAGACTTCTCAACCACAGGAAGAGCAAAGCCCTCATTTTCTTCTAAGGAGGACAAATACAGTTCCAAGGAGGACAAATACAGTTCCAAGGAAAATGACAGAAATCTTCACTTTAGTCTCTAGTCTGAGAATGGTGCGGGTTGTTTTGGTGTTTTTTTAAAGGAAACATTTTTCTCCCTGTGCTTTCTTCCAGCATCGCCTGCAGGACCCGCCGCACTTAGCGGCACCGCCACGAGCAGCAGAGTCCTCACTGAACACTTCGCTGCGGCCAAATCCAGCAAAAGCCAACAATAAACTGAGAATTTATGTGCAAAGTGACATCTGGCTCCGGGGGCCGGGGACAGAAGGGCGATTCAGCGCAGGAGGAGGGAAGCACCCCACAGCTGCCCGGGCAAGGCAGGACTGCGCATCTCCTGGCCTGGCCCCCACCGCGGCAGCCCGCCTCGAACCGCAGACTGGTCAAAAGATCACCCACGCTCTTACATGAGCAGAAATTCTCCAAAATATTTGAAAAAAAGCAATGCCTGCCTAAGAGTGACAAGACAGATCTGCACTGTAAAATAACTCTCCCCCGCCTTGCATATGCTACTGATCAAAATTGCCAAGTTATCCCAATCTTGCCTTTAGAACAAAAGATGACTATTTTCCACATGCAGACTAACACAGCTCTTGACTGCAGTGGACTTAAGCTCCACATCCTGACCCCAAAAGAAGGATTCTAAGAAACACAGGTCCTTTCAGCCCAGATCCAAAGACTTCTTGCAACCCAAAGCACGATGGCCAACCCAAAGCACGATGGCCAACGCTGGACGAGCACTTTGTCCTGTGTAACAAGCAGTGCTCAACACGCCAAGCTCTACAACAAGAGCACACACTACTTTTGGGCATTACATCCAGCTACGAGCTGCCCAACATCTCTACACAACTGAAATCCTGCAAAAGAGCAGAATTCCTACCAAACAACAACAAAAGCTGAAGACTGGTACCCTAAGTTTAGTCTACATTTCTGCCTTGTTTGAAAACCAAGTGTTCCCAGTTATCGCTCCTTGCTCAGGAACGTCACTAGGCTCTGCCGCTACTCAATGCATGCCTCAGGTTTTGCTGATAATACAAAAGATGGAGTAACACAGTCATTATGCAGCCAAAAAAGGGGAAATAAATTACCATCCCAGGGAGATGTTACAACTGCAGCTGACAGGTGAGGACTACTGAAGAAACATTAGAGGACAGCTTTCAAAGGAAATATTTCTGCTTAAAATAGGCCTGAAGTTGGATTTGACATTTCTCCTCATTTGAAAAATACTATTGGGGAAATAAGTCGATTACCATCTCCCTTTGGAAGTGACAAAATACCCGCAGAGGCGAATGGGTATTGCTCACACAAACTCAACGTCACCAAAGTCCAGTGAAATTGCACAGAATAGGAACCCGAGACAAATTTACACCTAGGACCACATACAAAGCCCAAACTGAAGGGGTATGCTTTGCACTCCAATTGTTTAAGTATCTAAAACTCCAATTTATCATCTTAAATACTCCCTAGAATTAAACAGAAACCCACTACATCATACACGTACAATCAGCTGTCTGGACTGGACTACCCTGAGGAGGTTATCGCTGTGTTATAATAGTGACCTCCAAGAGCGAGCCATTCACTCCCTTTCTTTGGTTTTAATCATATTACATCCACGTTGGAGAAATCAGCTAAGCCAAAATGCTTGCAAAATGGCTGTAAAATGTTTCTTATATAAGCTGTATGTCTTCTTCCAACAAATTCAACATTTGTAAAGCGAATATTCTTTAGGCATTTAAGCAAACTAATTTCTACTTACTGTTCCGTGGTAGTTCCTGTACATTGGCATTTTTAGGATCTTTGTCAAGTAGTCTTCCAGCTGTTTCTACAATTAAAACATTGAAACTTTAAATAAGATGCAGGAATTTTCAAGAAAAAAAAAACAACACAATCCAACTGTCTGGTATTAGGAAGCAATCAAGAAATCAGACATGCTTTTCAGCTTGCATGGATAAATAAATACATTATGATGTGCTCATGGAAGATTATAGCTCGGCAGCATAAACAGCTCGATCACAGGTGGTTTACTGTTCACAGATCCGTGTTTGTACCTTCCACCAGCGGACCTGTTGCTTGGCACTGTCATTTTACAGGTCAACGTTCCTGACTGAGCCCAAGTTACAGAACGATTTTAAATACAAACATCAGTCCCCGCTGTTTCTGACCCACACAAATTAGCTTCGTGAGAAAACACAGCCTCAGACTCAACCCAGAGAGCCTAGTTAACCAAAACACCAGGGTGACGGGGTGAGGAGCACGGTGACCACGCTGCCCTGTCCCAAAGCCACTGAGAGGGCAGTGGCCATGGCACCGGGCGCTGGACAGCCTGTCCTCCCAGCCAGGAGGGGGGAAGAGAAGAAACCATTACAGGAGAGAGAATCTCTTCCCACCCTCATGGGAACTGGGCAAAGAAGAGATTAAGCTGTTTGGGCATGGGAAACCGGGCAGAGTCCTATAGGACACAAAACAAACCGAAAAGAAACAAATGTCTTTGGGACTTTTGCCCTTCTCAGCGTTAGCATCCCAGCACCGAGCTGCCCAGCTGGGCAGCGGGGGTATACATCCCCACGGTGAAAGCTGTGGGATTCCCACAAGGAAGCCAAGGGGAAAAAAAAACCCCAAAGGATCTAGAAAACATTCTTCTTCCTCTTGTAAACCAACACCTCTCTCCTGAGACTTCCCGCACAGCACCAAAGCCGTGCACAGCAGGGAGGGTTATCCGCACTGCGCAGCCACGAGACACAACCTTTTGGGACTTGAGGCTTCAGAGAGCAGAAAGCCCAGGGAGGGAGCAAACAGAAGGAAGGGAACGGTAAGCACAGGGTGAATGAACATGGTGGGGTTTTACAGATTTTTTTTTTTTTTTTTCAAACAGAGAAGCTGCAATGAAGAGGTAGGAAGACATCCACCCTCTTCTTAGAAGGGCCCATCTGTTAACATCTGATGAAGTTACACGTGTGCCTCAGCTAAAATTACCCACTTCAGCATCAAGAGCCTGACTGTCAGCTCCTCTTTCAGGGGGGACAGGACTGAAATCTCTGATTTTGATGGCTGTGGGGCTGCCTCCATCACGCAACTTGACTCTGTGAACCATCTCTTCTGTCTTTAAATTGGAGCACGTGGGCAGAGGGGAACCACCACCCTGGGCACCATGGCTTTCCTGAACTGCAGAGGAAAACTTTGCCCGTATGAACCCCGGGAGCAACATCCTCCTCTTTGCACGGAGGAGAATTTGGCGTAGAAGCTGGACTTGCCAAAGCCTAAGTTTGTCAAGCAAAAGACTTCAATGGTAATAAAACAAGGGCTTTGATAGCGTGTGGCTTTGCAAGCGATCTGCCTGGCATCTCTGCACCTCCGAAGCTCCCCCCGAGCATCCCTCCGGTCCCCGCAGACCGAGCCGGGCGCTTACCCTCCTGCTGGAGAAGTGCTCTTCCCGCACCGTGCTCTCCGCTGTGTGCGGCAGACTCGGCATCTGCCTCGGTTCTCCCCTCTTGATGGATTGTCTTCTCACCGTGTGACTGGAAGGAAAAACAAAACCCGATGTCGAGCCTAAGCGCTGCGAGTGTGTGTGTGTGCCTCGCTCCGTAACCCTTCTTGTGCGATGCTTTTATTTTTCCTATCCAAATCCTTAAAAACTGAGAGATGGGTGGGCAGGAAAGCAAAAAAAAAGCAAGCGTGGATTCATTTAAGAAGCCAGTGTGCTCCAACTGGCTCACAAACAAAAATACAACACAGAAATATCAGAGTTTGATTTTTCAGGGTCCCCTTTCGCCCTTTTAAGGAAAAGGAGCCTAAACTCTATTTTTGGGGCATTATGTTCCCCCGGCCCTTAACCCCTCATAATTTCACCTTTCCTAATATCATCTCCCCACATTTCTCCACGTCAGGAGGCTCTTGTGAACCCGCTCCACTTCTCGTCCCACTTTTCTCTTTCCCCTTACGCTTCCAGCCACCCTGAGCACCAAGACCAGCCCAGGCAGGGCTGACCACCCATGCCAGGGACCTCCATGCTGGCAAAAAGCAACATTGCACCAACAATTTCCATTAGCATTAGCATAACCGTTCCCCAATTTCAAGGCAAATTCAGCTCAAAAGTTGACAACCTGGGACCCAACACGCTCTCCGAGTCAGCAGGGAGATCCTCGCACCACTTAGGTTATAGCTGCTAAATACGTAAAGATTGAACTAAAGTTTCTTCCTTACAGCAAAGAAACAGGATTGGTGAAGCCACACCGATATACTACTAAAGGAGAATATGAGCCACAGCCGCCTGAATACGAGCCAGCAGTGTGCCCGGGTGGCCAAGAAGGCCAATGGCATCCTGGCTTGTATCAGGAATAGTGTGGCCAGCAGGAGCAGGGCAGTGATCGTGCCCCTGTACTCAGCACTGGTGAGGCCGCACCTCGAATGCTGTGTTCAGTTTTGGGCCCCCCACTACAAGAGAGACATTGAGGGGCTGGAGCGTGTCCAGAGAAGGGCAATGGAGCTGGGGAAGGGTCTGGAGCACAAGGCTGATGGGGAGCGGCTGAGGGAGCTGGGGTTGTTCAGCCTGGAGAAAAGGAGGCTGAGGGGAGACCTCATCGCTCTCTACAACTACCTGAAAGGAGGTTGTAGAGAGGTGGGGGTCGGTCTCTTCTCCCAAGTAACAAGTGATAGGACGAGAGGAAATGGCCTCAAGTTGCGCCAGGGGAGGTTTAGACTGGAGATTAGGAAATTTTCCTTCACTGAAAGGGTTATCAAGCATTGGAACAGGCTGCCCAGGGAAGTGGTTGAGTCCCCATCCCTGGAGGTATTTAAAAGACGTTTGGATGAGGTGCTTAGGGACATGGTGTAGTGGTGGGCTTGGTAGTGTTAGGTTTATGGTTGGATTCGATGATCTTAAAGGTCTTTTCCAACCTATACGATTCTGTGATTCTGTGAGAAAAGAAAACCGTGTCTTCCCAAAGCCCACCACGTCCGCAGGGCTGCACACTCACCTCCTGGTAGGGATAGGGATGCGCACGAAGGCTTTGTACCTCAGCAGCTCCCTGTGAAACTCCTGGAAGTGCTTGAACTTCCTTTTCACCTGCCACGTGAACTCTCCATGGGTCAGCTCGATCGTGTAAACATTGGGGCTCGGGACCTGTGGAGGAGAACATCACCGCAAAGGCTGCAGCTTTGAAATCAGTCGTTTTCCTACAGCTGCTCATCTAAAGAGCCCTCATTTGATTTTACTTAGGATCATTCTGTCTCACAGTTTCTTGTTCTGCTTTATTAGGTTTTATAAACAGACAGGAAACCTTCTCTCTTAAGCGTTTTTCTGAGACACTGGCATTCCTGCTTCCTCAGCTCACGAACAAGCAAAATTGACCCACAAACAGCATTTTAATACAGTTCTACGGAAATTAAATGAAATTTCTGGAAGTTCTGACCTTCTTCGTGGAAGTAAAGCGTTCGACTTCCAACACACGCACTCGAACAGGACATCCCGTGAGGTACGTCTGTGTGCCCGGCTCTTTGAACCCATGGGTGTGATAGACGGCAGAGAAGGGAATGCACGCTGGAAGGACCACAAACCCTGTTAGCTCAACAGCCTTGGAACGATCAACGAGGGCATGAAAGCCAGCAGACAGCTGCAATACTTTAACACAGGGGCATTAATTCCACTAAAACATACCAGGTTTTATTTAAGAGAGCTTAAAGACAAGCTTTCACAGAAGAGACTTGCCTTGAAGAGCTCAAGTTCTAAGAGTAATGCCTCCTGGTCCTAAAACAGGGTCAATGGCTGGGCCTGGTACAACCACTGAGGTTGGACCCTATCTGTCAACAGATTATCAGTTATTAAACCCAGGTGGGACGCGGAGTGAGCACGTACGGGCGGCAACTCACCAGTGCCTTTTGGGTCATTTAGCACCTCCGCGTCAACCTCCTCCCCCTCGAAGTGGAGCTCCCTGGTGTCCAGGCTCTCGATGATGTTGCTCATGTCTGCAGCGATCTTCTTCAGCGTCGACGTAGCTGCATGGCTCTCGGCTCTCAGTGACATCTCAGGGACCCGCGTGCCGGAGGCACGGGGGGCTGGGGCGGAGGAAGGAGCAGGGCTGTCATCACCCCTCTGCAGTACCTGAGCACAGCGGGGCCGAGGGGAACCCCCGGCAGCGTGTGGCCCCGTCTTCACTCCAGCCCCTTACCCGCATCCATCCCAACTATCCCCACCCTACATGCCCGATGCAAGACACCCAGCCCTGCAGCTACAGGAAACCACTGCCCAGAGCAGTGAAAAATCAAAGGTAGCTTCAGGCTACAAGAGAAGATTTCCCCCGATGCCAGTGACCACGGGACTCATACACTCCAGTTGTACTTTAAAATGGAAAATACATAATATTTCACATTCCAGCTACCTGTTGGTTGTGGCTTAGGAGTACCTTCACATATTGATTTCAAAGGCAAAGCAAGGAAGCTTCTGCGTCAACTCGCCCGGTCACCTCAGCTATCTCTGTAATAACGACGATGCACCAGAAAAAACACAAACCATATTAACGCCCGGGCAAATCCTAGACCTAATTCACACAACGCTGATTCCCAGGTTAGGCTGCACGGAGGAAAAGCTCGCTCAGAAAAATCAGTAGGCGTTTTGTTAAGTGTTCTTCCTTTGATTGAACTAGTGATATAAACTCCTGGCATTATTAAGCTTGCCTCTATTTCTGTGCACCTTACACAATCGCCCATGGTATCTGCACGTCTCATGCTCTCCCACGGCTCCATCCTCGCAGCAGGCCCAGAAGTCACAGCCGCGAGGGCTCCCATCTGCGGAGCAAGCGGGGCCGGGGGCACCCCGATGCCCGCAGAGACCCTGCGAGGAACGCGGGCGGACGCTGCAGCTCCTCCTTCTGCTCACCCCTCCGACAGCCCCCCAGGGAGCCCGCAGCCCTTAGCCAGGCGCGGGGCCGAGGGGAGCAGCCCACCGCCCCTCTGCAGCGGGGACAGCAGGCAGCGAGCGCAGGGCAGGGTCAGGCAGCGGCACCTGGAGACGTCTGGGCGCTGACGACTACAGCGCTTCCCACCTTTACCCCCACCCACCCATGCCAGGAGCCTGAGTCAGGACAAAACCATGGAAGGAAGAAGAAAAGAAAAAAAAAAAATGTAAAAAAAAAAAAAAATCAAGATGTGAGGCATGCCCACTAACACTGACGCAAGCTTTCAGCGCTCGTGAGTATCTGCAAAGCTGCTGCTACCTCCTCGTCCAGGCTCTGCAACTCGCCATGGGGCTGCGGACCCGGCTGCTGGTCCCTGCGTGCAGCCAACCTCCAGCTCCTGGGCATCTACGTGCTAAAAAGTCTCTTCAATCTTTGTTCTGCTCTGCAATAAATGTCACAGCTTGACAGCTACGCTGAAAAAATACGGACGGGACAAACTGGCAACATCTTACAGAAGCCAATACAAGGATGTCCATTTATACCCGTGGAAGCTCTTACGTTGTGTGAAAGAATGATTTTAAAAAAAAAAAAAAAAAGAAAAGAAAAAAGCACAACATTTCTGGTGTTAAATTCTGCAAAGAACACTGTGCAATTATTCTTGAGTGAGCTCCACAGAAAGAGCTGGATATGCTGTAATTTGGAAATAATTTAACATTTTAATAATTCATGTGTTTAGCTGCTTTTGAAAGAACATTCGTTATTATCGTTTCCTCTTGAAACGAGTACATAATTTTATTACCACATAAGGCTGACAACATGTAAGCTCAAAAACATGTTAAAATCAGTTGCCTTAGAAAAAAAAAATCCATTTGCACACAGACTTGAATCAAGAAAAACTGGGTCAATCTCTCCTCTTATACCAAAGTAACTGCAGAATCAACAGCTTCGTCTTGGAAGCGAGGGCTCCGAGGAGGCTGGTGGCTCTGCCACCTTCCACTGGTGGCTGGGGATGCCACCACAGCACAGAAGGCTTTAGGACCAGACCGGAGGCTCGCTGGGCCAGCACGCCACTTCAAGAGATCCGTCTGAATAATTCAAACACAGACCCACACGTACACACCCCTGGGTACCTCATTCCCCTCTGTCCGGGGAGGACAAAAAAGGAATTGGCATTAACCCTCGCAGATGGGGATGCTCTGAGACGACGCAGCCACCGACGCTACCCACGCTCCGCCCAGCTTGCACAGCCTCCCTGCAGCGGGAACTCGGCACTCGCACTGCCCCACGCCTCCTTCACCGCAGCTCGATGGAAAGCCAGTTCTCCGTGTCCGAAGCGTTACACTTTACCCATTTCTAACAATATACTGCGGGGGACTTCAATCACCCAGGAAGCATAAGGTGCATTTTTATTTTCTTTTAGCAATGAAGTCATTCCACCAGATATAGGTTGGCTTCGGATGTTTGGTTTTTCTCCCTAGAAAGCAGGCATAAATAAACAGCATTCCCAGGAGGGAGGCCACGCCACCAGGCTGTCCCAGTTAACCCGGGGGTGGTAGTGGGGAGCCCAGAGCTGCCCCACGCCGGGCAGCAGCGCTTCCCCACTCTGCACCGACACGTACAATAAAATCCTATTTTATCTCCCACTTGGCACTCCACGCAAATAATTTTTTTGCTCTCTCTAGCTTGAAATAAAGCAGCATCTTGCTTTGTATTTCTTCTGTCTGTAGTCACATTTAGAAACGAAACGCAGTTTGTTTTATTTTAGTCTGAAGAGATGCTCTTGCTTCGTGGAAACTTAACGCACTTTCCAAAAGAAGAGATTTGCACGGCCAAAGAGAACACAAGCCCAGACACACTTTGTACGTGCCGTGCCAGCAATTACACTTGAAGGAAACCAGCGGACAAATAACCACATCAACAGGGCTGGAGGAAGAGCAGGCGGAGAGGAGCCAACACGGAAAGGATGCGCATCCTCCCCCTCCCCGCTGTGCCAGGTACGGCCGGGCTCCTCTCGTCAGATTAATTGACGCAGCCGGTTAATGGATAAACAATTAACCAGTGTATGCAATTATTATTTGCTAAGGACCGCAGCAGGGCTGCGTAATTCAGGATTTTTTTTATTTTTTCTATTTAAAGCCAAAGCTGTTTTCGCAGCTGGCACAGACAAGTCCTGGGATAAAGCAGAGTGCGAACACGGTTGGACCTGAGTCAGTCCCGGCAGCGAGGTTCCCCCTGTCGAGGTCAGAGCCAGATTATGGGCTCGAGAGGGAAAACGTGACTTGCCCACGGCCCAGCCAGAAGCCCCACGACGCCGGGCAGCGGCTGAGCTCCCCGTCATAGCCGGCTGCTGCAGAGCCGGCGGGCACGGGACAAACCCAGGAGGGCAGCACGGGGGTCAGCTGGAAAGCCAGGCCTCACCATGTCCCTCTGAAAGCTTCTGCAAATTGCTTTATATGGCTCTGCTATTCCACCTCTTGGCCAGAGCTCTCCACGTGAAGACCGCCTGCATTCCCATAGGCAAGCGGAGGAATGCGCCCGGGTTAATCTGCAACTGGCTGGGTGCAAACACGTGCCAAGCGCGGTTATCCGTGATTCAGCAGCAAAACAGAAGGGCTGCATCAAGAAGGCCCTGTCTATCCAGTGCCACTCACTGCTTGCACTAATGATGGCCCAGAGAATGGGCTTATAAAGCTTGCTGATACTGCCAGCTTTGGAGGCTGCAATTACGTGGACAGAGAGAGAACTCAAATGATCCTGGCGAATTGCAGGAGGGTGGAAATAGTAGGATGAAATTTATTAGAAACAAGTGCTACATTTCAGTGTTTGGCTGTTGCCATCCAGGATAGAAAATAAGCAGCGGTTTGGGGGGGGGTTAAAAAAGAAAAAAAAAAAAGAAAAACAAAAAGACAGACCAGGGTTTCAGTGCATCAAGAACTTGCAATCCAAACAAAGACACAAACCGTGCCAAGATGCACAAACAGGGCTACTGCCTGCAAGCCAAAAAGGAAGATAGGGTGCAGACAGACGGGAAGAGTCAGATCTAAAGCACTTGACCCGTGAAAACACAGCGTGGGGACTGAGAGAAGGAAGGGACTTGGATGAAACATGACCGCAGTCTGCAAGTGCGTACAAGACTGCCATGAGCAGGACGGACAAGAGATAATTGCTCTGAATTGCAGGTTGAAAGCAGACTAGGGAGAAAAACCCCGTCTAATGGCCAAGCCAGGGACTGTGCCAGGAGGGGTCTGCAGAGTCCCCAGGGCTGGAGGTCTGTAAGGGCAGGCAGCCCGGGGCACGGCAACCTGCGTACTAACAGGGGAAGGTGCTGCTCTGGCTTCACCCGGCTCAACGTCTGCCTGGGCAAAAGCAGCAAGGACAAAAAACCAATGGAAAAAGAAAAAAAAAAAAAAGTCAGTGGTGAAGGGAAACTTTGGAAAGAATGAACAAACAAGGAAAAAGGGAGACGGTAAAAAATTGAAAGAGGGGGGAAAAAACATACTAAAAAACCCCCACAAACACTGCTGACACCATGTTTGTTCAGCCCAGCTTTCAGTTTATTTATTTTCTCTTCCAAGCGCAACTTAAGCTCTCTGCCTCCCTTTGCCTGGCTGTCCCCACAGCACACAGGCCCCAAAGCTCTTGAACTAGTAAAATATATACATGGGAAATAGTGACTGCACCAAGAATAAAGGTTTCAACTACAGGAAAAATTACTAGAAAAATCAAAATTAACTATATTAATCCCTGAGACCTTGTGAATGTATTGCAAACCCCTAGCTCAATCCTGCAACTTTCCAAGCCTGGTATCTATTTTTGTTATTTACCATTTCGGTTATGCTTTAACACCAAGTTATTACTTAGGGGATCATATGACAAACTGTGTTTTTCTACTTGTTGCACAGGACGACAAAAGCATGGCTTTAAAGGCATGGAAACTGGAAGGCAGAAAATGCATATTTTAGTAAATATTCATGAACAGGTCTGTGTTTTGAAGACATTCAAGTCCTGATGTGAAAATGTACGCAGCTGGTAATAGCACAGACTACCTGAAATTTGGTCAGCCCAAGTTTATGCTCTTACATGTATGGTGGCAGATCTGCAACAAGCTCAGATAATCACTGCTCCTTAATGAGGTTAGGATGCTGACAAGCACCGCACAGAGCTATGAAACCCGGAAAGCCTTCATTTGGGAAAGAGGGGAGGAGGGAAGAGAAAATACATCCAGTAAAAACAAGCGTTTCCTGCTAATGCCTCCCCGGGTTTGATGCTCTACATCAACTCCCATCCCCACGGCGAGAAACACTATAATCCTGAAAATTACCCTCATTCCAGTTCTCATGACATCTCTCCCAGCACAGTGACCTTTTGGCAAGGGCTGTGACAAGCATCCCCTGTTCCCATACTGGGTTTTGTCCCGCAGGCAACAGTGGCGGGACCCACGTGAGCCCTCCGTGGCTGCACGGAGCAGAACAGACAGGCTCGGGCTAGCACCGGGCAATGAGATGGGGCTAGTAAAAAGAAAAAAAAAAAAAAAAAAAAAAAAAAAAAAGAAAAAGGCAAAACAAAGCCCAAACGATTTGAGCCATGAATTTCCTCTCTCCTCCTGCTGCTGCCACGAGCCTGGGTGCCATACAGGCACTGAGAGCCCAGATGAGATGCCAGGAAATCCTACACACGATGCCCTCAACAGCTATTTGCCCTGCCTGGTGGTGATGAATCTTTTCCATGTAAATATTTCTCAATTCATCACATTTTAAACCTAAAATTAGCTTTGGACCACTCCTTCATGGAGAAATACCCCCGGCTGACAAGAGCCCTTTTTGAAGAGTTATTTGCATCCCCCAGCAGGAGCCGGGCTTCTCACCAGCCCCAGATTTACGCCCTGGCACACCTTCCGTCCGCAGTCCTCGGCAGGTGTCAGACCCCCACCGAGCAGCCGGGAAATGTCCCCCGGGCTCGGCGTCCCCACCTGTGAAGAGGATCCTGCTTTTCCAGCCCAGGAAATCCACGTACCCATACAAAGCAAAAAAGACACGCACTTTTTTTAGTTTTCAGTATACCCTCTCCCGCTGCTTAATCAAAAGCCAAGGGCTCTCGTAGATGGCAGGCAGCATGTTACATTCCCGAAGTATGAAATTAAAAGTCAAGGGGGTTCAAAAATGCTCAGCAGTGACTTACCCCTGCTCTTAAAGTTCCGCACATGGAAGCCATTTAGGCAGATGAGCAAGCGGCCAGCATGGCACATGGAGACGCCTCCTGAAAATCTGCCCTTCTGGATGCTCATACTACAGGGACAGCGCAGGAGGGTTAAGGTTTATTTTTTTAAAAAACACGCAAAACAATCCTTGAATAATAAATAAAGCATTGCCCCCATTCCGGAAAGATTTGGAGCTGAAGAAGAACTGAAACACGAATCCAAATCAACAATAAACATCATGTTCAGACATCATCCTGACCTAAATTTCTTATCTTTGGCCCAGCCCTGATAAAACCAAAATATTTGAAAACACTGTTTCCAAAACAATTATTCTCACAAAGTTCCTACATTTAACAGTAATACCTCTAAACGCAGGAACCAATTAGCACTTCCCACTTTAATGACTGCAGCACAGTTGCCTGGTTCTGCTTTATTGATTTCCACCATCCTTTCCATGCAAGGCTTACTGCCAAGCCACCAGCCCGCCCGCCGGAAAAGCTAAGTCACGGGAACCCACACGGCCTCTTTGCAACACGGGACAAGATGCTTCAAGACTGGGATCGCCTGGAAATAACAGGTAAATCCACGGGGGTCCCTGCTGCGCTACCTGTGCTGGGCAGAGCCCCTTCTGCCCCCGTACGGGGTCCCGCAGCATCTGTCCCACAGCGTTCGTGCTAGAGAAAAGACAACAGGAAAACTAGGCAGGTCAAGGGAAACGATGAGGTAAGGCGCCGGTCATCGTGACGGGCAGCGCCGTCATTACGCGGTGACTAACCCGCCGCTGTAGTCAGAAAACCCCTCTGTGCTGCGTTTTTCCCCACACCCAGGACCAGCCTAAGCGTCAGGCCCTTCCCAAGGACTCATTTTATTTGCTTTACAGAACAGCGGCATGAAAGGAAAACAAACATCCACAGATGAGCGTCGCCTGCTGATCTCACGCCGATGCGCGGGTTGTTCTGGCTCCCGCTCCCCCTGCCCAGCCGCGCACCAGAGCTCGGTCCCCGCTCCCCGGGCAGCACAGCCTCCCCCAGGAAGCCGATCATTAGGTATCTATCAGTGATTAATGACAGCCCTTCACGTACGTATTCATCACCGTGTTTTGGATTCCTCGGGCACGGACGAGGTGTTTAAGTACCACGCTCACACCTCGTGCCGTGCATCCTCCTGGAGCTGTGCTCAACCCCTGGATCACCGTCAACCCTCCACTCTCTACTGTGGGCACGGCACACGCTCTGCACCCCTAAACCCAGCAGCACCGCGCATAACACCCCTGAAAGCCAGGGCAGGGGATGCCCGGAGCCTCCAGCACCCGGTTATCTACACCCAGACACCTGCCAGCACTGTAGCTGCGAGGGTGAAGGGAACCGGTTGACAACACCTTGGATATCAGCACCATCCCAGCACCACCAAACCCTGCCACAGAGGGTGGCAAAGGGAGTCCTGAGCTGAGGGAAAAGAGGAGCTGGAAAAAGGACCTGCTTCAAAGAGCACAGACAGTGGGAAGGTCAAAAGATGCAGCACTGCAGCGTGCTGGCAGACACGCAGAGCTTGGCCATAAAAGCTTTATATAAAATCCTAAAACTGAGAAGCTTGCCAGGGCAATAGTGTAATGCAAAGGACTCTTGGAGCGACCATCCCCACAGCGATCACGGGTGACAAGGACCACCGCGGTGCCCGTGGGATGGTAAGCATTGCTGCCGCTCTTATATATAGTTGAACACGTCATATAAATACAGGACATATTTTCACGATCTAAACGTATAGACGTCTACGCGGCTGATGTCCTGTACATCACTCAACGCTATTCTGGTACCTCCCGGTGCCACGTCTGCTCCAGCGACCGCCACCTGCCAAGCCACATTTCCGCAGGGAATTTCAGCGGCTCGGAGCCGAGCGGCCGCGCTGGAAGGCAGCCCGGCACCTCCACCCCGCAGCGGGGTTAGGTGGCAGCTGATAAACGCAAACACTTACAGAGCTTCGCATAACTCCCGCCAGCCAAGCTAAACCCGGGGAAAGCACTGCAGCCTGCACTCGGGGAGGGATTTGGGCGACTAAAACAGGATCGCTCAGCCACCGCTCCCCAGCCCTGCTCGGGCACTGGCTCCCGGCGGCAGCTGCTCTGCATCAAGGCAGCGAGCGCAGGTACGCATCGGGAGGTCACCGTCCCCGCTCCGGATGCGACCCTGCTGCTTATTGCCAAGTTTCCGTTAAGTGGGAACATGATTTTTCTTTTCTCCTCCTGCTGTTACAAACCACACGGGAAAGCACGGGAAGGTGCTAACTTTTTGTTGACCCTTTATGTGACTCGCTCAAAGAAATGAGAAATTTCTGTGGGTATCGCAGCAACAAGGAGTAGCAGATTGAGCAGACGTATTTTTACTAATAGTTTATTTCTTTAATAAAACGCCATTTCTGTTGTCTTGAATTTTTGTTTGCTTGCTTTAATGGAATTCCTCAAATAACTTTCATTGGGAAAAAAAAAAACCCAGCTGGCAGGAGCAGAAGGCCACGGTGGAGCAGGAAGGCAGCCCCACAGAGCAGGACTCGGAGCGCTCCTGTGCGAGCAGCAGCCAAGCCCAGCTCCCATCCCTGCCAGGGGGGTTCGAGGCACGGGCTCGTCTCCCATGGTGGCTTCCCAGGGCCACTGCCACCTTCAAGGACAACCACTGCAGGGTGACCACCACCTAGGTTTTGTTGCTGCTTTTGTCCCTCTTAAAGAAAGCCCCCGAGTGCAGGGTGTGCGGCGGGGACCCACACGCAGTCCCAGCGGCTGCTGCACGTCCACCCACCCGGGCAGCCCCCGGGTCCGCGCGGGCCATGGCACGGTGCCGTCCCATGCTGATGCTTCCTGGTGGTGCGAATCGACCCTGCCACCGCGCACGCTGAACATTAACCTCTGCCAAGCTGTTTGCTTACTGCGGGCGCAGCGCGTCAGGGATGTACTTTGGTAAAGCCAAAGCACGGGCTGAACGTCAGGTTCACGCGAGCGGGAGGAGCTGTGGCACCTTGGGGACACCATGCACCTCCAGCCGTCCCAGCAAGGGGATGTCGCAGCTCCTCTCTCTGCTCCTTGGCCAGCACCCCGCTGCCTCCCCATCCCAAACAGGACCCTGCACCACCCCGAGAGCACCATCACCTGCCCAGGGCAGGGACAGGCTGGAGTCACCGGTGCAAAGCCCCATGACACGGTGCAGCCATTTGCATCACCCCGAAATGCTCCCGTACAGCTGCCTGCAACCCTGGCTTTAGCACCTTTCCAAACCAAAGCTCCCTAATGATTATTATTTATTTTTTAAGCAATGCTTTTAAAGACATTTCATGCATTCTGGCTAATAAACTCCACAAGAATTTGATGTCTCCATCCCCGGCTGACTTCCATTCTGTAGTCTACGCCTAAAGCTACAGCACTCAGGGGACTCGGCTCCCACCGCCAAGCAGGGACGCCCAGCGCCACATGCCTGTCGTACAATACGGCATCGTGCCCAAAGAGCCGGCAACGACACGTGCCGGGGAGGTGACAGGCGGGCACATGCCTGCTCCTGCTGTGCACTTCCAAAAGCAGCTGCTTATCCTCAGCCACGGCCAACAGCAAGCACCGACACAGGCAAACATCAGCCCTCGGCCTCCCCTTCGCAGCCAGGAACCTCCTACCAGTTCACAGACAGCTTCATCTACGGATCTAGGCTAACATTAAGGCCTCCCAAGAACTGCATTTTCCTTCTCCCTGGCCAGCTAAAACAAATATTTGAGAACTTCTAGTTTACAAGAAGAAAGCAGTTGGCTTGAGGAAGTCCCAGAGGTAACTGTAAGAGAAGCTGGGAGCCGAGCTCAGAGGGCACAGGTGACGTTGTCCCCAAAACTTTATGGAGGGCTTTGGGTGGCTTTGTGAACCAGCCTCCCCCAAGGAGACCCTCCATGGGATCTCCATAGGACCCTCCATGGGATCATAACAGCACTCAGGACACAGGCTACTCAAGTTACTGGAAAGTTAATTTTTCTATACCTTGAAGTGTTTGATTCATTATCAGAATTAAGGATTAGCAAATAATTATGGAAGTTCGGTTCTGATTTTGGGAGTAACTTTGGAACGATGGCCAAGGTTTCAGATCGGTACCTGCTGAACTAGGACCAAACCCTGGCAAATTCAATGGAAAATTACTCATTATAAAGAAGTAACTTGCAGAAACAGAATAGCTCTCCTATATTTCTTGCTTAAATACAACTAAACACCTGCAAATTTATGCAAAATAGCTCATTTACACACATTGACAATACTGACAGCTTCCTTAGAACAAAATAGACGCCTCGGATATATTTTTTTTTCCTCCTTCCCAAAGGGGAAAAAAATTGCCTGCATCAAGCCAGCACAGAAGCACGCTGATGGCAGGCAGAGAAAGATGACGCTCGTGTCTGAACTCAAATCAAACCTCAGCTGCCTCCTCACTCCTCTCCCCACCCACGGACCCAGACCTCCAGCACCTTACAAGCGACGCGGGTGTCTGGACAAGCCAGAGACACCCTGCAGCTCCTTCTCATTTTGTGAAAACTCCTGTAGAGTATTTTTCCACATGTTCCTAGAGAACAATCAGAGCATGAAGGTTAAGACTTACAAGCTTAACCCTCCAGACCTCAGCGCACACGATGAGCCAAAAATTAAATATTATTTTTCCCTTCAACTGCCACAGCCTTCTGGAGCAGTGCTGCTCAGAAAGGTGTCTGCAGACAGTTTTCTACATGTACAAAAAAGCTGTTTGGCAGGAAAAAGCGATAGCTTTGGGGAAGAAAAAAACTTGAGCAGGCTCAGACAGCAGTTCCCATCTCGCTGGTTCTTTCTCCCAGTGAACAAAATGGCTCGGTTGCCATAATTACTGCAAAAACTCAGCGGGATCAGGTCTAACTGCAGAAATTTCAAAGCCACCGTGAGTCATCTACTATTCTTTCTTGGTAAGACTTAACACTGGGTGGGACCTTTGCCAAGAAAAAAAACCACCACCACAAACGATTTGCAGGAAACCTCTGTCATGGAAAAATACACTTCAGAACATCTCATGGGGACTACATACACAGACATTTAGAAAAAGAGGAATGAGAGACCAAAGCATTTCTTTCTGAAAAGACCGTAAGATGTACTGCCTGCTCTCCACATTGTTTTGGCAGCCCTTTAGCTGTGACAGAGAGAAGACAGCTGAGCTTCCTGGGAGACCCCAGCACCCATGGGTGCTTCCCACTGCACCCAAGAAAACACCAAACAAGGCAGATTTGCGTTCTTCACACAGAAAAGCCAACTGCATCGTGTAACTGCACGTCACTTGAATTAAAAGAGAAAACGCAGGCCCAAAATATCCACCTGTTTTACCTCGTGTGTCACATTCAAAGTTTGTTGAGGGAAAGAGAGAAAACTTTTTTTTTTTTTTAATAAAAAAAAAAAGCAGCGAGGTTGCCTTTGAGCCAGGTAGCGGGGCACAGTTACGAGGTACTGCCACAACACCCCAGGTTACTGGAAGTGCTGGAAATGTGCAATTAATGACTATTGCTGGTTTATTTTTACCCTGGGGATCCCCAAGGCTGCAAGCCCAGCTGATGGTGAGAGAAGCCTTGTGCTGAGGTGCGATGCGGCTAGCAGCGTGCGTTCATGAGAGGGCTGTGTTCTGGGTGGGGAAATAAAGACCGGGGGGGGAAGAGCAAGAAATGAGGATTTCAGATTTAAAAAAACCAAACAAACAAAAAAAAAAACCACCAAACCAAAACCACCCCTCCCAATCCTCCGGCTGGTAAAATGGGAGAAGTTTCTGGGAAGCGGCTCGGTGGTGTGTCAGTGCTGGTGGCACGGAGGAGCCCCGGGGCACACCGCCGCCGGGACCCTGACGGGAGAGGAGTCGAGAAGCAAGTTCCCACGCGGCAAGACACCCAGAAACACCGACCGGCTGTGAATCGCCCGCTCGCACAGGCTCGGACAGAGGCCGTCAGAGCGCTGGTCTGTGGGACATTGTCTGCCTGACACCGCCTGTTGTCCCCGCGCGCTGGAACGCTCGTCCCGGAGAAGAGCGGACCCTCTGTGCCCGGACCACCTTCCCCCGCCGTGGGGAGGCAGCTGCAAACAGCCCCCAGAGCTGGGGAGCAGCACCCGGATCTCCCCGCCAGCCCCAGAAAGCACCAGGCATTTATCCCTGGGTTTATCTTATTTGCCCAAAAAAAAAAAAAAAAGCCCTCATGCGAGGGCTGCACACGTGAGGGCTCATTGCACTGGCAGAAACGAAAATCTAAGACAGGAATCAGGCCCACTCACAGCTTGACCTGAAAGATGCAATCAAGGAAATCACAATTTAACTCTTCTTCCATCAACAGAGGTGTAAACCAGAAAAATAACCCCCAACAGCATGAATATTCGCTGCTGTCAGTATAGCACAAACAGGACTCCACACCCAGGGAAAACATCTCTTTCTGTTGAGTAAACCCGCAAATAGCGATGACGTTTTTCATCCTCAGCTCTGCACCTCCTCCTCCTCTCTCGGAGGCTTTCCATAGCCCACCCCAGCTTGCCCAGGTGGGCAACGGAGTGATGCTCTTTCTCTTCTGCAAGCTGCCCACCCCACCACTATTCACATTGCATTTTTATTACATCCTTTCTCCCCAGAGAGTCAGTTCCTTAGGACAGAAGGCCATTTCTTATTTTATTTGGGTCTTCTCTGACAGAAAAAAAGGGGATAGAGGAGGAAGAGCCAATGTTATTACATTAAGATAACTAATGCAAACTGGGTACTTTGCTGTCAAATCCTACTAGAGGTGTTGCACAATTTTATTTGCCGGAGCTCAATACGATCAGCGCTGCATCCCCAGAGCGCAAAGGGGAAATTTTAAGGGAAAATGGTTGCAGAAACACAACCAACCAAAGAGCACAGAGGTGCAAATGCTGCACATGGCTGCAGCCGGCTTTGGTGCCGGCTCGGCGCAGTCGAGCAGAGGTGTGCCAAGGAGACGGTGCCGGGTTCATTCCCACCCAGCCCCACTCTCAGGCACATTTTCTTGGCAACAAAGCAAGCACATTAGCCCGATAAGATTGCTATCTCGAGGCGATTAGCTTGATATTAAAAATCTTGCATCCCTTTTTGGCAATAAACCCTGACCACATGCTGCATCGTCACCCTGCCGGCACACCACGCTCGCTGCCAGAGCGGTGGCAGGTCCTGCTGGCAGTTGCTCCGTCCCCCTCCCTGACCCGTTTTTAGCAAGTTTTGCCTCACTGGTGTCTATTTAGACTCACGCAAGCCAGAGCTGTTTTTAAATTGCAAGTTTTTACTCTCAGAGGCAAAACTTGCTTCCCTGCCGGGGCGCGTGGCTTCCTCTCCTGCCCTGGCGAGGAGGCAGCACGTGCCGGGGGGATGCCTGGCGTGGTCCCAGCTCCTTTTGGGGTCCCGGCTCTCCAGCATGGCAGCAGCAGCCACCAGACAGCCTCTCCCCGCCGCCCCGTGCCAGCAGATGGGTGCCCGGGGGATGCGGCACCCCGGCGCTGGCGAGCTGACAGACGCAAGCCCCGCTCCCGCTCCGTTACGTAAACCCCCGGCGTGGTGTCGTGGTGGTGTTTATCTGCCTTAGGGATCTAGAAGGCACTAAATGCCACCGCAGCGCGTGGGCACGAGGAGCGAGGGACGTGTGAAGCGCTCAGGGCAGCGGCGATGGCACGCGATGCCGACCCCAGCGATTAGATACCTCCCACTATTATTGCATGGAAACAGAGAAAACCCCGAATCCTGAAGACACAGATATATATATAAATAAAATTAACAACCTGCAAATCCACACGCTTCCCTCCTGTGTGCCCCCCCAGGCACAGGAGCCAGGGTAAGGGTGCACGTCCCCTGCCCCAAGGAGCACGGCTGCCTCCTGCCACCCTGGACACCCTGTGCCAAGCAGGTGGGGAAGCAGCATGGCAAGTATTTTGGAAAGAAAAGTTGGCAAGCAGGGCTTTTTTTTCTCCCAATTCCTCCACCGCCCTCTGCTTTCCAGGGTGTCTGCACATGTGGAGCTGGTACATGCATCCGGCAGATGCTCATGAGTCCGTGAAAGCGAGTGGCAGGGCAGGGGCACCTGGCTAAGTATCTGTTAAAATTATTTTTATATATAAACAAAAAAATTACATTGATAATAATATACCTGTATCGCCATCCTGCAGCTCAGCAGGACTGAGGTCTGGCCCCGCATAGCCAGCTGCAAAGAAGCCAGGCTGTGTGCCAGCTACTCACACATCCCACATCTCAGCGTGCACAAAAAAGCATGGCAAGCAGCACCTGAATAAGGACCAAAAAACCTTGGGTTTGGAAAACAAAAAAAAAAAAAAAAAAAAAAGAAAAAAGGCTGGCCAAGGTTTTGTGAAAGGAAAGAAAAAAGAGCCCAACCGCAACTTCTGTCAGACACATGGCCATGACTGAATCTCTCTCAGTCCCTGAAGAAGTTTCCAGGGTACAGGGCATGTGAGAGCAAGTTAAAAACACATCATCAATTGTCAGCCAGACAATAGGAGGAAGAGGCATGAAGCGTTCGCTCTCGCCCTCCTCAGCCTCAGCTCCGACCAGGTGCTTACTGACACGAGACACCCCAGCAACTCAACACCCAGAAAATCAAATTGCTTCCTCCGCTCTAATTATACACAGATTTAGGGCCACTGTTACAATGCCCGTTCCCACTCAAAGGTTTTTTTTAATTATTATTTTTTAAATGACTTGCTGCAAAATAGCTCTTCCAATGTGAAATTGAGGAACCACCTGTTTGCAGCAAAGGCAACAGACGGGTGCTTCTCATAACAGAGCGTGATGGCTTGCCGCAGTACTCTGCGGCCCCGGTTATTTCAGAGACCGAGTTTCTCCTTTGGTGTGTTCATTAGGTAGAGAGAGAGAAGATAAATCTAGAAGCCTGTGTGAACATTAATAACTGATATCTTCTTTATGATTTCATTTCAAGGGAATAAAAATTGTGGCAACATTGGCAGTTACATGCATTCCCCTGATGTTTCTTTCCCTGAAGGTTTGCCAGCTTGCTTTAAATCAATTACCAGAGAAGGAATAACTGTAAAAACCCCAGTTCAGTTCATAACTAACAGACAGAGGAGACACAACTGCACTTCTTTGCATGGCTTACTAAGGAAGTGATTTCTCAAATCACTGCTGGAGAGCAGACCCACCGTAAAACACGGGATCTTTCCTTTATTGCAGACACACCTGCAGTCTAAAGAGCACTTCATAAATTACAGGGGATAACAATGTCAAGTTACCACAAGCCTTTACACTTTGCTACTGTTAAGAAAAGTAGTAAAAATTTCTAGGTGAGGCACAGGAATTCAGCTCGCTTCCTGAAAGAATTATTTCACCAGCAAAGATTACCTACCTAGCACTTATAATTTTATTTATATATATGTAAAATGGCATCTTCAGCAGTTTAAAGAAGCTGCAATTCTGATCCCAGCAAACTCTTCCTCAGCTGCCAGAGCTCAGGAGACACCTGCCAGCAACACCATTATTTGTGGCAGGAGTTCAAGCCTCTCAAAATAAAAAGAGCATTGCAGCTCCCAGGAGAAGTCACTTTGTTAAGTCTTTTCAGACTAGAGCCTCAACACTAATTTTCAATAATCCTGAAGAGGAAGATGTTATGTATCTGGACAAAATTAAATGTGCAAATGGGTATTTGAGACCCTTTGATCTTCTCTAAGTAGGAAAGTTAAATCTGGGCAAAAACAAATTAAACGGATGTACCTCTCAATAAACTTTCATTTAATGGGCTAAACCACAGCCTACAGGAATCTCTGTAAATTTTAATAGGTCTTTTCTGGGTTTTTCCTCAACTTGTTTTGATAAACCTCGACCCTCTCCCCCAGGAAGCTCTGGCCAAGCCTGGGGCTGGCCCCCTTGCCGGAGGGGAGGGCAGCGCGGGGCTCAGCCCCCCCAGCTAGCGAAACCCTGCACGAAGACGGGCGATGGGGATGCCGTGGCGGAGCAGGCACCGCAAGTCTCCCATGTGCTGCACCCTCAGCCCTGGGGAAGGCCAGACACACGTTCCCACTGCAAAAAACCTCATTTTACAGGTTTGGTGGTATCTCACAGCAAAAGGATGGGAGGAAGGGCCCCTTTCAGCCGCAGGCGAGCGCAGGGCAGTTGCACAAGGGGGGCTGGCGGCCGCCATCCCACACCGGTGCTCAGCACCCATCCCCTGAGCAGGGATCAGGGATCCCAGCATCCTTGGGCAGCACTCAGCATCACAAGGTAACACTTACCCTGAAAGAAGGGTCTTTCTGCACGTTCACAGTAAATACAGTGCAGAATGATGGCAAGCTGAACAGGAAGGGTGGCCCTGGGCCCAAGGGCTTAAACTTGGAGCTTCCCAACTTCTGGCAACACTGGGCAGGATTTGGCCAGGAGACCCAAGCCACAGAGCTAACACTCCTGTGAGCATCACGAGAAGAGGCAGTCAGAAACTAAGTTTCCTGGTTACCTGCGAGCCTCGGGCATGAGCTCACGCTATCAAATGCCAGGGACGGGACGGGAGGGAAAACACGAATTCTTGAGCAATTAAAGACACTCGAAACAGAGTTTCCACCCCCCGAGCTGCAAAACACGGGCAGCTACGAAACAACGCCGCACGCAAACAGAGAGCATTTGTCCCAGCAGCCACGGACGCACCAGCCTTGCCATGACATCCCATTACTTACGATCTTCAACTGGATGTCAAAGCAGAGCTTCACCCGCCTGATTAAACTATCGGTGTCGGTCCCCCAGACAGCCACCTAACTCTACTGGCTTCAGAGGCATCGTGCAGATTTACTTAAAGGGGGGATCTGGAGAGCACGTAGACCTGGACACGTAATACGTATCGTCCTGCTGCAGACAGACAACCCGCATCGGCCCTGGGAGTGTTTTGCCTGCGCGGCCAAAGTCAACGGAGCCGTACCGGCTTGAGTCATTGCCCCGGCCGGATCTGAGGCATTTTGGGGCTGAGGATTTCCAAAGAGCAGCCTCCTATATCAAGAAAGAGCATCACGCCAAGTAAAGGAAAATAGCAACAGGCAGAAAAGGTTTTCTTTGCAAGAAACCGAGGCGGCAGCTCAGCAGAAGGGGCTGTCTCAGCCTGCTGCCAGCACGTTGGGAAACTCTCAGGTTTTCCCCCTCGTCCCGAAACGGCGGCTGCTAAAAGGGACGGGGCAGAGCCGCAGCCTCACCCGCTTCGGAGACACGCCAGCCAGAGACATCTCGGAAACACCGAAGCTGCCAGAAAATGTCAAGCTACCACCTCCCCATTCCCCGACCCAGAGCCACCCCCCCCCCCCGGCTGACCCCAGCCCGGCGCAGGGCTCATCAGCCTCGCCGCATCCAAACCCATTTCAAAGCACGAAAAATTAGCAAATCCTCCCAAGTATGTCCTCCAGGGCTGATAAACACCTCCCACCGGCAAAGTTTGCTGCCCGGCCTCAGCGAAGAGCCCAAGCGGGGAATTAACTTGAAAACAAGCGTCCTGCGTTGAAGTATCTGCCCCCCAGACCGACCCAAAGCCAGGCCCCCTCCCCGCCGCCGGCCGGCCCAGCCCGGGGAGCGCATCAGCCTCTCCCCGCCCGCCGACGGCAACCGGGACCGCACCGCTCCGGCAACGACCGCGGCTCCGTCTCTACCGACCTCCTGCCCCCGAGGCAGCGGGCCCCTCATGGTGCTGCCGTCCCGGCAAGGCGCTGTCCCGGCAGCCGCGGCCCCGCAGCCGGAGGAGCCGCACGGAGGAGCCGCCCCGGCCCCGGCCCCGCCCGCCCGGCCCCGCCGCCTGGGTCCCAGCATCCAGGCTGGCTCCCCCAAGGCAAACCGCAGCGCGACCCAGCCCACAGGCGGGGCAGCCTATGAGCACTGGCTCGTCAGGGGAAACCCCTCCCCGCCAGCCAGGGAGCCTGTTGGGAGGCGGGCAGGAGGGGCAGGCGGGAAAGGGCAGGGCGGCTCGGTGCGCGCTGCCCCTCGTTGGCGGTGGGCGCTTCGTATCAGGGGGACAACAAACATAAAAATCCAGAAATGATCCATTAACGGTGAGGGGAGGGTCTGCTTTTTTACTTCAGCTTCACAGCCCTGCAAGTCCAGGGACTCGAAGTGCTTTGCTCCGCTCTCGTGCAAGCGCAGCTTTTGCGCAGCTTTTCACACAATTTTTCCCCTTTTGTACTCTTCTCACAGAAACCCAATGACTTCAGCAGGGAGCAGTCAGTTTTCCCCTGCCGCCGCCAAGAAATTACATTTGGCAGGGGGAACAAATGCAGAAAGTCCTTGCAAATTAACAATGAATTAAGTACACACGCAATGTTATTTTTAGCGTAAGACAACCTAATAATTATGGCCACATATTGTTTGTATCTGAGCAGTACTCGCCTGCACATGCTGCATTTTTCGTGTTACTTCCCAGACGCCCTTTTTAATATGCAAAGAAGCAGATCTTTTACCGAGAGGGAGAGAAAATTTTTGTGCTTATAGAAACGTTGGAACTGACAAGCGGAGAAGCAAAAATCCTCCATACGTTAAACAGCTATAACACAGTCTTGCATACTGGCATGCTGGTAAAATGCCTGAAACCCGTCTGCAGTACCACAGCTTCCACCGCCGCAGCTGTACAGGGGACATCTTGGTGACTTTTTCCAGGGAATTCAGCGTTCCCGCTTCTGTCTCTACAGCAAGATTTCAATATGGTTGTTACGATATTTTTCTTCCTTAAAGGATTTTTCTTTTTTTTTTTTTTAAATAGTGAGGGACTGAACCGTGGTCCTCAAATTTACATGAGATAAATAAGCCAACTTTGGTCACTGCTAATGCAGGGACAGACTCTACCCCTGTTCTGGCAGGGCAATAGTGAAGCATCTCCACGTCCTCCACCAGAACAGTACCTGCGTTGGTTATGGGCACACCTGCAGCACATCGGCCCAGCTCATTTACACTGGGTTCACTATGACCTGGCTTACCCACGGCTTACTAGAACCCGTGTGAGCGATGTGCTTCACATTTAAAATCAAACTCAGACATCTAAGGTGGGTTCCCAATAGCATTGCAAGGCGGCTTCTCTCAGCTCACGGTGTTGAGCTCAAACACTTCTACACTCAGCATCTGTGGAGAGCTGTGAGTCAGGGTGGCTCACCAGTGCTGTCTGTATTGAGCAAGGAAAAAGACAGCACAGACATTTCTAACACTCAGTGTCGTGAGAGAACAAAGCGACAGAGAAAATCAGGGTGGAATTCTGCAGCGAAGAATAGGAGCAATGGGAAATAAGAAAAGTCACCCTATATCACTGGCATCCCCTTTCCACCCCAAAGAGCAGGCAAAGCCATGCTCGAGAAGGACACGTTACCCCACGCTGCAGGAGAGGTTTCACGCTCACGCCAACATACGGGATAGGAATCGGTGGACAGACGGCACGGGGAGCATCCTTCAGGGCACCCGCCTGCCCGGGATGCCCCATCTCTGCCGTCTCTCCAGCCCCACCTCTGCTCACCCCGCAGCTTCCTCGGGCAGGAGGCCGGCGGGCTGCAGGGGACCTCCACCACCCCCCGTCGCTGTGCACCTCTCCACGCGCGTTGGTGCCGAGAGGGGACATCTCGGGCACAGGGACAACGACTCTCTCCGCAGACAAACCCCTGCCCGCCCGCCCAGCGCTCGTTTCAGCACTCATCACCTATGCAACTGGCTGGCTGAATTCTGGCAAATCTTTACAAATCCATAAATCTTTAGCTCAGTTAATGCATATTTAATTTCTCTGCTGCTAGGTTTATTTTGGCAGCTGCTGTGAGCAGGGCTAGACCAGCAGCAGAAGAGAGCAAACACTCTCAGTGACTATTTTGGCATCTAAGTAGCAAAATTTCCCGGAGCCCCACAACAGAGCAGGTTCTCCACCCACAGTTATCATCTCTTCCAGGACAAACGCCATTGTGCCCATGCCCATTAGTGATTTCCCACACTCCCCATAACCTTCCCTGTCCCGGAGGCAATTCCTAAAGTGGATACTTGGTACATACCTTGAAAAAATATCTCGAGCTCCAAAGAAACACAGTATTGTCTGTCGGGAGTTTCTTTGGTTCTCTGCTCCCAGCTGCTTTTCGACCGTCAGGAACTTCCACACATCCCTCGGAGGACACGTGCTGCTGTCACAGGGAGCGCGAACTTTTCTTATTTAACACGAGATGCTGGTGCAAAGAGCACGCTGCGTGGCAGTCACACCGCCATCAATGCTGCTGCGGTCTGTAAAACCAAGGTGCGAATATTAGCAATCTTTTGTTAAATTTTGTTTAGTTGCACTTCATTCATGTTTTTTCTTCTCTTTAAAATTTTTCGTTGCCACGCCTAATGAGCTGGCCAAAAGTGGGGATACGTGAGGCATATAGAGACATCTGCAGACGGGCTTTTTAAGGACTAAGAGCCGATGCTGCTGACCACCAAACCCAATCCTCCAGCTGAAAGATAACACAGGAAAAGAAAACGGGATTTTTTTTTTTTTTTAATGCAGACCTCATCCCCAATCTTGGTCACCAGTGGGCATCACAAACACAGGGAGAGGGGAGGAGCAGAGGGACAGCAGCTGCTAGACGCTAGAAAAATGCCAACCTATGGCCTCAGAGCAGGCGGGAGCAAGCGTGTGACAGCACAAAGCAGCCATGAACTTCTCCAAGCCTCTCAAACCATTTTCTTGCACCCAGAAAAGCATTCTCCCCTGTCACTCTATGGCAAAAAGCAGTTTCACCCAAGGGCTGGAGCGCAGGAGGGCTCTCAGTGGTTTCAGCAGAGCCATGGCAGGGATCCGTCTGATGTACTGAACACAGATGTCATCTACATACAGGGTTTTACCTATAGAGTTTTTCTCACCAGGTTGCTTTTCCCTTGTTAAACGAGCACAGCTATACTGGTACAAACTCCAGCGCTGTGTTATTTACAGTATTACAAATAACAGGCTATTCCCCAGCCCGGTGCTGCTGAACTGCCGCGCTTCGGCTGACACCCTTCACAGCAACCCACAAATTCTTGGTTAGGTAAAGTATCGAAGATGGCAAAACCAGCCAAACAAACCATCAGTTGCTTGAGTTGAGCACTTTTCTGCCTGTCTTTCATGTCTACAGACAACCCGCAGGACCTTTTTCCTCCTTGTATTTCTCCTTTAGCCGCACAGACGCTCCCTGGCCCCGAGCGTGGGTAACGCTGGTGCCTCTGCAAAGCCACGGGAGTTGGAGGGGAACTAGGGGAAAAACTGGGGAGTAGTTTTTCCTCCCAGTTGGGTCCATTTGGGAAGGAGCCTGCAGAGCCCCAGGGGAGGGAGGAACAGCCTGTGTTGTTTGACAGTGAGACGAGGGCTGGCTCTGGTATCGCACGAGGTTTGCAAGCTCCAGCGTGGGACACCACTGTGCCTCCTGCTCCCGCGCCCTGTCCCCAGCCTCTGCTGAAGCCGTACTGCTGTAGAGCAACAGGTCTGCGAGCGGTGGTGGATCTACCACTCTTCTGCCAGGTTTTCAAACGGTCATTCGCTTTCCACATAACACAGTGACTCTGCAGCTCTTTAGGACAACAGGGTTGGTGTACGCTGTATTATACCCGAGTGTCCCCTCACTAGGAACTGGAAACGTGTTTTGCTGTAGCCATGTCAGAGCAGCGCAACGAGAAAGGGCCTGAACATGTTCCCATGAGGTGCACAGAGGGATGGGGCAGAACGGTGCTCAGCTCCAACTGCCGAGACCACCGCAACACCCACAGCGTGCGGACGAAGCCCCATGGGTGCCTGCGCCAGACACCCCAGGAAAACCCCGGGGGGTCCATGCTGGGACAGCCACTGGTGATGCTGCCGAGGATGGAGCAGCCCAGAGACCACCTAACACGGGCCAACTGGCATTAAGCCACATACATGCACAAAAAAAGCCATTTTTATTGTTTTGTCCCATAAGACTAGTATTCCAAAAGGAAAAGGAGGGGAGTGTTTGCAGAAATCACATTGTCAAGCACTTTATTTTTTTTTTCCCTCCCCCCTTCAAGGACTACAATTGTCCTCCTAACGTTGGAGGAAGAGGCAGGGGAGGAAGTTTTGGTGAAAGCACTTAAACTTACGACAGCCTGACTCGGCCACGGTGCCTCCTGGGAGCTGTAGTCATATCTTCTCCCACCCAAACAGCTTTTTCTGGCGCAGCTCCGCAGCACAGTAATGCTTCCCCGTGACAGCGCGGCAGCCGCAGCCCCATCCCAGCCCTCCTCGCCTGCACGGCCAGGGGACAGCGGGACCCCTGGACTTTAGTTGCTACGAGACAGCCCAGGGGCTGCTCAGGATCCAAACCTTATCGGGTTTGGCCAGAATATTTCGGTTTTCTTTCACACCCTCGCCCTCTTGCAGAATTCCCATGGAAACAAAAACAAAGCTCTCGCTGTTTGGGTTTGGCTGGGGTTTTTTTCCTCCTCTTGAGGCGGGGGGGGGGGCGGTGTGAATGAATAAATAAATAAATAAATAAATAAATAAATAAATGAATGTATGGAATAAAACAGGAGATACCAATTCTAGCTTGATCTTCCCTGCGGCAGTGCCTCTCCAATCTGTGTTACCCCTTAAGAGCCTCAGGGGACAGAAATGGGCCTCAGAGCTGAAAGAATACATTATTTCTTGTATTGCAAACTTGCTTTTGGGCAGGAAAAAACCCCAAGCCCAAACCCTCCCATCCGTTTCCTCCCTGGCACATCATTCTGCAGATAGCTGGATGCCAGCCTGCCCAGCTGCCCCACGCAGCCGGCAGAGCCGGGGCCCCAGCGGGCAGCGCTGGAGGGGCAGGGCTGCAGGGCAGTGCACAGCTTTAAGGAAAAAAGGGGGGAAAAAAATAAAAAAGAGGGTTTTTTTTGCAGCAATTCACAAAAGTTAAAGGAATGCCAAGCACGTCAGTATATGAAGCACAGTATCTGGAGGAAGGAGAGAGTGCAAACCGTCTCCTTATGGTGTTAAGCTAAGACACACGCTGGCTTTCTATTTAAAGCCCGACAGTAACATGACTGCCAGGTTTGAGGGAGCTCAACAAGTCCATCGGAAAACAATTTGCATGGTTCTCCTTACCACAGGATCTGGGCACCCGGCAGCTTGTAATGCCTTACCATTCCCGCACCGCGGGATACAACCCACCTGTACCAGCTGGAGAACGGAAGCCCTGACCTGGAAAGGCATTCAGCTAACCACAGAGACCAGCGTGACCTCCCCGGGGTCCAAAGCAGCGTTGGGATGGGGACACCGGCCCGCAGGGTGCTCAGTGCTCTGCCCCCCTCCCCTTCCCCTCCACCGGCACCGCAGACCACCCGCCCGGGAACCGGTGCTGGGGGCAACCCTGGCTGTGCCGACGGTGAGGGGTTTGCTAGCAACACCGGGTACCCGGGCACGCCCTGCGGGCCAAGCCATCCTGGCAAGGCCAAGCCATCCTTCCTCCCCTACCAGCACCCCAAACTGTCTCCTGCCAGGAGCGGGCAAGAAGAAAGCAAGATGCAACCCAGGGCCGGGGTTTGGGGGGTGCCTCGTTTTCCCTCACCTACCTCAACAGCACTGTTTCTGATGTGTTCTAAGATGTAGTTCGTTAAATGGTGAATTACACGTTTTATCATTTGTCCATAACAGGTTGTCAAGTCGGTATGTTATTATTGGCAACAGGAAAGGAACTAACTAAAATATTCCTTAAGTATGTAATAAGCGCTTGACTAAGAATTAAGTAACAAGCATTTCTTTAGTGAGGAATCTAAGCAAGACGCGCTCCACCCATTTTGTTAACAGACAAAGGCTTATATAAGCGGGATGTTACATAAAATCCCAAAATAGGGAGCCGGAGAACTCCCCCACCTTGGGATGGCAGCGCGACTGCAGCACGCAGATACCTGCGCTGCGACGGAACTAGCTCTGAGCTGACATCAGCCCGCGGCCAGACCCGGAGCTGGCAGAAGCCAGCAGCACAGACAGACGTGTCCTGCGTGTCCTTACACGCCAGCCCGGGCTACGAGTCCGGAGAAGCCTGCGCGCTTCTCCAGAAAGAGCCTGTACGCTGACGTGCTCCGAGCAGCTTTACCATCGCTGGGATGATGGAAGAACATATATCCATCCGTTCTTGTGTTCTCTCGTGTGCCAGGTCAGGCTAAACGCCATCTGATCCCGGGGTGCCATCCCAAGCGAGTTATAACCGATGCTTCCGAAGGAGTATGCAAACAGGTTATGGGGAAACTTCTCCGGGACTCTCCCTGTCTCCAGGGATTTGCCAGCAAGGGACTTTCCAAGCCAGGAGTGCTAGCTTTGCAATTTCGCAGCGCCTGGCAGCTATTTCTTTCAATAAATTGTCCAGTCGGGTTTTGACTTCGCATGAACTTTCAACTTCCACAACACCATGCAACAAGAAACACCACAATTTACCATACCATAATTGATCTGCGGAGAAAAGGGAATCCGTGTCTTGCAAGATCAAGTACTACAGCTAAAAAAGGCAGGCCGTCAGGGGTACAACCTCCTCATCGGGTCTTGTACGCCTGAAAGCCCGTCTGTCTGTCTCTAGACAAATCATCTGCCTCAGTAAAAAAATACTTTTTCTCCCTAGACACCTTGCATCCCACCTTAAAATGCACCATTCCAACACTCAGACAATAGATTCAGCCCACACCAATGGTGACTTCCTAGGCACGAGGTCCAAAAAAGTCCTAGAGAAGAGGATTTGCAATTCTCTTCACAACCTAGACAACCCGATCCTCCTTCTACCCCAGGTATCAGATGCAGTTTCATGAGAAGTCAGGGATACTTACCTGGTCGGGGGAAAAACAGGGGGAGAAAGATCTTCAGACAGGGGATTGTCGGCCAGGCAGAGCAAAGCGTGTCAGGAGTTACGCTCTGGACTACGAGGGTGCTCTTCATGACGGTAACCAGTTTGCTCTGCGGTACTTGCAGAGACACGCCAAGGTGTTGTGCGATTCTGCCCGACTTACTCCGCGTCTGTGACTTGCCTAACCTTTGCTCTAAATAAACGGGAGCTGCACAGAGGGAATTTTGATGCAATTCTCCTGCTTCCAGACCGTCCTCCCTGGCTGCGTCCCGCAGGCTTCCCTGGGGTTTGTTTTAAGGGAGAGACAGACAGAAAACGAAGAAATGAAATGCAAGCTGTCTGGCCCAGCGAGAAAAAAAAAATCAGAATAGCCTGGCTTTGGTTTATATCGTGTTATTTATCTTACTTCAGAATTAAATCCAGATGACATAGATAAGACGGTGGTGACCCCTAGTGCCCTCTCCAGCTGCAGCTTCCACCGTTATTCCCCGTATTTGAGCATGAACAGCGGGAAGCAGCAGCACCTCTCAGATTTGTTCTTCACTCACAAAGCCTCACTCCCTCTCCCCTTTCAGAAACAGGATCTAATTTCCTCTCCCTACTCAAACTCTATCACTGCGAGGCATTCGCTGCCGCATCCCTTTGTCGCTGTTGTCTGGGAACAAAACGGAACGAATTTACTTGTGTAAGAACTTCCTGTATTCCATTGACTCTATCATAGTACATTTATGTTTATAATGCTTATAGAAAAGAAAGAAGAACCTATTTTGCTAACTCCAAGCTTGTCAATAGCTAAGAACAGCCATTCAAACTCCTGAGAAGAGACCTTTGTCTTGTATAAAGTGTATTTTGCAGCACCAAGCCGCTGAAAGGAGCGAGTCTTTCCTGTGACAGTCATCGGTAGGCACCATTTTTTTTTTGTTTTTATCCTAGCAATGTCAAAACTCTCTGTTCCTGTGACTCAACCCGCACCAGATGTAACCCGCTCGCTGAGCTGCGGGATGGGTGCTCGTCGAGGGCTTTTCCTGGTGTTGGCGTGGGGGAACAACTCCTCTTCTAGAAAAATCCTAAGCCAACTCCTTGCAGCTTACTTTGGGATGCGGGATTTTCCTCGAGGAAATAGTTGATCTTGGCATAAGCCTGAAGGGTCTTTAGCTCCCTGGTAAGGGAGGGCTTCGGGCATCTCCCCTCTTGCACAGGCTTCCTGCCCTGCTGGGGTAGGGGTCTTCGCCCCACCACCACCCCGGGTGCATGGTACCACCCCGGTGCCCCGCTCTGGGGAACAAGGGTGGGCTTGTCATCGTTTGGCATCTCAGAATTTCCCGTATTTACTAGGATCTTGTCACCACCTCCTCAGCCAAAGAAACCATCCGCTGGCAGTCCCCACAGCGATGTCTCCATCCTCAAGAGAGCGGCAAACGCCCCTGCGCAGCCTTACAGCCTGCCGCAACTTTGTCTAATGCCTCTTCAGCTCTGTGTTTCTTCCCTGCCCCTTGCAGGCAGGCATCGCATCGGCATCGGCGGCCATCACCCCGGCACCCCTCGTGCTGCATCACGCTGGCCGCGCCGAGGCTCCTCCACAGCGCCCGGGTCCCCAGAGCTGCCACCGATTTGCACCCTCGCCGCTCAAGCCCCGAGAACGGTTTAGCACGTCCCAAATCCAAAAGTAACTGCCCAGCTCGGCGTCAGGGAGCCCTTCCTGGGGCCGCACTTGAACCCCCGAGCTCTGCACGGAGCACGGCACGGCTCGCCCACCCCACGCGCAGCCCAGGCTCGCTCCATCGGCCTGGCTCCCCGGCAGATACTCACGGTGCCACCCCAGCTCGCGGTGCCGTCGCCACGCGGCAAGCACCTCCTTCCCCTTTCGCCACCCGCCAGCCCGTTTCTTCACCAGAAACAACTTCCAGGTCTCGGCCAGCCCTTCCTCCCCAACATCTTCTCGCTTTCGCACAGATCCCCCGGTCGCTCATCCCCAGACTTCCTTCCCCCAAAGCCTCCAGGCTTCCTGCAAGCCCCTCCACCCGCTCAGCCAGGAAAGCGCCGCCGCCCTTCTCCCCAGCCAGCCCTTCGCTGGCATTTCGACGCGTGCCGCAGCCCAGCCGAGGGTGGCCCAGCCAGAGGCCAGGCTGGCCCATGCCTCTGCAATCCGCGTTTTGCTCGTTGCAGGGCTAGGCGGGCGTGCTGTAACTACAGCCACCGCGCTTTTTCCAGTTTTAGTGCAAGTTCTTTATCTGTTCTAGACGTAACATTGTTCTGCTTATGTGCCTACTCCCCGAATCATTTTTCCCTGCTTTTATATCTCTAGGTGCACATGTTCACTCGTTTAAATTAAAAGCAACAGTTTCTGAGTTGAAGTTCCTCCTAATGTTTTATTTTTAAAGTAGGCTTCAAGGGGGGATAGGAAGTGTGCTAGTCATTGCATAATTGTAAGTTGATTTTATCTGGTGTAAATCTCACTTTCTTTTCTTCTGTAGGGCTGAGATACCCCGTGCTACCCAGCGTACCACCAACTCTGCGTTGCTCTCCTGCCTCTGGATCCAGCGCTGCTCCAGCCTTCCCACTTTATTTTCTTTTTCCTCTCTGTTTTAATTAAGTAAATGCAAAAATCTCGTCCTCTGAGCCGCTGTTTGCTTCTTTCACAATGTTCTATTCTCTTTCTCCTGAGTTTCTTTTCCTTGTTAGCTTAAGTAAACACCATTTTCTCTTTATTGCTGTTCTGACTGCATATGATCCCATACACAGAGGGCACTACAAAATATCTCCCTATAGCACGCATATCTTTCTCTGGGTGCATTTTTTCAAATAGTGTATTTTTCTCTGTAGTCTCATTTTTGCTTGGTGCTAGCTCTGTGTATTCTAGTTATGCTCTGCATCTAAAACAACTCTGTCAGGCTTACATGTGCCTATAGCTACTGGCAGTATTTGTTCTGAATATTTTCCTTTAAACTCTGGCTTCGTTCACTCACACTATTAAAATGCTCAAAATTATCTCATTACTTTAATTTTTGATTATCACATGAATCAGCTTTTTTTGCGTGCTTTTGCAATATGCTGCTCTCCTGGTTCCTCAGATTCTTGTTTAACTATTGGAAAGTTACTCTTGTGAAGTGAAAATGCTTTCTTGGATGTCACCTCAATGTCAGAATCTGAACCAGGCAAAGCTGGATTTGACAGAAATCCAGCCAGTGAAACAGTCTATCATCAGGTGAAGTAGAATCATCATCACTAAAAATACCTTTATTAAAGACTGGAGTTTTTTCCTTCCAAAGGCGACACTTGTTCAGCGAAACTATAAATCCTGCGCCTTGCCTGACACTGCAGGTCAGACCAGATGATCAGAATAGTTTATTTTGGCATTCATACTTAAAAACTTACAAATAGCCGGGCAAACTGCAACCGCATCTGGTAGAGAGATGGTCAGACAAGGTAAGGGAGTTGCTGCTTCTGATCTTAAATGCTCTGAATTCGCCTGCACTCCTGCCGAGACTCCCGCTTCTCCCACAGCAACTAGTCATGCAGCTGCTTTTACTTGGTTTGCCTTTTTATCTGAGCTCTCGTACAGCTGTCAAAACTTTGTTAGCAAACTGGCCTGATACATCTTATACCACTTCACTTCTCTCTTCCTGGCGACGGAGAGCCAGTGTTTTACCACGATGATTGTCGCATTGGTGTCCCCCAGCTCCTGACTCATGTAAGTCGGAAGGTGACTCACTCAGAGGAGTTTGTTCAGTGCTCCGGAGAAGAGGAGACGGTTCCAAGCTGGAGGCAGCTCTCAGACTTTGCTCCTTAACGCGCTCGGTAGCGAGTGCTTCCTCTGAAGTCCCCGTGCTGGGGCCATGCAGCTGAACCGCCAGGACAGCTCTGTCCCCTCCTGCCACCGCCCCGTCTCCTGCGCCATGCTGCCCACACCACCTCGCCGGTGGCCCACGGGCAGGGTGGCCCGAGGAAGGAGGATATTTATGTCGTCGGCCATTGGATGGATCGCAACAGGAAAAAAAATGGGGTTGAATGAGTCATGAAAGTTTCAAGACACTATGAGCTGGAAAAACCCACGGGCTCTGCCGCGGAGGCAGGAGGAGCAGCAGCCGGCACGGCCGAGCGCAGTGGTCTGAGGTGCCCAGCAAGTCCCCCAGAGAAGGACCACAGCGAAGGCGTGCAGACACACGGGGGGAAAACGCAGGCTGGAGCAGATGCCACCCCACAACAGGAGGCACGCTGGAAAGGTTTTGTTTTTCCTTCAGGAAATCTATCAGGAAGCATAAAGCTAGTCTCAAAAGAGTTATTTTGCTCTTTGACAAGCACACATGCAAAAAGGCAATAAGAAATGCTGGGCATTGCCTTTCCAGACTTTAAACCAATCTCAAAGCTGCCACCAGTCCCAGTTCCCCAGTACTCTGCTCCCAGTTTGCTCAAGCCCTCCGCTAAAACCAGTAGCATAATTCTCTATTCCTCCCTTTTTTTTTTTTCCAAACTCCCAGTCATTTCACACCGTCCAAGTAAAACATGTAAAAGCAGGCTTTGCCATAGGATGAAAACTGAAAAAGGAAGAACAAGTGGGGGGGGGGGGGGGGAAAGAAACACAAAACCTTGCATACGAAACCCCAGCGGAGTCCATGCAATCGTTTCTATTTATACTCACCAACACGTGAGCTGCACGCACCTCAAGAGAACACTGCTGGGGGTATATTCTCACCTTCCTTTAATTCCATCCACAAATCCGGGAAGACCAGAATATTACAAATCACAGCGTGCTCAGCAAACAAAAATACCCAAGCGTACAATACGGGATGAGTCGCCTTCACATGGAAGTCTTTTTCAGGGCAATAACTGGAGACAAATGTTTATCTGAGGTTTGGGATCAGCGTGCTGAGCACACGGTATTTACCTACGTGTACTGCAACGCCCATTTACCTGGATAATCCATCAGGTCCTCTTTCGACAGAGGGAAACGTTAAAGGAAAAGCATTGAAAATTTTTGCATTTCATCCAGTTTTTGCACTCTCTCAGCTGGCAATCAGTGTCCCATTATAGATTTCTGAAAACTATTAACAAGTATATAAAGAACACTAACAAGCAGAGCAGCCAGTGGCATGCAGCCTTAGAGGTGTCAGTCATTATTAAACCTTTAAATGAAAGTGGCCGTGAAGTGCCGAAGTACCCTGTTTTACCCTCTGTCACACTTACTGAGGGAACGTAAACCTAAACCAGAACCGGTTCTTCAGCAATTTAATTCCAAGCGTCACGTACAGCAGCCTGTAACGCACGCCCAGAGATGGGCCGCTTGGTATTTACTTTCTTTATTTTTTAACTTACTTTGTTTTTTAACTTTCTGCCAGTCCCTAATGGATACCTGGATACCCAGTTAGCTCCGCTCAGCTGGAGGAAGGTCACTGCTGGGAGTTTTCTGGCTCTCCCGCATGTAGATGAATGACATGAGCGCAAGGTGTTTGGTCAGCATCTGCTCCACAGCTACAGCCCCCATTTCCAGCCGAGGACACCAGAGGTTTCCGGGCTCATACAGAAGGGCTGGCATTTATTTGGGGTCACGCCATCATTACTGGCATCTCTCCAGGCAGATCCATATGCAAAGGACCAGCATTTACTTGGACTTTGCATAGACGTTGAACTCAAAAGCTGCTCCAGAAGACATCTCTTTCCCAATCTTTGGGTTCTCCCAGTAACCAAACATCTCCAGGCTGGTTTATGCGAGTGAAGGTTGCAGCCGGGCGTGATTCAGAGCTGCACGTCTGTAGTGTTGACTTAAGTAACTGTGAGCAAACTGCCCATCTCGGATCCAAACACCCTTATCTCCTGCCAGCGCGGTTCCTTCTGTGTTTAAAGCAAAACCACGCTTTGGAGTCAGGAATGGAGTTAAGCCGACGACGGAGAGGACAATTTCACATCACTTTCTCCTGCTGTTAGTGGAATTCCCAAAATTAAACCTTGTGCCAACGCGTGCCCCGCTGGGCCAGCCCCCGCAAACTCCCGCTCCAGCCAGCCGGCACTTACCTGGGTCTGAACTAAATTCCCTGCAAAGTCCCCAGAAACGATGTGACACGCCGTGCTCAGGCTTTAATCGGTGGGACGCAGCCAGCGGCGTGAAATTCCAGCACGGCATCGTAGGTGCAGCTGTTTCTGGAGCCTGCAGAGAGGCCCGTAGTGCCTCTGCTCGGGAGGCAGCTGGCCCACAAGATGGGTGACGTTCAGAGATAAGCGGGTGAAGATACGCCAGCAGCAGCACGGGATCGCCCGTCGCCGCTCCAGCTCTGAGGCGCTTCCTCTTTCCGACGTCTTACACTTCAGCCTTACACTGAAGGACCAAAAAGCAAGTGGTTCATGGCCTTATTTTCTTCTTTTTTTTTTTTTTTTAATAACTAGTTCGATTTTTATTGTTTTAAAGGTAGGAAGAAGTGACTTTTTATCTCAGAGCAGTGGGAAAAAAATTGTATAACATTCCTGCATCTAATCATATCAAATGGAAAGGGAAAATCCCCTGCAGTTTTCAGAAAAGCAGGCAAAACCAGGACTCTGGCCAGCCCTTCTCGTCATCATTTTTAACAGATCTGTGCTGTGAGGGTATTCACGCTACTTTAAAAGTGGGTAAGCAGAGGTAGAGAAGTGAGGGGCTGCACGGTGATGGCAGAGGAAAAAGTGCTTCAGGATTGCAAGTTCTGGCTCAAAACGCCCGGCCCCCAATACAGCGTGCTCGTCCAGTATGAAACCACTCAGCTATTTCAAATTTGCTAAAGTATCTTGACAGGGTAGCTCTGCTTTTCTTCTGCTGCCCATCCGGGCCCAGGGACCCATGCACATACAGCGTCCCGGTCCCGTGGGGGACGTGGCCGGCCCCGGGAGGCTTTCTAAGAATAAAGTGGGGAGAGAGCACACTCCTTCCCCACGATCACCGAGCAAGATGCTTGTGGCATATTTAGGTGTCCAAATATTGACTTTCTTGCAAACAGCCCCCCCTTGCACAGCCCCTCGGGTGGGGGTCCCACTGCTCGCCTGCATTTCCTTGGGTGCATCTCACCCAGCCATCACATGCCATGGTGCACAGCTACTTATAGCTGGCTGCTGGTTTCATAGAAATACTCAGCATCACATACGGTGTTCACTGAAATGACAGCCTTTCGGGGCAGAGGTGGCGAAGGTTCGTGCGGCGTTAGTGGCTGAGCTTCAGCAGCTAGAACTTGCTTCACCAAAATTGGAGCACAAAGAGGCTTCCCTGCCAGCAGCAATTAGAAATGAGCATTATCTGATTGCTCTCGGCAGCAGAGAGCTTTGTTATTCTCCTTCTGTGAGGGACAGGGAAATGTCGTAAGCGGAGGGGGTGCGATACCTTTCACAGATTTACTCTTGGCAAGCAGGGGTATTTCTTACAAACTCTTCAGAAGTGCTTGATTGAGGGTGTTTGAAAGGTTGTCTCATCTTCACTCTGAATCACTTTTCTTTCCATCTTCTAGCTCCTGACACAGCAGCTTTTGTCAGGCTGGTGGTTCAGGCTGAACCCGCAGAGCAAAGCTCTCCTGAAGCTTCGTTCAGCGATGAAATGGGATGCTGAGATTCCCCGGGAGAGAGCTGAGCAAAAACCCTCTGGAAACAGAGCATGTTCCAGTGGGAGAAAAAACTAGACAAGGGCTAGGTTTATTGTATTTAAGTTAGCATTTATATTAGTGCTAGTATTTGTTTGAAGGTCAGTATTTATTTCAGTAAACGATCGCTGTCAGTGAGCAGCTAAGTCCTCCTGCCTTGCTTAGATGGGGAAAAGCGTGGTATTCTTGAAACACCAGACTAACTTTTGACATTTGCATCCCAAGTCCCACTGCATCTTTAAAGCACCGAAGAAACGATGCTGCTCCTTACCCGACCCCTGCAGCTTGCTGGAAACCGAGCCTAACCTTTCTGCACTGCAAATGGACCTTTTAAGCTGCCAATGACATACTCTGCTATCTGCTTTTCCGCAGGCTCCTCGTGACTGCAGCCGCAGTCCTGAGCATTCAGCGTTTTGAAAAGCAGACTTTAGAAGGATGTCGTAAAAGGAACACCTTTGACTTCTGATTGCAAAAACCAGAGATTGCTTCAGGAGATTACAGCCCCTGCCCAAAGAGGTTTGTCAAGGGTGATACTGCGAGGAATGACTTTACCGACTGAGGCAGCGTGGCACAGTCATGGGCTGAGGGAGGACTGGTTTTAATTAGCAGCACTAAGGCTGGTTAAGTGCCCAAGTATGGTACTGAGTCACATCGCACGAAATGATACAGAGACTGCTTAGGGCCATGGAGTTAAGTCCTTCCTCTTAGAATCTTTCCTCAGCCTGTTCCCCTGCGAGGAGGAAGCCAGCGAGGTGTTTGGCATTGCAGCATGCCGCTCAGCGGGGTACCACAAACCTGCCTGACCAGAGGCTAAAGACGAGGATTTCGTGCACTCCTAAGAACAGACATGCTGAAATATTACTTTCCTGGAGACACACGGCTGAGGAGGGCATTTCTTCCATTCTCACGCAGTCCCTAAAATGCTTCATTGAACCCCGACCAGCCCTTTAAACACAAGGCATTTGTGCAAGGGATTTTTGCTTGGGATTTTGTACTGCTATACAAGTGGCGTGCCTTCGGGCAGCGACCTTACCAGGCTCTGCCCGGACTTTGCACGGAGGGCCGAAGGAGCAGAGGCTGCGCCGAGACGGATGCGGAACGGCAGCGGCAGGACCTGCCTCTCCCCTGCAGCTCCCTCCCGCCCAGCCTGCCCGCGCCGGGCAGCCGGCTGCAGGAGGCCTCGTCCCCTCCTTGCTCATCGGTCATCGCCGCGTAGGGAGGAGGAAGCCTTTTGAAAGATGTGGCAGAGCCAGCAGGCCTCGGTTCCTGGTTCGGGGGACGATAAGATGTCTTCTGGGAATTGCAGTTCTCAGGAAAGAGGAATTTGCAGCCTTCCTCGAAAGGCGAGCCAGGAAAGCCAGCAGCCTGCGACCGTTTCCATTGCTCCGGTGCAAGGGAAAAATGCGTTGAAATTAAGAGAAGGAAATTTTTATAGGCAGCTCTGCTTGGAAATTAGCAGACTGCTGTAGGAAAACTCGAATGCGCTTAGGAGAATTAGACACCGAGGAAGAAACTCTTTTTGCCTTGACGAGAATCGGAAAGGGCTGGTATTTCTTGGACTCTGCAGTCAAAGGGAAACTAGCCTTCGGGTTCACTAGGAAGTATAAAGGCTGCTTGAGGAGAGAGAGCGTTGGCTGGCCAGAGAACCAGGCACGGCTGAGCCCTCACGGCTTAAGGGGGATGAAAATACCCTGGCAGAGTGGAAGAAAGTGGCTTTGCAAAAAGGAGATGGAGAGTTTGGACCCCAACCTCCACCTGCCCGGCGGCGGCAAAGAGCTCCTCCGCCTGCTGCTTTTGCCCAAGGCTGAGGCTTCGGGGCAACGCGTGCTGCAGAGCTGTTAAACAGAAACTGCAGATGCTGCTAAAACAAGAACCTGTTGGTATGAACTAAGAATTACTGACAAAAAGCGTACAGCAGTTGTTTGTGGTTTACGTAAGTTACCGCAGTGTTGGTACGCTGACAGACGCAGAGGAAGTGTTTCTAAGGATGACTGTGAAGAACTGAGCACAGCACAGGAGCCAGGCTGATAAATCAAAGATCGGACACTACGTTTGCCCAAAGCTTCAAATACTATTTTTTGGAAAAGCGGTTTATATTCTGATTCTGGAAAAGACTATTATGTCCTTGTTTGTAAGAAGAAATGCTGTCCTCTGGCTATGCCAAATTCAGTACAATATGGTCTCTGGAAAGTCTGAATGCCTCACCTAAAAGTCACTGGGTGAATAACCACCTTCCTTTACCTTGCTCAAACTCACCTGCACAGCCACCAGCCCTGCAAACCCAGACCCTTTGGTCCACGCCTGGTCTCGGCCCTGGGCTATCCGGGTCCCGGCAGGACGGGCTCGTGCTGGAAAGCTGTATTTCTGTGCAAGCAGCTCAGCTGTGGAGGTCTGGGTTTCATTGCTGACGTTGGTTCACGTGCGGCTGCCGCAGCGCTTCCTCTGCAGCTGCCCTGGGCTTGGCTCGAGGGCTCCGTACGCACAGAGCTCCTTGAGAAAGTGCCGGTACTTACCCTGCTCTCCTGCTTTGGGGTACAGCATCAATGGGAGTATTGCACTTACAAACCGAACGCTAAATAACTGGAAATAATAGCCAGTGAAGAGGGTTATGAGCTGAGTGGGGCCCTGGGACAATAAAGGATGGCTGACGGTACCTCATTCGTTACCACCTGCACATATTGGCAGTAAAGCTGACAGCGGCAGTCAGAATCCCAGCCTTACAAAGACCTCTTAGACGTTATTTTCCACTTTTACAAATTTCATTAGCTCTTTTCCCCTCAAGCAGCACAATACAAAAATATTTTTCCAGGTAATGCAGACATTTTCTAGTTAAAGAAGTAGAGAGAACATTAAAGCAAAAAAGCATGCCTAAATTAAAACTGCTATTCTCATTTTCTACATGGACATTTTGGCAATTGCTTCTTCTCTGAAAGGAACAATCTTTTTGTTTAGTGCCGTAACTCATGGGCTTCTAAACCGGAACGCTGATGGATGAATTCTTGAAAGATGGAGTTTTGTCTGAATCCCCATGTCTTTCTCTGGATCTAACCAGGCTGGCATAAGTTAGACGGTAACAGTCATATTTTCTTTTTCAAGAATAAGCTGTTGTGATCTCTGGTTCTCCTGCCACACAGCTGGCAGGTTCGCAGGGCTCTTGCGTTTTTGGGAGGGGGACATTTTGCATTATAGGAGAGTGCTGAACAAAACTCTAAGGAAAGGATCAGGAAAAGGAAGAGCAATATGATAGCAACACCCAGTCCGCAAGCACCTCCTGATCGAATCATCCCTTTTCTTCCCCCGGAAATCAGAGCCGGGCACAAAGGGTTTGGGCTGAGGCAGCAGCGGAGAGGGGCACGGCGAGGCAGGGGCAGCAGCTCTGAGCACCCCGCTTAAGCTGCCGTGGAAATCACGGCTTTGGGACGGCTGTAGGCAACCCCGGGGCGTTCCCCGATAACAAACCCACGCCGAGGCACAGAGCCCCGTGCGCTGCGCAGCCCCGAGCACCCTGACCAAGGTCTGGGTTTGAGCCCGGAAGGACGTCCGTTCGCGTTGGTACGTGTTGATCTCTGCATAAAGGTAATCTTTGTGCCGTTCATGCAGCCCAGCATCTGGTTTCCAGAACAACTTGGTAACAGAGTTATTCTTTTTGTTATTTGTACTATCCAAACTTACGGACCTGATTTTCTGCTGTTAGGAAGCAGAAAATTAATCATACCGGCATACAAATGACAAGATTGAGTAACGACTCAGCTATTGTACCAGCACGTCAGCCTGTCTTTCCCAGAAAGAAAACGTTTCACGTATCCCATGACACCGTCCCGACGTAGTTTTCCTGGGGCCCTGAATTTCCCAACACCGCGAGGTCTGTCCCCAGTTTGTGGTGAATAAAATGGTGTTGACTGACCAATTATTCAGTATATCATCTCAGTGGTAGCATTAATGTGGCAGTGCTAGGTTAATGGTTGGACTTGATGATCTTAAGGGTCTTTTCCAACCTAAAGAATTCTATGATTCTATGATTAATACCTTCCCTGTTCAGTGGTGTAATATTTTATGTGCAAAATGCATCTGAGGGTCAGTAAGCCTTCCTAGCCTTACTTCTGAGCCTTCCTAAATCCTTACCAGGATTTGGGAAGAACAGCATTTGTAGAGAGGGTACCTCCTACACTGAGCTGCTGGTGGAAGGAGGCAGATTAAGAACCACCCTCGAATCCATGAGCTTGAACCAGCTCCTCTCCAAAACAGCCCTTCTCTGCCATGTCCAGAAGGTGCTGAGCAAGAGTTGTTGTCCAGACGCTGGAGATGCTGTTGGAGATGCTCCTCGGATGAGCTGGTAGCTCTGGGCAGCTCTGCTGCAAGGGGTCTAAGGTGCAAGAAGGCAGATAGAGCTGTTAAGCACGGCTTATCGAGACCTCCTGAGCACATAGCTTACCTCTTTGTCCTACAAGTTGGACTGAAGCTTGTCTTTCACCGCAACACCTCATCGGGGCTTAAGGACTCCAAGTGATAATGGTTCCACCGTCCTTGCTCCGAAACCGCTCTCCCTAATTACCCTTTCACCTAGGATAATTAAGCTTTCAAAGCTGACTATTTCCATTTCAGCCTTTCCTGTGGGATCTTGTTACGACTTCCCCAGCAATACAGCAATGCACTTCTGCCGTCAGATATCTTTTTCATACGTAGGGGTCTGGAAACCCTGCTCGTACCGGCTGTCCCCTCACCGGGCTGCATTTGTGAACGAATCATTCCTCTGTTGCATGCACAGCTCACTGCACGTAATTTGAGGGGGGATGTTTAAACTGAAAGCACCGCGTGCCCCGTTGGACCACTGGATGCAGGGCGAGGAGGACCGAGCAGGAGGACACCCACCAGCGGCTCACCCGTGGGCGCTGCATCACCGCCGTCCCGGGGACAGCCCGGGTTTGGCCTCCAGCGGCGCGGGGACGGAGAGCACGCGGGCACATTTGCCTTACACAATAAAAGAATCGCCAGAAGGCTCCGGCTCTGTCTGTCTTTGATAAAAAGGCAGCCTGAGAATTGCCCTCTCCCACGAGCCCCAGGCTCAGCCTATGAGATAATATAGGCTGGCCTTTTCTTTGCAGCTGTATTGTTTTAGTGCTTGGAAAATAGCAGCAGGCTGAGCAATGAGTCATCTGTCACTAGATGGGGTTAAAGTAATTTCCGTTTTCTGTTGCCATGGGGAAATCAATGTCCTAAGATTTGTCCTTTCTCCCACTCAAACATGTGGGAGTAGAAAGCCTGAAACCCAGCAGGGCTAAACAGTTTTTTAAATTTTTTATATATTTTTTTTTCCCCCCTTATAAACAAACTTCCCTCCGTGGCCTTGCAGCTGTCAGTCTGTTCCCGGAATCGTCCGGTTAACAATGTCATTCCCCCTGGATTGCAAAAAATCCAGAAGCAGAGTTTAAGTAAATATTTGACATTCATATAGGAGTTGCTTCATGTTATCACTTATAAGAGTTCCTGTTGCTTGTAAAGTTTTATGGGTACATTCGAGGGGTTTATAAACTCGGTATTATACAAAGAAAATTGAAACTTTAAAAAAAGTAAAGTAAAGTAGCAGCTCACCCAGCACTCAGAGTATAGTGAATAACAGAAACAAGGAAGAGGTAATTGCAGTAAATACCGTTTAAAAGCCTGGCTAATGTATAGCTTATATGAGTAGCAGCACAGCAACATCTAGTGTTGATCAGGGATATAGCTGAAAGTTATCGTCACGCTTCATTAATGGCCGTTGGATGAAATCTGCAGGCAGGGCACTGGCTTTTCCCGGACCACCGCACCACTACCCAGCCACCGCCTCCCGTGTCTTTCATAACATGCCATTTTTGCACGCTCCGTGTCGCTGCCTTCGTTAGCTTTGCAGAAGCGCAGTCATCTGGTAACGCTCTCAGTCTGTCTAGGTCGTTACGAAAATGACTGTGGTTATATTTAAGAGCCGACTCGACAGGTCTACAGGTTTAAATGCGATTCAGTGCAACGGTGGCCAAACCTTTTAGCATCTGAACTGATATTAAGAAAGCAATTTCTACCTGACAGCCGATCACGTTACCGACCGTATCGTAAAACCCAGGACCAGCTAAATATTGCCCTCAAATGGGTGGAGTGCTCAGAATTACTCCTTTCCCTCGCAACGAGCACGGCCGTGGAAGGCTGCAGTGCTGAGGTGCTATGCCAGAGAGGGCTGTGGCTTTGCCCTCCCGTCTGACCCCGCGAACGCAGGGATTACTGCGTTAGGGACGGTTTAAGACCGTCTATAGAAAAATGGATTGAGGTGCATTTTGAATCTATCGCTACATCCAGGTAGACGCTTCTTTTCATTTAAAAGACACCTGATGCTCCAAGTTCCTTGCTACTTAGCTCCTTTGTAGGTATACATTATGGATTAACGTTAGTTCTGATTAGTTAAGTTTAACTAAGCTAATCAGTTAAGTATAGTTAAGTTTAACTAAACTAATCGAGTTTAACTTAACATTAGTTTGGTTTTTTTAGTTTAGGTGTAATTATTTTCAATGGCTTTGTTAAACTCACGCAGCTTTTTTCATATAAGCGAGACCTTGCATCAGGGCTCACTGAGGCCTATTTAAATAAAATAATTCATCTCCTTAGATTACAGCTCCCATTACATGGGGTTTGCTTCATCTTCAGTAAAATAACACCCTTCGGGTTTTCTCAAACAAAACAAAATTCATGAATGGCTGCTTTCCAAATCCAGCTCTGTCTTGCAACACCCTGTGAACAGATTTTTTGCCATGTTTAAGTTTATTACATGATCTAATTAGCGTGACTGTGTAGGTGCGAGGAATGCACTGGGGAGAGGAAAAATACAAGTGTACAAAATGCTGTTATATAATTTGCTATGAGGACACGCTTATTAAAGACAGAGACCTGGATCATTTTCCAGATACTTTTCAACAGGATTTTGGGAGCGAGCAGTTGGGCAAGGAAAAATAAAGGACATGCAAGTTTATAGCAGAGGAAATGGTAAGAGCAGGAAAGATTGAATGCCACCTGATTTTTAGGACTTAAAAACACAATTACAATTTAAAAAAGGTATTAATTCTACACGCATGTTTGTTGCTTTTGTCTCCAGATAAAACAATTCAGTAAAATTCAATGCATGTCTCAAAGCAAGGACTGCAAACTTGTCAGCTACACTGCGAGGCTCGCTCTTCATCAGAAAATGAAATACAACTTCTAATTAATAGCAAGAAAATATGGATTGTTAACCACTCCGGCCATGAGAAAAGCATTAGGGTGTCTATTGGAAACACGCAGCCAGAACAGAGATCAGAGCTCTGCTTCACGTTATTAAAACATTCACACTGCTCTAACCAAATTAAATGGGAAGCTAAGTAACATAAAGCTATCAGGCTCTCTCTCCCTTCTGCATGCATGAAATGACATTTTAAAGTTACATGTGATCTTTCAGAGCCTTTAAAGAGGTCAGGCACTAGGCACATCTGGCATGCCGAGCTTTTCATTCGGGGACATGAAGTCATCCTCCGAATTGCATTCCTGAGTCAAGAACGTGTAATTTTCCACGTGTCACTTTACTGACTTGAACAGAGTCAAGCACATTGAGCAGAGATTAATATTAATTTCATAGAAGATTGGGCACATTTAAGAAAATTGCAAGCCCTGCTAATTGTGTTTTAATTAAACTAGAAGTGGAATAGTGTTTGATAAAGAGGGCTGATGTTATTTGAATAAACACACTCCGTACGGCCCGCTGCGCTACGCCATAAATCAGTTCAGCGCTGAATCCCACCTGACGGGGTGAATTAGGTATTATAGGATCTTCAAAGGCATAAGTTCAATGGTAAAGTTACCGCTTCTTAAAATTGCCACTCTGCTTTCCCCCGCCGTGCGGAGGGGACGTTGGCATCGCAACCGATCATCTACGGTCGGACTTGATGATCTTAAAGGTCTTTTCCAACCTATACGATTCCGTGCAGCCGCCCCAGGAGCCACCGCCATGCAAGCTGGCTTGCCCCAAAGCGCGGCCGTCCCATTCGAGTCTCCTTTAGGAGGATCGGGACGTGCCCTGGGGCAGGTGGCGGTACCCAGTGCCAGCCGGGCTGGTGGCAGCACGCCAGCGGGGGACGGCACACCGCAGGTCCGAAACGAGCCTGACGGTTATCAGCAGCGTGCCTCGGGGATTGCATATGATAAAGTACACAACACAATTGCTTTGGCTCTCGCAATCAAAATATTTGCTGTGGCACGTAGGGAGAAACAGGGCTCCAGTCTGATGAGCAGTGGGAGGCACCAGCCCTAATCCCTTTGAAATCAAAGTCCTTCCCCCCCCGTGCCCAGGAACGGATCCTAGGAGCGACCGCCAGCCTCTCAAAGCTCTCAGTGACCTTATCTTTCACACCGGGGGCAATCAAAGACCCCAACAGCATTAGCTGTGCGATTCACTTGATTTCAAGTCACAGGCTAGAGCCTATTCCCTCTAAATTTCCCTGCTACCAACACGTTACATCACCCGTAACTCTCCCTGGGGAGAAGGTGGTCCTGCTCCGGAGGAAACGCCAGTGTCCGGCAGACGCTGCTGGCACGGAGGGTGCCGGCTTCGTTCTGGCCGCGATGGGCAGGTCAGCGTTGCAAACAACAACCCCAGTGGCTGTCAGCAAGTTTCTGGCTCTCTCTGCACCGGGATGCGGTCTGTCCTCTTGGGAAGAGGGATGAAGGAGTAATTCAGAAATCACAGGATGGGCTTTCTGCAGCTGAAAGTGAAGGGCAACGAGTCCGGAAAAAAACCCATATTCCTGGGGGTGGAGGGCCTTATTTACTACACTGTAATACCTTCTGTTTCTGTAGGAACATCTGAAGATAAACAGCATAGTGCTTCATCGTGCCAGGTAAACAGCTCTCACATGCCATGGCTACGGTCTCTAAGGAGCTTCTGTTTATTATGAACCGTCTCTGCCTTGGCTTTAGCTACAAACCCTCGCTCTGAATCCAACAGGGAGCGGCTCACAATGAAAGCGAAGAGCTTGCATGAAGTTACCAGAGGGATACTTATTACCTTTGGGATTATACGCATTTTTTTCCAGAATTTTTGCTTTTTTTTTTTCCTGTTTTTTTCTTGTAAGCCCTGGTTCGTTGGATGGAGTGTTTGCCTCCCCGGTCCCATTTGGAACGGGGCTTTGGTAGGCAGAAGAAAAGTGTTATCAAAGGAAAGATGTTAGTGATGCTACAGAGACTTTAAAAAGTCAGCTGCGTCTGAATGACTTCCTAGCTCCTCTGAACTCTCTTTAAACAGAGAAATGCTTGCAATTACATGAAACTAAAGCGAGAGGCTCCCTAGAGGCTCTTGGTAAGATTTAAATTTGCAGTAAATATTGGTGTATTGATTATTATCGTGACCTGCCGATTTTTAATTTCCTTTTACAGAGAAAGCCCAAATTTCCTTGTTCTGAACCAAATTTGAATTGTTAAAAGGATATAAATGTAAATCAACATCCCCAGGGTTATGCTGGTGTAATTGAGATCATTATTTAGCTCTCTTCTTTGGTTCTTTTCCTAAGCTTTTGCATTTCCAAAGGGATGTTGTAAGTGATGCGATGAGACAAGTACAACAAGCTTTACAGAGTAAAAGCTCAGGTAGGCACGCGGCTGTGAAATCCTCATCCTCCTCGCCGAGAGCGTGATGCATGCCCCGTGCCTCCTCACGGAAACCGGCTGGTTGCACGAGGAAGAAGCCGGTGAGGTTTTTTGGGACGAGGTCCTGTAGCCGCGAGGGTTAAGAGGTGCTGGTGGCCCTGGGCAGCAGGGGAAGCACTGAGGAAGCTGAGTCAAAAGGGGGGGTGGAGGAAGGGCGAGTCTTCTTCTCCTCGCCCCCATGGCTGGAGGGGAAGATCTCCAGGGGACTCCTACCTTTGGTTTTCCACACTTGATAGTGTTCTTGTGATTTGGACGGTCATGATTTAGCCATGGGGTTTTATACCCATGTATTCCCACTGCATGGCTGGTAAACCACGCACCAGTTTGTTCTTTTCTTTTTAATACAAAAGGAGAGAGAAAATAGTTTTTTCATGGCACTGTCATTTCTGATGTCCTCATACCAAGGGTTTGACTACACTACTTTATGGCTTTCCTACCCTTCCATCAACCTTGGGATGTTTATTTTTCTTCAAACATAGCTGTTTGCAGCATGCTAACACGAACTGAAGATCTTTTAACACTGCTATTTGTTTACTGAGGACATCAAAGCCTTTTTTTTTCCCCCACAAGCCTTCTTTGAGTCAGTACAATCTGGAAACAGCCATGCAAAACCAAGGTGTGCTTTGTGTAGAGCAAAATAAAACCACAGAGCACCGAAGATACAGATATTTTCTTATCTGAGATTCTAAACTTAGCTCTGCTTCATCTCTCATTCCTCAGCTTCTCAAACTATTTGCTCCTAACCGAGAGCCCTGCAGCTTCAGCAGACCTTCCTCTTGCCTTCAGCTTCAAGTTGGGTGGGAGAATACGACTGCAAACGTGGAGAGTGGCAGTGACAGCAGCTACTCTAAACCAAACATTTTGTAACACGTACGAGCAGATGTATTTCCTCGTTTCACCTTGACGGTCGAGATGCTATACCACGCGAATAGAGAGCAGCGCTCTGAACTTTTTGCATCGGGTCCTGTGAGCTTTCAGTTCGGGCCCGGCTGCGGGTGCTGGGCAATATGCAGCAGAGGAAGTGACAGATGTTGGCAGCAAATTAAATAACAAGATCCGCTGAAAATAATGTCCTAAGAAATACTGGGACATCCTTTTTTAAGAATTTCCTAGATGCGTTGAGGCTATTTTAAGGCCAATTGAACTCCCACTCCTTACAGTATAAACAGGATTATTCCTTGTATGGAACATAAGGCAGCGTAAATGCCACCATTGGTATTTCCAGTCATACTGCAAGTATTGCCTCACCCCAAACGTGTATCCCACTGTTCAGAGCCTCGCGGCAGTCTTCTCAGAGCATTAAACATTGGTCGTGCATCACAGGAAGCATCTCCATGGAGAACAACTGAAAGTCTCTCCATGGAGGAGGACCTATTGGAGTGGTACCAACAGACCAGCTCCCTCAGGAGCTATTCAACTGGTCGGCCGTGGTATGGACAACAGGGAAGATGAGGGCAACAAGGAGGGAGGACAGCACAAGGACTGAACGATAGGGTTTTTATTCCTCAAGGAAGCAACTCACCGCAAGCTGCGTTGGCTGAAGGTTACAGGCAAATGCCCGAGTCTTTCCAGGAATCGGGAAGCGCGACGTGCAAGGTCAGTGAGGGTCAGTAATGCAGATCTGCACGGACAAAGTACAGGTAATGAGAAGTGCTGACTACATCTGTTGGGGAGGGATGGTGCGTCAAGGGCGTTTTCAGCAAGGTACAACTTTTTAATCACCTGGCTGTGGGTGTAGTTCACCCCGTCACAGCAGAAGACGACATGCTGCATGACCCGGTGCTCGTGGCAGCTTTGGAGACCTGGTGCAAGGCAAGCGGAGGACGCCCGTGCAGGGAGGGCTGGGTGGTGAGAGGATGTGCTGTTCGGCAGCTCTTAACCCCGAAAACACCAAGAGGAGATGCAAGGGGCAAGCAATACAAACCTTTCCCCTTTCACTAGCTTTAAACCAGGCAAGTGGTGGTGGTACAACAGGGTGCAGCCAAAGAGGCTGCAAGTCTGCGGGACACAGTGGTTTTGGCCACTTCCCTTGACTCTGGGTGCTGCTGAGCTTAGATATAACATCTGGCTCAGCAAGGCAGGGCTCAGCCTCCCAGGGGTGAGGGAGAAAAGGAGCAACTGTTCCCCAGTCCCAGGGTCCCCATGGGTTGGGAGCAGGGACGTGGCCCCATCAGTGACACAGCCAGGCTGTCCCTCCAAGTCCCAGCACTCAGGTGACTCCTACAGAGCACTTTCAGAGTCTTGCCTTGAGAAATAAAACAAAATGGCAGAGCCTTAAAAAAAAAAAGTTTTAAGTACATCCAACTTTGGGACAGAGCGTAAAATTTCTTGCCAGAGAATTTAAAACAAACTGGAAACTGATCATCTACTCATTTAAATGATGTGCCTGGAGCTAAACCAGCAAGGCTGAATAATCTCCTCACTGCTTTCATCCTTCTTCAATTTTTTCTTTGTTCCATCAGCCACATGTGCATTAAGTGTCAATTGAAGGGCTCTTAGCTGGAAAAGCAGATTGTGAAAAGGGCTTGGCCCTCATCTTATAATTCAGCTTCAGTATTACAATTGCTCTTAATAGCACTCTTATTTTGTTGTATTATTTATTCTGGCTAGAACCCTCTAGGATCCCTTGAAGGCTTTTTTTTTTCCTGGTGGATTTAGCCAACATCCACTCATGAATCCAGATGTTTCTGCTTTTATCCATGGGAATTTTATGGTATGGATATGCCAAGATTATAACTTCAGGCTCAGCCTCAAGAGAAGTATTTTTCAAATTCTCTAAATCAAAAATGGAAAGTGCCATGAAAAACCTGGGCCTTGCTGCATTTAGCGTGCCAGAATGGAAATCAAACCGCAGGACAATATTGCTCAAGGTTCTGGATCTATGTTGATACAGTCTCCTGCGTTGCACCAGAAATTACTGCCCAGATCATGCTATTTTCCGTGTCCTCGGACACGGACTCTTCTTGCCTTCAGCACATCTTCAGCTCTTCTTTCCATTCACCAGCCTGAAGTTAGGAGCAAAGATACCTGTGGGTCCAAGATGCTTACACTGGAAAAAAAGATTACTCACCACAAGCCAGAGTCAGTGCCGGTGTATTTAAATGAATGAAAACGTGCCTGTGTATGTCAGCTCCCCATCATCAACACAGATACTCTCCCAGTCAAAATCGGTTCTGAAATAAGGACAATGACAAAACGCACCCTGCCCTGATGGGGACCTAGTGAATAACGCAAGTGTCTGCTGTGCTTTGGACGGCGCTTTGGAAGAATAACCAAACCCAAACTCATTCCTTGTCCAGAGTGACGAAAGCAGCACGAAGCAGACACGAAAATAACCTTAATGACCTTCCTTTCTGTGCTGCCGGGGGTTTCCTTCAGGCACTCCCACCGGTGGTGTCCTGGGTTTCTTCCCTGCTCCCTCTTTGTCAGCAGGACAGTCCCCACGGAGGTCACTATGGCGGTCAGTGCCAGCGCGGTGGCTTGGCCGCTGTCCCCGTGGGGGATGGCTGCGTCCTTCCGAGTGCCCCAGGGTCTCTCAGGAGCACGAGAAGAACAGACGCAGGAGATGCACAGAACAGTTTTCGTTGCCAAAAGGCCAAGAAACAGCAACCATCATCTGTCTGCGGCCATGCTGCGCACAAAAAGGGTGCGGTGCTATGCCCGAGTCCGCAAAAGGCGAATTTTAACTTTTCCGCCAGGACGCTCCCGACTGGCCTTGAACGCGCACCGGCAGGGCACTGCTCCTGCCTCTGCTGGGCACCATCCAACCCCTTCTCAAGCCACCCTGCGCACGGGACCGGGGAACAACGCAGAGCAGTTATTCCAGCCTGGTAGAAAAGAGCCCGTTCCCCTCCCCAGGAGGCTCACGTGCAGCAGCTTGCTCTAATAGCCTTAGTTCTTTACCTGCAGAGCTCCTGGATCAAAGGAAACGTAAATTATTCCTAAAAGCTCTTCTAAGGCTTCCCCCAGCGTGGAAAAGCCTCTCAGTTGGCACAAAGGATGGAGCTGGCTCCAACAGCAAACCCCCTCTGGGGCAGGGACGTGCCGGGACAAGGAGGCACGGGAGCGGGGGAGCAGGGGGCCGAGCACCCGGCACCCAGGCGCGAGGCAGCTCGTGCCGGCTCGAGCAAAGCTTCACACCCGCCTACCCCAGCGCTGAGCTCAGCCGCCGCGAAATCCCGCTGCGTGGGGCTGCGGAGGGCAGGGGTAGGGGGTGACTCAGTGCAAGGTGCCATCGGGCGGGGTGACGAGCCCAGGAGTCCGTATGGTGTCACACGCAGGAGGTGGCAAGGGAACGGCGGAGTTAATCCGGACAACGCATTCGAAGAGGAAAGCGCTTTTCTTGCTAATATTGTGGATCAAGCGTGCTGTGCAGGGCTGACAGAGGGTGCGCATTCAATATCCCACCAGCACGGTAGTTCTGCCAGTTCCTATCACATTTTCTGTTTTATAATGAGGAACTTTGTTAGTATTCAAGTACGCAGTTTAAATGTTAAAGGCCACCCACTGTACTTACATGCTATATGACAAACTGCATAAGTATACCTGTTCCAATTCATTCTTCTAGTATTTTTAACAAAATATGGTTTCAATGACTTTGTCTTTTCCCTGTAAAAAAAAAAAAAATCCACATTTTTCTTTAAGAAGTTCATGACAGTCAAGCTACTAATTTTCCTTACCATCACATCCCTTTTTGGACACAGAATAAAGGAGATTGAATATAAAAAAGAGGGTTGGTTTTTTTTCCAAGTTGGAAGTGAAGAAATACAAAAATACTGAGCTCTTTAGTTTTAAACTTTTTTTTTTAAAAAAATCTCTCAGCAGGTCAGACAAGTGATAAAATGCTTTTGTCTCCATTTCAGTGGGAGGCTAGTTTCGCCTTCAGCACGCTGAGCATCGCGGGCACCTCGGCGCAATCTGCTGCTGCCATTGCATCTCCTCTCCTCGGCCCACGCGGCTACGGCTCGCTTGCTGGGATGGCTGGGACACGCAGTCCTGTTCCCCTTTCCCTACGCTGACTTCCCAAACCTCTGCAGAGACCCATCGCATTATAAGTGGCACCACCTCACCCTGCGAATACTAGCCCTGTGCTTGAGTTCGGCCACGTCCTGTGCATCTTCGGGGTTTGTGATGACTTTTGTGAGTTTGCTCCAGTTTGGACATTTAACCATGAGCATCGGTCACAGCGGGGAAGGTGGATCGCTGCCTGCAACGGCAGCCAGCAGGGTGGCACGGCTGTGCAGGGACAGACGGATCCTGAATGCGCTCGCACTGCGTTTGTGCTTCAGTAGTGCCCCTGAAGCCATGTGCATCATCCCAGGTTTAAATCGCTTCACTAAATTAGTAATTTGGCCCTTTAGTTAAAAGGGTACTGGGATGTAAAGGGTACGAAGGGACACATCTTTAGCATATGTAGCCTGGGCCTCTGAATTTAAAGGCTGGGCAAAATTTTATGGAAATTATACAATTTGCTTTTGACATTACAGAAAGCAGAACCTGAAGATTTGCCTTTCAGCTCTTCCTTACGGCTGTGAACGCTGCACTGCCATTAATGCGCGGAGCCGTTAAAACCCGTTAGATCTGTTACCCGACCAGCAAAAGAGGTGTCAAAACTAACCACCGCCCAGCACGTATCATCTCTGCTCCCGGCAGAGCCCTGGGCAGCAGCACCTCGCCGCCGTGGGAGGATGGGAGGTGAGGGCAGGAGCAGTATGAGGAGGAGGAAGAGGCCTTTGGGCGACCTGGAGCAGAGCCAGAGCCCAAGCACCACGCTCCTGACCAGCTCCCGCAGGAGGCACAGCATCCCCTTCCAGCCCTGACGTACCTCCAGCCCGCACGCCTCGGAGGACTCGCTGCTGCTTCAGACATTCGCAAATTTTGCTGTGCTGAGGAGAACCCCACCTTCCCTGCGACCGATCCCTTGGATTTTTTTTCCTTCACTTTAACCTTTGTTTGGAGCCGGTCTTGAATCCGCAAAAATAACCGTGTTTCCGTGACAACAGCCCAGCAGTGGACTCCTCCGGGCCATGTGAAGAATCAAAACACGGCCGGTGCTTCCTCCCGCTCCAGCATCACAGCCCGTGGTACCACAGCCCCATCCGATCACCTCTCCCTCCTCTCGTGCTGGAGTCGACAGCAAACTGCTTTGGGCAGAGCTGTCCGCTTTGGTACGCTTGGCATTTACTGAATGGGAAGTGATGTACGAGCAGGTATCAGACCCTGATACCAGCTTACGGGCGGGTAGAAAGACCAAGAGGGGCTGCGGTCTAAAGGACTGGACAGCTGTTGGATTTTGTAATCCCCTAAGCTTTATTAAAAAGATTCATAATTTTCATGCCCTCCCTGGTATTTCACAGAGCATATGAATGATCCTTTGTTATTCACAGTCACTGCTTTGCTTCCGATACACAGCATTTCTCTTTCAGCAAAGCCCTGCAACTGCTGAGCCCTCTGGTCCTGACCCAGCAAAGCATGCAAGGGGCCCCAGTGAGACCAGAAGCGTCCTCTCCTCGAGCAGGGCAGGATATCAGCCCTTTGCAGAATCGGGCCCCACTTGCACAAGCATTTTCTCCCTCAGGCGGCACAGCCGGTATCTTGCCCAGAGACCGGCTCCAGCCGAGTGCCCAATTGATCTGCCGCTCCCGAGACCGTTCCAAAACCCCATCCCCTCCCTGCAGCACTTCGGTCTGCCTTCAGACCAACATTTATGAGGGTTATCCATGGATGCGGTTGCAAGAGAAGTCCAAAAGCTTTTGTTGCAATGCCGCAAGCAGCACTGAAACAGCAAAACGCTCTTTGCATACCTGATCCTCGCTGAAGGGTTACGGGCAGGACACCCAAACACAGACAGCAAGCTCTGAAGCGGGACCCGAGGAGGCAGGGTGGATGCACGCCAGCCTGACAATGGGGTTTCATTTAACAAGCGCAGATTCAAGTGTGGAAATCAAATATGAAACAGTCGTAGCCAGCATTGTCTGCATTCTTGGAGTGGCACTAAACTAGCAGAAAGAAAAGAACTGAGACGCTGGCCCAGACATGCTCCAGCTGTCTGCGACTACCTCTTCCCTCCTCCACTGGATCTAACTATTCAGCTTGTTTTCATTTCATTATTGGATGTTATTTTTGCAACCTGGGAAAAGAATAGAAAAGGGGGGAAAAAGTCCTTAAAATGCTTTTGGATTTATTTTAAGAACTAGACCATTTCTTTCCTTTTTATCAGAGAAAGTACGCTTTAAAAAGTGCATGAGGCCTACGGTATTATTAGTTAAGCATTTCTTTCTCAAATAAGGTCCTTTATCTCGGAGGCAGCAGCATTTGCGTTGCTGTGGTTATTCACGTAAGTCGTACTCATTTAGTACTGAGCAACATGCAATTAAATAGCCATATAAAACACCCACAGGGTGAGCAACAGCTGCCTACAGGTAACCTTAAATTTCATGCACTCACTTGCCAAACGTTTCAGCTCTAGCCATATAAATCCTCATTTGCACGTGGGAGCAGGCCCTCTCCTCCGTCGCGGCGGGCAGGTAACCAGGAGGCACTCCTTCCCCCGGCACAGCGCAAACCAAGCTTTTAATGAGTTGGTTAAAAGCCTGATGCTGCAGATCCCCGTTAACGGGAGTGCTTCTCGACCCACCACAGGGTCAGCCCTTCCTTGGCTTGCCTTCCTCTCAAGAGCACAGCTGATCCATTTTTAATGTTAAAAAGAATTCGCATCCAAGAGCGGATAATAATTTATTTTCCCTCTCTTCACACCAGTTTTGCTGGATGGGGAAATGCCAGCACGCACCGCCCGTCCCCCCAGCTGGGGACACTCCACCCTGTGAAAAAGTCAAACGCTTGCCAAAGGAAGGGCCAGGATTATATAGTTTCCCACTGAGCGTAGTGGGAATTCTCGGTTTGTGCTGGACTTCTCTGGAAAACTCTTCCCTCCGTTTTGATGCCGATACACTTCGGCACAGCAGCAAGTTTTCAATGGTGCTTCAAGGGAGAAGCAGGATTCCGTGTGTTTCTTACCATTTTATTTATCTTCCTCCTCAGGACAAAGGCATATACGCTAAGCCAGAAGCTCTCTTCATAGCAGCTTTTGCACACTCCTGCAGTATTCCTGGTAGGAGAAGGTCAGGTATGCTCTGATGCGAGCTGTTGTCTCTCCAAACATTGTTTTGTAACATCCAAAGCAGGTCTGTAATTCTCAATTTGGATATTTTAAGCTCCAAGCAAGATTTTGAAGTGCACATAAAATAACCGCTCACTACATGCAGATCGTCGCTTCCTAATGAATGGCATTGCTCTCAGGATTTGCACAGAAAAAAGTTTTAATCTTATTTTTACCTTATTCCAGCCAGTTCAGTGAGGGGAGAGCCCCTCCTACCGCCTCCTCCAGCACGGTCCTCCCCTGACCCAAGCACGGCATTCACCAGCGACAGCAGAGACAGCCCCGGCAGCAACCCGCCCCAGGCGCTGAGCCAGCCCTGCCAGGCAATCTGGGGGCCTGAATAAGTTTTAAAGCAGGTTGGAAGATGGGAAAGAAGTTTTGGAATGTTTCTTGAGATTATGTCCTTTCCATTTTATGGCATTCAAATTAGATCATTTCCTTTTTCATCCCGATTTTTTTTACCTTTTAGTAGTTTTTAATTTTTTGTTTAATGAAAATTAATTCTCATACAAGAATCTAATTTCCGTTCGTTAAGGATAAAGCATGATGATTTCAAGCAATGAGTTTCTCCAAATCCAGAAACCCTAAACATATGCTCAACACCAAGCTTATGAGCAACTCCATTTACCTTAATATGCATGCTTATCTCTAAGCATGTGCTTAAGTGGTTTGTTGGCAAAAGCTAGAGTGCTTATCCCTTACCAGATGACCCTATTTAATATTTACCGGTATTAATCTGCTCAATAACTATAAACACCAGAAAAAAACCCCATTGAATTAGCTCTACACAGAGCTTTTCCAGATATGATTTCTAGATTACCCAGGAAGGTCAAACTGTTCTGTGCTCAAGGGCTGACCCCAAAGCCCTGGGAATCAGTGGAAGGGCGTTGACCAATTACACCAGTTTGGGGATGGGATCCCCTGTGAGCAGAAACACCTTTCTGTTTCTGGCACTGTGACTAATAGGGATAACAAAGGCTCTATGCTGACATTAAGAAAATTTGTTTTATGTATTGACATCCTGTTAACCTCCAGCGCACTTAAAGGAAGCTGTTAATTTAATGGTTGCGTCAGAAAGATATGGCAGAACATGTATTGCTGAGCAACGAAGGAAATCTCCAAGCCCAATGTCAGCATTAACACCTGCACAGGACAGCACTGACTGCAGGGGCTTCTGTACAGAGCATAAATTTAAATAATCTGCCCTTGACAAGGAGGAAATTTTCAAATCAAAGCGGTAGTAGCTGATACAGACTCCAGATACAGGCTTTGGTATCTGCCTGCTGTCCTCCAGCAGCACAGCCTCTCTAGATCCTACACGTCCTTCCAGTTGGATTTGATGCAAAATGGATGGATCAATCCTCACCCACCACTTGGGGTAAGAGGCTGCACACAGGGTCTTATCTCACCCTGTTGTAAAGGGTTCTCAGCAGCCCTCAAGAACCAGAAAAGTTTATTTTGCTATTACTTCTGAGCAGTGCCGTGATTTCACTGCAATTAAATTTGACTATAGGTGGTATCCATTTTACTGAGACAAACTTACGTCGTGCATATGTGCAAAGGTAGAAGTGGAAGGTAATGGTAAGACACTTACCTAAAATGAGATGCTTGACCTAAAGATACAGAAAGATATAAAGGCCTTGACTCAACAAAACACTTCAGCACGTACCTAGCGGCAGACACGCAAACGATGCTGTTGAACTCAGCCTGGCACAAGTGCTGTAACTACTATGATGATAATCGGGATTCATTGCAAGTTGGATGGGATCTGAATTACAACTGTGCTGTAAAACCACGTTTTTAATCTGTGAATGCCAGTACATCACTTGAAGTGATGAAGCTATAGTCTTTTCCATTGCCTGCTTAGACACTGGCTTATATTTCTACCCCAGAAAAGACCTGAATTTACAAAAGTAAAGTAGAAAGATTTGGGTTGTTGCATTACTTTTAAGAAAACCTTTATCTTTGTGTGTCAGGCTGGCACTCACACTCAAGTTGAGTCCCAGCTCACTGACCCACATTTGATGCTTCTACAGATTTGCGCACCGACCTTCCAGGCATGAGATCGTGGACTTGTGTCCTCGACTCCTGCGGCTCCAGCATTGCTCCAAACATCGCTCCTGATTGGGGGTCACTCCTGACCGACTCGTTTTCTGCTAAACAGCCCACCACCTCCATTCACCCAGCCTCCCCAGCTGTCCCCTGCACAGCCATCACTGTCCTTGCCCCAACTCCCCACTCTTCAACCTGTGGCTCAGGGCCGGCATCATCCCGCAATCCTTTATCCTCCTGCCTACACTTTTCATCCACTAGCTCCTAACGAGAAATGGAAAGGAAAGTTCCTTGCAGCTTCAGCCAACCTAACCTCCTAAGGTCTTTCTGCCCAGAGAGACAATAAGCATGGTCCAAGCCAAGATACTATCTCTTCCAGACGAGGGAAGTCTGGCAACTCTGATAGCTAATGACCTACGTAAGCCTGGGTTACAATTTCACTTCCATAATTCAGCTACAGTTTCTAAACTGTGTGGAAATGCTATATGGTATTTATGGAAACATTAATGTTACTTCAATTTTTGAAAACTGTAATGCTGTTTTCAGTAGTCTTGGTTAACCATAGTCTTGAACTATCACATTCACTTGATAAAGCTTAGAGATGCTTAGACATTTCTACCAAAATAGGAAGGAAGAATGTGAGGCATTTCAGAAAACAAAAATCACTCCTCTTCCTCCTCTCATCTGGCTGCAGTCGGTGCAGGTGTCCATCTGCACGCAGAGCAGACAGCAGAATTAAAGCCTACACCTATAATCATTAGTCAGGCAAAATTACAGTGGGTGATGGTCTGCTCAGCTGAACCGAGTGCTTTATGGCAGGTAATCAGCACACTCCTGCCCGATAACCTTTTTAATCTCCTGGGTTTTAGTCAGCCGTTCTGCTCGTGTGGGCAGCAAGATACAAAAGCTATTTTCTCTGCAAGTGTTATAATTTCTATTTCAGTTCAGCACGCTCCCTTATTGAACTGTCGTTGCCCACAAATGAGTTTCCTGAGTAATTAATACTGCAGGGGCTCTAATGAAGATGCCACGTAAGATTTTGCTACAGCAACTCCAGGTGATATTGCCAGTCTGCCACCCTTTTGCAGCTCTTCAAAAATATGTCTCCTTAGATGCTGATTTGTCCTGCTAAATAGCACTACAGCACTGCAGCACAGGTTATTTAGCTTGTGTTTAAAAAAAAAAAACTCTAGCACTAGATATATCGTTCTAGAGATTAAAACCTGCCATTTATTGAGTCAGGAGGAAAGTATTAGCAGCAGCACTCCAGCTGTCCACAGGCCATCCTCATGTCTCTGGGCTGTGTTTGCTTTAGATGCTTTTCACCTCGAATGTCTACCATGGCCACCTTGCCACCGCTGTCACCCGTGCAGCTCCACTGCTGGTAGCAACCAGGAAAGCAAAAATGAAACGCTGTCAACTCGTGCTCCGACCAGAGCAAAGGAGATGGAGCAGCCTACTAAGACCTCCCAGCTACTGTCTGGCTGTCATCGGGAGAGCAGGGAAGGCGGTAACAGTGCGAAGGTTTGTGAAGGGAGGGACTGGATCCAACTGCCGTGACACACGTTCAATGCAGAAGACCGACCCGAGACCACTTGCTCCTCACACAGATGGCAGGGTTTAATTCTGATAATACATCATGTAAATAAGCAAAGCCAAATCATCCTTATACAGGAAAAAGACTAAGGAAGCTGTGGTTACCAAATATGCAGCGCTTACAGATTTTACTGAAGGCATGAAAACGTGGGCTCAACAAACTAGCAGTTAAGGGACGTATTTTCAAGCACGTGAAGTGCAGTTGTGTTTCTTTGTGCACAGGGAGGTTATACGAGTTCACGTTCCCCAGCCCCGCCGAAGAGCCCGTCCCGTTCTGCTGGGGGACGCGCGGGCGTCCCACCACCTCGCCGGGCTGCCCGCCTGCTTCTGAGCACAGCCTGGCTCTTCCAAGTTCAAGCTTTTATGTTTGACTCGCCTCAGAAAACATCAGACATTAATCCTACCATGCAGGTACTAATAACAGAGAAGAAAACATGGTTGAGGCCCCCATCAGCCTTCTCCTCCTCAGGACACCTGATTTATTATTGACAAAGTGCTTCCTGCTTTGTCTTAACATCTGACCGGACTGAATGCCCGTCAGAAATAAGGAGCAATTCATCTCCTCATCTTTTACCTTCGGGGCAGTTTAGGTTTCAGTCAAACCACATGAAAGGAGACAGTGTTTGCCTGCTTTTACGGCTCTACAAAAATTGCCATCCAATATGATAAAAAGGCAATTTTTGTAACTGGCTCTGATAATTAATTGGAAACTAATCCAGGAACAAATAAGTGACCGTGCCACAAACTGTACATGGAAGAAAGACTACAGAAAAAATTCAAGAAATAAATTTTGCTGGCAAAGATCAAAGTAAAGGCATTAATTAATAGCCATATTTTCTTAAAACAAGAAGCCCTTCCTTTGAAGGCAACAGCCGATGAATCAGAATCTGATGAAGCTGATTCCTGTAAAGTTCCTTTGAAAAAAGGCACATGTACACCCTGAGAAAGAAAATAATTTCAAAACCCTGGCAATATTATGCATGTCTTCTGAAAACTTTTAGTCACGGTAACTTCGCTATTGTGTGAATAGCCTTCAAGGAGAAAAACATGCACCTACTCCACAGATTAAACAGACAATCCAATTGCAAAGCTGGTATAATATTTTCTTTTCCCTGCAAGCTACAAGTTACGCGATCTATCCCAATCCTACCAAAATATTCTACTTTGACTTCAGTTGAGCTAATGATCAGCCCATTTATGGAAGCTCAGACCCAGCAGAAAACTGATGCCCACATAGGTGATACCAGAGTGCCTGGCTGTTAGGTGTCTGTCTCCCAGGGTGAATTCCCATCCACACCAGTAATGCTAAGTTACTGGAGTCTCCAAACGTGGCAGAAGTCACATACTTCATAGAAGGCCCAAAGTCCCAGATGTTGAGCTAGGCAGCAGACAGAAGCAAGAACAAAGGAGGAGAAAGCACGTACAGAATGGAAAAGTCTGAAATCCTGGCTCTTTCTGGGGCTTTAAGACCTGAATTGAGGCTTTAGGGTGGCACCGGCTGAAACCAGAGCCCAGCACCCAGCCTGGGTGGGTGCTTACAGCTGCTCTTGGGGAGGGCTAAGCAGGTTTTACTCTTCTTTTAACTCCTAATTGCCAGAGGAGAGACTGATGATGCCAAGGTTTGCCACAGGCTAGAGGCTAAAGCCAAGAAACTGAGAAACAAGTATTATACCCTCAGTTTCTTGGAGGGGGAGGGTGTCAGCAGCAGCTGAATTCTGTTTATAGAGTAGGGAGGAAAGGCTATTTTGGGACATGGGTACCTCTGTCCTTATTGGAAACCTCCCCTCAGCCTCAGTAATTACTATCTTCAGCACAAGAATGGTGCAAGGTGAGAAGTTTCCACCTAGAACCGTGGCACAGCTCTTATCACAAGATGCCTGGTGGCAAGCAGGAACAAGAACTGTAAATAAAATTAGCTCTTACGTGGGAGGACTACCTCAAGGCCCATCTCAGAGGGCTTAAATAGATCCTTACAGGATTGCTTCGAAAGGGAAGGAGACACACAGAAGCTTTTCCACCACACCAACATCAGCTATCGCCTTGCTGTTGGTCTCCGCTGTCTGGGTTGGGGTTTTGCCCTGTGGAACTAACCCGATGTATCTGTTTTCCTACATGCAGCCCAGTGACTAGTTAAGCTGAATAAACCCTCAGTAATCCCACTGCTACCCACAATTCGGATGTGCTGACCCCTGAAGGGATCCACCTCCCAGATGACGGGGGGCACATGGGAATTGATCTCATGAAGCTCTAGGAAAATTCCTCAGGCTGGAATGTCTGCCCTGGCTGAACTTACGGTTAACTTCAGCAGATGTGTTCTAGCTCCCTTTTATAACCGGAATATAAACACAGAATGGTTTCTTCAGTGCAAAGCCAGTTTAATGATTTCTGCCACAGTCCACAGCTGTCTGGGCTGGTGGCACTGGTACGGAAATGCTCCAGTCTGAGACAACCCTCAGGAAAAAGAGCCTCAAAACAAGGGTGGAAGGTAGCACGGTGTAACTTGGATTACCTCACTGGCTGGGTTTTACAGTAAAACTCCCAAAACAGTTGCATGATGGAATGGGAAAATATCAAATATAGCTGAGGCATGCCTAGAGACAGGCAGGTCTTAAGTGACGGGATAAACAGGTGCCGTGCAATGACTTCCCAACCAGTCTGCTGGTTTTGAGACTAAATACTGTCTCTTGGTCTGAATCAGAAACTGGTCCTCTACTGTCTTAGACTTTCCCCTCTGTTCCTCTCCCCAGTGCTGGTGTCCAAGGGTGAGGTGTCATGAGGTACCTGAGTCACGTTAACAGCTCAGTGTCACCAAAGGAGGCAGTACCAGTCCCAGCCAAATATTCCTACCAATCTCCTTGCACCTTGCCCGTCTGACCCCTTGGTGAGATTGAATCATCTCGCTAAACCATCCAAGCTATTCAGCCCTGTGCTTTGGGAGGGCTCCTGCCCTGCCCACGCTCCGAGCCGGAGGGCAAAGGTGTATGACACACGTACCGCCGGTGGACCAGCTCCAAAACAAACGCGGCTCGGCTAGCACAAGAAATATAAAAAGCTAGACAGATAATACATACCCCAAGCACATTTTCCTACCTTTGTGGGATTAAAACCCCTCCCTGCATGTCTAGTCCTCTGCTCTGAAGCTTGTTCCTCTCTGTGTAGGCAGGAGATCCTTGTAAAAAAGGAATACCTTGTTATGAGAGCATTCCTGCCTCTTCCTCCCTCACCTACCTGCTTCTCTTGAAGAGCTCATCCCCTGCCCCCCATTTTCCCCCCCTTCCTAGAACTACTTGGGAGAAAACCCCTTTTTATTTAAAAAAAACAACCAACCTCCCAACCCTTTTGCCAGTGAGGTTCAATGAGGAGCACAGGTGATGCCTGGCACCCCTATATAAGCCTCAGGCAGCCTCCAACACTTTGTCTCTGGGTACCTCACCCAGGCAAATCACCGAAGGTTAGTGATGCTTTGTTACCCCTGTGCCAGGTGCAGATGTTTCTCTTTACATTTCTAGGGAGGGTGAAGACAGCAGAGAGAAACGAGCCCCAGATCCCAAATGGAGTTTGAGCCTGACACGGCTGCAGACACCCCTGTTACTGAGCTCTGCCAAGTGAGACTTCCCAAATTATCACAGGAGGCTCATACCAGAAAACCTATCCCAAATTTGATTTTATTTTATGGAGTGTGCCATAGTCATCCTTCTTCCCAAGTGGAGGTTTGTTGTTGCTGGGAATGTGCGAAGTCTCACACATATTACTGTTATTGTATCGCTTTCCCTTCCCCTCACAGCTACTAAGCTCAGGAAGCCTTACATTAAGGTAATAAATATTATGGACTGATTGCAGTCAGATATAGCAGAGAGTATTAGAAAAGCCTCAGATAAGCCTCCAGTGTCAGACATCTGTACCCACTGAGGGCCATTGAGAACGACAGGCTTGGAAAAAGTGAGTAGAAAAGATGAATATATTGGATTTTATTAGTCTACACATACCAAGAAGGCACCAAAACACTGATTTCATGAGGCTATCTAAAAGCAGATGTACAGAAATAGCTGTGTTGAAGGATCCCCACAGATAGACAAATACCTTATAAAAATACCAGCAATAAAATACAAGTGAAATGGCTGTGTTGATACACTGAGCTCACATCTTTAAGTAACAGTGCTATGAGGTTAGTGGTAAAGTGAGTCTCTTGTTTAAATCTAAACTGCAAGAGGTCTTTCCAATTTTAAGAAGCCTGAAGGCGTCTTAGGGAGACTCGGATGCTAACAGTTCACTAGAAATGTCACCACTAATTCTTTGCCGTCCTCTAGGCTCTAACTGACAGCATTGATAAAGGATCAAAGACAACATTTATCTAAGTCACTTTGGTTGTCTAGTCATGGTTGTAGAGGACAACTTTCAGATTTCAAGTGATGCCTGCTAAATTCAGAGGTTTTTGTAACTGGATTTTGGGGTAATATTCATAGAGCTGGGAACAACTAAAACCTGAATTTTAACTTCAAAGTCCATTCCCAGTCTTCCTTCCATGTCAGTGCTATTGAGATTACAGCTAGACTATGAATTTAGAGAAAACTCAGAAGAAAATGTGCTTTCCTCATTTCCCCTCTAGGAACATCAAAGAGGGGAGCTGACTTTGTGCTCCACGGTGTCTAGCCACCAAACCTTCCCCAAGTGATTCAGTGCGATGACAACCAGGTGACAGGGCAGCTGGCACAGTGCCGGGTACACCGAGAGCACTGCTTCGGCTCACGGAATCCAAGAGGGGAAGGTCTTAGCCCCTGTGCCCTCCTCACAGGACCACAAAACCACGCCAGGCTGTGCCCCACAACTCAAACCAAGGTGACTACTGTGCTACCTTCTCCCAGTTCAGTTCCCAGACATTCAATTCAGCACTTTTTCTAAGTACGCTAAATTCAAGAAATTATTGGAATAAGCAGTGCTGAAAGAAATCAGGAGCCCAGCTGAATAATCTGAGATACATAAATTCCTGTGACAATTAAAAACAGAATCTCAGCACAGAGCAAGCACCAGGAGCTTCTAGTTATGTGTTCAGTTTAGCTCTTCTTCATTCCCCATTTGCACAGATAAGGGAGCTGAATGACTGAGGGACATTACATCCTCCACAGTCTTGGAAATTGTACTGGTGTTCACAAGACCAGAGATACATCCCATCTCATAGCAATCAATATAACAACCGCTTAACGTATGCAAAGCAAGAGAAATACACCGTTCTGCAGAACGTCACATCCTCTGCAGGGCTTCTGTCTCCCACCGAGGTGGGTTTGTTGGAGCCCCCAGCAGTCATGCCACAGTACTCCTTTCTGTAGAGCTCCCAAGGTGAAGACTTGTCAACGGCTATATGAACACTGGCTGCAAACATATGGAAACCCACCGTACTGCCACAAGTCCCTCACGACACACACCTTTGATTAAACAGGATCCTGTTCCCAGCTGGAGTGGAAAGGCTCTGGCTCTCACGCAGGGGAGCTAACGGGGTCCGGCTGCCTGGACCACGCGGCCGGGGCGGCGAGACACGCAGGGCTCATCGGCACTACGTCACGAAGCCCCACAGAGGCACTTGCTTGCACAGTAGTCTCTGGACACAGTTAAAATGTGAGCTATGTTTTGCTGGGGATTACCATGTTGTCACTGGTTCCCCTGATAGCATCAGCTCCGAAGTGTAGATACGGCCAAGGGGAATGCTTAAAGAATCCAGATGCACTCCTCAGCTTTAATGTGTTTTCCTTTCCCCAAAATATTACTATGTTTTCTACAGTGACAGCCATGACTCAGATACCTCAGCAGAGAAGAGGAGCAGTTTACTTGGTGTGTGCTTGGATTTTTCAGCTGAATACCAAAAAACCATGAATAGAGCACTTGGCCCCCAATATAACACTTTATGGAAATTACACAAATATACTGCACAGGGTACAGTACAGGGTAGCCTCTTGCCATCAAGAAGGCAACTTTTCTTAATAGTTCTGCTACTAAGGAATATTAAATGGAACAATATACATCTTGCCCTGTTAAAGGGCTTTACAGATGACCATAATAAAGTTTTCTGTGAGATGTGACTCTGGACTGGTTCAGACAATCTCTTCCCCAGTACATCTCTCCTTTAAGTACCAGAAATGAGCTTCCACATGGACAAGGGGTGGTTTAGGAAAAACAAACATACTAGGAGGCATCGATATGAAAAGCACTTAAATAATCTAATCTCTGTAGCTAATTTAAGAACTCCTAGGGAAAGAGAAGGTAGAGATAAGGAATCTTAACGAGGTCAGGCCAAAAATCAACACATGATCAGCAATCAAATGCTTGCTGACTGCTGCCTGTTCATTATATGTGACAAGTTTGACAGTTTCTCAAGAGGGGAGACCATTACAAAAATAGTAAAAACATTCCACTAAAAAACCCACTGAGCCAGTATTAAAGTCTTAGTAAACAGTAAAAGCCTGGTAAAGCATTGTTAGTCATCGCTAAAGTATTGCTAAGCAACCCTTTATCCTCCTTAGGACTGGATTAGCTTCATCATGGCAATAACTAACAGCCCTTCATCCTTGCTCGCAATGCTTAGTTTGAAGTGCTATGTAATTTTCTTTGAAACTCAAGTGAGAGTTGCCAGTCTTAATTCCCAGCCCCTGCCGAGGTGTGGGGGAAGCCGCATGTCTGCGGGGAAACCCGTCTGCAGCTCCCAGCTGTTTCAGTAGCCAGGCTGCAGCACACGGCAACTCATTCATCTTAAAAGGCAAGCAATATTTATTCACCCTCACGCTTTAATTCTTTGCTGATTGATAATCAGCAGCCGATATCCCACTTTAGTACTGATTTAAAGAAGCGCAGCCTTGCTCTTGCCCAAAGCTAGACTAGCTGCTGCCAGGATTTCTACTAAAGCTCTATTTAACTGTAGTAAAACACCGAAACCAGGAAACTCCTGGGCATAGACCTCACTGGACTATGGCTCCGAGGTAACAGCTTACTGCTAGGCATTACTACTGTCTTCCATCTTATTTTGCATGCCATTTACATTTGTATCATCTCAGCAGGACCTCCAAAGTGCTCCTTCCCTGGATATTAGTAACAAATCACCTACCAGTGAATGCAACCAGGGTGCTAGCTCACCTAGTCTAATCTCTAAGCAAACTCCAAAGGAAGACAAGAGGAATAAGGGACCTGACCTGCCTCAACCCGATCTGATGTGAGGAGGGGTGAATTAGAGACCAGCACCAATAAACTGATACTTCAGAAAAGCCAGGGAGCCTGAGGCAGACAAGTTCCGTGAGTTCTGCAGGTCTTCCCAGTGCTGCCATCCCTGTGGCCACAGGTGTTGGGGAAGCAGCGTCCAGCAACCCCTCTGCTTCTGCAGACTATAGCCAGAGAGGGCGAGGAGCTCCCAGGCACCTTCCCAGCCTTTGTCTCCACCCGAATTTCATTCTCAGAGTAGCATGGATATACTAACAATAGCTCTCCTCAGCCTCCACAGTGCTTTAACAAAGGTACAGCCACTTTTGTCTTGAGTCTGACAGATGTGGTTTGTCACCGGCTGGACCCACAGTGCAGTTTTAGTGAGTGGCTAGGATTTACTCATATACCTGGCTGCTTCACTTGGGAAGATGGTAATTTCCTGTGAACTAGAATTACTTGTTCACTCCAAAAGTTAAAGTTCATACCTACAAGAGAGATATTTGCCAAGAGTAATTTTTATAACTGAAAGAAAAAAAATCAGTTAGTGGGAAACATTGCTTTTAGTGAAAGTAGGGTGACAGCTACAGAAATGTGTATTCAGGTATTGTCCCTTTGTCAGAACAACCATCTCAGAGTAGGAAAGAGGTGCCATATAAGTTAGAAACCATTATATATTATTTTTGGTTTAGGAAGAACTCAAAAAATTGATGCCCTTTCTCAGAACCCAGGGTCTGAAGCAGACAGGGTCAGCTCAGGTGCCCTTACTCACACAGGTGAAGAGATGCTCTCCCAGGAGTAGTAGGGCTACCATCAACATGACAGTCTGGGGGAACTCCTCACTGACTTAAGCAATTCATCTCCCAGCTCATGAAGAAAAAGGTTTTTTGTTTGTTTCCTGAAAAGAAAATGCACATAAACAACATGTAAGATGGTTTAGTTTTGCTACAGCAAGGGCTCCAGCTCCTCCCTGAGGGAAGGGAACCGAGGGCAACCCCAGTGAGGGCACTGCCTCGTACCCACCGGGCCATCAGCAGCCCCAGAGCCATCGAGGGATGAGCAGGTCCAGGGGCCACGCAAGGAGCCCAGTCAAGAGCAAAAGGAGATAGGACCAGATGAGCTGCAACGCACACGCGGGGGCTAGCCAGGAGCAGCTACCTGCAGCATCAGTCCAAGGAGCACAGGCAGCAACAAGGCTGCAGACCAGCACTCCTGCAGCACAGCTCAGACAGGCAGTAAGAACCCTGGGCTGAGCTTAAATAGGGTCCAGGGCCCATGGTCAGGGTGTGGATGAGGTCCCAGGTGAGGCTGCTCAGGGCCGTTGAATCCACGTGAGGCCCTGATACACATACCTGCTGCTGATATTAATCTTAAATATGGTGCATGAAGCCGTACCGATTTATCCCTGTGTGAGACCAAAAGCAGACAACAGTCACATGTCAGAACCTCTCCCAAAATGATGCCGTGATAACGTCCTGTGGCTCTGCTGAACCACGGGTCTCTGCTGGTGAGCAGCCTGCTCTCAGGTTAGACCTCACCCTGGCTGCTGACAACGCTGGGCTGCTAACAGGCAGTGGCACTGTGGTCAAATTTCAGTGATTTTTTTTCTGAGTTCCCAAATTTCCCAGGCTGATGCCACCTCAGAAAAAGCACAGCACTCAGTTTAAAAACTAAGTCCCCTTCAGTTGGTTTGACTTTCCTGCGCACCAGCTCCCCTGGGGCAGAGCTCAGAGGAGCAGAAATGCACAGCTTTAGGCAGTCAGATTGGAATAAGCGCACAATAAATTTATTTTTCCTAAAATCCAGCATGTATAGACAGTGTAGCCCACCCTTCCTTCCACATCTTCCCTGTCTGGGGCCGAGTCTTCTTCCTTATCTTCAGCGAGCAGTTCTGACATTCTCCAGATACGCACTGAGGTCATGCAGAGACTTTTTGGCGAAGTACCCTGCTTATCCACAATGATTGCACGTAAAGGAGGTTGGGGACATCTTCCCATATTTGAACCAAAGGGAGAGTTTTATCTCTGCAGGAGCCCCAAAGACACAATACAAATGTTTGCCTTACGCTGGTTCGCTCCTTAACAAGGCCCTTACGGCTTTCAAGGGAATAGATTGCAGGTCTGTGCCAAAACTGGCAGCTTCCTGGAGAATTTGCAGCAGATAACTTTAAACAGGTTGAAGGTAAAGACGACACCCAGTAAACCACCAGTCGCAGCGAAATGGAATAATAAAACAGAAGAGAAGACTGGGAAAAACCGTCTGCTAAAGAAATGGTTTCTTCGGCAAAGCCAGACCGGGGCTTTTTGCAAATAACACTGATTGCTAATTAAACTGCTCCTACTCTTTATATTTCCTTTTTACAAACTTGCTTCTCTCTGGTATAGAGACAATGAAGAGCTTGCGTTTTCAAGCAAAGCTGATGTGCCAAATTGTGATCTCAGTGAAACTGGTGGAAACGCACATAAAACATTCCCTTAGGGGAATGGGAATTGTGGGGTTCGGAAAAGAGCCCCAGTCACACAAATGGAGTTTCATTATTTGGTATGTGAGTTCATTATAAAAGGGTTCAATTATATTTCATCAGTGAAGAGAAAATAGCCTTTTCATCCAATGTATCTAGTTGAGTTGAATGCTAAGCACATCTGACGCAGCTTTTGGAAAAAAACAAAACAAGAACAGTAGCCATGTGAAAAAAACAAACAAAATGACTAAGGCATCTCGGCGCCTCAGCGAGCTCTCTTTTCTCACGGAGCCATCGGATAAAGAAGTGAATGAAGTACAGTAGCTTAACATGCACCGCATGAGTGTGTGCGGTGCCACATTTGCTGATTTACTAACTCGTTTTGTTTGAGAGGCACTTGAAAGGCTTTGACATTTACAGCTCTGTAGGCAAATGTGAAAGGAAAGAATAGATGCTGTATCTCCAAGCTCCCAGCTGCTGGTAAATGTCTACTCAACGCGCCAGCAATCCACACGAAATCAGGAGGCACCAGTAGCCACAGAGCTTCCCAGGTTTGTCTGCGAACACTATTAGAGCAAATACGTCAACAGTCAGTAGGGTTAAAAATGTAAATCGACCTCTCGGCGAGATGTGAAGTCTCTCAATGGAAAGCTGTAATGCCTTTACCAAGTTTTCTATTCAAACACTGTGCAAGCTGGATTCAGAAAACAGCCCAGAGCCTGCGGTTAGCAGCCGCGTATCAGTGACTGAGCATACTCTGGGTATCCTAAGACACTTAAGGCAAAGAGGTTTTCGGATGCTTTCCGGGACTTCAATTGCAAGGACAGTTTTGTTTCTGTGAGTCACACACTATACAAATGTTTATTCTACTGTATGTCTCCCGCCTCACAAGGCCCTCACAGCTTTCAGGGCCGTAGCGCACACAGACGTACCAGGAGCAGGACGAGCACATCTCGTGACGTTTCGAGTACTGTACTCGGCCATGTTATTTCTCACGGATGTAGCCGTTACATTCTGATTTGTCAAGCCTGAAAGCTTTTTGTCTTTCTAAATCAACCAGTGGAACCCATTTTTGAATGGCGTGGTGTTTCGAAGCTCTTCGATTCAGCCTGAGCAGTCTTGGTGTCAGATTCGTTGTACGGCATCATTTTTCCACCCTGCCATGCGATGCAGCCTCTGTTTGTCTGCCGCTTACTGACAGGCAGCACTGTAAGAGTCTCCAGTTGTCCGTACATCCAGTTATTCTCTGTCAGTCCTTCCCACCTATTTGGCAGGACCCTGCCTATTCAGTTAGGATTTTCCACCCACGTGAGGAGTAGCATGGTAAAGGCTGAGGGGAGCAAGGGAGGAAGCAGGGAGGAGCAGGAGGTGAAATGAGATGGAGAAGAGGAAAAAGCAAAGATAGCAAAGGAGTAGGAAAGCAATGAAAAGATACAAGGGAAATACAATGATTAAGACCAGCAGGGAGTGACAGAGAGATGATGACAACTGTTTTCACAAGAGGGATGGGGCGGTGCTGATTCTGTAAGGTGTAGACTGCGTGCGAAATATTCTTTACAGATTTTTCATGCAGTCTTGCTCAATTGGAAAGCTGCATGGAGAGTAATTGCCTGCATTTCCTTCCCATGGAGACCAGAATATAGGGGAAGAGAGTAGAAAGTTGCATGCTTGGATGTAATCCACAACTAGAAAGCACTGCTGGTCCTGTAGCTTAGACATGGCCTGTCTTAAATACGCTCAGATGGACAAGAAATGGAAAGCAGCCCTACTCTCTGCCAAGCTAATTTGGAGAATTAATCTGAAAGAAGTTTGAAAGATGGTTTCAGAGGTCACTAATAATATCCATTCTTCCAGTTACACTTTGTCCTCTCCATCATCTCAGAGACTCGTGTGGAAGACAAACTCCTAATCAAAAGCGTATGTGAATTTGCACTCCTCTTGCTCCAGGAAGACCTCAGCTAAAACCACTCAGCTACAAAACTCATTCAGCCTTCCCTGGACTAGGCATTATTAAGACCCATTACTTTCTCCCACGTTCACATTCACGATGCCTACGAAATCGGTGTTGGAGGGATGCCATGGGGCGTATAGGCATGTGTCCACTGTCCTTTCCCTCGTCCTGTGAAGAAGGGTCGCTGCATGCTGAAACAGCTGATCCCTGGTTTTTCTTTTTCAGCCTCACAGTCTGGTCCCCAGTCCCTGCCCTTCCTGTGTGCAGTGGCTCTGCAGAAGGAAATCCCACTTAACTGCTAACTTTTGGGGAGGAGGCATCAAGGGGAAATTCATTCCCTTCCTCAAGACTGCCAAAACAAAACCTCCTGTTTCCCATCCTACTGCAAGAAGACAGCAGAGGTCCTTGGGAAAGTACATGGCTCTGGTAGTGCCAGATGCAGCACTGGCGAGTTGTTATAGTGAGAAGTGTTATGGAAAAGTGGGATATTGCATTTATATTTCTATCTAGATAGTATTGTTTAACAAATAAGGACAAATTCCCCAGAACTGTTTGCTGAAACACAAATCACACATAATTTGGATTATTCTTAGAATATTCGCTTTATTTCTCTTCTTAGAGGTTCATGTTTATCACAGCTCATGCTCAAAATATTTTTAATTAAGAAACAATGCTGTCAACATACTCTTTTGCAAACTAAAACAATGCAGTGGCAGAAAGGCTGCTTTCCTCATTTTCTATTGCATATAAATGACCCATGCCATTCTGTGAGAATGCCTTTTGAAGTGCACAGTTGACCGCTGCCACCCACCATGCACAGATCAGTTCTGATTCCCTCGGTGCACAGATCAATTCCTTAGGCTTTATGCTTCTTGAAAATCTGTATGACATCTTTAGATTGGAGATAAGGTCAACATCGTACTCCTTGCCTCAGATGATGAGTGTCTAGGCTTGATTCATGTTGACTTCTATCGAAAGAGAGTATAAAATAGAATTGTAACTGGCCTGCAAGAAAAAATAAATTAAGTAAAACAAATCATTCTTTTCTTCTGCTCTGATGCTGGCAATAAACATCACTGTAGCTGTGAAATGCAAATGAGTAAGGGCTTTCACTCACTGACAGCAGACATCACATCACCAGAGAGATGGCCTTGAGATCCCTGCCAGTCGCAGTCACAAGCCATCCCTATGGCAACTAAAGCAGGGGCTTGCATGGAAGAGTAATACTGGGAAAAGGCAGATTTAATATGCTCTAGCAGCTGAAAATAAGAGAAAAGTCAGCACCACAGGAGCAGCCTGGTTTCTGCAGATCACATCAAGGGCTTCGTCCCCCACGGGCAGTAAGGACTGCTGCTAGGTGACAATTCGGCTGAGCTGTGGGGACATACCACTGGATGTCCCGGGGTCTTGGTCCTTGATTATCCTGCCCCAGAATCTGATTATACCACACAGTGACCTTAATCTGGCCCACACATACCAATTTCCTTCTTATAAAACGAAAATACAGAGAAAAGCCTGGAACTTGGGCACTGAGCAGACACACACCCAGGCTGAGGAGCTGTCTGAATGCTATGAAACCCACGTTCCTCCCTCCAGACACAGCCAGGGGACTAAAAGTGCTTCCAACACATCCTTTCCCAGTCTACTTTCCACCCAGTAGATACAGGCCTTTGCAGAACAATGCTAAAATGCTCCAGAATCTCAGAACTTCCTCCTGAGCTGGAAAAGAGCAGGTACGGGGGCAAGCAGAGCAACTAAAATCTGTTCTGGACTTCATGTCGACGCTAGAGGTTGCTGTCAAGAGAACTAGAAGAGTGTCCCACCACGTGATGCCACCACCACTCTTCAGGGAACAAAGGTCTGCCTGTGTTCCTCATGCTTTCAAGCTCTTACAGCCAGTAATCGTCCTACGGATTGCTTTTTCCATACCTCCACTTGAATGTTGAACAACAAGCACCTATAAGGACCCATTGTTTTTTCAACATCTACCTCTTGTTTTTCATTAGCAATGATTATAGGAAAAGTGAGCCTCATTAAAAGTAGGATAGCAAAATTTACCTGTTAGAAGCAAAAACAATGGACAAGAATTAATTAAACTCCAATAGGAAAACTGTGATTTGCTTTGAGTATTCCAAATGGAGGCTTAAATAAGGCAGGAGCTTAAATTTACAATCATATTTCAACGTCGCATTTAGTAAATATTAACAGGGAATCAGTTACGTGGGAGTGCGACAAGTTTAGCTAGGAGGAAAAGCCCCTAAAGAAGAAAAAAGGAAAGCAAAAAAGAAGAAAAAATCCAGCAAGCTGAAGTATTTGTAGCCATTTGAAGTAAGCTAGTGAGATGAGAAGGGTGCTCTGGAGCTCGCCCCCGCACGCCCGCAGCAGCCCCGTCCCAGCCGGGGAGGCAGTCGGCCGCGTGCTTGCTGCGCTCCCAGCTCGGTCCTGCTTTCTGCAAGCAGCAAGAAATCCCGGAGAAATTGTGAGTGGCCAATAACGAGAGCGGCTGAGAAGAAAGTACTGCATTAGGTAAGAAGCCCAGACACATTACAAAAGGAAGTGGAGAACTAGTGTAAGTAATCTTCAGTGAATCACCAACCAGAGCAACCATGGAAAAAGAGTTTATTATCTGATAGTTACAAGTGTTGGGGAGGGACTGGATCACCAGAGGACATCTGCACAGTGTTTTCATCAGCCTAATTGTGCCAACATTAACATTAGCCAACAGGAACTGAGCTCAGTGTATTAAATAAACTTGCCAGTATTAACCTGTTAAAACTCTCTGAGTACTCGACCTAGCCAAGTCCTTCTTCAGCCCACCTGGAGCAGCATATGGCACCGCCAACCAGATTAATCCTTTTAATCCGTATATTGTGGCAACTTGTAATGAGACACAGAGTTTTCCACTGTTTCTAATTCAGCCCTCGCGGGTAATGGTTTTCAGTCCCTGCTGCCTCATGGAAGGCTTTTCTGAAGTTATTCCAGTTACTGTTGTGACTTCATTTCCTCGTAGACTTGTGATTACCGTCGTGATTGGCAAATTGGCCGGTAATGTCAGCAGAGCGCCTAAGGCTGAGCAGGCTCAGAAGTGAAGCAGACGCTCCAGCACGAAGGCTCCAGGTCAGGACACGAACAGCAGGACACCAGCAGATGAAACTCCAGAGACTTTTTCCAGCGACGGGTCCCTGTAGGCTCTCATTTCTCATGGGAGAGCCATGTGTCTTTTGTTACGTGTATCTAAAGGTGCACCCTTCGGCTTGGTCCACCAACTCCTCCTCTCGTTTCAGTGAGCACTGAAGGTGTGCTCACCTGGAGCAGAGAACGGAATCAGGTTTGCCTGGACCTGTGATTTTTCCTTCTCTAGTTGTTGGTCTATAATAAAGATAAAAGAGGTCTTTCTTCTAATGGCAGACCACAAAGCTCTGCTGTACGGTGAGGTCAAAGACGAAAACGGGGCTTCTCTGGAGTAGAGAAATTATTCTCCCATGCCACGTATACCTCTTAAAATTTAATTCCGTGGTTCCACACAGAGGTGCAGCCTGTGTGCAGCCAGACACCATTCACAGGGGAAGCTTTGGATCTGAGCACCAGCTTGGACAAACTGAGTTGTCTGAGACGTTAAGGAGAGAAGGAAGTCGACAAGGAGGAGAAGCAAATATTGAATCCGACTTCACTGTCCTTCCCAGAGAAACAGCTTTCTCCTCTGTGGCCAGGACTGGCACAGGCAACTTCCTCCCTGAGTCTTGGTTTTCTTGGCAAAAGCTGTTTATTTTATTGCATAATTTTTCTCCCGACGGGTCCAATCCCTGACTTGTTTCAAAAGTATTTGGCAATCCCTTTCTCATCACCCTTTTGGTTGCCTCTGTGTACTGGGGCTGCTCGTGGGGTGATGCATTGCTGCTGGGTGACATTTGCAGAGCCATTACTGACAGGAACAGAGAGCCACAATGATTTCCTGAGGTGAAACTTCCCGCTAATCTGTGTGTGTCTGTGTTTGTGGATGTGTTGTTTCTTATTTTTCTTTGGCTTTCATGTGATGTCCCAGCTGTGCAAATTACATCACCATCACCCTGATATAAATTCCAGTTATTCACACTCCAGAGAGCCCTGCTGCTCGCATCTCAGAGCTGGGGCTGAGGAGTTTCTCATGGTCTCGCCCCAGATTTGGGTACTTGATCTGGACCCATCATCTCTTGAAATCAAGGGTTGTCTCTATCGATAATTTTGTAAAGCAGTAAGAATACCTGAAGCAAAAGCAGCTGAGCTGTATTTGCAGGTGACAAGTTTCAGACTTAATTTAATCTCTTTAAGCGAGCCTTCTAGATACCATTTTCACTTCCCTTGAAAAATGTTCCTGTAAAGGGTATGTTTAATTCTTGACTTGACCCGGGCTCTGGTGAAACAAGGGTGGTGTTATGGGAGGCCGAGACCACGTAACGAGGGGCTAAAGCAAGATATTTCACGTTGTCTGGCGTTCAGCGAAATGCGGTGAATAAAAAGAGTGCGAATGTCGGATGCTCTGTGTAAGCAGTGCTGCTGAGCTGCTGAGCTCTCCTGTAGACTGACTTCCACAGCAGCTAACCTATAAAAAGACTTTAAATTGGAGGAAGGACTCCGTTCTCAGCAGGAAAATAAGAGGTCCCTTACAGAACTTGATTCACTGGATGGGCCTATATGTAAACGATAAATGAAGATGATAGTATTTTATATTTATATATACCATGTATTATATGTCTTTAATTTATACAAAATCTAATATGGGGGGAAATGGTAAAAACAATGAAGTTTTATTTTTTAATATTTGCGACACACTTTAACATGATAAAACCCAGTTTCCAATCCTCTGCCACTTTGCCCCAGATCTCTTCCCGTCCAACCCCATTAACCCCCACTAACCCCCTCGTCTCAGCCACAACCCGAGGAGCCCCTGAGACACGCTCCAAGACACAGAGATCAAATCACAGAAATCCGAAGTCACCTCCTTGACGAACTCGCTAGCTGAGAGATACGTGCAAATAAGACAAGGTATATTAGGAAAGCCAGAAAAAGGTCGGTTTGGGAAAGCCAGAACAGAGTGGCTCTAGGTTTATGTTGTTTGAGCATGGCATGGCAGCAGTATTTTGAATATCAACGAAACTGTTGAGTGTAAGAAAACACTGAGCTGGTGGCTGGAAGCGGTGGAGGAAAAATGGAGAACAAGTAGGAGCAGTATATTACTAAGATGTATAAAACTATTGCCAGAAGGAGTATTGGTTGAACTAGTACTAAAGAGTATTGAACTACGGCTTGACAGAAGGAGTAAGCCTGGACACAATGCAAGATACAAAATATGATGTGTATCGGGAGTTACCTTCACAGTCTTACCATCACTAACTGAACAGACAACACGCTACAGCACCCGCATCCACTAACCCACCATACCTACCTTCAGTTACGCTGTCCATGCAAAGCTGCCCGGACGTAGCGTGTGCCATTAAGAAAAATGACCGTAACAATAATACAATTATTAATATACAATAATAGATGCAAATAATACACTTTGTTTTCATGTGCAGACAGTTTGGTACAGAATTAGGAAAATAAGTTGAGATGTTCAAGTCTGACGGAGTGAGGTGGTGGTAGGAAGCTGAGGGCAAAAACCGCCTTGGATAAAAGCAGTTTTACCTGACCTGCATTTCGCTGCATTCTTCCAGGAACCCAGGCAGGCTGGGGAGGAAGCTGCAGTACTCAAGAAAGGCAGTACGCAAGCTAACAAGAAGCCGTTGGACAAGAGCTGTTCCGTGGCCATGCTCATGTATAACTATAGTTTAATGGGTTTTATTGTCTGTAGAAGTAGAATGCTTTTTCTATGGAAACAGAACATCAGCCTGGAACCAAAAGCCCAGAGAACAGCAAACACACTGCAGTAACGGCACTGACTGTTTCGAATACAAACGACATTTTTGCTTTGGCTGCAGATCAAATTGTGGGTAGAAGTTCAGGTCATTTCTCTTTCCGTCCAGACAAGTCTTCCATTTCTAGCTAGCTGTTGGCCTTGCCGTTTCCATCTAAGAGCTGCTAATACAGCAATGCCTTCTGTAGCATATTTTAGGTTCCCTGTCATTATGGCCTCTGCAGTTTGTCACTTGCAGTCCATTGCTCCCATTTTTTCCTTTCCCATTCTGAGAGACTTTTCAGAACAGAGATGAAGTGCTGGATTTGATGGGCCAAATCCATTTTATTACAGACAGCTTGTCATGGTAGGATACACAGTGTCGTGATTGTCATCCATTTCTGCTGAGTATTACACAAACCCAGGCATTTCTTTGAATGCTCAGTCCTCAGACCCTTCTATGCACTTTGTTTACCCAACTTAATAATACAACAGAAGTCTCGACACCCTGGACTGCCATTACGGCAACGGCACTTTTAATTAAGAAGAGAGTTCACTACTGCATCAGTAGGAAAAAAGAAAAAGACTTGTTTTCTTAATTTGATATGTGGTGTGGGATACTGACCCATGAATTCAGGCCAATAAACTTCCCTTTTTTGCAAGTAGAACTCTTTATTATTTCATTACCCCTTATGATTCCATAAATGGAAATACCATAAAGGTAATACTCAAAACAAAGATGTTACAAAAAAGCACGAAGCAAGTATAGATTTTTTTAATGCTCTTAATTAAAGTCATAACATTTCAGAGCAGAAAATTTCCATTTGAATGACTCACATTATTAAGTACAGGACTGTATGTTCCCATGGCTCTGCAACTTTAGTAAATATATCATAAGTGGTGCACAGAGAGAGAATGGATAGTTTGGTGTTGGTGTTCTTATTTTCAGCAGCTTAACACATTAATGATATAACTGCCATTATTTTTCCATAAATGTTGTTGTTGTCCCTGCCAGAGTATGTTGTGTGATCGGAGATGCAAGGGGAAGGGATTCACATGCTTGTCCATGATTCACATTGAGACTGGCTTTCCATAGTCTGTTCAAATCTAGTCCACATTATGGAAGGCTGAAAACCATTAATATAATACATATCCTGAAACTGTAACAGGCAACTCGGACTCCTTTCCATGAATCTATATGTTAAAATCACGTAATATTTTCCTGCCTTTTTAATATAACACGAAGCATACCAGTGGGAGGAAAAGTAAAAGATATTGGGTCTCAGAACTTTTTCTATTCAGGAAGAGGTTAACACTGTACAGCACAACTTAAGCCCAGGCATTAGTCTCATATTTGATCTCAGAAGCATGAATATGTGGACCTGTGTGAAGTGCTAATTATTGACTATGCCTGTCTACAGGTGCTATGATTGCAGTCTATGGACCTGTTGATCTGAGTATTCAACTTTAGGGCTTGGTCCTCATCTACTTAAATACTAATGGTCTCATCCTATCATTGTCTCTCCAGTTGAAATAGTTGGTGAGGTTGATGCTTCCCACTGCCAGTAAATTCAGACGTGTATACGTTCAGACATGGATTTACATGATATAGGAAAACACCACATGATAAGACCAGAGGTCTCGGGGCTCTGAGTGCTTTAGTAAGCCTTGTTGGCCCTGATCGGCCTCACCTGAGACCTCCACCCACACCCACGGCCCCAGCAGCTCTATTTAAGCTCAGCCTGGGGACTCTCAGGTCCTGCCTGAGCTGTGCTGGAGAAGTACAGATCTCTAGCTTGGCTGTTTGTAGAGCTCAGTGGTCTAGACCTCAACCTGCAGACTGATCTCCTGACTTGACTTCAGTCTTGTCTTGCTGCCATGGACCTACCTGGCAACTGCCAGACCTGATCCTGGCCCTGACATGTGGATTGACTTAGTGACCTTGGACCTGGCTTATCACCATGGTATTGTGTTATGGTCTGGACTCTTGGTTGAACCTGCCCTACCTGCCTTGCTCAGGTACTGTGGGAATGGGCTGTGGCTGGAGAGGTCCCCCTGTCCTGCTGGCCATGTTATCCCCCTTAGTGTCCTTCCCTTAAGGAGCAGCAGGCCCTTGCTTCTCCTTGACAGTTAAAAGCAAATATTAATGGAAGAGTGTAAGAGTAGTTGAGTGGGCATAGGCTGATGATGAAGTGGTGTTTCCCCAATGTATTCCTTTAATCCCTGACCATTTGCAGCTCAGTCAACCAGAGTTGGAGCCTTTGTATTTAATAACTGTCAACAGATTTCCCTTATCTGAATTTCTCAAGTCTTCCCTTAAACCCATGTAGACCTTTAGCATCCACAGCATCCTGTAGCAAGGAGTTCAATGGCATAATATATGATGTGAAGAACAACATCTTTGTTTTGAACCTGGTATCTGCTAGCTTTGTATGACACCCATCACTTCTTGAAGTGATATAATGTGAATAATCAGTTCTTACTTGCCTTCTGTGTGTCATTGTGTAAACTTCTACTGTACTCCTTTCTTAGTCATCTCTTCTGGGACAAAAGAGTGGTAGTTTAACTAGTTATTCTGTATTTACATACAGAAATTGATGTAGGCATGAGCATACGTGTGCACACCTTTCTACTTAGTACTGAAATTAATTAGGAGATGAGGGATGCCTAAGAACTTGTGCCTCCATGGCTTTAGTGATTCAGTATCCAAAACAGTATATTCTTTGGTATGGGTTTAAACTCTTGCAAGCTCTGTTATGCAAATCAGACTGAGAAAAGCACAACAGCATAACTTCTTTACAGATGTTTTGGCAGCCCTGCAGAGCAGCATTTAGGGAAGCACCTGTTTCTCCCCAGTCAATAGGGCTGCTCTGTTGAGATGCATTGTCTCATAGAAAGGTCTACTGTTACTATGTAAGTGAAAATAAATTAGAGAAGAAATAGCACAAAGTTTCTAAACATTAATAATTGATCTGTAAAATGTAGAATCATTATTTTTGCTAGTAATTGGTTTCTGGCCTCTACAAAGTCTCTTAAGAACACACAGGGTATGCAATTAAAACTAAAAAGGGTATAGACTGTATCTAACAAATCAAGCTCAAGTACAACTATTCCATTGTGTTCCCATATGATATCAAGGTCAGTTTTTGGAGAATGCAACACAGCCCAGGCTTTCAAGTCGGACACTGAAGTGGTTGGAAAAAAGTTATTGTATTGGGAGCTGCTGTATGCTTAGCTCTTGCTGGAGCTTGACCTTAAAGGATTAAGACAGACAGTGTAATCTGTGCAGCCCAAACTGTTCCCCCTGAACACAGGCATGGGGAAGGAGGCGATGGAGATGGGTTGGCTGTCAGCAATGTGTTCCTGGTGGGGACAAACACCACCGCTCTATTCCCACTGGCATGGAACAAGGAGAGGCAGTGCAGAGCTCTGTGTGTCGTAGTAAAGATCCACTAATACTCCCATTCCAATGGAAAAAAAGAGCCTCTCTGACTTAGGAGAGAACTTACTGGCAGCTGTAAACTTGGTTTCATGACTAAGCTGTGTCACACCAGCTCAACAGAACTCACAGCCTGAGGCTGCTGAAAGACCGCTTTTTCCCAGTTACCCTATAACTGTGTAAGTTGAAATAACTGCTTCCTATTCCTGTCAGTGATGACCCATGGCTCCCAAAAGGAGGGGGACCTCTCACCCTGCTCCACTATTGACTGTGTCTGCTGTTGCTCAGACTATTACTGTCTTCTCTAAAGAGACACTTCAGAGAAAGGAAAAGAACGCACAGTAACTGCTAGCATGGAATAACTTTGCAGTGTGAAAATAACTGCTTCCTGACCCTGCTGAGCATGGCTGGTTTTGAGGTATTCTGCAGAAAATCTTGTAGATCTGCAAGAACCGTTGCTTGCTTTTGCATCATCTGACCTACATCCATCTCGTAGCCAAACTAAAACTTTGTAAGCGTTGTGCCCCACTACTGCCAGTGGCAGGACATTGGAGGTCAGAGCCATGTTACGGTGCTGGAAGTGAACAACTGCTTCTTGTTAGTTAATAGTAGCTAATAATGAGGAAAAACCAGTACCATAAGCAAAACAGCATCCATGGCAACATAGCCATTTATTCTTGAACTTCTCAAAATAATAATGTAACCTCTTTCTTCAGTTTTTATATTTTAAAAGCTTACACAGGCAGATGTGGACATGTTCTGGCAATTAATAATCAGCTGAGTCAGAGGTCTTCAAGGGAGCTTGTAATGAAGTGCCAGGAAGGATCTTCCTCTCTTACATTTAAGTTCTTATATCCGGAATGCAATCTGCATTGCTCAGCACAGTGGCTTTGCCTTTTTGGGCTAGATCAGACAGACCCATGCAACTGTTTCAAAGGAGATGCTTTTCCTATTGCCTTTGACAGTTAAAAATGAGGTACGTGTGTGTTCACTTGCTGGGGTACCTGAGTGTACAAGTCATGCACGTCTGACCTGGTGACACCCTCCCCCAAGGAGGGTGCTACCAGACCGTGTATACGCTCCCTACAACTATACCAGCTCAATACGTTTGTCCTATCTGAGAGTAACAAATGAGCACAAAGATCAGCCAGTTTATGTTGGGAATAGGAAGTGAATACATACTGATTCATCATAACCTGGTTCCCCAAACTACATCCTCCTTCCCCAGTTCTGAGGTGGGCTCCTTGGCTGCAAATCAGGCAGAGACATAGCAGGGGAGATTTCCTTGCGAAGGCCCCGCTTCTGTGGCATTGTATCAGGAAAATAAGGTTAATGGCTCTTCCCAGTGAAGGACTTGTTCCAAGAGACCTATATTTAGGGTCCATAATGTAGATTCACACTTCTAAATGCACTAATACAGCACTGGCTGAAAGTGCTAGCAAAAACTGTGATAGTAATACTGCAAGCACCTACAGACCAATTTGAAGCACATGCTTTATTGTTTTCAGGGTAAAAGATCTGCATCTTTGGGGAACTGAGGATTCTGGAAATACATAGATTAAATCTGGGCTCAGGACTTGAATTTGGCTCTGCACGTCACTGACCTGAATAAGGTAAAAGAAGGTATGAGCAAGGTCATCACTTGGCTCAATAAGCTTACACAGTTCCTCACAGCCTTTATCATCCAGGCCTCCTTATCTTGCTCCATCTGCTCCATTCCAGCGATATTTTTAGCATGCATTCATGGTACAGTTTTTCCAGTCTGGCTGCCTGACCCTTTGGTCTCCTAACAATGCAGCTGCAATGGAAGTGGTGCACCAGCAAAGGCTGCCAGTGAAGTGGGATTCTTTCCAGATCCCAGAATAACCCCCAAATTTGACCAATCCTGTCCCCTTGGAGCTGTTTTTTTTAACGAGTCAAGCTGGGAGGCTTTTTCTGTAAGGTTCTGTTAACCTATAAATGGTTGCAGCTCAGCTTTGAAGTTAACACTTCATTAAGATTAATTGGGGAAGTTCACACCTCTGCTGGGAGTTTGTCTAGCAGACTCTGCAAGACAGAAATGGGCTGATTTACATGCTGGTGCCTGGCTTTGGAGCCGTAAAAGCCAGGGCAGTGACCAGCTCTAAAGAACAGCGCAAGAGCTGGAAAATGACCCTGCTTGCACAAGATCAGCTCCTCCTGCTCCTGAGCCTTAATAAAGTGAATGGGTGCCGATGCCAACAGCCCTGACCTTGCGCTACAATTTCAGGTGCCTATCTCGGGGCATTAAATGACTGGAGATATATGATTAAACCTTATGTTAGTTATGTGGTGGATAAACAAAGAGGTAAATTTTTCCATTTAGCTACTGCTGGCCAGTATGAGCTGGAGATTATTCACTGCAAGGAGGAGAAGGGAAACGGGGCTGGCTCCTGCTGACACACAGGCTGTGTCCGGTGCCCTGTGCCCATGGGAGAGGTCTCCAGGAGGATGCGGGGGGGAGGAGGAGGAGAGCTGCCTAATTCTGTCTCTTCCCCTTGTGTCAGGAAAGCTGATGGCCTCTGGACTTGGCAGTGTTAGGTTTACAGTTGGACTTGATGATCTTAAAGGTCTTTTCCAACCCAAATGATTCGATGATTATTCTTGGTGCCCTTGAAACTGTGGTGCTTGCAAGAAGCAGAAATCAAAATTGGAAACAAAACAAGTATGGTTTAAAACTCTTGTTACAGAGGATGTTTTTGAAAAAGCTTACCTGTCAATGTGTGTTTTACGGGGACAAAAAGGGGAAAAAAACCCCCTGTGTCAGCATCCTTCTAGAAAAGGAGCACAAACCCAACCAACGGCCCCTATGTCATACTTGTGAAGGAAAAGGGGCTGAACTCTCTAGCTGCTCTTCTGTCCTCCCTGGCCCTGCTGTTGCCAACCGCCCCTTGCCAGAATCCTGCTGCGCAGTCCGGTGTAAAGTCTCACTGCAAATTCCTGATGGTCTCGGTTAAAATGCCAGACCGTAGGCTGGGCGGCGCAGACAGCCGAGCTGCCAGCTCTGCCGCAAAGGCAGTAGCCTACGGTAGCACGAGTCCTTGTGGTTTCCTCAGCTCTGACTTCTCCTTGAGATGGTTCTCTTGGACCAGTAAATCATCAATGGTCGGTTGAGGTCAAATAGTCATTTCTCTAGGGTTTCCAGATGACAGTCAGAGCTGGGATGATCCCAGGTAAAAGAAAGCCTCAAGCAAATGGATGCTTCACCTGTACATTATCTCGTAAGCAGCGAGTTGTATACCTCTGGGATACACTGTCACAGCTGATCAGGTGTCAGAGTTTGTCCTAAGCAGGACAGACCGCTGTGACCAGTAATGTCTTAAAATCACCAGTTTTTCTGATAGAGCCCTCCAGTAGAAAAGCACAGTGGTAATGATGTTTATACCAGCACTTGGGAAAAGATATGTGATGAAGCCCTCTTCCCTTGCCAAAGTATGGAGAAACAGTATATCAAAGCTATGGTAGTGTTACGTATGGCACAGTAAATAAGTCAGATCAAGCTATGGTAGTGTTATGTATGGCACAGTAAATAAGTCAGATCTTGGAGTATGTTAAAGTTCCTATTCAGAACAGCTCTTGCCCATAATCAATTTTCATTCTCAAGAGCAGATGAGTTGCAAAGTCCTGTACAACAATGCATATAAACCACAGCTGAAGTGGTTTAAGCGAACTCTCCAATCTAGCAGTGATTACCTTCCACAGTAATGACAGTGTGGTGCTTTCCGTAATATCTGCTCAGCATTTTGAAAGGGTTATGATTAGCTGTGATATGACAAAATAAACAATGATGTGTAGTGTTTGCACAACGGCTTTCATACTTACTGCTTTGTGCAAGATAATCTTGTGGCCTGAAGCTAGGAGAAACATCCCTTGTAGCACAGTCAGCTTCTTTGATACATCTTTATCTTACTTTTTACTGTGTTTATTGCTGGCAGAAAACAAGAGTAAATGTATAGATAAACTTCAGGGTCTTATCATCTTGGCTAGAGGGGTAATCCTGGCTCCATTCATGTAAACAGCTAAATTCCTTCTGATTCCATTTGGACCAGGGCTTCATCTCTTTGAGTACGTTTTTTCCCCTCTATTTGCAGTCCTTGAAGTAATTAGACTGCTGTCTACCACCTGCATTCCACTGGGTGCAGGGATTGCAGCTGAAGGCTCAGCAGTGAGTGCAAGGAGAAATACCCTCCTCCTAAACTTTCAGATCTTTAAGCATTTCTGGGGAGGGGAATGTGGGAGGATCCATGAACCAGGGGCTGAAAACCCACCAGGCACCAGAGGGAGCAGCTGGAAGAACGGGGCAAGTCCAGCTGCAAACTCATTCTCTGATGTGGCTGCTAAAATGGGCACAGTTCCCTGCATTACCAGTGAAGCACGAAGGCTAATATTTAAGCTAGAAAGACAGCGATGAGCATTACATCCTAGTTTTAATGTCTTGTTTCTATGGTACTGCTACCTGGAATCTTTAGAAAAAGAAAATAAGATGATAGCAACCAGGGAGCCACTGCCCTACTTCTATATATAAGCCCTCTGTTGTCTTATCGTGGCTTCAGATCTCGTCAGGACATTTCCAGTTCTGTGAAATGATCTTTGGTGTCTATGGCTCATACAGGTGGAAATACATGTACATTTATAATGTATTTTTTTCAAAATGTTTTCTACTTTTCAGGACAAATATTTGCACACGTGAAGGTTCTGATACTGCCTGTACTAGAACTGGAAATCCCCGGTTTGTTTACAGGTCAGAGATAGTTGAGATCTACAGCACAAACCACCCTAGCATTGACCTTAGCCTGCCAGTGCTCCCAACAAGATCTGGTTCAATGGAGTTGGGGCGAATGTAAGTCTAAGTTGTCCACAGGAGTCTGGGCTCTCCTGGTGAAGCGGGAGGTCCTGCTCCCCCTTCACAGTAACTCAGAGCTCCATGGGAGTCTTAAATTCCACTTTCTGCTTTACTAGCATCTTCTATCCAGAGTTATGCTGTAGTGGCTTTCAGCAGTCAAATCACTCACAAAGATGGATATATCAAGAGCTCCTTTTATATAAGAAATGTTTTGCTACATAAAAACAGTAAGACTGTCTTGTTAGGAGAAGTGGTGACTTCTACAAGTACCCCCTTTTTCTTAACAACTGTGGATGCTAGCAGTACAAACAATGACCACTGCTGCCTTCCAGATTCTATTTGCATTTTGGTCTAACACCTTTCATTTAGAAGAACTGGAGACTGCATAGTTTTATCTGGATCTCCATTGCTTGGAAACTGAAATACAGCTAACTTTTAGAAACGGGTTAGACAAATGCTTGCTGCACAACATTGGTTAAGGATAAAACAAAAGTAATGTCCTATGTAATTAAGGATAAAACAAAAGGTAATGTCCTGTCATTGGAAATGTAGGTTTAGCTACCTGAGGTTTGAATTCAGGACAGGCATCTGGCTCTTGAATAAGTTCAGTCGTAACTACTTGCAGGTGAGCCTGTGGGATTCACTAGCCCGGGCTGGGCTAATCAAATGAAAAGATATTTTCTGGCCTCGACCAGAAGACTTCATGATTAAGGAAGAAGTGTCCTGTGTTATACAATCCATCAGAAAGACAGCACTTGCCCAAACATAATACCCTTGGTAGCATAATAGAATTTCTTGCTTTTAGACTCCATGGAGAAAATGGGCTGTAGGATTGGTTACAGGTGTTCCTACCAGGGCAACAACAGATGCATTTCTGCTTAACTTAGCTGAAAAGTCTCTTTCTGTGCCTTCTGTCCAGTGGGCAGCAACATGTTTCACCCCAAAAAGTTCTTTCCATTTATGGGGCTACAGCTGAACTCAGAAATATTGCAGACAAGTTGATTACCCTTTCTCTTGAAGATCAGACAAGAGGGAAAAGTGCTGCCTAATTGACGTGATGTGTTGTCCCAACAGAGTCTTTATTCTAAGATAGTTTTTGTATTTCCAAATGTAAAAACCTAAAACAGTGGTGAAGGAGGCTAGGGTTTTTATTTTTTTGGCTTGATCAGCTAACCTGAAAAGGTATGTCTGAAGTCAGGAAAGTATTGAAATTCCTGGTTGTAGCTCTTGGAAATCATTGCAGAAGCAAAGCCAGGTTATTTCTATAGAGGTTGTGTTATCATCAGAAATAGTCTGGAAAGAACACGTTAAGATCTGGGTTTGATTTATTCTAGGACCTAGGGTTCAAGTTCAAAACCAAATCAGGATTAAAAAGGACTAGAGTATTCAGCAAGAGATTTTGGCTTCAAATGATAGAAACAGTGAGAGATCTAGCTGGCTTTGATAAGCCAGGTTTTTAAATCACCTTGATTTTTTGCACACCTCCTGTTACATATAATTGAAGCCATATTGTGTTACATATATGCAGCATAAATTTCTATTGGTAACATGTCTTTATCGTGAGAAATTACATTTTTTTTCCCTGTAACTGAGACAAAGAAGCTCCTTTTTTTGGATCCCTGACATCTTCCTTCCAGCTCCTGTCAAACAGTCTGGGCCTAATTTGAATTCCAGTGATGAGGAATAACCCGATATTTTGCTTACCATAGTGAGTGAAAGGTTAATTCTGTACATCTAAGTTTTATACTGCATGCTAGTTTGTTAAAGGCATTTTACCACACAGCTGGTGAGGGGTTTTCAAAAAAATACAAGAGAGGCCTGTATGTTATTTGTTTTAACTTTTCCTTTCAGCTCTTTTTTCATTAAGTTCCCAGATGACTGCACACTTTTCAATGCAGCAATCTGTTTAATCTAGTTTTAGCCTTCCTTTTCCTGTTTTGCTGTTTACTTTTCGTTCCATGCCAGTAGCTATTGAGGCAATACTGTGGGTCCATTATCTGTTTCAGGCCTCTTGGAATATATGTGTTGGCTTTGCTCTGTGTGTGCATGCATGAGAGGGGGAATAAACATACATGTGGCCAATTAGTTAGTGCACTTAAATTGATGAAGAGCAATCTGTGAATCTCTTTTTTTCTGAGAATTTGGAAATACTGAGAACATTTGCCATGTAGTGTTCAAAAACTTCAAAAGCAGTTATAAGGTCACAGTCTAATACTCCCTTCTGTAGACTCACGTCTCTTCTAAAAATATTTCCCAACTTAATCTTCAGTATATGGAACAGGAGGGCAGAGGGGGAACAGCAGTGTTTACGACCAAAGTGCAAAGATGGGGAAGAAAATGAAATCCACAAAAAAGCGAATCTTTTGATCTCTGCTTCATTTTCCTCATTATGAACTTAACAGTACCAGCAGTTAGTTTTAACTAAACATTGAGTTTATGGACCCATGTCTCCGTCTACAGATAAGGGAAGGTCAAGAGGAACTCTGCTAACGCTGTCTTTGCTTTTGCAGATTTTCCTTGAATTGGGACACCCAAACAAGTCAGTGGGAGTCTAAACACCACCAGTGATTTGGCTCCTTGTAGTAGGTAGAATATGACCAAAGATGTCTGCTCTGGATATATACAATCCTGATAGAAGAGAGTCTTGGTAATATCACAGGTAAAGGAGCCTCTAGGATCCATGAAACGTGAAAGAAAATACCACAATAAAAACAAGAACAAAATTAACCCAGCTAGTGGAATTTGGGAAGAAGGGTAAAAAAGCAGGGTTTTGTATGTCCTTTTCTCTTTTTGGCTCTTGAATTGTGAAAAAACCCTCAGGGGTCAGAAAAGCTGAAAATGAAAGCAGAAGGAGAGATCCTAGGAGGATCTCTGCTCTGGAGGAAAGCTCATCTCTCAAACCACCCTCTGGAGCAGGAAGGAGAAACTCCTGTTTCTAGCAAGGTTTCTGCCTCTGTTTCCACAAAACAAGAACAAAGGAGAGACTCCATTTTGCCTTCATAACTAAGCTTACTGACTCTTGCCTGTCAAAGTAGTTATTTGGTTGATAAACACATCCATCGTTTGATAACTCCACCAAGTGATCACATCTTCACCGCATTCCCACTGTTCTGGCTTCACGGACTTGCTTTGCCTTCTGTAAATCCTAACAGAGATAGTGAGCTGAGCTTGCGCGGTGTGTCCTGACAGCCTCCCAGTGCCTGAGGGATGCCTTGGAGGGTCATTCCAAGACACTGACCTGTCATACTTCATCCTCCAGGTGGGATGACTGAAATCCTCAGAAAACCCATGTGCACCAGAAAAAAACCTATGTGCACCAGAAAGGAGTTTAGGTATGCACTGAGGAAGTCAAAGACCAGAGGTCCCAAAGAAGAAATAAAATATGACCTAGTCTGCAACTAGCACTGATACCACCTGAGGAAAATGAAAATCTTCCTCTCTTTCTTTCTGTGCTTTCTTACAAAGCACAGAAAAATAAGGTAGCCAGATTCTACCCTCTCTGAAACGACTGAGACACATAAACAAATAACTTGGTACTGGACACTAAGGAGAATTTACATTAGGGCAATACCCAGAGGGAAATAGCTCAAACAGGTGTGTGTATTGGAGAAGTAAGGCATGTCCCTTATCACTGTTGGTCACTTATAATTTAAGCTCTAAGTACACAACTAATTCTGAACTAGTTCCAAAATTAAAAGGAAAAGAAAAAAATAATAGTTCCTGAGAAGTCAGTATGCTGGCTCTGACGTTGGCTATGAACATGCCTCGTTGAACAGTACTGAACTGAATCTGGAGTTGAAGCACAGAGAGGTCATTTCAAACAGTCCTGCAGTTAAGCAACACTCTTCGCCCTAGGGAAGTCTCCCTTCCAAACACTTCCAGCATTCCACATGGGCTTTCTTTCAAAGTTGTTGGCTGTTCTCAGTGGTTTTTCTTAATCTTGACTCTTTTTGAAGATTTTGGGATGTTTAGGGAAGCTGCTGTATTAATTTTCTCAGATGTTTTGAGTTCTGAAAAGCTTTCACCTGCAAAGGATTTATCCTGATGAGGAATTAATTCCAGTTTTATTTGTAGAAGAAAGAACTGTATACAAAGTGAAGGATGCTCGGCTTCTCAGACACTAACATGAGTGATTCTGAACGGAGATCTGTTGGGGTGTTCTGGATATTTGCATGTCAGCACGCAGAAAAAGCAAGCAAATGCAAATGAATGTTCCTGAAAACGGCAGTGGAAAGCAAATATTTTTTTTTGCATACACTAAAAAGACCTTGTTATAAGGATCATGATAGCAAGAGCCCAATACCAAGAGACAGAGTTACTAAACTTCCAGAGCAGAAGATGGTGAGAACTGGCTGGCTCACAGCGCTGGAACCGGGACCCTTCCCTCCCAGGTCACAACTGTACCCCAGGGCAGTTGGCTGTGGCACCACTCTGTCACCAGCTGGTGCTACCATCAGCTTACCAGGTGCAGTACGGTTACAAATATATCATAAAACAGTTAACATAAAATAGCTGCACCATTGAAGCTATCAGAAGAGAGATCTGTAATTAGACTGACCCTTCAGCTATGGGGGAGAGTCTGGGGGCAGGGTCAATAATGGACAGATGGAGAATTTGCCAAGTATCAGGATAAAGAAGTTGAGGAGAGTAGAGGGGTAACAGGCAGCAGAGGAACTAGCAGAATTATAAAAAAAAAAAAAAGACAAATAATGGATAGAGGCAGCAAAGATGACGAGGGTGGTGAGGCACTGGCACAGGTTGCCCAGAGAGGTGGTAGATGCCCCATCGCTGGAAACATTCAAGGTCAGGTTGGACGGGGCTCTGAGCAACCTGATCTAGTGGAAAATGTCCCTGCTCATTGCTGGGGGGTTGGACTAGATGACCTTTACAGGTCCCTTCCAACCCAAACCGTTCTATGATTCTATAAAGTACACAAAAAATACACAGCTTTTGTTGTCTAAAGAGAGCAGCTATTTATACTTACTGTATACCTACAACAAGCTAGACCCCATGACCAGATTCTTCTTGCTTAGACTCCACTGAGATCCCTAGCTTTATCTTAGATGCATCTCAGCATCCAGAAGCATTTAAGCCTTCGAAAACTCCTTTAGGTGGAATTTGGGCTGCATAAATCTGAATGCAGGAAGCCTTCCTGAACCCCACAGTGTGTGGTTTGCGCACATATGCATGTGAGTGCATGCATGTGCTCATCAGGGAAGCAAAAAGAAGGAACTGAGGCAGCAGACACACATGACTCAGGGTGTGGGCGAGATTGGTAATATAACCCCAGTATTGCTGGATTATCAGCAAGTTTGGATCTTTGTTCTGCAGCAGCTGGGCTACCTCCCAAAGGAAAATGCTGCAGGCAACGTTTGTGCTTAGTTGTCAGTTATCCATGGGAGCACGTAAGGAATTAGCGACCAGGTAGGGTTTCATGCCTGTCAACAGGGCGAACACCATAGCCGCTCAGAAATATTTAGCAAGAGAGAGGAAATAAGACAGCTTTTTCTGTTCTAAACCACGTCCCTTGCATTTGAACTGCAGGGGAATTGTCTCTCTTTGGTGGAATTCGGTATGTGACATGTGCCTGGACGAGACGCGGTTCAAAGTCATGTTGCTGCATGTGCTTAACGCATAGCTGTCCTCCCCTTCCATCCATGCCTGCCTCAGTACTGCGGCCCACCACCCCTGCCTTTGGGTCCCTGCTTCTTGTGCCATGTGAAACCAATCACGGAGACAGCTGACTGAAACTGGAAAAAAAAAACCAACAAACCCAACCAACCAAACCTTTTTCTCTAGGAATGCTGTTTTTCACCCAGGTCAACTTCCCAGCCTGATTCACAGCGTTGATGCAAAAACCAGGAGGACCAGCTCAACCGAGAGGGCAGAGCACGGAGGTACCAACTAGCAGTGAGGGGCAGCAATAGCTTAAGTCTGAATTGCTGCCAAAGACTTTGCATCGTGATGCTACAGCTGGAGCTGCAGTTTGGGGAAGAGAGCTCAGCCTAACCCAATTTGTATTCCGAACAATGCAGAAATACCACAGGTTTAGCTGGTTTTTACCCCTGTCTTTGAATTAAGGGGCATGAATTTAGGTTTGCATCTTTCACCCACAGAAACCTTATTAAGCAGCTTGTTTCCACCGATGTAATTAATCAGGAGACGGCAGAAGATCACTTTGTTTCATCCCAGATTTCCAACCCCATTCGTCTGCTCTTCCCTGGCCTGTCAAGGCTCTCCCACATGCTGTGTGTTCTGGGCAGCGTATGGTCTCTTATTTTTAGCTAGAGGTGATAGCAACACAGCTTTTTTACAGAAATCCCACTAATAATGCCTGTTAGTCTTTGAAAGCAATCAGGTGTTAACAAGCTTATCTTAAAGTTTACCTGCCTAAAATGTCTTCTGCTCTCACTTTCTTAGCTTTCAGTCTCTTAGCCTCAAGTGAAAAAACACCTGATCATTTAACTGATTTATCACAAAAAATAAAAAAGTACTTGTTTTTCCCTTCTCTAGCAATATCTTTTGGCTCTTTAAGACGTAGCAATTGCATCAGCTCACTTTAAATGTGTTTCTTCCATCTCCTGATTAACATAGCTAAGTTTTTGTAAGTTTTGGATGCATAATTTACAGATTGTAAGAGTTTTCTCTTTTAAACTCAGTGAATGATATTTAAAATACTCAGGTGCCTTTTTATTGCTAAAATGGAGTCACAAAGTCAATTGCTGAATGGAACTGAGCAGTTTTCAGGATTCAGTTCAAGCTTGTAAAAAGAGATGAGTTACTAAAACTTAAAAAAAAAAAAAAATTATCTGAAGCTCAAATCTTTCCCCCACAAGAATAACTGTAGCGCTCGCGCTCTCTCTTTACAGGCACACCATTATACAAGAAATGTAAAGTAAGATATGGGCATATCTTGAGTATTTGCTGAAATTAGCATTCTGTTCTTCACTGAATTTTCGTTGTGCCAGACAGAACTATGTTGTTTTTCCACACGACTCCATCTTGGACACTGATCCTGCATGTGCTTACTTGATTATTCTGAATACTTCAGAGTACCCTCATAGCTGCCTCTTACAATGAACAGCCAAGTCTACTCTGAATATGTTAATCTCAGGGTAAAGGTAAATATAAATACACGGCCCTGGCACTCTGAACGATTGATGCGTTTTCGGGTTAATGTCTGAGGATTTTAGTGCCAGTCAGAAGAAACGATCAATATCGGCTCAGCATTGCTTCCAAGTAGGTGCACACTTTCAAGAGGGATTTATGTGAATCCCATTACAGAAATGCCAGGCTCCCCATTTTATAGTTACAGAAGAACTGAAATACCAAAGGACTAAGGGAGTGGTATGACGACGCAATAAACTTATCTTTTGGACAGGGACAGGACAGGATTAAAAAGTGCTGCCATATGAGACCAAGTATTTATGTGGTCTAAACTCTCTCTGCCAGTTCCAGTTTATTTTTAAAATTCTGATGGATTAACTTTGACCAGCAAGGCTTTATGCCACATCAGGCACTGTCCATCACTTCCATCCCAACTATACGCTGAATCCCAGCGCAGATGCAGGGTTAGCATAAAGGTGTCGCGTTGACATGAACTGCATTGTGCGCTCTATTAAATGCAACAGGCGAGCCCGCTCCGGGATAAAGACGCTGAGAAGGAATCTGGAAGGACACAGATCCAGTATTACTGCTCACATAACCATGGCTTTACAGCCTCGGCTGAGAAGAGACGTCGTCTGTGGTAAGGGAGACCATGGCTCCTGGGGCATCTTTGCCCTTTCCCGTCCTCATTCAGCAGCAAGCAGGGCTGGGAGAAACCAGAGAAGTTATAAGCACGATGGACCGCAGACTGTGAGACCCTGAGGATGGATGTGAATTTAGGACAGTAAAAAAGGCTCGGTAGTAAAAATGGACCAGGGGAACCAAAGTGGATTGCTGAAGGCATGGGGAGAGAGACCAAGGCAGCTTGAAAAAAGACGTGTTAGGTGGCGTGGGAATGCAGAGGAAGCTGGACTCCTGGGGAAAATCTTGAGATAATCCCTTCACTTGGGTCTCCTACTGGCATTTCCAAGTGTCTGAGAGTCTAAAACCTGACCGAAATGCAGGCGCTGTAGTACTGCCTGGCTGCAGCGAGGCCGAGATCTCGGCTGGGGGCCGACAGCGACGAGAGCTGCAAAACTGTCCCGTGAGACGTGTGGCTGTCAGAGGCGAGGCAGCGTTAACCAGACCCACGTACGCCTCGTGACCTGCCGCCTGCTAGCGTTCATAGCTAAGCTCTTTTCAACAGAGACGTCTGGCAACCCTGCACGGGGCAGGGTAGAAACTGCCCTTGAGACTTAAGTCTCTTCTGCTTCGACGCGTGGGATAGCACCGAGGCGAGCCGAGGGACAGGAGAAGCATTAGACGCATCTTCTGCCATGGCAGGGACGAGCCCGCAGCAGTGCCCTGCCGCTGGCTGGGAGCTGTGCCCGGGCCCTGGGCTGGGGGTCACGGGAGAGAGGGGGACTGCTGTGTCCCCCTGCAGATGTAGCCTGGCTGTGGGCATCAGGAATCGGCCCTGCAAGTCTTGCGGATAATTTAATCCGGGGAAACAGAACTACAAGGTCTGTGGTGAGGAACTGGTGAAGAGTGCAACCCAAAGCAGATTGTTCTTCATTTCACAACTCCATTTCTAAAGCTGAAGTAATGTGGGGAGAGGGGAATAAGAAACATCTGAAATACATATATGAGAGCTTTGTTAATCCTTCTAAAATGTACATTATATTTATTTAATCTTTATTGTATATGGCATAAGATTTATATTATAACAGGAATAATTGGCATTTTTATGGCACCTTTCCTCTGTAACAACTTTCTTTTGGAGATCACAAAGCATATTTATAAATACCCATCAATTAAGCCTCACATAATCATTGTGTGGGTAATGAAAGTTGTTCTGTTTGCTTTCCTGTCACTTCAAGATTTGTTTAAATCACACGAATCTTCCAGGCTTAAAAGAAAGAATCCACCTGCCTTCTCATTTCAACATGCTACAATCGTTCCTCCAGCCCTGTATCAGCATTGTGGCCAGCCTTCAAGTGAGATCTAAGTCCGTCTTTGACCCATCAGCCACGAAATGACGCCGGACCTAGGTGGCCACCGCTTCAGATCACTGCATATGGCAGCTGTGGTCTGCCAGGGTGCACACAGTAAGGCAGGAGCTGAGACGGCACGCTGCCTACATTGCCTTGTTTGTAGTGGTTGCTCCTGCCTTAGTCAAAAATAATGCCAGGGTTTGTTGATCTTTAGGGCATGCTGCCAGATCTTCACTTTGTTAAAAAAACCCCAAACGTTAAAGGTGGGTAGAATTTGGGTGTGATAGCGTGTGTGTGACAGAGCATGACGGAGAGGTTAAGCCTGGCTATTTATTGTAGATAAAAGAAGTAATAGAATTGTAAAATAAGCATTATTTTTTAAATCATTCTAGCCTGAGGCACAGTTAGCTGAAGAGATTTTTTCCAAGGCCATACCAAAACATTTATATTCCAGACTCAATTATTTATCAACATGAAATAGATAACGTTATCTCAGGCATCACCTTTTAAGCCTGGAGAAGTTACCAGCTTGGTAAATAATTTTAAAAATGTGACCGCTTTTCAAAGTAACACTTGATGTATTTCCATGCAGTTTTGGGGAAGCTCTAGGAAAAGTCGTTGATGGAGACGAATCTGACGTGAAATTTTCTTAAATTGTTCAATGCTTTTTTTTGAGATAATATATTGAAACTTGGTGATATTTTTTTCAGAAGGGCAGATATATAGAGCTTTTGAGGAGATCTGTCTCACTTACTTTGAAAATAGTCATGCTCTTCCGTGATGTTTTCAAAGAGGACTTGTACGTGGGCATGACTGGGCATCTCCATTGAAAAGCAGTGAGCCTTCTGCTTCCACGCTGTCAGCCAGGGAATCGGAGATGCTCACTGATGGCTAGGAAAAAAAAAAAAAAAAGAAAAAGACGTTGTCTAGGTGTATTTCTGCTGCATTTGTGACTAAAAATACACTTAGCAAAATTCTGAGAGGAGGAGGAAACCACAAGTGCACAGCAACGTGGCCCAGGCTCCCCTGGATGAGAAGCGTCGGGAGGAAGGCTGGGATGAGGGCTGGCTCTTCTCTAACCTCTCGCTGGGATTTATGGTAATCTTGTGATCTAGGGGCTGGAACTGCCATTCCAGCACCAGAGGGGTTTATGACTCTTTTGTTGTTTGAAAGTTATTTGTGCATTCACTGTATGCATTATGAAATTGCTGTGGGTTTTTTTTATCTCTGAAAAGCCAGACTTCTGAGCCACTGGTGTAGCTTCCTAATCACAGGCATGGAAACTCCTGAACTTTAACCAGCGTTGTTATCTAAGTAGTCATCTTTTTGGTTTTCCCAGGTGCTTTTTTAATTTACTTTGGGGAAAAATCAGTAATAATGATTGTTTAAAAAGCATTATATTTAATGCTTTGCTATTGCAGAGCAAACCTGCTGAGTCACTGGTAACAGTTTAATGCCAAAGCTGGCAACGTCTGTCATCGATTACCCTGTAGACAAAAATCTCTGCATTGCATATGTATGTAATTAACAGTAGATAAGGCTGTTCTATTTAAAGGCTATGAAAAGAAGAAAAATCCTTCAAGTTGTATCCTGACTGATTTAAAAGGAATATGAATTTTTGACAAAACACCATTTGTAGCATGCAGTATGAAGATTCCCAGTGTGCAGGGAAAAGCTTTCATGATACCACTAGAGAAGTCAAAGTAAAGAGCAGGAACTACTTAGGAATTCACTAGAAACCTTGGAGGGAGCTAGGAATAAAACCCCCATGTATGGTACTTCCATTCGGCAAGGAAAATAAATGTTTACTTACTAAAGCATTTTATTTCTAAATTGTCAGGTGTGGCTGCCCTTTACAGGAAAGTGGGTGCATGACTGGCAAGGAAAAAGAAGAAATTAACTGGCAAAATAAATACTGTGAAGGGAAGGAGATACAGCACAGAGGAAAAGTGGTGCGATAGAAAAGGGCAATGGATCAGCAGAAGTTTGCTGGTATGTGCAGAAATTACGACGTCTGATTTTTTTTACAGTAAGAAGAAACTATTAAGCATATTTTAAGTCATTCTTGCTTGTATTTTCTCCCCCACTTCTTCCTTTGTAGTTGTGTTTTTTGTTGTTTTTCTTTTTTTTTTTTTTAATGACAAGAAAGAAGATAAATTGCTAGTTGTAAAGAGTGCTGCAGGGGAAACACTGGGGATATAACCACCTAATTATGAATTTCCTGAATGTGCAACATGACCAGGAGCAACTGGACAGGATTAGTGCTGTATGTTTCATCTCCAGCTGTTTCATGAATACCAATCTACAAAATCTTCCAAGAAGAACATTTTTTTTTCCATGGCCCTACTTTTGGCTTTAACAATGCAAGCAATACTGCTTTGTTTTCTTTAGAGCCTGAACTGAAACAAGAGCTTTCAACAAAACAAACGCAAAGCAAACCTAACGAGCCAAAGAACTGCACAGTGTTAAGGAGATTTAGCTGAAATATTTGTAAAATATCAAAAAGAACATCCTTCTCGTTGGCAAAAGTGGAACTAACACTGCAGAGATGCGTGATTATGAGACAATAAATGAGAGTATTTTCTTCTGGTGCTGCGGTCAGAAGTTATTGTTTTGAATAAGTACAACTGGTGTGTAATCTTCATGGCAAGCTTCTTGAATTGGTTAAGCGCCAATGCTCTTTGGAAGCTCTTGGCAGATGGGAACTTATTTCAACTTATAAAACCAACGTAGACGTAAAAAATGTAAAAAATGCCCTGTGTCAGTCCTCAGCTTGCAAGCAGAGAAATTATGAAGACAATGGAGCTTCTCATGGAAGGGAGGGCACCGGGAACATTTTCTTTCCATGATGCCTTTGTAAAGCTTAAGAAACAACTAACAGAATAATATCCCTGACAAACAACAACTTCTGGTGTGTCAGAAATCACATCTTTAGAATAATGGCCCTGGCGTTTAGAGGGCCTCTTCTGGCTGCTGGTGAAGTGCCTGGGTCTTTTGTGACTTCTAGTAGGTTTGACTGGGCATATTTATTGCTTAGTAGTAGTCTGAGAGATTCCAAGACCAAAATAAGGACTTGCCCATTAAATGTAATAAAAGGCTGTCCAGTAGGTAACTGGTTTTATCACAGATTGCTGTGAAATGCAAAGTTACCATGCACCCCAATAACAAGAGAGGCAGATAATTTTTATTTCAGAATCTTGCAGCGATTAGTCCTTTGATCTTATCCCAAGAATAAGATTTTTGGGGCTTAATTTCTGCATGTGTTATTAAGCATGTGAAATACTGACCTGTATCCTAAAAAGGGAAAAATCTGCTAATTAATACCATGAATACAAACTCCTCACTAAGCTTGGTCGGTTCATGAATGCAAAACCATGAATATACGCTCAGTGAATAAGTGGCATTCATTTCTTCTAAATAGAGAGGTACAGATAGAAATCCTGGTTCGTGCTAATGTTTACATGCCCTAGTTATTTAAAAAGAGCGTCCTGCAGAATTTTGGATTCCCCACAGTAAAAGTGACCGTTATGAACTACGAACTATGCTTACCCAGATCTTCTTGCTTGTGCCGGTCTCCACAGGCACTATCTCGAAAATAAAACATTGTAAAGATTGAAGGAAATATGTTTTAATCTGTACAATCCAATCTGCCTTTAGCTTTCATTTTTTCAGATAAAAGAGCGAGGGAAGACTGCTGTGACCAGACAGGACCGTATGATTTTGAGTACCCAATTGTTTAAATTGTACTAACTTTAATGGTTTGTGGTACATAAAAAGACAAGGGCCCCCCAAAAGGGTTTATTGGCAAGAAAAAACAGATTATATGGTCCCGTCTTCAGTCTGTGGAAGGACTAAGTTATGTGATCCCAAGGGGGAGGGATGTTGTTCTGGATGTTTTCGTAAGGAGCTCATCCAGTTGTTTTCCTTGCGCATCCTGCCCTTCCCACCGCGCAGAGCCCTTCCCCTGGCAGAGCGAGGTCCGAGCGAGGGATGCCGCAGCGCCCGCTCTCAGCCTGCCGAGGGGTCACCTAAGGTGTTTCTGGCTGAGTACGTCTCTTTTTCTCTGTCCAAGTTGCTGCTGGCCCTGGGAGTAAGAGTCTGAACCCAGAGTTCTTGCTATGGGTAAATGCAACCCGTTAGACACCGGGTCCTGAGCCAGCCCAGCCCACAGCTGCTCGGAGAAGTAATAATGCAGATGGAGAGAAAACTCCTGTGGCCACGGTCCATCCCATCCAGTGTTTGAGCAGAACCATCTACCCCATACGCTGGTGCCATGGGGTATTAAAAATGAGTGAGGGCAGTACACCCCAGGTAAAAAAAACACCACCACCCAACAGTATTCAGCAAATAAATCAATCAAAGTGTTCTCTGTATACCGTCAAACAGCGCTGATGCCAAGATCGCAGCCTGCCTGCCCTCCAGAATACAGAACATGCAGCTTGTGGGAATAGTAAAAGTTTAACTCGAATCCCATCAGAAATGTGAGGGAAAGTATCCTGTGAGAATAAAGACTGTCTTCGCAGCCTTTACAACGATGTCTGATCTCCAAGGCCACATCCCGATTGTATGGAGAGAGTTTCCACAGGCCCCTCTCTGGGATTTGTCACCAGACAGGAGGGGATAGATGACAGGGACGATGGCAGAATACAGGATTTAGAATTGGTTTGGATCCAGCCCCAGGCAACAGTGCCTAAATTGTTTCTGTGTGATGGCTAAACAATCCCTGCTTGAAAGGAGTTAGGGGTTTCAGTCTGGTCCCGGTGCATCTGCAGATTGGGAATGACTGTCCTGGGGACACGGATCCAGGAGAAAGGCCGAAGAAGGAGACAGCGTTGTCCCTTCGTCCCGCTCCTCCGCCACAGGCACAAGTGGGAAGGGAGACGGAAGAGACGAGCTATTGCGTTTCTGACGCCACTTGTTTCCTGAATAAACAGAAAGATCTCACCGTGATAAAAGAAAAATATGCACGTTATTGAAAGCACAGGCTCACAAAAACACAGACTCATCAAAATAGAAAAGTTAAGTTCACGGCTTTGGTCTGTATTTATTTGCATGACAGTTTAGGTCAGTCATTTTCTCCAGGGTGATTTGTCCGTCCCTGCTGTGTCACCACTTAACCTCATCCTTTTCCTTTTTCAGGGGCAAAAGACATTTCCTCCTGGTCTGATTAATGCTCTTCCTAGATGAGCTGGCTCAGGGAGTAAAGCATTAAAGAAATAGTTTTATCTGTTATTTATGTAGGAACTTTCTGAGGAAAAGCGGTCCTTGCTTCACTCTCCCCTGCCCTCTTCCTCGGTTTACAAGCCATGCCCACTTTCCATCGAACCACTTCACAATTGCTGTTAACCATATCTGCTCTTCCAGTTCATCAGAGCTGAATAGAAAGCGCTCCAAGGAGAAGGTACGCGTTTGCTCCAGACCCAGGCTGGCTTTGCTCTATTTTTTGTGAGTCTGGCCAATTCTGTGGTTCCAGGTGAGACTGGAAATGTCCCCGTGCCTGGGGCCTCTGTTTTGACTCTCCAAATGAGGCCCGGTGGATAAAAAAGCTACAAATCAATCTAGTAGTTTCATTTCCTTCCTCTTCTTTATTTATTTTCATTTTGCTCCCTTCAGGTTTGATTCTGTCTACTCTTCAATTGAAATTTTATCTTTTTTGTCATTTTCCAACTCAGGTCAGTGATTTTTTTCCTTTCTAAACCAACACATTCCCTCTCGCCTTCACTCCTTCCCTCTGTCCCTTTTCTCTATCTTTTCCTCCACAAAACAGTCTACAGGACCAAGTAAAGGCTTTACCACCCTAGTGAATAATTAATCTCATCTGACTCTGTAACTCAATCCAGGTTCATCAAGAAGTCTGCATGTTTTGGGTCACTAATAAAACAAAATATTTTTCTACTTTTAGATTTTACTCATTACAAAAGGTTTTGCAATTAACAGTGAACAATGCTTAGTGCTGGCTGACCATTTTACATAGAAAAATCTTTCCCATGGGAAAATGTTAATTTGTTATTTTCGTAGGAATTATCTATTTCAGATAACTTTATTTTCATTTTTCTGTGTTTTGGTCACTTAAAAAATAAAAACCCCAGCCTAGTTGGGCATGATGTTTTGGTTTTCCCGAACTTTTATGCCAAACCAATTTTCTGTAGCGTGAGTTTCAACAAGAAGTAGAACATCAAGGAGTCCTATGGGAAAAAATGCTTCTGCTGATATTTTAACGGAGGCTGATGAAAATACACCTGGGCTGCTTAAGACTCCAAGGGGTTTTCTAGTTTCTGCAAGGAAAACTTGCTCTGATGGATGAAGTAGATCAACCGCTGAGAGAAGCTGTAAGGAAACATAGCACTGAAGAATATAGCGATGGTGAGAAGGCAGAGCACAAGAGGTACGGGTGATGGGCTTTTGCTGAGGAAGGTTAGCTAACGAAAGGACTAAGGCCAAGTCAAAAGACCTTTCACGGCGTGGCTGTGATCTGTGGTGTGGGTGAGGCCGAGTCCTATTTTAAGCTTCTCCTGTAACCAGATTAAAGCTCTAGTCATGATTCCCACGTTGCTGGGATGCAGCGCTGGGAGGTGAATGACCACCGTGGTTCCTCGGGGCTCTCTGCCAGAGCCAGGGGATAAACTTCTCTTCTTTTGGGCTGCAACAATTTAAATAAGTCAGAGCATTTCTTAAGCTCTGAAAAGCATCGCCTAAAACTTCTCCTCACGCCCAACCAATGGAAACGCAGGAACGACCACCCTGATGGGACCAAGGGTTCTTCTAATTCCGTGCCTCGCCTTTGCAGCAACGCGCAGCAGATGCCTAGGGCAGGACATACGGAAGAGCGTAGGAGGTACGCACATCCCACCCTTAAGCTATTTGGACGAGGGACTTCCCCAGTCAGAAAGGACATTTTTCTGACAACAGGGACCAACCTCTGCCACGACGGTGGAGGCCGCGGGCTGGGCAGGAGGAAGGCTCGGTGGGTGATTCATGTTCCAGGGGTGGTATCTGGCAGCGAGTGACGACGCAGGAATTGGGGACGGGGCGAAAGGGGAGCTCGGCGAGGGGAACGGCGGCCGGGCCGCTGCGGGCGGCGGGGCCGGCGCTGGGCGCGCAACCATGCGGCGCCGCCTGACTGGGCCGCGGCCGGGACCCGCCCCGGCCCCCTCGCCCGCCCCGCCCGGCTCCCCCCGCCCGGCGCCCGGGGACGGGGCGGAGGCGGCGGCGCGGGGCCGGCCCGGGGCGGAGCGGCTGCTCGGCGGGGCGGGGGCAGGAGGGCCGGCGCGCCCCGCCGCCCGCCTCAGCCGGCTTTTCGGCGGGAGCCTCTACTCCAGAGTGCGCGGTAGCGTGGGCCGTCCGCGGGCCCCATGTGGTGCCGACATCACTGACATGGCGGAATCCCCGCCGAGCCCTCCTGGCACTCGCTCCAGCTAGCCGGGACTCACCGCCGCGCCCGGCCCGGCCCGGCCCGCCGCTCCGCACCAGCCCTCCGCCAGGTAAGGGCGCGGCGGGGGAAGGGGAAGGGGGGTCCCGGGCGGGAAGCCCCCGCGGCTCAGCTCGGCGCGGCGGGCAGCCCCGGGGAGCCGCGTCCCCCGCCCCGAGGCGCCGCTCCCGGTCCCGGCTCTTTTGTTCGGCGGCGGGGCGGGAGCGCGGGGCTGCGGCGGGACGGGGCTGCGGCGGGACGCGGCCGCACTTGGCGGAAAGTTTCTCTCGCTGCCCCCCCGCCCCTCCCCGCCCGGGCCGTGTCGCGGCGCCCCGGGGCCCCGCCGGCTCTTCCCCCTGCGCGGGGAGCTCCGCGGCGGGCGGCGCCGCGCGGGCAGGCGGGAGCAGCCCCGCCGCGGCCCTGCGAGGGGCTGGCGGCGGGACGGGCTCTCCGGCACCGCCCGGTAATCCCGAGGGGCTGCCGGTCCGGCCGCTGTCATCGCCCCCGCCCTGCCCCGCGTCGCGCCGCGCCGCGGGTACGGCCGGTGCGGCTGCCGGGGAGGAAAGCCTGGGGAGAGGTGGGCGCTGGCGCCCGTGCCTGCGTGTGCGGGGGCCGGCGGCACGCGTGGGTGTGTGCGTGGCGGCGCCTGCCCCCGGCTCCCCCCGAGGCGGGAGGATGCCGGTCCGCGCCCCCGGCTGTGCCCGGGAGCCGGCGGGGAGAGCGGCCCCGCTGCCCGGGCGGGGGACGCCGGGCAGGTGAAGAACGCGGGGCTCCTCCTCGTCCGCAGCTCCCTCCCAAAATGTCTGGATCCAGGGGGCATGTTGGAGAAGAAGCTGGAGAAGGGCGCGAGCGGCTTCTCCCGGCCCCGTCCTCCCCGCCCGGCTCTTGGCTGAGGCGGCTTTGGGAAGGAAAACCCTGGAAACTTTTTATTTTGCTTGCCAGACACCTTTTTAAAATGGCATGCTACCAGGAGACGGAGTGAAAAAAGAAAAAGTCTTTTAAAAGCTTAACCTCTCTTAGGTTAAGACCACATCTGCATCCCTCCCCTCTGCCTTCCCCCCTTCCCGGTTCTCAGAAACGTTCTATTTAAATAAGGTTTTGGCTAAGGTAGCGCGGCTTGGAGTTAAATGTAATGAACCATTTATCCCATCTATATTTGTAGAATAAAAGGCGGGGGGCAAGCCTGCCTCTCTCTATATTAGTAATTCTGTATTTCGTTTGCATTTCTTTGTGTGAATACCTAAAAGGACTGGCCTGACTCCTTGAAGTGGTAGTTGCCCCCGCAGATGGGGAAACAGAGATATGGAAAAATTGAAGTTTCTTGTTTGGTGGTTTTTTGGTTATTTTGGATTTTTTTTTGGTGCTTTTTTTATTTGACCTCAGTGCTAGATTTGTGAGAATAGAATTCATGTATCCCAGTTCCCTGTGCCCTAATCGCATTTGCGGTATCCCCTAACCACTTACCCTGCAGAACCCAAGGCTCAACCAGTACGTTCCTGAAAGGTGCCAAACCAGTCTAACTCGAGCTTAACAATGTGCTAGGTAATGGGATTTCAAACTTGCATGCATTTTTTAGTCTAGAACACGATTTCTCAAACTTTTTTGCAGCTGAGCTCACTTAAAAAAGGTTGAGACTGCCAGGCCTGGCTGTGCCTCTGTGCCCGTGCTGGTCTGGGGCTCTGCTCCATTCTGATGGGGAGCTGCTGGTCTGGACATGGATGACACAATGTGTGCTTGGCTGGAAATCCAGATAAAGGCATCACTTCCATAAACCTCAGGAACCAGTGATGGGCTGCCTCCTATGGATGGAGGCATCTTGCTCCTCTCACCCGGTCCACCGGTGGTCTTGCCCATCTACCACCCGTGCGTTCTTCTCGGCAGGAAGAGAACATGCTGCCGGTGCTCCCAGTAAGAAAATGATTCTTGGCGGTGTTCCCGGGGTCATTTCGGGTCTTGCACAGAAGCGGTCTGTTAGTGCTTTTCTCCTAATCTTCAGCACTTTGTGGTTCCCTCTCGTTAGTTCTAAAGCAGTTGTGCTTTGTGGTTGTATTGGGACCCTGCTGTGACAGAAACGTTTGCTGCCCCAGAAGTATCGCATATTGTTCTTCCCAGTTCCGTACCTTTTAGCTAGTTTATGCTCATAATGTAGCTCAGAGATGAGTCTGTGTGGAAGTTGATCTCTTTTACAAATTTCATTTATTTATTTATTTATTATTTTGACCCATCGGGACTCATCTGGTTTGGGTTTGAGGTCACTGCTGGGACAGCGATGAGAAGGGTTTTTCATACTGTTAGCCTATAGTTGGCCAAAGGATAAGAAATGAAGAAAGTTAGCATCCAAAATAAGCTGATATTCTGCTATAGCCAAGAAGTTCAGAGCTGTAACTCCATACCACAAGCATTTTATCTTTACTCTTGGAAAAGTTTATAACTTCCAATCTGAAGTGTGTTTATTCTGGCACTTTTTTTTCCCCCCTACATAAGGTATTTTGTGAACTGAAAGAAGATTTCTGCATCATACCATTAAGTCCTCTGATGAGAGATTGAAGCAGTTAAACTTCTACAATTCATACATCTGTGCAAGAAAATATGTACAGATCATGCAGCAAACTTCTGCATGTGTGCGGTTGTATTCATGAACTTTCTAATTAGTATAATTGGCTTTTCCCTCAGAAATGTAGGTTGTCAGTCTGAGTGCTAGCGCAGAAGCAAAGTTTACAGTACGAATAAACGTTTGTAATGTGAGGATCTTAATTCCTACAAAATACATATAATTACATAAAAGTCCCAGAGCCTGTGTACAGCTGAATACAACAAATTGCTCTCCACAGTGCTTTTCTTCTCAATATAGTTTGCCACTCCTCTCAGAAGGAGAGGCGTGAGGGCAGATGGAGTGAGCTGTGGGGAGCAGCGGGACTGGCAGTTTGGGATGCCCTGGGAGGGCATCCCGGTCTCTCCACCAAGGAGGCCACGGTAGCGGGTGTTAAGTCTGGAAATGGAGTGTCCCAATGCATCGGAATGGTTTTATGCAACACGCTGCAGGTTATCGAAGTCCCATTTGTTTGCAGTAGCCTCTAGTGTACAGCAAATAAAATAAATAGCAGAGGAAGCCAGCAGACCCCTGTGTAAATCTCAGCTGCGCAAAATACCAGCGAGGCAGAGTTTCTCAAACGTGCTGCACAGAGGACTTACGCCTAGGTGATCTCTGTGTTGCTGAACGGCAGCAGTTGAGCGGTGGGGGATCCCTTAGAAACAGGAATATCAAAAGTCATGTTGTTTACGGCCAAGGTTTAGTGTCCCTGTGTGATCTGTCCCGGGAGATGGAAGGTATGTGGGAAGAGGGAAGTTCTTCAAACAAGGCAGTGGAAATAGGAGACGCTGGATACACAACAGTAACAGGCCATCTACAGGCAGGAATGTTGGTGTGTCAGCAAGCAGATAACTCTCCAAACAGCTTCCAGCGGGGATGCGGGGGTTTGCATTTTTCTCAATTTATTCTAAGCACCTCTTTGCAAAATTAGAGTTGGAAGCCCCCTCGCCGTTGGATTACAGACAGCCAGGGAAAAAGCACAAACTAATTAAACGTGATTTATTGTGGAATTTTTAACAGTGTTGGAGAGATTAGTTGCCTTTCAGAAATGCTGCTGCAGATGTTAAATCTGTGCTCTTCTCTGGATGAGAAATGACGGTGCTGTTGAGCAAGTACACGAGACAAGCGTAGTCTGTGTTAAAGTCTGTTCCTGAACAGGAATATTCCCGGGGCGTCCCAGGTAGTGCGGCTTTGAGCAAAACTTCACGGTGCTTTTAACTGGGAAAGGATGGCATGCCTTGCACTTAGAGGTTAAACTGTACCGCTTCTCCAGTGACATGTTTTCTGCATTTGATCTAAGGAATCCTTTGTTTACAAGTAAATTGTGGTGTTTGTTAGCAGATAACAGGCAAAAAGCCAACTACAACACCAACTGTATAAGAAACATTCCTTATTTGTATTTTTAGCGGTGACAGTTTATAATGGTGGTATATACTGCAAGTTACCATTTGGATACTCTGCTTATTAAACTGCAGCTATGTATAATGTTATTTATGTAATATGAAGCAACAAACAATTCCAAAGTAATTGTCTATTTTATATTATTTTTTGAAGAAGACAAAGATTGCATCTAATAGTGGTATGTGGCATTTGTTTGTCCTGGCATCTGCTTCTACTTCCTCTGGAAGCTACTCAGTAGAGCAACAAGATGGATTCAGGAGCAGAGTTTCTGCTGTTGTGTTTTGGTGTTTGCTTTTGTTTGTTTTTAATTTTATTTTTTTGTTACATTTAGGATAACTGAAATCAAACACTTGAATTCCCTGGAGATGAAGGTGATAGGCTTGTCTGATTTCTCTGTGCTGACTTAGTGTATAGCTATTCTGTGGCAGCAATGCACATACCTTAAAGCATGCTTTATGTGTGAGTCTCTTATAATTGCCTTATACGTAATTATGGACATTTCTATTATTAGGTCCTTGCAAAGGACTCTAATAATAGAATGTGTGTATGTGTGTGTATATGTAGTTAAACATATACTTCATGCTTTCAGGAATGTTTCATATGGAATGTTTTGAAAAGAGAAAAAAGAAATTGCTCTCAAGAGGCTGTTAATAAAAACTTCAATAAGCAACAATTTTAGATGACCCTCGCCACCCTCAGAGATCCTTGGGATGTTGTGGACAGATTTCTCCATGCTTTTAATCTAAACTAGCAAAATATCGAATGTGTTCTGCTTAGTTTGCAGCTAGTTCTCTGGGCCTCTGTGCAGCTGTGTCAATTTTACATGGTTGCTCCCTGTTCCCCACTCACCCACTAATAAAATGCTAACGTTTACAGTCTAAATCCCCATGTTATCTTTTGCCCCAAGTATTTCTGCATGATTCTTTAGTCAAGCCCAACACTGTAGTGAAGTAAGATGGTGTGATTATTTTGGACCTTGGTAGCAGAAACAGCATGGGAGCAGAGAGTTGTCCTGATTTGTTTCAGGATCACCTTACTGTTTTTCTTTAGTGTAAAATTAGTTAGCCGCTAGAATTTATTTCACTTTATAAGTCACCTTTATTGTGGAAGTATATGCCTATTCAATGGCAATTCATATAACATAAGTGACCTTATGCTTGCTGACACTTGAGCTGATGTGGATATGTTACTAAGTATTATGCATTGCTCTTTGCTCGTTTTTTATTTATTGATGTGGAATAATGCAGCAGAGAAAAAAAGATGATGGTATTTGTGGATAATGAGAGCGCTGAACAGGTTTCCTTCTGGTCAGCCTGTATTTCTTGCAGACTCACGTAATGTCTACTCACAGAAGAGAAAGAATTGCTTTCAGTGTCTTGTTACTAGCAAATGTATGGCAAGCAGAAGCATCACGTTATTAGAATAAATTAACAGAGCACAAGCGACACGGAGCTGCAGAGGTGGTGGATTATTTGAGGTGTGTAATGCCTGAACTCAAAAGCCTGAATAGTGGCTTTTGTCTGCAAATACTGATAGAGGTGATAAGGTTGAAAAGCAACAGCACAGCTTGGGCTTGACTTAGTCATGCAGTGTGTTGCAGGACCGTGTGACTTAATATTTTGCCTTTCATTTGATGTTTTAGTATCAGGAGTAATGGCTTAGATTGAAGTGGGAAGTGGAAAAAATTCCTGCTTTTGTGACAAGATAAGGCGAATTGGGGTATACCACGTACCCGATTCTTCTAGATCTATTTCAACTGGATGCAAGTTTGAGACCCAGCTGAATACGTGCATGTATGTGTTCTTCTGTTCTTGTAGCAGAAGGATGGTTACGTGGTTGGTGTTTTGCTTTGAGTTGTGGGTTTGCTTGGCTCAAACAGTTAAAATGTTGGTCTTGTTTTCCCCAGTTCTTAATCCACTTTACTTAACACGTATTAATATCCTGTTCTTTTGTGAGATACTCTAAAGCTCTGAGGCGATGGTTTTATAGTCTAATTCCAGTAGATACTTTCTACCCCTTTTTTCAATCTGTAATACAATTAATAAAAAGGTAAGCTGCTGTTTTTCACCAAAATGTGTTGGTGCTGTTCCTCTAGTGTACAATGCTGCCTTTAACTGTGGCTACCTTGGAAGCGATGGCTTTTAAGGTGAGAAATTTGTTCCTACTCAGTTGCACTGACTGAAGGATGACAACACATTTTTTGAGGGCTAGTTTTCACTGAGTCATCCCCTGAGCTGGGCAGAGGGGCACTCAGCTGCTGTCAGATCTTCTGCTTTGGCAGGTTAACTGGGAAATTTGTTTTCAAAGCTTGCCTTGGGGAGAGGAGAGCTACAAGTCTCTATTTTCTAATGCTGGAAAGCGTTAGATGTGGCAGCTCAAAGAAAAGTGAATGAAATAAAATAACTGTTTCTTAGTCTGGATTTTTACAGAATTGGCTTCTGCTTTAATGCGTTTTCTTATTCCTAGGACTTCTGCTTTTCCAGCATCCCATCTTGCCCATCCTTTCTTTAGCACGGTTATTCATTAGCTACCCATGGTTTCCGATACTAAGACAGGGTTTTCCTTTTAATTATATCTCTGTATGATTTATGTTCTTCTGTTGGTTGCACGGTTGTTAAAGGTGATCCTCAGCTGCGCAGCGAGGTTACTTCTGCTCTCGCACTCCAGACCGGAGGCTCGGGCTGCAGCATTTGGTGTTGCAGAAGAAGTGTCCCTCCTGAGCAGCCAAGGCCATCTGACAATCCGTGTGTCTGGGGAACTGAGCAACTGGATACACAATACTTAATTTGGCACAATGTTTGCTCTTTGCTGGCTTTTCTTGAATGCTTCAGATGTGGGCGAGGGAGGGGCTGCAGATCTGTGTTTGCGGCACGCTGCATTCCCTTCTGTCCTCTTCCCTTTTGCTTCATGCTCTTGTTCATGCAATGGGTGTGACGTGTGGCCTTTGCATGACTAAATATGCAGGCATGTGGACGCGAGGCTGTTGTATAGGAGGAACGTGTCCATCCACATGTGTAGTGGGGGTGTGCCCAGTGTTACAGCCAGGGTGGCTGTGTCTTGGCTCCGAGGTGGGTACAAATGACACAGGAAGGCTGTGGTATATGGTCCTCGAGTACTTCAGAAGAGTCCAAGTGGTCTGATCTGGCAGGACCACAGGGCACTGCTTTTGGATCATAGGTTGAGTCATTGTTGATTGGACCTGCCAGCCAGCTGTGCAGGGAGAGAAAATCCATGGGTGTCTTCAAAAGCTGGTTTTGAGGAATGGGTCAGAAGTTTTCTGGCTTGTTTGGTAAGGGTGTTCATGGATGAAGAGTGATGGGGAAGGAAATGAGAAATTGGAAAGGTAGTGAGGTGGCCTCGTGTTTTGGCCGTCGTGTATAAGAGGGAGCATTAAGGCACAGAGGTGGCAATGTTGGAAGGAGTTAAGCTGCGAGTGGCTTGCACCGCTGTGAATGGTCTACGGAGAGCTTAGACTTGGAGACTAACCCAGAAGCAGGCTGAGCTGCAGGAAGGTTGGTGGGGTTTATGGGCAAGAGAAAGGGATGGCCAAAAAAAAAAAAAAAAATCTTTAAATTCAAAATAAATCATAACTTTCAGTGTAAGTTGTCAGTCCATTAGAGAATGGTGCTTTCACTATGTTTGTGTTGATACCTGAGCGTGCATATACATTACATTGTCTCCTCTTAAATGAGTGGCCTTACATGATTTGGAGGAGGAGAGAAGATGGCACCAGTGTCACAAATAATCCCCTGTATAAACTCTGGAGTCTAGCAACATATAAGATTCTGGATCAGTGCAAAATGACTTGATAGCTGAAAGAGCGATCTGCTGCTCGCTTTGTGCCCTGTGACCCTGCAGACGTTCAGCTCTGCTCTGAAAAGGTCAAGCCTATTTTGTACTGGCAGGAAATGTATGTTAGATGTTTTAAGGATAAAGGGTTAATTTTATAGTAATTGATGAATGTGTTGATACATTTGTAAGTCTAGCTTGTTTGACACAGTCATTTTCTCACTGTTCCCTAATCAGAAGTTTGTGATTTAGGTTACTGTAGATGCCTTCCTGGTCTCGGGTAATACTGATGAAAGTAACTCTCAGAATAAGCAAAAGTGAAGCATAGTTTTCTGATACTTCTGTGTTTCACTTACACTCAAGCAGGTAGGTGGTTCATACCCGTGGTGCCTCATTACGCAACTTTCTATTTGTATGTTGTCCTCTGGGTTTATTTGTTATAAAACTAAATTACATTTTAGTTCAGCAGGATCTCAAAACAACAACAGAAACCCAACAAACAAACAAAAACCTTAAAGGACCAAACCCAAATGACTCCATGTTTCACATTCTGGTTAACTTCAGGTGTCGCTGAGCTAACAGTGTCCTGTGTTCAGAAGTCAGAAATATGCTATGGATTTCGCCAGAGACACAGGTAATGTCTTGTTGCATGACTCTTGCAGAGTACTGTGCGGCACTAAGCTGTTCCTGGCCGTGGTGGGAAGGTGAAGTGCCATAGCAAGGTAGCAGCTTACGGCTCACTGAGTTTTTGCTACTATATCAAATGTTCCAGTTTTGCTTCATGAAGGTCTAGAACCACGTTCTTACAGGACTTGGTACGGAACACATGGATTATGTTATTGATAGCTGACTGTAACCGATACACAAGAAATCTTATGGCTAAAGAGGAAAAAGGTCAAATTCTGAGATTTTCAACAAAGCAAAAGTTCTGCAGATCTTGACGTTAAATTGGACAAAAGTGTTCCGAGTTGTTAATGTTGCTCATGCTTACATACAGTCACCGTTAATCCTTGTTTCTTGTTATGTCAGCTGGTGGCAAAATTAACTTGTTTGATTCTGCTCCATACATACTTATTTTTGCAACTCCATATGCTGCTGTAACAGATCTTTATTATTGCTTATTAAGTTCACTGGTGCTTTTAATGGCCGCACAAAAGATAAACATCCTCTGTGACTTTTAGACATACAGTGCAAGTTTGTTGTTGCTGATTTGAAGCCCGTTCATCAGGTCAGCATGCATTGCAAGCAGCAGTCAGGGCGCTGTACGCTAATTTTAAGTGTCTTCTCTCTACAAGCTCTCGTGTGTGCAGTGTTTTATCTTTACCCTTTCCCCTCTAGGTTAACAGAGCTGGACGTGCTTGTCCAGCTGTTCCAGCTGCCTTGTTCAGTGGGCAGGAAATGGTGATGGGGTGGAAATTAGGCAATCCTACCGAGTGCAACCAAAAGGGTCTCTGATCTCTTCCACGGCAGCTACTTCTGGGTAAAACATGAGAGTCGAGTCATTCAGATACTTCTGTAACCGCAATCTATTTAATGTACAAGACGGCTACACTTTAATTTTTATGTGTCTGAATAGGTTGCTTCAGTGGATGTGTGAGAGCCGCTATGTTACTGCAAAGGCAATATTTGTGGATATAAAACACTGAAGTTAGACATCAACGGTTTCACTTCCTTTTGGCATTTCTTGATCATGCAGTCAAACAGGATGATATTATGCTCTGAAAAGTTGCTGTAAAAAGTTTTTCAGTTTCTCGGACCTTCTAGACTATCACAGTGTTGTCCCTGCTAGCAGATCTGGGTCCTTTCTCATCTGTCTTAATGAATCCTTATTTCTCTATACCCTTCATTCTTCCTTAGATTTTTCTAGACTACAACGTATTCATTTCAGTGCATCCTGAATTGTTGGGTTAGTGTGAGGGGACAAAGGTGAGTGGATAAATGGTTGTAGTATCTTCTGAAACGTGAGAGTTGGGAGCTAGGAAATACAGATATGTGAAGACAATAAAAATAATAATGGAGTAGTTTGCAAGTAGAGCAAGTGTATTATTTGTGGCCCTGCCATCATTTAAGATTCTGTGGTGTTCTCTAAATGAAATATAAGCAAATATAATAATATGCTCTCTTATGTGATTGAGTTTACTTGAACAGTGATAGTACCACCTTTGAGCAAATTTGATATATCCTCCTTACAGGCAGTGACGTGGTTTCACTGCAGCTGCAAAACTGGGCAGCGTTGGGTAGGGATGAGGTGCTGCTTTCTGGCTCTGGGTTAGCGACGTGGCAGTGGGAGATCTGTCCTTTCACTTCGGGAGGGAAATGCAAAGCTTTGGCCTGGTGCCTGGGCTAGCCTCAGATGGTGAGAAGAGGTTTTGTACTCAAGTTAGAAAGTATATGGGGATGGCAGATTGGATCTGTCAACTTTCCTCCTCTTCTGTCTTCAGGAGAGTTATTTTCTGTTGATTTTATATATATATATATAAATTTTTTTTAAAGGGTCTTAATTACGTATCAGTGTCCCGGCTCTGTAGAGCAAGTGAGGTTTAACTATCATCTGGCGGTTCCCCGAAGGGCCGTGCACATGCAGAGCTGCCCTGGGATCGCTGCCTTGGCAGAAGGCTTGTGGCTGCTCCTCCAGGGTGGGTGCTGCCTGCGCTGCCCTGCCGGGACCCCGCGTCTGCCCGATCTATCGCGTGGCAAGTGTGAGGCAATTTGAGGGAGCTATATGCAAAATTTAGGCAATTTAAGTGAAGAAAATCTTAACAAGCTGACTTTCCGTAAAAATTTTGAAGAGTGCTTGGCTGGTTCGTTATTGAGTATTTTATATTAGCTATATACCGTATAAAGTATCTCTGTTTTAGCATTTTTGCACATCCCTTTTTGCAGAAAATGTTTCACAACATTCAACAGCTTGTGCATTTTTGAAAAATGCAAAGGGATTTGGCAGATGGAAGGGGGAAGCAAATGAATCTGACTCTTCACTCATCATATGCAAAATACAGAGTTGGGAGGAAGAAACAGAAAAAATACCATTTTTATCTGTTCCCTTGAATATTAGGCAAAGATTAAGTGTGGCTGCTATATGTTTTTCTGCCAATATCATCTCTTCCTGATCTTTGTGCTCAACGTTAGCATTGAGGTTTTTTTAAAGCAGATACAGAGGCTTTGCTGTGTAACTGCTTGCACTGCTTGACCATGGTGCGAGTGTGGTCTGTTAGTGGTGATACAGCCATGAAAAAAGGCATGCGCCAAAGGGTGGATTTTTATTTTGCTTTTAAAAGAGATGGGAAGGGAGATTAATACTATTTTGCAAGTCCTTCTGGGACCTCTTTTGGAAAATGTATACATTCCGATCACTGATGTTAGTGAAAGATGGATAAATTTGAAGTGGTAGAGTTGCGGGAGAGGGTTGCAAGCATGAGTGGAAGTGTAGAAAGCCTTTCTTGTAAGATGAGATGGAGAAATGTTAAACAGGAAAAAAAGTTCCAATGAACTTTACTATCTCTAAATCCATCAGAGATGTAAACACTGTGAAGGCGTACAGGACTGTTTAAGCCAAAAGCCAGTGTCAGCAGATGAACGCATGGATGCAAGCTGTCAATAAATAAAAACTTTTTCAGAATTTGATCAAACAGCTTAGTCCAAAACCAGGCCAGCTATCCAAACAGGAGACATCTTATGGCAAGCAGAAAGACCTAACTAATTTTAACATATAGAGCTTTATGCAAGGCCATGGAAGAATATGTGGCTGTAGTATTTTCATATATGAATAAGGAGTGTACAAGCGGCAGACTGCTTTCAAGGAAGCGGGAGAACAGAAAAGGACCTTCCGTCCTGGAATACTGTGTGATGAAAATACTTGAGGCATTCGTTGCAACAGCAAAATTTATAAACCTGATCCTTATTTTTTTAATGAATCAACATAGTAAAAATACTCTTTTTTTTTTTTTCCAAGTCTGCTGGCACTTGAAGTTATGCATGTGCAGAGCTGTACACTATTGGTGTTGAAGCTTTGATACGGCTGCAGTCACGGTGGAATTTCACTCCGATATCCTGTTACTGATACTCACTTTTATTGATAGAAGGTTCTGATGTAACATAGCTTCAGCAAAGCAGATAGGCAGCTTTCAAAGAGCTTTGAACATCAGGTCAAACAATAAAGGTACTTTCCAAAACCGCTTTGTGAAAGTGGTGGGTCACTTATCGGAGTAAGGCCCAGAGGTTTGTATCCAAAACTTTACTAATGGTAATCTCGAGGAAGGAGCATGTTAACTTCGGGATAATTGCAAGCTTCAAAGCAAAATCAGAATACAAGATAAGCTTTCTTTATGCTTTGGCTTAGGGAAAAAAAAGTAACAAGATCAGTGTTTCACAAATGTGAGTTTAAATATTTAAAAATCAAAATGTCTACATTTATGTTTGCTGATATAAGATGGAAGTTACCCTGAAATACAGTGTAAAAGCTTAAAAAAAAAAAGTTAAATTAGTTAACAGATGTGCAATGCCGAAGTAGAAATATTTTCAGTGATACGGAAAGGAAAATCTAAATTGGGTCACCTGCAACTTCAGAAGTGGCTGTACAAACAACAAATTACTACTTATGCTTGCACCAGTACTCTGGAAAAGGAAAAATCAGCATGTCGTGAAGGTATTATCTAGCTAATTGCTTGGTAGCTACACTGAAATTGCTTTAATACTGGCCTGTGGTGTTCCCTTTCTCAGCAGAAATGCTTTTGTCGGGCAGTAGTTAATGTTTCTTGGAGAGAGGAGGATGCAGTGAGTCCTTCTGCAGGCTTTCATCTGGGTGTTTTCCTCTTACAACAAGGAGTCACAGGAACTTGTTGACAAAGCTGTTTTCTGTGATTGACCTGAGGTTTTGTTTTGGGCTTTTTTTGTTCCAAAGAGTCAGTTTTTACTTAAATGAGACAGTGTTGATAATGTATTTAAGCTTGTGTGATGTGCTTTCATTTCTGACCTACCGGGTGGGGGTGGGGATTATTTTAATTGTCTTTATGTTAACGCAGAAGAACTGGGAGCTTGTTTCCATCCATCAGTGCTGGAGACTTGAAACAAAAGCCAAGCAAACTTCCAGATGGTTGCAGATCCTGGATGCCAGCCACTGCCCGACGCAATTCAGTACGCCTGCCTCTGTCATTTAACTGCTTACAAAACAGCTGTCTGCCCGGCTTACAGCGCGGACTTTGCCTTTGTTAGCAGTCGCTTGAAGGAAGAGGATGAAGCAGTGTGGTGGGGCAGGAGGGGTCCCCATGGGGTCCATGGAGTCCTCGGGCTTTGGCCAAGACTCCTTGCCAGCGACGTAAGGGTTGGCTTGTGAGTTGTCCAGGGTTATAAAACGCCCAGCTGTTGACTTTTAAAGTTGTGCGGCTGGGCAGCTGAGAACTTGGATGGGCTGGAGGATGAGCTGTATTGACGGAGGAACAATGGTTTCACAAGCAGGCACACGTACTCTCCTCACCCCCTTTTTGGGGCCTTGGGTGTGCACTATCTGAAATCCTGCCACTAATTAAAAATTGCAATAAGCCCGTGCATTTAAAAGTGGGGTTTTTTTTTGTTTTGTTTTTTAAATTTAAAAAAAAGGTCTCTGGCTGGGGAGTTAATGAAACAACTGGGAACAGCATCTCGCATTGTGGCCACTTGCTCAATAGTAGTTGAGTTGGTGCAAAGTACGTCAGAGTTGATTTTATTGTTCTGATGGGATTTCAGCCCAGTATGGCAGGAGAAGAGTTAACTTGGGTACTAGGAACTAACCCAGCCTCAGGGGGGAAAGTGCTGGTGGGGGGGGCAGGAGCTGGCTGGAGAGCCTGGCTGGGAAGGGGAAGATGGGCTGCGGGAGCATCGCTGGGTGGGCAGGGGACCTGCCGGCAGGTTGGTGGGACCTTGAGCGCAGGCAGCAGCAGTGATCTGTGGGGTTTTATTTCATGGTGGCTGTATGTGGGTAGCTGTGTAGTGTGGTTTAGTTTCAGTCCCACCCACGATCTGCTAAGCATTTCCTAATTTAGGAAGGTCTGTATGAAAAATTTGCAGTGTAAAGTTGTAGTTGTTGATGTGGACTGCCAGAATAGATGCTGTGAACTGATAATTTTAATTAGCATTTCTGGCCAGGACAGGCTGTCAATTTTAGTAGGAAATCATTAAATAATCGTCGGTGAATAACAAATGTGATGGTTCCTTTGCTCTCAGGAGATACCAGAGCACCGAACAGAGGTGATGCATTTCATTATTATCCCCATTTTACAGCTGAGCAAACAAGACACAGAGGTGAAATAACTGGAGATACTTGCTTGTTGGGGCTTGCTCCAGTTGAGGCTAGACTAGAAATCCTATTAGTGGTCTGCGTGCGTCTGGAGGTTTCCCTTCCCAACACGAGACTTGACAAGCCTCCCGGCTGCGCCTGTGTGCGGTTCGAGTACCTCTGAAAGGCTCTCCCAGAGGAGGAATGCTGACAGCTTAATGTGGCAAGAGGGCAATAACTATTTGCCTTCTGTTGAGTATATTATATTGTATCTGTAGGAAATCTTTGTAAAAGGCTGACTTGTTATGGGTAAGGAGGGCGAAAACGGTTTTCTTACAAATGCCAACTAAGTTTTTGCAAGCTAATAAAATTGTCAGTAAGCAGTACAACATACGCTTAATTTAGTAAGGTTATGGTTCTTTTTTAGAAAGGATAAAGTTATCCTGGCTTGCTCGTAACTTTTATTTCTGGTGAGCACATAGTCATATTTCCATAAGAGGAGGAAATACTGTTCCCTTCCCCTGGCTGATCCGATCTACTCCAGTAGCTAATCTTTAGATTTTTGTTTTTAATGTTGTGCCCAACTCTGCTTTGCCTGGCTGCTGCTTCTGCTCACTGGTTCTTACTATTCTTTAATGTCCGATCCTTGTTGGCCCTGGGACCATATAAATGAATCTCGCACAGTGCTAGTAAGTCCTGCTGGTGTGCGATGCATCGAGCAATTGGGTATGCCTGCACCCGTAGCGTGGCTGATTCGCAAACAGTGTTATCGGCTCGCAGATGAAACCGTGGTCAGTTAGCTGGCCAGCTCTTAATACGTTGAAGATATTTCATTTTGATTGTGCAGTGCTAACTCTTTTATCAGTGTTGCGTGGTACTAAGTCAAACGCTGGCTACAGAATATACGCATGCTAACACAGCTATCTTTCCAACCAAAGGTATAATCTCGTTGGAGAGTGCACTTGGATTTGTTTGACAGGACATGTTTTATATAGAATAACAATGCTGATTATGTTCATATCTTTGAATTCCTTATCACTGGAATCCTACATTGACTTGATTATTTTATCTGAAAGCTGTGCCCTGCTAATGGGCTGTAATTACACTGGTCATCCTGCTTCCCTCGCAGCTGCTGGCTACCATGGCATCAGCACCGGTTCCCCTCCGTCCCGCTGCATCGGTGCGTCCTGTCGTTGACAGTAGCTCAGGCATTTCCTCAAAGGCTGGAATCAAAACTTAATTGCGAGATCTTGAGGCTGACTTGGTCACTGAGATAATTCATCAGTTTGTTTGATACAAGTGCATTTTTTTGCTTCTTTCCAAATACTGAGTGGAAAAAATTTATTAAATGCTTTTTTCCTGCATCATTAGCCCTATTTTCACTTCTGTTTTGCAGTGAGGTTATATTGCTATTAATTTCAGTCCTTCCTAGTTTATTTTAAAAAGCAGCTTATTTTCTGTTGTGCTGCAAGTAATGATTTTTTTTTTTTGTCTGACTTGTCTTGACTTCAGTCTTGGTTTCACTTACCAATTTTCTGTAGTTCTAGTTCACTTTCATCACTGTCTGTTCTTCTTTCTCCCCTTTATCCCTTTTTATATTGCATTATGTTTATATTGTCTTCATTTTACCACTGAATTGGGATAGGTTTTTAACCAGAGTTCCCCTCTTTCTCAAACGAGGGGATCATACTTTCTCTTTCATAGTTGTCTGTCTTAAAAAAAAAAAAAAAGGGGGGGGGGGGTGCATTTGCAGTTGTCATGTTATAGTTGTAACTTGAATTTTCTTTCAAGTCAGTTTTTCCTCTCAGTTCTCATCAGTTTGGGGAAATTAGCAGGTGTTGTTTTAAACCTAAACTGCGTGTACTAACTCCAATTAATCTCCCTCTAATAATGTTTGATTGCTGTGGTGATTCAAAAGCTCTCACGGGATGATCCAGACTGATTCTGCAAAGATGAAACTTCCAGCTGTTGGGTGTTGAGAGTGCAGAAGCCAGAAGGATAGGAAAACACTGAGGTTTTTTCACACGTCTTATATATGTTGTGCGTGTATGGTGTAGGGAAGTTTTGTTTGCTCTTGAGCTATGTTTGAATTCCCTTTGTGGTGTAAATCAAATAATTCTCTAAGTACGTTGTAGGCAGTGGAGGAAGGAAACGGTTTCACAAGTGTTTGCTGTATAGAACTTGGCGGATCACCTCGGTTAAGTAGTTAAACATCATGATATTAAAAAAGGAGGTCCTGCGATTCAACTCCGCATGTATATTGGTAGATAAAATACTACAGATGTACATCAAAGTGCAAGTTCGTGGCCTGATTACACAGCTCTGTTAGTGCTGCTACAGAAAGGTCAGTCCTGCCTCCAGCTCGCTTTATTCCTATCTCTTCTCTTGTTTTACTCAATGAGTTAGACCCCTGGGTTGATCTGGAAGTTAACCTTAGATCTGACTTGCCTTGCCGCTGGGCGAGTGCCGTCCGGCGCAGGCAGAGGGGCAAGCGGGGGGTCCGGTGTGGCTTTGCTGGTGCTGGCCTGGCATCGGGCTTGCTTCAGCCTTTCCTGAACCTACACTCAAGCAACCCAGCTGTGGCTTTCGAGCCAAGCCAACGATGGCGTGTGATCCCTCCTCCTGCGCTGGCCACGTACTGGAGCGGGGCACGGCTTCCTGGTCCCACGCCGCCTCCCCGGCTGCGGCAGCACCTTCCCCCCGCGGGCAGGGGTGTTCCTGCTGAGGTTCGGTGCAAGGGGGAAACATCCTTGTTTAAATGGAGAGGTGGTGTATTTTACTTTGGCTTTAGTCTTTTAGTACTTGTGTTGTTTGAAATCAAAGCGTCGGTGATCATTCTGCCTGTCTGCCAGTCTCGTCCCCTAACCACCACCTCCCACCCTAAAGGAAAAGGGTTAAGAGAAGGTAAGTGCAAAAGTGTTTCAGGTAAAATCTCCTGGTCTCCTCAGTGCTCTGCCGTGCACGTATGGGGCAGCTTTCTCTTAAAGGTTCCTGTAGTACACCTTAGCAAGTGACGTGCTGCTTAAAAGAACAGCTCGACTACCTGGTTTTGATTTAAATTACTTGTTCTCCTTCAGTGTTCATTTTAGCTACCTGTCCCAATACCTCAATTTCTTCCTCCTTTGAAACTGTCTCTGCTCTTTGTTTCTCTTATTTGAAGAGACGGGCTTTCACGCCCTCTGTACGAAAGGCCGTCGGGAAAGATCTTCCCTTTCTCTTCCGAACAGCTCGAGGCGGAGATCTTGTCTGTCTTTATATTTACTCACGGCGAAGCGCGTTGCACTGAATAGCAGCCACCTCGCCTTCCTGGAACAGCGTGTGCTGCAAGAGCACAAATATCCGGGCTCGGTAGAAAGGCTCTCCTGCGGGCAGAGGTGCACCTGGGCTTCTCCTGCGGACAGGGCGTCCCTGGCAGCCCCCAGGACCTGCCTTGTCTCTCCTGCGTTGGTTGAATTCCACATTAACTCTGCGTGGTAAGAATATCTCCTAATGATTCACTGCTAAAATTTGGTATTTAATAGCTGCTTAGAGTCAGAACTTCTATGGGAAGGAAGAGTTTATAGATAAAGGTTGGTCATTGCTTGTTAATTAAAGTCTGTCTTTTGTCAAGGATAATTAGCATTGGTAAGAGATAAACGAAAGTTCACACAGAATACAGCTGAGTTGTAATCTGCTTATGTTAAAGCCTGAAACAGTGAAGGGTGCGTTTGACTTGAAGTGCTTGCCCGCGGATCTTTGACTTTGTCCTTACGGGGGGAGGAATAGCGAGCTTTGAAGTGCAAGCAGAACTAATGCTGAAATACTGAGGTATGAATGAATAACAGAAAGCTATCTATACCAGAGATACCTATATTGTGTGTTGGATTCCAGGTGGTATACAGAGCTATTAGATTATTAACAGCCTCTCCTTTTAGTAATATCCTGGTTGGAAATCTCAGCTACTAGGATGCATCCAAAAGGAAGCATACTGAGATAGGGAGCAACACTTAATTAAGTCTGTTTTTTCCACCCAAGAATGTAGCCCTTAGGTCATGTTTCCCTATACGTGTGTGTGATTATATATATAGAGGTCTGCCCTTAAAGCGATGGGCTAAACTTAATTGACTTCAGCTGAGTTTACGTAGGTTCACCTACACTATGGCTACGTTTGCACTCCCTGTTCTTCACTTGCATCATTGGAGACTTGGTTTCAACAGTAGGCTTTGTCTTGCCGAAGGGTGGGTTGAATTATTTAAATGTAGGCATGAGAGAGAGCGAGCTGGGATGCCGGACGCGGAATGGGAAGGTCTGTGTAATGCAGAAAGAATTCCAAGCATCTTTTTGGTTAATTCTGTTTTTTAGAGGACTGCTAATGTGGCTTGATGGGAACTTGCAGCTTAAGGTTTCTTGATTATTTCTAAAAATGGTTCTCTAAAGTCTTCCTGAAAATCTTTTTGAATTGCAAGTAATTGTACTTAAGACAAAACAACTCAAAAAACTCCATCTTTTAACCTTTACTATTTTCATGAAACCACTGTTAATACTTTGGCAAATACTCCAACATTGAATCTATTTTACTCCTAATGAAAAGGAGCCCTGATCCCACCTGCTTCAATTAGGTTTATGCTCTCCTACTCAAAGACTGAATTTTACTACGCTAGATATTCTGTACTGAAAAAGCCTTATTTTTCCTAACAATTGGTTTGATTTTATAAGGAAAAACATATTTTGACAATATTTGCAAATGCTACAACAACATTCCTCTGCAAAATGTACTGCTGCTGTTTCCAGGACACACAGATTTTGGATGCTGCATTTTTGTTACTGAAGTAGTGATGGTAACTTAGAATTAAAAAGCAAACAAACAAAATCAACTTGTCAGAAATGGACATCAGAAACGTCCATTATATTTGGCACTTAGGTTCTATGAAAATGAATTTGGAAAAACGTCTGAGGGGACATTATATCCTCTGAAATGCTCCATTGTCTTTTCCCTTTCCCTCACCTTCCTACTGATGCTTATCTTCCATAGAGATTATTCAGGTTAGAATAAAAACGGGAATTTGACAAGCATATAGGTAGCCTTTTCTCTGATGCACATCAGCATAGCTTCATTGTTTTCAAGATGTCCCTAAAACTGTTAAGTTTTTAAGCGGTTAAAATGACACTGTCAGTGATCTGATAAGCTTCACTGGCTTTCGTTTAGATTGTACATTCATGACAGATAATGTCAGCCAATAACGTTGGAGAACTGTTTGAGGGACAAAGAAATGCGATAATGGGGATGGAGGTTTTTGAAGAAATTTACCCCTGATGAATTCATACCTGTCCACACCAGTTTCTCAGTAGGCTTAATGATTTTGGAGATTTGAGATGCTGCTTTGAGAATAAAAGCTGAGGTTACAGGAGAGTATACAATTTATATGAATATTGGAGGAGAACTCAAAAACCTTTTATATATATATATATATATATATTTTTTTTTTTTATATGTCATGTCTTTAAATGAATTTTGTTGCATAAAATTGTCTTGGATGAAGCCTTGAATATTGTGAATTTGGTTCAACTTTGTCAATTAACTTCAGTGGACTGAAAAGATCTCCTTGAACCTCACCAGAAAGATTTTAACCATTGTGTTAGTTTCTTAACTTTTTTCCTCTTCAGTATTACTCAGCAGTGGTGTTTAGTTGGATTGTTTAGATTAAATTAGGAAGTGGCATGGTTTTTTATAGGTCTGTATTGTGTTGTACGCTTGAACTGATGGTGTGTAATTAGACACTTCATTTTGCTTCCATTTGACATCTTTTAACTAATCAGTTACTTGGGTTCCTTTATTTTGCATTATTCTATTTTCAGTCGATTAAGTACACTCACTTACTTCTCTAAGGGTACAAAATTAAGAACATACTAATTGCACAACAATCTTGGCATGTGTAGATTGCCTCAGTGTCACCTAAGGACAAAGACTTCTCTGCTTACATTGCTGGCTCTCTTCTCTCCATGCCCTGTGGGCACATGTGTCAGAGCAGGCGCTGCGCTCTCCAGATTCTCTTCCTCGCTCCTGCAGTCTAGTCAAAGCTTGTTGGCAATGTCTAATGTAGGTACTCACCCTTGGAAACGGCTTGATCTCAGCTTTTAAATGTGCAGAACCACTAGTTCAGTGGCTTTGGAGGCTTGGTGGTGGGATAGCAGGGTGATCTCGAAGGAGTGGAGACCCAAAGGTATCGTGTAATCCAGTGGTGTGACTTATGCCTGGAAACCAGTGGGCTTCATCTAGGAGCTGTCATGAGGTGAGTGGGCAGTTGTGATGCTCTCTGTTCCTGATTTGAGTAAATCATGATTGTGGCTATTGAATGTCAAGGAAATAATGCTGTGGCTATAAAATATTTGAGTGCAGTATTTCTAGAAGCAAGTTTCCCCCAGGCATTGAATGCTCTGGAATAAATGTGAGTTCATTATGAAATGCTTGCTCTGATTTGTGAGCAGGTCAAGATGTAGTGTGTTTGGATTTTGGTTTGAACATAAGTTATCGATGTGAGGCACCGAGTAGGACCTAACCTTTGCCAGCTAACAAGGTGAAGCCAACAGAAATGAGAAAAAACACTATCATTTTACTTTTGTTGCTGCAGTGCTGACTGAGCCTGAGTGTGTCCAAGCATCTGGTGTTCGGACAAGATACATACTTCTTTTTGTACAGCTGTTTTTCAAAGGGAGTACTTACTTTTATAAAAGCTGGATCTGTGGCCATAGTTGAGTAAATATCTTTAGGGGTGCTCTGCCACGAGAGGAGGTGCAGGAGGTTTCTCTTGTGAAAGTGGTGATTTCTCTCTTCGATCCTATGTAGCTGTTTACAACGGTATCTGTATGTTTATATTTGGACTGTATTAATAAAATCCCCTCTACTGTACTTACATGTGAGCTTGTGTTAAGGGTTGTGTCAAGGTACCTAGCAGGCAAGGGCCCTGGATGTTGTGGTGGTCATTGGGTGTTGAGTTCAGCATTAAATCAGCCAGGGTTGGGAGAGTGCGTTAATGTATACGTGCTGTCGGGACACAAGGGTCAGTGTATGGGGACCTTACCTTGTAATGGGTCTTCTGTAGCCATAAGCTTGTCAGATGTTGCAAATATGATTGACTGAAGTGAGAATATCCTTTGGCTAAGGCTGTATTAAAACACTCTGAAAAGTGTGATCGTTTATGGGGTACTAAAAATGGTAGCTGCTGTTTTTTGAAGTCTTCTGCAAATGAAGCATTACCTCTCTGTTGTTTCCAGTGAAACCACAGTGATTTGGAGTTCTGATAAAGAAAAGAGATATTTAAATAGAGACTAGCAAAGATGTAAAGTGGAGGTACTATTTATTACTGAGGCTAGATTTGGATGCCTGTTTTAGAAGAGTAATAAATGGCACCTAGAAACCTGTAGAGAAATGTATTTTAAAAAGATCTAAGTGTCATGGCTGCAATTTTGTGCTGTCAGAATTTTTGCTTTTCTTTCTTGAAATGCTTTCTTTCTTTCGTTGAACAGCTGCCCTCATTCCAGAGATGGCAGCCTTGGCTTTACCTCAACCGCTCCTCTGCATTTAGCTTTGGATATTGGCTGTCCTCCTCATAGGAGGAGACAGCGAGCTACTGAAGTGTCAGGGTGCCTTAAGGGGATTGAATCCTGAGTTTCATACGAGTGACTTTTAAGATTTGTCTGCTTTTGGTTAAGAAACGTAAGCTACTGGCTACTGAGAAAATGTTAGACGTGAATCATTGACTTGGATATCGTTTCATGGGGCTTGAAGCTGGTCAAGCAGGGGAGAGTTGCATAGTAAGTTATAACATGACTATCCCCCAATATCTACACTATATAATTTAGGTGACTTCATTAAAAGCTTAAGATTTCTGTACAGTGACTGTTACCCCCCAAAAGCCCAATTATGAACACGTTTGTTTGGCTACTGGTTGGCTGCACGGGGAGCCCAACTTAGGGGTGGATTAGGCACCAGGGGCTGCAGCACCATCACTCTGCAAGCTGCTTGAAGACCAGTCAAGCTTTCCTTTACAACCACGTGTCCGTCACCATAACTTTTGGTGCATTCCAGTGAATGAACCGGCTCCGTAACGAGGGTGGCCGGCATGGGCTGGAGCCGTGCTGCTTGTCCCCGCTCCCCTCCTGCCCATGCTGCTGGCAGCTGCCTGCCGCAACTAGGATCTGGCTCTGGAAACGGGACAGGATGTTTGCTTTTGTGGAGTGCAGTTGTTGAGGAAATTAAACGAAGGGATCGCTTGAAAGGCCAAGCCACCTACATCAGATTAGGCCATTAAGATGAGGGTTGTGGGTGTGATTTAAAGCACCTTATCAGGAGAGGTCGGGGAGGACGTGCTCTCGATAGCCAGCATTGCTTGGAAAGCTGCGTCGCGTCTCTTCTCTTTGGGCCGCAGTGTGACGGCTGGGGTTGAGTACAGAGAAAAGGGAAATCTTAAGGAAATCTGAAGGAGCTGGTTTATCCGAAGGTGTGAGGCTGCAGCCACCGCGGGGGGACGTGCGGGGCCCTTCCCGCCCGCCCGAAGGCATTGCACACCCGCTCGCACGCCGACAACCGGCCTGCGCAATGACAGATAAGGAGGAATGCGCAATATTTTAAGTATCATAAAGCTGGATATCCTTTGCGCAGGATATTTCCTGTCCACAAGAGTTTATTTTTCAACAATATTGTTGGCAGAAAATCCACAAAATGGAAGTGGGGGAGGGAAATGTGCACATTGCAGAAGATGAGAAGTTTCTAGTTTTCCGATTTTAAGTGAAGAAGTAGGAAGGCTTTGGAGAACAGAAAAAGTACATACCCCTTATGTAGTGGAAAATCACCAGTGCACGTTGAACTGCACATTGAAATGCAACTGCACGTTGAATATTCAGTGATTTGTATTTATCACTGTCAACAATGTACAGCAATTAACCATTAGATTCTTGAAAAAAGACTTTTGAACATCATGATTAAAAAGACGTTTACTTCCAAGGAGGCCTGAGCCTCAGGACGGGGATAGCCAGAGCAAAGCACTCCAAGACTGACTTCCACCAGGCTCTGTTGCATGTTTTGCCTTTGCGTTCGTAATGAATTAAAGCCTAAATCATAAAGCAGGATTTAATTGGTGATTTGTGATCTGTTTAATCCCGTAGTGAAAGTAAAGCGTACTTAGCATTGCTGCTGCCTGCTCCCCATTGACTGCGGGGTTCGCTTGCAGCGCGGCTGGGTCAGCAGCCGCCGGAGCAGCAGAGAAGTAAGGGCCTGTAGCTTCCTGCTATGAAAATACCTTTGTAAGACTGTTTGTATTTGCTTCCTTCTGTAAACTTCAGATAGAATTCACTCGATCTCATGAATGTGGCTGCGTATTCTGGGATAGCTGTTTCTAACAAAGACCTACAGCTATTAAATACAATGAGAATTTATTGTTTACCATAATTTTTCCTTTTGTTTTTTTTTTTTTTTTTTTTGCGTGTGTGTGTTTCTAGCAACAAGTATTTTCATAAAGGATTCATTTGCCTGTAGACATATCTCAAAGTTACCAACAGATATTTAGCAATTTAGTAAAATTTACAGAAAGAAGGCAGTGTAACGAAGAGGCGAGGCATTAATGAAGTACCCCTGTTCCTATCTTCCCTGTGCTAATAAAAACAGAAAAAAATTAGATAGGTGTGTGGCGTTCTTAGGGTTTATAGCCGGACTTTGTTTTTGGAAATATGAGGATTATGGTGTGTGTTAAACTTCTTAACCCATTTTCTCTGCATCCCCGGCACCCAAGAGAAGGCTTCCTAAAACAACACTGAACTTACCACGCTGAGATTGCACTTTTTGAGGCTGGAGTAACATGTTATAACAGAAATCCAAGTTGATGAGAACATTTTAGTCGTGGTGCAAAAATGATCTGGAATCTTTGGTATGTGCCAGTGGCAGGAGCTGCACTCCCCAGTACACCGCTGTCTTGAAGCGCCTGTGTGTAAGGCTTTGGGATACAGGCATGCTGTGCTGTAAGACTGAAGGACGCACTGTCAGCCTACAGGGTTTTGTAGCGGATTAAATCCAGGAAAATGAGAGGGAGAAATTGAGATTTTTCTCTACCATTTTGCTTTATAGTCTTTGAACTCACTTATTTCTGAACATGGTTTAAGCATTCTAAGGATCTTAAGATAAATGAAGGTAATTATACCCATTATGTAGATGAACATGTACATATGTGTGTGTACGTACATATCTCATGACTGAGGTGATGATCTCAAACCTCTGTGATTAGATATGGGGAGAGTAAGACCCTGAATGTAGACCCCAGGAGGTAAAGCTGCCAAGGGAAGCTGTAAAAGTAGTTATCAGATTAATTGTACCGATGAGCAGTGGCCTGACACTGTTGTACTGAACAGAACCCACCTCTTTGGTCTTGTTTTTGGGGCCACTGGCATGCCTTTAAATGCTAAAGTTTGGATTCAGCAGTGAATTTTATGCACCTGTTCTACATCTTTAGATCTTCTCACCACTGATTGGGTTTTTTGGATAGGGTTTAAAAAAAAATCTTTGAGACCTCTACCTTGTGTTTGACTATGTGTTATGCTAAATTTAACATAAAGCCTAAAATAAAGACTTTATCCTTTTGTCTGCCATACCTATTTATATTTGGGATAGGGAGCTCACTTGCTTTAGTTCTACATTACTGGTTTCCCAGCGGCTAAGTAACTTGATGACAAATGTAGATCTCTGTTATAGTATCAGTTATAGATCTGACAGCACTGGTATATAATGCTAAACTGCACTAAATAATGTTTTTGCCATAGTGATCCTTCCTAGAGAGGGAAGAGTGACTTCTGACAGCGGGTTTCCAGTCTGTTAGCTGGTCTAAAAATTCTGTCGGTTTACCAGCTAAGTAGCTCTGCTGCTAGATACCACCACGTTTCTGCATTTTTGATGAGTTTTCTGTTAATCTTCAGGAATTCTTAATCCTCTTAGAACCCAATGATGCTTCAGCATTCATGCTATAAGCAGGCTGCAGTCAGTGATTGTACTGCTGCTTTCTCTTTGTTTATTATTAGCATAAGTACTTTCTCCGTATTTAACAGGTAGGAGACTCAACCCACTCATGTTTGTCACAAGAAGGAAATTACTAGTAACAAAGTGACTTACCTTAATTTAATTAAATCAAGAAGTGTTCAAGGAAAGCCTTCAAGACTAATGTACCTCAGTGTGTTCTTAATAATAAACATATTACAGTCTGCTCAATTTAGGTGAGAATGAATATCTCATTCATTACTTCTGACCAAGTACTCTTCTGAGATTTCTGCACTGCTAGTGTATACGGATGAGAAGGAGGAAAATCAGAGCGTCCACCGTCTCTTCAGCTACAAATTTAAAGACAAAAGTTGTAGCAGGTTGAGCTTCTGATGGAAATAATAATAAATCTTGTTCTGCTCTTCCTGGAAAAGAGAAGACACTGAGGGCGAAGTGACTTGTAATGGTGCTGAATTTCATAGTACTAATTTCTGAGTATTTAAAACTGTGATGGGCAATGATTCTTGGTGTAGAGCTGTAGCACTCATTTATGTATGTTGTGCTCTAAGCAGTTGCTTTATGAAGTGTAAGGTATCTTGGGCACCTATGGGATGGTGAGGAGGTATGCCCAGCAAGCTGTGATTTAGATTATTCGGAACAGGGCTTGATGCAGCAATGCCTAGGAACACAGAACAAGGTTAGAGAAAAATCTTATGGTTGAAGTTTCATCTGGGGCAATGGAAAAAATTAGTCAGAATTCATTAAGGATGAGGTATTTTCCTTAGTGAGCATCAGGAAGAGCATGAGATGCTGAACAGTGGTTTGGTATTGGGGGGTTTCCCTGCAGCAAGCTCCATTGCTTACGTACCCATCAGCGGGTTAAAACAACTCTGAACACCCAGGCTATGTTTCTGTACCATCCCGGAGTTACAATTAGGGACTAGAGAGAGAAGTGGGAGGAGGAATATGCTCACATGAGAGAGAGCGGGAATGCTTTTTACTACATGGGTCCATTACTATTGAGAGTCTTTATTAAAATGGTTGCATGGACATGTCATCTTCCTCCCCTGCCCCAAGAGGAATATGCTATGGTGTAGGTAGAGAATAATATCAGTTAGTTTTACTTATTTTTTTAAACCAGATGTTAGCATGTCAAATGATGGAAAAATATGTACCCTCCCTCTAGAAATTAGGGAACAAATGCAACCCACTTGAATCCCTGAGACCTGTGAAGCTTTTTGCTGGAAGAACAACTGGGGTTAACGGGTAGGCTTTTGTCACTGATTAACTGTGTACCGTATTGTTAAGGGAGGTATCCGCATGGGCTCTGCTCTGCGGTCCACTGCCAAAATGTGATTGAACTGGGTCAGAACGTAAATATTAAAGAATCAAGATTGTGCCGTACTTGCGGTGATAGTGCCTGGGTGTTCCAGCTTATTCACACAAACTAAGTGTGCCTCGATAGCGGTCTCCTGGGTGTTAAAGCGGTGGAATAAAATCTTGTTGGGTCATGTCAGTTATATCATTCAGGTAAAATTGAGCGCAACTAAATTTCACTGGGAACGCTTGCTCCTGCGCTAATGCCGTCAGACTGTCTGCATAACTCTGCAGACTAACTCCTGGTTTTGCTGATATTCCAAAGTTTCTGCTTCCGCTGTCAAAGATAAGATGCTGTCAACCCCCATTTTAATTTTTAAAATTTATTTATATAAATTGGATGCGGAGTTAATTCTAAAAGGACATAAACGTAGTGTAACATTCTTTGCTCCGTCACGGTTTGTGTGAATTTCTCTTGCAATAAGCAAGGTGAGGTGCATGTCCAGGATAAGCTGAATACTGACGACTGTCAGAACACATGGTGGTGAAGAAGTGGTTTATATTTATGCAAGATACTGTAGCAAACGGACTCTTAAAGAATTAGCCTTTTTGTAGGTTCAGTCTCTTTTTCTAGTTTGGATACATCCAACTAGAGTTTTGAGGGGGGGTTTCTTATATTTGTGTGACTTGCACATTTTGTTCTCATCTGTTTATTGGAATTCTGGGAATTCTGTAGTATTTGTACCTTCTCCCCAGCCCTCCAAAACCACTTACCTTTTTGAAGGTCACTTTCCCCACCCCATATGCAAACCAAGTCCATTTCTTGAGATTCAGGTTTGCATCTTTTTAAGATGCAAAGCTAGTTTTTCCTCTGCCTTTCCCAAATACTTTAATTTTTGAATTCCAGCTAGAATTACAAAAGAAATATTTTTGGGATAATGTGGGTTCGTGTTTTATTGTGGGTTGTTTTTTTTGTTTTTTTTTTTTAATGCTTCTTTCCAGAAAACTGAAGCGTTGTGAATGGTTGTTGCTAGAGATTTATCACTGGGTGGATAAGCATGAGCCATCATAAAAGTCAAAATGATTTTGTTTAAAAGGACCCAAAGATGAACTCTGCTTTGTTACCAACGATTTTATTTTTGTATACTTAAAGCTAGTTATTCTGAGGCTTGTACAATGGATCTACCCCATGTTTGTAAGTAGCAAGCAGGTTGTCTATGCCAACCTGGGAAACCAATGAAGTTTGCCTTCTGGAAATCGGTGGCGCAGAGAAAGGAGAGAGGCGTTTGGGATGGGGTCTGTGGTACTGGCTTCCAGCGGCATGGCTCCGGGGGTGCCCGGGGAAGAGGGGCCATCCCGCTGCACGCCTGTGTTGGCTTCCACGTGCCTTCACCCAGCCCGTGCAGGACGCGTCCTGGTGCGTCTCGGCCACGATGTCGGTAGAGGTGGTGTGAAACGCTCCTGGGACAAACACAGACTAAATAACTTTTGGTAGTGTTTCGGGCTGCAAGGGCTCTCAGCGTGGGGTTTGACAGCAGTATGCTTTCGGCAACAGGCGGGCCAGGAAGTTTACGGTTCCCTGCTGTTTTGCTGGAATAGTGCATTGCGTCCGCGGGGCTGGGGATGCTGTACGGAGGCAGGGAGAGGGAGGGATGTACTCAGGTATCTCACCGAGCAGAAACAAAAGTGCATTTGTCTCATTAAATCAGGAACTTTTGTTCTCTTGATCAAAAACCGATAGATGTTCAGTAAGATGATGACAACCAACCTTCTCGTGGTTCACCTCTATGGAGTACAGCTTCTTCCTTTTTGTGATTTCTTAAGTTTATTTGAATATTTACTCTAGACTCTTGCACCTGTGAAGTTTGGTATGCAGCTATGGAAATGAATTTCCCCAAGTGTAATGAGGGAAAATGAAACTGGAGTTGTATGTTGCATGAAGCTTGAAAGTTGGTTTGCTTTCTGCTGCTTGTCTGTTTAAGTTTTTTGCTTGACTAGAATTGTGTCATTTAAAGGATGCAGAAAGCTAACTTTAGTTTCAAGGGTTTAATTGACTTCATTGGAGCTGTGTGTGGTTGTATTAATAGGGAAACACAACGAAGCATGACCGTTCCCTTTTTGATTAAATAATAAGTTTGCATTAAAAAATTATTGCAGTTTGACTGTGGAGAAATTTACCTTTACCTAGCTCAACTTCTGGTTCTTATTATTGCCTTGTATTGTCTTGAATCTCCCAAAAGAACTTTCCCTTGCTGTCTTTGAAGCCCCTTAATTATTCTTTACCTTTAAAATTTTAGTTTCTCCAGAGTTGTGTGAGCTTCCTAGTGCATGACGCCTTGTCTCCAACAAGCAGCGGTGTTCCCGGGTCGCTCTGCAGGCATGGGTGTCCAGCTGCGTCTCATAAAGCCCCTGAGCTGCCTTCTCAAGATCCACTTTTAATGGGAGCCTGCAGGTTAATGCTAACTGTTCTATCCAAAATGGAGTCTGTGTAGGCTTGGATGGTCACAGTTATGTCCTCCAAGTTTTTTAAGAAACAAGAAACTCTGGGTATCCATCTGCAGACCTAGTGTAAGAACACACTGTTTTCTTGCTTCATTTCCTCCTCTTTTTTTTTTTTTCCCCCTCCATTTTCCTACCTTTCAGCCAAAGCTCACAGTAACAGCAAGCTGCCGTAATGTTTTCTCTTGTTTTGGAGCTAAAAGCAGCAGGGTAGGATATTTTGTAATTAAGAAAACCCAAAGAACCAGAAACGATAGGTTGCCTAGGTTGCCTTTCGATTCATTCTTTCAGGGGTTATTCCCAAAGGAGCCTGGCTAGCAATGTGCTGTGAACTGGAAGGTGTGCGCTGCTTGGTCTAGGATTTAGGAGAATTTTCATCAATCTTCAGAAATTTTTCATTATGTGAAAAATAATTAGTGTAAGGTGTGATGATAACCTTTCAGTACTGCTATTACCTCTTCATGTTCTACTAACACTGAAAGCTGTAGTATCAAAGTCAATAGGTGAAAGATTAGGAAATTTTAATTAACAAAGATTTACAACTTAGTAATGAGTAACTCCTGTAACTAGGAGTTATAGGATTGGGGCTGTTGCCTTTTGACTGCACCCAGGGCAGGCGAAGGGGAGGGCATCTGTCTCCCTGGCCCCATCCCACGTGGCTGCCTTTCAACCAACACTGCTGGGCTTGGTGTAATTTTTTTTTAAGTGATGTTTGTTTCCCAATTCATAATAGAAGTTGTCCAGTACTTCACTGTGTTGCTTATTGTCAAAGAACAATACCAATTTATTTTTACTGAGAACAACTTTCACCCTTCCATTGCCTGAATGAATTGGCAGAGAGGAGGAATTAACTTAGAAGGGTGAGGATTCAGAATTAAATTGGCTGTGGACAATCTGAGTGCTGGTAACCCCAGTGGACTGTCTCCTGCTGTATCAACAGAACTTCATTTCTCCTCCAGTCTGTGTTACAAACTGTGCCCCATTTCAGACAGGTAACAAAACCCAAAGGTTTTCCCTTTTAAACCATTTAATAGATAACTTGAGCTTTATAGCTGCATCGGTTGGCGTACTCAGCATGATGGAGATTCAGCATTTTCTGTCTAGATAAATAGAAACCCTATGTCTTCCTGCCTCAAAGCAAACAAAACCCTTTGGTACTCTGCATTTAAAGATTCGGTGGTTTTGATTCCTTGCTGCTTTATTATCACTGGAGATAAAAATCAGATACCTGGAGTAGGAGAGGCTTCTTTCCTGTAAGGTGCTGGATACCAAAATTACGCAATCGAAAATGGAACAATGATTTGATGATTTTGTGTGTGTGGTTTCTTTTTTGTTTGTGGGTTTTGGGCTGGTGTATGGCTTTTTGTTTGGTTGGTTTTTTTTTTTTTTTAATATAAATTTCTGTCTATCTCAAACGAAGAGAAACCTTCTTAGGTAGCATACTATCTTCATTTTCACGAAGCAGTTCAGCAAAGTAAAAGAACTCTTGCCAATTTTATTTTATGTTCTGTGAAAGTGAGGGATGGTGAAACAAAACTTTAACTTTTTCTCCTGATGCTGAAGAGTTCTAGAGTGATGGGGTTTGGGTGGTAGGTTTTGAGTTGGTTTTTTTGTTAGTCATGCAGTTTAGGCGCTTAGATCCTGTGAGCATGATGATGATAATGGGTTCAACTTTCCTTCTACAAGAGAAACTGCTCCGGCAGCCATCCAGAGGTGCTCCCTTGCAGCGGCCGCTCCATGTGAATGCCTGTTCTTGAATCCCAGGGCTGAATGGGAGATCTCTCCGAAGCGGTTTCCCACAATAACACAATGAGCCGCTTTGTCAGCGCAGCGTCAGCCCGGAGTCAGGTTAGCGGTGAATGGCGACAATAAAAAAGTTTGCCTTGCACAAAGGTGTGCTGAAACCCTGTTGTAAATGGAATTTGGTATGTGTGCTTTTCAAGCACTGCAGATTGATGTGATAGATATCCTTTCTTCTTCTTTGTAGTTTAATTAGTGGTAAAAAAAAAAAACCCCACCCCATTGATTTCAGTAGATTCTCCACTGCACAAGAACTCAGAGATAACCAAAGTCTTTGCGATATTATTGCAGACAGATTATTATTTGAGAGAGCAGAGTTGAAGGCGAGGGTATTTATCGCCAAATGCTATGCTTATCAACCTCTAACAGTGATTAATACTTTGGCTATTAAATGGAGGAAGAAAGCAAACAGGTGAAGCATATGCCTTACCTGACTTGCACCTTTGTGCAAGAACTTTGTGTAGAGGTTTTGCCTGTGTCCCTGGGCATGTGCACGTGGTCACAGCCCTGATCCGGGGGAGTTCAGTACTTAAGTACACCACTAATAAAACTATTAAGAGTGCATAAAGATGTACCTGAGTGCAAATGTCTGCAGGATCGGGGCCCACATTGTAGACGGGTGTAGGTCTGGACTGAAGGGGCTTGTTCTTCCTCAAGCAAATAGTTGGAATAACTTGGTATTTGCTTGAAACAGTGTTTAAGCTTACTGAATATCTTTTGTGACGTTGTGAATTTCATTTACAAATTGCTTTTGTCAGTGGCAATACAGAGTGCAGAGAACCTGGAAAGGATTATCATTTAATTAGGAAACATGCAGCGTTGTCTCTGTTGCACAAAATGGCCCTTTGCCATTAGGGGACCGGTTTGTGCTGTGGGATGGAGAGCTGCCGGGGCACTGCCATCCTCCGCTCCTCGCCCCGGCACGTGGGGGGACCGCAGCTGGAAGAGCTCTGTCTTCTCCTGCTGACCGGTGGAGAGGAGGATGCCAGCCCAACAGAAAGGTCCCGCTTCGTGCCCGTCCTGTTTGATGTGGCTTGTGGTCTTCTAGAAGAGCACAGAGATGCTGAGTGCAGTTGGTAGTGGATTGTACAGCTGTCAAGTGATCAGCACCCAGAACTCCTACTCAAATGTTTCTGTGAGGGTGGACAAGCAGGAACAAATTACTTGGAAATGTGATTACTGCTTGTATTTTTAGAATTGCATAAATTAATTCCCCTTTAATAAAAAAACCCAAACTTTAAAGGAGTTGCTATTTAAAGCAAATTGTGCCAGAGCACATTTTATAATTAGACGTTTTTTAAATGTAAAAAAAGTCAAAAATGTAAAGAAACAAGAATACAAAAAATCGTGGGGAAAAAAAGTAATTGGCCACTGTTGTGCAAGAAGAGTTAACCTCAGCCTATTGCTGCTTGGAGGAAGTGCTATGAAATACTGCGAGAATTGTGTGCCTGAAAACTTCTCTATTTTTGCAACTATATCCCTTGTGAGTCCCCTTGATCTGTTGTGATTAATATGGAGGAGGGTGAAGACAGAAAGGTGTGAAGACATGGAAGAAGGAAAGGAATACAAATAGCAAAAATGACTAACTTAATTTTTAGATTGAAGAAAGAGCACAGAAAAACCCAAATGGTGAGAGTGAGTTGCATACAAGTTTTCTCTGTGTAGCTGACTCTTACACCAGCGGTGCAGGCTGTAACTGTGATGTGTTTGCACGTTTTAGAATTGATTTTGAGCAGCAGATGAATTTGCTGCTGTAATACTATTTGCAGGAGTGAGAACGCTGTGGAGCCATTGGATTAGCTTGTCTGCCTGTGGCTTTCTGCTCCGCCGTAGCGAATATAAGCCTAACAACATTTTTGGAGACCTGTTTCACTTCTGGTGTATTTTATTCCCTTAAATCTAGCACCACTACGTTTCACTCGAATATGACTGCCTTTGGGGCACGTGCGCACCCCGGGCGTGCGCGGTGGTGGGAGGTGGGTGGGCTTGGCTTTTCCTACACAAGTTTTCACAAGATTTCCCTGCAGAAAACCAGGGTAAAAAACCCCTAATGGCATGAAGTTTTCCTTTGGCAAAAGACTCCTTTGTGCACCAGCTTGCTTTATTCTGGTATTTCATCAGAGCTATTACATGCTGATTAGTGGTACTTGCCTTGTGAAAAACGACACGCCTGCATGATGCCGTTTGACCTGATCTCCCCATTCCTGATGCTCGGTTCTGGTTTTGGTTCTGGTGTTTGAAGTTATTTGGTTATTCCATGTCATCCCAAGGTTGAGCTAGGGACCGTTTTTTTAATAGTTTGTCTGTTCCTAAATTACAAACCTTTCCTATGAGGGGTATGCAGCTGGTTGCATTGCAAAATTGTTGTTCTTTAAAGTAATGGAGTTTCAAGTCTTGAAAACTTGAGGTCAAATTTTAGATCTAAATAAATGCAAACTACTGAAAATCATCATGTCGTTACCTTTTGGATAGCTGCCTTAATCTCACACCAATGTGGGGAAAAACACCATTAACTTTCCTTGATCCCCTGTAGAATTGAATACTGCTGATAATTCCATCTTCAGAGATGGAACGTACCATGGACATTGAAGTTGTGGTGTTACTTAAAATAAAAATAAACAAGAGGGGACTAAACCCACTGATTAATTACAGTGATTAAGTTCTGAGAGGATGTTTATGTGTTTCAGCTTAGTGGAGATAGGATGCAGCTCCTGGTGGCTTTGTTGTCTGTGAAATGGCACAGAGAACAAGCAGCAGGCATTTTACTACCTCTTCATAAAATGCCAGCGAGCTTTGTAGGTATGCATTCCCTCTAATCTGTTTTCTTTTGTCATAACAGATTTTTAAAATTGCATGTATTTTTAAAAAATTGTTAGGAAGAAGCTCGTCTGTTTGGATGCTTTCAAATTAATCTACCGTGCTCGCAATTAAACAGAGAAAGAATGCTTTCAGGTTTCAATCGCTCTTCAGACGGATGTGATTTAACTAAACTAATGAACGCACATCAGACAAGACAAATTCCAGACTGTTTGTGCCTTGACCAACCATCTGTGCGCATACCTCCAGGTACTGCTCATGTCTCAAGAGGCTTTTCTACATGAACAATTATTACCACTCCTTTTTGAATTCAAGTGGCAAGCCATGGCAAGAGTCTCTTGAAAGCAGCTATATTTACCACTCTGCTTTTCAGTGAAAATATAATTGCGTTTCGTATGTTTTAATTAATCTTAAATTTCAACGTGTGCTGTACAAAATACAATAGGAAAACAGGGCTGTGTGTAAGCTCTTTCATCTTTTGCATGCAAACACCAGCATCAACAGCAACATGCAGAAGAAGCACTTCTCATGCGGAGCCTTCCTAGTGGGTCATGTACTCATCTTAAATTCTTAGTGTCTGAGTATGTGTGTGTACAACTAAGTCTATGGGAGGTGTATACATACTCTGTACATACTAGCATTTTTTTTCACTAGTTATTTTTCTCTAGTTATTTTTGAGTTTGTACAAAATATCTCTGGGAGAAGCACCCATTTCTTCAACTGTATGATGATCAGCCGTGGCATGATTTGAAGTACCAGCCTTTGATATGGTTCTTCAATTCCACATACAAACTCCTGGAAAATAGCAAATGGTTCCAAGAGTATTTCTTTTTATGGAAGAAGAATAACGTGTGCTGCAGGTAATGGCTGCTGCGAATGCAAAAGGATTTTCTTCTCTCATTACATTTCACTGTATTGCTTTCCAGAAGTGAGATTTCTTCTAGAAATATTTGAGTCTTCTCTGGTTTTGGGGCCTGTGTTTCTAAAGCCATCTTTGACTTCTCAGTGGTGCTCAGTGGGACTCCCTCTGACACGAGCCTGTGATTCCATACATACTTTTTAACCATGGCAAAACCCCTTTAAGCAACTCCTACTTCCTCTTGTCCTGGTTATAACAAGACAAGTGTTTGAGGGTCGATATAGTGCAGTGGATGGGGGAACCTGTCTGCGTTCAAGCTAACTGTGGACGGCTTGGGCTGGTCGTGCTATTAGGATGTGGTTTGGAGGATGCAGATCAGATATCACAAATACTTTCCTTTTGTGGTCAGAGAACTGCCAATTTCTGAACGTCCTCATTGCAGACCCTGGTTTGCCCCAGGACAAGCCAGGGAGAACAGCTGGTAGTGGGGAGAAACGGTCACCTTTTAAGTGACTGTTGGTTATTAGATCAGTTATATCATCAACAGGTTTTTGACTTTTGACATCAAACCTGAACTAGCTTTTCCCATCATTGTAAACTACCAAGGGAGTTTCTGATGGGTTGGATTACTTCTCTGATCAGTGCATCAACCGCTGTGCAAGAGGAGATCACCCATTACATGCAGAATGGTAGAAGAGGGGCTCATATAGTACATACATACACATATATAAAAAATAATGGTAGAAAGGAGCTCACATTAGACTATATAACCTGATATTTAAAAAAAAATTTAAAATACGTGGTTCTGACGCAAGCCTCTCCTTCTCTTCCCAACCTCAATGGGATACGTTTTACGATTTTGAAGAATTAGTGAAGATGATTTCTATTTCAAGGAGACTACTTTTTGTTGGGTGATAGATTCTGTCATCTTTGAAGCCACCCTCAGTGTCTGAGTTGTCTTTACAAGGAATGCTTTAGGTTAGTTTTCTTCGGGGGGGCTGGACACGTGTGTACCATACATGCCAATACCATGTAACTTCTGGCATTTATTATAAAGGCAGGATAGCTTATGGCTACTGATCATGACAATTAAACATTTATCCTAAATTTAGGAAGGAAGGTTGAGCACCAGTGCGCCTTTGGCTTTCTCTGATGGTTGCCATTGCCGAGTAGCATTTAAGCTTGATATCACGGAAGGCAGTCTGAGAAATGGATGGTCTCGTTCAATGATGTGGCTGGCGGCCAGGAGAGGCAGTGGTCACAGCTGGTTTGGGAAGTGGCTGGGCCACAGACAAATTGCTTGTCATGCCTGAGGACAAATACTGTAGAAAATCTGAGGAGTTTTTGTTTGCTTGTTTATTAATTGCTGCATGTACTGTTTGGGCTTGTGGGAGCATGTGTGCCTGCGTGTGCATGTGTGCGTGCATAGAATCATAGAATCATTAAGGCTGGAAAAGACCTCTAAGATCATCTAGTCCAACCGTCAACCCAACACCTCCATGCCTACTAAACCATGTCCCAAAGTGCCACATCTACATGTTTTTTGAACTCCTCCAGGGATGGTGACTCCACCATCTCTGTGGGCAGCCTGTTCCAATGCTTGACCACCCTTTCTGTAAAGAAATTGTTCCTAATATCCAATCTAAATCTCTCCTGACGCAACTTGAGGCCGTTTCCTCTCGTCCTATCACTTGTTACCTGGGAGAAGAGACCGACCCCCACCTCTCTACCCCCTCCTTTCAGGCAGTTGTAGAGAGCGAGAAGGTCTCCCTCAGCCTCCTTTTCTCCAGGCTGAACAACCCCAGGTCCCTCAGCTGCTCCCCATCAGCCTTGTGCTCCAGACCCTTCCCCAGCTTCGTTGCCCTTCTCTGGACACGCTCCAGCCCCTCAATGTCCCTCTTGTGGGGGGCCCAAAACTGAACACAGCATTCAAGGTGCGGCCTCACCAGTGCTGAGTACAGGGGCACAATCACTTCCCTAGTCCTGCTGGCCACCCTATTCCTGATACAAGCCAGGATGCCATTGGCCTTCTTGGCCACCTGGGCACGCTGCTGGCTCATATTCAGCTGGCTGTCAACCAACACCCCCAGGTCCTTTTCTGCCTGGCAGCTTTCCAGCCACTCCTCCCCAAGCCTGTAGCGTTGCATGGGGTTGCTGTGGCCCAGGTGCAGGACTCAGCACTTGGCCTTGTTGAACCTCATACAATTGACCTCGGCCCATCGATCCAGCCTGTCCAGGTCCCTCTGCAGAGCCTTCCTCCCCTCAAGCAGATCAACACTCCCACCCAACTTGGTGTCACCTGCAAACTTACTGCGGGTGCACTCGATCCCTTCGTCCAGATCATTGATAAAGATATTAAACAGAACTGGCCCCAAAACTGAGCTCTGGGGAACACCGCTTGTGACCGGCCACCAACTGGATTTAACTCCGTTCACCACAGCTCTCTGGGCTCGGCCATCCAGTCAGATTTTTACCCAGCGAAGAGTTCACCAAAGCCATGAGCTGCTGGCTTCGCTAGGAGAATGCTGTGGGAGACAGTGTCAAAGGCTTTACTAAAGTCCAGGTAGAGAGCATCCACAGCCTTTCCCTCATCCACTAGGCAGGTCACCTGGTCGTAGAAGGAGATCAGGTTGGTCAAGCAGGACCTGCCTTTCCTGAAGCCACGCTGGCTGGGTCTGATCCCCTGGTTGGCCTGCACACGCCTGTTGAGCACACTCAAGATGAACCGCTCCATAACTTTCCCCGGTGCTGAGGTCGTGCACCATCTATATATGAGCTTCATCGTGTTGAAATTGTAAGGTGGTGGGGTTTTTTTGGTTTGAGTGTTTTTGTTTTTTTCTTTTTTTTTTTAGGCTGGAAAGAGAAAATTCTTTCTTTTAAAGTTTTATACTATGTGTGTTTCAAATCTTTTCTATAGTAACGCTAGGATTGAAGGTGGTGTAGCTTCTTACTGTTTATGCAGTATGTTCTTTTGTAATCAGGTGGAATAACCCAAAGTAAGCACTGCATGAGTGCAAATGTGCGTTTAGTACTGGTTTTTTTGTTGTATATTAAATAAACCAGGATATGTGGCTCTACTAGGTATCAGAAAGCTGTCTGTTATCTTTGTAGTACAACTTTTGTAATTCCAGATGATTCTGAGAAAAAAAAAAACCGAACTCTTTGTTCAGTAGCTTTTAATGGTCTGCTGCAGGGAAATAAAAATTGAGCCTTTGCAGAGAGCGGTCACAGGACTGGATATTGAGAACTCCTTTTGCTTTTGCCAGGTTCTCTGAATTTGTCTGCCATAGCTGGGAGAAGTTCTTTGGCTTTGTAAAAGACGGAAGGTGGAAAAAATCACAAAAAGAAAAATGTTCTTGGCTTATAGCCCCATTAATAGCATGGATAAAACCTTCTAGGAAAAGTAGGACTTGGGTATCTTGGTGGGGTTCACACTGCTTTTGGAATTTCAGGAGAACTCTGACGTAACCTGTTGGGTCATATTAATTCACCATATATGGACATTGGTTTTTAGATAGTTACACTTTGTTCTTCTGTGTGTTTTAATTGTCTCTCTAGTGCCATGTGCAACTAATTTATGGATTACTAATTCACATATTGAATTAATTTAGGGAAACAGAGTCATCTTGGTGATCAGTAGAAGACTGCAGTACCAAATTGAAAATCAGGTTTGTAACAGTAACTTGCAAACATCAAAAGGTTTGGAAGTTTGGTTTGGGGAGAGAAACGTCAAAGTTGGATGGTTATTTCTTCTTCCTTGCTCTACAGCAAGATGGGAAGCTGTGATTTCCCATATTCCTGGAGGTAGCTAGACAGGGAGATGCAGCCTCTCGCTCCATGTTGGCGTTGCTGTGGTCCGTCCCAGCCAAACCTAGGGAATGTAGACGCACAGGAAATATCTTTTTTTAAATTTAAATATAGTCAGCTTTCTAGACAAAACCCCAAATTTGAGTTAGTACCTGGAAAAAAAAGCTGTGGGTTAGTATTTGGCAGTTCATATTTTAGCTGAGGAAGAGTTCTCATATCCTGAAATGTGACCTGGCTCTTTCAGTCCTTGTCTGCTGTTTTCTTCCATCGATGTTCCTGAATTTACAGGAAAAAGAAAGTGCTTGTGTTCAGACCTCACCTTCTTTGTATTAATTAAGTTTGCTTATATGGGCATCCCCTGAGGTAGGGGGAACGCTAGGTTTTAGGAGGGGTGTGAATGCATGGTGAATAAATCTGTTTTAAGTAGGATGGATGAGCAAATAAGCTAAAAAAGTGCGTGAAGCCCATTTCCAAAGGTTTTGGCTTTGGTGTGAAGTCTGCCAGTCTCACGGTAGATGTCTTAACCTCGTCTCATCTAACTCTGCATGGAGTACATCTGTGTGAAATACTGCTAAAGAAATGCCTGTGGCCAGCTGTGCTTTGTAGCCAGTACTGTTGCTGGCATTACCTCTGGCAGGGTCGTACCAGACCTGACAAATAAAGGAGGCCCTTTTTATTTCTTTTTCTCCCCCCCCTAAAGTGAGGCAAGTGTAGACATGGCTGTAGTGACAAACCATTAATAAAGCAAAAGGAATGCAGCTGTAAAACTTTAAATAATGACATGTAGCAAATAAATGTCAACATATTGGTTGTTGTGCCTGGAATGGAAATATTACTAGGAAAATATGTAGCTTCAAGCTACAGTCTGGCTTTTTTTCCCTTAAGAAAATAGTATCAGCGTGACGCTTAAACTCTGTTAAAGCTGGGGCTTTCGGATTCGGACTAGATGAATGTGTCACTTATTTGGGGGAGGGGGGTATTGTTTTCCATGGGTTTAAAATAGTTCCTATGAACGTTGCATTCTTTTAAAATTATTTATTTATTTATACATTAATATATATGTGTATACACATACAAAAAGTATAGATAAGTAACTACATGCATTACCAATGCAGTTCGAGGTACAGCTGACTGTTGACTAAATCAGTGTGTTTCCATTGAAAGCTGCTAACTCCTATGTTCTCATTGGTATTCAGTATTAGGCTTTTTCAGTCCTTTTTCTTAATCCCAAGCATTTAAGAAGTGGTTCAAAAACTCACATGTTCTCTTTTTCCTCATAATTTTAAACAAACAAACAAAACCCCCAAAACCCCGAACCACACTGCCCTGCTCCTTCCCCTCCACCCCCAAAACCCAACACCTATGAATATTGATTGTGGACTTGGATCTTTCTCAAAATTAAAACCTGAGCTTGTGAAGTAATAAGAAGCAAAAAGTTTACGAAGAAGCTCCAAATATTGCAAAACTTCAGGGGAGGGAGAATGCATTGAGCGAAGCTTCTGGGCTGTCAGATTTCTGTAGCCTGTGTAACGGTTGGGTCAGAGCTGTGAATGACTGAGCTGGGGAGGCTTTGGTCGCCGATAGACCCGTGCCAGATCAGAGAGCTTGATCCTGTGGGCTACAGGAGTGTTTAGCAAGTGTCCTTGTTCCTTACTCCATGGGTGTATACACTGCAGGGCAGATTATTCCGGGTAGTGGTGACAGTAGGACTAAACCATTGCCAGACTCTGGGACAAAGCAGTTGATGCAGGCAGGAGATGGGACTTGAAACCCGGCTGTGGATGTACCATCCTCTTGACAACTGTGTCTCAAGCTTTCTGAGAACTTCTGTCCTGTAGTTGAGTGTCAAATAAAAGGAGGGATTTCATTTGAAGGTGGATGAAAATAGATTGCCTCCATTTATATCTCAGTGAAGTAATGATTAGAAGAGTGGTGTTTTCACGCGGATAAGAACATCGGAAATTGCTGTGAGAGTCATGCTAAATTTGGTGCTGAGTTAAATTAAAATGCTTGTCTTGAGATGTATGGCTGGAGGTAACAGGGCTGTTTGCACGTCTCCTGAAAAACAGAAGTGCTTTTAGTCTGCCGGTACTACTTAGATGTGAAGGGGGCTCGTGTGATAAGAATGAAAGGATAGGTGTGATTCAGTCTTGTGGGGACTGCCATCACTTTTAAATCACACAAGTGGTCCTCTTCAGGAGCTGGACTGCCAGCTCCTGGTCAGGCTGATGTTCCTGATCATCAAGTCGCTCTGCAGGTGATGAGATTGTGACGAGCTCTGGAAGAGGTTGATGAAAATGGAGAGAGTGTATTTCAACTAAACTATTGGTTTAGTTGTTAAACTAAAAAAAAAAAAAAAATCTAAATTTAAAGCCTAGCAGCACCTGGGGGCAGACCAGGTATGGGGGTGTTAGGTTAGCAGCATGCCGTATCCGTGGAACCACGTGCTCCAACCCTGGTGAGGTTGGCTCAGCCCTTCGTCGCCTCCGGTGCAGATGAATTAAACTCCTGGTTTATGGCTCTGTGTCAGGTGCTCCATGTGAATACTAGATCCCACAACACTTTCCTCGTGAGTGGGGATTTCCCTGCTGCTCTTTGCCCAGAATTCCCCTCTCTATACTCTGGTGGTCTTGTGCCAGCTGACTACCTGGCTGTTACCAGCCACCTAAGTCACAGCATTTTTTTGTTTTTCTAACTTGAATTTGTGACATATATGAAATTATTCAGGAGGACTCTGGGATTCTCTGGCATGAGAGGTGCTAAGGAGGCTGCCTGATCAGCACTGGACCTGTAAGATTGCTTTGCTTAGGAGTTCTTGTGCAGAAGTCTCGATAAGCTACGTGATTACATCATCCATCTTATTCATTAAGGAACTGGATTATTGCCCCATAAAACAGTATGATGATACCCTTAATGCTGAATTGAGACTTGTTTTTACAAAGCAATCTCCCTGTGGTTTTAGTGATGCTTACATATCACATCAATTAGCTGTGAAGGGGGAGAGTGTGCTGGAAGTGATGTGTGATTCTTCACAAATCCTGAAGTGAGATCTTCTTCTCTTGTCCTCTGTACAGCACAAGGTGTTTGGAGCGTGGGGATGTGCTGTCCCTCCTGCTCCAGCAGAAACCTTAATCCTTTGGATCATGATTAAGTGGAAGTCAGGTGCCTGCTCTTTGTGTTATAGGTGGCAGTTCACACTGTTTACAGGGCCCTAGAAAGAAAATAAAGGCTTTTGGCTTTGAACTGTGGATATTGAGTGAAACCGATGTAACATCTTAACCACACGGATGATGTAGTTCGAGCTGTGGTAGCAAGCAGGATGCTGATTTTTAGGAACAGAGCAAATCTCCCTCAAAGTGTCTTGGAACTTGCCTATTTCAGCGGTGCGATGAGGGCTGGGGATTAAAATCACAGGAAAGTGGAAATCTGGCTAGATGGTTTTTGGAAGTCTTGCATGGAAACTTGACTTTCCATGCTCTTGATCTAATAATTAAAACCTCCGTTCAGTGCCTCCATTTCCTATATGCATCCTGTTACAAAAGCAGGTGTCCTGCTTGGGTTGCTACCTTAATGGCAAAATCCATGCGGATGCTGGTGATCACCTTAAGTACAAGTGGGTTTTCCAGGGTCTTTAACTGATGCTTCTCTTGCAGGAAGCCCGTTGAGGAAAATTCTCCATGAATGTACGTCACAATGATGATGACCGACCAAATTCCGCTGGAGCTGCCACCGTTGCTGAACGGGGAGGTAGCCATGATGCCTCACATTGTGAATGGCGATGGATCACAGCAGGTCAGTGAGCTTTGTGGAAAATGGCTGGTTTAAATAAACTTTCTGGGCCACCAAGGGATTTTGAAAATGGGGAAGATGGTTTTCCCTCGCACTAAGGAGGGCAGAGTATTTCCTGGAAGGTAGAAATCTGCCCTTACACTGGAAAGACATTAAAAGCAATACTTAAAGTGTACCATTAAATTTAATATGATTATTTGCATATGTGTTCATTGAAGTTAAAATAATGGGATTGAAATAATGGCTATAAATGCTATGTTTTTGTGGGCTTTGCAGAAAGTTAGTCTCATGATTTACTTGTGCTAGCTGCTGTCCAGACATCTTGCTAGTATCTGTGATGAGATTTTAAGAACGTAAAACAAAAATGTGAGATTATAAAAAAGGGAAAGAAGGAAAGAAAAGGAGAATTGAAGACAAGAGTCCTGTGATGTCTGCTATTCTTTGCTTATCTAAATGTACTGATCCCAGCAGTCCTATGTATTGCCCTCTGCTTCATTATAAGAAGCAGAAGTGAATTTTGAGTGGGCTTTTGAAGGAAGGCAATTTATAGTTGCTTTCATATTTTTCTGGGAGATGTTCTCTAATAAGCTTGATCAGAAGTAGGCAGAATGATTATAAGACCATAATGATGCCTTCATATCAGGATACAGCCTGGAAGTTCAAGTGATAGTTGGTAGGTTCCCAAATCTGTCGTCTTGGGTTAATCTTTCTCATTGTAGAACATCTACCCTAGCAATTTTTCTGCGTTACTCAGTTTGGTTCCCTCCTTTGATTTGAGACATTTCAGCAAAGTATTTTAACCAAGGTAGAAATAAGCTGGCCTTCATGAATCAATATAAAACGTCATTCTGTGACTTCTAATTCCCTTGATCATTTGTTCCTCCCTCCAAGCTGTGTTTTGAGCTACACCAGCCTCGAGAGGAAGAATAACTTCTGCCTTTCTTGTAAGCTTCTAAGTCTGTTTGCTTATCTGGGTTCTCATTATGATACAGATTTTCACTGCGGTGATTTTTTTTTTTAAAGTCATTTCTGCACAGTGTGCTTCAACTTGGAAAAATGGAAAAGAAAGCTTTTAATGACTCTATTTACCAAGTCCAATATTAATATGCTTAAGTGAAGGAACAATCTTATTGATGCTGGATAGGATAATTGTTCTTTAAATATGCCCTTTCCTCCTTGCTGGAAACCATTTATCAGGTTAGACTGTCCAGTGGGTCTTTCTGCATTACAGAAAGAATAAATGAAGTCTTCTGAGCCCTCCTTTGAGTTGGGGCTCTAAGTCAGTCTTTAAATTTCTCCATTAGTGATGATTCGGCAGCCTTGCTTGGCGGATGCCTCCATTGCCTTTAAACTAGTTTCTCTTCTAATGTTTTGGAGTATAAAGAATTGCTGACATACTGGAAGTGCATTATTTGCTTTTGCTGTGCTATGCAAGTATGACTCAACAGAACAGTTCTGGGCCAGGTTCCTTTTCTACATAAAGGTTTGTTGGATGATGCTTGTAGACCTCATCACCTTATCTCTTGAAGTACTTGTAGTTGGAATACCGGTTTTCTGCGAGACACTTTGGCCTCTAGTCTGGATGTGCCCTCATACGTTGCAAAGCTTAGCTGTCTTTATGATTTATCATTTTCATCCTATTCCTGAAGCTTTAGTTGATGTCTTTGCTCTTTAAAAGTACAGTTCTAAAATGGAATGAAATTGGAATAAATGCTTTGTTTGATCTTTGCATATAGTAGCAGCAAATGGACTAGGTTAATTGTTCTTGACATTTGTTATGCAATGTGGAAGCAAAAGTTACGTGTTTGTTGAAAGAGATTTATCTTAGTTACTTGTAAGGCTGGAACAGCCTTCAGATTAGATTCACGTAAGAATGGCTTCCTTAAGAAAGATGGTTTATATTACTACATAAATAGGTGCTAGTTTTATAAGGGCATGTGCTTTTCCAGGGTGTAAGTACAGTCTCTATTAGAAGCTGGCAGTAAGGAAGCTGGTTGGAGATGAGGTGTGGGGAGTTTTCCAGACTGCAGCGTGGCCAGCACGCAGATCAGTGCCTCGTGCGTTGGAACTGACAGTACTTGCTTCTGATGAGATGCTTGGGGTGCACTTGCTGTTGCTCACCCTTACGTGTTACTGGATATGTGAAGCCTCAGCCATGCCAGCACAGTAGAGCCGTGCTGTAAGCCGTACCTGGAAACGCTGAGCTTCAGAGAAAAGGCTTTTCTCAAAAGACCAGTTCTTATATATGTAGAAAAGAGCAAACTGGAGCTGGTAAAACACCTTAGCTTTACCAGCAGCCAGATGGAGAGCGATGCAAAAGTCAGTTCTGCCAGTAAACAGTCCTGTATTGTAAGACAATTGCATAGGAACGTTCAATTGTTTTATCTTCTGGGGATAAGAGCTGCAGAGCTGTACAGGGCAGAGCCAGGAATGTCTCTGCCTGCTTGACAGTAATCCCTCTTCTCTGGACTACCCAGAATGGCATTTCTAGCACTGGCTTTTTTTTTTTTTTTTTAAAGTTTCCCACACTTAATTTCCACTACTGCTGACTGTGTTTAATGCTTTCATGTCCCTTCCAGAGCTGCTGCTTACTCTTTCTGCTTCTAATCCACTTGTAACTCCTGTGGGGATTCGGGAAGTGATAATTAACCTTTTGGTCCAAGAATTTCAATGGCTTCCTGTAGGTCCTAAAAAGCTTGGAGTATAAAGTGGAGGGGCAGCTAGCTGTGCCATAGCGCATCTGTACAGAATGCCGGGCAATTTAGTTTGGGAAGTTTTATTTCGGTTTGGTTCACTCGCTGCACCTGCAATGGTGTAGCAAGTTTTCTGCTTGGCCGCTTTTTGTAAAAGCGTGTTTACCAAACCCTGTTTTTTCACAATGTGGCTCGAGCCCAGGCACTGTATGTAGTGCTGTGTGTGCTGGTTCTTGTCTTTTAGGGTCTCGCACTTCGAATAAGAGAGATGAGAGTACGTCTGAATGAGGAACAAGGTTTGGTACCTTCCTGTAGCACAGTTCTGTGCACCTTGCAGGAGCTTGAAGGAGTTTAGCTGGGTTTTATACTGTACCTGAACAGCAGCTGAGCTGAGAGAATTAACTTTGTGCCAAAATTTAGAGTTATTTCTTCATACTTTCTTGAAAATTTTTTATATATACTTGCAGAAACATCCTTTTAGGTGAGAGGGGGGGCATACTTGCATATGGAAGGCTTGTTTCAAGAAGAAAAAGGTTTATAACTGGTATACATCTGAGATACCTGAGTTGAGAAGCATCAGTCCATGAAAAATGGCTATCAGATAAAAGATGATGAAATGTCCTTCTGTTCAAATACACTGACTTTTAAAGCAGATTCAGTAGTCTTAGAGAAGGCATTTAGACTAGAACACATGGCAAACGAGTAGCATTAGCAAAGTTAACCTATAGGCAGCGTTTGCTATCTAGGAAGTCTCCAGAATTAACTTTTCTGAAGACATTTTAACTGAAGGATGTTGGTGGGCAAACTCTGAAGCTGTTCTCACAAATATGTTCCTTTGCGAATGCAGTGAAACACAGAATTCGCTAAAACTTCACGAGTCTTAAAATTTCTTGCTTATAAGAGCAGTTTGTTACAGATATACTGATTTTTTTTTTTTTGTTTGGTTGGCTTTTTACTGCTTGTTTGGGAGCGTGTTTAACTTCTGATAAATTAGGGGGTTCAGGATCTGCCACTTGTGGGCTTCGCTATCAATAGCACTCATCGTAAACTGACTGAACGGCTTCATGCCTCTATTTTCTGTCCTAGGGAAAAAAGGATTGTTAAGACCAGAACACTATTATCAAAGTATGAATTTTTGAAAGTCACTGTTTTATTGTTTAAGATGTAGCATGTTTCCTGATTTTTCTTACTGAAGAGAGGTTGAAAGTATTTATCCTACCTGCTCCTGTGTGGCCAAGGAATGCATTCCTAGAAGAATATTGCACACTGAATGGAGCGAATTCTTTGGTCCTTCCTGCGGGATGGAGCTGGAAATTCTTTAGGAGCTGGGGCATATTCTTTTAAAGTAGAATAGAGAATGGGCCCAAGTGATTGTTCTGGTTTTTGGTGGGTGATTTTTGTTTTGGTTGGTTTGTTGTCGTCCGTCGTCCCCCCCCCCCCGATGCAATATATTCCAAAATTTATGCACTGTAGAAATTGTAAATACAGTAGATTTTAATACCTTAAAGCATTTGTGAGGAACCTGTGGCTGGATCCCAGGTGGTGCCTATGATGCCATGCCCCCCAGCTGTATGAAGCACGATATATCTAAACAGGGAAGGGAAAATTTGCCACATTGGAAAATGCTTAAGGTAGGGTTTTACTACACCAAAGCAGTGCAAGTGGCTGTTTGAGCTTAGCAAGGAAAGGGTTCTTAGAAAGTAGAAATATTGTAAAGCAAGCATTGGATTGCGTTGCATCACATGGATGCAAGTGAATGTCTTCCTACTTGCTGCTGCCTCTGCGCTCACAGGTGCTCTGCAGCAAAGCAGGTAGGAGATGGTCGACTGTTTTGAATGTGAATTTTCTTCTGTGTGCTTAAAAAGCACTTGTATAAGTAAACCAGTACTGTACAAAATACGTAATAGCATATGCCCTTGGTCCTTATCAGGTCGTGTTTTCTGTCTTTGTATGAGACTGTTTACCCACGATGTGTATAGTTTTATATTCCTGAACCTGAGCTTTAAGCCTGTGTTAGGCTTTGCTGGCAAGTTTGTTAGTCTCTTCCCCTGCTCCCAGTAGGCATGAGAGTCGCACAGTAGGAACGAGGGGGGCACGAGTGACACGCGTTGGGCTTGTCATGAAAACTTAGTCTGGACATAGAGCGATTATTGCCAAATCGGGGGGGTGTGTGCTTATAAATATTTATAGTAACTATGCAACTTAGTAACATTAATCAGCCTTACAAACATGACTTTAAATAAAATGTAATAACATTCTTAAATGCAAAACAAATGCAAAAAAAAGTGCGTTATGGAGATAGCAAGCTTTCTCTGAGGATGCAGCAGGTAAGGCTGGACTTCAACACCGAGTGGATTAAACTGCTAAAGCAAACATCTGAGTACTTTTTAGGGAAAAGAAAAAGCCTTTGGGACTGTGCTGCTGACACCCTGCCCACAGCTGTCACAAGCTCCAGCTTTTCTGATGTGAGGAGGCCAGGGGACTGAAACTGGGCTGGAGCATCCTTGGGCTGCACCCTCGTGATGCTGCAGGGCAGCAGCGTGGGCTCAAAGTGGCTTTTCAAGCTCTCTCTCCTCTTGCTGCCATCCCATAAACGTGCATACTCGGGTTGATGAATATTGGAAGATACATAGGGCAACTAAAGATCATCTGTGTTTGTTTTCATTAAAATGAAGACGTTATCTTTAGACTTTTATTGCTTTCCTCAGATTTTTAATTAAAAGCTTCAGAAACAAAGCGTTCTCATGAAGATCCCTTGTGTAGAAAGGAAGCAGAAAAGCTGCGTTCCAGGCTGCAGAATATGGTTTTGCAGTTTAGGAAGATGTGTGAAAAATAAATCTTTGAATTAGTTTGACATACTTAGTGTGTATAAACAAAAGAATTTGCAGTGTGCCCCAATATTGTTTGTCCGAGGCAACTGGAACAAATTGGGGGCGTTGGCTGGAAAATGCCCAGTATCAAATCCACGAGGTGGGCTGGCTTTAATGGTTTGACCTCAACTCCGCAGCTCGTTAGTCGGTGCTTTGCAACTGCAAGCTCTTGGGGTTATGCGTGGCGTGGGGTGAGTGCAGAGGGGTTTGGGTGGTGGGGTGGATTAGGGGGGCAAACCCCAGTACCCCAGCTTTGGGCAGAGAGCAGAGGCTGGGGCTGGGTTGCAGCCTGCTGGAAGGGGTCTGGCTGCAGTGGGGGGCAAGCGGAGCGTCTTGCCCGAGGAGCATCCTGATCGCTGCTCCTGGGTCTGGGGCCACCTCAGGTACGCGTGCTCGTGTGCCCAACGTCCTCCCTTTGCGTCCAGCCCTTGCTCCAGTGTTGACCCACATCAGTCACACATCGGCTGTTCCTGTTTGCTCTTGACATAGCTGTCTTCCCCCAGCAACAGCCCGTAAGTGTTTTCTTCTGCTCCCAAGGTGGCTAATTTCAGTGTCAGCACGGAAGAATGTCTTTTAATATCTTCAGAACTTAAGGTTTTGTGGGGTTTTGTTTGTTTGTTTTCCGTTTTGTTTTGGGTTGGGTTTTTTTTTTTTTTTTACATTTTAGGAAATGACAACTACAGTACTTTATTCCAATGCAGTTCTTGCCTACAGTATAACTTTTCAGTCCATTATGTGCACTGATGGTTACTGGTTTTAGCATGTGCTTTTCTGTACCACCATAGCTGGAGGGTTGATTTCTTCACTGTTCTGAGAAACCCTGCACAGCTGGAGATGGCCTTTTCAGCTACATGCAAAGGCTTGGTGACTCAGGGCCTCGGGTTCTCTTCTTGCTCCTTGGGTCTTAATTTTTCCGAAATTTTGCTGAAGTGAATGAATTTCACAAATGTTGGTGTTTTTTCTTCTGTAGCACACAAAAAATCTACTCTGAAAGTGCAGATCTGGTGGGGCTGCCATCATTAGGTGCAGAAGACCTACTTGGTTTAATAGAAGTCAAAGGCATTGACCTCCTTTGAAAATCTTTGTGCTTGTGTATATATTTAAATGTCCAAATATCAATAAAACCAGATCGGTTATGGCTTTCAGCCTTGTAAAGTGTTAGGAGATGAGATGGTACAAATCGTACGCATTTCACAAATACAATTTTATGAACACTGAAGCTGAAAGACTTACTCAAGAGCCTGGGAAACCAGGATTAGTTTTACTGGATTTTAGGTGGAAACCCTGGTGGAACTTGCTGCAAATTGTTGATTGACAGAATAAAGCACTTTTTTCCCAGCAGCAATATAATTTTGAAAAGGCCTGTGGCTTCATTGCACAGCTAATAGCTGAAAAATGTTATCCTTTCAATGTATTTGATATTTAAGCTCAAAACAGGATCCTAGGTGAAAATATTTTGTGGTTTCTTGTCTTTATTGGGCTGCGCTTAAAATTTGGGCAAAAGAGTAGAATCGCTACTCCAGACAGGCCAAGTAGAGTTGATGGTTGTTAGCCTGTAGCACGCAATGGGGAACTTTGCTTTCTGACCAACTTAATCCCATGTTTTGTGACAGTGCTGAGGGTTTTTTTAAAATAAATATGAAATCTTTAAGCTGTTGCACTCTGGGAACTGTCAATAAGGAATTATTTCCATAGATATATATAATATTTTAATAGAAACTATTTATTGAATATATATAAAATTATACATGTTCCTCTTCCGGGTTAAGTAAAGGTGGCCCATCCACCTAAGTAAAGACTGATAATTAATGTTTTTGGTAGGATAGATGATGTGTCATGATTCCGAGCCCATAACATCCCTACATACTATCAATACCCTAACACAAGCTTTTGTCACCCTCGGCACATCTTGTCACCATTTCTGTCACCATTGGCACTCCCAGGGGGGTCCGGGTCTGGCTCCTGCCTTAGATAGAATCAGTTTATTAACAATTCATTAAATGATACAATTACAATTCAGTAATTCATTAAGATCTTACAATAGTCCGTGCTTGACTAACAAATATATGTACAACGTCCACTGAAGAAAATAGCGCCCGATCCGATAAACGACAAGTGACCTTTTCCCGTCGGGAAGTGGAGAGTCCCAATTCTTTTAACAACTCGTAATCGCCTTGATACCATTTTCCACGTGCCCCTAACGGAAATCCTATAAACTTGATAGTATTGGTATTCGTCAGTTCTTGAATTTGATCTTTCGGGTGTTGATATTTCTTAATTTTCTCTGCTGCTGCATTAGCCAACGATGTTAGTTTACTCTTATACCTCACTGTGGTGTCAACTACTAAGGCCTGATACTCCTTAACAAATACTAAGTCTACTAAGTCACTGTATATAGGTCCCAGGCTCTCCTCATGGGCTCACGATGGGGGGATGAAGCTGTGGTGGCCGCTGCCCTTAGGGAAACAGATTTGTTGATGGAAAAATTTGTTTTAAAAACCTATGTAATTAGGCAAGGATAATGCTGCTTTATTTTGACCATCATAAGCAACAGCTGTTATTGGGGGTATAATCTTGAGAAGGGGTTTTTAATGTGGAAACCCAAGGAATTATTTTCAAAGCACAACTGCAGGTGTTCTAACGCAGACACTTGGGCTGGCAACTAACCTTTGCAATGACTCCTTGGAAAGGAATTTGTAAATCATACCCTTCTGATAACCAACTCTGGGGTAGACACGTGCCTCGTCTAGTAGGAGGAATCCCTCTTATGATCAGTCTTATATCTGCCATTAAACTCAACTCCCCGCTTTAGGGAAAAGATAGAGTTTTTCATACACGAGACAGCAATCTAGTTAGGGTATGTATATTGAGGAGTTGGACCAAGTTCTTCCAAAGGCGTGATGGTGTGCTAGAACATCTGGTTTATGTTAATCAAGCGTGTTAATAAACAACCAGATGTAGAGCCGTTGGTTTAGACATAAATGCAAATGAGCTAACAAAATATTTTTATAATTCTTTGCCTCTTTGTATTCAGGTTTCTGGTTTGTTGTGGGGTTTTTGGGTTTTGGTTTTTAAGCTGAATGACACTACTTTGCTCTGCGCTTCTTTTGACCTGATGCCCGAATCCTATTGTGGATAATCCGCGCCTATTCATAGCAAAAGAGCACTTAAATGCTGTCACTTAAATGTTGATTGTTTGGAGATTAGGGATGGAATGGCTTTGTGCCTCTTATCTTTTCTGAACCATTTATTGTGCTCTGTATGCTGGATCAGATCCACCCTGATCAGTGCTCGCCGAGAAATTATTGTTGCAGACAAAATAATGGCTTTCATGTGTCATTTTTCAGATTTCCAGCTTGTGCTTTAAAAATGCTGCTGGAATAATGGGTTTCTGTAGGATTACTGTAATTCAAAAGGTCATCTAGGCAATAATTATCTTATGCATTTAGCTTAAGGAATTAAGAAACACAACATTAATTCAAATTCTGTCTTTCTAGATTGAATGATTAAATTCTGCATGCAGGTGTCCCAGAACATAAAGACCAGACCTAAATTTAGAGAGAGTTTTCACGAAAATATATAAATCTAAACTTTCAATTTATTACAAGATTAATCCAGATTTTGACTGAACTTCTGACAATGCAAAGTTAACAGAAATGTGTTTAAAGTATTTGAGTAAAAGTTTCACAAGCAGCAAGAGCGTGGGATAGGTGATCACTAGTTCCCAGTGAAACTCTCCATTAAAGAAAGAAATCTAAATCATAAATTTTAAAACCATCATTTTAGACGCCTGAAAATTAATAAAGATGAGTACGATGTACACTGAACTGGGATGCGTTTTGGTGCTTCCTGGTCTTTGTAGCATTCCCATCACCTGCACAATTCAGCAATGGGAGACTGGGGTGATATTTTGATTATTTATTTAGTAACAAACATAATAACTTTTTAAAATAGCTTATTACTGGTTCTGTGTGCAACTGTTGAACTGTGTGTGTCTATGGATTTTGCTTAACTAACATCTGTTATGTGTAGGACTGAAGGATAAATTTTAAAAAAAGTAATGGATCAACTCCCCTTACACTGCAAAAAACTTTTATTCCTGTGAACTTGAAATCCCAGTATGGCTTGGTGCTCTATGCTGGAGTTCACCTACTCTCTGCTCCCATGTGCCAATGGTCTAAAGATTTAAGTCCTTAGCTATCAGCATTTGGCCAAGTTAAACACACTGTCAAGAGTTTGGTGGTGGAACCCGAAGCCATAATTCTCACCTGCACGCAACTGAGTTACATCTTTATTTCAGCCCTTTAAAATTTAGATGAGTAGTTAGGCTTTAAATCTCTCTTGGACCATGCTGGTACCCAAAGATGTAGTATACCAGTCTGTTCCCTCCCTGCCCCCCATCTCTTCCAAAGTACAGATAACACAGTTGTTGGGCTGGGGATATTTAATTTTTGAAGATCACGGTGAAACACAAACAAATGTGTTTTTCTTTTGGCAGGTCTTTTTGGTTCAAGTTAATCCAGGTGAAACCTTTACAATAAGGGCTGAGGATGGAACCCTGCAGTGCATCCAAGGTAAGAGGATAGATGAATGTTGGACGAGCATTGCTTGCATTATGGAAAACTTGTTCTCTCATCTCTACAAAAATGTGATATGTACTTCTGAAAATACAGTGAAGCACTTAAGAGTGAGAAGTTGCAGACCTGACTGCTGTACATATTGTAGGATTTAAGTATCTCGGAATGAGTCATGAATTTCTTGCAAGTTCAGGAGATTTCTGTCTCTGTTCAGTCATTTATCAGCATTTTTTATTTTATATGTATGCAAATTTCCTTATCACCAAATAGTAAATACAAATGAGAGATCCCAAGTTAGATTGAAAACTAGTAACAAATTAAGTGGATATCTATGGAAAACCTATTTAGTTTTCATACAGGCATTGGGAGGGATAGAAAATGAGCAGAGAAGTACAGACATTGCAGAGTGCTTGGAGAAGTCAGATTGGTTTTGAGTGGAATTTTAAATTGGTTCTTTAGAAGCAGAGCTGGTTAATTATGTAGTATTGACTAAAAGCATGTAAGCAGTCTTTTGATTGCTGTTTTACCTCTCTGTAGAATTGTGCAGATATGATAAATAGTGCTTGTATTTTTTATAAGAGAGAGCCCACACAAAATCTTTTAACAGGTCTGAAAGGCGAACCGATGAAAGACCTTTCAGATTGTATATTAGTACTGTGAAGAGGGTTTCTACCTAGTAGCAAATACAGCTTTGAACTGAGGCAGATACTTCCCTAGGTATAACGCTGTCTATGGTAAATACAGGAAGGTTAAATCAAAATTTAAAGGGAATAGACTTTGCATAGCTGTACTGCTAATTCTGTTTTCAGTGATATTTTTTGAGCTTATGCCATTATTTTATTTTTTTGAGAAGGGAGGTAGGTGGTGTTGCCTCCCCCATCCTTTCCAGATCTTATACCATTAAACAGCAATCTCAGTGGGCTGTTCATTCAAAAGCCTTTCCTAAAAAAGTAATAGTAATGGTGGGGGGAAAAAAGTCAGTTTCATAATAATTGTATAGCTCGTGAATTGCCCCTGTATTTTTACTGTGAATTTCAAATCTACTCAAGAAAGACTGTTCCTTAGACTGCATCAAATAGTAAAGTCATACTGCTCAAAGATAACTATGCTTTTTATTAAAATTTGGATTAGAAGGTCACCTCATCCAACCTTCTGCTGAAAGCAGGGGTAGTGTCGGAGGGGGATCGGGTTGTCCACCACCTCCTGAGTTGTGAAGCTCTCTGAGGGTGGAGGTTGCTCCCTGGACAAACTGCTCCAGTGCTGCACCACTCCCGTAGGGGAGAGTTTGTCCTTGGAAAGATTTGAAATTTCTCGTCTTGCAGTCTCTTTGCATCTTTTCTCTGGCCCCCCATTTAAACAGGGGAGGAGTTGGTGGTTGTTGCTTGAAATTTCATCCCTATGGAAATGAGGAATTAATAGTTGTTTGAGATAGACGTTACAGAAGCTTCCCTGAACACCATCCAGGATTATTCGGTCTTGATGAGCAATAACAGCAGCAATTTAAAACTGCTTGTTAAGATTTATAGCCAACATGCTGTGTGGTAAGAAATTGGTCCACGTGGCAATTAACAGAGGAATAAAGCTGGCTACTCCTTTTATTTGAAATGAATACTTTATATTGGTTAGTACATGAAAAATTTCCATTACAAATATAATTGACACCATTTATTTATAATTTTTGTCATGCTCAGAGTGTTGTTCAGACAGTGTATTTAAATGAATGCAACTTGAAACCTCCTGGTTCTGTATTCCCAGTAATTTAACATGTTTGTGCCAATGGGGCTTGTTTGGTACTCATCAGCAGTCTTTCTTAAAAGTAATTTAGAATTTGTAGCATAAGATTCTCTACTTTTTTTGGTAGAGCTGCAGTATTGACTGCCAAAGCACACGCGTTTATTTGTATACACTCTTTAAGTTCGGTCTGAAAATTCTGATACCCTTTTCATGCGAAAGCTTCAACTCCTACTTGACCGTGAACGATTTATATAGCTGAAATAAGTACATGCTTCAAACACAGAAGAGCACCTGACTGTATTGTTGTTGCTTTTTTTTTCTTTTGGTAAAGGTGTGTTCACAGTGCAATTGTGGCACTTAAATAATGTTAATAGAGATTTATTGTGGAAGAAACTGTAATCGGCCAGCAAATATACTAAGATGAGGTTTCATCACAGTTTGGTTTTTCCCGTGCTCTGAGGTTATTGTAAAAGACAGGCTTATTCTGTGTGCAGTGTTTTTGGAAATTACACCCTCCCTTGCTCCACCAAAACTTATAATGTCTTTTTTTTTTTTTTTCCCCTGTGATAGAGCATTCTGTATGTTTAAAGGTTAATGTATTCCCTATATGTAGGGCAGCACTTAAGACAATAATGATGCATTTTCCTTTGCTCCCACATTGCACTATGATTAACAAGCTATGGAATAGTTTTAGCACTATGTTAAGGCAGCACGAGAGTCTCTCTTTTTGGCAGTTTGTATGCCTGTGAGCTGGTAGCTCCCCGTTGAATGGACGATGCTCACTGTTTCCTTACTGCCACGCATTCAGTGTTACGACGTAAGATGTGCTTGTAAATAGGATTCATTTGTATTCACAATATGAAGGACTACTTTATTATAAATCCTTTGATTCTCCTGAGTTCAGGGAGTGAGCCCTGTTATTAAAAATTTGAAATGTCATGACTTGGTTGCACTAAATTCTTCAGGGTATACGAAAGCTGCTTTTTCCTTTGGCATGTATCCGTTCTGCAGGGGCAGCTAACTTCGCTTATGTAGAGCGATTTTTATCTTTGTGAAAGCATTTTTTTTTATATATATGGCCTTCTGAGAAATTTGAAATCATCAGTTTGTGCTCCTGGAGCCTGTTTTGGATGTCCCGTGAACCACCACTTTGTATCCAGGACCCCGTTTGGCTCCGAGGCTACAGCATATCTGGGGGTGGGTGGTGATAATGTGTGTTTAGAGGACTGACACGAAAAGAGCAGTGGAAAAGAAGACACAGTGAATCTTCATTTGTCTTCTCAAGGTTGGAAGACAGACACTTGTTTGAGGAAAACCTCTGTGGAATATCCTCTGTTTTAAACACCCTGAAGTGTAATTAGCCACTAATTGAGTAATCACTGTTTAAAAACAGAAAGAATAGATGCACATTTGAAGGTCTCCGATGTTTTGGAATAGTGGAGAAATGCTAAATACAAAACCTTTTTCCAAGTCCTCAGGGTTTCACCAGTAAGGCAATCAGTGAAAACTTTAAAAATAAAAATACCCCCACCCCCAACTGAGGAACTACCCCCCTAAAATACTATAAAACTGGAATAAATGTGTACTTTTAATTGAGCAGGCAATGTGTTACAGCAAGTGCTGTCTTCGTTCCTGTTTTCTATTTGCATGTAGCCAGAGGTGACTTGTTTAAGACTGATTGATAAGCCCAGAGGTCGTGGGGGGGGGCTGGATTAAGCAGCTCACGGAACCGACTGGCTGGGAGAAGTTTAGCTGGTCAGTGGGCGTGAAGAGGGTCCGTGGTTTCCTTGAGGGGACAGATTTAAAGAGATGGATAAATCTGGTCTTTTGGAGAAATCCAGCCCTTGAGTACGGGTCGTATTGGCACAGTCCACATGTCAGGTTATTTAAGGAAGCGTCGAGCGGTTCCAGGTGCTCTCACCAGGGCTTGTGTTACCGGCTGACTTGCTAAGGGTTTGCCTTCTCCAGCCCACGTAACAGAAGAGATGCTGTGCTATGTGACTTTTGTAGCCTTTGTAACAATAACCAAACCAAGGAATAAAGGAAGGGGCTGGTGGGGATTGAGAGGAATCTTTTTTTAAACAGTTGCTAGAAGCTGAATCAAGTAGAAGAGGGGGACCTGACGCTGCCTGTGCAGGCAGGAGGCACGCTCTCCTGCCCGCCCGGGCTGTGAAACACTTGAGTGCTTGCTCAACATTGAGGCTGGCCACCTGGCCTGTGCTGTATAGTGGAAACATAAAGCACATCCTTTATTTGTGTGCAAATGGATGACCAATGTTTGTTCCTTTTAAGCCATGTGTGTATTAATGACAAAGTATTAGTATACTTCCTCCGAAAATCGCAGTCTCCCTGGGGAGCAGGGGAGGAAAGCCCCGCTTGTCCGTGCTGCCAACCACCCTGGCCGAGTTTTGGGCTCTAACTGCAAAACTGTACCTCTGTGGGTGGTTAAAGGGAGACTGATTTAGAATCTTAATTCAGTATTTTTGAGGGATGAAATGTGTATATGTGCTGTATCATCAGTATTTTAAAAGCTGCTCTTTCTATATAGTTTTGACAGATAATAAATACTTCATAAATATGTCAATACTTTAAATACTTCATTTCCTTTTTGCGTTTTTCCACTTAATTTTTCACAAAGTCAGGACTTGACTGTTGCTAGCTCTGCAAGGAAAGGACAAGGGCAAGGCATATCCTCACCCATTTCTTTGCTCAGCCATAACTGTAGACCTTGTATTTCCTTTATATGAAAGATTGCTTCTAGCTAGTGCTTTGGGGTAACACACTAAATGAAATATGAAGAGGGGGAGAAGATGGATCTGATCAACTGCAGAATGGAACTGAAACAGCCCCCCTGTATTTGAAAAAAAAAAAAATCATTCTGCTTTCTGAATTTCAGAGTAAATAGGTTCTGTGTGAATCTGATGTGTTCAGGAAATTCCCCTTTCCCTAGTGACCGATTGAAGATGGGTGTTTTTAGGCAACATCTTAAGATGTTTGCTAGGAACTTCTATTGCTGCATGAGAATCATGTCATATACTGAATTACTTAAAAATACAGCAGTTTGTGCATAGTTTGGGGCAGTGAAGCTGTACCCAAGAATCTCTTCAGTGCTTTTTCATCCTGGAAGGCAATAATGCCAAGCTGTCATGCACACTGTGGTATGAATAATATGGACAAAATGATTATTCTGGTGCTACTTGAACTTGTTTGTCACCCACATGTTGAAAAAACACACGTACAGAGACCTTGATGCAGGCTGCGTAACACTTCTATCCATTGATCACAGAGAATTGCTCAATTATTGCTAAATGTCCTTTCTGTTGCCATCCATCTAAATGATAGCCAAGCTGGGTCTCATTTTCCACCACAAGCAAACCAGACTGAGTTTTCTGTTCTGTAATTTTCTGTATGTATGCGTAGCATGCGAAAAGCCTGTAACAAAGATAGAAGAAAGAACAGGTAGCAGAAAAGCACCTGGTGTGATAAAAGTGGAAATTCCTGGGTGTATTCTGTCTAGCCCATGCTGTTGAAAATACCCTCTTGAAACTTCATCTCTAGTCTTTGCTCAGTATCACAGGACTGGGTTTGGAAAAGTGAAGCCCAAAATTTGCATGCAAAGAAAACAAATCTGCTAATGAAAAGAAATTATGCTTTAATTCTAGCATTGCACAGGTGAACAAGGCTCTGCATTAAATGGGCTTTTGTGTTGTTTTTCAAGGACAAGATGCAGATAAGCTATGGCATGGAGCGGTTGTAGCTACCTTTAAGCGTGAATATCTGTGTAGTAGACAAGAACTTAAATTGCCTTTGGGTGGTTACATTTTGAAATGAAAACAGGAGAATAAACATACATGGTTTACTAATACTGATATTTGTTTCAAGCGATATTTTCAAGTGTTTTGCCGTTGACGCTGAACTTGAAGCACTACAGGGCCCTTGCTTGTTCTTGTAAAACAAAGATTGCATGAATTAAATTTCAGTGCTGCTTTTTCCATGGCTCTAAAAGCGAGTTAACTTAAGAGAAAGGCCAGAAGTATGCTAAAAATCTAGCAGTGGTTTCTCAAATGAAAGATTTCCTGGAATTATTACTCCCTTAATTTGGTGGGTGGGTGTGGTTTGGTGTAGTAATGCAAAGGAATGGATAATATTAAAGGCTAAATAGCTGTAGATTTATGTAGGAAAAGTGTGTGTCAGTGAAATAAGGCTGTTCAATCTAGTCTAAGCAAACCAAAAAAAGTCTCTATTTTTTTTTTTTCCCTTTAGTATGAGATTGGAAATGAGGAAGTGAGTCAGTTTCTTGGAGGGAAGGAAAGAGTTGAAAATAGATGGGACATTGTGTAAGCAAATGAATGATAACTGCGGTGTGTTACTGGGTGGGGACGGAGTTGCCAAGATGAGAGTAGTGAAGGGCACACACAAGGGAACTGTGGATGTCGGGTCAGAGACTGGAGATGAAAGAAGCCAAAGGAGATGGAACAAAAAAATACAGGTTCAGGTAGCTGGCTGTCTTTATAATGCTGCAGACTTACCTCTTGCATCAGGCGCTGAGTGTCCCCCTCCATTGCTCTGCAGGTGCAGAGGCAGATGATGGGCTGCTCACCAGTGCAGCTGGCTTGTTTTCAGGCTGGGATGAAATAGTAGCAGCACCCGAAATGATGTTGCTTTGGAGAGGTTTCCAGAAGGCTGGAAATACACTTCTCATCAAAGGGCAGCTCGTGAAATCTGAGGGGGGAAGGTGCGTTGGGCACTTCAGGGCAGCCGCTGCCCGCGCACGGGTGCGAGGCGGGGGCTGCAGGCTGGTGCAGTGTCTGCTCTCTTGCCATAGGAGCCGCTGAATTCTCAGAATTTGGTCCTTGGGTAAGTTTAAAGAAATTAATTCATGACTGTTTTCAAAATATGCTGCAAAGCATTGCATTGCTCAGCACAAAATTCTGCAAAGCGGGAAGAACCAGTGTCCTCTTCAGCACGGCTGTCTTCTGTCTGATGCTAGCTGGGTGTCTGCATGAGGTCAGGCCTCGCCTGGGACAGAGGAATGGCCCTGCAGGCATGTCTGCCAGGGTGCACGGCGGTGCGACGGGGTGGACGTGCTTTGGCTGTGTCAGGGAAGGAAAGGCTGAAAGGCAGGGTGAGCTCTGGTTCTGTTTCTGCTTGTTTCTCCGAAGTGTTTTGGGTCTTTCCACCTATGTGCTGGTGTGCAGCCTGGTTACACGGTACGGAAAACTTTCTGTAGGAAATGTAGTTTCGGTTCAGATTGTTTCATCATTAAGGTTTAGAGCAAAACTGTCTGTGTGTGGTGGTGCTTTAAAATACAGCTCTTCTTTTGGTATTAAATAGCTTTTGTTTATGTTTTGTTTATTAATTGTTGCTCAATTTCTTTATCTTCTGCAGTAAAGGCCCTTTTCACCCAAATATCTTTTAAAAAAAATTTCTTACTACTCATTTACATCGTCTTACTTGACTCGTGGTGCTTGGTGTTTTAATATTTGATGGAAAAGTCAGACTTCCAATACCCATTGGCCTTACTGGTATATCAACACACTTAAACAAGTTTTTGATTTATTAAAGTTATTTCTATTAATGGACAAAAGAGGGATTATCTGCGCAAGCATCCTCCAGAACAAAACTGTTGTGGAGGGCTACAATCTGGAAGAATAGCATAGCTGGTTTTAATTCCTATCTAACCAACCTTTGCTGTATTGGCCAAACTGTTTGTTTCTTCCATCAACAGAGGCAATATCATCCTTCAGAGGTATTGCCACCCATCTTCTAGCTTTGCTCACATCACTGTGTTGGCAAGCTCAGCTCTGTAGCCCTGGCATGTTCCCAGATCGGGGTTCAGGCATGTCCCTCCTGTTGGGATATTATCCATTGTCCACTCCATAGGTTTTCAAAGGTATACCTACAAACCACCACTTCTTAATACCTAACCATATAATCATAACAGATATTGTTAGTTTAGTAGTTTCTGCTTATTTTCTCATTGTTGCCCCATTATTAGCCAGAAAATACTAGAATTTGCAGTGGAGCCTTTTGTCCTCTGTGATATTTTTGGTGACTCTACCTGTATGTCAGATATGGACCCTTTGTTCATTTAGTGTTTGGTCACCTTAGAAAGCTGAAGTCCTGATTGTACATCATGTATTCCCTCCGCATGAAAGAAATAACTTTCACGTTCCATCACCAACATGTTTCAACTCTTGTTGAAATCATCCAAGGGAAGAGAGAGCCAAAGGGATGCTAACTCAGAGGAGCTTTTTTCCCTGGTTATCGTCAGCGAGATTGTAGCACCGTTCTCCTTTCATCTCATAGGTTTTGTTTTTAGCATGCTACAATAAAGTATAGGAAACCATGTAAGAAGGCAAAAGTAAACAGTAGGATGCTTTATTTGCTGTGTGACTAATCTTAGCTTCTCCATTTTAAATCTGGTAATGCTAAGAATAATCGTGGAAATTTTTTTGCATGTGTGCAGATTAAATCTTGAATAAGATGCACCTGCACTAGTAGATTCGCTGTATAGAGTATCTAGTCCTTTAAAAATCCCTTTTGATTAAAATATAGTGAATCGGTAGCTATTATTTAATATAACTCCCCTGATACCAGACAAAAGAAAAAAGAAGAAACTTGACACATAACTAAATTTTAATTTGGCTTAATCTTTCCCAATCCTAAAGTTTGAATGCTTTACAGTACACACTGTGAGGAGCGAAAGGAAGAGAGATACTGCTGAAACTGGAACTATTTCTAAAACGCTTTCAAATGTGGAAACTGTAAGCGTTTTGTAAGAGCCGTGATGACGGTCTGCATCCACGTGTGCTCGGAGGGATAGCCGTAGCCTTTCCCGATGCTGCAGCCTCTTCCTGGGAAAGCAGGGCCGTGCTGCCTGCGCTGCGGCGTGCGTCTGCTCCAGCCAGCCCGGGATGTGACCTGGCAGCCAGCGCCGTGTCCTGCTGACGTGGCCTCCCGGCAGAGGAGCTTCAGCGGAGGAGACGGGCAGGGGCTGAATCATCAGCAGGATGAGAAATAAAGACTCCAACTATTCCAGTTTGCAAGTATATAGAAACAAAGCGTCCCGCTTCACAGCGGAAAAACATGTAAATGAGCAGAGAAGTAGTTAATGAAGTTTGTCCTTTAGTAAAATGAAGACTTTAGTATATTTTTTTCGAATGCCTAAGAATCTGCTGCTGGGAAATGCGTTTATCTCTACAATTAGGACAGCAGACTTTAAAGACAAATGTTAGAACATATGGTCGGGGCTATAATTTCAAACTTTTTTTGGTTTTGTAAATATGCAGGACTTGTATTTGGGGTTTGTGTCTGTCCTTATTTTACTTGTGTGTCTGTGTGTGTGTATATATATATGTCTGAAAGGATCAGTAAGTGTGGTACATTCAAACTAATTTGAAGGGCACTTGGAAAGGCAGTGTCTCATACCAGATGCTATCAATTTTTAAATGTCTCCCAATATCTATGGATCTCTTCCCAAAACACAGAGAACCTATGTACCGAGTATATCGGTATGTGCAGGAATGCTTGAGTTCTCAGTGTCGGTCCTGCTCAAATGCAAATAATCCTCCAAGTGTGGACCCAGTACATTCCAATCAATGGTGTCAGGATTTTAAAATCCAAGATCCACATTCTTTACCCAGTCTACTCGGACTACAGACATTGCAAACACATTAGTCAGTGCTTTTAGTCTTTCTAAAGTATATTAGTGCAGCTATAGTTCTGAGTTAGTAAAGCAATTATATTCAGCTTTCTCAATCTGAAGCAATTATATTTGTTGGCCAGAAGAGTCAAGAAATTATTCCATCAGCCTTATTAAATTCCCTTACTACTCCTCGCAGGCAGATGTTTGGTTTCCTATGCTTTTTATTCTTTATCCTCTTTGATTTTAGTTCATGTTTGTTTTGTACGTGCATCGAAAAGTCTTCATGGTGCAATACAATTTGCAGTGTTAGATAAAAGTTAGCATTTACAAAATAAAGCTCACACGAGCTGTTACAACCAGAAATAGCTCTTTGTATAATTTTATCAGAAATGTCTTACCCAGTTTTTCAGTCTCCTGGAGAGGGAAAAAATAGAAGGAAATAGGGAGTAGGACACCAAGCAGGATGACAAATGTACAGGTATTCTGGCTTTGTTATAGTGCGAGATTTATCTCGGATACCAGATCAGACAACTCATGCATTTGGTGTGACACACAGTGGGACACTCCTTAAGAGGTTGCAAAGTGAATCCTGGTAATTGAAGTCCTGCCTGTTCTTCTTGCCGAAACCAGAAATAACAGTTGTGGCAACTGGCGTTAACCTTGATTTAAAGAGAATATGTTATCCGAGTGAGAGGAACAATTAACTCTCCATGTCAGTTCTGCCACGGGCTCCTTCTACAGAGCTTGTGCATCGCATTGCTGGCTGTCCATGTGAATAGGCTGAACATCCTCGGATCACTTCAAGGAAGGACCTCAAGCTGGAGCAGTATACATTTGTTGTGTTTAACCTGTTCTTCAGTTCAGACTTTCCAGTGGAGAAGACATTATCTCTGCTCAATCATGTTTTTTCCCAGATTCTGCTGCCTTGTAGGGACTCAAGGTGTGTATTTGGCAACTGAGTTCTTCAAACACAAGTGTCTGAGGCTGGGAGACCATTGTGCTGTACAAAGCAGTGCTCCTCCTGCCTCTAATGAGATGCTCTCTGTATTTTAGCATATCAAGAACTATTCCTTTTCAGGAGAGAAATATTATATTCTCCACCAAGCAGGTTCTGCCAGTTTTATAACTTTCATTAACTTCATACGCTCCATTGTGACTGCCTGCAATCGGCATAGCGAATATTTTGATGATATTTATAAAAAGGCAAAGGCGGGCATTTCCTCCTGTGCACTCTGAGTGCACAGGAAAGCCAGGAAAACAGACATTAAGCAGCAGACTTCAAATGCAGACTTTTTTTGAGTTGCCTATTTGAGGGATGAAGGGGGAGATGGAAAGAAGCTTGGTAGCAATTTCCAAATACTTGTACCTGGAACTTTGTGTCGGGAGCTGCAGATAAAATTCCCTCCCTGAGGGAGGCTAAAGATATGCTGTGTTCACTTCTGTGGCAGCAGGCAGATTGTCTATCAATTAATTGTGAAACTGAGCTTGGAGATGTGGGTTGGGGATGTGGATGAAGCACATCGTCACTTATAATCATTACAGTGCTTTTATTATTGTCATGTTTCTGATTTCTAATTTTAAAACAAATCTCAGCTTGGATAAGTAATAATAATGAATTGACTTTAAATGTCTTGATGGTAAAGAATGTAAATTGGATTGTTCGTTAGTTTTGCTGAATCTTAAATGGTATTTATTCCCAGCATAAAAAAGAAATCTGTAGTGGTTGTTGGAAGCTGTATCTGAATCAGCTGTTGATTCTGCTGTTGTCAGATTTCTTGGGTTGGGTAGCTTTCACTCTCTGAAAGTCTAACCTCTTCTATATTTAGATATAGTGTGTGATTATATCCTTAAGAGTCTTGTTTGGTCCTTCTGTACCAGCGTTTTCTTGTAGTCACTGCCGTATGGTGGGTTCTGTGCCTGTGACATCAACAGGTTATTTTCTGTATCATGAATATTTTCACTAATATAGGTATGAAAAATAGATGTTATTAACAGAAACAAATTGCTGAGTTTGCTTTGTAATGAAAGCATCACTGACTTCAAAACAAAAAGGAAAGAAGAAAGCCCACTCAACCACATAATCCAGTTTGAAATTGCATTAACTCCGGACAACCTCGAAGGCTGTAGGCTGCCGTCCAGCGGTATCCATAATAGTTACCTAAAAAGTAAATCTAGAATCTGAATTTGTATTGTAAAATATTTAAGGCCAATATAAACAAATGAACCTATACTGTCCTTTACTCATTTAAACACCACAAAACTTAATTTTAATTTTTCCTTTCTTTATGGGTCAGAGAGCACCAAATACTACTTAAAAATCAAGCTACTCCTGGAGATGAGTGGGTTTTTTGTTTGTTTTTTTTCAATGTTCAGCACAAGACCAAATTCTGTCATAACTTGTCCAATTTTTTTTTATTAATGTACCCCTTGCGTGTTATAACGTAAAGCTGCAGGGGTTTGCAAATGCTTTGTTTATAAGCTGTGTTTGATTATTGCTTACAACTTCTTGATTATATTATTAACAACAGTTTTGGTGGTGGTTTTGTTTTTTTGGGTGTGGTTTGTTTTTTTGTTTTTTTTTTTTTTTTTTTTTTTTTTCTTGCTGCTGTTTTTTTGTAAGCTTATCCTTCTTGTTTCAGCTGCGGGTGGGATGGGGGAACACTTGAGTGTAGATGGCTTGTCAGAAGCACTGCCTTCCCCTCTGGGTTGCTGTTAATTTTCTGACAATATCCTCCATAGGAGGTTTTAAAAAATATTTAGTAGTACAGAAACATGTTAAGTCAGTGTGCATGTGAAGTATTGCAAGTTACTCGTCAGCAAGGTTTATTTTTCCTTTGCCTGGCAAGTGAAGGGCTCCTGACCCCACAGGTATGGAAGAAGGAAGGAGAGTAACCTGTGCAGAAACCCTGGTGTATGGCTTTGTCAGCAAAATACAGTCCTGTTGTTATGTTATGGGAAGGCTTCGCTATTGCCAATGCTGGCCGAGCAAGAGTCTTAATTTTATTTTAGCTCAAAGTACTTGTTTTTATGTCCATACAACTTCCAGGCAAAGTTGCATAAGTAACCATGTGGCCTATAACTACCTGTGTCCTATTTATCCAAGCGTCACATTTTAAGTGATGTACGTGTTCAGCAAGGCTAGACTGTGCATTATAAAAATCCGGCCTAAAATTCCTAGAAACTCATGTGCTCTTGATTAGCACGCCTGCCTCTGCTAAGGATCAGTCTCTTCAAATGCCATCGTGGCTAGGTCGCTACAGATGACCTTGGCGTAACAGTATAAAATCCTATTTTTATCTCAGCAGACGATATTATCTCATCATAACATTTTTGAACATTTCTAGCTGAATTGTTTTGCATGTTGGAGCTGTGCCTGGAGAGGGGACTGAAACACAATGCCCATCATTCTCAATTGTGTGAGCCAGAGCCTTTGTGTTTGATGACGGGGCTATGGCGAGGAGGGTGGGAGGGAGAAACTAGGGAGGTCTGTCCAGTCCAGTTCCCAGCAGCTGGTGCCTTGAGACTTATTAGCTCAAACACTTTGCTAATCTCTAAAACAAGTATTTGTGTACGAGTGAGTCTCTGTGTGCGTATTTATAGATATATAAATTATTTTTATCTATGGTAGATCATAAATTATTTTTATCTATGATAGATCATAAATGATTTTTATATATGGTAGATCATCAATTACTTACATGTTTATTTTTCTAAAAAAATCATTTATATATGGTCATTTCATCACCTTAAGACTGTTACTCAGCGCTCCAAAGCTGGTCCAAGCATGGCTCTCCTCTTGGTGGAAGCTTTCTAGTCTTTGGTAATAGCATGAAAATGGCAAGCAAGTGCCATTGGGTGATTTGCCTGCAGGGTTTTCACTGAGGGCTCATTAAGATTACTTAACAAGTTAGAAGTAATTTGCCTCCCTTGGGGGAGAATTCTGATATTTGGAATGTTTATCAGGCATCTGCAAAATGGAACGAACATAATTGGTGGCTAATTGTTTGCAAGAACTGTGAAATACAATTACAAAGAGTTAAGCTGAAACCGATTGTGTTTATGAAATCCGGCATAAGAAATACTATATTAATCCTGCCTCAATACCAGGAAATGCAATTAGTATAATTAAGACTATCATACTGTAATTTTCTTGGCGACTAGATGCTTTGGCAGCCGCTTTCCTCTTCCAGCGTGGCTGGAGCAGAGCGCGTTCCTGTCGGCAATGCCTTCTGCTGCCGCTGCCAAGGGGATTATAAAATTACTTTGTTTACCCCTGTCGTGGGACACGGGAGATGCAACTGCTGTTGACTGGAAAAAGTGTTCAAACTCCCGCATTCCAGCTCCTTGGTTGTGGTCGTGGTGTAATTTTGCAGACTGTGTTCGTATGTGGTGAGTGCAGCTGGGAGCCCTGTCTGCAAGCTAAGGAAAACGGAAGGTTTGGGACTCCTCGGTGGTGTTTCTTAAATGTTCAGATTGCAAACTGGAGTTTCACTGAAGGAGCTCCTTGGGTTGCTCCATCGGTTTGCCTACCGACGGCCGCCGGTCCTGCCCTCGGCAGCACGCGGGAACCCCCCCGCTCCATCCTAATGGTGTCTTGGAGGTTCTGACACCGCCGGTATAGGAGAGGACATTGCAGGAGCCACTGTCAGATACTGCCACACGGACAAGCGGCTGCAATTAGGGCAGATGAATAGAGTAGACGAGTATTGCGATTAGATTCTCATTAGCGTTACATAGTATGTCATGAAAAGCAGGTAAAATAAATAGCTTCATCTATTTGTATTGAAGTAAACTTAAGCATGTTTAAATTGGTCTTAGGAGTAGTAAACATAGATACCTCCATGCTGGTAGGGAAAAATTTGCGCAGTTATGGACCAGCACTCTTCAGTTAGCTTGTTGTTGAATATATATTGCTGATGGGTTTGTTGTAAAATGTGCCCAGGTCAGAAAAAAATTAGTATGTAACATAGTTGTTGTTGCAGTTTGTATGCAACTGCTGTGAATGCATGCAATTAAGGGATAATCAGCATAATGCCGGCTTTTGAGCTCTTCTTAATGGTTTAATTGCTTCTCTGAGTTAAATAAACACTTTATGCTTATTTTACAAAATTCTCCCTTGGGAGCTTGTCACATGGAAGTATATGTGTGTGTATTTATTTTTTAAACATGAAGAATAATCGGTTATTTAATTAAGCTTCTCCTGAAGTTCTCTTTTGGGATATTCTGTGTTCTTAGGAGCTGCTCAAATAACTAGTGTGTCAGAATAGACTAGGTAAGAGAGAGAACGAATTTGTCAACTCAAAAATGAATGTGCACATTAATGTTCCAGATCGTTATTCCAAGGTCATCTGGGTGTCTGTCCTTTGTGGATAGAAATACCAGTATACATTTTCTGTACTTTGTGAAATGCTTTAACAGTTTCAAATTACTGCCACAGCTCCAGATGTAAGGTTTGACCCCTCTCCAGAAAGGCGGCTGAGGACCGTCCCCGGATAACGCAGTGCCGAGGGTACCTGCGGGCTGGAGACCGGAGCAGATGCATCCGTCCATGTGTGCTGCGGCTGCCCGGGCTGGCAAGCCCCCGTCTGCCGGGGCCGGGGCCCTTCTCCCCGCTGCCAGGTGTGGGCCGAGGGGCTGTGGGGCAGCTCTGCTGGGCTTTGCCCATCGGGGCGTCGGCAGAGATGCTTCCCTGCCCCATTCGAGCTGGGAGGCTGTCCTGGAGCACACCCACAGCTTCCATATATGTCGGTGTACTTGCAAAGCAGTAGGAAACTGTACCGTCCTATTCTTTTGCTCCTTTTTTCTATGTATTTTCACTCTGTACTTTTTTTTTTGAAAGACACTTTCTTTCTGTATTTCTGTGCACGTCACATCTATCAACATGCCCAATGGAACTGCCTAGAGCCTGCAGAAGATACTACATGGCTATTCCTTCTACTATTTAAAAGTCTTCATGTCTTTGTAAAAGTTCACCTGCCTCAGAATACTTGTAAGGGATATTCAGTATCTTCTTTTTTATTACCTGTGTTTCTAGAAGCTGTCTGCTCTGCCAGGGTACTAGAGTTCACTTTGAGTTTCGTTGGAATTTGCTTCTTACGAAAGGTCTGCGCAGCAGGCAGCCTGGCTAGCAGGCTGCTCAGCGAGCCGCTGCCCCTTGTTCAGCAGTGACATTATTTAGTATGGGAATTGAATGTTTTCCTGATAGTTTCCCAGCCAAGGAGTCTTGGCTTACCAAATGCTTTTGGGGAGGGTGCAGTTACTACGTAAAGGAGTTCTCCCCTTCTTGCATATAGGGTATTTGATACGTTTCCTTCAAACGGTTTTAACTGCGGAATTAATTAATATGCTAGTCAGGATGGCATTTAAACAAACCTGTTACAACTGTCTGTCTCGTTACTGACCTGGTAGTGCAATGCTAAGTGCGGGTTCCAGATGTAGCCCCCGCTTCATGGTGCGGTTTGTAAATCCCGCGCTAAGCACCTAAAACCTGGTGCTATTTTGAAGCCAGTTGTAATGATAAACATTTCGGAGAGCAATCTCTCTCACTGAGGCTGTGAATGTTTGTGTGTGGGTGGTGGTGCTGTGCAAATGAGGGCTTTTTTGGTTAGGACCAGAAGGGTATACTGAGAAACTTCATACCCTGCTGGCTCTCATTGCAGTGGGCTGCTTTTGATAAGCATATAAGCAACGACAGAACTTTTAATCAAACTCTGAAGTTTCAAATTATCTTTGGAAACTTAGTTATCCCTCAGAACATGGTAACGTATTACATTGAAAGAACTTCTTGTGGTGAGGCATGTGGGAGCGGTAGACGTAATAATTATGGCTGTAAATGCTAATAGTGTTACAGTAGTTCCAATCAAGCAGAAATACTTGTCCTGCAGAACATATGGAAGCATCCTGAGTGTGTTTTAGTGCAAGCCATGTGTTTGACGGAGGAAAAAAAGGTGGGGGGCAAAAAACCCCCAAACCACAAATAAAACCCCCTCTAAGGTCTCAGTCCTGCTGTCATGAGCTGAATGTTTCTCCTCCTCTCCACTTCAGCGGTTCCTCTGCAAGTGGGGCTTAACTCTTCAGAAAGGCGGGGTGTGTTCAAAGGCTTTGCAGTTTGTTTATTGATGCCTTGTCTTTATTTGAGCTATGGCCTTTTATATGTTCAAATAGCATAAGCTTACATTTTCCTCAGGGTGAATATAAGACTAAAACTGTTTTGTTGACAAGCACTGCAAATTAAATGAATTAGACTGAATTTCAGTTTTAAGGCCATCCCAGATACCTGAGCATCACATTTGGGTGCTCTGTTTTATATTACATAATATACACAAAAGGAAAGAAATAGAGGTTTACAAGCCGGTATCTGGCATTTACCAACTGCTGCTCATTCACATAGTTATTTCCACTCTATATATAGCCAAAAAAGCTCATGCACAAAATGGGTTAAGTGAATTAGGCTGTTATTTGAGCCAGCTGCTATGCTAGAAATAGAACTATAGCTATTTTCTAACCCCAAGCTGTGTAGTTGCAATATTCCTTCAATACTACTGTGTCTCCTCTGCTTGCAGCTTTTTAAAGCCCTTGTATCATTTTAGGAGGTTGCAAGGACCTCATATTGCAAGGACCATTTTGAGTATCCAATTTGGAGCATTATTTTTCTTGCCTTATTCTTACTTTAAGATGGATGTGCCAGGCAGACATAGTGGTTAGTCTTATCTGCCCGGGTTTACTGAGTTGCTAAATGCAGTTTGTGTCTGCAATGTGTGAATGTCTGGACAATTTTAAATGGAATATTTTATAATTAAAAATGTAACGAAAGTCATTAAAGCAGTAATAATTCTGTTCTAAGTACAAATGCAGTTAGGGACTGAAAAATCGCCTTTCAAACCAGATAGCCCTTAAAAGCTCACAGCATGCAGTGCTGCTGATAAGGAACCTGGGTCTCTTTTTTTTTTTTTTTTTTAAGCCGTGCACACTTCCATATTGCTGTCATCAGAGCTGTTCATGTTTTCACCAGTTTGTAGCAGAGGTTGCTCGCCCTGCATGTTTTCCACCCCCCCCTCGGTAAAAAGTGGCTCTTTCACACGTGGTTGTAGTTGCTGTGTGTGGGGCTGACATTTTGCCTCCCTCTGGAGACAGCTAATGCCTCTCCCTAATGAGAAGCGCCTGGGAAACGTGGCCAGAACAGTTGTGGGCTCAGCGGGGCGAGAGCCTGTGCCCGGCTTCAGGGAGGCCAAGGGTCCCTCAAATCTGACACCCGCTGGTGCAGATTGCCCCCTTCAGAAGGAGTTTCAGAGCGCGTAAGTGAAGTTCTTGCTCTGAATCATTGCTTTTTTAAAAAGTATTTTTGGGTAAATGGGGGAAACTGGGTGCTACAAATCTTAGAGAGCTTCAGCTGTTTGTCAGCTGAAGTAACCTGCTCCAAAGATAAGAGGCTGTAGAGGATCATGCTTGAACGTTTTAGTTGTATTTTCCTGTGCTGAATTTCTGGACAGAGATAACAGTGCAAATAGTATTTTATTCCCTATCTTCATTTTACTTGGTTTGCTGGCATCCACCTATGCTGTTTCATGGTACAGCAGAAGCTCTAAGCCCTTTCTGCCCCTGTCTTGATTCTTTCTCTTTTGTATTTTACCTGCAAATTACTTGATCTTCCAGGATCTCTAACCTACAGTCGAACCTTTCTCTTAATTGTGTCTCAAAAGCTGGATGATGATCCTTGTGTCTTGCTGTGGTGCTACTCATACAGCTTTCAGCTCAATTTAATGGTTACTCTGTTTTCTACTACTCTAAAGCAGTTCTCTCCCTTGTCCTTTTTGTACAAGTGGAAGCGAGCAAGCCTTTACTGATAAAAACTGCTATTGTTTTGGACTTTGGAAAAGTTGTGGTTTGATACAAGCGACCTGACCTGACCTGATGGATAGCTGCTGCTGAAAGACATGACCGTATGATGTTCTCTCCACCCCTCACGTCATCTCCCACTGTTCCCTTTGCCTGAAGCTGGCATTTGCTTGACCCGTTAGCCTGGGCAGGAAGGGAAAACTGATCCTATTTTAAAAAAAAAAATAGTGAATAGTTCTTCTGCCATTTAGTTTCTGCTCCTGAACTGCGGGAGCAGAGAAGAAGAGGAGGAGGTAAGAAGCAGGAGGAAGGGGGAGTGATTGCCACTTTGGTGGCTCTGGCTCACAGACCTACTTGCCCAGTCTCTGATTATGCACCCTGGTAGGAAAATAGTGTGAGTTAGGAATATGAGCTGCATGTTACAAAGGTTTGAATTCCAGAAAACCACTTGTTGAAATTAGTTTGTTCAGCTTACATATGCTTTTAAGCACCTGCTTACACTGCGTGTTGGGTGCACGTGCCGCAGGCTTTGGCCAGCGGCAGCTCAGCAGCACATGGGCACCCCAGAAGAGCAGGCTGGGGCCCTCCTGTCTTTCAGATCCTTTTTATTATTTCTTCTGCATACGCTCTTACTTGGGGCTTTTGAAACGCTACCTATAAAGAAACCATCCATTATACTTGAGGTCACCTCAGGCTTCTTTCTACTGCGAACCACATTGAACATTTGCTGAACTGCCCAGAAAGAAGTGGAAACTTCAGATGCCCGAGGGGGTCTTGAGCAAAGGAGGTGCCAAGCAGTCAGCTGTCGCTTTGGTCCTGCGGAGACCTACTGGCAGGACTGTGCCTTTGCTTTGAGTTATCTGGGAACCATTTAATTTATTTCCAAGGAAAATTGAACAGACTTGTCACGGACCAGTGAATTGTAAGGGGCGCACAAAGGGGCTGTCGGTGGAGCCCCTGCTCCTCCCCGGCCCCGACTCAGGAGCTCTTTCGCTAAAGGATGCTGCGTCGAGGGAAAATTCCTCCCTGATTTCAGAGCGATGTAAATTCTTCAGTTCACAAGCAGTGGTCTCTCTTTCTATTGTTTGTCTCATTCTTCTGTCCAAATACCAGGAGAATAACAGCTCCTTTTGGGCTTAGGAGAGCTTGGCACATCTTATTTCAAATTCAGAAGGGCAACGCCAGTTTGCCCTGCTCTAGATCTTCCTGACTTGCTTGCAACTTGATCTGCATCTTTTGTATTTTGTTGCTTCGGTGCACCCACTCTACAGGAAACACTTGTGACTGTTGTACCTGCAGCATTTTTCCACACTAAAAGTCTGCTTTGCCGCTTTGGCAGCTGTAACTGAGAGTAGCCTGATTAGGAGAACTTCTTCCTCAGCATTTCAGATGGCATGTTTTTCATTTCTGAGCTCTTCACCATGCTGTGGCTGAAGTTCAACAAGCAGAAATTCTTCTGATCAACTCAAATAATTACAATTTTTAGGCTTCCTGAGATGCCATAATACTGAGTGGTGTGGGGTTTTTTGTTTTGGGATTTTCTTGGGTTTGCTTTTCTAATGTGGTCATCTGTACCCATGTGATCGGTGGAGTTGCAGGCACAGACTACTGACCATGTACTACTTTTCCTAAAGACGTGGTTGTTTCTGGACAGCCTCCAAAGCCGTGTGAAATAGCCAGTTTTCACCAAAGTAAAATGGTCCTTGGCATCATCTTCCTGAACTGATGCTTTATCGAGGTGCAGGATAACTTTTCAATTGATCTCCAAAATGTGTTTTTGCTGAAGAATGAGATGTCGACAGATCATCCATACAGCTTTTGTGTTAAGTCGCATTGCCAGTTAGCCTGCTTGAGTTTTTGAACAAATTTGATCTAATTCTGCCAAAAGCTTTTGGGGTTTTTGATTCTATAAGTTCAGGAATTAAGATACTTGAAATCTGCTTCTTGGTTATCAGCATGCATCTTTAATGACCATAATTTAATCTTGAAAACTTTTCCTTTAGAGAATTCTCTGTTTCTGGTGCTTGGTTTTTCAGGGCTGTCTTGTAGCTCTTGTTCAAGTAACCCATAAGCATCCATATCTCTGTTATCCTGTTAATGCTGGAGTTGTCAGAAGGAAAATGTCTGTAACCAAAAGCGCTTGCAGAAAGTGAACTGATGTGTACCATCTAGGGTTGGCGAGTATTCATGCCGTGTTCTTTATTGCTACAGGGGACCTTGATAAAACCTGGTGTCTTAAATGGGTAAAAGAGCTAAAGACGTATGTCTGTCTTCAGCTTCACTTGTTTCTGGAGTGGAAATAAATACCTGTCTTAAGTCACTGTACGTTCAGGCAGGGGATCCACATATTTAGATTGCTAAAATAAGAATTTTTTTTTTTGCATGTTCTTTTCAAAACACTTACCAAGTGTTACCTGTGTTGCTATGGCTTTAAAAAGTGTGAAAAATTCTTTGCTAGTGGATTCATCTTAGGAAGGACATGGATTTATTGTATGCAGGCTGACTTGAATTATCTCTGATTGGTAGGTCATTAGTCTGTTAGATCGTTAATAGCTCAGTCTGATGCTAGTGTTGGCTCTGCGTGCGTGTTCACAAAACCTTTCTTACCTTGAAGTATGCTGTCTGGCATTCACATTAAAATAAAAACAAGGTTTGCACCCATATTTGTGCTCTATTTTCTTAGAGCTAGCAGGATAATTTGTAACGGCCCCCTTATTTATTCACCTACCAGTGTCTGTTTAGCAGAGTGGTGCCTGGCTGCGTGAGCACCTTCTCCTGCCTGGAGGAGCCAGTGGCTTGCTGAGGAGCAGGAGAGATGGCAGCTTGTTTGTGGCACTGGGGTCCTCTCTGACACGGTGCTCACAGCTACACCGCTTGGGCCAAAGCCTTGTGGTGCAAGCTCTGATAGACGTCCTGCACCCACGCCTGCACCCACGCCTGCACCCACGCCTGCACCCACGCCTGCACCCACGCCTGCACCCACGCCTGCACCCACACCTGCACCCACGCCTGCACCGCCACTGCGCTCGTGCTGGGTGATGCCCAGCTTCACAGGCTGACCGCGGCTGAGGGTGCTATATGGATCCGAAGACCATAAATCTGCCTTTTTCTTGGTCTGTACGTGAGGCAGAGAAACAACTAAATTGGTGGTTAAGTATAAACACACATACCATCTGTGCATGTATGAATTTTTGCCCAAGAGCTTCATTTGCATTTGTAAAGGTGAAAATTTGTCCATCAGATGTTTCTATTTGTCCTTAAATGAGAGAGCTTCAAAAATACACATCCAAATAGAAGTTTTGCATATCTGTGAATTAATTTTCCTTTCCAGTTGGCTGTTTTCCTTTCCCCTTTTCACGTTTCTGCTACTGCTTAAAAAATGGAAATCTTCTTGTTGGCCTGTAAGTGTCATCTTGAAACTGATGGGGTTTTTTCAGTATAAAATATTACCATCAGCTTCATTTCACTGGTGCAGATGCTTTCCTATCACGTTAACTGTTGTACTGTATCTGCTAGAAGCTGAGGTTTTTGTTACCTGTGGACAAAGAGAGGCTCCTTCAAGGTGTCTGCCAGCAGCAGGACCCAGCTCTCCACCTGGGCTTGCATACAAAGGGTCTCTCTCCTCAGGTTTTTCTGTAGCTTTACAAAGTCTGAAAGCTGAGCTCTGTGGGGAAAACAGACACAAATTCCACGTTCGGATTGCAAGTCGGGTGTTTCAAAGGGGGAGCGGTGGTGCACCTGCAGCCTGGTTTAAGACGTTATCATATAATTACCATCTTGGTAGACTTAGGGCTTAGTATTTTGTGTTTGAAATTACTTCCTAAGAGGGAACGTACTTGGTGTAACATCACTCTTGGATTTGACAAGAGGATAATAAGCAAAAACGATAACCTCGAGCACCGAGATGTTCCGCTGACTTTCAGTTAGTGTCTGTGAGCAGCACTAATCATTTATTTCCATGCAGGGATTTATCAAGGGGAGGGGGGAGGAGGATGATCATATTTTCCTTTACCTAGGGCTTAAGTTGAAGCATGCGGCGGTGATAACTTCTCAGCCTTGCAGGTCTTTATGCTAAAACCTCGGTCAGCACTAGCCTTGCTCTCAGCTTAGGCCGAATAAACGCTTGGCACGTCTTTTGCCGGTGGGCAGTTGCCTTAATGCCAGAACACATTTTGATTCACAGTGAAAAATACATACATGGCAGGGAGAAACGATTTCTTTTGACATTCCTTGAAGCAGAAACAGCTGCGTTCAACATTTTTATTTTTTTAAAAAGCACAGTGGCATCTCCCTTGATAATCAGAATTACAGCTGAGCATGAACAGCAGGGCATAGTTCTCTGCGGAGTCACTTAGTGAAGTGTTGCGACACAGATTATCCGACGCAAAACAGCTGTATTCATTACTAATAGAGCAATTTGACAAAACACCAACATGGATTTTTCCCACAATAACAGATGTGTGGAGCACACTACCACCCCCCTCCCCAGATTGCCAGCATCTGTGCGTCATGTCATGCTCCTAGGTGCGGTGTTGCTGTATAGCCTGCCAGAATGGATGCATTTATTTTAACCGTATGATGAAATAGTTCTGTTGTGACTAACTGGGATCCATCGGCTGGAAAATTTTAACAATTTGGAAGAAAATGTTTCTGCCTTGTTTATTAATAATAATGTTTTGCGGATGCAAATGCATCTTAGCTTCCCAACACATGCCAAGCATATCGAAACTCCCTTCTTTTTTCTATTACTGTCAGCTGTTAAACAGACAATACAGGATTCATAATTCGCTGTACCCCTCCCAGGTTCTCCCTGAGAACAGTGTAACTGTTGCTTAACTTGCATATGGGAAAATATATATGTTACAGCAAAACAGTGCGAGGTTCTGGACAGTGAGAGTCCATTTCCCTTCTTTCTCCCCCTACATAAGTCAATTTGTTATTCCATGTTTAAACCCTCAGTAGAAGCACCTGTGATTAAAATAACTTGTTTACAATTAAACTAGTGTATAATAGAGGCCACCTAAATATATTAAATAGAATCAGAAATAATATTGTCTTGGGGAGGTCATTGGCCTTTGAAGGAAGAGGAGGGAGAGCAGCAGGGACTGTGCGGGGAGCTGGGGGAGGCACATGTCTTCAGATACGTGAGAAATAGAGCTGTGATTTATTTCTGTTATTTGTTAAAAATAACAAACGATCCTCCTTGTTGAAATGCAAGGTATTGAATAACAGAATGTGATCATAGTTACTTTTTTAGAAGACAGAAGGATACTTCTCTCTGCACATCAAAGCGCAGAGACAGTAATTTCATTTCCAGTGTTCCTGCAGTAATGTTCTTCTCGGCTGACTAACGTGCTGAGACTTGCTCAATTTTTCAGATTTTTTTTTTTTTGGAGAGATTTCTCAGGTATTTGGTCTCCATGCCTTAGAAGCAAATAACTTTAAGACCCTGTTTTTGTATCAGGCTACCAATCGTTGTCACTAAACATTTCACTGGAAGTGTATTTGTGGGAAAGAAACGAAGAGCACAGAAGGTAAGAAATCCAAAGAATCTGAGAAATCCTGTGGGCTCCAGGAAGCTTAAAATGAAATAACTGTGAGACAGTTTTGCTTCTGGTTCACTTGTTAGTCTGATGAATGACCAAAGACTTTGTTTCATGTAACTTCAGGCAGTTACTTGAGGTGGCCAAGGTGGACATCCAGCCACCTTGGTTCCTTCCATGACGACAAGGGCATCCCAAAGGGTGCCTTAGACAACGGGAGGCGTAGATGAGGATGTTCACGGGCACCTCAGCAGCCGAAAGTTCGGTGGGATGGATCTGGGTTAAGGTCTTTGCAAAGGCCGGGTTTGTGCGAAGCTGGGTGAGATGCCCAGTCCTTGCTCGGCTCCTCTAACACGGGCTCTTCTGGAGCGAGCTGGGGAGTGCTGCCTGAGCGAGCGTTTCGGGAGGGACGTGCGGCCGCTGCTTCCCCGTTGCCTGCTTTGGAAACGGGCGCTTCATTTGCTAGAGCAGTAAGGGTACAGCCACGATACTCCATCAATTAAATACAGTAGAGTTAAGGTGTAAAGAATGTTGTTGTTTCACAGGCTGATAATTTGGGGGGTCTTTGGTGGCGTGTGATCTAAAAAAAGTTCTCCTTTTAGTAGCTTATAAAATCTTGAGAGTGCAAAACAGAGGAAAAACAAAGAGCTTTCTAACATGGGCTTTTTGGTAGCCCAGCTCTGGCTGAAACACATCTATTCTGGTTACAAAGGCGGCAGTTTCAGGCAAATGAGGTCTGGAGTCATGTTGCAAACACGACTACAAACGATTCATGGGAAAGTGCTGGTGGGATGCTGGGGAGCTCCCCGGGTAACTGCTTCAGTGACTCCGATGAGATCAATAGGACAATACCCAGGCAAAGCTCTCAGCAGATCAAATGCGATGCCTGCTTTCATCGCAGCAGCCAAGATAGCTATCGTTAGTCAGACGCGCAGTTGGCACAGGAATGCCGAAAGCCTTGTCAGAAGGGAGGGTGAAAGAAACTGTCTTTCAGCATGGTCGTTTTTCCCTCACCCTGAACTTTTTCAGCAGATGTTAATAAAGTTTTAATAATGCAAATATTTGTTAATAAAAAAACCTGACTTGGTACTTGGAAGCAAAATTATGTGAAAATATTTTTCTGGTTATTGCTGCTTGCAGGTTTTATAATTTAAATTCTTTTTTAGTGTTCAGGTTGCCAGGATAACTTGCTGCATTCCTTCAGTAATGCAGTAAAAATGTGTCCTTCAAACTTGTTAACTGAACCTAGGCTTCATAAACACGACTGAGGAGACAAAAGTATGTTGTTTCAAAACAGGACAATATCAAACAAACCATTCATTTTAAAGTTAGTGGAGGAAAATAGGGAATGTCTGCAGGCGGTCTTTCATGTTTTGGTGTAGAGACCTCTCTCTCAAGAAGGAATACGAGTAAGCTGGACCAGCTGTCATGGTAAATACGTACTGCAGGCAATATCCTGCCTTCACCGAGGTGCTTGGATTAACCCACTTCTCTTAGAGCTCCCCTCCTTAACAGTGTTATCAGCATTTTGAATGTATAGAAAGCTTTAATGGGAGAGGGCGTACAACTGGAAGGCAGCGTGTCTGCGATGCTCTAGCATTCTCCTGATGTCTCGCTGATGCAAATAAATGCATAGCGATGGTTGTCCTCCTGTTAACTTATTATCCGTGAGACTCCTTGGGAGGTTGAAGACTTTTTTTTTTTTTCTTTAAAAGCATAGCTGTTTCTTGCATATGCTTTTTCAAAATTTGTTAGGGTTTTGCCTACTGTGTGTGTTTTGTTTCAGCCTTACTAATAAGATTATTTAGCTTTGACTTTTTAACTGTTCTAGAATAATGATTTTAGAACAGACTCTAAAAAAAGTTCTTGTTTTTAATATATACAGATAGGAACCAGAAAATTCAGATTTTATTTTATTATTCTGCCAAACTTTATGTGCATTTCCTTTTAAAGTGTAATAGAATTTAAACAATACCAGTTGCTTGACTTGGAGCATAAGCTGGTAATGAGATTCTTTAATGACAAAATAATACTAAAAATTAAGGAAACTGGACTGCAGCATTTAACTCCTTCTCTATTATTACTTGTGTGGTGTTTCCTTGTGTTAGGAGTGTGGGATTCCTTAAATACATCTCTGAAACTACTTTCTTCTTTCAAAAAGTTCAGTGAGGTTGGTTTCTACAACTCCTTCACGTCTTCTTGAAACTACATCCTGATAGCGGATTGTGATCTGTGTATCTGACGTGTATTCGGTGCAGAATACAAAGTGGAAGCTTCAAATGCATGCTTATAGACTCATGCAAGTATTAGAAATCAAGAATCATAGTTTACATTGAAGGAAAAATGAATTCTCTTAAGTCCATCTTCAGAATACCAGGCATTCACTTATCATCTGTGGGTTTATTTACATCTTTGATTTTTCTTTTCCTTCAGGAAGCTTGTTATAACCTTAAAAAAAATAACAAATTTCATAGCTGTGTGCCAACAAATGCTTTGTTAGAGACTGACCTAAAGCATTACACCAGTAGACTAGAAAATGAACTCGTTGGCAGAACTCCTCAGTTTATCCTTTGCTTGGTTCAAGATTTCTTGTGGTTTGTGACCAAAAGCTGAAAAAAGAGAGTACAGCAACATTTGTAATGTTTTGCATGCAGTACATGGGGGTGGATGAGCATGCCACAGGGTCGGTTACATATATTCCAGAGACAACATATAAAATATCTTTTTAATATACTAAATCATTCAGAGTAACAGACTTGCAAGAGACCTTGCGGGGAGAGCTCTGTTTTCCCTGTAACAGTTGGTAGTGCAGGAGGTGGATGGTGTGTTAAGATGCTTCATAATGTCTTAGGCAAGAGAAAGGTACTTTCTATTATGCAATTTTATGCATATACTCTGTATACATGCGCATATATTAGCATATTATAGGTTATGCTAATGATGATGTCTGTGTCATAGACCCTCATAACTGTATAAAAAAACCCCAAAATATCGCTCGTTTGCTTAGACTTATGCCTAGGTTTTGATGCCTGCGGGGATTCGCCCTCCTGGTGAGGAGGGAAGCACAAGTTTTTGATATCCTTTATTTGTGGAAGTAAAAGATTTACAAACGTTATTTGTGTTTTAAACCCTTCTATCTTCAGTAATGTATTTCGCTGAATGAGAAGTTGCTAGATTCATGTGCAAGCTCTTTGAGGAATAATTAGTAGTAATATGCAGCCTTCTAGAATTAAAAAAAAAAATTAGAAATAGTACTAACAGTTTTAATGGCTGCTTCTCCACTTCCTTTGTGTATTAATCCTTGTTTTAATCGTCAAATCTGAATCCAACCTCAGGCTGTTCTTTGAGTTTTGTGACAGCACCGCATGGAATTGTGTTCTTGCTTTCCAATCTCTTTGGGTGACTAGTGAGAGTTAAGGATATCTGCTCATCATCTGTGTGATCATTGGGAATATTGTTTATAAAATTCTTAGAAACTTATTTATGTTTACTTAGGATGACTCCAAAAATAGTATGCACACGCCATCTGCATGCTAATGTACTGATTTGCATGTCTGTGCAGTGCGGGGCGTAGGAGATGTTGCAGGCTGCTTGAAATTGGTCTTGCAGTTCACCTTCTGTGAGCCCGTGAAGTGAAACAAAAAAAATGTCTTAACTGCACCCGTATCAATGGATGTATTATCTTGAATAACATATTGCAAAGGTGTCTTAGCAGGCTGGTTCACATTACCTGAAATTCAAGCTGATTATTAGATACTGCAAGACAAGTCAGGTTAAAGTATAATTTTTAGCTGCTGCTGTAACAGTGTGTAACCCAGAAACACCACCTGAAGTCACAAACTCTTAATGCTTTTCCATGTTGCCTTTGTAATTCTGCATGTAGTGTCGTTTCTATAGCTTTTCTTTTATCTCATCGTGGTTTTGGTTTTGGGACAGTGCTTTTAATTTTCTCACTCTGCACGTAGTATGAAATACGTATATAATTACGATACATATTGAGTGTGTGTGTATGTATGCACAGCATGTATTTAGAACGTCATGAAAATATTATGCCGTGCTAATTAATATAAAAGGGAGCTTGAACACCTATTGAACTCTTAAGACTTGAGATTTTTCTCTTCCGTTAAACACGACTTCCTGTAAGTAATAATGCATAAAATATGACGCATTACGCCTTAGAACAGCTTGTGTATGTTTATGGATTTTTCTCCCCCCCTTAGTAGATCAGTGAACCTCACTTGCAAACAGTGCATGCCAAATGCAAACTGGGACCAGCTTGGCTATTTCCAGTTAGATATCACACCCCATTGACTGCTTCGGCTGTGGAGGCACCACGCAGTGGGCTGTGCTGGTTGCCTGTAGGTCCATGGAGTCATCTTTGGGCGGCTGAACAGTGTTGGAAAAGGCCAAAATTACAATCTCCACTCTGAATTGAAGAGAGAATGGATGTACATCAGCAGCTCCTGGTTCTCCACGAGACTGTCAAAATACTGTAGCTGTATGAGAGCTTCACTTGTGCCCAGAGCAGCCTACTCTATTATAATTTTCTCTGTGTCTCACAGACCTTTTGAATATAATTTAGAGAGTGGAAGTGTTTTACCTAGTATTCACCGGCAAGTGATATTTGGGCACTAATCTCAAGGGGAGAGGGCTTGTTTGTGTAATGTGGTGCTGAGCTGATGGGAGCTCTCGGTCCTTCCTGGCACGGAGCTGACCTCAAGCATTTCACTTCCCAAGGGTGTGATCGAATAACTTGTAGAAAAAGGTACCGATATCACTGGCCTCCTGCTCGGGAGCAATTCTGTAATGGCTGAGCCAGCCTTATTCAAGAAAATAAGTGAAATAGGTGCATGGTGGATGGTCAGAGATAATGCTCTGCCACAGCAAGAAAGTGGATGGCCCAGAAGTTGCTGCTGGTTTCTGTTTCCAGATGGGTCACTGGGTGCAGTGGAAAACATGATACATGCAGTCTTTCCCCATAATTAATAGCAAATGTGAGAATTAATGCACATTCAAGCTTTTATTAGTAGAGGAGACCTTCCCACTTAATGTTCTCTGTTATTTTGCTGTGAAATGGAATCTGTTGATTTCAAAGCCTTTCAGACCATCCTTATTTCATGTTTTATCTACAAAATGGCCACGTACCATTATTCTTGCAGGATGTTTTAGACAACCCTAATTGGAGCTTTAGTCACTGTTGCCCCGATGCCGAAATGATGGTGCACAAGCATCTGAGGAATTCTAAACATGGAATGGGGACGGTTCCTAGGAACTGCATACTCTTTCCATGATTTTCTGTAACAGCAAAAATTCCCTGGATGTTTACATAACTGTCATAAATATTTGCATAAAATCACTACTGAAATCTGAAATTATCTAGCTTTTAAAATAAATGCAGAAATACCCTTTTATTTACAAAAGAGACAAGGTGGTTGGTAAACGTTCTGCAGAGTTACAGAAGGGCATTGGAATGAGACTGCTGAATATTTAATTTGTTTAATGCGCAACTGTCACTGTTAATAGCTTTGACACAACTAAAAGCTTTGCTCATTCAAAAGGCAACAATTAATAAACAAGATTAATTTTTAAATACCCAAGGAAAAGCCTTTAGTTATTTTGAAAAATGTGTAGATAATTTTCTCTCCAGCATGTGTACGTGTAAAAGTTAAATGGTAGTGCCTTGAAAAAGTGCTTGCCTGCTTATTCTCATTTTTACAAAGTAACAGTGGTTTAATGTAAATAGAATTTAGGGAAATAAATTAGCTTTAAATAATTTTCCTGTATGAAAATACAGTTTATGTATTCTTTGGTGCCACTTGTAGGCACAGAACTGCTTAGGAGGAGGGCACTGAAAATCAAGCTGTTTAAAAAAAAAAAATTAATGTTGGAAAAAAGTGTAATCAGTTCTAACTATTTTCTGTGGGTAGCTCCTTGGGTGACTTCTTTTCTTTTTTGGATTTGTTTTTTTTGCCGGGGGGGCGCGTGTTTGGGGGGTTTTTTTGTATGTTTTGGTTGGGGAGTTTTTTTGGTTTGGTTTTGTTTTTTTTTTTGTTTGTTTGTTTGTTTGGGGTTTTTGTTGTTGTTTTGTTGTTGTTGTTTTGGGGTGGGTTTTTTTGTTGTTTTTTTTGTGTGTGTGTGTGTGTGTGTTACTAAAAAAGCCCTGCCCAGGGGCCGGTGGCAGGATGGAGGCAACCTGCAACCCAGCTGTAAGCCAGCACCTGCCAGCTTTCCAGCCCTTCTGGTTTGCCCACTGCAGGCAGCTTTATCATAGAGATGACGCTGGTGTCTACCAGCTTCCGCAGCTCCTGTGATTTTTGGTGGTCTTGTATCGTGCTTCGCCAGCTTGCTTTGGAAACGTGCCTGCTGCTGCACGTGCAAGATGATTGCAAATCGTTCCCTCGCATGTCTCAGTAAAACCTGGAAACTAACAGAATTGTTTTATGAGAACGTGAATATTTTTCACGTGCATTAAATATTCTTGCTGAGCGAAGTATCTACCACTTACGCAGCTCTCCTAGGTGGGATAGGGATGCACATAAGTAGCACTGAATAGTGCTAACTCAGTACAGACAATTGTCGGTAACGTCATAGATTTTTATGATGCACCATTAAAAGAAATAGTGTTATGTTTTAAAACAGCACTCTGATGGAGCTTTTGCTTAACACAAAAAAATTATCATCTTGTGCTAGCCATGGACACAAAACAGGATAATCTGGAACTTGGAGAGAAACTGCTGATCAAAGGCTGATTTCCAAATTTGTTTCTGAGCTGCGCTTGTATCCTGACACTTGAGAACGGGGTTGGTTTGTCGGTGTGGCTGGAAGTCTGAATGCCTCGTTTATTTGGTAACCACTGACCTATTTAATGTTCATAATACTCAAATGCAGCGTATGCATGCCTCTTCTTCTGGCTTAACCTGTGTGTGCGTGCGGTGCCTTATACTGCTGGGACTGCAACGTCTTCTTTTGAGTAGAAGATGCCTCAATCCAGTCAGCACACTTTCTAAGTTTGGAGTTTGATTTTTTTTTTTTGAAGCCTGGAATCACCTAGAGCACCTCTTCTTCTAGAGTTATAGTCCTCACAGTGTTACCGTGGAAGTAAATTTTGAGAAAATTAAGCTGAGAGTAATTAATGCATTATTCCGCTGGGATGAACTTGCCTTGCTTGTGTTGGAAACAGTCCCAAGCATTAGAAAACTTGGGTATAGAAAAATACATCTTTATATACAGGAGTAATTGAACAAATGTTATTTGGATCCATCTCAAGGTGGTTGGTTTTACAGATACTTGGTAACGCCAAACTCTTAAACCATCTGGATCTTCTTAGTCCGGTCTCTACTCCATCTCGTGAAATCTCATTTTTCTTGTAGTACAGATTGTCAGACTCTTTGGTTGATGCAGTTGTTGAGGACCTCCATAAAAAGCAAAGTATTTCTGAGGAACGAGAAAGTACTTGTGTGAAGCTGACAGAGAAAATCCCCTTCTTTTAGGGGCTGCAGAAATGAATTAATAAACCCCTTAACCAAAGTTCACTAGTAAATCTTAGCAAAGGCCCACTCTTTCCCAGTCTTGCAGCCTAATTTCTCTACCAGCTGCCCAGAGTGTGAGTGTCACCGCGGTGCTCGGGCAGAAAAGGATGGACAGAGCCGAAGCGCCTGCCGGAACGGGCAGGGCTCCTTGGCAAAGGCTTTCAGCCCGTGCCGGCAGCGTGTCCCACTTGTGTTGTACTGCTGCTGCCTGCAAACTGTTACTGGTTATCAGCTGTTGTTTGTTAAGAGCTTTTTCATCGTTTGGCCCCTATTCATTATTGAAAATAAAGACATCTGGTATATTTTCAAATTAGTACATAGCAAAATATGGCCTGTAAGATTAGTTTCAATAATTTTATACTGCTAATTCCTTCAACATCAATGGAGTTGTGCCTGATTTACTCCAGCATGGTCAGTCCCCAGATGGTAGAGCATGGTTCCCTAAAGCCCTGAAATTATCTGATTATAATGATTTTAATGCTGATCATGAGTAGCAGTGGCACAAAGTATCCAGCTATACTTTTGAGAGCTTAAAAAGATCTTTCTTAATAGGCTTTCTTAATGGCAGTCTTAAAATGCAATAAAGCAAAAACAATTTCACCGTTCAAAGATGAATGCAGGCCGGGTAATTTTTATCCAATGGACTTCATTAAATAATTGTGCGCTGTTTGATCATATCAACAGTGATGTGCCAGGTTTAGGAGCTCTCGTTAATGACATCAAATATTTAAAAGCAACGCTTTCAAGAGAAAAGCTGCTTTACCCTCGGTGTTGCCTACATAGGAGGAAAACTAATAGGTGGCAGGATTACGCTTCCAAAAAGGAAATGTCTCAAAAATTCTTATAAGACTTTGCTTGGTACTCTAAAGCATTTCTATCTTTTTTTAAATAAATAATTCACAAGGTATTAATAAGTATTGAAACAAATTGTGGCAGAAATTGTTTCTAGGTGTTTTTTACCTGATATTCTTTGCATTCTTTTCATGCTTGGTGGATTCATAAGAAAAGGGCTGCCATGAAGTGGAGTAATTAACAGACCATAACTCACTTAACAGACATGAGTAGAAACCCTGTATTATGTAAACTTTCTTGATTATTAGGATACATTTCGTACTGTTTGGATGTCTTTTTTTTTTTTTTTTAATTTTTGTATTTTTAAGAAGCCTTTATAAGTAGCACTTCCAAGGCTTATGTTCAGCATTAAAACTGAATTATTTTTACTGCAGAGTTAAATCATAGACTAATTTAGGTTAGATGGATCTCCAAAGGCCATCTAGTCCAACCACCTGCATAAAGACAGTCAAATCAAGCAGGTTGCTCAGGGACTTCTCCAGATGAGTCTTGAACACCTCCAAGGATAGAGATTCCACAGCCTTTTTGGGAAAACTGTTCTAGCATTTGATCACCCTCATGGTGTATTTAAAATTAAAGAAAAAAAAAAAGTTTTTCCGTATTATATCTGATTGCAATTTCCCCTGTTCCATTTTGTCTCTGTTGCCTCCCATCATATTGCCGTGTACCTCTGGAAAGAGTCTGGCTCAGTCTACTTTGTATCCTCAGTATTCTCTGTAGTAATGGATTTTCCTTTAGTTACAAAAGCTATTTCATACATCTGGACAAAGGCACAGTTTGTAGTTCAAATCCAGGGCTGTATTTCCTTGAAGACCTTTCTGAAGGTATACATCACAAATTCCCAGCTTGATGTTTTGAAGGAGGGGGTTGGAGCGTGGTTTTCCATTCCAGTTACAGTTGATCTACTTCTGTCCATAAATATTCAAAATTTCCATTCAATAATATTTTTCAGTGCTTTCCACCAGCAGTATTGTGTGTTTTGTGTTCTCAAACTCTTAATTTGGCAAGTCAAATTCAGACATCTACCCAGAATTGTCTGCAAGCCTGCAGATTAAATTAAGGTGTAATGATCTAGCAGGAGCTCCTGCTGCGAGCTGCTGAGGCACCTTCCCAGAGCATTGCTGAGTCGCTTTGACGGGCAAGTTGCATTTGGTAAGTAATGGCTTCTCTATGTTCTTCTGCCCTGCGGAGACTGGTACTCTTTGCAGTTACAATTGGAAAGTGAATTGGAGGAAAGTTTCCAAAGCTTCACCTAACATCACATGCTTTTCAAGAGAACGTACCGTTCTTTTAATCAAACTGAGCTGATTTATGGTATACATCTCAAAGATGTAGACCTAGGGGTGGAGTCCAGCCCTGTGTGCCACTTGAGTCCCCAGGGCTTGTTCATGACTTCTGCAGAGGAGAAGCTTCACTGTGCGTATAAAACCTGGCTTGTTGACAGAGCTTTACTTTGAGGTCTAGGTTACTGGTAGGAAACTGCATGTATAAAGCATGGCCTTGCACTCCCCTCTTCGGAGGTGATCTAGTTTTGCACATCAGCATGTGTAAAGCGTGTGTGACTTCATGTGTGCAGCTCGACAACACTGGAACGGTAAAGCCAAACTTGGATGAATGCTTCCATGGCGATGTGCAAAGGGAGCACTTGGACTTCCCGATTTAATGCTGTATTTCTGTCACTTTGTATTTTTAAGCCACACACAGTATGTGTAACTCCATACTTGCGAGATACTATATGCGCCCTTGTGAGTCGCTCAGGTTTCTGAAGTCTGAGCGTTACATGTGTTAAGCATCTTGCTGGATCAGGCTAATTGTATGTATTTATGTAAGTAGATTGACAGGTTCACTTAGCATGCTAAAAATAATGAGGCTCCCTCAATTTACTCAGCAGGAAACTTGATACTCCTTTTCAAAAGAAGGGCAATGATTTTGTTTAAAAGAGAAATGTGATGGCGTGTTATTACTTGTGGGTATGTTTTTATAAGTCTGAGTTGTGGAGCTTGCAACAGCTTTCTTCAGATCGCTTACCTTCTAGTGCCTGAATAAGGGATGTATATGCTGTCTTGGGTTCTGTATTGGAATTCCCCCAAATAAATTTCATCTAGTAATTTCAAACAATTTATCGTATCTTTCCTGCTTTGAATGTTGTTTTCCTATTGTTCATTGTTAAACAGCTCCTGCCTTTAAACCCAGAGCCTGTTTCATCTCAGTGGCAGATGGTCACCTATGTATGCCTGGACCACACGTCATTTGGTGGCAGTATTTCTATGGTAAAGGACATGGTTTCCTCCTCTACTCTCTCTCTTCTTTTGGGGAGTAATACATATTTTGGGTTTCTGGGTGGTTTTTGAACGCTGTTGTTTTGGAGATTGGGAAGAAGACAACTGATCTTAGCGTGTCCTTTTTAGCCAGGCGCGTGGTTTCTAGTCTCATGGTGTATGCTCAAAGATGAGGAACAAGCAGTGTTGAATCCTATACTAGAAATAAGGCTTCAGGTCTAATAACTTGACATCTCCAGGGCCAAAAATGATCGCTTGGTGCTGCCAGACTTCTCTTCTTTCATGTGCAAAGCTTCTTTCTTAATTACAAAGCACGGTAGCACCTAGGCGCAGAAGACAAGATAATTTAGGTGTTTGCATATGTATCTAAATGTCTGCATTTGCCCTAGAGTAAATTCTTAGTGTTGTGTTCAGGTGTGTTAATCTAGGCACAGTGTCTAGTGTAACTTAACATTTGAAGAAGAGGTGAGTAAAATGGGATGGAAAAAGATAGCAGGAAGAGAGGAACTAGGTAACCTTGCCTGTGAGGCAGGCTATTCATGTAGAATAATTTGGATTTTTTTTCCCCCCTATTTCTGTGTGGTGTTCTGATGATAAAGGGCTTTTCCCAGAGTTATTTTCTGTTTGAGTTTAATGTCAGTATGGAGATTAAAGATGTTTGTTTTCCATTGGCTTAGTAAGTCTAAATCCAGCCTTTGAAGTCAGGTCATTTGAGATTCTTTAGATGAAAAATCAACTCTTTATTTGGTAATCTACCCAACACCCTCAGATTTCAAGCTTAAATAAAATGCTGCCTCTCCTACAAATGATGTCAGTATTGCCTGAGGTTTGTTTAAGCAGAAAGCTGAAGTCAGCTTGAACAAAACTTGGCAAAAGCGGGATGTTTTATTCATGTGGATGGTTTGAATAATGTCCCAGAGTTTCCGTGGTATAATTTTGTTGCACTTCATGTTTAAAGAGACCCCCATCCCCCTCATTTAGAGAGAGCCCTTTGGTTGGACTTCATTTTTAGGCTTACGGTGAGTGGTGTATTATTGCAGTGTAAATACAGACTTTTTCCATACGTACAGGCTCTCCTAACGTTTATGAAGCTCTGCTGAGGGGTAGAGGGCTGTACCTGGGAGATGCAGTGCTGCCAGCGAGCAACCTTGGCAATTGGGAGGCAAATGAAAAAATATCCCACACGTTTCTGGGTTCCCACTTACCCTTTTCCTCCTGCTCCTCCTTACTCTGTGCGATGCCTTTTGAAGCTTCGGAGAAAGAATTTACCCCTCTTCATTGAATGAGTGTGTCACGGAGTTCATTAGAAGGTGCCCCAAACTGTGTGTGCGTGCCTTCGAGTCCTCTCTGCTTCTGCTGGGTCTTTGTTTCCCCTCCCCAACCTCTCCTCTTTCTCCTCCTCCTCCCTTCTGGAGCACTGCCTCCGTCCCCTCTTCAGGTCCTTGTCACCTCTTCAGGTCCTTGTGGTTCCTTCCCGTGTATGTCCATCACACTTGCAGAGAGGCTGTATCTCACTCAACCCAGGCAAGGTGGCAGTGGGGGAAACCTTAACCATTTCTGAGCTCAAGGGATTTGTACTTTTGACAGCTCAATTCTCCAAAGACTGTGTGCGCTGAGTGTACTCCAGCTGAAGACTGCGAAAGACGAGTGGACTTTGCTGTTCATAGTTGCTGGAAGCCAACAGTGGGCTACGACCTGGAAGTAGAAGCAGAGGTCTGATTTAATGCTGCCTGGGTAGAATAGAGGAGGAAACCTAGAGATTCATAAACTCAGAGATTTCAAAGGATCATTTTGATTGATTAATCTGATACCACATGACGTTTGCCATAGGACCAAGCGTAGCTGTGTCAAGCCCAGTGGTTGTTCTTGAACTGGGCTATATCACAGTAGAAAACCCTTCCTGGTTTTAATCTCTGCACTTCTCCCCTCCTCAAATTCCAACAACAGACAAACCACAAAAGCAAAAAACCCACCTCCAGCCCAGCTACTAAATGCACTGGGGACAAGCATCAGACTCAGGATGGGAGGTGGGAGTAAGGTGAGGCAAGGACTGTGCCCATTTGACTTTGTAGCATAACCTAGTGTGTTCAAATAGTGCTTTTCTCGTGTAATTGTGTAGTTTGGGTTTACTTTCCCTTAGTGAATCTGCCACTATAGGAGTCTATTTGAAGTAGGATGTTTGATTAAGTATGTAGGAGTTGCAGGTCTCTCTGTTAGGGTTGTGTTAATGAATTCCACAAGTGCAAAATAGCAATAGTTAAGATGGAGCACACGTCGGGCAGAGAAAGCTCATTACTTCCATTGATTGCTTGGAGGGCTGGTGCTGTATGTCAGAGTCTCTTTGTATTAGAGAGACTTCTCGGCTCCCTGCAGCAGGAGCTGACGTTGCAGCCACAGGTTGGGGTGAAGCCCTGGTTCGTTCCTGCAGGGATGCAGCGAGGTGGAGCGAAGGGAAAGGAGTGCCGACGTGAAGACGCAGTCCTCGGGCCTTTGCCCCTGCCAGATGGGAGCTCCTAACCCCTGGCTGACGGGAGGCTGACAAGTGTGTATAAATATCTCCATGCTCGATTGCAAAGCAGATGCGATCCGGAGAGGCAGAAGCTCTGCGTGCATTTGCAGGTCTAGGGAAGGCTCCCACCGCAGGCTCATGATCCTGTATAAACGCCGAAGCTTGCTGTTGCTTTGGCCGAGGGTGATGTTTTGGTTTTTAATATCCACTGCTAACTTGCAGTAACACTAGTACTTTCCAGTTTGTCGCTTGGTGATTTTAACTGGTTGCTTTAGAAACATTCAAAAAGCCATAGCATTAGGAACCCGGTAAGTATCCAAAGACAGATTTGTAATATTGTCCAAAAGTTTAAGCTACTAAAGATACACTTAAATATAATTCCATGGTATTTCCTCCCTGTTTTTCTGCTTTTGAATACTTTTTTGGATCCAAACCTAATGCTGAGTGGAGGGAGACAGCTTTTTTTTTTTTTTTTTTTTAAAGCCTATTGAATTGTAAGCACGGCACAAAGAGGTGTTTGTTCTGGAGCCCTAACCTGATGGGTTGCGAGAGCCCTCGACAAGGGCCCGTGGTGCTCCTTGCCGCGGCGTCGCAGGAATGCTGGTGTTTGCAGAGGGGATGGCTGGGCTCACTGTCCAAACAGATCTCTGCTTGCCAACTGGGAACATATTGCAGTCTCTGTGAGGCACTCCATCACGGCTTGAATAGCTCCTCTTGTGCTCAGGCTTTCTGAATGCGCGCGCGAGAGAGAGAAATATTCCTTTCAGCCTTCTGCAATGTCAAAAAACCTTTAGTGACTGTATGAGAGCATTGCCTTAATGCAGGGGTTCAGAAAGGGAAGGAAGTTAAAAAGAAGGGCTGGGATTTTTACCATTTGTTGCTATATTTTTAGATTTAAACTTTTTTTTACGATAAAATGTTGCCATATCTACTTCTTGGAAAAAAAAATCATAAATGTACATTTTCAACATACCATTCAGTTTATTTTGAAATAATGTTTGTTGTCACTAGCAAGTTCATGGTAACTCTTTTCTAAGAAACTAAAATAGTGCCTGTAAAGTAATTCTTTTAATCTTCTAAGCCTTCAATTGTAGTTTGTAAACATACTTCTGTATTGGAAAATGACCGTAGTAATGCCTGATACTACAGCAGCATTTGCATGAACTGCTCCATTACCTGTGCCAGCTTATCTGATGTTAGAGGATTTTATACAAGCTTGACTCGATGGATCTGATACTCAGTTGTATGGGATGGGTAACTTGATATGATTTTGGTGAATCAATCTGAAAATTGTAATAAGTAGTATAGGAACTTGAGGCTCTTTGCCGCACAAGTAAAATTTCACCCTTGTTCCCCTCCCTCCCCCAAGAACCATTCTCCCATTCCCTAGCTATATTTATATCTAACTTAAATAAACATGGATTATCATTCCTTTAAGTGTACTGCTCATCTATTTTTGTTTTCAGAATGCTTCACATGCAATTTTGCAATTCCAAGGTTAGCGAGCTTTTTACATGGAAGAAAAAGCTGATGTGAAGAGCGCGAGTTGCCGGAAATCAAAAATGCATTTTAAAAGCAAATGAAAAATCTTGACCTTGCTGAGGTTTTTTTGCTCAGGACTTTACAGTGTGCACACACTAAGAAATAACAAGAATGTGTTTGTTCCTCGACTTTTGTGTGCTGGAGAGGGAGGAAGGACTTCACTGCTGTCACTGTTTCTATAGTTACAGCTCATTCTCAAGGCAGTATTGACATAAACTATAGTCAATCATTTATAGCAAGAAAACTTAAAAGAAAAAATTAACCATGTCTGAGTGTTTATAAGCTCTTTGCAATATATTGTAAGTTGTGTGTGGAAGTTAATCCATTCTCTGAGGTTTGCATAGCTTACCATGCTATAAGATGCTGATAAAATATCCTGATATGGCGCACAGGTCTATAAAATACCTGTAAATGGCCCTGGTTAATGCATTCACTGTATATAGTATATTGAGTTATAAAATATCCGTAAGTGTATGATGTTAAGAAACTTCTGTTTATCTTAAAATGGGAAGAGTTAAATTGCAGTAGCAAATTTTAGCAGACAATCTCTTATCTTTTATCATATATATATCTTGATAATGAGAGCGGCCAATTTTAAAGCAGAGTTGCCTATAAAGAAGTGTTTAGTTATGACCACATCCCACCAAAATCTCATTTGAACCTGGCCTTTGTAGGAAAAATGGGCTAAGCTTGAAACCTGAGCGTGCAAGTTTATGAATTATCCCCGTATATCTTGTACCACCTGCTAGTACAGAATCAGGCTTGTGGACTCCAGCTGTGGCTTCTGCCTTACACAGCAGTAGTGCCAGCTATAAAGATGTAGTATCACATATTGTGCAAAGTTGTGGGTTTCTCTTTTTGGCGTTTCAGAACATAATATATTTTTTCAGAGGACTCCTAGCCAGGCGCAGTACAGCCCGGACTAACCTCCAGAAGGCAACTGGTTCCTATCAGTTGGCCACACATTTGCTGTAGTAGGTGCAAGAGGATCCTGGAAAGCGTCTTTAGCTTGTCAGGTCTTTTAAATTCCTGGTAGCTAGTGCGAGAGCTGGCATGGTGGGTAGCAAGTGAGACTTGAAAGCCAGCCTAGTTTTCATCAGCATCATCAGAGTTTTCACGTGAAATATCTTGATTCTGGCAAACTTGTGTTTTCTATAGGAAAACCTTTGTTGGAATACTTTCAACTCGCTTGAAGGTTGCGGCTTACTGATTTGACGTAGCGATATCCTTTGTTTTGGATGAATGTTAGAAATGTGAAAACTTCACTGTGCATTCAATCACTGTAAACGTTATTTTTCTATATGTATCATTGTAGGGCATTTTACATCCTTCAGAACTTCACCTGGGTGTGGCTAGTGTGCTATCACATGGAACAGATTAAAATCTTTCATGATCACAAATTCATGGGTTAAAATGTCACTGTTCTTAATTTTTCAGAATTACCTATTTTATCTCATGTATTGTAGCATAAGCGTATACAAGTACATGTGTATCTGTGCACACACGTATGGAAATGAGACGGAGAAAGGAGGTAAATTCTTAAAACATATGGTGTGGAACAATATTTCTACTATGCTGACACAGCAAAGTTTTTAGAAAAGATCATTTCCCTGATGGAAACTATATTGATTTAATGTAACTCAGATGCAGGGCAAAATGCAGAGTGACAAACCATATTTTTCAGAGAATTCTTTAAGTTGTTTTCTTTTACTGTGGCTCTGGATTGTTATATGAATTACTGAATCTTAGGTGTTGAGGGAACGTGATTTAGTGGTTAGAGAGCTGAGCATCACTACAATTTATTTCTTTTCCTGATTCTTTCTCTTGCTGTTGATGTGGCAGTATCTAATAGTTTCTCATCTTTGCTGTGCTCCCCTATAAAAGGGGGTATTATAGCTTGCAAGATAATGTATGATGGGGTTTAGAGGTTCTTGAGGTTCTTGAATGCTATTATGTGCAAGATGTAATTTTTTTATGCTTTCTCCTGACAAATAAATGAGGTGATTGTCATTCTGTTGTGCTAGGCTGTTCCGCTAGCTCATATCTGGGGTTCAACATGAAATACTTAACGTTGCATATTCAGTTTCTCTGGCTAAAAATGATAGCGGGTGGTAGTGTTGCCTACAAATCAAAGGCCGACTTGCCTTCCAAGGCTGGGGTAACCTGGACCTAAAATTTGGAGTCCAGGAGTGTGATACAGAGAGTACGCAACAGAAACTTCAGTGGCTGCCTGGTTTTTCACCAGAAGGAGAGGAGGTGAGGAGCTCATGGTCAAAACTTGAATTCTTTGCTTTTGAAAAAAATCACTGCATTAGGTCTTCCAGGGTGCTGCAAATAAAGGCAAAAAGCTTATCAAAGAAAGACATGTCTGTGGCATGAAGTATTTTTTTCTGAATGCATCATCTTTCTGGAGCAGAAACCCATTTCTCAGTCTGAAATAGAAGCAGCAATCTTAGAAGTGAAATTGAAGTTGAGTAAAACTGCTCTGAGTTTAACATAATTAAGTTAACCTGTTAAACACTCTGAGCAAATGAAGTAGCTAGTGCATGAGGAGTGTTTCTCCAGGATGCTTTTTTCCTCATATTGCCAAAACAGTTGCTGAACACGGTTGCAATCTTAACATTAGAAAGGCTTGTGGTAAACAATGCAGTCTTTAACCAGAAAGGTTGAGGAGTTGTAATTTCTGTAGACTTCCAAGGATAATAACAATGTTAATTTTTTTTATAATGTCCAGTGATATTAATTTCTCTAGATTATTTGCTTTTTAGCCAGACCCTATGATGCATGCAAATTTCGGTAGTTCCTTGATGGGTTAACTGCGTGAGCAAATCAGGGGAAAACGGTTGAGTCACGAGCCTGAGACCCATGAGAACAGATCTGAAGCCAGAGTGATGCAGTGTTACAGAAGCAGGGCTTTCTTCAAGCGGTGGAGATTCTGAGTCACCAGGACAAATTGTTTTCATTATTTTTTCTTAATTGTGTGCTGGGAGGGCTAATGCACAAACTCGTATGACCCAGTGAGTTGTTTTTTCTCACTGTTAGACAAATACTGTTGGATGTGCAGGAATACTGACTCCAGGTATTCCCGTCCCTTCATCGCCACTGCCGTTGTCGGCAGTGCTGCCTGATTGATGGGATCACTGAAACGGTTTAGAAACAAAAAAGATGCCGTTCACTGCTTGACCTCGTAAGCAGTTTGGTTTGGAGCAGCTGAAGGGATGGGGAAGGGGTTCGGACGGAGGAACAGCTTGTGCTGGGGGATCTGCCAAAGGCAGCATCAGCCTGACCATGGTGCGAGAGTCCCAGGGGCTGACCTGGAGGCTGGGCAATTGCAGCGTCTCCAAGGCAGGGTGTTGGGACAGTATATACTGTATAGAACTGACAGCCAGATGCATTTTTGTTTGGTTTAGCTTGTCACCCTTTTATCCTTTTGCTAAACTGGAGGAGCTTTCCAGGGTTGGCTCGGGTGGAAGTGAGGAGGAAGAAAAGGAAGAAAAAATGCCTGTGGATTTCTTCCTCCTTTTGACAGAGATGCATGTTTGTTGCGGGTGCAACACGCAAGTTGCTTGGCTGTATCTGCATGCAGTTTTGGGGGCATAGAAATACCATTCAAACTTAAGAGATATTTTGATCGGAAATGATGGTTTCTACCTTAGAACATGAACGTTTGATAATTGTTTAGGTACAGAAGTGCTAGGAAGAGTAATTTTCATTCTTTCTTTATTTTTTTTAATGCTCAAAAATAATGTAAATGAAACAAGGTGGGTGAGATTTGTGTTTTAAACAGTTAGATTAAGTCAAGGTGCCAGAACTGTGTGTGCTCCCCATTTCTGTCTGGGCACACACAGTCCTTGCCCTTGTTAGCCCATGCACTCCTGCAGCCACAGGGACCAAAGCTGCGACTCAGAATATTACCTTTTGAAAATTGTATATTTTTTTAAAAAATAACACACTATATATATTCTTAGCTGCCACTTCTCCCTCCCCAAATAATTGAATTTGGACTTTTCACTTACTCTACTAACTGAGATGTTAGATCCCAACAATGGGGTTGAAGTACCAAGAAATTTAAATAATGCAGTAGGTAGTTTTTCAACCTAAGGTTGTTAAGAGGAAATCGAGAGCATTCCCTGAATAGTCGCAAAGTGGCTAAATCCCTTCTCCCCACACCCCACTCGCTTTCTGCAAATTCCAGACCCTGCGGTGGGGTTGTCATGGTGGGCTCTCTTGTGCGGGGTAATCCCTCTGGGACCTCCCCAGCCTGCAAGGGCCCCTCAATGCGGCTCTTCCCAGGCAACTGCGCCCGTGAAGCCTCCTGAGCGGAGGGACCCGCGCCAGCCGGTTCTCCTGCAAAGCAGGGCTTTTCTTCCTTTGCTGGGATGGACATGCTGAAGACCTGGGAACCACTGAAAGGATAACTTTTTGCTCATATGTTTGAAAACTTTTTAATAACCTCTGCGTTGTACCAAGCTGTATGTTGTTCCCTTAAAAACTCCTCAGCGATAAATACCTGAAGAATGATGGCCAGTTGGAACGCTTACTCCCTGGAGGACAGGGGGTTTTTAATCTCCATCAAACTACACGATAAATGTTTTGGATAGTAAATTAATTTCACAGTTGTTTATAGCCAACAAGAGACTCCCTTTATTGCATTTGAAAATTCAGAATATTTTAGACGTGCTATGGAGAAACTGTCCTAGATATGTTTGTTTTTTAAAAAAATTAGAAGTGTTATTTTAATCATTAGAAGAATTTAGTTAATTATGCAATATTTGTTTCTCATCGGCACCTAACTTACACAGAAAGGGAAGAGCGTAAGTCTATATGGAAAGGGAAGAGCCTAATTCTCCCCGCTATGTCATGCTATGTGATTAGGAGTGTTTATCTGGTGACCCAGGAAAATACTAATTTCTAGTTTATTTTTTGAAGGCTGTAATGCTGTCATTAGCCTAGAGGCATGTTTTAAAACACAAGTCAACTAATGTGCTCCTTGCAGTGGCTCAGCTTAGAAATATGCGAAATGAAGTGAAAACGAGGGGAGGATGACAGGGCCCTTCAAGAGTAACCTGGTGAGTCACAGCCTTCCTCCTCACCTTTAGTGTTTATAAAGGAAAGCAGGCTGTGAAAAAGCAAGTCAGTGCCTTCTCTGGAACAGCCACCACGTAGTTAAGAGAGCTACAGAAGGAGTCTGCTGGAGTAGAAGAGGTGAGGAGGAACCAAAGTCAACGTAAGCAGCTTTTTGTGCCTCGCTGGCATTCAGGTGGCTCTGGTGGGCTTTGCGGTGGGATTTGAGCACCTTCCTTTTGGCTTGGCCTGGCTGCAAGAGGTTCGGAGTGCAGCAGCAAAGAGAATCGAGGGTCTGTAGATGTGACCTATGAAAAAAGCTTGAAAACCAGGTTTTGTTTGGTCTAGGGAAGGGCAGGCTCAAGAGAGATCTGGCAAAGCAAGGGGGGAGGGTGGGGGCTTTCATAGAAGGTTGTTGGAAAGACAATAATGGAAGGTTCCTCCATCTACTATTGTGGGTGGAGAAGGAATAAGCAAAAATGTTAAAGGAAAGAAATTCAAGCTGGTCACATTTCCAGTGCAAAGGCAGGTAGGCAATGGAAGACACTAGCTGGGGACTTTGTGGAGCTTTGGTCACGGGAGATGCTGAAGAAGAAACTGAGCAACATCAGTCAGGAGAGGCTCAGGTAGAGCTGGTTCTCCCTGGGGAGCAGGGAGCTAGGCTCCGGCAGCTCCCTGTTTCAGGGAAATATTTTATTTGCATGCCACACTTGCCTACCCAGAAGAATGATATTCTGGTTGAAGCTTCTCTACTTAAGATGGAGCTTTTTATTTATTTATTTATTTTTTTAATTCTTAACGAGCTGCCTCAGGATTACTGAACCACTGTGAAGGAAGGAGGAGATGGCTCTCTGTCTGGTGTGAGCAAGGCTCAGCTGGAAAACCCCATGGCTCCCGAGGGCATCTCTGAGCACTGCACTGATTGTCACACTGGGAATTTTAGCTTGCATTTTTTTTCCACGTTACTTTGGTGTAAGTGCAGTACTATAATAAAACTCCCAACAGAGAGACAGAAAATATTTAATATCTTGAAATTTGCTTTTAAGCCTTACTGAATGGAAAAAATATTAAAAATATGTATATATTTTATATATGTAAAATGTGCTTCTACCCCAGGGAGATGGCAGTTTACCGCAGCCCTGCAAAATAGTCCAGCATGTACCTGAGTACCAACAGTGTTGATGATTCTCCTTCCCTCCCCGCTCTCACATGATAAAGAGAGCTTGTTTGTGGCAGGTGGATATTAATTGCTATGTTTTTGATGAGCATATTCAAATAGAGAATTGTAGATGATTCACTGAAGTCCAGGATCCAAACATGTCACGAACAAAACTCGTCAGCCCCTGTGATGATGACTGGTGGCACTGTATCAGTGCGAGGCGGGTGGTAGGACTGAAAGTTTGCTATATTTTTCGCGGGCTGGACGATAGTTCTCGCTGTGGGTGGACGGGTAAAGAATAGCCATCACCTAATTGCTGCCTCATTTGGGGCAGGCGGAAGAGAACATACTGTGTAACTTGATTGTTGGCTAGGTTTTGGGTCTGTTGCCGATTGCACAGTCCTTTTGGTGTTGCCATGGGAATGCAATAATTATATTATGAATAATTTGTGCACTTTCTTTTGCTGCTGCAGAAAGCTGGTGTTGTATAATTATTGCTACCTTTAATGGAAGTTGTGCTCAAAGCTGATTGTTTAGCATTTCTATAAGCCTGTTGCAGAGAACAAAACTTTTTGCAAGTGAATGCCGTGTTATAAATGTGCCAGAAAGCTAGCACGTGCACACGCACTCCCCAGAAATCACTGACATCATTAGAATGTGTTGAAGAGCTGTCTCAAATTGCAAAGGCAAAACAATGTCCATAATTGAACTTCCATCCTTATGATGTTCTTGTGGCTTGTTGTTTGTCCTCCTACAAAGAAATAACCTCTATTGATACCAGACAATTAGTGTTGTATCATATGTAAGTGACAATGCTGTTAGTAACTGGTGCAAAAGCCAAAAAAGTCTCATTTGATGCCAACCGTTTCCCCTAGAAGTTAGTGCAGTGGTTATATAGGTCTGGTGGGAAGCTCAGTTCCAGAGCTGTAGGTGCAGCTGGAAGATGCTAATCCTGTTGCTGGTCAAAGCTTTAGTAGTGTCAAAAGTTGGTGTGTGACATTTTTTGATTCTAAAATGCAGCCCAATGCTGACAGAGATCTCCCATCATTTGCATGGGTCGGCAGTAGTTAGTTGATGCGTTTCTCCCATTTTGGAATTCAGCTTTATGGTCTCCTTTTCTCTCTCGGAGCCTCCTGCAAAGGACAGGCTGCAGATTTCTGTGCAACTCTCTTCTGTCTCACCTTTCTTGGTAGTGCCGTTCTCTCTGTTCATCTACAGACTTCTGGCATATTTCTATCATAAGACAAAGGGTTATGCGAAGGAAAAAAAAGGTTAGTAGATATGAGGAAGACTTTTTTTTTTCCCCTTTTCCCAAAATAGAGTATTTTTCTGTGTGATAACCTACCGGTCTTTAATAGTCTGAAGATTTATTCAGGCTTAAGTGTTGTCTTATGACTTAAACTCTATCCTGGGTTTGTGTCCAGTTACGTTCCCACAAGTTTCCTGTGTGACCCTGCATCAGGCATTTAATTTCTCTGTCCCACAGTTTCACTTGTGAAGCGAGGAGAATAACAACCCCACTCCAGCCAGATGTTCTGGGGATGGATTCGTGAGTGCTTGTGGGGTAACGTGGTGCTGGGTCACAGAAATGCTTTTGTGCTCCTGCTTCAGATGTCAGGGTGTCATCTTGGGCTAATGTTCATCACGAAATGAATGTCTCTCCAGTTTCAGGTTATTGTGCTGCAGCTTGTGTGCTAATGGATTAATTTCAGATGTTTTCAACATAGTTGGTTGTTCTCTTTGTTTCCAACGTAGTCCTAATTTATTTAACAGTATTTGCCATTCAAGTCAACTGATTTTAGGCAGATGTTTGTCTCTTGTGTTTTACTCTAGACATCTATGATTTACAATCTGTAGCCCATCTGGTGAATTGCCATGGGAGTATGCTTATTTTCAATGCTTGAAGTATTGCAACATACTTTTTGCAAGTGTTTTTGCAGTAGCGGCTGATGAGCCAACCATCAGAAAAGGTTTATTTTAGCAAAAGAATCCAACTTGTTTGTTCAGATTAGGGCAGCAAAATACTCCACTTCTATTCAAAACAACAACAAAAAAAGGTTCCACTCCAAAATGTTGCCTGTAAATTGAAACTCTAGAATAATATATGGGCCTAGTTTAAAAAAGAAACAAAACCCACCTGGGTGTAGAAGAAAACAGCAAGAGACCTGAAGAATCCATCTCGCCCATCTCCATTCTCTGTGGCTGAACAAATATACTTGTCTAACCTTTTCTAAATACTTCAGTGAGCTGCAGATTGTCGCAGTTTCTCCTAACGTGTCAGCTTAGTCGTCGCTGCTGCACATCGCGGTTACTGGTGCTCTGTCCCTGGCGTAGGATGGCCCTACGCTCCAGGACCAGGTCCTTGTCCCCAGGCGCTTCCCGCTCCCCTTCCAGCCCCGGCAGGAGGAGAAGCTGTTGATGCACGAGGGGACGCTGTGCCAGGCTGCTAAAGCAGCCTATTGACCTCGTCTGGACTCTCCTCCGCTTGTTAAATTGTCATGAACCCAAAATCCAAGGTGCAGGGCGGCGTGTGAGGTCTTGCAGGTGAGGAGCCGGACAATTCAGGATAAACATCTCAACATGCAATGCACTTAATGTTTGAAACGCCAAACGTTTGATGCTTGAAAATTTATTAATTCATAGTTCTGTAGGGGATAAAAATGAACATTTAACCTAGCTTCCTCTTCAAATTCAGGTGCAATGCTACTTCTGTGTAACAGCTTGTAGTACTGTGATAGCTTTGGACAGGTTCGGTGCAACTTATATATTTTAGTTCATTTCCTGGTTTTATGGGTTACTGTATTCTTTCTGGAATATGCCCCAAACCAGAACACAACATCTGGGAGACACACATTGCAAAAGAGCATGCTGTGGGATAGGAATATCTTGGTTCTCACATTAAAGCGTCGGGTGCTGGTGTTTAACTACAAATTGAATGTACTTGAGCCTCCTGCTGTGTGTACCAGGTCAAGTAGCAAACACAGGTAAAATAAACCGTTTTCAAGGGTCTTTAGTGTAAACAGCAACGGTGCTGTCATGTAAATAAGCCAGAAAATGCTCCAGGAGCTGTCTGCTTGATGCGTTTGGCACAGATTTCTGAGTATTTTGATTTGATGTTTGGTTCAGTGAGTTTGTCTGCACATGTTGAAAACATCAGTCAAACCCCGACTCCAGACTGAATGTTATTGTAGGGCCTGTGGCTCTGCGATCCAAGTACCGAACATGTAAATCAACTATACAGGATTTGCAGTTTAATGTTAATAACAATAAGGCACCGAAACTCGGAGACACCAGTGTATTTTTTATAACTTTAATTATTTTTTAAATGCTTACAACAAATTAACGTGATAATCTGGGATGGGGTGGAGGGTAAAGGACTGTAATAATTAGTGAATTCTAATCTAGTCACAGGATTTAGAAAGGATATTGGAAAAACATAAAGCAGTCATGGAAGTTGCAAAGGAGTTTGAGAAACGCATCTTACCTACATCAAAAGTGCTTCGATCTCCACTTTCAAACCCCGTGTTTGTATGTACAGCTTGAGGTGACTGTGTTCATGGCTAAACCGTGCAGGTGCAGGAGACTTCAGGCTGATACTTTTTTGGACGTCTCATTTGCATTTAAGTAGTCATTTGATGCTGGATCCAAGATCATTTGAAATCCATGGAGCCATTTGTATTAAACTTGAGGGTTTTGGTAATGTTTTTGCACTGTTCTTACAAGGTGAAGGAATTATCTCGTACTACTAAACTGTGATCTGAATAGAAAATAAAGAGTTGAGGTGCCAGACAATGTGAATGGACATGTGGTAGGCATCCTTTTATTCACATCCTTATGTGTAGATGAAGTTGTCTTTAAAAAATTGACAAATATGTATGGATAAGCAGTATAAAACTCTCTATACGTTGCCTTCTCCAGGCATGAGCTGGTGCCGTGGGGATGGCCAAGTCCTGGATGCTTTTGTTAACCCTATGCCTTGATAAGCTGTATTGATAATGTTATTTTTGCACCTTTCATGACCCCACCTATGGCAGGTTGAATGCCGCATAGGTGGGATTTTTTCTGACATTTCAAGCCTCTCCAAAGGTATTTTTTAAAGCTGTCATTTTACCCCCTCAAGCGCTTAATACTGTAAAAGCTGCTGCTGTGGTTTAACCCCTGCCGGCAACTAAGCACTACCCAGCCGCTCGCTCACTCAGAGATTTGGAAGGGTAAAAGTGAGAAGACTCGTGGGTTGAGATAAAGACAGTTTAATAGGGAAAGCAAAAGCTGTGCGCTCAAGCAAAGCAAAGCAAGGAATTCATTCACCCCTTCCTGTGGGCAGGCAGGTGTTCAGCCATCTCCAGGAAAGCAGGGCTCCATCACCTATAATGGTTGCTTGGGAAGACAAATGCCATCACTCCCAACGTCCCCCCCTTCCTCCTCCTTCCCCAGCTTTATGTGCTGAGCATGACGCCATATGGTGTGGAATGTCCCTTTGGGCATTGGGGTCACCTGTCCCAGCCGTGTCCCCTCCCAGCTTCTTGTGCCCCCCAGCCTGCTCGCTGGTGGGGTGGGGTGAGGAGCAGCAAAGGCCTTGGACCCTGTGTAAGCGCTGCTCAGCAGTAGCTAAAACTTCCCTGTATCATGAACACCGTTTCCAGCACAGATCCAAAACCTAGCCCCGTACTAGCTACTAGAAGAAAATTAACCCTACCTCAGCCAAAACCAGCACAGCCGCTCCTTCTTTTCTCTCTAATGTGGAGTTGCTTTAATCTACAAATTTGTACTCCTCTAAGGACGAAGTATTCAGATCTTGATCAGCAGCAAATTTAAGACCCTGTGTCCTGGTGACTTCAGTAGACTGCTGGGAGTTGACTCTTCCTCTGCCTTTTACCGTATGTGAGCAGAGCTAAGTTAGCATCTGAATTACCTCTTGTCTAGGAGAGATTCCTCCTCAAAATTGTGGTGATATTTATATGTGAAAGCTCTTCACATCCTACTTTAAAGGTTTTATAAAGTGGCCTGACGCACTCGTGTTAGCTTGTGCTAACAAGCAGTTTTAGGCTGTGGCTGAAAGGCTGGGAAAAACGCTCGCCACACCTCTGCTGCAAAGGAAGGATGAATGGAAGGATCCAGGCTTTTTTTTGTTGTTTTTGTTTTCCTTGTCATCACCTTGTTTGGTCCATAAGCTGCTCTGAGAATAACCAAGTGGAGGGAGAAGACACGTGTGCCTGACAGCGACAGGGAGCCTGTGTGCTTATTGCATTGAGGAAATTGTTCCGGAACAGCTGCTCATCCATGTGAAAATGCAAACCCTTGGGTCCCGGCCAAGGTCAGCAAGCCCTGGGTCATTTGTTTTAGCAAAGCAGGCCAATTTGCCCTTTAATTATCTTTCCTTTTCGTTCGGTCACACCTCTTGCTCCATAGATTTACTTCCTGAGAAGCGCCCTATGTGAAAGATGTGATACCAGTTTTGTTGTGAATCAGAGGGAGGCATAATATTTTTTCATGGATTACTTATAACTGTTAAGCTTTATAAAATATAATGCATTTACCTGTCTGGATTTAATTTTCTACTTAGCTAGTGCAGTAGGTTCTTGTTATTAAAATATACAGGATTCTTAAATTTAAAAGTAAAAGTGCCCAAATCACGAAATTTCATATTGTTTCTCTGCTAATGCAGGTATTGCGGTAAGTCAGTACGTGTTTGCCAGAAACAGGGCTGAGAAATCCCTGAACTTCAGAGAGTTTTCAGTAACTTCTCAGAATGGGAACTTTATAACAAAGCCTGATAGGGTTTGCTCTTAGTAATAAGCTACACAAAACGGTCAGTAGAAACACGGAGTAAAACATATGCCCATGTGCTGGAGCTGGATGTGAAAAATATTCTACAGTGGACATAATTTAGTAATAAAGAGAGAAAAGTAATGCTCTATAAGCACTAAGGAAAGGAAAATAGTGTAGTAAAATTACTTCTTTGCCCTATAATGCTATGTGGAAAGAAAGAAATAGGAAAGGTGCGTTGCTATAGCTGAAGGAACTGAAATGCCAGATTGTGGCTTCTATAATTTAAGGGAAAAAACCTAATTAAACTAAAGCATGCATAAAAGGTCACTCAGGAACAAGAAAAAAAGCATACTTACTCCAAAACTGGTTTTATACAAGAATTTTGAAAGTGTCGTGGATTGCAACCAAGGCTATAATTAGCCTTGAAAACCTTGGGACGGAAATTTCTCAAGTAGATTGTGACATTATTCCTGAAGGAATAAAAATGGCCAGAAGAAGTGACAATCTCTCCGTGACAGAAGCATCCTCTTGGCAGGGGAAGTGGGAGACAGAGATGGAAGGGAGCCTTGCTTTGATCTGCGGCTTCACACAATAAACCATGGTACAAGAAGGCGTAGCATAATTGTTGTCTTTTTTTTGTTAGATTACGTGTGCAGGTGTTTTTTAAAAAGGGAATAGATTTGCAAAACATTTTTGGTAATCTAAAATGGTTAAAGTAATTAGCTTCCACACCGTCCGAGGAGTGACAGAGCAACGCAAAAGAGGGAGCGTGTGGCTTGGAAGAGGAGGACAGGCTCTTACTGGGGTGTCAAGCTGTTCCTTAGCTCGGCCACAATATGAGACTGAGTTGCTTCTGTTACTGTCCCTTAATTATTAACATGCGTTAGAAATACGAAAACTTTGTGCTCTTGCAGCTAGGGACGAGTGTGGTCTTGTCACCTGCCTGGCTGATGGACTTCAGTGCTTTCAGCCTGGTGGCTCCTCTGCTTTTCCTCTTATTTCAGAGGAGGGGGAATCATTTCCTTGCACCTGCAGTTTGGATGGAGCCAGCCGCAGCATTTTGGGGCAGCCCTCCAGAAGCTGATGGAGGTGCTCTGTATGTACGGTGTCAGAGCTCGGCGTGGAATTTGGCCTCTTGCTTTGTCCGCAGAGGTGGCCAAAGCTCTTCTGGCTCGGGTTCATTATGAACTCAAGAGGCAGCCTCTGTTTGTTAACAGGTTTGAAAAGTATTAAAGCGAGCTCATTTCATTGTACAGCATCCGTGGTAGAATGGACTGACTTTTTCTCTTTTAAATTAAATTCTGTATTGAACCACGAGCTTCAATTGAAACTTGCAAAATTCTAATTCCTTAGAGGACACATTACTTATATCCAGCCTGTGGATACGAGCAACTGAGGAACATCCTTCTCTAAATGTCTGCTTTTTAACAGTTCAAAAATATTTGACATGACTAAAAATACTAAAAAAAAAAAAAAAAAAAAAAAAAATCCCCCCAAGGTATGGTTTTGTTTTAGTGTTAATTGGGGAATGGTTTCACTGCAAGAATAGTCTTTAATAATTCCTGGGACTCATTGTGCTGTGGAGATGGGGTCTGTATTTTACTCACTACCGCTTGAAGTTGTTTTGATACCGTTGATGAGAGACATGAAATAATGTATGCTAAAGTCATTTGGCTAGCCTTGAAATCAAAGCGATGGAAACAAAATCTAGCTGCAAATCACTAGGCTGTCGTTCTTTTAAAACCTGTTATCCAAATGACTTTAACAGTTTGTGGGTCATACGCAAGGTTAGGAATCTTCTTGCACAGTGCACGTTTTGATGATAAAACACTATTTTTTTTATTATTATTGGAATGGAAGTGTTACAGTCAACAGTATCGGTGTGGGAGTTTGATTTCTTCCTGCAAGTAGATTGCTACTCCATATGAGCAATTGGCACAAGGTTTAGAAGGACAGATATGAGGCATGCCGAGCGAAGTGTTTCTTATTTGTTGTATAGAAACTATCTGGTCTGTATGTGGAAACTCCAAAACTGTTCAATTTTTAAATGTATTTCCAAGTCAGAGTACCTATTTTTGCGACGGACTGGCTAGGGCCTATTGACTATAAGTAGATAGAATTTTGGTGAGGGGCTGAAACAGGTTAAACGTTAAAGCTTTATTCTATTAAGCAACGTTTACACGTAACATTTAAATTATTGTCTACTTAAATGGTGGACTCAGGATTTTTTTATTTTATAACGACTTTTTTTCTTGCAGTTTTTCAGATTTGAGAAATCACTGACAAGGAATGAGTCGCATAACAATGTTAACTATTCATTTTGCCCGATCGCAGGCATGTTCCATCCTGAAGAACTGAACAACACTTGATAATCCAGTGTGGATTGAATCCCCCAAAAAAGTGTCATTGTCTGTTTACCGCTGTTGGCAGTTACGTATAGATATACTGTCCAACCTACTGTGGAGTGAAACTTGGCAGTGTATATAGACCAAAGTAGATTCAGAGAGAAATAAAAAACCGTATTCCTCAAAAGAAATTTGCAGAGATTTTTTGATAGGGAAAACACATTTACTCAAATAATATTTCTGTAAAGTTCCTTCTGCATCAATTGTCACTTTGTATTTTTGATGGGTTTAAATAGAGCCATTTAGATGGCAGCTCCCCCCCAATAATTGCTTACTGCTCACGCTGAATTTTTTTCCATTCACACTAAAATTGTTGACTATTTGGGGAGACAAATAATGTTGAAAGAGCTATAGAATAAGGTGGTGGTGGGGAACCAGTATGAGCTGAATAAGAAGGAGAAGTAATAACGACTTTTTTTTTTCTCTTATTGGGGCTGTAGTATAGGTAAAGTTCCCTACATAGTTAAGTATAGGGAAGTATGAAGAGCAGCAGAATCACACACCTAAAATGACTTCTTTTAATTTAAACTTCGGAGTTTCCATGTGCTTAATACACTTGATGATAAATTACCATATTTCAAATCTAGATGTGACTAGTAAAAACCATAAGTGCTGATTAGACCATAAATAACTGGATAGAGAAAACGAACCGAGATCAGAGGAGATATAAATAACTCGGAAGGATTCCTGTGTGTAACTTGGATTTTGAGAGGCTGGGAAGTCCTGCTTATTGTATGATAAGCAGCCTGAGGAGTACAAAAATGTAGATGGATAGGGAATGACTTTTTGATTATTTAATGTAGACTGGTTTTGCTGATATCAGCAAAAGACTGTGGCTCACTGTGGTGTTGGGGATTCCGTTAGATTTGTATAAACTTTAGGAGCAGTCACTCCTAAAGGCCATTACATCCCATCTGTGCCTGAAGGCCTTCATATGTTTTCATGTTTAGCTTCCTTACCTAGCATGTGACATGGTGTGGAGATGATAGATGGCTTCTCCATGAGAGAAGCCATCTATGATGTTATCTCCGTAACAGAGATGTTATCTCCATTATGATGTTATCTTTTGTGGTGTTAGTCAAAGCTAAAATTCAATTTGCAATAACAAGGAGCAGAGTCCTCTCTGAGCTCTTCTCAAGAGTTTGGCCATGACTATTTTCTCAGCCCATGGCAAATGGGCTAACTAACAGGTTAGTGTAAACATTTGACTATGTAATAAGGAAGTAATGAAATTAATTTTAATTTTTCAAAGTAGTAAACTCTAATTGCAAACATCTGTCTGATGTTTGGGGGTTCCTGGTTTTAATGGCTGAATCAATGAGCAATTGAGTTAACTATTTCCATTTTACCTAGATGCTTTCTTTTAGCTGTGAGGCCTTGTTTGTGAAAGTCGAAAGGTTATGGCACTTGCTTTGTTATACTTGTACTCAGTGCCTCAAAATGGAACTTGCATATTCAGGGCTGGAGTTCGGAGTGGAAACCATAAGCTTCTTGCTTGTATAACCACATTCCAAGGTTAGTCTGAATAGCTGAGATAATGAATTTGGTCTTTGTGCATTCTTAAATAGATAGATAGTTTTTCACATATGTGATTTTTTTTTTTTGCTACAATTGGACGCTTTCCTTGGGAGCTGCCTAATTCCAGGCTGCACAGTTTCTGCTTTGTTCTCTGCTCTCATGCCTTCGACAAGAATAACTTAACCAGATTTCAATATAGGAATTGTGGGCTGCTAAAGGACATATTGTGTTACTGCTTAATGCTGTATAAGTTGATCAGTGGGTAATATAAAGTCTATGTTTTAGCTGGTTTATGATGAAAATATTATTTCAACAGAATATATGGTAAAGTCATTGAACAATGATCTTATTCTCAGAATGATGGCACAAGGCATTTTCCATATACCAGGAATTAGTGGAGCTGCTCATTTTGTTATTGCAGGCTTCAAAAATAAAGCTATTTTTAGCCTTTTCTGAGTAATTGTGCAATTTTTTAAACTGAAAAAAATAATATCTTTTTTCTCTCTTCCTATTAGGACCAGCAGAAGTTCCCATGATGTCACCCAATGGATCCATTCCCCCTATTCATGTGCCTCCCGGTTATATCTCACAGGTATGCTTCTTGAAGAATTAGAATGTATATAAAAGCAATAGCATTGATCCATATAGAGAAGTCTACTTGGTTGAAGTTTAATGTAGAAATATTAATGAAAAAGGTAATACATATTTTCATAGTCCTCTTTACTGACTACATGTACATGTTTGCACAAGTGAGCATGCATGTGCACCTTCACGCACTGGTATGTGTACCAGTTTTGGGTTTTTTTAACACTAGCAAAAGCTATGCATGCAGATTGAGCCTATATGTGCAACTTTTCTCCCTTTGTGAGAGGGAGGGAAGTCCACGTTATTAGGCATTGCCTTAAGTTCTAGTGTGACAGTCAGAATGGGTAGGAGACCGGTGGAAGTGAGAGAAGGAGCCACTGTAGCTATAAAATATGCTGTTGATCCTCAGTATCTTCCCAGCAGAAATCCTGCAGCGTATCAAGAACTGGGGGTTTTCGTTTGTTTTCAAGAATAAATGTGATTGAATTATCTATTTATGGAAAAAATGGAAAAAGCTTTTCATAAGCTGTTAGGTTTTGGAACTCCTGAACAGCTACTGTTCTTCTGTGTAAATAACCACTTCAGATTACCAGATTGTTTGTGCTCCTTCCATCTTCTGCAAAGCTTAGACTCTTTCTGAAGTAAGGAAGTAAAAAAGAAAAAGAAAAAAAAGAAGGGTTGATGTGAGGCAGAATAGCTGTGAACAATACGATAAATCCAGTAATTTCACCACTTTCATTGAGATCTGGACTGGACCGAAAGCTTCATTAAGAGTATACAAAGCATTTCACATATCCTTGATGAATAGCGTAAGAACTTTTGATACTTATATTTTGACATCTTGTTAAGCAGAAAATGGATGATATCCTGGAATTCCTTCCCCTCCCCAGGAAACATGTGAGCTTGTGTAATTCTGAAAAATTGTGAATGGCGTCATACTTAAATCCCACAAAATACTGCAATTGCTCTGTGGTATTTTAACTTCTGAACAGAGTGAAAACATGCCTCAAGTACTGGGGACGTTGTTAGCCAGCCTAGGAGAGAGGGCAGGACGGCAGGGTGGTCCAGCTCCCTCCTGCTCCTCAAGCATCCCGCAAGCTCATTTGCAGTGCTTTTTAATACTCCTCATGCATTCACCTAATTTAATAAACTGGCCCATATACAGAGGAATTTTTTAAAGATTTCCTCTTCCTTTGAAATAACTTGAACACCTTCTTACTATTAAACTGTTTATACCTCTCAGCCCCTGTACTGAGATAAATGGTTGGGTATAATTGAAATGCCTTCCAAACCAGAGTCATGAAATCTTCCAGTTGTATCTCTGTCTGAACCCAGTTCCACTTTAATGCTTTTTGTGGGGCACCATAATAACTCCACTAAAGAAGCTTTTAAGTAGTTTCTTAACCAAAAAAAAAAAAAAACCAAACCACCCAACCCACCCTCTTCTGAAGAATTTTTTCCAAGGAGCTGGAAACATGTTGTAAAGTTTTAGGGGAAAACTCTGTATTCAGTGCTTTTCGGCAGCAGAATGCGTGTTCTGGTATGTGACGAGCGAGCTCTTGCCTTTTAGACTGGTTCGTATTAACTAGTAGTTGAAAGTGTGTAGTAATCAAATTAGTTCTTACTGTAATAAATGTCCCTGCCTTATTTGCTCTTGCTTTGGTCTATTGCCTTATACTTAAAAACTCTATTTTATGATAAACAACAAGAACACAAATTTAGAAGGGCAAGGGAAAGGCCATAAAGCAAATTAATGCACTCTGAGATATGAATCAGAATAGATTTGATTTTTTTGTTTGATTTGACCCCAAAGTGTACATCTAAGAGTCAGGCAGAAAGCAGATACCCCTGCAGAGAAGTAACGGTGCCTGTTAAAAAAAGGCATGAAATCTTTTTTCCATTTTGTTATGCCAAGCCTGTTGGAGCTGTGAGTATTAGCCTTAAATATCACATAAGTTATCTAGTGATTGCAACCCTGGATTAAAATGGTGCTTCATTACCTCTTCGGTATTGTGAAAATGATCAGCAAAAAATTGGCAGGAGGTTGTGTGCCCTGCAAGATCAGCTCCACTGGAAGCAGCGGAAAAATAGTTAGACACTATTTCTAGACTTCAAGCACCATTTTAGTAGTCGTGACTAGAAGCCAAGGTTGTTGATGTTAAGGAGATGTTCCCAATGATGAGGCTTAGCCAGGGTGGGAAAAAATCCAGGGAAATAACGGAAGGCAAATACACACCACCAGTTCAGATCTTTCATGTTATAGTTTTACTTTCAAAGACTGGTTCAATACAGCCAGTTATTTTGCATTTCCTTTTCAGCAGACAAGCCTCTGTGCATCTCTGGCAGATATGAACTGTCATATCAGAGTTCATGTCTCTGCAATTCTTTGTTGGCTAAGGGTTAGTTAAATATAAAAGAGAAAAAAAAGTTCCTTGCTGTGCTCTTGGTGGACAATATTGCTACTGTGAAAGTTAGTTGTGCAAGGTGGCATGGTAGAGAAATTTGTATTAAATGCTTGCGAAGTCAGCAATTTAGGTTTCAACTGTTGGACTTTGAAGGAGAAGAAGGGAGCAGCTCCTACGACTTGTCAGGAGCCGGGCACAAGCTGTTAATGCCCGTTGCAGTTCTGAGCTGTGGACGGAGCTGCTTCCCTGCTGCACGAGTCCTGCGGGGCAGGCTGGGACCATGCCCTCCGCTGGGATGTCCACCAGAGGCTACGTGCCCGTGGGGTCTGTGGCCCAGTGCCTCCTCCTGGCTCCCAGAGCGCTCTGGCTCCCTGGTGTCAGCATAATCTGAAGATTAAAGATCATGATTTGGATGCCAAGCTGTTAAATTTGGGGACATCCTCATGGGTGGTTGTTTCTGCTTTTCACAGTGTATGTTTGGGAGGAGGAAAGGAGGATTTAGGGTGTTCTAATGAGGATAACTAGAACAATGGAAATATCAAAAAGCACGATCATGAACTTATTTGCTTAGGGCTATTGGCTGAGGACTGCTCTCTGAAATAAACCTGGAGCAATTCCACTAGAGTTTGAGGAATTACTCATGTGTAGTTGGACGTGAAAATTTGGCATGAAACTTCACTTTTGATTTTATTTAAAGAGTTGTTAATATGTGGTCTCTGCCACAGATATTTTAAGGCTAAAGGACTAATCTACTGGTTGGAGCATGAAGTATGCACAGAGCTGATAAGACTCCTTTTGTCAGGAGGTAACGTTGGGGTCATGTAGTCTGAACTATGCAACTCAAGCCGTGGTCCTGCAGTTCAGTATTCCTGCATCAAGCACATAGCACTTGACAGAACTAGAGTGTAACTGCTAGAGAGAAGAAAGTCTTTAAATGACATTTAAGGTGGTAGAAAATCTGTCACATCCTTGGGAATCAGGATTTTGGTCTTGGGTACATCCTCTACCCTAAGAGAGGGGTTCTCCAAAACCATGTTGGGCTAGCATAAGCTTTTAGCCACAGACTCGTTGTTTTGGTATGGCTTACTGCTCACAGAGCTTCTCTGTGAGTTTTGTAGACTGCGATCGATTGAGTCATCTTTTAACAGGATGATCCTCCCCAACACTCTGAACACAAGGAAGGTTGTGCAGATCTCACACTCACACGGAGCAAGCCATAAAGGGATGATCTTTTTAGTTCATGAGCGTTGGTCCTGAAGATCTGTATCATTCTAGATTTAAAATACCCCAACATTCATTCCAGCAGTATAGATGTTCATCTGTCTGTTTTCCAGGTTCAAGGTACAGATTTAATACTGGCGTTTGCATGTGATGGATGGCAGATAGTGATGCAAACTGGCCAGGGCTGGCATGAACTTAGATTGGCATTCTAAATAAATTAAGTGAATAAATAAAATGTTGACATCCAAGTTCCTTGTGGATGAGCTCATTCTGTACTGTTTTCTGGTACAGATTGATTTATGAATGAAGTTTCAAATTAGTTTATTAAATTCCCGAGGTATTGGTCATGGTCTACCCAGTGGCCATGCTCCAGACGTCCTTGCTGAATCTAGCATGTGAAGTTTAAGTGAAATAAGAAAATTCTTTTGAAAGCAAATGGAAATTAATCCCATATTACCATGTTATACCCATTCAGTAAACATGTGCATTACAGAATGAGAGTGATTGTGTTCCTTTAACTGGAACTCACAAAATATAGGTACAGTTTCCCTGTGCAAAATTAACATGCCTGGCTTTTTTCCCGGGGGTGTAGTATTAAATTTCAGTGGAGAAAAATAAGAGAACATGGAGTAGTGATGTACTTTGAGTATGTGAATTATCTCTAGTTAGATTGAGTTTTCATTGCTACAGTGATATCTTTAATGTAAAACAAATAACATTTAAAATGGTATTCTCAAAATGTGGCAACCGAAGGGGGAGGCAATTTTATTGTGTATGAGTAATGTTCATCCAGATTCTCCTGAAAGATCATCTACCTACCTCACTCAGCAATTAAGCTCCCTAAAATATGGAAAAAAACCCACACAGAACTATGCTATAATAATACTGTTATTGAGGCGGCATGCCAATTACACCAGCAAGCACAAAAAATAACAGCAAAAGACAATTTACCTAGTAACTCTTTTGAAAAACACAAAATAATGAAAGTTTAGCTCTAGGTGCCAAATGACCAAATACTTGTTTTCTGTAAATATAAACTGCTAAAATTAGTAATAGCAATTACTTTTAATACTCCAGTTGCATCTAGAGACCTCAACAGGGGCTAGGGTTTCATCGCTTCTGGGCACTAAAGAAGAGACAGTTTAGCAGACAGTGTGTTTCCTGATGAATTTATGATCTTCATGACATACGGTTTTAAGCAGATACAAAGAATTGCAGATTTCTTCTTTAAATAGCAAAGTTTAACTTCTCTGCAAAGTTACGTGATTTACATTAACGGATCAAAACTAATTTCCTCTGTCTGATGAATTGAAAGTGTCATCTCCCAGAATGGCACTACTATAATCTACCCACTGCAAGTTTTACAAATGAAGATATATTTACAACCTTAACCCGTGCGGGTTTTATAGCTACCTAATGCATACAATATATAATACATTGGATTACCAATGTTATGATCTGTTAAGGACAGAATGTCATATTTAAAGATTGTATGCAGCTTCAGAAATTTACATATAAATCTGTAATTCCTAATTTAGGGAGAAAATGCCCTGTAGGATAGGGAAATAAAGTATTTTTTTGCAAAGTCCCCTGTTCTGTGTCCATTTGGAACATGTGCACATGAAGTAACAAGAATGCTGTCAGCATTTGTGGCCTGGGAGGAAGCAAAATATATTACTATTAGTCTCTTAGCTTTTTGACAGAAGTCATTTGGAAGGCTGGCTTATCCCCTGATCTCTGGGTTTTCTCTCACTACTGCTAGTATTTTAGTTTCATCTAGCAGGATAATTTCATCAAAAAGGTCTTTGAAGGAACTCTGAGCTTTCCTTCCGGCTCTCTAGAAGATAGTCCAGGAAGAGAAATCCTAATAATTTTAAATATGGGTTTACATTGTGTGCTGCTACAGAGTACAAGCTTTCTGTCTAGATCTGTTCTTTACCATATTCACCTTTCACTAGGGCACAAAATACACATGTAGTCTGGTCTAGATGCACCGATAAGAGCTTATACCCACCTGGAAGACTAGAGTTGTCTTTGAGGCTTGGACTAATTAAAGCTGTGATGAAAACTTTTCACATCAAGATGTAGGAACTTGCTATCTTAAATTAAAGCATGATCCAAATCTAAGAGAGTTAAGTCCAACATTTCTGTACACAATCCTAAATAAGTAGTTCTGTTTTTCCATTTAGCACACATTTGATAAGGATTTTCCTCTTCTCCGGATTTTGGAGTGCAGGTTTCAGACCTGGCGCCAGGATAAGAGATGCTGTGGAGGTTGAGCAGAACCAGTAGCAGAGATGGGAAGCCTGAAAATGAAGCAGTTATACTGATGTGTGATAGTCTAAATCTCTGAGGTTCAGCTGTCTTTTGAGGACTCCGTAAAGTCTTTGAAATTTAAAGCTAGCAGATGAGAAATTGCTAGCTGAGGTTGTAAATTTAGAGGTTAGGATCAATACGTTAAGCTAAACAATTCCTATTCTGGTTACTCGGCATAGCAAGCAATGCATTTTTTAATGTAAAACATCAATTACAAGTGAGTGAATTAACTCTCTATAGAACATTTTCTTCTGTAGGAGGCCAACCAACCCACAGAAACTGTCTGTGTCCATGGTCACAGCCCGTAGCTAACAGGCATAAATTCATATAACCTTAGGGCACACATAGCCTAGGGAAAGAACTGGGTCAGCTAAAACTGGTTAAATTTTACCCTGGGATAACTTGCTCAGCTGATGCCTAAGGCACGGACTCGCGTTTGCTGGAGCATCACCGCTCATGGCTGCGGGCGTTGCCTCTTAGACAGGGCTTGTCACTGCAGCAGAGTCAGCCGAAACAACCGTGCGCCCATGCCATTGGCTTCACTTCAGGGTCTATCGGCGTAAACAGATTTTTCTTCGTGGTTTAGGCTAAGACACTGTGATGTGATGAGAGTCGCTAGAGCATGGGGATCTGTAGCAGAGTCTCTTCTGCTGATGCTGCTATGGGAGGTAGATAACTCCAGCTAATGTTGGTGGCAATCAGCTGAGAGTGGCAGCATCTTATGGCAGGGGCCCTTGATGCACATTCACTTATCTCATACAACACATTCATCACATATATTATTCCATCTGTGTGTCATCAGTCAGTTTAGAAAAAATTAGGGTTTTAACAGCCTGTTTGTTGTATGAAACTAAATTATGCTTCCTTCATGCTTGTCTACCTTATGCACGTCAATGTACAGAATCAAAGGGATAGTAATTGTTCTTACTCGGTTGTATTTTTAAGTTCCAGAAATGGCAGAAGTTTTTTAAATAAGCTTCAAGAAAAGCTTGGCTCCTAAGTCTGGCCTGAAATTTGGCTGGTTGACTGTTCTCCAGAAATATAGCTCTGGAAAAACTATAAGCTGAAAAACTTTTTTCAGCCTGAGCACATTTCCACCTTCCTACATCTGTTTTACATGCTTTGACTATGGCATTTGAGGCCAAGTCATGCATATTCCAGAGCTGATTTGCACAGACATATAGACCAGCCCTGTAGCAGAAAAAACCTTCTGCCCTATGATTTGTCTTGAACAGATACCTGTTGGGAACCAAGCAATTCTTTCGAAAACGTGTGTCAACATAACAGGTTCCTGCAGAGTACGTGTCTCTGTGCACACACGCAGCTTCTCCGCAGTAGCAGTGCCAGCTAATTTCCAAGCGTTACTACCTCTGTACTCACTCAGAGTAGTGCTGTCAAAGTCAGTGGTAAAAATTTTATGGGCAGAATGTAAGGTTGGTCCCAATGAGTACTCTTATTTTGGTGCTTTGTGTTCCTTTTTCAATTGTTTTACTCCCTAAATACAGGTTATTTATTTTGTCTCTTACCCACATAGTTATCGCGAGCAGCAGTAAGTCTCCCAGTGATTAGTGTGGCTATCTGAGTCTCCAGGAAAAGCCACATCACCACTATGATTACTTCTGCTGATATTAATTTTAGAAACGTGTTCATGAATAAACCTAAGGACCAACCATTTGCTGATGGGAGAACAAACCGTAAACAGTGCTGTTTTAAAAATATGTTTGGTTCAGATGCTGCATAACGTGCTCATTTCCCTGCCTTCCCTTCCAGGTGATAGAAGACAACACCGGCGTTCGGAGGGTGGTGGTTACCCCCCAGTCTCCGGAGTGTTATCCTCCTAGCTATCCTTCAGCCATCTCTCCAACTCATCACTTACCTCCATACCTGACGCACCATCCCCATTTTATTCACAACTCTCATACAGCTTTTTATCCTCCTGTCACTGGACCTGGGGACATGCCACCACAGTTTTTCCCACAGCATCATCTTCCCCCAACAATATATGGAGAACAAGGTGAGCTGGAAGGAAGGTACTGGCGTTTCACATCTGCGTTCAAGTTTTAAGGGCTAGTGAAATCAAGAGTAGAAATGAATTTGGAGAACTTGTAGAGTGGCTTTGTCTACATGGATGGGGCCTCTTTCTTTAACATCCAGAGCAGAGGGGTGTAGCCATCCAGCCTGCAGCAACACAGGGCAATCCTCCGTTGCAACACTAGGTTGCAGAAACAAAACCAATTTTAGCTTAATTTGTAAATACAGTGGGGAAAAAATGTCTCATCCCATGCTCCAAACTAGGGACATGAGTCATGCTGGTTGCTCTTGCTGTGTCACGATGCAGCATTGTACAGAAAACCAAGAGACAAAATGTGTCAGTCCTGGCTTGGGAATGAGGATGGATACGGAGGGCTGGATCCGAGCATGCCTTGCCACAGTAATTGCCAGTGGGAAAAGCTGAATACCGCTTCCTGTTGGCTGTAATGTGCTTTCTGTCCCCCAGCCGCGATTTTCCAAGAAATAACAGGCATTTTCTGTTTGTTATTCTGGTTGAGACTGTGCAGTAAGTCACTGAAAAGCATGTCTGATACCAAAGGGTAGCATGGCAACCCTAATCAGGCCATGAGTAAATAATTGCAAGAAAAGGAGTGAAAGGGGCATATTTCAGTCTGAACTATGCCCTGTTGTGTCTCTGCCACCCTGGAGATAAGTCTTTGTGTAATCTGAAAGAGGGCGTTAACCAAAAAAGTAATCGGCAAAGCTACTTGAGATGTTTAACATGGAAGTCAGTTCAGGATTCATGGTTTTATGTTACTGTTGGACTACCTGGAGTTAAGACACTTTCTAAAGAATATGTTTTAGCCCTATCACCAGAAGTGAGGTTCTGAGGAGTGGGAAGGTAGAGGCAGAAAGAGTGGGGGGGAGGGGGAGGTATCTACTGATGCTACCTACCCCTTGACATTTCAGTTGACCAACAGACCTCATTTTCTAGTGAGGGACCCTTCCAGCCGACATTTAACTTCATTATACTGGAGGGGAGGAAGTGGGAAGCTCAGGAAACCAGCAGGATGGTGTAGTGAGCCAGATAAATAGGGGAGGAACTTTTCTCTTTAAGAGGGAACAGGACAGTTTGTCAGATTGTTTGATAAAGTCTTGCGTGCAAACATGGTAGTGTGCAAAGTGAACATAGAGCTGCTAGTTAAGTAGATGTTGAGTATTTCTGTAGCCTGGAGATACCAAGAAGCCGATTCAACTTAAAAATAAAATTTAAAAAAAATCCTTAGTTGCTTTACTGGAATGACCTATACTTGTATCACTAAAATAATTGAAGTGGTGAATATTATTGTACTGATGAGCATTAGTCCACCGTTTCCCATTTGCTGTACAATGACTTACAAAAAATTGCATTTATTTGTAGCGTGCTGTTTTTAGGCAGTTAGTTGCTGTGAGAATATGAATATGATCATGTAGCTAGATGAGGAAAGATGAAGGCCAAGACACATTGAAATTGCAAAGAAAGAAAATCTGGCTGGTTGAAACAACTTTGGAAACTGTAATACAGTACACATGGCAATCTCAACTTAAAAACAAGGCTTCCAACGGCTGGATGCTTGTTTGCTTCAGAAGTTTGTACAATAACTTCTGAATGGATGTAGAAGAAACATGAAGAATCAAGTATCAGTTGTTATTTTGCTAACAAAGGTAAAACTGTTGGTTTGGGCATGAATTTGTTCAAGCTTCAAACTCAAAGTGGAGTGCAAAAAGGAGGATTGAACTATAGAGAAAAGCAGAAAATATTCCGATTTCTGCAAGCTGACTTGCCTTAGGTTACAGATAGTCATTCTTGGAGGGGGGAAGGGGGGATTGTATTTAATGAAGTATATCTGAAGTGTACATATGATCTTTATGATATTTCTCAAGCTATTTTTAGACAGTTTTACTTACCCAAAGCTTCCACTTCATGCTGCACTTCTCTCCTTAGGCAGGCACAGTTGTCACGATTATAAAGTCTGTTTATACTGGGAAATTCAGTTGCACGTAATCAGTGATGGCACCTTGAAACCAGGGCTTCTCAGCTTATTCTGTCCAGTCAGGCCCTGGGGAAGAAACTGCTAAATTGCTGTGAACTTATGAAGGCTTTTTCCCTAAATATCAGTCTCCCTGGATTTTTCCTTGAAATGTGTGTCCCCAAACAAAAAGACTGAAAAGGAGGGGAAAAACTGTCACCCTAATTGCTGTATTTTACTTGTCCATATGTGCTCGTCCAAAGAGTTATCAAATCTCAAACAGCAAATGAGCACACAATATAATACAAAAAGTTGATCAGTCCTGCAGAAAAGCTTTTTTTAAGTAAAAAACGCTTGGTTTGTGGTAAAACCCATCTCCAGGAAAATCTGGCATAGTTTCATTTAAAGATGGTTGGGAAGTTGGTTTTCTGAAGAAACTCAGTGATTTTGTTGTTCTGAGTTAACGTAGGTGAATTCTTTCCTTTCAGAAATCATACCACTATATGGGATGTCCAGCTATATCACCAGGGAAGATCAGTACAGCAAACCACAGCACAAAAAACTCAAAGACAGGCAGATTGATCGCCAAAACCGTCTGAATAGTCCTCCTTCATCCATCTACAAAAGCCATATAGGCAGCTGCACAACTGTATATAATGGTTATGCAAAGAGCCACAATGGAGCAAGCAGCGGAGGAGGCGGCGGCGGTGGGGGGGCTCCAGCAGTAAAGAAGCCGGAGCGCAGAGCAAGAAGCAGCCCAAAGTCAAATGAACAAGACCCACATGGTAAAGACAGTTTTATTTATTTTTAATTCCTTTTTATTGCACCTTTCCGGCTTACGACCGCCTGTATATGGATCTAGTAACTATGCCAAAAAACACTACCGCCCACACATAAAGACAGTGTTAATACAGTGTGAACTTAAATATAAACGTTGAGCTTGCTATACTATATTTGTTTTGTAAGATGAACTGGTTGCCTCCTCATCTTTCATGGCTACTCCCTGGTAGATGCAGCATCATTCTCTTTTTATCTATTGGAAACAGAAATGCATTTTATGGGCAAGTTCTTGGTTTTACTTTGCTTTTCATATAAGCATCTTGGCGCTTCGCAAAAATCCTTATGGGCAATTGAGCTATAACCAAAACCTGACTACTAGGTACCACTACTTTGCATCTCCTAGGTAAATGTAGTAAACTTATTAGGAAGTTTAGAGGTGATTGCTGAAAAAACAGCGTTTGTTTATGTGAAAGTTCAATGGAAGTACAATTAGTTGAAATGGAAGAAATTTGAGCAGAAATTGCTTAATCTTAGCCATTGGAATTAGTGGTCAAATAAATCTGGCTACTTTTGAAATAATTGTCTTCAATGTTTTCAGAGGCTTATTGTTTAAAAAATTGAAACTTTACAATAAAACATTAGGTCATTCATCTAATCAGCTCTCATTTATCACAAGCCATTCTGCACATAGCTAGTCCTGCCTAACTTTAACTCAATAACTTGTTATAACCCGTTATACCTTTCAGCCTTTCTCTTCTCTGCCTGTCTCTTTGCTGACAGCTACAACTGCGACTGGCTGAACTAACTTTTAGGTAGTAAGCAAGCTTATACCCAGCATGTCTAGGATATTTATAATGTAGCACACTTTGGAATCTCTCGTGTGAATTTATGCATACAACATAGGTTTTTGATTATCTGTATGTTGTGTATATTTATTTGGCTGTGTACTTTTACTTGTGAGATGTAACTGAAATAAGTACTCATGAAAAGTAACTTAATAGGTGAAGGGGAAAAAAATGCTGCTGGAATGGTAAGGAATGAGGATTTGCACCTGTGCTTTGGGGTCTTCAGAATCAGCAAGGAGCTGTATTTGGGAATGCTTTAATCCAAGAAAGTGAATCACTGTATTAGATTCACTGCACTAATTATTTCTTGTCAGTCAGCTTATACAACCTTTAATATTCTTATTTGTGTTTATATACATTTTTTTTACTCTAGTCTGTGGTGGAATACATGAGGTGTGTGGAAGCACCTGCCTGAAAAACCTGGAATAAAGTATACTCTTAACAGCTAAACGGCAATATAGCTTCAGTGGGTGCTGAGTCAGCCTGGATGATCACTTTTAAAATAATCTAGATGTAATTTAAAAATACGTAGTTTAAGGGTTTTCTGCAACCCTTGTGTTTGTCTTATTTTTTCTCTTGGAGCAGTCTGCTGTGCTCCAGCAGAAGAGCGTGAGTGCTCTTAAAATGCCAAGAAAATCAGTGAGGTCAGGGCAACGGCACGGCCAGTCTGTCAGCCAGACAGTGCCTTCCAGTTGGGAACAGCAAATGATGGAGTCGTCCCCCAAACTGTGGAAAAAGTCCCTAACAGGAGACCATGCAAATAAGCATCAGTTGTCCCACCCTCCTGATAAATCCGACTCGCCGAACAAAGCCCTAAAATAAGCTTCCACTTGGTATTTATAAGCTTCTAATAGTAGCTGCTGCTTTATATTTACCTTCTCTGTTTCTTCTTGAATTATTTGGGGATTTGTTGATTGATACCTAACAGGACCGTACCTGACAAACATGGCCATACAGATAATTGGTTGAGAGTTAAAAGCCATCTGGGAACAGCTGATAATTTTGATTCATGCTGCTAAGATGACAGTGTGTTTAGAATAGCCACGAAAAAGAATGTGTCAGAAGCAACAAGCAGCAAAGCTGTTTAAACTTCCACTTTTTGTGGATGTGTATCGATTCAAACCTGCTAATAGTTAAAAATTTGATGGTGCTGTGTGGCTGCTTCCAAAATTGCGAATAGCCTGGAAAAACTATTATATTTATATATATATAAAATGCATAGAGATTAAGAGTCTTTATTTAGAAAATGACTTAGCCAAAAAACTCTTAAGAGGCAAGCAGGAATGTATGAATTCAGAGTAAAACTTGGAGAAACGTGAGGGAGAAATGGAGGTGATGGGTTGGTTTGCATGAATTTCTTAATCGAGATTGTGATGTGTTTTATAGCATATAATTTCATATCTGGTTGGTGTGTGTGTTTGTGGTATGGTAGCTGCCGTGCTTATTTTGGGTGTTTGGATGTCGGAGCAGCCCAGCGAGCCAGCTCCTGGCAAGCTGCTGTCACCGAAAGAGTCGTGCTGCCGCGCTGCCCGCCAGGGAGCGGGGCTTTAGGAGCCCTATACGCTGCTGGAGCAGACGCACGCATCCCAAATTCTGGTTGCTGCAGAAAACAGCATGCATCAGTACATAGCACTACAGCTTGACATGGCGATTGCTTTCCTTAGGGACTGGGAGCAAAGCGTTGGTCCACGCTTGGAAGCTGCTTCGGCGCTGGGAGCGTGGGTAGGAGCTCGCCGCTGGCAGGCGGCACCTCGCCCAGCGCTGGGTGCGTGCCGGCAGACCCAGCCGCTCCCAAGCCGACACTTTGAAAGGCAATCTGAGTGCCTGTTTTAATGGGTAGAGGAATATGATCTGCACGGTGCCGTTTGTGACGGGGAAGTGGAAGATAGGCATTTCTATTCTTGGATCTGCTACCCCTGTGTTTAAGTAAATGCTTGTCCTGTTCCTTCTTTCTCGGTAGTAATTTCTTTGAGGGATGTGTTGCTCCTTACTGAGCACCTCCAAACAATCTCTTCTACGACTTCACTGAGGTTATTACAGAGTACTGTAAGAATAATATTGAAGAAAATGTTCAGTGTACAATGCAAGGACAACTCTACTTGTTTCCTTGAAAAGGTATGACATAAATCACAGGACATGAGATATTTAAGTTAACAATGTACTTTTCCATCAAAATATACACTCATTGCACGTATTATGCCCATGACATTTGAGTAAGCTCAAGGAAAATTCTGCCACGTGTCAATAACTTACTGCCTCCTTCCAATATTAAAAGAACCGGAGTTTTCCAAAAAACTGATTCAGCACTGGTGGAAGAAATGGGGTGATAGTGTCATCAATAGTACTTAAACAAAGTCAGTAAATTACTCGAGTACTTTTGTTTGGTTCAATTGTGGACCCAGCATGTGCTCCTCTCTGGCACTCAGTACTCTCTACAGCATGATGGTACATTAAAAATGCGTCGGTGCTTCTATTATGCACCCTTATCCCAGGCTGGCCCTATAGCATAGCATCAGGACCTCTTTTTAGTAGGGAAATTACAGTTTCAGATTGGGGATTTAAGTGCATTTCCTCTGGTCTTTTCCATGGACAGCACTGTGCCTTTATGTTGGGAGGTGCACTTTTATGTAAAGATTTCTAGTTATACTGGAAATACACCATTTTAAGGCAAAAAAAAGAAAATTATGGCTTATAATTGCCTGAAAAGTTAGCAATTATTGCTGTGGTAGGATGGATGCTGTCTTGTACAGGCAGAAGACTTGGAGGTGTGTTGCAGGGATCTGATTTAAAATCCATACTGTAGCTTTTCTGCAGAGCTGTTTTAAAAACTGAATGGGAGAGGGGAGGGATCAAGGTTGGTTTTTTGGTTTGAGGTTGGGTGGTTTTTTTTGTTGTTTTTTTTTTTTTTTTTTTTTTTTTTTAATAAAGGAGCCTTGCCATGTAAAGAGCTGTAAGCGGAAATCCTGTCCCATTGATGCTGTCCTTTATGAATTTCAGTCTGAGTCACTTCCTTCTCATGCAGTCAGTGGTTCAGTTCTTGGTCATGTAGTGACCTGGTAGTTTGAGAAGTTTTGTGTGCGGCTGCAAAGTACTGTGGGAACATAAGCAGTTTTGAGCATTCTTACAATGCTTTTGCCTATTTGCTAATAAAATATCTTTTTTTTCCTTCAAACCAGATAAAATCTTTTTTTTTTTTTTTTTTTTAATCCTCATTGAAGTTTGAAGAACTGAAGATAGCCAAAACTAAAACACTTCAAATGGGTAAAAGTAGAAAGCAGGAGATGGATTGTTATGTGCATCCTGTCCAGGAGCTGGGTGGGTGCTGGGAACTGGGTGCCAGAATAAACAGACCTAGCCTGGGCAGGGAGGCAGCTCCAGGGGGTTGCATGCACCTTTATGTAAGCATTCCATAAAGAATATTCTTTGTGGTGATTTGAGAAGATTTGGCCCTACTGGGTCAGAGCAGAGGCCCATCTAGCCTGTCTTCAGCAGTCGCGATGGGGATGCTGCTGGGGGAGAGCCTGCAAGCCCAGCCCCGTCCTGCGCACCGGTCCCTGCTCCTCCACCAGCATCCAGACCTGCCGGGCACGACAGAGGGTTTAGTCCTGCCTAGTCCTTTGGTTACCCACTTGTCGGCCTGTTGGCTGTGAACTTGGCTAAGTCTTTTCTGAAAAGCAGACGTGCTTTTCAGCTGCCCAAAGCGTGCAACACTGACTTGGTGTCCGCTTTACTTCTCTGAGCAGCTGGTTTCTTGCGCACGGAGTTGGCATGCGTTACGTATGAGGAAGAGAGAAAAACGATTGGAAATAGTTCAAAGAGTTGTTGCAGACTATAGATAGATCGTAAACTTTTGTAGTACCACTGTCATACGTGTACAACCAGCTTAAAAAGTCAACGATGTTGTTTTCCTATCATTGAGGTTTTGTAAATGTGATTTTGTGCACTGAAGCAGCCTTCAGGTACTCCCAAAGGTGAAAAACATTGCCTCAGATGCCTCATATTCCTGCCTGCATTGCTGATGGACATTTCTCAGGAGATACGGCCAGCTCTATGTGCTCCTTTCTTTGAGGTGAATGTGTCAGGAACACATGGAAAATGGGCTTAGCAAGAAAACTTTCTAACTGTGGTGGTTTTAATTTGAAAACATTCTAAAAGTACTGAACTCGGCAAAGCAGAAGTTGTGAGATGAAGAAGTAAATTTGAGTGGTATGGCTAGCCTGGGCTGATGCTAGCAAGAACTAGTGCCAGCAAATATCCCTGGGCTGGGTGGGATGTGCTTTGCGAGCTGTCAGTACGTGACGCAGAGTGGGTGACAACATACAGAATAAATAGAGGTGATGCTTTCTTGATATACAACCCTATCCTGTTCTCCCTCTCTTCTTTGTAACATTTAAATATATTTAGGAAAAATATTCTTTTCTATTTTTGTTTTTTTAATTGTATCAAGTTTTTTTTAATCCAGAGCCTGTGAATGAAAGGGAAATTGAGGGAGCCATGAGTCAATGCAGACAGGAACCAGGCGAAGTTCCTCTACTTACTCATTCTAGATCCTGTCAATTCTTTTCTATTTTGGTCCTGAATCTGTTTTGCAAGTTTATTGGGCTGTATGTGTATCTGTACCTGTATATCCTATAGGTTGAAAAGCTTAAAAGAGTAGTTTCATCACTCTGGTCCATGTAAGCAGAGAACCTGAGAAACACTATGGCAATATATGTAACTTTTATATTCTTTTAGCCAGGAACTGATGATTTGGTACAGGCTAATAAAGGCCTTTGTAATACCAATGTAGAAATGTTCTGCAGACAAAATTTGTCATAAATGGTTCTTCTGCTGACACACAAAATATCCCTACATAACTGCAGCTTCCCTGGTTTCCCTAAATGTATTTGCTTCTATAAAATAAGGAGATTTAACAAGATTGTCTCCTGAAGACAACCCATCAAAACTGACACAGTGATTTTATTAGTAACATGGAAAAAAAACACTCTGAAGACTAAAATACATCTGTCATGATACGTGAATTTTAGTATTATACCAAGTAATGAAATGTGAAACATAGTATTTACTGGAAACAGAGACGTGTTGAATCTTGTGAGTCTAGATCAGCATCACATGAAATCTGAATAGTATTACTGTTCGTACTGCATTTTTTTAATAGTTTCAGCAAATAATACTACTTGGCTGAGTTGTTTAGACTTATATCTAATTAGAAATACATATTGTGTGTTGTGCGCATGCTGTTTTTCTTTAAGTTTGAATAGGTGAGAGGAAATAGGATGCATTAATTAGGGCACTAGTCTGAACTTGAGAAACCACAGTTAATTTGTGACACTGGGGAATTTCCAGTCTAATATTCTTGTGCCTCTGCCTTATCTCTTGCATTAGGACGGAGCTTGTGGTTTTGTTTGTTTCTATTCGGAAAGATGCCTACTTCTTCAACATTTTTTATCATTTATATTTTCTCTAAAATAATAGGCCGTGAAATTGTTTGTCCAGGCAGAAAACAAAATGGTTATGAGTTTCAGATACTTCTGATGTTAACATGCTGAGAATACACCTTTGTGTACCAGAGTCAACTCCATCAGCTGGGCCACACAGATTCTTTACCAAAGACTATTTTATTGAATAGTCACATAAAGTAGCCACTTAAGCAACCTCTATATAGACTGATGAATATATTAGAAACATATTGACATTATGCAGTGTTCAAGCAAAGTACATTCCCAAGTTCATGTCAGTCTGTGTGCATGCAAGAATTTACCCAGATCAGGCTTAATTTATGTCTTCTTCAGCAAGAAGAATTGCTAAGATGTATATCTAGCATTGCTAAGATGTATATCCAGCATCACCAAGACAGACACTGTGTTGAGGGAGAGAAACAAATCTCCCTTTCCTGTGCTGTCTTGAAACTTGACTTGCATCATGGGGCTTTGATGGAGAAAGGTAAAAGCTAAATATCACAAGTAGACTAATGATACTGAAAAGCAAGTCCCGCCCAGTGCTCACGTACTCCCTCCCTCAGCCGTTGCTTTGCCCAGCTCCAAACCCAGCAGTGTTATGCTTTGAGCTGCCTGTGGGTAGTTCCTTCTGGTGCGTCTTGACCAACTCTTGCCCAGAAGTCCACCGCGTGCAAAATAATATCCAGGAATTTACAAGCCTGTGAAAGTTTGCCTGCATGTGAAATGTTGGGAGCATGGAGGTATTTTCCTGCTGTACCCATACTGCAGGAACAAATCCAAAGTTTACAAGACGCCTGAATGCCATGGCAGTCCTACCTTCTTTCACACCACATCGCTTCATTCCGGCGGAAGGCTGTTTTGTGCTTCATTAGCAAACTGGGGTGGCTGGGGCAGGGAAGGAAGAGATATTCACACTCTATTTTTATGCACTTATCTTGAAAGACTAAAGAACCAGCTACGTAACTTAGGCACCAGAAGTTGTCGATAAGAGATTATCTTCATCAACTAAATAGGAGCATTGCCTCTTAAATTGATGGCACAATATTCTCCCATCTTGAGTCTCAGCTGATTTTAAAGGCGAATATAAATGTTTCAAACTTGGTTTCATCCAGACTTTTTCTAACTGGAAATGCAAACAAAACATCAGGGTAGCTGGGGATACGTGTCATCTGGCACGGCTATAAGCTGCTCTGAGAGTTGGTCTCCTGGGCATCCACAGCTCTGAGGCATAAATGGGGCAGAATGGGTGACCCCAATTCTGGTTACATTTTTCAGTCTCATCATAGGCACTCAGACAAAAATAAACCTCAGTCGAAGCTCCCTAATCTTCCTAAGTGTGCTAGCCTGCTAGAAACACAGCTCCAAGTCCACCTTGGGCATATCTAGTAAAGAGTGGGGAAATCTGGTTCCAGGGCTCCCATTTGACCTTATGAGTGACTTAAAAAAACCTTTTGATGGTGGCTGGAGTTTTTCCCCAAGGCTGTTTTTCACAATCCTGATCAACCCCTGCAGACTCTCGTATTCTTCTTCTCGTCTGCTTTCGTCCCTCCCTTGTCTCGTGTTGCCAGGAGGATCTCCTCGGCGGGGGGAGCTGGATAAGCTATCTGCTCCATGATTTATCAGGAAGTCGGTGCTGAGTGACGTAAAGCACAGCCTCTTCCCCCAGATGATCTTCATATTATCTCAAGAATTTGCAGCTTCTGCTGCGACTGACAGTCAAATCCAGAAGACTGAAATCTGAGATTTTTTCCTAGGAATTTACATAATTTATAGATATCCAACCAACAGAAAAAACATATCAAGTACATTTTCATCCTGCTTAAATGCTCAGTGGTTAAATACTGGTGGTGGGGAGAAGAGTTACACAAAGGTCTCGGAGCTTCAGAGCAAGATAAACAGTGTATTCTCACCAGTTAAGAGGAGATAACGCGGACCACCGACAAAGGAAGGGAACCATGTTTCCCTTTTTTGGAAATATCTGGGACATTAAGCCAGAAGGGAGAGGGTATTTATAGGGAAGAGGCAGAACATTTCCTCCCTCCGGAGTATAAAAAATAAAACACCTTTAAGTCTAATAATTTAATGAATAACCCTTACTTGTATACCCAGATGTTCTGAACAATGCCCGTCTGTATATTCATCTGGATTTGCAAAGGCGGTGAAATGAAATTTCACGTCCCGCTGAAGTTAATGGGATTTGTTTACCTAACTCTCTTGGGCTGTGCTACAAAACCCATCGGTTAGTTTTCCTTTTCTGAGGAAGGGTGGAATTTGGTTTCAAAAGTCATTGTGACCCTTCAGTATATTTTCTTTGGGGGGGGGGAAGAACCTTTATTTTTAGAAATGCAGGGTGATGCTTTGAGTATTGCAGTTAACAGAAGGGATAGACACTGTTCTAAAACGAAGCAGCCATTTCACATTTCAGTTTTCTCCAAGGTTTATTATAAAAGATTTTGTCCTGAAGCTTCAGTTTGGTTTTTGGTTTATTTTTTTTCTGTAAGGAGCTGTGCTTAGAAGCAGCTGCTTTGATTTACCCTGATCCATGTGACTTTTGCCTGAATTTCATCTCTACAATGAAATCCAGATCAAGTTAAAATTCCTGTAGCTTTGTTGAAGCCTTCCCAGCGAGCTGTAATCAGGTGGATATTTATGTGAAATAGTTTAAATATTCCGAAAGATTCTCAGTGGCGAAACTGGTTGTGCAAATATCCGAGATTCTATTTTGCCCTCGTCGCATACAGGACTGCTGATTGCACAGGCAGTTCTTCCAGCTCACTAGTAGTTAATCGGTACAGACATTATAGATCAGGGTTTTTAAACATTCTTGAGTGCACTCTTCACATCACAGGCATGGCAGGGCACTGATAACATCACGTCAGCCTTTTTTAACTTTTGCATTGTAGGAATTTAGCACCTGATCTTTATGAAATGTTCTGTTTAATATAATTCTAGCTCATGTAATCGTAGTTCATCATTCAGACTTGACTGCAAAACAGTTTAGGCTGGGATTAGTCAAGGAAGTTGATTGTCGTCTGTCATGAGGAAGATAACTTATTTCTGTTCTGCTGTCAATCTATAGGTGTTTGCGTTGATTTAAAGAGGGAAGTGGGAGCTCTTCGTCTCCCCATCTCTGAGCTGTAGTGCCTGGGCTGAGCGGAAAGAAAAAAGCGTTCTTTCTGTTTCTGGATTACTGCAGTCTCCTCCATCACTCATTGAAATCTGATTATCTCATAGTTTTCATCTGGAAAAATAGGTCAATGATTTACATTGGTAACAGAAAAGCTAGTCTGGGGTTCATTCAAAAAATATCGTGACTCTGCAGCCATTCACTAGGTTGACAATGAAAAATCGCAGTGCAGGCTCCATGGAAAATCTTTGTATTTCAAGCATTATAATGTGGAGCGATTTCCCTCCCCTTAAAAACAGACTTTTTGTGGAATCTAACCTTTTTAAAAAACATGCAGATAGTATAAGTAGTGCCTAGAAATAAAATTTCTGCTGTAATGTAAATGTTAGGACAAAATCAAGAACAGTGAAAAGGTGACACGTTTTCTGTATTTGCCCTGCTTTAGAGAAAGTTTTCCCTGCTTACCTTCTCGTAAAGGATGAATAGCTCGCTCTGACTCTGTTCGTGAGAGTGAAATAGTGGTTATTGCTAAAACCTAGCATCCCAAAACACTTTTCCTTACCCCTGGTGAAACCTAAAGAAGACATTTCTCCATTAATTTCTTCTTCGATTCAAGCAGCACTGAGGAGTTGTGACTGAGGGCAAAATTTGGCTTGTAGTTGTTTTCTTAAAGTTGCTCAGACTATAATGGGCAGCCTTATGCTTTGCACTGGGGAAGTGCTCTGCTGCCTTCGTATTGTTGTAGCAAACTCAGTGGCTTTACGAGGTTCACTGCCAAGGAGGTTGTTAATTTTGGCTGAGGAGCTCCGTTTAATCCCGACCAAGTTTGGAGCTCATATGGAGTCTGTTTCAGCTGTGCTGTCTGATTGTTTTCCTGTGCAAATATGCAGTTTTGTAGGTTATTTTGCTAGGGTTTTTTTTTAATCAGGAAAATACTATTATTGTGTTTAATGGGCAGATTATCAAAGGCTTTTATTGGCCCTTTTTCGTATGGTCATATTTTTGAAGGTCAAGAAAAAGTAAGTTTTATTTTGGATTCAATACTGGTGCCATTGTCCCCCTGCATCGGAAATAGTATTTCAGAGAAAAATATTGCCTGGGGCATGGGGCAGCAGTCACAGGATTTAAAACCCTTGACTGGTGACACTGGAGACTTGTCAAAGTCTGTGTTTGATAGGGATTGTGCTTTCCACCTCAATTCTTAGAGGGTGTGGGGATCGCCTCTGCCACGGGTGGACCTGCTGGCTGTCTGGGCAGGGAAACCAGAGAGTGATGGAGGCATGCTGGTGCTGTCTGCTGCTTCTCAAGCTGGTGGTGGGATGCAACGGAGCCATCAGTGACCCGGTTGGGAAGAGAAGGCAGTAATTTTTAGTGCTGTCAAGCTTGTGCTTTTCATCAGTGTAAGGAGAAGAAGTCGTGAGACTCCTTTCACTGTTCGTATTTGTGGTGCTCGGGCTCTCGCTTCGCCCCGCAGCTGAGAGTCAGTTGCTGTGATTGAAGGGAACCTTTTCTTTCCGAGAGGAAATCTTGCCTCTGTAAATGCCAGATAACGTCATTTCACAGCTGGCATCAGACGTCCTTTTGAGTCGCTATTGAGGCCTTTCACATGTTAAGGAGCGTGGGTGTCTTGGCCATGCAGTTGTCCCTCCCCTCCTCCTCCTGCCTTGGGCTGGTGAAACCTGTAGGGCTTTTATGGCCACGTCGCTTGTGGCAGCCCCGGGGTGATCATAGCGGTAAGGTGGTGGTCTTTGCAGAGGTTACGTCTCCTTTTGAATGACCACTGGGTTCATCAGACTTGGAGGGCTGCCGGAGGCTGCCGTGCCAGATTGTACCCCGGCTCTTGAATACTAACGAAGGCCGGACAGACAGGCGGTCACAGGCTAAAGCGACGGGGAATGAGGAGAACTGAGAGGGGGAAAGCAAGGAACAGTACACAAATAAATGAAAGGAATTAAGGGTGAGGCGATGCCACGCATCCCAACTATCACAGGAAATCACGAGAGGTTTGAAGAACTTCATTGTAGCTAGAAAAGATTAGCGTTTGTTGGCAAAGTTTGTAGCGGGAATGAAACATCAGATTTTTACCTGGAAAGTGGGAGTCAGGAGCTCCAGGAAAATTTTAGGAGGGCCTTTCAGTTTCCATGTCAAATCAGAAAAAATTGTTGTTAGAAATGAAAGGCATTAATGGCAACAGAGGTAGACTGGTTACAAATTCCTGGAAGAATAGGTAGAAAAATGTTTTGCAAAGATGTATCAAATATATGTAGCTCTTATAAATCCAACCAATCAGAAATGACAGAGAAAAAGAAGAAAGTCAAGAAAGAAGAGAGGTAATTCTTTATTAAAAACACAGACAGACAAATAATTTCATTTACACTATAACAGTTCTCTCAGCGGTCCTTAGGCACCTTCCTGCGCCTTAAGCAAGGTGCAGGAAGGGACAATGATTGATTAAAATAATTCCTTAATTGGAAAGGATTGATTGTGTATCTCTTTTTTTGTTGGTTTTTTTTTTGTACCATTTACTGCAGTCTCATAGTATCAGACTTGGTGAACTGCAGTGGGCTACAGGGTAGTGATATCTAACGGTTATATAGAAGGGACAAGATGAGAGAAGGAAACTTTATTTTCAGAGTCTGTCTGTATGATCTGAGTAGTGGCATTGAGCTGCTGCTCTTTCTGGTGCAAATTCAGCGTGCAACCCACGGAGCAGCGCTGGACGTCCCTCCTGGGCCAAAAGGTGGACCTGCTGTATCTCTAAGCTGATGAGGGTAGCGCTTTAGGTCAAGCTGGAGAGGCTCAAGATTTTTAGCCACAAAGATACAACCATATTAATAGCTGTCACACACGTGCGTGTTTGCCGGGATGAGGAGGCGTTCCCACGTAGCGTATCTCCACCGGTCTCGCGCACGGGGATGCTTGCCCCCCTGCTCAAACAGGAGGGTTTTTGCCTGTGCCAACACAACTTAGAAGAACACTTTGAAACTGCGGCCTGTAGCACTGAAATTATGCTGATAAAAATCAACGGAATTTTAAATAGTTGTTCTTGGTTAGCTACTTTTATATGATCAGCCGTGCCCTTTTTAAAAGCATATTTGACAAAAAGATGGAGGGGTGGCCACTGCCCGTGGCAGCCTGCTAGCCAGCCCTTGTTTATCTGCAAAGCTTTTGCTGTCTTCTCAAACCCACATAGCGTGCGGGCTGCTGTCATATAATACCAAGAGGGAAGCTGCTGAAAATTAAAAAAAAAAAATTATTTTGACACAGAAAATAAGCTAAAGCAAGTCAAAAGTACGAAAGAGAGCACTCCAAGAAGAGGTCCTGTGTGTAAGCAGTTTGTTGTTGCAGCAGATTCAGCTTGGGCTTTCTCTGTTTCTGTGGGTTATGTCATTGTTTAATTTGGTGTTCCTTCAAACCCGGCCAGCTGCAGCCATATGCAGCGCAGTGCCTCTGTTATCTTCTTTGTGAGATGTACAAAGCGCTTTCTTAAGATGTAAAATGTATGTGATAGAGGTGGGGGGTTGCTGTATTTTACTAAGAAAGCCCTTTTCTGCCTTCTAATGGACCAACTGCGTGTTCACAGTAGGAATTCACTCAGATCTGTAGCCAATAAAGTAGGAGTTGTTATTGCTGTCTTCCAGCAGTAGCAGCAAAGAAGCAGAGAAAAACAAACCCAACATGTCACTTACACTCCGTTTGTCCCTTGCATCCAGCGTTTCATTTCCCTTGTAGGTTACTACTGGTCTTATTTTCCTTGCTCAATCCCAACGAAAAATATACATCAAAACAATATTGGGGGACAGGGAGGATTGAATGCACTTACATTTATTTTCAAAACGCTTTTTAGCAGAAGTGACTGCGTTACGTACATCTGAGTGCTTCCACATCTGCTTGATGTGAAAACATCTGATGCTCATCCATGCGATAGCAGGTATATCTTGTTAAAGAAGGATGGCTTGAAGCAGAGAGACAAACCATATGATGTGAATTTGCACTCCAGGTATTTTGGAGTGTCCTGCCCCATTGACAGTAGGATGCTGAAGCAGTTGATGTAAAACTATCAGGTTAATAGACATGGACTATGGCCAGGAGATCTCTGAAACACATGATTAAATCCATGCCTAAATTACAGTGGTGTTGAGGCAAACACTTCAGTTATCCTTTGCTTTATGTCCCAGTGAGTCAGGAAGGCTAGAGATTTATTTTTTTATCTTATTTGAGATCTGAAAATGTAAGTTTCTGGGGTTTATGCAGGGTTTTTGTTTTGTTTGCCTTCAGTTATTTAGGGAGTGGCTTGATTTTTTGCTGCCTGCATATGATTTGGTCTTTAAGGTCAAATAGTGAAAGATAAGCTCATAGACATCAAGTAAGGCATTTTAGCAGGAGGATTAAGATAGCAATAGTGGGAAAGCTTTTAGAAATGGAAAACATATGTGAGATGCTCATGCGCAGCAATTTTTTAAGAATTAGAACATGTTTCAACGATTGGGTCTTTTCTTGAAGCTGGATAACGTTGATCTCTCTACCTTGGATGTGGGAGCTGCAGCCATGTTTTATCACTAGTGTTTTTATTAGCTTTCATGTAATTAGAAGAAATTTGAAATATTTAATATTTAGAATTGAAATCTCATCCAGGTATTTGTAGGCTTAATTAATAATCTTCCTTGGTGTATTATATTTTAGCATGGTGTGATTGACTGTTTTGAATATAAATATTGCTTTCACAAGTTTTTGATTCGGAAGAGCTCCCCAGTTTTGCCAGTTGTGGAAGTGGTCCTGAGAAGAGTTGCATAAAGCACTGTGTGTCCAGAGTGGGACTGGATTTGCTCTTCTCAGTATCAGATCTGTTAGCCAGCACGTAGCCCTGCAGTTCGTCCCCGACCCTGCCCTGCCCTGGGCTGCCTCCCTGGCAAGCTGGAAAGATGCATCAAATGAGATGAGGCAGGAATCTGTCCTAGGTCTGATTTTATTCAATATTGTCATTAAGGAGTTGAAGGATGGAATAAGGATTGATTCTTATTAAATTATAGTCCATATCAGGCTCTGATAGGGTTGAGAGTGCTTGGTGAGTTAAGAGGGAGGGAAGAAGAACAGGAGAACTAAAATGGCCTTGAAAGAAAAGCAGTTTGATCAAGGCAAGAGCGAGGTATTACATTTTAGCCAGTCCTTCTCAAACCTGCATATTTTTTTTTTTTTTTTTTTACTGTGTAATATTTCTGCACAGTAGTTCTGGAAGGTATAGTAGACTACGAAAACTAAGAGTCAAGTTGCCCTATAGACAAAGAGAAGAAGAAACCTCAAAGTGAGCTATATAAACGGGTATGTCGCTCCTTACTTGGTGCTGCTAGGGCCTTGGCTGGAGTGGGGTGGCCAGGGCTGCTACCGCGTCTTCAGAAGGATGGAGACCAATTTAAAAAACATTCTAGAGGACAGCAGTAAGCGGGATCTGCGATCTGGTAAATACAGGTATGGCAGAAATGAGCTTGCTTTGTTTAAAGAGAAAAATGCTGTCAAGTATGTGAAAGATTGCAACAAAGAAAGTGGTGATGAACTCGTTCGTGGTGGGTGAGCAGGAAAGAAGTAATAGGTTTAAGGTGCAACAGGGAAAGCTGAGGAGATAATCTTCCCAGTGATGAGGAATTAGATGCTGTGGTAGATTGCCTCGCTGAGGAAGTTTTGAGATTGCCACGATCACAGGGCGGGAGGTTATTTATTTAATTTTTATTTATTTTTTTAAAAATGGGCTAGGCGGACGTCTCTGAGGAATGGTTTAGATATAGACGATCATGTTTCATTGTAGGAGGACGGGCTCGATGACCGTGTCACATCCCCTCCGGTCCTGGTTTCTGTGACTCAGCTGCAGCGTGGCATCTGCAGGTTTCGGTTTGTTCTTGTACAAGGAGTTTTTTAACGTGTATTTCTACAGATCTCTGGAACGAAGAAGTCTGTGGATGTTCTTCTTTGTGTCTTAAGCTTTGACACCAGCAGGCAGTTCACAAAGGAGCTGGGCTGTGTTTTGAAGAGTTTGTTTTCTCGTGGGTTGTAGGTTGTGCTGTACGTGACTGATAAAAGATCTTTCCTAGCATTAAAGCTGGTCACAGCCCCAATAAATCTGGAACAAATTCTGAGAAAGCATGTCATGTTATGACTGGCATATCTGTGAGCATGGAGCTCTGCTTGAGAATTAGACTAAAAGTTTGCGAAGTGCTAGTGCTGATGTCATTCCTTTGGAATGGAAAGGCTGTTGTAACAGTAAATACTTTCTGTGGCCAGAAGCTAAGTCTTGAGCTGGACCTTTTCCTCTCTGCGAAGGAAAGAATGCAGAACAAACCTAAAATCTGTATTTGCAATGGGAAAATCTTAATTAGTTTAGAGCTTTTAGCTATTTCAAACCATTTACATACACAGCTGCTGTTCATGCAAACATGAAAACTATTCATGGAAACTTCAAACTTACCTTGAAATGACAAGTTGGTGTTTTCCCCTGTTTTTTAAAGCTGTGCTTGGTGTTCAAAAATATGGTTGGAAAGGTCTGAAAATTATATTTGTACTGTACGTGCAGAAAGGAACATAGACACAGGCTAAGAGAAGCATACAGTAAAAGGCTTTAGTTCAGCAAGACTTAACATTGAAACCCTGTTAGCACCAAACAGCTGCTGGGAAAGTATTTAATTTTCAGGGGCATTTACTCTTGGTTGTATCTGTGGAGTTTTGGTTATGACCCAAAACTCTGAAAAAAAGAGAGATGACCAAAATACAAACTTAGAGGTGGTCCAGGTCTTACAGCTGGCTTCTCTGCTACGAAAGGTTAGTCTGAAACACTGGATGAAAATAACCCACAGCCTGCGAATGAGAACCTAATGCTGTAGCTTGGGACGGCTATAACATCTATGAGACACTGAGATCTACAGGATAACTCGGATTTTTGTACTGTCCCTCAGAGGACCCCATTGAGCATTCACAAAGAATTCATCCCCACCCCCAGCTTCCTCCTAGGAGGAAGAATTTTGCCACAGCAGATGTGGGGAACAGATGTTGGGAGGAAAAGTTATAACGGGACAATGACCTGAAGTGTTAGTTGGGCTCTTCCTTGGCTTGACTGAACTTCTGTTCCCGAAGGCAACGGAGGAAGGCAGCGCGTGTCTGCTGCCTGTCTCTGCAAGCCCCGGTGGTAATGTCGGGGGGTCGACATACAGAGCTTTTATTTGTTCATGTCAGGCACTCGGTGCTCAATTAGCTGGGAAAGAGAGAGGAGGGGACAAAGATCTAAAAGCAAATCAGCTGTCTGTCACTCAAGGACAGTTAGTGCTAAGTAGGTGAAGCATGCCCAGCCACCCACCACCTTTCCTGAGCAGTTGTAGGTAATTTGTCTGAATTTTAGTCTCCTGTTTTACATCAACGCTTCCCCTTTTCTTCCTCCGGTTCTTCCCCACCTTTCCACCGCTGCGTCTGTGATGCCTGGGAGACGCTCATGCTCCTCGTCCCCGAATGTTCCAGTGAGCCAAACAGTAGAAGAGTCCTCAGTGGCTGATGAGTAACAATAGCGCTAGGAAAAAAGGCTTTTCACCAATTCTGTAGTATCAGCATAGAGCATACAAGATTTTTTTTTTTCCCTCTCTGTCATTTTCTATTTCAGCAGGATTTCAGCTCTTTGTTGGCTTGGGAGAAAGATGTTGAGTTTGACACTTAATGTGTTATGAGAGAGGTTGGCGGGTAAGACCAGCTTCCTACTGAGGGAGGGATTCACGACAGGTCTCGTTCTCCTCAGCTCAGTCTAGCTCAGGAGACTGAATAATTATATTTATTACTGAAAGGACATCAACCATCCATAGAAGCCTGAGAATTTTTTATGGATCCTGAAATGGGAAACTAAATATTTGAAATGCTATAAGAAGATGACAATTCTGTGAGCTCCTTTCTCTCTCCCAAAAAGGTTGGCTTCGGTTTTATTAACAAGTTTTTCTGTGGGGCAGTTTTGCGCTGTTTTTTTTCTAGGTTTCAGACAGAGGTTGGGCTTGATGACCTCTCTTGAGGTCCCCATGCAACCTGAGCTAGTCTCTGATGTTGTTATGGATGTCACTCATGCATATTTATTGCTTTCTGTCTTTAATTTTATATTTGCTCTATTTTCACAGGGCATTACCTATTATTTGTGAGGTGGTTTTACTTTGAATTCAGTGCAGGGCTCTAAGGCACACGCTGTCCTTTCCATACGGTACAGTGATTTCAAAGCTTGTGATGAAAGGGCACTTCTTACTATAGACTTTTCTTTCTTTGCTGCTGTTCTTGTAAAATGATTCATGGCATTAGCAAATCAGTGACATGGGGTACATCAGCTCTATACTCATGAAGTGGTTGGGGTGTGTGCCGGGTGTGCAAGTGTTCGGTTGTACCTGCCCAGTCTCACTGCCCAGAACACTCGGGAGGTTCAGCACGGGGGATATCTGACATAGTTGGTCCATACAGTATATGTCCATCATCTTATACATCTTATTCTTTAGAAAATGTGATGCAGCGCCCATCCGTATATGTATCATTCATCAACTTTAAATTCAATTCTTAATTTTTTTGCACTCACATTGTCACCTTAGGCCTGTGTGTGTCCCGTTGCCCCTCTCTCTTCCCCCAAAATCTTTGAAGAAGACTTCTCTTCTTCCACCTCCAGTTTATTGGTATAAACTCTTGGTGACATAAATATCCACTTTGTCCACATAAATATCCACATGTCCTTAGTAACTCAAAGCTTCAGTGTATCTGGTACTCAGAGCCTTCTCATTGTGAACAAGCTCCATACTTGGGGAGCTAATATAAAAAATTTCCTTAGTAGGACTCTTCATTGAGAAGTCTGATGGAAGTACTTGGAGTTTTATTATTATTTATTTGCTGGGTATACCCAACTCCCTTAGGTCTTAAAGTCAGTTCCTGTATTTGGAGCAGTTTGAACCTTCAGCCCTGACCTGCAAGGGTCAGAGGACTTAGTTACTGTACAAAGCGATCGTTTTTCATGGGAGAGGAAAGTGAGATTTCTTCAGGGTTTATTTTCCTCTCCTGCTTAGTGTGACACAGATAGCATCCTTGCTAGAAAGCAGAGAGAGGCAAGAAAATTCAGTCCACATGTTTGGGATTTAAGGTTGAGAATGATTCACGCTTAGCTTCTGGGGGTTGTAATTAGGGGTGACATAATAACCATAAACTTTCAATAAAATAGTAGCAGCATTTTTGTTACACTCTGTAGCTGCAGAAGCTGCTTCTGATTAGCATCCTTCAAGATAAGCCTACAGGACCTCCGCAGTTTCCAGATCTGGATCCAGGCTTTTGTGGCACAGCCCTACTTCTGTGCTGATGCTGAAGGGAACCCTGAATTCTGAAACACCCCAAACTTTGATGACATTTTCACTTGGATCACCATCTCAACTTTTTCCTTAGCCATTTTAGTCCATCTGTGTAGTTTTCAAGTCAGTATTATCTTATGCTGGCTAAATCCTCCCAGTTTATACACTTTATAATACACTCTAAGGGTTATCTACTATGGAAAAAAGCAATCATGCTATCCTCCTCTTCTGCTGAGTTACTGCTACTCCTTTCTTTTCCAAGTGGCTGAGACTAAAAGGAATCCAGGAATGCATGGAGCAGGAGATCTGTCATTCCCGCTCCACACCAAGGTGCATTCTTGTAGGGAGAGATGGGCATTTACACTGGAGTTCTGCCATCAGCATTCAGCCAATTCTATTCTTTTGGCAGCTGAGCACATGGAATTTTTAAAAAGATGATGTACTTTTTTTAAAGCAGGTCACAGACAAAAATAAAGACACATTCTTGGGCTACAAGAACTAGGTCAGGCTTTGGGGGAATCATTTGCGAAAGCTGTTGATCTGATCTTACCAGTTTTTCTTTATTAATAGTTTTTGCTTCCTATGCCAAATTTGTATGCTTTTTATAAAGAGGTCCTGCTGATTTTGCTTTAGGCACGATGTATTCTTCTGCTTTGGCTAGCAAGCTTTTTACGTTAACATTTTAAAAAAAGAAAAAAAGAAAAAAAAAAATCAGAGAAAATATGTTCCTAGTTTTCCATTAGAGAATACTGTAGTGGAAAGTGAGGCCTCTCTGTGCTGCGGTCCAAAAGGAATAAAGCTGCTTTGTGTCACCTCATTACTCTAAGCTGATGTTTTACCTCCAGACTTTTTTGGGGGGGAGGACGGGGGAAAGGCTGACTCCACTGCTCAGATGATGGCCTCTGCAGCACCTTCTGTGCTCGATTACTCTGTGTAAGGTAGGGGCAGTGCTTCCCACCCTGCCCTGTGATAACGCTGTGTACCCCGGCAAGAGCGGGTGCACCGGGCACAAGGCTCAGGGAGGGAGGACGGGTTCCTGCTAGCCAGGCATCCCAATTAGCCCGGCGTGACTTGATTACCTCCGTAGCTGAAAGGCGGCTGTTAAACGAGCTTTGAGCATTACACGGTAACAGCATTTAAGGGCAGGTGGCCGTAGGGTGGGTGCCGGGGCTCAGGACGGGCACCCTGCGCAGCTCGGCTGGGCTTTCCCCGCACGGGGCAAGGGTGCTCCTCCTCTCCGGTGGCCCGGTGCTCTGGCGAGCCAGGCGGGTAGCCCGGCTCTACAGCCCGTGGAGTAAGGATGTGTTTGGCTAACAAACCAGGATTAGGTTCAGCAGTAATTGAGCTGTAGAAACCCCTGGGCCTCTTCCACAGCCGAGCTTTGGAAATAGGATGTTTTTGCTCTGTGAAAGCAAATCCCAATTAATAACACTGTTTGTGGAGGACACCCCTACAAATAATCCCACCTTTCTGAATATCTGCAATTGTTGGAAGTTTCGTTCCCTCCTTTGTTACAGGTTTTTACTATTAATCTATATAACTGCATGCCTTAGTTTCACAAAAGCAAAGCAGCTGATGCTTATGTACAGGTAATCTCTCTCTCTCTCTCCCCCCCCTCTCTCCCACCCCATTTACAAATTCCTGAAGGATTATTGATATAGCTGACATTTTTGTTTAATTTTGGTCATTTATTTTTCTTCCTATTTCCACATTCTCTGTTTTACAGAATTTGATTCGGAAACAAAAAGGGTTCAAGACATTCTTTCTGGAATGGAGACACCACAGGTATGTGATCCCAAATTACCACACGCGCACAAAAAGTAGCCAATGTGATAAGCAGATTGTGTCACAACATACTGGTGATTTCACAGGGGAGCACCTCTGAATTTTTTTTCCTTAATAGGCTGTTGCTGCTGTATGTATCTAGCTCATTTTGCCGGGATATAAATTTGAAGCATCTTTTCTGCTCTTGGGTATTTGTGGGCTCTGCCCACTGCAGGAATCGCACCAGTCGCCTGTTCCGGAGGACAGCTTCCAGTATTTGTACTGCAATGGGGAACCCAGCGCACTGGGATGATTTACATTGCTCCTACCCCCTCTCCCCTGGATTTAATTTTATTTGTCATGAGCAATTTATGTCTGTAATCATTATTAAATTAAGCTAATTCTATTATTCAGTGGCAATTGCTATATTCTAAGTTTGTCTGAGCCATAAAAGCACATGAATTGTAATGGAAATTGAATCACCATGCTGGGTGTGACCACGGTCAGGTAAGGTTTTTAATAAATCTGGTTGTAAGGCCTTTGAACGTGATGGTTTTCTGGTTTGATGTGTCAAATGAAAACCAGAAGGGTATTGTGGATCTAAATGAATGGTCTAAACAAGCACTTGAAGAAGCAGTCGCGAGGCAGAGGGAGACGGCTGTGCTTTGGGAGTTTTACCTCCTTTGCTCTGTCAAGGCTCAGGCCTTTCTCTGTCCAGCTGGAAAGCTAGTAAACAAATAAGCAAATAAAAAAAAAAAAAAAAACAGTTGGAAAGCTCATCTAAAGACGGGGTTCAATAGCAGCTGATAGAGGCTGATATAAAGAAATTCTGCAGTGGGAGCATGAAGGGGTGGCTGTTCCTTAGATGCAGAAGTGGCAGAGCTCAGGGAAAGGCAGGCGTGAGCACAGGCTGAGTTTTATTTTTAGGATCTGTTCTCTTGGATGCTTTTGTTCTGAATAAATACATAAGGTGTTTGGTCTTAAATTGCTCAGTCGGTAGGTGTTGGATCCTACTGTCATGGCATCTACAAGAGCAGCTTCAAAGCCAGCCAGAATCTAAAGCAGACCCGCAGGCAGAGATGCTACATACCAGGGGGCTGCAGCCCGAGTTTCTGTTTGCAAGAAGGAAAGTTGCCTTATTTCACGTAGAGACAAGTGACAATACTAAGCTGAAGACTTGAGAGAAGAGTTTCTGGGAGATCAGAAGGGAAGAAAGTGCAATTGTCGTAAAATTAGGCTAGTTTATTGTACGCAGTGAGTCAATATTTTTGTATGGAGGACTACCTGAATGTTGCTCATCTGGTAAAATGCCACAGCCAGATGCCTTTTACAAAGATCCAGAGAGCTGACATGAAAAATGTGTTATTTCATACCTATATCTATAGAGGTAAGGAGAGAAGCTATTTGAGCAGTTTGCAGGATTCTGAGCTCTGTACAATTAGGTTTATGGTAACCAGAGCACTTAAAGCAGAGGGGAGCAAGAAACTACCAATAGACAAAAATAATTTTCCTTGAATAATTTCAAAAGTAGGAATCTTTAAAAAAAAAAAAATCTAAAACATGATAAATGCTAGTTCAATACTAATGACATTTAGTGAGAAGATGCTGGGGATTATCTATTATTCTCTCTGTAACTTTGACATTTGTGAGTAATTAAACTCATAGGAGTCTCCCAAACCATTAATTGCTATGAATGATTATGTCTGTGCGTAGTCAGTATTATATCTGATGGAAATACATCATATTATGCATAAATAGTCAGCTGGGCCATATTTCTTGCTGAGCCTTATGCATATATGAATGAACAATAAAACAACGTATAGAAAAACGATTGTATAGAAAGAAGCGACACAATTAAAACGAAAGGGCACAGAGCAGAAAGTCAGTGGCAAGCTGAGTGATGCTGTGTCTGCGGTACATGGCTTTGACATGTCCAAGCGAGCAGCTCTCTCCATCTGAAGCCATCTGAAGGGATTAGCCCTCTGAGCAACTCCTGCCGGAGACTCCGCAGCCGTGGTATCGCTTGGAGCCATCTCTAACCTAGCTTGTCCGGGTACCTCTCTGTGACAAAGTCTCTCTCACCTTTCCAAGTACAAAATATACACACTTTTAAAATTATTAACTTATAAAAAACCTGTTTTCAATAATAGATGTTGTTACCTGTCTGAGAGACGTGCAACCAAACTGTAAATTTAGTCATAGTTTTATCCCTTTGACAGCAAAAATTTTAAAAGAAACCTTTTGCTTTTTTCCCCCATGTTTTTATTTAAACTGAAATATATTTTTAATTCACATTATCGCAGACAAAGTAAGCATTCTCTAAAGCGAATACCTCGGTGAGGGAAGGGAAACTTGATTCTGGGTTTCCGAAGTGGCGGGGGCAGCATCGCTGCATCCGACGGCGTGGCTGCCGAGCGGCTCGGGGGACGTCACCTCCCGCGGGGACACGCCGCAGGTCGGCGGAGTCGGAGCTCAAACATTAGTTTGACTTTCCAAAAGGCAGCCTGCTCCTGCTGACTTGCTCTGTGGCAAAACTCGTATTTAATCATCAGGATTTTTGCCTAAAACTGCAGGATTAGACCCATAGTTTAAAAGCAAAATCTCGACCCGGTAATAACCGCGTATTCATTTGACCCCCAAGTCTTTCAATCATTGCCCGCGAGGGAGTAAATGAATGTTGCTTGCAGTGTAGTTCTCACACATACAATAAAACCCCGAACCACACGATGCCTGTGAATACTAACCCGGAATTTGAAAGATAATGAAAGTTGTACAGAAACATTGTTCATTACCTGAAAGACGGGAAGGACCGATATTCATCAGTCTTGTAACCTTATTAAAGTAGCGCAGGAGCTGGGATTCTTTCCCAGGGGCTTTTATAAACTAATTATTTACACCACCAAGTTTTGATAGCGTAGAAAGCAGGCATTTGCTGTGTAAACCGAGAAGTTTTCAGAAACTAATTAACTGTGCTTTTCACCAGACATACAAAACTCCGTGTGGGAGAATCTTTTGTTAGGTCTTGGCTAAAAGGCCAAGCCAGTCCTGTTCAAAGCGAGCACAGCAATTTTGGGGACAGATGAGACGGGCTGGGGTAACGAGAAAGCAGCACAAAGGTTTACCTGCCCAGCCTATGAAGAGGTGCTCTGGCTGCTTATATTTTGGTTGGATGAAATTAGGGCACCATTAATGAACAATAGACTGTTTTTTACTTACAGCTAAGGATTTATGTCTGCAGGTTGAGTGGTGACACTAAGCCCACCATCGTGATGTTAGCTGTGCTGTTCCTTACAGCGTGGAAAGAAAGGGCTCGTCCAGATCTGTTTGGCTGCTCGGTATCTTTTGAAAGGTGCTTGTTTTCCCAGGTGTAAGCGAGAGAAGTTAGAGTTAAAGCTACTGAGCTGGTTTGTGAGTGTCTGCTTGTTATTCTCAGCGTATCGTAACCCCATTTATTTAACTTACCCTTTTTCACAGCAAAGCTGGTGCTTCCTGCGCCAGGTAGGAGCTCCTCAGTCAAGTTAAGTGGTGGCTTTGGCCATGAAATCAGGTATTGAAGAGATACGCCTTTGGCTGGTAAACGTGATATGATATCGAGCCTGTTAGTCGGTGAGCAGCAGACAGGTTTATCTCTAGCCATACAAATAAATCCGTTCCCAGTGCTCGTGCTGACGTGCACAGTACTGTTCTGCTTTCTATACCCAGGGAGTGTATAGATTTGCCTTTTCTGACTTTATCGTGCAGGCAGTGACCCCTTACTTGCTTTACTACACTTGCCGTGTGTACTCAGTGCAGCTAAGAATTGTATTTAACGATTTCTGGTGTTTATTTTTAAACCTCCACCAGCAGTTACTGTGTACATTACTCCACCAAGGCAGGCCAGCAGCCACTCCGAACGCCGTATCAGTCAGAAGTTAATGGTGTAGCTGGAACAGCTTAGCAACTGGGTTTGGACTTTTATCCTCTGCATGGAAATGTCTGCACACGGACTTCAGAATAATAGTCTAACAGTTTCTAGCGGTTAGTCCGTAAGATACTTTCTCTTATTTTAAGAAACTTTGAAGACCTAACTTCTTACAGATTGCTGAAGTTCATGAAAGGCCAGAGTTTTTGCTGTACACAGAATATATACGTGTGTCCTTGTGAGTAGTCATAGAGAAAAACATTTCAATAGAACATTGGCAGGATATCATGCCTCCAGCTCCAAGTCTGTCTGAATTTATGAAAAACAATTATGCAAGCATATTTCCATAATAAAGGAAATTGCATGTTGATGGGTGAGCTGGCATAGTAGTAATGTATGTTTAAAAAAAAGTCTATTTGGATCTTACTATCCAGTTTTCTGATCAAAATATCATCTAAAATACAGACTTTTAGCTCTGAATATCTTTGTCACAATTTCATTCACATACATCTGTGTATATATATCTCAGAAATTTAACTTATCTGTCTTATTTGAATGATTCAAGATTCTTATAAGCTGTCTAATCCAGTACCAGTTTTCACTGGTCCAAGTTTTTGAAGCAAACATTGATTTCATAGCATCAGAAAAATGTGACTAGAGCAAGAAATCCTGTGAAAATTCATGCAAGAATTTGCATGTTCATATTTTTTACAAAAAAAGCTTAATACTACTAAAAATTTCTTGCCTTACAACTTGTTTTTCACATTAGGTTGGAGAGGTTTTCTTTTTGGCAAGATTTAAGTGTGCTGCTATAAATTAAAATCTTTAACTTTTGAGAGCACAGTGTTTAAGTTAAGATGAGACGTTTTGTGGTGTCACCTCCTTGTCAGCCTGTTCAAAACAGATTTACGGCTTGCTCAGAAAGAATCTGCTTGATATATGGGTGATACATGCAACAGTTGCAGTGCTCTTCAGCTGGAAGCGATGTGTTTTCATGCGAGAAGTTAAATATTCTCCATTATATAAAGATCTCCAGAAGCTAGATTTGTAAACAAGCAGTTTACAAGCTGATTGCTAATATTTCACTACCAAATCATTTTTGGGTAACGTGTTTCAATTGTCTCAAGAAAAGTGTAGGAAATGTGTAACTAAGCACCTGCATCATTCATCTTACACCTTCTAAAATAACAACGTTTTGCTCTGTGTGTTGGAAAAAATCTGTTAAAATGATAGAACCAGTGAAATTTGATGCATAGGAGAAGTGAATAAAGAGTATAAAACCTTGTGCTTTGATTCCTCCTCATGGAGGCTAGGTAAAAAAATATTCTTTACATTTTCAGTACAGTTAAGAAAGAAAAATGTAGTCGTTTTCATTATGAAAAGTGGAGAGTTTGTGGCAGAGAGCTTGAGGCTATGGAAGCTTTGAGGCTTCCTTGGGCTTTTTTCAGAAGGCGTGCATAAAAATGTTGTTTTTCATTTCTTTTTCTTTTGAGACAGTGGCAGGGGGGTGGATTTTTTTTTTTTTTCCCTTCTTTCTTGGCTTGATAACAGAAGGCTGTTCTCTGGGAAGCTGCTGTTCGGTACGTGCAGCTGATGAACGATGCTTCCAGCACCATGCCAGTGGGCTCTCCTGGCGAGAAGGGCGATGCTAGTTCTGTAAGCTGGGTCCGTCTAGAGTTAGGTGGACTTGCGTTTCCAGAAGAATACAGCTGCACTGCTAGGATGGTAAAGTTGTTTTGGTGCAGAGATTTGAGGTATTTTTTTCTGGTTTTTTTATTAAAAGAGAATCTTCACCCATCTGCCATTGAGGTGTTGCACCCAGGGATGACTACAGATCATACATGCAGTCTTTCTCTCGGGGCACAAAGTGATTGATTTCCAATGTAATTTTTAATTGATGAGTTGGACTTCTCTTATGATTTTCCCTTATGCTTTTGAGTCAGTGTAACCTTGCAGATTGAATTGGGTTTTTTACTTACTTGCAGTTGAATTATTGTAGTTTCAGATTACAAGAAGGAACAGGATGACTGAAAAAGCCATCAGAGTTTTCTTAGATAATCTTCCTAACAAAAGCTGTAGAAAACTAATTGCGTACAAAACAATCTGTAGGTTAAAGTCTTTGTTTCACTTAGTTCCACTTGCCTTCTGGTAATGGCCACGGCAGCAGGTACCTCCAGAATGGTGCAAGGCATCCTTTGCTGGATGCTCAGACAACGACGAGCCAGCTGTCTGCAGGGGGACATCTCTCTGTGTTCCTCATCTGTTAGAGATTATGCCATGAATCTGTATTTTTGTTTGTGTTGTTGATGACCATTTCTGACCCTTTACTTTTCACCTCTAGCTCTGAAATTTCCTTTTTACAAGAAATCGATTGTGAAGATGCAAGCAAAAAGCAAATACTTAGAGGGTAGTGTTTTTCTTGGAATTCAAAGTAACTGATGTTTCTTTTATAGGTTACAAATATTCAAGCAAGAACAGTTTTACTTTCCTGGTCACCTCCCACTGGCCTTCTAAATGCAGATAGACACAACAACAGTTTGCCTTACACCTGTACCTACGAGGTTGCCTTATCGGATAAAGGGAGGGATGGAAAATACAAGATAATTTACAGGTAACAGCATCATTGTTACACTTGTGTTTTCGTTAGGAATAAATTCTCTGAGCTTTTCAGGGTGTATTTTGGCATGCCCATCAGTCGCAGAGAAAAGGCACACTTGAACACCCTGTAATTGCTCCCTTGCTGTCCCGTCAGCCGCCCTTGCTGGAGGAGCTTGCAGGGAGCTGCTTGAGTGCATGCCACAAGGTCCCCAGTTGCCTTCCCATCCCACCTCCCCGGCACGTGGCAGATCTTGCATGCGATGCTGTCTCTCCCATTGCCAATGGAAAGGTTATGCCTTTCTATTTTTCTCTTATGCTAAATGCCAAAATGTTTTGTGTATACCATGCAGGCAGGATAGCTGCCTTCCAAATGGGCTAAATTTGTGTGGACGTGCAGAATTAAGAGCAGTAAAGCTTGCTTTTTGAGCTAGCAAGCAAAAGTTGAGGGTTTTACTGCTTTGTAGCGTCTTAAAATGAGCAGAGGAGGGAGCACACCAATCAGTAGCATACACAGGCTCCCCAGAAAAACCTGGATACTTGACTCTCGGCAGTCTTCTGTAAAAATTCTGAGGAGTTTCTCTGTGTCTCCTTCCAGTGATCCTCTGAGCTCATTCGTGATCAAGTACATATGGTGTTATGCCTTTCTTTTTCCCCGCTAATGACGTCTAGGATAGAAAATTTTGAGATGTGACCTTGGCTGTTGTGTAATAGCTAATCCTTCCCAAATCTCATTAATAGAGTCCAGGTGGTACAGCATTTATGGAATTCCCTCTCGAGACCAAGCTATCTCCTTTCTTAAAATGTCCTGTGAATTAGGGTATTCCTCCTGGTATGCTAAAGGCAGGTCTGCATGAACTGTCTTGGGTAATATAAAAAGAGCATATTAACCAGGGAAACACTGCCTGATTTTTTTTATTTTTTTTCTTCTGGTATTTACACTAGCTGTTTGTGAGCCAGTGTGAGCATCTCTATAGGTTAATGTGTGCTGCTGAGCTCTTAAAACGGGAAGGACGCTTTCTAGTACTTCTTGTGCTTGCTGATGTGATGGCTGCACATTTTCTCCTGGTTATGAAATGTTGTGCATCTGTTTTAAAGCTGCTAGTAGTAATCTGTCTCCTGCTGCTGGCCAGAGTACAGCCATTAGCTTAATGTGGTACGCTCTGTCACGAGCAGCAGTAATCGTTATTACTATGGGCAAAAGGAAGTCTGCAATATGTTGAATACATCGTCTTTGCAAAGAGCTGCACTCATTTCAGAGGGAAAAAACTGTATTTGCAGAGCATTGGATTATATGAAAAAAAAAAAAAAAAGGTTTTTTGGTGGATTTCTGGCAGCCCAGCAGGCATGTGCTTTCTGCTTGATTCTGTTCTCTTGATTTAGAGATATCTCCCTGTATTTGTCCAACTATCTATGAAATATTTCTTTATGCTAAATTGAGAATTTTCTTGTTTCCCATATTTTAATAAAATCGTGAATAAGCCAAGCACTTACATGAGATGGCTATTATTTATTAAGCACTGACCCGTACCTTAATCTTCACAGAATTGGCAACACATGACTGAGCCTAGTGTTCACTTACCAGCAAACAAACCAAAAGGAAAAAGAATAGCCCTAACTACGTTGGCTACATTTGAAATTAATAGATTATATGCTGGATTTTTTTCCTAAAATGTCTGAAACTCTGTGATTTTACTTTTCTTGGTATTGCAAGAGATCTGGGTCCAGCTGTTAGGGCATTAATTAAATGTCTCCTTGCTGTGGTCCTCACAGAGTGTGGTTCTGCAAGAGAAAGCAAATAAGTGAAATGGTTGTGCAAGAAAATAGACTGTTTCCACTGAAGTTCAATGACTGTCATTTTTTTAAAAGTATTTTGAAATAGTGAATGGGCAGAAAGTACAAAAGTACTGAAAGGAGCAGTATCGATTCTGCTCCTTTCAGCTGGGGGAGGGTTGAAAAAGACAATCAGCTGTTATGCAAATATCAACAAAATATAAGCATAGCACTGAAATAAACCCATATAGCTAGTTTACTGTATAAATTGAGATGATAACTACTTTTCTGCTACATATACAGAGCTTTATAAAGTTTTCAAGAAACATGAAGTGTGTCAACAAGTTGTTGGTATATTGTTTACTACTGTTTTTCTGTGGTGGGATTTTTTTTTTTTCTTCTTTCAAATCGTAATGTGAGGGAGTCACTGGAAAATCACTAGCTGTGCTAAGTGTGATACTGCTTTTCATAATTTATTGATTTGTTGGTTATGGGCTTTTTTCCTGCAGTGGAGAAGAATTAGAATATAACCTGAAAGACCTTAGGCCAGCAACAGATTACCATGTCAGGTGAGTTAGTGTGACTATGAATGTCACTTAAATATAAACTCTTCAGTTATATTAGAATAAATGTGAAGTTTTTATCTAACTATACTGTGTAGCTCAAGAATTTCATGCTCACCTCTGTAGGTGTTTTTTCCAGTGGCTTTGAAATATTTTCTGATAGATTTTATCTCGGACTTTAAGTTACGAGAGTGTTTTTTGAAGAATACATTTTCTGTCATATTGTTGTCATTGCTATAGTAAGAGGAAGAGAGACATCTACCTATCTATATTTCTGTCTATATGTATGACAGGCCTGGAAGTGCTTGTGTACCAAAGTGGGTTACCTCAAACGTCTTCAAAATTTGTCTAAAGCAACTGGCATTTGTCTGGTTATTGTAATATAGGTGTCCTAGCACTGAAAGTACTCCAGCACAGTTTTTTCATAAATACTCCTTGCTTCATGAAGTAAATCTGCTGATCCATCTGACCATAGTAATTTCAGCATTGATTGCAAAAAAATGGATTCACACTGGCCTGTCTTGATATTTTTAGAGCCTATGTCTCTTTGATTCTAAAAAAGTGTTTTACACATTTATTAACTATTAACACCTTCTCAGTTTTGCTCCCTGATGTTTTTAACACCGTCTGTGGTGTTATCTGCTCGTGTTGGATTTTTTTTTTTTAAAGACTTTGCTTATGAACCAAGGCTTCAAATTCACATCCTGTTCACTTATGCTCAATATCCTTTTAAAAAAAATTCCTTTCACTCCTGTCTATTGTTTCCTTCTGTTTTTCTAGACAAGGGCTAGGTTTGGCGTGCTTTTTCCCATCAAAGCTGCTAGTGTTTGTAAAACTTTAAAGAACAAACACTTTGCTTCTGAGCTTCAGAAAAAACCCAACACCAAAATGTGTTTGTCTTTCTCTGATACTGTAGCTTCTTTTTCTTAAGGATATTTTCTAGTGGAGCCCTAAAATGAACTTTTCAAGTAGAAGCACAAGACCAGAAGTAACTTCTTGTAAATAAGTAAGAGACGCAGGCTCCCAGGCTGGGCAGTAGTCCCAGCCCCAGCAGCAAATGGATGGTAGCGAGGAGCAGAAGGTTGTAAAACACTGCTGAGCTTCCTGCTGTAAGCAATTGAGCATCATTTTGAAAGCCGGCTTCAAACAGCAGAGCAGTTGCCATGCGAAGCATGGCGTTGAGGTCTCATGCGATTTTTAGGGGTGTTGGGGGTGTTTGCCCCGTGTCCTGGCTGACTTCACTCTGCCTACCTACAGTTCCCTCCGCCTTCCTGCAGGTTTGCCAAATTATAAATCGTTTGTGAACAGTTAGCAATAACTTTTGTTTAAAAATAAGAAGTGACTGCTAAACATAAAAGTCAGACTTAAAAAGCAGCAGTATGTGTTTGTAGTGCAGGGAACCAACACTGAAAAGGCCGACTGTTTGCTTTCCACGACAATTTTTTTCTTCACTGAAACCGCGTTATGTATTAATGACTGTGAAGAAATAAATCTGTTAAGGAAAGAAATTTATGGGGCCAACAGTTACTCAGCAGATCGCCTTGGGTCTCCTTAACCTTGGCAGCATCTCTCAGGGCTTCGTCTCCGCACAGACAAGCTGCTTGCGCTTGCTCCTGCCCTCCTGGGCACCCAGGACAACCTGGTTCTCTCTGAATCTACCTCCTGCGTTTCTTCAAGATGTGTTATTTTGGTACCTTCAGAGATGACTGTGCTCAGTGTTTCAGGGACTCGCAGAAGATGCTCGTTAGGCTCATTTTTGCACGGTTGTATTCCCCGATGGTGTGTGTTTGATGCTTAGCTCTGCTGATTTCCGGCACACGTACATACCGCTTGCCAGATGCAGACCCAATTAATTAATTGCGTTTGTTTTCACTCCTGACTGCTCACAGGTGATGGGTAAAGCAGCCCTATAGCAGTCCTTGGGAGCCTCCCCCAAAAGGTTTGATTCTGTGTAGGTGGCCATTGTACATAAATTACTCTTATCTACTGAAAACAAATTTAGAAATTGCCCTTTCTTAAACTCTGCATTCAAGTACACAATAGCTACAGCCTGCTCAGAGGTCATCGTCTGGTCATGGTTTGAATGTTTTTTTGAGTATAGGACTTCCAATTTGCACTTTCCTTTTGCTGCGTGGAAAATGTGAAGGGAAAAAATAACATCATTAATTTTGCAGAGCAAAGCGCCTTGTGAGGAAGTGCTCAGCTATATTGTATTCATTTTCCCTCGTTATTTGGTATTGTGTATCCCCTCTGTGCTGATATACAGAGGACTTGCCTGAAATCAAATTTGCTTTGAAGATTTTATCAGAGTAATGTTCCTGAGCTGTCTTAGTTCTAATTCATGGAGGTCCGCTAAGTGTTGACACCTGAGCTATGCAGGAGAAGCTTGTACCCGTGGAAGGAGACCAGCAGTTTCCATCACTCAACATGGTACATGTGAATCAAGTGTAAACCAGGCATTAAAGTTTATACCTTTTTCTCATGAGTTCATACTTTCTGTTGTGTTGTGAAGAGGATTTTAGCACAGCATGGGAAAGTCTGGCAATAGGCAAGGAAATAGTGGTGGAAAGAAAAGATGATGATGATAACTCAGTGGTGTATGGGAGTATTTGCACGAAACACTGTAATGTTCCTCTTCTGCTGTGAATTTTCTTGCATGCTTGTACCAAGTGAAGTAGAATAATGATAGCCACTGGTCTGTGAGAAATCTATCATTAGTGGACGGTATCATGGATGCTTTGGTAGTCAAATATTGTGGCTGAGGCAGTGCTGTCTCATCTTGTAGCTGTCAGCAAATCCATAACCCATTTGAATGTTGTTTCCAGGGTATATGCAATGTACAACTCGGTGAAGGGATCCTGCTCAGAGCCAGTCAGCTTCACCACTCACAGCTCAGCACCAGAGTGTCCCTTCCCACCCAAACCCTCGCACAGGACCAAAAGCTCCTTGACCTTACAATGGAAGGTAGGTAATGCTTGGATTGGGCAAGAAAGCAGTGAAAAATACAGTTTACCGACAGTGAGCATAACTGTTGAAAATAACTGAAAGCTGAGACAGTCATTTTTCAGTAAGGGACTTGAACTTGCTGTACTCTGACAAATCCCTCCCCGTGCACTGACTTGACTGTTAAAATGTATGTGTTTCATTATGTCCAGCTTCTTCTCGGTATTCGTTAAGAGGTTGCCAAGCTGTGTGCAAACCCCAAGCTTTGGTTTCACTTTAAACTGTAGTCATTTGCCTGGGGGGGAAGTAGTTTTCTCTTATTCCCCAAATCACCTTTTGTTTATTTTTGTTCATAGGCACCCATTGATAATGGTTCAAAAATCACCAGCTACCTTCTGGAGTGGGATGAGGTAAGTAGTAACTGGTTGAAGTAAATAAATGGCACTCAGACTTTACAAGGATTTGCTGAGTAAAGAAAAATAATTAAATACAGGAGAAAGTAGAAGGAGGAAAATGAAATCCTGATGGCATTAGGTAAAGAGTTGGAAAGGTGAAAGGGGCAGTGGGGGAAAACTTTTCCTTCAGCGTTTTATGCAGAGAAAATGTTCTGCTTCTGTGCTCTTGAAATCTAACTTTTTATCGCTCATTTGGTGTACTTTATTTGTTAATTAGCATTACTTATTATTTAATTGCTACGATGTATCTTAGAGTTCTATTCGTGATCTTTTTCTTCTGGATGCTGTCTGAGCGCAGAAAAAAAACACTGTTCCTTCCTCAAAGGAGAAGAGCCGTGATCTTGCAGCCCCTTCTACAGGGAATGTATTCAGGGTCAAAATAATGGTGTCCTTTATACGGTGGCAATTAGTCCCCTTCCAGACACAAAAGGAAATAAGCTCTCTGTCCCAAATATCTTACATCGTCAGCGAGCAGTGTGCTATCAGGGAGAGTGCCAAAAGCAAGAGATGTGGAGTATTTGCTGGAGGTGGTTTCTGGTTGGGAGTCCTCCCTCCATCCCCTAATTCCTTTCTGCCTTCTTTCCATTGTGCAAGCCGTATTTCTGCAGAAAACATGAGTCAGTGAATATCATCTTTGAAGGAAAAAATATGTATTGGGTGATAGAAAAGGCTTGGGCAACAAGTAAAGCAATGAGTCAGGAAATTAGGAGTGTGAAGAGGTGTTTAGTTGTACAGTCTGAGAAACATCTCTTGAGGTTTTTAGTAGTCTAAAAATAGTATTCTAAAGGGAGTATTCTGTTATGAATAGTTTTCCATCATTTCACTAGTAACGTGTTCTCAGATCATTCTGGTACATGTTGGACGTTTGGAACCGCTCACCGTGCAAACATTTATTGTATGCAGTATCAAAGCAAGCAGGGTCTCCATGATGAGAAACCCACTGAACTGAACTAAAATTAAACTAAAAATAATTTCAGAATGGCTTGCTGTCCCTCTCCACATAATGGAAGGGGAAAGGTCATCAGTGAAGAAGAAAAAAGTGGAGTGCGAGGTCTGGGAAAGGAGATTAAAAAGACATTTCTCCCAAAGGATGGGCCCAGATGATCCCATTACACCTTCTGTGGCACCTTGACTGTGCAGTTGTGGTCTCTTGCAAGGCTTCCAGTGACTTGGAGCCATGGGAACGTAACAACACTGAGCAGTGAAGCGGTGGCAACGTGAATGATTCCAGCCTGCAAAGGGAAGGGAAGTGAAGCAGCAGAAGGGCTTGTCAGAAGAAAGACCAACAACAGGCCAATAATACAGTGCCCATTAATTACCGTTGATGTTAATTTTGTCCGCATGGAGCCTAGTCATAATTTTAGATATATATAAGGCAATTCTAAAATGCTTTTGTCCTTTACACCCTCTAATACTGAGTATATACCTAGAGTTTTGTCTTCAGAAAGAATTGTTAGGATGTCTGTTTTTCACAGGGCAAAAGTACTTTGGTTTAGGCTAGCTCATGTACCAATGGGGAAAAATGAGGACATCCTGATTCCCTTAGTCTATCTATTTTAATTACCTTGTTTTCTCAGTAACAATCCTGAAATCTGAGATCCCAGTGGATAGCTAGCCAGCAAAGGTGAAAGAATAGTGGCCCTGCACAAATTAATTTGGTACATCTCCAATGGTTTGACAAGACTCCTGGCTGAAATGTAGTTGTCTGGTTGTGAGACAGTTAATGCCACAGGTGTAGCTTCTCTGAATTTTTTTTTTCCTCTGATATGAGAGAGAAATGCTATTTTGAGTTGCTGAACTAAGGCTTATTAAAGAAAAAGTCTGAAGATGCAGGCTGGCTGTGCCTGCATCTGCAGGAACCCCATCTACCTGCGACGGCGAGCTCGGCAAGCTGTTCTGCTCACTTTTTCATGTGCCATTGCAAGTTGTGCCTCTGACGTAGGGTGCAGTTAGCTACCGGCGTTACGGCACCTGAGTACAAAAGAGAATTCACGTGCGATGCCCTGTACCCTCGCGCTCGGTTGTGTAAACTCCACGTAAGCAAAAGCACGAACTTTGTTACAATGCCACACTGTGTCCTGGTGAAATCAAGAAATAAATACATCGGGGAAGAGGAGGGAGAACGCTTGCCAGGCAACGGCGAACGCTCTGCCAGATCTCAGCTAGAGCAACATTCATTAGCTACAGGGCACAGAATAAAATATAAACACGGGAAGATCAGCGATCAGAAGGAAATTAAATTGTGGCTTCAAAGCAGAGAGGGCTTTGCATGAGTGGAGAACAAGAAATCTATCCGATGATAAAGTTAGAAAAACACCCTAAAATGGCAGTCTGCCTTGAGAAGTTGAGTCCCTTCCGAGGGAAGGATAGCGTGCGAGCGAGCCGTGGAGAGCCCTCGCAACGCAAAGCGACACGCGGATCCTGGAAGGCTGTCGGGCAAAGGCTGCGGGCTCAGACTGTAGAGGCAAAACTGGCATCAGGCAGGGGACACGTGGGGAGCGGTGGAGGTGGCGGCGAGCACGCCCGGCACGCTGGCCTGTTCCCCCAGCTCGAGCTGTGCTGCCCGCTCCCGCCGACGGAGGGGCTCCAGCAGCCCTTCGCGCTCCACGCCGTGGGTACAGGTTGGCTCCCTCTGGGGCCGTCGCATCTTGGAGCATGTCAGATGCTCAACAGCATCTCGGCGAGTTCCTCCTGTCTTTACAGGGCAGAGGCATAGTTCATAGCATCTAAAACGCAGCCAGGAATGTAGGTGGCGTCGCTTGTATATGCGAAAAATAAATTGTTGCGGTAAAACAACAGCCGAAGCGGCATGTTTTACGGCCCTAGGATTAGGTGAGGTCGTAAGTTGTAGCAAGAGGACAGCGTCTGGTCTCTTCGTGGCTGCAGCTGGGGGGTCCGGCAGGGCTGAGGTGCTGCGGTGCCGGCTGGGTGCCAGGGGGGTCTGCCTGGGACCCTGGGCGCAGCGCTCCTCGGCAAGCCCCGTGCCACCCCACGTACCTACCGCCGGTTCCCCGCTTCTCTGGAGGCTCACTCAAGGGACTGGAGAAAGGTGTTTGAGGCAGGGTTTTTTTTTTATTTTACTGTATCTTGCTGAGAATAGACACAGTGCTGTTCCCATTCTCTGGTTTAGCTGTCTTCTCATACATACTTTAAAAACCTTCTCTCACCTCATTAGATGAGCTGTAGAGGAAACAGAAATGAATTGCTTTTGTTTCTTCGCTGGAATTAGGTGTGTTGTATTCTGACCTACTTTGATGAAGAGAAGGTTATACTGCTTAATAAGTCACTGTGCCAGTCCTACCCAGCTGCTGCTGCTTCAGTTCAGTTCTGAGTTTTGGGGTTTTTCCTGACCTGCAGACTCTGGAAGATAGAGTAGTCAATAGACAAAGCTATTCCTGCTATTCCACCTTCCCCCCCCTCCCCCAGTTTGGATTAAATGGTTTGTAACATGACTGGTGTTAGTTAGAAAATGCAAATACTTTCTTTCTCAGTACTGACGTAGGTCTTTGAATTGCGGTTGTAATGCCTTGCTAATAAACTGCTTTAGCTTAAAATGCCTGAAGAACTATGAAGGATGATCTTCATACTTCAACAGCAGAGTGAAAGATCAGTTCAGCGAATTGTTACTCAGTTACACTGGATGTACGCTAGCAAAGTTTCTACTGACTTCAAAGGAGTTAGGATCAGCCCCTCTTCTCGGGTATTTTGAAATTCAGTAGGATCTGAACGTGCCTGCACCTCAGGTGCTGGGATTGGCAATAGTAGTCTGGCAATAAAATCAGTTAAAATTAGTAATTAAGGAAATCTCCACCTTCGGGCTCTTTTTCTATGAGCTGTACAAACCTGAACCCTTTGAACTTACAAGCCTGAACTAGTCAACTGACGACTGTGCCAGGATTGATTATTCAGGGTAAGCAAAAGGCTAATCGCAAAAAATAGCGTTAAAAATATACCAAACAGAAAACATCACTGTAAAGGAGGTGATGCTTTCTCCTGATGCCAGAGTTCATCAAAATCAGTAAACTGTAACTGCATTGAAAAATGCCGCTGGCACTGCTGTAAGAATCAGGCCTTTGTTACTAATTAGATGTGAAATGATCATTCTGTGATTAAGTGGTAGCAAATAAATGTTTCTCTTGTGCATGTGGATAGCGAGAGTATCCTATTCATTCTCTATGGGAAAGTGGAGGGCTGTTCCTGAGCCAGAGACAAGGACATCCCTCTCATGCAGTGTGTGTTGCTGCTTTACATAAAACTCAAAAGCAGCTTTAATTCTCATCCACTAAGCATCTCATTTTAATTTGCTCAAGAGGGAGACAGATACAATACCACACTATTTAACGATTTGGTGATGGATAGTTAACAATTAAGTTTATATATAGATAAATGGAGATAATTTTGTTCTGCCACAAAGTTTTAAACTTTTCGAGGCTAGCAGAGGTGTGCTCATTTATACTAGCTGATAATCTGGGCCGTGCATCTCAGTGATGGTCCACCAGAATTCGGATACACGGAGCTCCAGGCTCGTGCTTGGGCTTGTGTTTGTTCACCTGCCTGCCCTCTAGGTCTGTTCTGTGGCTGTGCCGCTCCGGTGAGGCATGCAAGAGGAGAGTCTTGGATAACGTTGGGTTTTGTATCTATTTTAGGGATGTTTCATAGGTCCTGTTCTGTCTTCTAAATGTTTGTATGTAGAGATAATTCAGTTACTTGTGTAAGAGCTTGCACAATAAATGCTTTGCAGAGATATTAGGGTGTGTTATAGTAATTGTTGACAGTTTTCTCCGCAGCTTTGTGTCAGACTGAATATCAGTCTGTTGCTTTTTATTGCCAATATGCACCAACCACAGAAGTTAAAGCTGGTGTGGCCTGCAGCAGATTGCCGTCTTGCCTCCTGGTTGCAGATCTGATGCTGGCAGCTTTTATTCAGCCTTCTGCAGTGAGGTCTTGTAAAGGACTGTGCTTCATTTCTGTGTCCTCTGTACCTGCGGTGGCCCATTCCTCCTTTCGTGTTTATTTACTATGTCTGCTGCAAGGAATGTGGTCAACAAAACCCATTTAAAATCTTAAAACCCTTGTCTCAATAAACGCAATCTCCAACAGAAACTTAAGCACCCTGTTTTAAGTGAGTGTGTAGCTTGAAATGTAGCTGAAATAGCAGGCAAAACTCTTAAAAACGGTGTTAAAATGCCCTGTTATAGTATTGTGCAAATTCTAATGGATTTGTGGAGCTTGGATTGTTCTTGTTTCCTTGGGCAGGCCCTGATGGTGAGGACAGTATGGGCTGTCCTCATGAAGAATTGGGAATGCAGGCTGGAGAAACGCGGGCTAGTGAAGAAGTCAGACAGTGTCTGCTCTCCCTCTGAAATTTGTGGATTAGAAATACTTGCGGAAATGATACAGTATATTTTAAGCAACTTATGAAACCTTATTTAAAGGATTAAAACTTGGATGCCGAGTGTACAAAGAACAGGAGAAGGATGCTGGGAAAGCTGTAAGGCTCTTGGGTGGCAGCCAGTGCCAGCCTGCCAGTTGTTCCTGTCTATAATTATGCCAGCATTAGTGCTTTCATAAATCTTGGGAGGGAAGAAGCCGAGAGACTATTTCCAGGCTATTAATGCCAGGATAATTAGAAATATCGGCCAGCCTCTCCAATTAGTGCCAATAGAATCCGAAATACCAGCCAGTCTGAGTAATGTGAATACCAGTCGGTCTCTGAGCGAGTCTGGGGAACGTACCACACCAGTTCTAGAAGACAAAGATATACAGTATCAGAATTTGTACTGTTATAAAATTGACGATAACGTAAATGTTTGGCGATCTTTGCAAAGTTTTAGCCCATCGCTTTGACAAATGGGAGTTTCCTTGGCCCATTGCTCTCAGTTCAGGCATTGTGCTGCAGGTGAGATTTTCCATGACTTTCCTTTTTAGCCAGCCATCGCTGTGCATCTGTTTAGCCACCACATTTGGTCACTTTGTTCTCTTGGAGGAAAAACATAGGAAAATGATCAAAAAAATACATTCTCAAGCAGAAACCAAAAAGAGATTAAATGTTTTCAAAAGCTTTACAAATATTGAAGTCAGGATGGTTTTAAAGAGTTAGAGAAAAATTAATTTAATGCTTCTGAACCTATAAAAGAGAGTTTGCATAGGGAAAAGAAAAATCTATTCTTAGTAGTCCTGCGCTGATGAATGGATATTTTACTAAAACATAGTATTACTAATTAAACATAGTATCACTAATTAGGTTTTGTATAGTCTGGATTTTAAATATGTTGTTGCTGAGCTGGGAAGTATGGTGACCTATTATTTTTGTCCAAAAGGAGTTTTATATAACTCTATATCTAGGGATTTTAGATCTGAAAAAGTTTTCTCATTTACAAAAGACTTTTGCATTAGGATTCATGATTCTCTTCCAATTCCACCCCTTAATTTACTTCAGCCTTACTGTAATGTTACAGCTGGAGCAGGTGGGTGAAGTTGTAGAAGACTGTGTATAAAACCAAGTTCTGGAATAAGTGTAGGATCACACTGTATAAATAAAAGTAAGTTATGGCTGTTTGCCAGCGTGCTAAATGTCCCTTCAGCGCCTCCAAATTGTTGTGCTGTGCTGGAGGTCTGCATGATTGTTTCTAGCTTGATAAACACATTTTTGGAGACTTACTACAAATATTTTATGGAGTTCTTCCTTCTGTGTTGCAATCCGAGTGAAAAGAAGTGGAAGTTGATAGGGGCTGGAGAATGGGCCAGTGAAAAATGTATGTCCCACTCGGGCATTTTTGAGATCTTTAAAGATGAAGTGATGTATTGAGCTTGGAGGAAGAACAGCGTGTGGGAGGACAGCCAGAGCCAAAGGAGGCAGCAGCAGGTGAGGCTGTTGGCTGCAGTGAGGGGCACCTATATATATATATATAATTTTCCTGATAGTCTGCTTAGGTGTAGAAACATTGAGTCTTCTGTCAGGCTGGTGTATATCAGGTGAAATAAGTAGTCTTGTCTATGGGCAGATGTTAATTTTACAGAGATAAAATGAAAATTAGAAACTGTAGAGACAGGTGCCAAAAATAGTAAATGGCATAGCAGAGCTCTTCCGTCAGAAGAAGTCGCAGAGATGGGCGTAACTATCTCCTGCACCAGTCTGAGCCCATGGGTGTGCTTTGCTAGGTTTCTATTCTGGTGTGCTTTTGTAATGTAATCGCCCATTAATTTTGCATTCAGGTATTGAAATTAAAACTCCTTTAAACTGCTTCAGCTCAGGTAGGTATTACTTATGCAGAGCTGAGCAATCCGTGCCCTTTCTCCTGAAAGATTTCAAATTGACCGTTTCCCACATGTGGCATAGGATGAGACCAGTTACTCTTTGTTGTCTTGGCGTCTCTGTCCTGCAGAAAGCTCAGCTTTGTTTTTACCATAGGGCATATCAAGTCGGGTTGAATTGAAAAGGTTTTTGTTTTGTTTTAACCGTGGCAGGGAGGGAGAGAACTTCCGAATGTCCCTGTCCTCAGATGTGCAGGTTTGTCCGTAGCGTACCTAAGGAAGGACTCGGGAGCTAGAGGGGTCTCGGTACCTTCTCTCACTGCTGCCCCATCTTGGCTTTGTCAGGGCTCCAGGTCACGTTGACGTGAAGCTCCCATAAACCATACCTCTGGCATCCAAGTTTCTTAACAAAGTTTCGTGCTTTCCGACAAACCCTCTTTGCTCATCGCGCGCCACGCGCTCTGAGCAGCGGGATGGGTACGGAACCTGGCGCGTTACGTACTCCTCCGCGGCGAGTAAATCTGTTTGTCCTTGAGGGCGTGGGGTGAGCAGAGGGTCGCCCCCGGGCTTGTCCCTCTGGGGTGGCCGTCGCTGGGGCTGACCGTGGGCTGGACTGTGGGGAGCGAGAGCCCTCTTGTGGGATGGAGTGTTTCTGAAGGGCCAGGGAGGGCTTGCGAGGGACTCGAGGAGCAGAGGGTAGCGCTTGCAAGAAATGTTGCTTCCAGCTTTCCTGTGCTCCTGTGACCGGGTCGATTCAGAGATTAATTTCACCCTTAACTTGTACGATTTCTGCTTAATGAGTAGGATAAATTGCACTGCAAGTAGGCTGACAGAAGCTGTAGCTACATCTCGTGAAGATTAAGAATCTGAAAAGAGGAAGAATCTGACAGCAGACTGACTGTGTTGATCTGTATTATTTTACGTAGCGTAGCAATGCTGTCACTGGCTTACACGGCTTTCTTTGCACAATGCCTGTATGAAAGCGTCTAATTCTAATATAATTTAACAGCTCTTCTTAAAATAAGAACCACGTGGTTTTGTTTCGTCGCTATCCGATTACAGATTTCTCTCTTTCCAGGGAAAGAGGAACAGTGGTTTCAGAGAATGTTACTTTGGGAACCAGAAGCATTGCAAGTTGACTAAGCTGTGTCCGGCTTTGGGTTACACCTTCCGATTAGCAGCTCAGAATGACATCGGTACTAGGTAAGTTACCCAAGGTACCCGCTTTCGTGAGAAAAAGTGGTAGTTGAAAAGTTTAACTATCAATGACAGTGTGAAGGGGGGGGGGGGGGGGGGCGGATTTTTTGTTTATTTTTTCTCTTTATGGTTTTGAGTTAAATATCTGACATTTGCTCATTATTTAGAGTAAGTCACACCTTCCCTGGTGGTATCATTCACCTCCCAGGGAATCGCCAGGTACCTTCAGCGTGATGAGGTTAGCCTAAGAAGATAGGCTCCTTTTGAGGTGTTAAATGGTGTTTTGTGGTCTATTCCTAATACAAAAAGAATACATCTGTTATATAAAATTCCCACTAGGGACCTCTGTGAACCAAGAAAAACAAGCAAGAGGAAGTTGAGTTACAGATTTTGAAAGGACTCTTGATATATTTATTTTTCTGGTTTAAAGCAAAGCCCTTCTGTCTTTTTTCAGCAGTACAGTCCTTTCCTTCTTCCGCAGGGCTGGCTGATGGGGTGGGAAAGAAGGGTGAGAGAGCCAGGACCGAGAGGAGACAGGCACACCCAAGGGCCCTGCGAGATGGGTTTCAGGTTCTGCTTTTCTTTGCACATGAACAGATGCTCTCAAACGAAGATGATGAGAAATCGGACTTATTGCAATCCTCCGGGCGCTGCTAGGGAGCACTGGGCTGAAATGTTACGCAGCTGAGGACCAGAGCGTGCCCAAAGAGCCATCGTGCTGCAGGGGCTGTGCGCTCCTGTACTCGCGGAAGGAAAGTAGGCCAGGAAAAGCTGAGCTGTGAAGAAGCTAAACATCCAGCGCTCTTGTATACTCCTTCATTGTCCTTCTTAGCTAAACAGGATCTAATCATTAGTACAAGAAGGACAGAAAAAGAAACACTAGTGGTATATAACAATGTGTTTTGCTGAGGGAGATTCCTGTATTGTTCTCTCTTCCAAAACACAAACCTCTTACTAACGCGTAGCTTCTAGAAGTTACTTTAGTCATGTTCCTGGATTTTCCCTCTGAGATGCGCTGGGACTGTCCATGTATGCATGGAGTCCCTTTTGCCAACTTCATGCAAGATTACTTCCCTCCCTCTTGAAATAATACTTGATCTGGAGAGAGAGAGAGACTTGAGCTGAAGCTGCTGAGTGTAACTGGAAGGGGACTGCCAGTTTTGTGCAAAATTCCCAGTTTTGGAGTCTCTTCTCTTTGCCAGGTTCCAGATTTTAAAAATATCTTAGGGCGTGCTTCAACCCTCCCTCCTTTTTATTTTGTTCTTCTCTCTTTCTTTCTCTTTTTTTTTCCTCAGGCTATTGAGGAAGGAGTGGACTAAGAACTATATTTATGGTCAGCTGCTCTGTGTTAATCTATGAGATAAGCACCAACAGCACATGGCTTATTTTTATAGACAGCACTCAAAATTATGACATGATAATGTCATCTAACACTTTGTGCTGTAAGATGGTTTTGGTTGGTTGTAATGCTTGTGGACTTACCATTTAAGATGATTTTAGTCTCCTTCGGGTGTTAGTTATAGGTGGGGCTTTTTTAACTATAAGAACATTTCAACAAATATGTTATTTTTGAGCAGGAAGACTCAGAAGAAGGAGATGTGGCTTTTTGTGTGTATTACATTCATGCGATGACTTTGTTAAGAAACAAACTACGTTTGTACTTTGGAAAAAGAGATTTGAAAATTGCAAGAACATTACATTCGGTTAGGAGTTCTGATGTCCTCCTGAAAATTCACCCAGATCTGTCCGTTTTAAACTTTGTTCTCAAATGTCCATTGTACATAATATATTCTGCCTGGAATTGTAGGAGAACTCTTCCTACACTTTCACGTGTAGGAAACCTATTACGTTTCAAGGCATTGTGTGCTGGGTTTTAGACAAGGTGAGAGCGTGCATCTCCTCTGCTGCAGATGTTCTCTCTGGTTGCAACGTGAACTGTGCGAAAGAGCAACTTTATGCTCAGCTTAAAATGCAAGGAAGTTTGGGCAGGGAAAGTCAGAAAGGAGTAGAGCCAGCCTGGAGGGTTGGAAGGTATCTGTGCCTGCACGAGACGGCTCCTACGTGATGCTGAGCATGCATGGTCATGACTGGATACATTTTCCCGGCTTTCTTTGGAGAGGGATGTCTGAAACAGTGGGACTAGATTTGCTGGAGCACTCGGCTTTCAGAGGTGTAGCTTAAATAGAGGTTGTATTCTGAATTTATAAAAGGTGAAAACTGCATCTCAAGGTCAACATCTAAAAGTTGAACACTTGGGGCTTTATTTCCCATGTTTTAGTTCCCCTTTATTACATGAGATTTTCCCCTACTTCATAATTAATAGTAAGTTAATATTTTTAGGCAATCAAATATTATTTTTTTCCAATATTATTGTGATGAGATCTGTAAAAACGACTGTGAGGACACATACCATTCTGCATTTTTTTTCTATTCTTAGTTCTGGCACTTCTTTTCCACCTGGGCAATTTTAACAGCTTCTAGATTTTTTGAAAATAAAAATGTATTTTTCTCTAAGTACACTGAGGTTTGGTCTGAGCGGGTGTTGTGTTTTGTTTTGGGGCTTTGGGCGGGGAGGGGTGGTTGGTTGTTTGGGGTTTTTTTCTTAATATTCCTCTCTCTCCTTCTCTGTCCCTGTGCAGTGGGTACAGCCAGGAGGTGGTATGCTACACTGCAGGTAATATTCCTCAGACCCCTGCTGCACCAAGGCTTGTTCGAGCTGGTGTTACATGGATTGCGTTGCAGTGGAATAAAGTAGAAGGATGTACACCAGAGGAAGTGATTTCCTACACCCTGGAAATTCAGGAAGAAGATAATGTAAGTACCGTGTTACTATAAAGTATACTGCAGGACTTAGTTGAGTTTTCATTTATTAGTTCAAGATCACTGAGGAGATTGTGGATTGCTACTTTGGAGGGTCCTTTAGGAGTACTGGGTACTTGGCAGGACGGAGCTGTGTGCTTTGTTCTGCTCCACAGCAGAATTACGAATCCTTAGCTAAAAATCTGTACTGTCATCCATGATTCTTTTACAGAGCTTTACAGGAATCTGTAAGGTACAGGGCAGCTTGTCCTTGACCAGTTCAGTCTGCCGCGTCCTTCTCGCCGCTGTGTGGTGCGCTTGCCTTCTGTCATCTGTCGCTTCTGGTTCTGTAATGTGTTAAACTGTCACGATTGGGTTTGTGCTTATTTTACAGCCAAATTATATTATTCAGGTCAGTTGCACCATCCTTCTAGAAGGAAAATTATTGTGGCCTTGCAGCTTAAAGTAATAATAATAATAATAATAATAATAATAATAATAATAATAAAAAACAGTTGCCTATAAAGCCCCTTTGCTATAATGTGTTCTGGCTACAGCCTGTAATACAGAGAGCACTTCCTCAGACTCCTCAGTTACAGGAATTTGTTTGTTTTTTCTAGGATAGCGTGTTTCACCCAAAGTACACTGGAGAGGAGCAAGCCTGTACTGTGAAGAATCTCAGAAGAAGCACACAGTATAAATTCAGGGTAAAATCTTTTTCCGCTTGTCATTGCGTAGTATTTTCTGTGTTGGGTTTTTTCCAGGCACTGTAGGGACCCTTTTAGTACTACCTGCAAAATTGAGCTATCAAATACAAATTTATTTTATACTAAGACCTAATAGGTTAAACCAAAGTTGTATTTTTGCTTTTACTACAGAAAATACTCGTTGCTCAGCCTTTTTGAAACAGGCATGGTTCTTCGTACTGTGTACTGTCAGGTATGGTCTTGTAAAAGTGTGGCTCAGGGCCTGAGGTGGTTGTAGTCGGCTGCATTGCTTCCCCAAAAACCTGATCCATGGTCACAACACCAGTCTCACTTGTTCACAATGGAGAAAACGCTGTAAGGAGCCCAGCAAGCACAGCTTCCTTCCCCAGCTCAGGGGCCTGTCTTCCTCTGACATGCAGAAATTCAAGCTTTTCCCTCTCATACGTACATGTGGCTGGTTTTGGAGCTGGTTTTTTTGGCAGGCGTTCGTATCTCCTGCTCTGTGGGTGTTCCTAAATACAGACCCCCCAAAAGAGATGCTCTGAAGTCTTTTTGCAAACACAGAATTCAGACATCTGCCTCGCTGCTACTGAAGCCATCAAGCACAACACAAGTGCCGGCTGCTGCTGTTGAGGAGAAGACCGTGTGGTTTTTACCAGATGGGCTGCGGTGCGGCTGTCCGTCCCCGCGGCCGGGCTGTCCGTCCCCGCGGCCAGGCTGTCCGTCTTAGCGGCTCAGCGAAGCCGGGAGCCAAGCGCAGCTCCACGAGATGGCGTTCGGCCGCGCCGTCCGGAGCGCTGCCGTCCCTCCGGAGATGGCAAGGTGCTGTCTGTAAAGCCACCATCCGTCATGCTCCTGTGTTGCCGAACAGAAATGGTGTCTGAAAGCGGCTTTGTGTCATTTGTAAACAGTGCAGGGAGAGGAGGATGGCATAGGTTTGTATGGATTCAAAAACATTTGGCTTCTGTAGGTCTTATATATTGAGGAGCAACAAAAAAAACCACTTTACCCACAGACTCACTTAAATCTTTAAAGACAACTTTGCATTGGGACAGAAGACCTTGTGAAGTTGCATGAAGAACTACCCAAAGAATTGGAAAGCTGTTGCGGTGTCGCTCGGAGATGATGCCTTTTCGTTTAGCATTGTAAAAGCTGCTGTGGCTGTCTGAGAGAAAAGGACGGCTAGTGCTTCTCTGCAGCCCTGCTTTCAAATTAAACACGAATTTTACAGAATTGGGTTGGTATCAGAGCAAACTTGTAGCCTCGCGTCACTGGCTACAAGCACAACTCTGATCTGACTCAGCACCGAGACGTCCCCTCGCTGCATGCGGACCAGCGTTAGTTAGCTACGGAACTTGGGGAAGGATCCCCAAAACTATAAAGCAAAACAAACAAACAAACAAAACCAAACACAGACACCCTAGGATCACAGTAGTGTTTTAAAACTCACAGTGGGGGCTATCTAGCAAGTTCTAGGCTTATCTTTGAACCTGGGCAAAATACGGTTCTTTGGGAAACCCCCTTAATAATAAAGAATTAAGGGGGAAATTTAATTCATGCCATGCCAGACAATGAGTGCTTACAGAGGAGGCATCCTGCTAATTTTTGATGAAATAAAGGTTGGTTAATTAAAGTGACAATGGTAGCGTAATACACCATTGTAAAGGCATTTGTTTGGTACCGAGCGAGGGTTTGGCACAGTCGGGCAAATGATACCAAACACAACAAGGTGCAGGAATTTCATTCTCTGAAGCGTTTGACATGTCAGCGTAGAAGGGAATCCCCAGTGGCTGTTTCTAGTGAAGTTCCACAAAAAGCAGTGCTGTGTATACTATTTCATAATTTTATCAGTGACCTGGAAACAAACAAAGTTTTATTTTTATTCCTACTAAGAGGATGGGAGACTCTAAGGTTGGGGAAGCTGTGGCTCTGAAAAAGTCGTGAAGATCCTGCTTGAACAATCAATTTAATACAAATTTTCAGTTCTTGCTGGGCTAGTGCAATCTTTAGCTGTATACATAGGGGAAAGGTATAAATGTTGCATTACATTTGTAGCTCACATTGATTCCCTGGAGTTGTTACTGGGATATTTGTGTAGCTCGTGTATCTGGTGTTCATGGCAAGATGTCTTAAATTGGAGAATAGTCAGAGAAGAACCAAGAGATGATACACAGGAGTTGATAGTGGCTTTAGTGACTTGTTTAAAGCAAGCATATGGACTAGAGAACCTCAACTAGTTTTTTGACCTTGCAAATTGCAAATTGTTTTCCTCAGATGCCTGTGTTAGGAGAGAGGATAGAAGTGACTGCTCCTGAGAATAACGGAGCTTCCCACATGGAAAAGTTCCTGTTAGCTTCTATTTACAATTAGCAATTATAACACGTATTTTGTTACTCGTGTCTTTGGCAGCAGATCTCTGTCCCAGAGACTAGCGTGAGCTAATACAGCTCTCAGCAGCCACAAAACATTGGACCATTTGGGGTTTCTTGTACGATTCCGACCTGCTCAGTCTCCTGGCCAGGTCCTCATGTCTTGCTCTTAGCTTAGCAACCTTCTCCCTGAAGTCAGCAGAAGGTGTTCTTGAGCAGAGACGAAGGATTTGGCTGAGTAAGTTTTCTTTGTGCGCATCCTGCTCCTTTCAGTGGCTGTAGGTTACGCGTTTCTTGTTTGCGTGTCATGCTACTTAAGCTTTTAATCATATGATTACTGATACTCCGAATTAATTTGTTTTAAATAGCGGTTTAATACCCCCAAACCAAAAATAGCTTCGTTATTATCATCGTTTTCATCTTTTATGAGTAAATAACTGCAAGTTGCCATGTGACTTTTTATTAAAGGGAAAAAGAGTAGCGCTCTTATCTTAAACATGTCCTGATCCATTGCTAGTGGAGGGAGGGCAGAAGTCAACGTGGTTTGTAAAGAAACAACGTGACAGTCTAATATCTGCTATTAGAATCCCACACACGTTGTTGGGATGTGACATACTTTCCCGTTTAATGATATTTGTGCAATTACTAAAAGACGTCTCTTGCAGAACTGTCAGAAAAGCAGTTACAGCAAACAATGGTAAACTTGTTGTGGTTTTGTTTCAGCTGTTTGCTTCTAATGTGGAAGGAAAGAGTTCTCCCAGCGAAGTGTTGGTCTGTACCACAAGCCCAGACAGGCCAGGACCTCCGACCAGACCCGTTATTAAGGGGCCAATAACATCTCACGGCTTTAGCGTCAAGTGGGGTAAGCCAGTTCAGTTTGTCATAGTAGAGCTTTTTTGGGTCCTAATAAATTCAAATAAAATTATGTAAATATGTATTAGAACTTAGATTTTTTTCATGCTGCTTCTCAGTCCAAAGTTGGAACGTGTTTGGAGAGCTTGACAACTTCATTTTTTTCAATATTTTAAAAGATGTGTAGAGGTTCTTATGTTTTCAGAATCAAAAATGTTGCTTGTTTTTATTGGCTGACTTGCACTGGCACTCAAGTGCATCTTCAGGCTTTTCACCTTCCATTTCATGTCCCATTGCAGCGTCATTCCAGCTGCTTCCTTTATCGATGGGGCAAGCCTCCGTGCTGCATCTCTTTCAATGCTTTTTCCATACATTTTGTTTCTAGCATCATTATCCAGATGCCTTATTCTGACTCATGCTGAAAACTAACGTCTGCTACCCAGTTCTGCTATAAATCCCTTGGTGTAGTTAGTGCGGGGGAGTTTGTGGAGGAGAAGGAGCAGAATCAGAAACAAGTTCTGTAATCTTTTTGTTACTAATTTCACTCCCAATCTCGATTTACTAACAACTTGCCTTATTTTTTCAGATCCTCCACAGGATAATGGTGGTTCGGAAATCCTAAAGTATCTGTTAGAGATTTCTCAAGGAAGTCCGGAAGGTAAACTTGAAACAAGTTTTCTCCATTTCAATCCATTATGGCTACTGTAAAGCAGTACTGACCCTTGGGGCTATTATTGTTATTATCATTAATGCACTAATGCTGCAGATATGATTGAAACCGAGTTACATACTTGCAGCCTTAAAACTTGCAGGGTTCCTGGGAGAGTTTGGGTTGGGTTTTGGGGAGTTTTTGTTGTGGTTTTTTTAAAGTATGCTCTTTTTCTCTAAGACTTGTGGAATTTTAGGTGATAGGACTTGAACCTACTGTTTGATTTGATATTTTTCATATATTTTAGAAATATTTATATTTGTAAGTATATATATATATATTTGTATATGTGTCTATGTATATGTATGTCTTCAAGTGGGAATAATATTCATAGTAATATTAACACTAATGACTTTCCTGAAATATATCATTTGTGGAAGACCACATTAAGGATTTCCTTTCCTCCTAGACAGTAGTAAACTTCTTGCATTATACTTTTCTAAACTTGGATATATCTCATTTTGTAGCAAATCAATGGGAAGTGGCATATAGTGGATCAGCTACAGAATATACCTGTACTCACTTGAAACCAGGCACTTTGTATAAACTCCGGGCATGCTGTATCAGCACTGGCGGACACAGTCAGGTAAGTATTATTTAACAATAAGGACAATATTAAGTATGATTTAACAATAAGGGTTTGTATTTTTCCGAGATTTATCTGCTCTTTTTGGTAAAAGATTTCTGCTTTAAAAAGAAGATTAATATTTTTCCTGTAGCACAGTAAAGCTACAGTGATTGCAGTTAATCTTATGTTGCAAGTTGCTGAATTTTAGAAGACTTCTATGTGTACTTGATGGGTTTTTTCAGGCAAATTGCAATTTAGTGTCCTCAAAACCGATCTGTAGGTGTTTATACCTGCGCTAGAAAAGGCCATCGTGTTTATTTGATCTGGCCACTTGCTTGAGAGAGACCACAGTCTCTCATGTACATGAGCCTGTACTGACCAAAGCTGGTGAGTGAAGATGCAGTAGGGGTAGTTTATTGTAACAATTAATTACCTTTCATGTGGCTGGGTTCCATTTTCCAGCCACTGATTCCTGTCATTCCCTTCTTTGATGTAAAATCATTTCAGTACCTACACTTTTATTCCTCCTGCTTTGATTTTTTTTTTTTTATGATTAAGTAGATTAGGCCTTGATATTATTTTAAAAACAAGGAAAACTAAAATTAAGAATCCCACAACATTACCCGTCAAAGTTTTGTGTGCTACAGTTTTCAGTATGCTAATGAAAGCATACTGAAGCATACTGAAAGCATCTATTAATTGGATTTGTAAGTAACATGCTTAATAGCATCTCCTATCCTTTATTGTTTATATAAATTTCTATTAAGTGGTTGTTGTAGAAAACAATTTCTTGTGCCACTTTCTAATCATGCCTTGCTTTGTAGGCGGTATTCGTACCAGAGAGCTAACTTCAGCTCCTCTTCTCTTCCAGTGTTCTGAAAGTTTACCTGTCCGTACGCTAAGTGTTGCACCAGGTCACTGTCGGCCGCCAAGAGTGTTGGGGAAGCCGAAGCACAAAGAAGTACAGCTACAATGGGGTAAGCCCTCGGAGCGTCTCACTGTTGAATAGCTTGGATCTTGATGGTTAGTTGCTGAACTTGCCTTAGCTTATATTTCTGTTGCTAGACCTTGTGAAAAGTTGCAGTGTATTCTGTTCACTGGGAAGTACAAAGCAAAGTGCAGTGAAGTCTGTGCAACTTCTCATCGACTGCTGAGGCTCTCTATTGCATGTCTGAGCTTAGCTGTCCTCCAGCTGTCCTTTAGGCCTGATACTGTGCTTCCATATTTTAGTTAGGACCTGTCTCTATGTCAGGACTATAAAGTATCAGCTATATTAGAATATCTATCCTTTTATTGCAAAAACACCATGTGATTCAAGATCTTTTTTATTCCTTTGCAATGTTGACTTAGCAGAGGCGTTTTGCTACTTCTAATACAGGACTTCGCTCAGCAATTTGAGTTAGAACATATTGGGGATTTCAGGTGGCATTGAAACCCTGATCCACAGTATAACACACACGATCCATTGGACACCTGTAATTTTGCAAAGGACTTGGACCATGGACATGCCACTAAACTGTCAAAAAATGCACACCTTTCAGAATACACATGCCAGTATCCAACAGATTTTTTTTTTCTTTACTATGATAATCTTGCAGCATCCAAGATTCTTTGTGGCGTCATTCATTAAGCTAAATTCTAAAGCAATACCATTTCTAACTGACAAATATATCTCAACACCAGTATAAAAATTCACCTGTGCATCCAAGGTACCATGTTGTTTCCTGGAAGACTGTACGCCTTATGGTGGAGCACTGCTTTTCAGAACCCCAGGCATGTTGATTCTCTGGTACTGGCTTGTAATATAACATGCAAATATTATCAAATATGTGGTTTTCCTGGGGAAAAAGGTGCCCACAACAAAACAGATACAGGCATAGAAAACAAACTCAGTTTCCCAAAAAGCTGTTATTTCCAAGCGAAGCGTGGGGTTTAGATCATTGTAGAGAGATCTAGAATCTCACGAATGTTAGCAGTGTGACTAATAAAGTTTGGGGATCGCAGTTGTTCATACTTTATTGGGTGTTAATGAAGCTTTGTCAGAAATCCCATGTATAAGTAGTAGTTTTGGAGTGTACATGACCCACTTCAGCCTGTGCCCAGCCATAGCCAGCAGCCAAGATTGGGTCAGGCAGCCACCATGTGCCTCCTAATTTCTCTCTGTCCCAGAAAGGGTGTATTCAGCGCTAGTCCCATTCTTCGTGCAGCTTTCTATACCTTTTCTCCTGCCTCACTGACCAATTTTTTTTGCACACACCATCATCTTCGATATTGGGGGAAGGAAGCAGACTAGCTTTTTTTCATCCTTAGAAGAGGATGGTCACTACTATGTTCTGCTTAAAAAGTAGCTGGGCACCTCCTGGCATCAAACGCAGCTTCCCAGGGTGACAGATCATTGCCTTGGGGGAGCTGCTGCTCTTGCATGTGACGATCTGACCCGGTGAATGTTTAGGGCTAAGAGTTATTTTATTGATTTGCTTTAAAAATGTCAATCATGTACATGGATGAGATATTGCCCGTAAGGCATCTACCGAAGAGGAAAATCATCGTTGATTGTGTGTGTATATATATTTCTGTGGTATGTGAAGTAAAAAATTAATCTTCCTGGCATATGTCCTTATATTATTCATGAATTAGATGATTTCTTTCTAGATGTCCCTCCGTCAGAAAGTGGCTGTCCTGTCTCAGAGTACAGTGTAGAAATGACAGAACCTGAAGAAGTTGTTTCTGAAGTGTATCATGGGCCTGATCTGGAGTGCACCGTCAGCAACCTTCTTCCTGGAGCAACGTATCGGTTCAGAGTGAGAGCTTTGAACGATGGTGGGGTACGTGCAGCGTGCCGGAGCGTGCTTTGGCTTTTTCTCGCTGGAGGTGGTACTGTGCCTGAGATGGGAAATTCTGGAAAGTGATTGTGTTAGTGCTGCGGATCAGAAAGGTGAAGGGGAGATGGGCAAAAGAAAAGAGAGTGAGAAATGCTTAAAGGAACTTTTGAGGAAGAGCTGCAGTTTTGAATCTGGTACTCTTTTAAAAGGAGATTTCAGGCACTAATATGATTTGACTGGCCAAAATGTGCAAAATCCCTGCTAAAAGTCATATCTGCTTACAAGGAGGAATCTGTTTATTCCCCTTCCACTGCATTCCTTCTTTCTGTTTCAAATCTTAACTGTGTAAAAACAATTACTGAAATTTCACTCAGGTATTGATGTATTTTGAGGAAAGCTTGCTTTCTTAATGTTTGGGGTTTTGTGTTTTGTTTTGGTTTTTGGTTTTTTTTTTTAATTTGAAAAACATACATGCTTTATCGATTTGATGATTTTTTTTTTTTGTTATATGACTTCCTTGAAAGATGTGCCTTCCCAAATGCATCATAAATTCTATCTGATGACCATGGAGATCTGTTGACAGATCATGTTGATTCAGTGAGATTTGGGTTTGTTCTGCCTGCCTTTGTGAGAGCATCTTTCCGACTTTTTTTTTTTTTTACAAAGGCAGTCCCAGCAACAGTACATGCGTATTGATGTGTTTGTTCCCAGGAAATCTTGGTGACAAACATAACATAAAGGTTTAAAGTTATTCACTTACAGGGAGAAGTTCTGGTAAAACGTAACTTGAGTATTAGAAAAATATGCAAGACCGTTACTGTTTTGTCTTAAAAATAGCCACTATTTTATGTTTGTGAAAAATGAATTAAATACACTTGGAGACATTGGATTTGCTTGCTGGAATGAAAACAACTGCCTACCTGGTAGCTTTGGATGTATGATACCTTGACTTTTTTTTTCCCTTATTTTTTCTCTTTTTTTTCTTTTTTTTTCTTTTTTCTTTTTGACAAAACAGTGTTTAAAGGTTTAAAGTTGCAAAGCATTTCTGGTCCCACCCTTTGTTAAATGAGGGCCGGTTTTGGTTTGGTTGGGTGGTTTTTTTTACCAGATGCAAAATGGGGGGAGTTGTTCTTTACCAGATGCAAACACCTTTCTTCCTCCCATTCGGTAAAGAAAACAGCAGAAGTCAATAAATGAGATTTTTTGCAGTGTGCATTCTTTGTAATTCAAACACAGCGATCAGTGTTAGCCTTTCTCGATAGCACAGGTACTGACACATGTCTGTTGAGAGGTTTTCTGGGGTTCATAATTTCAGTGTTGTTCAGCCTTTGTGGTGGCTCATTTTTTTCATACTTGCTAGTATTGCATTCCAAAATAAGTAAATATCAGTGGTTTTCCTCTAATTGCTTCCAGCGAAGTTCCTTTGTTCTGGAGAATGATTTCTAATTAGCTTGGGGATGTACTGAACAAACTTCATTATCCCACTCAAGTGGCCTCAGAAGGCTATTTCCACTGTTATCTGTCTCCTGTCCTCACGCTGCTGGCTGAAGCCAGTTTTCCAGGCTCTTAGAATTTGTCTTTTCTTTTGCTAATATGCATTTAAATTATTCTTCTGCCAAGGGCTCAAAAGTTATCTGAGCAGGTGGCTGAGCTGCCTGTGGAGCTAAGCCATCCACGGTCTGCGCGCAGCGTGTGCCCCCTGCACGTTGAACGCTGCTGTTAGGCACCCAGGCTGGGCTCCATCATGTGCTATCCTTTCATAATTAGCAAGTGGCAGACATTTTATATAAAAGAAGCTGGATTTGAACTCCAGTATGTGCTTTACTGTTGCTGCGCTCCTCCTTGTATCCACGAGAAGCCAGTTATGCCAGGCTACGGCACAGACGTGCGAACACATTCCTTTAAGGTAAGGTAGAGGGACACAAACTGTCCCTCAGTTACTCTGTTGTTGAGTGCATGGTCTCACTCTTGGGTAAATTGGAGGTGGGTTACGCTTTCACGGGCACTCATCACTGCACAGGAGGGTTTACGTGCTGTCTGTTCGTACCTGAGCTTACCTCACATTTTAACTTTGCAATAATTTACGTGGTCCCATACTGAACTCTGATATTTGGTGTGGAGTGTCGGAAGCCCGGTCTATCTTTGAGAAAGTTTATTGCATTGAAAAAGTTTCTATGTGCTGTTCTTGAAAAGCCTTTGAGGAACGTGAGATGGGTATATTTCTATGTATTAATGTGCAGACACCTTGTTCCCCTCTAGTACGGGCCATATTCGGAAGCTACAGAAGTCACCACGGCAGCAGGACCGCCTGGCCAGTGCAGAGCACCTTCCCTCTCCTTTCTGTCTGACACACGTGTACTTGTAAGCTGGGAGGTAAGTCAGCTGCCCTGATTGTTTCATTTCCATCTTGCTTATCCAAACTAATATGTTCACTGCAAAACTTGAAAGCTAGCTCGAGAGCTATTCACTGGTTTGGAACTTTTTTTTGTGCGAGAAAACCATACGCAGGAACTCTTCTATTGTAGAAAATCATCTTCTCTACTTTTCTCTTTAAAGAATTGCATAAAGTTGATTATGAGTCATCCGGACCAGGATTCAGACACAAGACCTCCTATGCTGGCGTCAGATGATAGAGCGCTGGTTGGGTAGAAGTGCTCTCTGCAGGCTTTTAGCATGTCAGAGTGTCCTGGGGTGGAATTGTGAAGGCAAATATTTGATTTTAGCTGAAGTTGGAGTCTCTGATATGAAATTAACTCTGCACAAATGCTTACGGTGTACTTTTTTTTTTCCTCAAAAATTGTTTGTCTCTTCCCCAAATATTTACTTTTATTTTCATTTGTATACGTTCCTTCTCCATTCTCCAGGATCTTAGCCATTGGACTCTTATAATAAGTCTTAGCTGAAATGCTGAACGGTTGATTGGTGTAATTAAAAAAAAAAATTGTTATGTAATTAAGGCAGAAAAGAAAGGTTGTTGTCATAAATAAAGTTGTGAGACAGAGCGAAGGGGCTGTAATTCTGCCACGGACTTTCTTTGAAAGCCTAGCAGCCGTTCCAGCCCTGCGTCTGTTGGGTCCCTCCACAAAAGGATGTCCCTGTTGAGAAGGAACTTATTAATGTTCACGAGATGCTCAAATAAATTGATTGTGCTAACAACATATCTAGATACAAACGTAATCTGAGTTTAATTTTATAGTGAAACCGGTGCGTTTGGTGCAGTTTGGGGGTATTTGTTAGTATTTCTTGCAACGTTTTGTGACACTAAGCTAGAAGTGGCACTGAAGGTTTTGAATGTTACCTTTCAAATGAGTGTATGGACAGGCATTTGCTCTCCCCAACCATGAGCAAATGCAGCAGTGTTTCTAGTAGGCTCTGTATTTATATGCCGGATATATTTGTTTATTCTAGCTAAAAATGAAGCTGTGGAAGGAGTAATGTGGTTTGCAATGGTTATATTTTCTTTAAGAGTCTATCACTTTTTGGCTGATATGAATATGAAGGAAAAACAGTAGAGGGCTGTGGAGTTGTTTTGTCTGGCTAGGGAGCACACCGTGGTGCCCACTATGCCTTTTTTACGCATTGTTTTGAAACGCTGGCTTAGCAGTTCTGAGCGCTCCTACTAAACCAGCGGGATGCTCAGAGGCAGAGCTGGAGAAGCCCACGTGCACGGGCAGGGTGGTCATCGTGGCGTGCAGCGATGCTCTGGATCCTTTTACTGGAATTGAGACCTTGCGTGCCGCAATCACAAAGTCTTTGCTATATCCTAGACCGCACTTCTGCACGTAGAGCTTCCATTCCCCGAGCTGCTTCAGTCCACACAGTACAGCTCTAGGTAGTTCTGGTAAAAGTATTTTGTTTTGGGAACCGTGCTGTTACGCCTGCACTAGCTCATCTCCAGCAAATTCAGGTATTTATTCTGTGTTCTGACATCAAGATGATAAAGGGATTGCTGAGGACATATGGATCCCATAGGAGTCTTTTTGTGGACATTAACGTACCCAGGTCCACGCTCCCATGTCCCATACTGGGACCATTAGCTTGATGGGTGACTTCCACTGAAAACCTCGGACGAGCTCCTCGCTTGTTGAGGTTATTCTTTTCTCAGTAACATGAGTAACTACTTCAGGCTTGAAGGCTAGCTCTTCCAGAGCTGTGTTTTGACCACTCGACTAGACTACACTAGATTGATGCTTTTTTGTGTTCTCCGTGGTTGTGCTTCTGCCAAGCCAGTGGAGAGACAATTTATTCCTGAGTGTCCTGATGAGAAGCAAAGTAGCTGCGTACACTTTCTCATTTTCCTGCGTTTCTATCAGACAGTTTTTGTGCAGAATTGGCCTGTTTCGGTAACCTATTAGGGAATGCTAATTCAGCACATTGCCATTTGCAGCAGTAATGGTGTATTAATTTAAAAATAAGGTGGTGGTGGGTTTTTTTCCCCATGTACTTTATTCCTTACCCAGTGAAACACAGAGATCTGAAGTGCTCATTTCTGAATTGAACCACATAAATCCTTGTGTTGCAGAGTCCTGAATGTTCTGGTGCTGACATCTCTGAATACAGATTAGAGTGGGGAGAAGATGAGGAATCTCTACAACTTGCATATAGCGGCACAGAAACCTGTTTTGAAATAAGTGAATTGTCAGCGGCAGCGCATTACTGCTGTAGGCTACAGGTATGGAAGTTACGAGTTTTTGCATGCATTGCAATCTAAGATGTAAACAGAGTTTCCTTCTACTGTGTTTTTATTTTTATCATTAGCCACTATGAAGTTATGTGTTCTGTAAGTCAGAAGGAATGTACATTTACTTTAAATAATGCAGACTGTTGCTGTATAACTGAACAGTTTAGATTCTGCACAGATGAAAGTGGTGAACAAGGGAGTTGGTATAATCTTTAGCCCTCAAAAATGGCTCTCGTGTATCATGTGGTTTATTTTCAGTGAATAATGCTTTTAACAGCCACCTTGCCCTCTGATACTAAAACAAACGATAATGTTTTAGACAATTTCCAAAAAAATTAATTTTTTCTCAGTAATGAGAGGTAAACAATGTCTACCTCCCAACTGGATGTTGAAGATTCCCCTAGCTTCAATAATAAACTCCAACATCTGTTTCATTTATCAAATAAAGAGAACCAGCTGAGTAGATTCCTATGTATGTAGGAGATGGTAGCTGCCAGAAAGCGAGTCCTCATCTTCACCATTTTGTCCCTTAGGTTTGTAAGATTGGATCTCATATAGGGTCTCTATATGATTTCTTTTTCTCTGATCTCTTTCTCTGCTGTTATTTTCAGTAAAAAGTAACAGTTAAAACATATTTCTTATATATATATATGTATATGAAAATAAAAATACACCACTTTTTCTCCTTTATGTCCACTGAAAAATAAAGGGAAAGTAAAGTAAGTGGGAGTGAAGTAAAAATATTTTTGCCCAAGCTATTCTTCCACAAGATTTATTTGTATGTTAAGACAGAATACCACCAGTAAATCCGACCAAAAGTTCATGTACCCACCCAGCTGGCAATGTGTGGACCACCCAGGGTCGTTCCTTTGATCAAGGACAACATGCTTCTGTCGAGTGTTTCCTCTTTACTTTTTTTTTTAAACAGGACATTGAAATTTTTTTAACTTTTTTTTTTTTTTTTAATGAAGTAGCTTTCGAGCAGCTGGCCAGCAGCCAAGGAGCTAGGGCCCCACACCTCTGGGTACACTCAACTGTATTTTCTGACGTGGTCATAGCTGGCCCTGTACCGTGCGCTGGCACTGCTGGGGAAGGCGAGTTGAAAGGGCACGTGTGAGTGGCTTGCAAGCGTGAGCCAGAGACGTGCCTCTTGTTTGCGCAGGAGGGAAGGCATTCAGCGTCCGCTGGGCAGGGAGGAGACCGTGAGACCGCTCCTGCGGTGAGCGGCGGGGAGCTCAAGGAGATTTCAGTGTTAAAAATGGAAACAGCCAGCTGTATAGCATCTTTGCTTTCGAGCGGGCGTTCATTTTAAATTACCTGCCACAAAAATGTCGCACAAATCTACCCAGTTTTTAACACAGCCGATACAATTTGATCCATAGGCAGAAGTTAAGTGAAATGCACAACAGCACTACGAGATTTTATTGAGTCCATCAGTGACCCATGCGTTACTTTCTAGAGGGCTTCATCCTCTAGATCTGATCTGTGTATTATATGGAGAAGAATTTGTTATAAGATACACTGGAACATTTAAACAATTAAAAAAGAATAGTAAAGTGTGTGTAGCAGATGAAGGAAAGTGAAATAGTTGCAGAAATTTTGATTATTTTTTTTTTTTTTTTTTTAAATAAGAAGGGGAGAATAATAGCTGCTTTTCTTATCCGTTAGCAGCTTTAACAGAAAAATCTTTCTTTTACTTTTTAAAAATAGAGATTCCCCAAACCACATTCGCTCTGCGTTCTAATAAACGCACAGTATTGCCATCTCAATCTACAGTAACTCAATAAAAAGAGAGAATTGAGGAATCAGGCATATATAACTGCAGGGCAGACAATTTGTCTTCACTGTTGCTCAACTTTTTTCTTGTAATGAATATTCCTGAAAACAATTGTGGCTTCTGCAAAGGGAAATACTGTGTCACTGGGGGGCGCGGGGAATTATCTAGGAAGCAAAGAACTGAATTCCCATCAGTTATGATGATGAGATTGTCCAATAAAGCAGTTAAAAGCACCGCTAAAAATAAATTGCTTGGAGCAAGATACAGATTGCCAAACACTGGTTTAGAGGCAAGACAAATCATATCATTGGCAGACCACAAAACAAGGCTCACTTCTAACAGCTTTAGGAACGCTTCACTAAATAGAAGATGTCCCTGGAGCAGGATTTCTTTTGAAGGGCTTTTTAAATGCTGACAAATCTAACTTTATTATCTCTTTCTTCAATTGAACAAAACGCCTCCTGGAAAAACAGAACATGGCTTTGTGCTTGTATTATGCATAGCAGAAATAAGTTATTCACTACAGTTAAGCATAGATAAGAAATCAAGCAATTGTTTGATGTGTCCTTTCCTTGCCATCGTAGTCCTACTGGCAACACTGTAAACCCGGGTTTTCTAATTAATTGTAATCTGGCAGGAGACTCTGGGCTCATTTTTCCAAACGCAAAGGAAATGCGGGTGGTGGATGATGCTGGGCAAGGTCAAAAGCTGCTTTTGAAGGTCTGGACCTTCTGGACCTCCTGTATCTCAGCCTGCACCATAATATGCTATCATAAGCTCTCCATGTACCTTGTGGGCTAGCGGCATGCTGGGCTGTATCAGGAGGAACCCAGCTAGCAGATCAAGGGAGGGTGGTATTGCCCATTACACACCGTTCATGAGAACCTGGAATACTGTGTCCGGTTTTGCTCCAGACAGAGGTTGAAATAGAGATGTTCAGATGAGATATAAAGAAAAAAGTTATCACCGTGTGGGCAATTAAGGATTGTAACAGTGGTCCAGAGCAGCTGTGCAATCTCCATCCTTGGAATCTTTCAAGACCCAGCTGGACAAAAGCCTGAGCAACCTGGTCTGTATTGAGCTTTGACGCTGCTTGGAGTAGCAGGTTGGACAAGATGTGTCCCAGGGTCCCTTCCAGCCTGCATGGTTCTGTGATTGTGTGCACAGGAGCTTGGAGGTAACGTTAGTCATTTCCTAGGCCGTTCCAGTGCAACGTGTACAGCGTTTGCCACTGACTGAGCACCAACTGATAAAAAACCAGGTGTGTACAGTTGTGCAATGTTGCGCTGGCAAAGACAACAGCCTCTCTAATTAATGAGCAGAAGCGGGCCAGATTTTGTAACTTGGTTTCCACTGGGATCCTGGATGAGGAGCTCAGTAATTGGTTGCTGTCCTCTCTTGTGGAAAATACTGAGCTATGTGCGTTGGTGGTGGTTCGCTAGTGGTTTGTGACTTCTGGGGAAATCTAAGTCATAGACTTAATGCCGTGCTGAGTTCCTATATTCTCACATCAGAAATGAAATTAGCTATCCATTCTCCGAGTTAGGAACCAGTGTAGCTCTCAGCAAGTCAAATGCCCCTTGTGTTTAGGGGTACTCTGCTTGCCGAAAGCGTCTGATGTTGCACTCCGCAGTGTACTGAGGATTTTATACAGGGTGGCTCAACAATTTCGGGTGGCCGATTTGCTGAACAACGTGATGTCACCTGTCACTGACAGCATGACTGTGACATTTTCCCTTACTAAACAAAGTTTGCTGCTGATAAAAAGGTTACCGTTAAGTTTGATTGAATAGCTATTAGGAAAAAGAGAAATATTCTCAAATTTATTTGAAAGATACTCCTGAGTAACAAAGGAAGATATTAATTGCTCTAGTATAGGACTCGTACAGGGTATGAGTCATGCTTTAGAGAATAAGCCAGCGGTGTATATCCTCTGAAGAATCCATGCAACTCTTCCGGACTGCACAGTTCACTGTCATGAACTCGATAGACGTGTGAAAGAGAACATTTATCCTGTTAAAATGATTTTTTTTTTTTTTTTTAACACACAGGCTATTAACCAGGCAGGAGCTGGACCCTACAGTGAGCTGGTAACCTGCAGGATCCCCGCATCTGTGCCTGACGCTGTCTCTACCCTCTCGGTGCTGGAGGATGAGCACATGGATGCCTATCAACTCTCACCCTCGGTGTGCCTTGTACTGAACTGGGAAGAACCATGCAATAACGGAGCTGAGATTACGTCATACAACATTGACCTGGGGGACATCAGCATTCCAGTAGGAAATGTTACAAGTTACGTTATCGATGATTTGCTTCCAGAAACCTCATACCGGTGAGTACAATTTTTTTGATGTGGTACAGAGCACTCGGGATGAGATCACACAGCTTAATTTTACATAGGAAACATTTTATGGCATGTAGAGTGAGTAAGGGAAAAAAAAATGCCGACAACCCAAGCATCCAACCCCAGGGAGCATGGAAATCTGTAATAATTCCTTTCTGGAATGGATTGTGGTAGTTCATGTTGAAATATTGCTTTCTCCCCGCCCTTTTCCTCTTTCTCCTCTCCTGGCATTATCTCTGACCTTTTCTTCTTTTTAAGTTGCTCTGCTTAAGGTAAGGTTACGCTGGTAGGTAAATGAATTTAAAAAATGGGAAATAACTAAAATTACAATGCGACATCTCCTGTTTTTTCAGATGCTTAGCAGTACTATTCCAGGGGTTTATATTATTAACTGTATTGATCCCTGTGAGGAGATAGCAATTTGCATGCAATGAACTTTTATTTGTATAGCTACAGCTATTTTTTGTTTCTAGCATATGGAGATTAATTAAAAGATAATCTGAATTTAAAAACAATTTCTTTATATTGCTTCAGAGTCTAAATTTCTAAGTGAAATAATAAGATCATTTTATTATTATTTTAATGTTCAGGCTTATATGTTTGTTCCCTAATTGCTAATTAAAAAAAAAAAAAAAAAGGTTCCATGCAGGCAATGAACAGCAATACAGCAGAAGATGTGACAAAAGAAATTCTGTAATTCTATTTTAAGCACTGTTCTAATAAAAACTGAAATCTGATTGCACAGTTGTAAAATTAGACATGGCACAGACCTTCTGTAATATTTTTCTTTTTTTCTTTGTATTCAAGGTCACAATCCTACAGGTCTTGTCGAGTTTAAACGAAATGTTCATTTCTCAAATTTTATCATGTACCCAAAAAAGAGAACTTCTTGCAGCAACTATACAAATACGTATACTAGGAGTTATTTAAAGCAAGGAAGATATATTGCTTGCAGCGCCTGGTACAGTGGTTCCTGATCTTTGCCTAGGATATCTAGGTTTTAAAACCATGTAATAAAAAATAAAGGTGTAGATTTATTGAAAATATATATATATCCCTCTGGCAATCTGAAAAAAGAAGGCGAAGTAGGAATTTGGTGATTCAGAACCCCTCCGTTCCAGATCACTCATATAAATCCAGGAAATGTGGCTACGTTACCGCTGTCCCCAGTTCTTCAGTGACTTGTAATGCTGTGATCCTTTTTGGCAAAGGCAGTAATGAAGTATAAGCTTTTTCTTGTCTTCTACTGTGTTTATTTAAGATCCTAGTTTTGTGGTCAATTTAAGCTAGCGTTGCTGTCAAAGGAAGCCTCTTCTTCCCTCCTTGTGTTGTCCCCTCTTTTGTGCCAGCAAAGTTCTTTCACACCATTCCAGACTGGGAAAACTGGTCTTGTTGAAAACGAACCATATTTTTTACCTTGTAAATGGGTAGAGAGAAAGGAAAGCCAGCATGTCTTCTAGCAGACATGCTGGCCTAAGCTAGTTTAAGGTATTTGTGAAAATACTGCACATGAGTAAAGCTGCTCAAGAGTTTGAGCCAATTCAGGCTGCTCTTGTCATGCTTCTGACCTCCCTCCATCTCCATGTTCTCCCGCGTTCCTCACTCTCTGCCTTGCATCAGCACTGGTGCTTATGTGATCTTACGCTAAGCCAGACCAGGGAACCCAGCTGATTGAAGACTAATCAAAAACCTGATAAAACTAATAAGAAGTTGAAGAGTTTGTCTATTGAGTGGCTACCCAGCTGTGGAACTGCATCATCTTTTGGGCAGTCTTGTACTCCCTGGTTTCTCCGCATGTTCAATCAAGAGTCAGAACAGCTAAAGCAAAATGAGAGCTTTAAGCAACGCAGTCAAGACAGCCAGAATGGACTATCTAAATTCTTCACTGAAGTCGTCTTCTTCAGTCTCTTTTTTACCTGGTTCTTGGTTGTCTACAGCTTCCTTTAGGGAAATGTCCTTGTCTTCAAGGCCTGGAAATGGAGATACGGAATGAAAGGATGGGCAGGACGTTACTCTTCTTTATAATCGCGCTGCAGTCTTGTCCATGAAGCTCTTACTCCTGCTGCCATGAAAAGTGTTGTCACACTGAGATCATACTGGATTTTTTGTTTCTTCTTTTGCATTCTTAACTTCGTTATTTTGTAAAAAGCACCATATTAAATAATGTCTTTTCAGTCATGGAGTCTGCTTGTCTCTGATCCAAATGAAAAGGCTAAAGCACAAGCATTAACTGCAACTCTTCTAAATATTGTTGTAAGACTAAGTTCCTACCAAAAAGAAAAATTATTGTGAAGAGCACAAGCCAGTGGATGACTAACCAGAAGTCATAATATATGAAAGCTCTTTTCTTTACTAAAACAAGAGGAAGAAACCTCCAACTCTTGCATCGCATGCCTGTCAGGGAAGACAAGTGACTGCAGCCGAGTGGCAAAAGCACCTCATCTATAGTTTGAGGTATTTTTCTGCTAATGAAAATATACATGTCAAAGGGTTTTTGCTATCGATCGTTAACTCTTTCACTGATATTTCTTCTTCAAGCCTATCTTGACACCTGTCTTTCGTCAGGGAACATCTGTGCCCTGATAAATGTATGCGTAAGAAACACGTTTATCAAGCTGTATGCTAAGAGGTGGTGGGTTTTTTGCCCTCCCTGTTTTAATCAGAAGAGTGTTTCAGAACATCACTGATCTCGTTCTCTAAATTTGTTCACCAGTGGTTTTTCTTTCTGTGTCAACTTTAGCTCAACTAGCTTTTCTCTCTCTCAAGTGTTTATTCCTTGCTGTGTTTAAAAGCAGTGAACGTGTTTTCTTCCAGGCCTTGTTTTTCCTAGACTACACAAGCCAAACACTACTGTGTTTGAGACCCTGAACTCTCTTGCCAAAGCTTCAGCAGAATTTGAAGTAAATCAGCAAAGGGCTTATATGTTTTAGTTGCGTTGGAATTTCACTGTCGATGTTTTTGTGGGAACACGAAATTGAAAGCAAATCTTGGTTATTATGAATCCACCAAGTCCAAAATTGGAAAGGAACGTTGTTTTGCATAGCGGTATGATTCTAACAGCGTGTCTATGGGTGTCCACCCCGTTGGACTTGGTAGCTTAGGTCTGGCGTTGCTCTGCTGCTTCCAGCTTCTGTGTGGGAATGGCCATACCTGAGCAACTCAAGTATACACTGAGCAAACTCCAGGCTCTTTGTGGAGGTGGGCTCAAGCTGACAAGTTTGATGGTTTCTGTGTCTTAGTAGCAAATCCAGCCAGCATGCCCCAAGAAGGATTTGCATCCCAAAATATATTCAGGGCAGGAGGAGCTGGGGCATGCTTCTGCCGTGCTGCTAATAGCCAGCGTAGGGCTGATTTCAAGAGGACTTCTCCAATATCGGACACAGACCGGCGTTCCTGTTGCAAAAAGCAGATGCCTCGTAAAAGCACTATGTAAACATCGTTGCTGGTGAGCAACTGCAGAAATATGTCTGAGAGTTCTGCAGTCTTTCCGTTTTATTGACATAGCCATGAAGCTCGGGAAGCTCTGATTATAGGGTAATAATACGTGGACTGGTTTTCTGTGAACTGATGTAACTAGAAGTGAGTTAATAAATATTCCACAATAAATAAGTATTCAACAGTAATAGAAACACCGATTTTCTGTTACACTCTGTTGTCAAGCTTCGCTCAATGCTTTCCATAGAAATTGTGCTGTGCTGTTGAGATACTTCACTGCCAAACAACTTCTGATTTTAAGAATGCTTATTTTCTTCTGAAGTTACATAGTTTACAGAAATACATAGTAGCCTTATTAAATTTTAATAGCAACACTTAATTTTAATTTGATTTAGGAATAAAAATTCTAGACATTTTAAATTTCTAAACTGTATCGAGGAAAAGATCTTCCAAGATGAAGAGAGAAAAACGCACATGGATGCTGAAGTTAGCAATGCTTAAGTGGGTTATAAAACAAAATTTATGCTTCAGAGTGTAAAACTAAGTCTTATTCCGGGCCCAGAAGAGTGCAGTCTGAGTGGGGATCTGTGGGGCTGGCTTGTCCTGGGGGCTGTGTAGGGTTACTCGCCCCTACGTTCCGGCTGCTGCTGATGGGAGAGCACGCTGCTTCTCCTCCCTTTTGAAGTCCGTGGCATTTTAACTCCCACAGGTTTCCACAGGGGCGTGTATTGCGACTGGTGGCATTCCGCTTATGGGAACTAGCGAATCAAACTCTTCTCATGTCAGACTCTTAAGATTAATTCAAAAGTGATTTTTCAGTTTGTTGGGATACTATACAAAGGATTTTGGACCAATCCGAAAATAGCATCCTGTTTAGTCTGTTTATTTTCCTGGGTCAAGAATGTTACAAGATAGTCTGTTAAAGATCTTCTAGTGGTTTCTAAATTTGCCTAGTCTGATTTATTTTTTTCTAAATGTTTAAAAGATGCAGTGGGAAAATGTGAGAATGAATACAAATATTATTGGTCCAGGGTCTGCAGAAGTAGGTACTATCCCTAAATATAGGCTTTACATTTTCAAAAAATTTACTTTCAAATTGTGGTTGTCAGATTTTAAAACCACCTTTCCAAGACAGTGTTTGGGGTATTTTAACTTAGAAACCATTAGTGAAAAAGTTGAAAGGCATTCAGGAAGTGGTTTTATTGCAAGTATTTCTACATGTCTATATACGACTTTTACGCAAAAATAAAGAATTGATTTTTTTCGCAGTATCAGTTCTGTAAACAGTAATCGGTTTCCACTTAATTGTGGAAGTTCTCTTCCCCGCTATGGCTGTGCCACCCAGCTGGAGGAGCTCAGTGTTGCCGACTGGGGCAGGGACATGAGAAAGCACCTGAGCTGGAGCAAAGATGCTGCCGTACGAGGTGTTGTCCCATCACCATGTGCTCTCCCTCCTCCTCCAGATGGTCCTTCTTTCTCTCCTTGCTTTTTCCCTTCTTCCTTCTCCCCTTCCCTGCGGACATTTCCAAGGCCTGATACCCGTTGAGGAGGCGCTGCTGTGGTTCAGAGGGAGGTGGGAGCTGGGTCTGGGTTACAGTGCCATGTGCGCAGGAAACCAAAACTGGTTGGTTGTGCGCGTCTGGCAAAGCTCAGGACCTGGGAATGTTGGTGGCAATTTACAAAGAGTTTTATGGTGGTGCAATCAGCAGAAAAAGGGTGGCCATATCCAGCCGCGTTAGAGTCAACTAAATCAATTCCTGCTTTCCCAGTATCATCATTCATCTGGAAAGATGCCTGTCTCTATTTTAAGGCTTAAGAATTTCCATCAGTCTTACTGTGCTCCAAAGTCAGAAGGGGGAGGGGGTGTGCATATTTGTGTGCGTCAGAAGGTGGGAGCAAGAACACCATGCAGCAGGTGAAAGGAGGGACAGCAAATGAGGGAAGAGGAGGAGACACATTTTTACCTTGTGCAAATACCTGGTGAAGGGAAGGCAAGTAAATGCAGATGTATGTTCATGCGCGTACCTAAAAAGCACATCTATCAGCTTCTGCTTAAGAAATGTGATGTGATATTTGAGAGAGATTCGTTTCAATCACTGCTTGTTTTCAAGTGTGGTAGCTGCCATTTGGAAATGAGTTAAAGTTATGATGCTTGAGGACAGGAGAGGCTTTGTTGTTGCTGGGACTTTGGATAATACAAAATAAAACCAGAAGAAAATGCTATGTGCTCTAGAGCGTGTTGCTGTAATCAATCTACAAAAAAGTAGTAGCATTTTGTAATGTAGCTGTTACTGTTTATGTGCAATATGCTAATGGATAACTTGCCAGAATCCAGTGAAAATTCAGGCAGTTTTCACTTTTTTTTTTTTTTTTTTTTAAACTGGAAAGACCATTAAATATTAATGTAATGACTCTTCAATCTGAAGCAAACCAGTAACATAACATGAAATAAGATCAATGCCTATATTAATTACGCTTCTTAAGATACTAGAAAAGCCTTTTGTTCTTTTTATGTCAAATGCTTGTATGCAGCAGTTGAAGAGGAGGCTCCCACTACATCTTTCTTCATACCATCCACCTTTTGGGAGGCAGAGGATGCAATCATCGTTGTATAGTGTTGTAAGGTGGTCAGGATGCATTTCCTGAAACCAGAAAGAAGGTTAAAAGGAAAATGCAGCTCCACGCCAAGCAATACTTTACCCTTGTTAATGGCTAGGTCAATAAGCAAAGGTTTAACCACACATTTACACATGACTGTGTAAACACAGTGCATTCTTACAGTGTACAATTATTTTAGCTGCCTAATCAGTAGATAAGGCTCTATTATTTTGCAATATGTTTATTAATAATGTAACCCTTTTTATTCTTGAAACTGCTGAAAATATGGGTTTGGGTTTTTTTTTTAATGGGGAGTATTGTTCTCTGGAGTGTTTTTCCCTCTCCCTTTAACTCTACCTAATCTTTTTCTAATGGTAGAGTTGAAAACTTGCTGTTCAAAGCAAAGTAATTTTTCATATGTTGTTTACATGAACTTACATCACTTTATGTACTTCAATCAAAATAAGTAGCTATGCCAACCAAAGACAGTTCTATTTATCTTCTGCTTTCTCTGAAGCAGGCAGTCGTAGGGGTATACCAGGTTCTGCTCTTCTGCCTTCTCCCCCTACCACCTTCCCCAGGGACTTCTGGCTTCTTGGTGGCTGATAGTTTTGAGAAGAAGCAACGCTTGTAGAGAGTCTTTTCCCATGAGAAAATACTAGGCTGCTGTGCACAGGATTTCCAAAGTAAATGGCATCTGTCCAGCTATCTAAACTAGACTGAACTATCTAAAAAAACTAATTAGTTTGCCCCTTCTGTTTTCTCTTATTTTCACTTTGATGTAACAAACTTCTAAAACCTTTCAGGCTGGTCTGTACCAATATTTCCATTTACACAGTCCTCAAAGCTCTCTTGAAATGCATATTTCACGTTTTTGTTAGGATGTTGTTGTTGATGTTCCCATAGTGAAAGACTACTACTCTTCACTCATTCCTATAAGCAGATTCTCATTGTGCAAATTACTAAACTAAGGTGCAGACCAGTAAGAGAAAAGTGACAAAGGAGAAGCCAGAGTCATTATCTTAAGAAAGAGAATTTAGAATACTGGCTCAGTCTTAAGAATATTTCCAAATTAAATCTTCTATGACTAGGTAGGTGGTCTGCTTTTCTCTTCTTCTAAATGTCCTTGATGCGATTCAAATGGCTCAAGAGCTTTTATGCATCTTGTGAGAGTGACTTGAGTCCAACTTTTATTTGATCTAATAGATGGTTCGGTGACGGTTAATATTTCCACAGTTTGTGTAAGACATGTAGAAGGCTTGTGTATTTAACCTTCTTAGCTCTTCCCAGTAGAGTTTAATGTACTTAGTGTGCTTTGTGTGCTTTGTGAGACGCTGCACACGCTGAAATAATACTGTTCTTTGGTCTTCAGAGATACTTACCAACACGGAGATGGGTTTCGTGGCAGTGACACCAATGCTTTCACTTAATGATTTCACCTAAATTAGTCCATGACCTTTGTTAGACAATCACAACACACTTCTGCATTTTATTTATTCATAGTTACACACTTCATGTTTTCCAGGTTGCACTTGTATCTGTGCTGCTGCTCCTTGTTCACGTGGTTAAAGGGACTGCCATCAGGTTCTGAGATTGCTTACCCAAATCTTCCTCCCTCTGCCTTACTGCATTTCTTGGTATCTTCATTGCAGCTCTTGCAATATAAACAGGATGATAATACTTGTTATGTTTACAGAGCCTTTCGTTTTGCGAAAGCAAAGCACTGGTAGCTGGGAGCGGGCACTGTGTTAGTGACGGAGCAGTCAGGTCCAGAAGGCTGTTTTGTTTCTTGAGGCTTTTTATACCAAGAACCTCGTGAAAGCACTTTATTTAACATTTACCTTTTTTGTTGTTCGTTTTAGGATCAGGATCCAGGCTGTCAATGAAATTGGAGCTGGACCATTTAGCCACTTTATTAAAGCAAAAACCAGGCCATTACCACCCTTACCTCCTCGGTTAGAGTGTGCCGCAGCGGGTCCTCAGAGCCTGAAGCTGAAATGGGGAGACAGCAGTTCCAAGCTTCACGCTACCGATGACGTGGTCTATATCTTGCAGATAGAAGACAGAAACAAAAGGTAAGTGGTATGAATCCTTTCCTTGTGTTAATGGCAATGAATTCTGTGTGAATTCACTGTAAGAAAAATGTTGTTTTCCTGATTACTTCATACCTACAAATATATACAAAATATTGTTTTAATAGGGATTCTGTGCCCGTAGTCTAACTGAGCAAATTATGTAACGAAGCTGTTAAAGTTGTTATAGAACAACAGAAATCAGTGCTGTACTGTTGAAATTTTAGCAAAACCCTGGCCCCTCTGCCAGTAAAAGTTAATACCAAGTTTCGTGGTCATAGTGCTTTACCCTTTGGAATATGCAAAACAAAGATACTGCACCCGGCATGCTGTGTGTATTAATAAAACAAAGGGTTACGAAATCAGAGGTCTAGGAAAGGCAAAACTGAGCAGAACAAGGTTTTCTGGGCAACATGATGGTCAGGATTTTACAGCTATAATATTTTGGAGCATTAGAAAATATGAGCTTGGCATCAGCTTGGTAGCTACACAATAATTATGAAATAAGGATGCAGAAGAGCTCGTCCACCATGTTTCACTTCCCTAAAATTTTCTTCAAAGCCATGAGAGCTTTTGGTGTGCAAGAAACACAAAAATGAACATTAAACAGTCAGTGCTCAGCAAAAAGTATTTTCCCATGCAAACTTTGTACGGGAAGATTTGCTAATGTAGCTCCAAAGTTGTGATGAGATATATTCAGTAAAAAAAGGGAAGGAAAGAAAGACAATGCGTGAGTGTTGCCTAACAGTCTGAGCTCTTCAATGAATAAATATCATAGATGGCTCATAATTTACTAAGAAACACTCTCAACTAGTTTAATTAGGTAAAATAACTGGTGTATCAAGTAGATAGTCCTTAGAGACCTTCAGTACAGATCATAATTTGGTGTAAATTAGCATGATTCCTTTAATTTAAATAGAGCTGGGCTGAGTTTATGCCAGCTGAAGATCTGGCCCAAAAGCTCTAATTATAAGTAATAAACCCACCATGAATAATGACTAAATACTCCCAGTATCTCAACTGTACTGATGCAGAGAGGGTACATGCTCCCCTGTATTAATACTGGGAGATGTCCAATGAATATAAATGCCCATTTGAAAGTCTGACTGATAAAAACAGTTTCTTCAGAGGGGAATGATGCTTGGCAGGAGCCCATCACCTGCAGCAGCGTGTGATCAAGTCAGCTCTAAAGAAGCATCCAGCAGGCTGCTTTTGTTTGCTTTCATGTAGCACTGCAGGTAGGATGGTGAAGAACTGTAAATTGTTTTAAGCCTGTTTTTATGTTGGAGGAAATAATAAGTTTCCTTGTAAGAACAAAATATGTTATGTTACCTGGCAGCAGAGAAGGAAAGCTTTTTCCCCTTTGCTTTTGCACAAGGCTTTAGCATCATCCTTTGCTTTTGCACAAACTTTTCCCGCTGCAAATGGTCTCTTAAGAGCTGTTAATTAGGAGAGGTTTGAACTTGTTAACTCTGCTAGGTGGTCTTAGCTTTAAATTTGGCTTATAGTCCACGTGGGCTCCCCGAGATGCAGAGAAACTACTCATCTACATTGCACTGTCTCCTCCTGCTTGAACGAAGTCCTCGCGTGAAATGGCTTCCTTTGGTGGCTGGGTTTGTAGCAATTAGTTCAGATAATACCTGAAACGAGCCGTAGCCCTGAGCCCTCGGAGCCCTCGGGCTGATGAAGTGCATACCGGCGTGGGCACAGCAGAGGCGTAGAACGGGTGCACTGTTGTCTGTGCCGGGTGCTGTGTTTGAGAACAGTTGGAGCTGGCAGGTCTTGGCAATAAGATCTATTTATTTGTTCCCTATCTGACAGTCCCTTTTTACTCCCCATTGTGTGCATCGATCACAATGAGAGATGTTCTGAAAGGATACAGCAGCAAAGTTTTGTACATTCAGGAGAGCTATCATTCCTAATGAACAGAGAATGACAGCCCACACATGAATTGGTAGAAACAGCAGTTACTTACAGAGGTAGCAGTCCTCTCTTAGATCATTCCCATCAAATAAACCGCATCGTGACTGAGGGGTTACTCGCTCCTGTGTATGGTTCTGTACGGTTCCTGTACGGTACTCCTGTACGGTTCTTTGAGCATCACTGGCCTCTTTAATTGCGCAGTGCTTTAACAGCCTAATGCGGGTAAACTGTGGATGTCTAATGGAATAATTAAATAGAGTAGAATCTTTCAGTTGGAAGGGACCTACAATGATCACCTCGTCCAACTGCCTGAGCAATTCAGGGCTGACCAAAAGCTAAAGCATGTTCTTAAGGGCGTTGTCCAAATGCTTCTGAAACACTGAGAGGGTTGGGGCATCGACCACCTCTCTAGGAAGCCAGTCTCTGGTGGAAAAATGACACCAAATAAATGATCTAGAAGGATGTTTTGGAGTCTTTTATGGTTTGAAAGGGTTGTAGGAAGGTTCCATGGTGTCCCCTCTGTTGAGAGAAGAGATAGCACCTGACTCGGGGGAAGAGGCTGTGGCGTAAACATGGATAACTCAAAATTGACCTCTGTCATATCCTTAGTCTTTCAGAAGATACTGTTACTATATTCCCTGAGACATCTGAAATTACTTTTAACAACTTTATATTGAAATCCCTCAACTCAGTATTACAATTTTCCCTTCTTCAGTGAATCTGAACATGCAGTTTGCTTACTGTAACATTGCTTACTGATAAGGTTTAAAATAGGAGTTAGCTTTAAAGTGCCGTTGAAGCATTTTCACAAACAGAAATATAAAGATGAGCAAAGGATTTTAAAAAAAGAAAATAATCAGTAAGTGAAATTCTGACTCTGATAGCTTTAATGGCCTTTCTGTAAAGATTCAGCTCCCGTTTTATGCAGTGATAGTCAGCCAGTGCTCTTGAACGTGTCCTGGTCATTAAGAATTGTTTTTGACTTTTCCATGCTGTAATGAGGTATAACAGGCCAGTTGTTGGAGACTAAATGTTTCATTGATTGCAAGACCTGTGAAACAAAATACTTGGAAATCTCCTGATGCTGATTAATGTAAGGGCTTGAAAAGGTGTGCACATCAGAAATGTACCTGCTTTAGCTCTCATTTGCTCTTCAATGTGTGACATTTAGGAAGATCAAATTAGCATCTCTTGTCCTTTCAATTATGTGTAGCATTAAGTGGGAATGAAGAAAAATCTGTTTCTAGAAAGCACAGTACGTGGGAACGTTAGTTGAGAGTAGTTGACCTTTATGTAAAGAGGACTATAAAATTTCTTTTCTTTTTCAAATAAACTATCAGTTGTGACTTCATTTCCTAACTCCAGTAATGTCAAGAAAATCATGTTAATCAGGTTGCACTGTTTTCCAGAATACTGTGGATTTTTCCTCTGAACAAATGAACAAATGAACCTAATTATAGTAATGCTTTTGGTTTTTTTCCTGTACTGGTAATTAGTCTTTAGTTGTTCCTACAACTAATTATACCTCTTAGTGTCTTAAAATGCTTACAATATCCAGTCTGAAAGAGAGAATTAGCAAGTACATTATTAGTGGGTCGTTTATCAGTTGCTTGTGTTTCTTTTAGATGAATATTTGTTGCAGTTGAGATGAATTCTGTGATTTTTGCATGCATACAGAATCCAAATAAAAATAGATATAATTATATGTTAAGGGAGACTCATTGGTAAGGTTGGCTAAGAAGCAACCTAAACGTATTCTTTAAAAACATCAATGAAGGATCATTGACAATTCTTAATAAGTCTGCTTTTGTAAGTGGATTGCAAGAGATGGTGTTTACTGGCATTCTAAACTGTAATTGCCTTTATTATAGTTATTTACTGAATAAATGAGTTACAACCCCATGTCACTGGGTAAACAGTAGTATTTCCCTTTCATATCATATGAAATATTATTTATGTGGATATTAAACCGTTTTAAAATACTTTGCTAAACTATACATGCTTGCCATTGAAGGAGATTATATCCTTCAATATAAATGAAAAATTGATCACAAAATAGAACTTGCCTAACGACTATAAATGTTAATTGGGCACAGTCATTGTGCACACGCTGTTCTTCTGGTTAGGATATGTATCTCCCAAAGGCCATAGACATACATCGATGTAGTCCTGGAAACTTCTAGCGACTCCAAGGAAGGAACGACATTTGTAACCAAATGACATAATCCCTTGAATTGATGTCTCTTACTTGGCGAATTTTGCCTTAACTTGAATATTTATTTCAGGAGGCATCACCCCTCACATTCCTCGTCCCAGGAGTGCCTGTTACCATGGTGCAGGCAGCAGAGGACATCTGAGCTGTAAGCTCGGTAGACTCTCAGTTGCCTTCCAGTGACTCCGGTTGTCTTTCCTCGCTCCAGTTTGGTAGGTTGTGAGTAGAGCCTTTAGAGCCTAGGTGTGAGCAGGGGAGACGTGCAAGATTTTCCCGGTATCGAAGGGAGATAGATGTATTGTCCCATCCCTTTCAGTGCCTGCTAAGCCAGGGGTTAGTGATGCTCCTGGCAGGACTGTCTTTTTCAATTGCATGATAAGCTATTTCACTGTTTACAGAAAGCCTGTAAGAGAGAGAGAAAAGTATCGTATTATAAAAATCTACACCAGTATTTTCCAAGGTGAGAGGAACCAAAAAGCACTTGTCAGGAGGTGGTTTCCAAGGGAAATTAAAACGTGCTTTGAACAGTAAAGCCAGTGCAGAGATGCAGATGGCCTCATTTTTTCTGCAGAAAGGTTCAGTTTTAGGAAGCTCCTAGCTCTTCCAGCAATTCTCCTGTCGTTCTGTCATCTTCACCCAGTGATGCTGGAAACCTTTTCTCCCCCAAACATGCTGAAGTTGTATATAACAGAAGAAACTATTTTCCCTTTGTTCCAGCACAGTTTCTCTGACCTACTTACTCCTTAAAGAAGCATAACAGCAGAGAACCCACAAATGAAATGGAGACCGTCTGTCACAGGGTCCGGTGCAGTTTCCCTGGCTGTAGGAGTGGAATATCATATCTGATGGTTTGGTCTCAGCAGCAGTCCTTGCAGAAAGACAGTGCCAAGTACAGTCTCTCTGTGTTAGGAAGTGGTCATATGTACGAGCCTCGACACGTATGTTTGCTCTGCATTAACGTGAAGAGAGGTAGAATAGAAACAGAGATAAATTGCGAAAGGTGCTGCCTCTGTCTGATGACTAGCATAATCGTTATCCGGTTACTGCAAGTTTCAAGCAGTCTAATTAAAAAATTGTTTACACTCATTATTTGATCCAGACAATTTACACCCATTTTAGCAGCAATTACTGATATGTATCAGGCCTACTGGCTTGTGAAATTCTATTAAAATATAAAATTAGATATATTAACATATCCTTGCAAAAACCTGCAGGAAAAATCATTTTAATACTGGGTAAAACAATGATGAAAGGAAATTAACAATTAGCACCAAGACATATGGCATTCTACAGTTTACTCTGCAAGCCTGGCTTAAATAGAAAGTTAACATTCAGAAAAGTCTTTCAAATAGTCTGTCTTCACTTCATATTATTGCATTGTGTGGATGAGTATTGCTATTAAGAATAATCATATTTATATTAAGAGCATTGTGATCAGATATTTGGGGCTTTGAAGTAAGTGCTGTGCAAATGAAAGAGAAGAGGAAGAACTGTTGCAAGTGTAAAAAGCTTAACTTGTTAATGCATTTCAGCTTTCGTCCTCGAAACAGGAGTAAAACAACACTTTTAGTAGATATGAGTTAACTGTGTGCGTCATCTTTTGAGACAAAGTGAGGTGAGAGAAAACCATGTTAAATGTTCGAGATGAGCTGTTTCAGATATTAGGAATCTAGTGAGACACAGAATTAGGTGCTATTCCTTAAGTACGTTCAAAGAACCCCTGGTTTGGTGGGAAATTTAGTAGTTAACTACACAGAAACACAGTGGACAAATTTGCTGTTATATTTTGATCAGTGTACATCTGCAGGTACTTCGGACTTCACGAGTGTAACTGAATATTCAGACGGTAGATCATAAATAAGAGCAGCATCCAGACCAAAGATTGCCGCCATAATGAATGCTATTTTCTGCACATCTGTAACAACCTCATAAGAAAAATAATGCCTTATCAGGATAATGACTCTTTAATATCTAAAGTGGTAGTGGGGTTCAGCTTGGAGCAACAGGAACACGTTGGCCAGTTTTCCAAGAGCACAACTTTAGGTTCCAACTTCATTTTGCTGAAGTTGGTAAACTAGAGACTACACTTCGCTTCTTTAGCGAGCTTTGCCAAACCAGATTACTGAGACTATCATGTCAGTAGATAGTCCTGAACATGATGTGCTGAATGAGATTTATTTTAAGGCTCATAGATGTTTATATTAGTTGCTGCCATACGAGGAAAGTGGATTGAAATGCTGCACAAGAAAGATAAAAATGCATATGTCTAAGAGCATTAGTTTGCTGCTGCTGAACTGTGTTTTGTTCTGGTTTGGTTTCAGCTTTGTTAAGCCTGCTCTTATTTGTATCTACTGTTATTTATTAATACATTGCTATTGCAAGCCATGGCGTTGGTAGCTGCCTAGTAATCTAGTTGTTCTTGCCTGCATCATTTCAACAGGCCGTTGGATGCTGTCCCTAATTTCTCCCAGATTTGTCACTCAAATGCTGTTAATTCACATGAAGTTGTGCTCAGTATTGTCCTCCCTGTCTGTTCCTTGGCCTCTCATCTGGCTCTACACAGGAATCATCTGTCAGACGCTTTGCTGATCTGTCTTCCATTTCTCCCAAATGTGCCCAGAACCTCCGTCCAAAAAAGTAATTTTTCTTGCTGTGGGGGAGCTTCTGTAAGTTAAGGCATCTCCATTTTCAATAATTCCAGACATCTCACAAGTGACTATCTGTGGTAAATATGAATTACGTGCTCAGATTCAGCAGCAGATGGAAGACGATCTAGTAGAAGCAAGCTAAAAATCGATTTTGGGCTGCAAGTACTCTTCATCTAGCCTGCAAATGTGCTAGGTAATTAAGCAAAGAAAAAACTCTTCCCATCTGACTCTTATCACTTCTCTTCCCACCTTTTTCCGATCTCCACTTAGTTTGCTTTTCTTAGTATAAGGAAAGAAAAGTTGCCTCCTTCAGTGGGTCCTGTTATTATTATTATTATTATTATGCCTATAAACAAAAATTGTATTGATAGTGCATTGTGGAGGTTAGTTTCTAAACATATTATGAACAAGCATACATCATAAGCTTTCCAAAAGGTATCTTCTGGAAAACAGATCTTCAGATCAGCGGGGCCAAGGCATCCCATCTGTTTGCTCCACACCTCACATTACGGCTGGAAGTCAGGGTTGGTGGAGGTTGAGGGAGCACAAAACCCTTTGGGAACCCCTGCCAGGTGTTTCCCTTCCCTCAACACCTAGCTGCAGAAGACAATGCCAAAGAGTGGCTTGGAAGGGTGCCCCAAAACTGCCGTTCAGCTGGCAGTGCTGAAAAGATTGGGTCAGCCTGGGACTGGTTATAGGAGGAGTGCTGGTGGATGTGAGGATGGGGGCTGCTGCAGATGTCCAGGTTTTCTCTTTAAGCTGAAGATTTTAAAATACAGCAGAAATTTAAAAATCGTGCATTGACTTTACTCCTGTATCTCTACCAGTCTAACAGAATAAAAGTGCACTCTGTGCTTACGATGTGGATCAGAGAGACGTCTCGGGGTGCTTGTGGCTGGGGAAGGGTAAGTTAGCACATAGTGAGAGGAATTAGTTCATCATACTTTCTACTTAGCTCCTGCCTTCAGGGTTCCTCTACAGCTTCTCTTGAAAAAACGAAATGGCCCCTCCATTTTGACCCTCAGATTAGTGAGGGTTTAATGACTTAATTCCATTCTACTTCCAGCATCTAGGTTTAGCAGAGATTAATGACACTTTTTCTTGCATCAGCAGGAGCAAGCTTCAACATCAACCCAAGAGGTGTTAAACCTTCCGATCTGCTCTGGCCAGGCGCGGGGGTGATTGGGATGCAGGCAGATTCCAACATGCAGAGCATGATGAAGGGAGCGCTGGCCTTGCTGGCATCGTTGGAGATAGGGACGTACTGGAGCACTGTGGTCTCCAGGGATCGGAGCCGAGTTTGTGAAATGAAGTGCAGGTGCAGTAACTCCGGAGAAGCTGTGCCCAGCAGAGGAGCCCCTCTTTTGCTTTTTTTCTGCTGAAGAGAAAAAACAAACAAACTTCCCTTTCAAAAATGGAAGTTCTCCATCTCGGGGGATGAATTAGATGTTTTGGTATTGAAGCTTTGCTATCCTGGGTGCTACCTTGTAGTGCAGGGAGCTGCTGGTGGGGAAAGAAAATCACGTAAATCAGTGAGTGTTTGATAATGTTCTTTAAACAAAACAGAGAAACGGTCTAAAAAAGTAAGTGGGGGCTATAAATTGTGCAGATAACAGGGATGTTGCGATAAGAATATTAAGAGCTGTTGATTTATGAAATTCATGTACTTTAGTTTCTAATTATGCAGTTGCCCTTGTATGCTGAAATGAAGCCTCAGGTCACCAGGTCAGACCAGTGCTATATTAATAATTTCTCTCCAGCCAAAATTGTGGCAGATCACCATATTTTTCTGGGAGGCAGTAACAGAATCATTTGGATGGCTATTTTAGCCTCTGTACTTGGCTCAAGATTGCTGTCTTATTTAGTGCTGTATGGTAGATTTTCTTTCAAATTAAATTGTTGTAAGGACAAATAGGTTACTAAAATATAAACAAAACCCAAGAGTTTGAAAGGGAACCTGCTGATTAAAATGTGCTGAGAACTAATGAGCGGAGGTAGAGCGAGTACATTCATATTCCTCTGCTCGACTGGAAGTGACTAAAGTGAAGGCAACAGAATAGCTGCAACATGTAAAACATTTCCAAGAAGATCTTCACTGAGAATAAAAAGGTATTGATGAAAAACTAACAGCAGTGGTGTCTCCCAAACAATCATTTTAGGACATCGTGTTCTCTCTCCTCCACTGCGTGTAAGTAAATGAATAATCCGTGACCGACATGAGAATGGCTGGCAAGGGGAGAACTGGGATCGCTGGAGTGAGATGAGGGGGAAGTGCCCTCCGGGGAGCGTCTCCTTCCCTGGAGAAAGGGGCTTTCTTTTCAATTTCTGCTGTTACTTTACTGGAGAGGAGAGGCAACACTGCAGCATGTTAAATTTGAATAATACAGATTTACTTGTGGATGGTGCAAACTTTTAAAAAAAAAAATTGCAACTGTATTGAGAGTGCCGTTAAACCTGCAGAGGTAGTCTTTTTTTCAAAGACAGGGTACCAGTTTAAGGTATACAGCCTACTGCCTTTTCAATTCAACTGGGCAAACCTCTTAGAATTGAAAATGTCTTGGTGCTTATTAGCACACTTCAGGGATTCACACAGATGGCCTGAGCAGGTAGAGGTAGGAGAACGAACACATCTTGTCTGAGACACGATTGAGCATGTTTTGTGTTTTGGTTTTGTCTGTCTTGGAAGGGGAGAGTGATGAAGAAATAAGAACCCAAAGTAATGCACATATTTCTGTCAGTGTGTTCCTGTATAGGAAGAGGAGCACTTTTGGCTTGTTTAAACCCCTTGTGTCCCCATACTGTCCCCACAGTTTTACCAATACAACTGTCTTAATGTAACACTGGACCAGCTAAGGAACTAATCCAATAGAAGACTAATCCAATATAATTCACAGACATCTCTAACCTCTATCAGTTCTCAAACCCAGTTCATCTTTTAGCCCTATAAATATTGGTACTGAGGAGCAGCATGGGGATGGGAACAGCCAGCTCAGGGAGGTTGGGGCGGGTGTAAATGCCACGTTTCCACACTTCACCGCAAACATTAGCATATTAGTATTTGGGCGCGATTTCACTACAGTTTAAACTAACTTTTTCAACGTTGCAGCTAAAAGCGTTTCCATTTTGATTGAAGGGACAAGAAGTGGCAGTTGGTCAAGCTGCAGTATTTTGGTCATGTTGAACCGTGTGCCCATCCCTCCGCCCCAGCCTAGCTGCGTGGGGAGGAGGGGTGGAGGAGGCTCTCTGGAGCCATGCGCCTGGCTCCTTCACGAGCCTCCCAGCTCCCGTGGCCTGATGTGCAAGTTTTGTTGCTGCCCTGTTGAGACTGGGACTTGTGTCTCCTCACGTTCAGTTTATGAATGACGTAAAGCTCTGTTAGGTAAGTGAAGTGGAATGTGTCAAAAAATCCACCATCCCAGTGTACTTCAGCTATCGCCCTGAAAAGCCAGAAAGATTTTTCATGGCTGTGCTTTGTTAGTGACCATGCTTATGGCATCCCACAGCATCTGAGAAGGAAAACGCGTTGTCCGTGTTCAGATGGGGAACTGAGTAGAGGCTGGAAGAACGTGACGGGGAGATAGAGAACGTGGGAGCTCTTCTATATGCAAATTAAGTCAACTTTTAAATGCATAGGAGACTAAGTCCTTGCAAACAAGCTCAGAATTGGCTTGTTCTTAAGAAAATGTGTGGAACAGGGCCTGGATAAAGCACAGTGAACAATGTCAGGCTTGCCAAGAAGGCGAAGGTTCTTAAGTTCATTGCGGTCCTTCAGCAGAAAACCTGGGAGACTGAAAAAAGATTGTAGGATAAGTCTCCAAGTCTATAGCGATCTACATCAAATAACTACACTATTTTTAAAAATAACAGAAATAATTCTGGAGGAGTATAAAGTAGTACCTACTTTAGACATGAGGAAAATACTAAGTATTTCAAAGTTAAAATGTTTCATCTTCATTTATGTTTCTTACATCATGATCTGCATTTTCAAACACAATTACAAAGCATTGTTGTCATAGTAAAGCCTAACAGCAATTGAATTTGATTGACTTAGTAATCAGCCTTTCTTCTTCAAAATTGGAAGCCCTCTTCCTTCAAAGGTGGTTGAATCTCAGAAGTGTAAGCGTGCTTCCGTTAGTCTTGTGTATTGAACATGGATGCGAGCTTTTCCATAATGGTTTGTGCTTTCATTACAGATGTTTTTTGATATAGAGATAAAGAAGTTAAAAGGGGTAGAGATGGTAACCGGATAGGAGGAGTAGTCCAATTCCCAAATGACAGGAGGAGGTCAAGTGTTTTGCCAGATCACTTTTTCAGTGTTATGAAACCTTAATCACATTCAAAAGGTGAAAGTGTAACTTCAGGACTAAGTCATTGGTATTCCCCATATAAATATGTCTAGCAAGTGTACCACAAGCCCAGACTGGGGTATGGGTGTGCTTGTGTGGTAACTGCTAAGGCATATTATCCTCCCTTGCTTACCTAGCTCCACGGATGATTACAAAGAGGGCATTAGTCTAAAATACTGCATTGCATCTTTTTTGCTATCTGTTGCCCTTGGATCAGGGTCAGAGACAAGTCTCGGCACTTATCTATGAGTACTGCAGTGGTTTCTGAGCCAGCTGCCTGATTGAGCTACAAGAAGTGGAGAGGGAGAGACAGAGTAGTCTTGTCTTTTCAGTCTTATTGCCGTCCTAAATATGTGTGCTTTGTTCATCGTGCAGTGAATCCCAAGAAATTTTATTTCATGAGAACAGGTCTGTGGCAGTCTTTTGAAACGTGCCATAGCTGCTTATGTGAGCCTCAAAAATGTGGGATAGCAGGCAGTCCTTAAAACTGTGTAGACGTAAGGTTGAAAGAAAAAAATTATTCTTTGGAAATTGGCTCTAAAATCTCTTAAAAACTTGTGGGTATAGATCTTTGATTTCCAGTCAAGGTGAGGGGCTCACTAAAACTCAGTGGGGTAGTAAGTCACATTAGTCCTCAGAGTACATTTCCAGCAATTTAAATTACCTGAACATTTCTTTTTATTACAGATGGTTCTTGATCTCTCTGTTTGTACTTCCGTGGATTTCAATCATAATGTAATATGAATTGATTTCTGTCCCTGAGAGCTAATGACAGACCCAGTTTCTTTGAAATGCTCAAATTGGTTATACGGTGTATCTCGTGCAAAGCCAAAGGGCTTCTTATCCGGGGTAAAGCTAGCACCTAGACAGGGAGGTCAAAAACAAATCTCTTTGTTGGCTTCCTGGTGATTTCAAATCCGCTGAAATGGTTAAGATATTTGAAGAAGCGTACTAAATCACCAAAAAACCTATGTGATCCTACGCGGTGAATTGTATGTTCTCCAGATTCAGGACTATTGCAAGTAAGACCTGCTCCCCAGTGGAGGCGAAGCGATGCAAGATGCTGGGTGCTTCCTCTTTATTTACCTTCACCCCCGTTCTGCTCAGCACCCGGCGGGTCAGGATCTCGGTTAGAAATTGCTGGCTAACATATGACTATTACTGAAAAGCATTTATCTGAGCAGAACAATTGAAAACAGAAGTTAGAGTCTCTCTAGCAACCTGTACTACTTTTTTTTTTTTTTTTTTTTTTTTTTTTTTAGATTAAGTGACATTGATTTTGTTCTGCGTTACATTGTTGGACAAGTTTGTGTGTGCTGACATTTGTTCTTGTCAGTGGAAGTATTTTGGAAGTCGTTTCCTTAGTGCCGTGTCTTTTTCTTCTTCTCGGCCTGCACGTGAGCAGAGCTGTCAGCACGGATGTCCCCCAGAGCCCCTAAGCTGGCATCCTTTTCCGTTCCCCACATCCCCCTCGCTATAATCATGCCTTCTCACTCATAGACCACCATGTATTCTCTCGGAATCTGTTTCTGTCTCTGCCGTTTGGCTGTCTGCAGTCTGTAAACTCTTCAAAACTGAGAAGTGTGTAATACATTACACACAAATTACACAACCCATATGTTCTGATTTAAATAGAGTTACTCTGGCTTAAGATGGCACGGATGAGTGTAAGATGTGGTCTTTGGGTCTTAATGTGCGAATAAAGTCCAAATCAAGCAATAAAAGATTCAAAGTATTAATCTCGTTTTAAACATACTTTTAAACCAGTAGTGCACGCAGTGTATTGTAGCAGAACACAGGTTGAATCTGTTCTGATTACTAGGTAGTAGGAAATGCGTTGACAGATGTTTTTTCTAATTTATGTAATCGTTTTGGAAGGTAAGTATTAGTTGCAAAGGAGACAATGAACTTCTGCTTTCCCTAACCTACTAATCATTGTTAGTGTGTTAATAACATGCCGTTTTTGTACTTGCCTTTAACAGCTCTGCAAAGCATGTTGTGCCAATTTTCACAATATGGATACCTTGTGCTGGTATGGGTAACAGCCAGAAATGTCAGTGCCACTCCAGTGTAATTACATGTTCTCATTTCCATTGTTTTCAGGTTTATTCCGATTTATAGGGGACCAAGTCATACGTACAAGATACAGAGGCTGACAGAATCCACTTGTTACTCGTTCAGAATACAGGCGGTCAATGACGCTGGGGAGGGACCTTTCTCAGAAATATGTACCTTCTGCACAACTAAGTCAGTCCCACCTGCAATCAAAGGTATGCAATAGATTTTTTTACATGTGCATAAGTAACACGTAATTATTTAAGTAATTGGTAAGTATGCAGTGAGTTTGTAAGGGTTAACGTAACTATGCAATAACACGTGAAAAATCAGTTTGTGCTGCTTGTATATTTCTGTGAATTGTGAAGTTACATTACAGTGGGAAGCTAAATTATCACCAAAAAATACATATAGACAATATAAATATTATACCAACCACTGTTGTTATACAGAAACTGTTAAAATGCTGCTGCTAACAAAGCTTACCAAGGGATTGCTCTTGATACTGCAGCACTTCAGAAAGAGGTGTAACAGCTTTAGTATATATGTGTACGTACCAACTTAAGCGTTAGTAAAGTTGCATGTTATTTTAAGGTGTGTAGGTGATGTTCAGCGTAGCACTTCAGAGTTTATTTTTCCTTTAATTTATAAAATAATAATGATATTTCACATACATAAAGCGTTAGATTCTCTATATCACTTAGCATGTGTTCCCCTAGGAGTACAAAAGGCCTAAGTAAATGAAGTTTTATAATGAAGCATCTTTTATTGTGTGTAAATTTTGGCCCAAGTAATTTTGCTCCTTCCTTCCAAGGAGAACTATTACAAAGGCAGTGGATTCGCTATATGGGCTGTCAGATAAACTGAGCTGAAATCACATGCACCTTTTTTTCCTGTGTGCTTAAAACTCCTTTGTCAAGCAGTGCCATTCACTGTGAGAAACCGCAACTGTTAGGGTGTCAGAGAGGTTTCATTTGCTCGGCTGTATTTAAAATCTGGCTTTGGTGATTTTCACACCATTCGTGATCAGAGATTTAGAGAGAGGAGCACACTGCTGGGGTGTAACTTCCCTGGTCCCTAGGTTAGCTGCTCTGAATCACCCCCAGGAAGAACAACAGTCTCGAGTGCAGAGAGAACATCGGGAGATTGGCTTCACTGTGCTAAAATCTGCGTATGCGAGAATCCCACCTTCGTTTCTACCCGCATCTGGATATCCCCTGGGTTTTGGCGTTTGCTTCAGTGCTGTATACCTGTATGTGTTTGGTGTGAAGTTCAAGGGTAAATATACTTACCCAACAGTGAATTATCCTGGTTCGGTTGTAAGATACGCTACCCAGCAAAGCGAAGAGAGCTCGTGCTAGATGAACCAGGCTGGCGTAGGTGACGGTAGCAGGGAGGGTGTGCTTCACAGCGTTGGCATCATCTGCCGGTTGTCAGAGTGCCTGGGCACGGGCGCGTCGCTTGCGAATGCCGAGTCCGTGTTGCCGTGGCTTCTCTTAGCTGCACTAAGTGGATAAAGCTAGCACAGGGATGCCTGCATGCACTGTAGTCACATTTTCATTTTGTTGGATAGAAATCCATTTTATTAAATTCAGATCTCACCTAGGTTTTTGTTTTGAACTCCCTGCCTGCCTATTTAGTTCCTGTTAAATATGACTCATGCTCTAGACTGAATATCAAGCAGTTAAAATACGGTGCAGATACCAGGTCGTGTGTGGGCTGGGACCACAGGTACATTACAAAATACGGGCTCTCACAGAGAAAAGGGCACAACAAGAACTGCATTAGTGAACACTGCTGTGGGGAGGTAATGCCATAGGGAAAAGAGATCTGTTGAGGCAAAATGATGGTGTTGATTCCCTTCTGTGTTCAGAGCAATACAAAGGAATGTAGGTGATACATGAAAAACTGTATTAAGTTTATCAGAAGCACGTGCTTATTCTCCTATAAAGTATCCTAATTACTCACTTAGTGATGCCAACCCTAAAATAGCATTATTGTTAATGGCAGTGTTTTGTAAGTGTCAGACGAAAATCTGCGTGCATCAGGGTGAGGGATGGAAAGAGGAGGGAAAATAATTGCGAATGTTGTTGTCAGCTGAGATGAAGGCATCTATTATCAGTCTCTCAACACAGGCAGATGTGCAGAGAGAAGCAAATGGATATTGATTACATTTGGGTCCGTGTATGATTCATGTGTTCCTCTTGGGTGGTAACGAATTAGTCTAAAATTCGTGTAATGTATGCAGCAGCAGCAGCATTTGTTTCTTTGATAGACTCTCCTGTTGTCTGTTTTCGTAGGGTTGGGAATCTATATTGCCTTTAACAAGCTCATGTCCTTGCACGTGCACATGTTAACCACTCGGTAAAGTGTTTAGCACTTTGTTTCTCCCAGGTTCATTTCTTGGTCACGTGCTGGCTTGCTCTGCCCGATAAAGAGGTTGGTGGACCCTGGATGCGGTCACAGCTGTTTTGATGCCTTCCAGTGGCAGATGCTTAGCTGTACACACAGACACGCTGCCGCTGTTAGTGCTCTGCTCGGCCCGCCTGCAAGCTTGCCGTCAGGCATCGTACGGTGTCTTTCGGCTTTCAGCTGGTGAGAGGTCCTTTCCCAAGGACGGCAGCATTGTAACAGCTGACAAATTGAATTTCTTAGAGTTCTAGTGAAAGCACTAGTCTAAGCCTGGCTAGAAATAGTAGGTCTGATCATCTGGACGTCAGGCTCAGAATTAGTTATTACTCCAAGTCTTTAAAATTATGCTTGTACTTTTGCTTCCCAGGCTGGACTTAATCTCTAATGCAGAAGATTATTTCGCTTCCCTTCTCACATTCTTTCTTCTATTTTTCTGGAATGAAATGTTTGATATTACTCCTCTCTTTCAATGATGTGTAGCATGGGAGGAATATGCAGGTGTCTCCACTGGCACAGGTGTTTGCTCAGAACTTCACGAAATTACTGCTTTTATTAATGCCAGCGTAATTTGCGTGTTGGCTTCTGCTTTGAAAAGATAAGTGCACAGTATTGCAATTGAATTTTAAAAGTTCAAAGTTTTCTATGACATCCACTCCCCCTTTCCAGCGGCTCACACAGCTGACAGATGAGACATGCTCTAACAGCTCGTTGTCCTTCTGCAGAAGTGACCTGGGTCCTGCAGTAAACTTCTTAGGAGCTTGTTAATCATCTCTAAATTTCACCCAATTTTCTGTGAGCAGTGCTTGTTATTGTTTAATACCACAAGAATCCTGAACTGCTTAATCAGACAAGGCTGTCCTGAAATAAATGTGACTTTTGAGTGACTTAAAATTCCGGCCGCATTTTTACTACTTTCATCCAGTGGTGATAGCAATTTGATTTTTAGCCACATAAATACAGTACAGATTATGTGCTACTAACCCCTGTGATGTCCCAAAGTTCTCTTTTTAAAATGTTCTCATATATATTACAGTGCACGTAAAATCAATAAGACTTCAATGCAGTCTTTGTATTAAATGTTAACGCATTTAATTTTATTGTAGCCCCTCGAGTGACACAGCTGGGAGGAAACGCTTGTGAAATTACCTGGGAAATGGTCCCACCCATGAAGGGAGATCCTGTTAGTTATGTTCTGCAGGTACTGGTTGGAAGAGAATCTGAATACAAGCAGGTAGGAAAATTGTCTCGTTTAATTGCTAAATTGATGATATAATGGAAATGTTTTTGAACATTCGCTGTGCTGCTTCTTTCTGCTGTATTGAATTACACCCTATGGTGATGCGTCATGAACTTTGGTAAAGGTTGAATCAAAATTAAGGGCTGTAATAGGTTGTTTTCTCCCCAGAGGGAGTATATAGAACATCATTATCTTACTGGAGTGATTTGCGCTCTGTCCATAGTTAATCACTATTTCTAACTGAACTAACCTTTGAAAAGTTGCAGTTCTGTCCACCCATGCTTGCTTCCGAACTGGCTGGTGCTAACCGTTGTCTGAAGATGAGAAGATGAAGTAGGTAGATTATCTTCCCCATTCACTAAGCCAATTCCAAGACCCTCCATCAAGGATTTCAGTCAAGTACACAACTTTTAATTGGTTTGTTCAGCCGTCCCATTCCTGTCTAAGGTTTCGATGCATGGATGTGTAACTGCTGTATATCAGCTGTCCCACAGAAACTGTGTCTGTTCTTGCACCGTGGAAACAAAGTGAATGAAATACAGCTGATCTTTCTTTTCTTGTCTATCATGATGAGAGATCACAAGTGGACATTTCCCCAGAGCACCTGAAAGAGAGCAACTCATTCACAGCTAGACCTTTTATTTCATCTACCACACCTCTGACTGTGTGATGTACAGTCCACTTCATCTGTGCCTTGTCTTCTCCCTGACCTTTCTTTCATTGTCATACGGATTCCAAATAAGTCCAAATTAGGGAATGAGATATGTTAAACCTTAAATTAAAGTCTTAAAAATGTGAATAAGGTAGTACTTTGCAACTGTCTTTGCTCCTCTTCAGTCTATTTTTGAGTGTTGCTGCGAATTAATGAATCATCAAAAATAACATAAATAAACGCAAGACAATTCATGTGGGTGCTAAAGATTCAGAAACCTAACTGGTTTTGTCGGGAAACATTTTTGGTGCTGTTACATGTAATAAAACCTCCGTGTACTGTGTTGGCCTCATAATCTCAGTGGCAAGTGGGTAAGTGGACCCATTTTGCTGTTGCCTGATTTACAAAGTAGCCTTGATGTAAACCTCCATGTACACCTTCAGTAAGCATAGCTCTGGTGCTTAAAAAGTTCTGGATGTCCTTGGGGAGAATTGGGCATGGCTTCATGTTCCTTTAAAGTAGGTGATGGCTTAATCTTCGCAGTCAAGGAATTGTGATATGAAAAAACTCAGCAAAAAGGAAATAAAAAGTACCTTCAGGGTCTTACATTGAAGGTCTTCATTTCTCATGAAGCATGACTCTGCTGAGGGGTGTTTTGCTTGAGTTCTCACAAGTGACTCACTAGAAGAAGCTCCCAGCTGGGATGCTCAAAGCTGCCACTGTGACTTCTGTAGTTGGGCTGGCTGATAACCAGCTGTGGAAAACAGGGAGAGTTCCACTCTTTCACAGTCTCAGAAATCAGTTTCACCCATCAAAATTATTTCTCTTCATCACAAAGGTGGGTGTCTGCTCAGCACTGGGGCACGTCACTGACTTACTGTCCATCAGCGGAGCTGCAGTAGCTGTGCGCGCGTGCTCTTAGCTCCTGTTATGTGAATAGGAGATAAAACAGATAAACGTCTTTCAGTGATTTTCTGGCTAATGCATTTCACTTTACCTTTGCTGTGGCATGTGTGTGATCACTTGCTACTCTTTAGATGAAAAGTAATTTTAGTGGTATGTTAATTACATTTTAAGTGCAAGTCCTAAATTTTCTTTTAAATCTGCAAGTGACATACATATTTTGCATATGTATCTCAGGGGGCATATTATGTTAGAGAAGTTTTGCAAATTGCCTTGAAGGGTTGCACAAATGAAAAATATTGTAGATTTTCAGGCTATTAAATTACACCCATGAGAAAGAACAGTGTCTTAAGTGACTGGAGTTTCTATAGCAGTCGCCAGTGCATTTTGCAAGAACCAGGGACAGTATTGCTGGATAAGAAGGAGGAAAATAGCTGCATGAAATAATTTTTTATGTCCCACTGGCATGGAAATAAATGCAACAAATAGCTATTTCAAGCTATTTATGGGCTATGCAGGACATCATATCACGTGTAGGTTGCTCATCCTCAGATGCTTTCACCTTCACTCACCCTCCAGGACACGGTTGTCTCTGTTCTGCGACATGTTTTACACCAGCCCAAATGCAGATGAGAAGAGTTTCATAGAATAAAAATCCACTTTTAAAATTACCTTAAAATTGAAACTTTTCAACTGACGAACATATAAAGCTGTTTCTCTGTTACAAGTCTGTAATCCTGTCAATATATCACTTCATTTGCAGCAATTTAAAGGCAACTATTTAAGGCAAGGCCTTGACCAGTTTTAACTGGGAAGACGTGTTACAAGTCCATGGAGCCACATCTCCCTGTCTGCTCCCAGTTGATTTACTTCAGATGAATGCAGCTGATCGGTGACCAAAACCAGTTTCCTCATTTTATCTTAAAGCTCTAATTCTTGCTTTCAGTGTTTAAATGAGTAAAAGCTTATGAGTCTAAGTTCATGTGCAGGTATCTCCTGGAGCAGAACAAACCAATTAAAGTGTAAAGCATTTACTAAGCATTACTGTCTGTAGAAGTGACTATGCACGGCAGAAATCAAGATGATGATGCATGTCAATCTTTTTGGTTTTTTGTTGGGAATGGGAGAATGTTTGATATGTTTCTCCCCTAGGAAATTTCACAAAGATATCGTTATTCCGACAAACATATTGGGAAGATGTCAGTATGCCTTTTGTGATACTGACTTAGCATTCATACCGTGTCATGTCTTATTGACAAGAACGTTGTATGCTTTACATAGTAGATTTTAGTCTTTTCATTCAAATAAAAGCTTGGAAAAGGAAGCTCCTATCATCATGAAAACTGACTTAGAACTTTTTAACGATGGTTGTGTTAGACTTTTCAAAAGGCAACTATATCCCATGACTATATGGGGAACAGTTGAGCACACAGAGTGGCACGGTGTCAAGCACGGAGTCTCAGTGGACTTGATAAGAAAGCTCACACAAATCCTTACTCAGATGGCACAGATGTGACACTCGATTCCTACTTCTGGGAAAATTTTATGTTACAGATCTTGATCCAGCTCTTTGCTAGGAAGCCCTTCAGAAGGTGCAGAATGCGATGTTCTCCCATATTAATTTCATTAATAGAAGAGAAAAATCCACCTGGGCACTTTGTGCTGACTAAGCATGAAGTAGTCTGCTTTGGTTTATTCTGGTGGCACAGAGTCGGGTGCACGCTGAAATAAGTGGCCGTGTTTCACTTCCCTTATTCACACAGCGTAGCTCTTTAGTACACGGCACTGATTTTTCTGGGTCTGCCTGTGGACCAGTATCAAGTAGGGCATTGTAACACCTGTCTAGTGTGTTTTGTATCTAAAGTGAGAAATATAGAAAACTCATTATGAAATAAAACATTAATAGGAGAAAACGCAGTCTTATTGCCATCTGTTAACTCTCAAAGTTTGAGCTCCATATTAATCTCTTGCTGTGTATGCCATCCTAGAGATGAAGCTCTCGAGAGATGTAAGAACACCTAGGAGCAGCCCACCAGTCTGTACTTGCACCTCGCTTATGTCGTAGAAACAAATTCAAGTTATAGAAAATAATCATCTTCACTAACTTATAAGCTAAATCACTTTAGCATTTCCTTCCTCTGCTGCAACGTCAGCCACTGATGGGCTTCTTGGTAAAGCTATAGTTTCTGTCTAGATCATCACACCTGAGCTGTCTCCGCCTCCCAAAAGCCACTGCTCCTCCACCATTTGACCTAGCAGAGGTGGTATCAAAGTATTCAAAAGCCCTTTTTTTCAGACTGGGGCTGTAGCCATCCCTGCCCTCCTCTGGGAGAACACATTGTAAGTTTTTCTCTGCTGAGAATTGTCTGAAGAATTGGATTTGCAGGAGCCAAACAGATAATTTAGCTCCCTAAAAAGCGTGTTAAATATTAAATGTGCCTTTTCCTGTTTCTTAAGCAATGTGTTCCTTTTTCTGTATTGGTACGCTTTATCTATTCGGATACTTGAAAAAGCAATGGCATTATGGCATTACAGTTCTTTTTAGGAAATCAGTTTTTCCTTGTGTACAAATCGGGATGTAAATCACGGCCAATTGCAGGAATCGGTGGCCCAGGTCTGTTTTTCTGTTTCTTGCAGTTTCATCTAGCAAAGCTTACTCAGTTAGAACTTAGCTTTCAAGTGTGTTAAAATTGTCGCCAGCTTTGCATAGCTTTAGTCTGGAGCTCAGGGAGCGGGCCGAGTTGTGCAGCGCAGGAGCTGAAGCTTGGGATAACAGTCGTAACACTCGGCAGCCTAAGTTTTAGTTTCTCAGTTGAGCAGCTCTGGGGATCGAATCACCGAGGAGCCAGCTCTTCATAAGAGCTGTCCGTGGGAAAAGAGAGCTGCGTTTTAAAGCTTCTTTATCCTTAAGTTGTTTGCCAGTGAGGCAAAATGTTCTACCTTTTGAAATTTCCAAGAATTTGGAGGCAATGGTGTTTCATCAGCTACTACCCCATCTCTTCAATCCCCCAGCAACGCAGTGGCAAGCCTGCTGGAGTCTGCACCAGGAGGTGGACACCTGGGAGAACCCGGTTGGTCTTACCAAGCTCTAATTTTTATTATTGTTTTTTCTTTGGTTCAGACTCTGTAGGCACACGATCTCTGAAACACATTCAGTGCACTGTTAATTTGTGTAAATCGGCAAATAATTCTTTTTCCTTCTCTATTTTAAACAGCAAGGCAAAGGCACTTGTACTGGTTGCGTGCCAAAATACAACGTAATTGTACAGTATGCATTGGCATTTATTATTAGTACTACTTGCATTGAGTATTTTCTCTGCCTCCTGATGCCAATTTTGTGTCATAAGACGGAGCAAATAATTTCCTTTTGTTAAAGCTTTTCCGGGCAGCCCACCTCACGGAAGGTGATCTGAGAGGCTCTAATTTGCTTTGTTTAGGAGGCAAGGCTCTCCACACAGCTCTTAAGGGTTTATGAGCATCTCAGCAGTGGAGTGAGGGAACCTGATTTTGAGTCTGGATAAAATAATAAGCCCAGCCAGTTTCTTAAAGAGAAATCTGTCAGATGACTGAGAAGAAATTAAACCTTTCAAGTGGGCATGCTTTCTAAATAGATTGAAACCTGCCTCTGATTCTTGATCTTCTTATCATCATACAAAATAGGCTTTTATTAATTACTAAATACACTGGTCATTGCAGTGGAGTGCAACAACCAGGTAAGGTTATCTTACACTTTCCAATGGGTTGCTTACAGGGCAATTGTGGCTGTCATTTTTATTATTTGAAAAAGATGGAGGGGGTTTGAAATTATTTAATGACATCAGTGAAATTGAGAAATACTTGCCTACAGGAATTCGCTGAGCTGTCTGGCTTGATCAATAGGATCAAATGCTATAAGAGCAGCAGTTTATTACTTGTGATGATATTTTCATTGAGGGAGCCAGGCAAAAAGCTCATCAAGTTTTTATTATATTCTCAGGTACCTAAACAGAAAAGCTTTTTTAGGAACTGAAAGTGATAAATTGCATAGCCACTTTACTTGACTTGTTGGTCACCAAAGCATAATGTGCTACATATAAAAGAAGTATGCTGCTTTATACAGTCGTATTTGGTTTAATATTTCTTTAGCAGATCTAAAGACCTTATATATAATTGTCAAATTAATTTTTTTTTTTCCTCTCTGTTGTGTACGTGAAGTCCATTCACAGAGTGTAACTGTTCACAACCAAGCATACATCTTTGTGCTGAGGGCATCCTGCGTGGGCTTAGCCTGGTCCTACAGATACGACCGCAGACAAAACTGAGCTGGAGCCAGCAGTGTCTCCAAGGTGCTCGCTGCAGCCGGTTGTGGAGGATACAGAGGCTACTGCCAGAAGTGAATGATAATTAAGCACAATAATTTTTTACCTGTTACTGAGAAAGGATGTAGATCCACTGGTGCTAAATACTCATCAAACCACTGAAAGCAGGACAATTTGTACCACCTTCCTAGCTCTAGTGCAGGAAACGTTTTGCCTTTATCATTAGTGAATATTAATTCATGTATTCAGTGTACTTTCGACTGTGTTTCAAACTTTAACAATGCAGTCTTCTCTCACTTGACTGTGCCTGGCCTTTTTCTGAGAAGTGCTGTTGACTGCTGGCTTGAGTGAACTTGGTCATCTATATTTATTAGACTGTAATGAAGATACAGGTCTTTGATTTAGCCAAACTTAGCCTCCAGTTACACTGGCATTCACCACACTGACAGAACAAAACAAGTAAAAAACCCAATTAACGGGGCAGGTTTTTTCAACGCAAAGACAGGTTGTATATATCCCACCCCTAGTATCTGTTAAATGTAATTTATGAAGATTAGATTGTAAAATTTTCATTAAATGTCATTATTTGGATTTTTATTTTGTTTAGAAGCGGTCATATTGGTTGCAAAGGTTCATTTATGGCAAAGGCATGTAAGCTCTTCTGATTGTATATTTTGAAATGAAATTAATAATTACAACAGCACCAGGAAACATACCTTGCCTACAGTTGTTTTGTAAGGATAGATGCTTGGAGTTACCATGTCTCAGAGTGTAAAGAAATGGGAGTTAGGTAAGTCCTCCAAGTAGAAGAATCCTGACTCTGGTCCTGTGGAAGAACACATCCTTTTTTAACTACTTGCTGAACCTACATTTACGTGCCAGATGCATGCAACTTTTCTTGGCGTGGTCATTTATATTTGGGAGTAAACTGCAGTCGTAACCACCTACAAGATGCAGCACTAATGGTGGAGTAGGTAGAGGACAGTTGCCCACAACAGGTGGGTGTTAGAAGTGGAATTGCCGTGGGAAAACAGAGTGGCAGAGACATTCTTGGTATGAGGTACGCTTTGCAAACCGACGTTTCAGCCTTCACGGTATTTCTACGGACCGCTATAGCACTTGCAGTTCTGTTTTCCCTGCAATTACTGTATCACTGTAACTTAATGACTCGCTTCTCGTTGGCGTTGGGAAGACAAGCAGAGACAACGAGAAAGGCAACAGTGCATAGCTGTGGTTAATCGCAGAGATTTACGGTATGAATTTGTTGTGTTCCTGTCACTTGAGCTAGAGTGAACTTCCTGTGAATGCTGAGCATACTTGAGGAAGGTAAAATAATTTTGTTTAAACATTGCTTCTTGATTTATGCCTTGGGGCCAAGAAACTTGAGCCAGTTAGAGGACTGCTACTTAGTCTGGAAACTCAGTCACCATCATTCAAAACTATATTTGGAAAAACTGAAAGTTTAAAAGGAGAGGAGGGAATGAATGAAAGAAAAACCTTAATCTTTTGTCCCAGATCTTCTCAGATTTCTGAGAAGAAATTCCAGATTTCTTCTCGGATTTCTTCTCGGATTTCTTCTCGGATTTCTTCTCGGGAATCTTTTCCAATCCCAGATTTCTTCTCAAGAAATCAACAACTGGCTTTTTAACTGAGGGATGAGTCTCAGGGGCAAGCATGGGCAGGAAAGCTGGACTCTTAAGTGGTATTTAGCTGAGCACGTCTCTTCTTTTTCCTCCTGTTTCTTACTCGAGAGTAACGCACAGGAAGTCCTCTGTCGGCTCAGGTTTAATTTCCCTCTTGTTAGCCTTTTCTAAGTTGGGTTCTTACCTCTGGGAGGGCAGCGATGCTCTCAGCCTTCCGCTCCCGCAGCGAGGAGAAGGAAACCAGCTAAATGAGCAAAGGAAGAAGTATCTGAAGTTCAGGATTTTTTTTTTTTCTTCCCAGCAGACACAGGCACTTTGTGACATGTTTTTCATTTCATAAAATAGCAGTTTCAACAACCCTCCGTTATATAAATTGTTTTCAGAGTTCGTAAATGTTTCCAGTGGTCTTTTTCCATTTAAGTCGCAAAACTGTCTCTTAGATATTCAGTTATCTCTCTTCTTTCTCGTATTGTGACTCATGCTCTCTGAGTCATACGGTACCTACACTTGATTTGATGGGCTTGGATTGCTCAAGAACCAAATACAACGCAACCAAGAGGAGCTTTTTTATACCTTAATAATATTTTATTGTTTCCACAATTCTGAAAGCGTAATTTCTGGCAAAATTGCTGACTCTTGAGAGAAATGTGAGGAAGGAACATTAAAATAATATTTGTAACCAATTTTATGATTACACAGTGAATGTCTGCCAATAACCTTAGTTTGCAGGTTTTCTTCCTTTTGGGGCCAAACATGGTGCTTATGTCTTAGATATGTTTTGGGCATATAGACACATTTTAAGAGTGCAGAAATATGTTTGCAGTATTTATCACACCCACAAAAGATGAGTACGTCTTATGGTTGATATATTGTCTGAAGTCTTGTCCGTCCTTGTGTCCATTGACTCTGGTGAACACTCTGTATTGAGACCTCTCATGGCTGGGCATCTCTTACGTAGCCCTCCACATGCCTCTCTTTGCAGAACCTGCATTGACCTAGTGAGTTCTTCCCTTGAGGGCTGCAGCAATGTTTCCTTACAAGACTCAGTCTTGACCTAACTTTCTGGTCCAATCCTTGCAAAACCTAACGTTATTGTGGTTCTAAATTGTTTGATGTTTGAAAGGAGGCGGCGGTCGTCTTGCTCTTTGTATTTGACCGTGCTTGTTGTTTTGTTTTGAAGGTGTACAAGGGAGAAGAGACCACATTCCACATCTCAGGCCTTCAAGTCAACACAGACTATCGGTTTCGTGTCTGCGTCTGCCGCCGGTGCTTGGATACCTCACAGGAACTTAGTGGACCTTTCAGCCCATCCGTTGCCTTCATGCTTCAGCGAAATGAGATCATGCTCGCAGGAGAAATGGGAAGCATAGATGATCCTAAGATAAAGAACATGATTCCTACTGATGAACAGTTTGCAGCCCTCATTGTTCTTGGCTTCGCAAGTTTGTCAATTATATTCGCCTGTATATTACAATACTTCTTTATGAAGTAGAGAATCCAATGGAAGTTTGAGATACAAATTTAACTAATGCTACGCATTATAATCCACACATTTATTCAGATATTCCTTTTCTTGAAATCCTTTTGTTCTACCATACATTTTATATACTTCTCTTGTTTTTACAGTTCTAGCTTGAAGAAAGATAAATCAGTGTTTTGATGCACCTTTTTGAAATTCAAAACTAGGAAGTGGTCAAACTGGAGAAACAAGCAAACCAGATACCAAAAGCAAGATTTTTTTTTTTTTTCCTTCACAGTTTCAAAATTGTCACCAATTTGCCTTTTCAACGTTGTTTTGGTTTTTTCACTGAAGTTCTTACAGTCTCTTATTTTATCTTACTATTTAGGAAATGTTAATTATGAGTCACTTTTTAATCTCTTCTTTTTCCTTCTAAACATTAGTCACAAGTGTGTATAGTGGTAAGACTAGAATACAGTGTTAGTCAACAGTACCAGGTTTTCCTTGAACAGTATTAGCAATGTTGCCTATGAATTATTCACTACATTTGCCCCAGTTTTTTCAAGATAAAACGTAAGTTGTTATTTTAACTGTTTAGTGCATTTAAATCGGAACAATATCCTGCAGTCAAAAAACCTGTTTAATTTTCTGTTATTTTTACAGTTACAACACTATAAACTGCCTGTATAAGAAATCAAATAACCAAACTACATATAAATTATGAAGCATTATAGATTTTTTTTTTTACCATTTTGATTCCTAGCAGTAATTTTAAGTAAGAGGGCATTGTGCAATAGTTAGTTATTCCCATGTTCAGCTATTTAAAAGCTGCTTTAACTTGTCTGTTTGTCACTGTATATAACTATTCCTAATCTAATACTAGATATTATTCTATTATGTTCAGCCTGATTTATATGATTAGAGCTGGTGACAGCTTACTGCCTCTACTGAATTAGGTGAGATTTACACGCGATGTAAGCAAACTTTACTGTCACTTGATTTTTTTTTTTTTTTAATTATTATTATTATTATTTTTTGGAGGGGTATCCATTTTATGGAACTTTTTTGGAGGTATCAGAAATGAGATGTGTTTATTTTAAATACCTTAAATGGGTGTCTGTGCTATTCTTGCCACAGGGCTAATTGAATTAACTTGGTACATGGCAAAATTCAGGCGAGAGTCCTGCTCTGATGGGCATGGCCCCCCTCCTCCTGCCTGCCCCTTCCAAGATACACGTTTTAATCCATCAAGATACTAGAATTTTAACTCTTCAGTCATTGGATTATTTATATTAAGTCAACATTGTGCGAGTACCTCAGGGACGTGAATGAGCTGGAGGTGCAAATAGATTCCAAAAGGGTGCAACAGACACAGTGTATTCCCCTGCCTCTTGTTTTTGTATATTTTTGCTACTTGGTTTTGCTTTTGTCTTAGCTATTTTGTGCTCTGTCTCCATCGTCTAAGATTCAGTGTCCTGTACTAGCATAATATTCCCTTAACCAAAGTAATGGGGAAAAAACAACATTATTTTTGTTTTAGGTTTATTTATACTATATACTGCATACAGTACTTTAAATACCAATTACAGTGCAATCTTTTATTTATTGTAAAAAAATAAAAAATAAAAAGTGTACTTATGTACTAATCCCCCTCCCCACCCTCCCCGTAGCATGTTATATTTTGTCTGTTTTATACTGTTGTACTTTAGGTCAACTTTTTACCTGCCAGCATTCCTAGTATTATTAATCTTCTTACATTTTCTTTTGTTTTTGAAGATGGGAGCATCTAGTACATTAAATGCCAAAAAAACATTATCAGTGATTCAAACGTTTACATGTATCCAAAAACATAATCATCTCTGGAAAGAAAGTGCTAAGATCAATGAATTATTCTGTGTGCCTCTCTAGATGTAGCAAATATTAGAAATGTTCTGTATTTTGTTATTGACTATAATTAGTTTAATGTAGCCTTGCAAACTAATGGCATTGAGCTAAATATATATATTTTTTTGGTTTCGCCAAAGTCATGGCTTGTCAAATTTATTTACATCTTATTTAAATTTATTTGTGATATGAAACTTTGTGACCTTGCATCTGTATTTTGTGAGCAAAGCATATACAGCCGTCTTCAGTGGAGGGGAAAAGAGTGTATTTTTTAAAACAACGAAAAGACCGCTAGTTTGGAAACCCAGAAATTTGAATAGATTCCCTTTTTTTATTTTTGGAATATTGTTTCAGCAGTGCTGCTATGAAATCCAAGCTTGACACCATTTTAAAAAAACCTGCTTTAACTAAAAAAAAAAAACCAACAGCAACCTTGCTTTAGATGATTTGATCAACTTTGAAAGCTTGAAAGACAATGATACTAAAAGCAGCGAGCAGAAGTGCAGAGAAAAGCAGTCGGTTACACTTGAAGCGTTTCTGTCATTGCTAATTTGTTTGGTGTCCGTTATAATCACGCTAACGAGAACGCCCCGTCCAACCCTGAGGTTGTCAGAGAAGGTATGCTGTAGGAGTCGGGACAGACCCTCAATCAGTTAATTTGACGTTCTTTTAGTTGATGTATTCTGCCATAGCGATTTGATTGTCATTCATACATTAACAAGAAAATAAAGCATCAGGGACGTTAAACCATTCCTGGTTTGATTTCCAGGACCGCTGACCCACCCTTTGCCGATGCCATGTCTTTTCCCGTACATCTCTGTGCCCTTTGGTCCAGCAATATCAGGCATTGAATCCAACCCCAGGGCTCTCTGCTCTCAAAGAAATTATCGCCACCAACAACAAAAAAGGTAGAATGAAACACTAAATATTTAAAGCCCTTAAGGAAGGAGAGAGATGTTTTTATATTGTTCTGCCTTTTTCTTTAGGAACTCGAGGTGTTTTCTAATCCTGTTTGTTGCCTACAGTAGCTCGGTATTCAGTGTCACGATTGAAAAGTGCCCTAACTGAATGTGTATGAACCTTATCCTTGCACAGTTCTTTAAATTGAAAAAAATAAAATGTTTTTACCTCACTATGGGAACATACATTCCAAGCTTTTCAACTTAAAAAAGAAAAAATCATAAGTTTTCTTGTATTGTAAATTTTAGACTATTTCATATGCATTGTATTAAAACTGCCATATCAATTTTAATGTATAGATTTTGCAAATACTACACTATGTATGTAAGACTTAACTGTATCTGTAGTGTATATGTAATATATTTATGCCCAATAAATGTTTTAATTCTTTCTGATATTAGCAGGAGTTTTCTTAATTGAATACAGCCCGTTCCGTCTGCGTGGCCCCTCTCCAGCAGGTCAGCGCAGCCCGAAGCAGCAGTGATGAAGTGATGAAGCAGGAGTGATTCGGAGCCCCGAATTTAACTCGGGATGTTTCTGATTTGTCATTGGAATGATTTTGTGTTACTCGTGAAGCGTTTGCTGGTGCGGTTCAGCAGGTTATGGCATAATCTGTTCTTAGGCGGAGCTAAATACGCTGCCGATTGCTAGTCCACCCCCTGCAGAGGCGACGTTCGGCCAGGCTGCTACCTGTACCGCGCGTCTGAAGGCTGCTGATGTTCTCACCTAAGCATCATCCAGGTGAATGCCGAATTCCTCCTCACGTGAGCTGGTTTCTCTAGCCCGCCGTCTCCTCGTCCACGGGAAATCGCCGTCCTCTCCCTGGGCTGGCCGGCTTCGGACAGCGTCGGCTGCGGCAGTGAGCTCCGACTGCTGCCCCGCAGTCTCCTTCCTTTGGCAGGGCTGATTGACAGTAAGCAGAAGTTTAGAGGAATAATCTTCAAGTCAGGTTTCTGCGGTGTTTTAATCACTTCTTTTAAATAGCTGGTGTGAAAATTTAAGTATGGTAAAAAAAAAAAAAAAACCTACATTTGTTACCTCTTTGTAATTAAACATTGAAATATCAGAACTTTTCACTTATTTGTTAATTATGCACAATAAATTCAATTCCTCATCGTAAAGAATTAATCTAGGATGTATGCATGTTTCTTGGCAAACACATTAATGTTTGTTTTTTAAACAGCTTTTCTTCTTCAAATCACTGCATAAATACAGCATTTTATTTGTTTGCTTTTTTAATTATTGCAATTTACAACATGAGTGGATTTTTCCTAAGGAAATACAGGAATTTTTTTCACTTGGTTGCTCAGCTGTTTTGTTTTGGTTGGGGTTTTTTTTTTTAATTTAAACAGTGCTTGCCAAAACAATCTCTCTTTACCAAAGTCTTTTAAATATGTCTATAGAATAGTAATCAGCGCTTTGGTATCTAAGAGATCTTTTATTCTCAGTATTCCCTGGTTTACACTATTGCCATGGGCATCTGCAGAGATGATGGAGGACAGTTAAAGGCCATGGGAGTGGAGGAGGATTCAGGTATTTGCTGTTTGAGCTCTAATGTTCTCTTGTAACGTTATAACCCACAGGTTTGGTGCAGAGGTACTGGCTCCCTTTCCCACACCCACACTAGGCAGTGGTGGGGTAAGTAGCACCAAATTTCCAATGGATTTTGTTTTCCAAGGAAATACAGAGCAAGCTGTACCCGGGCTTGGGCAATATTGTATTTAACGTCTCTTCCCTGCCGATACCTGGTGGGAGAAAAGTATCTGCCTTGAGAAGTTTAGAAACAGAGCATGGGCTTGTATTTTTAGATATTTTCGTGGCCTTACAAACTACCTCTAGGCTGGTATGGTGGTTGGATGTGGACCATGGCACATCTCGATTTGAGCAATCTCCAGGTCTGCCTGCAGCAAAGCATGGTCTCCAGGTTGGTGGCTGCTGTTTCTATAGCAGCAGCAATTCTCTCTCTTCTCGGTAATCAAAGAGCCTGTTCAAAAACGGAACGGGTAAAATTTGTTTTGCTTTTGACTTCAGCCACTGCTGCAAGTTCGGAGCATGTTTGGTTTGGTAGAGAGTTGAGCCCCATTTAAAGGGGTCTCTGTATGAGAAACCAGTGTGTCCAAGCAAGATGCAGCATGATCTGAGCCGCCCGCTCCCCGGGACGAGTAAGAAAGCAAACGGGATCCGGAGGTAGCGTCAATCCATGTTGTTCATCTCCTGTGGACCTTCTCCTGCCAGACTCATTCAAGCCTTCAAATTTTAGGAGATGCTTAAATTCAGCCTACTGCCAATAGTGCTTGCTTGAAGGGAGGTAGATCTTAACTCCAGCCTTTGTGCCAGGGGACTGAGGCTCTCCTGCCTGTCTTGAAACACAGCAGGGGTATTTTCAAATAATAGCCCTGAAAATGAAATACTGTGGGAGCTCCAGCTGAGAGCCCTCCTGGGGAGCTGTATAAACCAGCATCGCCTGAGCTAGCCCTGCCTCGTGGGCCAGGGCGTCCGCGTGGGCTGTGTTCTCAGCCCGGTGGGAGCTTGGCTGAATTATCCGAGGTCTCCGATCACTTGCAGGTTTGCCGCTGGAGAGTTGTCCCCTGGGGAATGCTGCTTTTCTTCTCTGAATGAATGGGGGGACGGGGACACCTTGTACGCAGAGCCTGTGGTGGTGGTGGAAGCTCAGTGTTTCACCATCCGGCTCGTCTGTCGGCTGAGCAACGCTGTTGTGATGTGCTTGGCATCCGTGGGCAGAGAGCGGCTGCTCCTGCGTGGGGCAGGGAACGGGGGGAAGGTCCATCAGGACCGGGAGTCGTGGGCGAGTGGGACGAAGCGGCTCCAGCCTGTGTCTGTCTCTAACGGGCGGTTTAAATCTCCGCTCCTCAACCGCCCCGGTGTGTTTTTGTCCTTTTGCTGAAGTGTAAGGTTCATGGGGGTTCATCTTAAACTGGTAGAAAGTGGTGGGATGAGTCCTGATGCTCGCAGCCCACCCAGATCCCCACCTGAGGGAAACAGGGACGGCTGGGAAGCCGATGGAGCTGAACCGCTCAGTTCCTGCCAGATCCGGACCAAAACCTCTTTCTCTTCTTCGGCTTGCATGTGTAGCTTGTTCGGGATTAAACAAGCGGTACAAAAAGAGACCAGTTCATGTTTTTAAAGACTCCAGCTGCAACCTAATCTTTACCCCTTCATGCCAAGCCTAAATGGGTCCTTCGAGATCTCAGCAAAGCTTGAGCAATTTGTGGATTAGGGAGATGGGGTGATTCCCCCCGCAGCATCAATGACACCTGCATGAACCGGATGGTTCTGTTAGACCCATCTGCACCCAAAGGTATTAGAGAAAAGTTATAAAGAAATGAGCGTGGAAATGTGATGTATAAATTATATTTCCTGTGCAAATCTTTTTCTAGCATTATTGCAGAATTCATGATGTATTGTGATTTATTGAAGTGGTGTAGAATTATATTCTCTGTCCTTAATATTCACCTGCCTTGGAGTGAAGATACAAATGTTATCTCGGATTCTTCTCAGAAATGAGAACCACAAGTAAGTAGGGAGGAGGACATGGACATTTTGTTTCAATATTCTTATGGCTGAGCAGAAAAAGCCAGCTGAGATCCCTTGAAGGGGGCTATTTCATGGGTATTACATTTAATAAGTTCTAAACGATTGCATCTGTTTCTGCTCTTGACATTGCTCTCTCACAATGCACAGATTCTTGGCCGGGCGAAATAAAAGAAGAGGTTTCACGAGATGCTTTCAAACACAGGGGATTAGCCTGCTATCGGCTGTTATTTAGGTGAGTGTGCTGTTATTAGTTTGAGTAGTTATATTTATTGTACTAATTGCTGGCATAGATGGTATTGCATGCAATCAAAACTATTTTTAGGTCTACTAGCATGGTTAATAAATAACCGTTTGGGTCAATGTGCTCACTGGATGGCATTTCTTGGTAATTTTATTAGCTCATCTCTCTCACTTTCTGTCATATGAAAGCTATTATTCTCTACAAATAAAATGGAGCAAACGGTAGGGAGGCAGAAGTCTTGTGAGGATTTACATGTGAATAGAGTTGAGAAGTTCACCCTAATCCAGTGCAAATATTGTGTTTATTAATTTATAGCTCCGAAGCCCTTTCTTTCCACGGACAGCTGTGAGCTGGTCGCGGCGTCCTCGGTTCGGAGGGCTCTGCGGCGCTGCAGACGCCGACGTCCCCAGGCAGCGCCGGGGATGCTGCTCGGGGCCTGCCCGGCCGTCGCTGCCGCCCGTCGGGGTCCGGCACCCTGAGAAAAAGAGGGTCTCTGCACTCAGCGGGGCCAAACATTCCCTGGGATGCTGCCGTACGGACTTCGTACGGCGTTAGGTGTAGCTCTCAAATTGTGATTGCTCTGGATCGCGGTGCTTAAGCTGCTACTGCTCCTGTCTTCGCCTTCTCCCCAGTATGGGGGTTAGGCATTTCTTCTGCACATTATAGCTCTGTCTCATGTCCTTCTTGTTTCAAGTGTGATGTGACTGACTTCAGCGTTTTGAAATCAAAAGCATCATAGCTGTACAAACCTCTGGTTACCCTCTAAATGAGCCCTGCCTGGGCAGCGATGGTGCAAGCCCCTTCCTCTGGCTCACGTCAGCCCGCCTTGACAGAAGGGACATTTCATTCAAGTCTCACCACAGCCTATGGCACTGGCACTTCTCTAGCTACGTGGCAGACTCCAAATTACACTGGGACGTGGGAAATCAGGCACAGGACCACAGCAAAGACTGAGGAGAAGCAGGGAAGTACAAACCTCTGGTGGTTTTTGACACCACAGCAGGAGTAGCTGGTCCGAGGTGACTTTGTCCGTACACCGCAGGCTGGGGCATCGGTTAGCCTTGCAGGTTAGCTTTTTATGAAAAAGAAACCACCGTTGTGATCTGAGTATAGCCGCAATGGTTTAGTTTCCTTATATACGGGCATTAGACTGGAGATGCTCGGGCAGCGCCCAAGGCAGCCGCTCATCCGAGGGATGAGCCGCACACCAGCTCATCTCCGCCGGAGCTGCGGCACCGACCGAGGCACAAGGACACCCTTCTGCTCCCCTCTTCGCGAACTAACAACAGTTCGGTGGGTTCAAAACCACACGTTCGATCGCAGCTAGCGCAGAAGATGGCACCTCTCGCAGCCCCGCGCTGGTGCCCCTGGCACAACACAGCGAATTTTACCACCGTCAATCGCGTTCTCACCGCTTGATAAAAATACCAAGGTGCTATCGACTAGGCAGAATACGCACCCACGTGTGATCGTGAATAGTGGCTTAACTTTTGGTGAGACTTTGTAGTAGGAGTTTTTGCTGTCTTTTGTAATATTGGTGTGTTAAAGCTATTTAAATCTCTGCACCTCGGAGCTCGTTGCGCTGTGGGCTCGTTGCGGACAGGGCTCACGGTGTTAGGTTCCCTGCCTGCCTGCCCTAATGAAGGGTGATTTGCAGTTTGTGGAAGGAGGCTGTGCAGAGAAGAACAATGTGAATAAAGGCTTGGAAATTGCCATGCCTTTTCTTTCGCATGGACGGCCCTGCAATCATGTGGAAATCAATCAGAATATAAGAAAAAAGAACAGGCAGCAACGCTCTTCTCTTTTGATCCAGCAGCATTCAAAATGGGCCAAACGCTGGTAGAGCATCTCCTGTGCCCTCAGATCAGCCTCTGAAGTTGAGCGTGGGGTGCTTTATTTTTTAGAGCGATTTTTATCTTACGGACTCGCACACGTCACCGAACCTTCATTTCACTCCCAGTAAGGGCAACGAAACAACCGTGGAGAGCAATAAAACGCCTTCATTGCCAAGTGTTTTATCTCCAAGTACAGCTAGAGAAGCAGCCCGTAGGCTTTCAAAAGGATGACTTTGTGCACAGAACAAGAGAGCGGTAGATTGGCAACCGGGCAGCGCTCGCTTCAGGTGCTGACTTAGGAGCTGGTACCCTCCGAGTGAGGGGCAGTCCTGGGGTCCAGGCAGCGGTCTCACCACCGGCGTCTGTTTGGGGCTGACCCCGAGTGTGAAGGACATAGGTACTCGTCCATGAATGCCCCAAAACACAGGGAAGACTGAAGAGACTGGGGATCGCTCACATCCCACCAGGTGCTTTGCTGGGATACTGCACAACGCTTATAGTCCTCTGCCTGCATCGCATTTGCTCCTCAAGCCTGCTCATGGCCAGCAGCGTGCGAGTGCATTTGTAACGTGTTAGCGATGGGATCCAGGTAACACTGCAACAGCAAGTGTACCCGCTGACTCTGGAGGCGTTTCTTGCTCTCCAAAATTTTGCTGCAGAGCCGAGCTTTTCTTGCTGAGCAAAACCAAGTCAACGTGTTTTCAGGAGTCGGAGAAACTTGCAGTCAGCATCACCGCGCGCAGCTCCGAGATGAAGTAGAGGTTTCTATTTTTTTTGGTCCAAGTAGAGAGTTAATGAGACGCTCTGAATTTTGTTCTCATTTGACAAGTCATAGCACGCACCAGCCCGCAACTCAGATCAAGAAGGGCGGTAACACGCAGGCGCTGGGCTTGGAAGGGAACGGAGACCTTTCTGCTGGGAAGAGCACTGAGAAAGCCTGTAAAAAGCCCACCAAGTGTATTAATTACACTTGATTACACTAACGTACTATATTGTGTGCTGGAATGACAACCGTACTAAGGCTCAACAGCAAGCAGAAGTGACTGCAGAAACCTGTAAACCTTCGTTAATACAAGATGGATTACATTTGTCTTTTGATTCATCCTCTTTCACTGTACTTGCATAATCACAATTTAGAGGTAAAAGGCAAATCGTGATCTAACATTTGCTTTTCTTTTTTTTTCCCCTAAACAGCAGCAGCCAGGGCTTCTGGAAACTGAAACTGTGATTTCATGATCTGACAGAGCTGGCAAAGCTGGACCCCATCATCCGACAAACTGCTTTGGGCAAAAGTTTGGGTGAGAACATGGGACGTGAAGCCAGACCCGTGGAGGTTTTACCTGTCTCTCACCAGAAATTACGTTTCAGAGTGAAAAGCCATTGGCAAGCATGTCTGCATGAGGAAATTATTTTGCTTCTGTGAAGTTCCTGGTCTTTGTGTGGAGCTGGGAAGGAGTCTGCTGTGGTACATCAGGTGGGGACGCACCGGTGGGAGGAGATGGCTGGGGGGGGGTGTACCACAGCCCTACGTGGATGATGGACCTGCCTAAATGAACAGGGAGACTTCACGTTAACGCCCTACGAGCTTCCAGCTCCTCCGGGCACTGCTTGGGTTACAGCTGGGCAGGGCGTAACTCCAGCTAAACGTGCCTGACGGCAAATGGTGTAAAATGGTGTAAATCACACCAGGTGTTCCCAAGACATGCCAACTCCTGCAGCTGCGTCTGCTGGGTATACCTCCACCTGGATTATCTGGAGGATTTTCGGGGAAGCTCCTGCACGTGCAGAGGCTCGGGGATGGCTGTAAGAGTTCATGCGCAGATATGAATCCCGCTGCGGGTGTCGGTGTTGCCTCGGCCACTGGTACATGGTCACCGGCTGTTATTACCGGTAGGGATGCAGAAGCAGGGCTTTGGCAGCGTAGCCTGTGTTTCCTCGCTCAGGCTCTCCAGAGGCTGCAGTGTCAGCCAGAGGTTACTTATTTCCCATGTAACGCTTATCTCGGGCTACCGTGCTGGGCACCCTGGGCCAGCGGCGCAGCTTAGACGCAGAAATGATGCTGCGAGCTGCCTGCACCAGCCCACGGAATCCCGCCCGGAGGGAGCCGATCGGATCTGCGCCCCATTGCTCTCGGACAGCGTGGTTTGAGCGAGGGGTTAAAATGCCAAGTGCTTTAATTCCCTTTCCGTAAAATTGGGCTCATATTGTTCGTAAAAAGTTATAAAAATAAAACCTGCTCACCGTGCTTTCAGCTGGGGGGCGAGGAGGGCGGTCCAGGGTACGTGCAGGTAACAACACGGGCGTCTTTGGGCTATGAGGAGTTAGGCAGATTTTTTTTTTGTACCGAATTTACTTCTCAAGCTGGAATTTACCTCCTCAAGGCCACAGGGGTTTTGCCAATGATACAAAGTGTATGGAAACCCATCAGAAACCATTGACTGAAGGGCTCAGAGGGCCTGCCAACAGCCCCGTAAGGAAGCCAGCTGTGGGACCAGCTGCCTTCAACCCTGCAAAGGGACCATCGGCATCGGCAGCCACTGCAGCCGCCCTCTCCCGCTTCCCCGCACCTCGCCCTTGCCCATCGGCAGACGAGGAGGGAGCCGGCTACAGCAGACCCATGACGGACAGGAGGCTCTCCTGGGTATTTGGGTATCTAAGGGCTCCTGCTTTAAATAGGGCTTATGCAAATGTCCTTTGACACCGACTTACATAAACGCTGAGTATCTATCAACTCAAAATTTGACATGTAAGTGCTATTTTTCCAGTATATTTTATTTTTGGCAAGAAATACAATAGGACATGATTTTCTGCCTGTGCATGCCTCCATCAAAGGTACTTTTCTAAAATGAATGAAGCTTTCTGGTAAAGTGCTTTTGACCTATTTCATCACCAGTTTAACATGTTGCCAAGAAATAAAATGCAGCCAAATTGTTCCTGTTTATTTGTGAACCTGTGATACAAAATGTGGAGTTAGAAAAGCTTTTAAAACTTGAACTGTTTAATGAATGAACCTCCAGTTATTTCCTATATGGGCTGCTCACATACAAGTCAGTGAGAACACAGCAAAATTTTGACTCATAAAGCCCCTATACTTTTTTTTTTTTTTTCAGTCAGAACTGGCAAAGCGTGTTCCTACAGGGAAGAGTTTCCAGAAATGCAGCCTATGGTTCCAGAGCCTGAAAGAAATCTTCCTGCGGAGCTACCCTGTCTGCCACACGTAATGAATGGCCCAGCGCCTGCGAGGGCTCTTGTCTTCCATGGATGTAAAAGAGATCTCAAAAGCCGTCTCCGGACCCAAAATGGGGTGGGGGAGACACCCCGGCTCTTTCAGATAGGGAAGGCTTTGGGGAGAAGATGCCAGGTGCTGCAGGAACGCCCTGGGAAACGGAGGAGCAGCGCTTTGTCTCTGCCAGGAAGCGTTTGCCAGCGCAGTCGTACGCTGCGAACGCCGAGCGGCCGCAGCAGGGAGGGCAGACCATGAACCCAGCGCTGCCGCTGCCGGCGCCGGTTGTTTCCCACTGCGCTCTCCGCCTGCAGCCTCTGCTCTGCCTCGGTGAACCCGGGCAGAGACAAGGCAGGAGGAACCTCGCCCCACGTTATGCCTGAGACAAACTCATGGTACCTGTCTTGGACTGACTTCAGTTAGCTCTTCTTAGGTTAAAAATGCTATTGAAATCTTGATGGTGCCTTTTTTTCCCCCCGATGAAGTTGTTTCTTACAACGTAGGCGATAACCCTGGAGGCAAGCAGTGCCGTATTCATCCATCAGCGCTGGTGGGGAGGTACGTCTCTTTCTGCAGTCGTTTGACAATCGTTGGTTTTACGATGGAAAAATGAAGGTTATCCAGGTGATTTTGTTTTCTTGTTTTCCATATAAAAGCAGTTCATTATGCACTGGTACCTGTTTGAAGAAGCAGACCCTATTCACCATCTGGAGCCAACGCATGCCAGTAAGTGGCAAAACTGCCACCTTAGACTTCCGGAGGGCGGACTTCAGCCTGTTTAGGAGACTGGTCGACAGAGTCCCCTGGGAGGCAGCTCTTATGGGCAAAGGGGTCCAGGAAGGCTGGACATTCTTTAAGGAGGAAGTCCTAAAGGCACAAGAGCGGGCTGTCCCCAGGTGCCGAAAGACGAGCCGGCGGGGAAGAAGACCGGCCTGGCTGACTAGAGAGCTCTGGCTCGAACTGAGGAGAAAGAGGAGAGTCTATGACCTCTGGAAGAAGGGGCGGGCAACTCAGGAGGACTACAGGGGTGTAGCGAGGCTGTGCAGGGAGAAAACTAGAAGGGCCAAAGCTGAGCTAGAGCTCAGTCTGGCTGCTGCTATAAAAGACAACAAAAAACACTTCTTCAAATACATTAGCAGCAAAAGGAGAGCTAAGGAGAATCTCCAGCCCCTAGTAGATGTGGGAGGAAACACAGTGACCAAGGATGAGGAAAAGGCTGAGGTACTTAATGCCTTCTTTGCCTCAGTCTTTATTAGCAGGGCCGAATGTTCTATGGGTACCCAGCCCCTGGAGTTGGAAGATAGGGACGGGGACCAGACTGGAGCCCCCATTATCCAGGGGGAAATGGTGAGTGACCTGCTGCACCACTTAGACACTCACAAGTCTATGGGGCCTGATGAGATCCACCCGAGAGTGTTGAAGGAGCTGGCAGATGTGCTCACCAAGCCCCTTTCCATCATTTACCAGCAGTCCTGGCTAACTGGGGAAGTCCCTGCTGACTGGAGATTAGCGAATGTGACACCCATCTTCAAGAAGGGCCGGAAGGAGGACCCAGGGAACTACAGGCCTGTCAGCCTGACCTCGGTGCCGGGGAAGCTGATGGAGCAGATCATCCTGAGTGCTATCACACGGCTTGTAGAGAATAACCAGGGGATCAGGCCCAGCCAGCATGGGTTCAGGAAAGGCAGGTCCTGCTTGACCAACCTGATCTCCTTCTATGATAAGGTGACCCGCCTAGTGGATGAGGGGAAGTCTGTGGATGTTGTCTATCTAGACTTCAGTAAAGCCTTTGACACGGTTTCCCACGGCATTCTCCTGGAGAAACTGGCTGCTCATGGCTTGGACGGGTGTACTCTTCGCTGGGTAAAGAACTGGCTGGACGGCCGGGCCCAGAGAGTGGTGGTGAATGGAGTTTACTCCGGTTGGCGGCCGGTCACAAGCGGTGTTCCCCAGGGCTCGGTGTTGGGGCCAGTTCTGTTTAACATCTTTATCAATGATCTGGACGAAGGGATCGAGTGCATCCTCAGTAAGTTTGCAGACGACACCAAGTTGTGTGGGAGTGTTGATCTGCTGGAGGGTAGGCAGGCTCTGCAGAGGGACCTGGACAGGCTGGATCGATGGGCTGGGGTGAATTGTATGAGGTTTAACAAGGCCAAGTGCAAGGTCCTGCACTTGGGCCACAGCAACCCCATGCAACGCTACAGGCTTGGGGAAGAGTGGCTGGGAAGCTGCCTGGCAGAGAAGGACCTGGGGGTGTTGGTTGACAGCCGCCTGAATATGAGCCAGCAGTGTGCCCAGGCGGCCAAGAAGGCCAATGGCATCCTGGCCTGTATCAAAAATAGCGTGGCCAGCAGGACTAGGGAAGTGATTGTGCCCCTGTACTCGGCACTGGTGAGGCCGCACCTCGAATGCTGTGTTCAGTTTTGGGCCCCCCACTACAAGAGGGATATTGAGGTACTGGAGCGCGTACAGAGAAGGGCAACGAAGCTGGTGAAGGGTCTGGAGCAGAAGTCTTATGAGGAGCGGCTGAGGGAGCTGGGACTGTTTAGCCTGGAGAAAAGGAGGCTGAGGGGAGACCTCATCGCTCTCTACAACTACCTGAAAGGAGGTTGTAGAGAGGTGGGGGTCGGTCTCTTCTCCCAGGTAACAAGTGATAGGACAAGAGGAAATGGCCTTAAGTTGCGCCAGAGGAGGTTTAGACTGGATATTAGGAAATTTTTCTTCACCGAGAGGGTTATCAAGCATTGGAACAGACTGCCCAGGGAAGTGGTTGAGTCGCCATCCCTGGAGGTATTTAAAGGACGTTTGGATGAGGTACTTAGAGACATGGTGTAGTGATGGTTTTTGGCAGTGTTAGGTTTATGGTTGGACTCGATGATCTTAAAGGTCTTTTCCAACCTATATGATTCTGTGATTCTGTGATTCTGTGAAGTGTGACTCCACCGACTTCAGCATTTGTGCCTCGAAAAGTTTTAGCACTGGGGGAAGCAAAGCTAATGGACGGCATCGTGCCAGCTGCAGGAGCGACAGCTACAGTGCCTGTTAAGTGCTTGAACGTTCCCTGCTAGATCTGAAATCGTTTCCTGCTTGTGCAAGGGTCCTATGAAGGTGGCTACTCCTCTTCAATAAAAATGCGTGTATTTTGCTAGATTTGGCTACATGTGAGGTGACTTACAGAAACAAGTCCATTTCCTAAGTGAGAAGGAAGGAAGAAGTCCTGTCCTCCTCGCAATGAGCAGCCAGTCCCCTTCTTTCTGACTTTTGCGACCCCACATTAAATGTTTTAAATTCTGTTCTATACACAAAGTTGTGGCAATTTCACAGGATTGGTATAGTCAAATTTGCAGACTCTCCTGATGAAATGTTAGGTTAAATGAAATTATTTGTATGTTCGTAGTTTATATGCATAAATTAAATGTCTACACGGGGCTTTAATGGGCTTTAATGTTACAGTTATTCTGGTTTAAAAAAAAAAAAAAAAAAAAAAACACAAAAAACCCGATAGCCTGATCAAGTTAGTTATACAGGTTTGGGAAAAAAAATTAAGCCCCAACGACGCAGCTTCTCAGCTGGGTAAAAGCCTCTCAGGGACCATTCTGGCCGCGCAGAATTGCTTCCTATAACCGAGACACAGGTTTTACTTGCAGGGCACGGAGCAAGCCCGTGAAGTCTCGCAGGCCGTGCGTGACACTGGTACCCACCTGGTAGCCCACCCGACGCCGAGGGGTGCCCGCCCTGCCTGCTGCCAGCCCTGCAGCGCCCGGGGCCGTGCCCGGCTCCCCCGCGGGGCGAGGAGAGGCGCGCGGCAGCGCGGGGTGGACCTGACGGAGACTCGCTCCTCCCGCCTGCGCGCAACCCTACCACGTCCTCCGCCGCCGCTGACCCGCTAGGGTTATGAAGGGTCTCATCGCTTCGTTTCTTTTTCTGTTCACGTTTAATACCACAGACACAGCTGAGATTTGGAACACTTACGCGACACTAGGTATGCGATCGGTTCATTTACACAGGCGTGTTATTAGTGAGCTCACATCTTCGCAATCTTTTCAAGATTCCCAAATTTCTTGTTTCCCTGAGTTGCGTGACATCTGCCATCAGATCCGTTTGTCGGTCGACAAGGAGCGAGAGAACAAAATGAGTAGCAAGGCGGATGTGGTTAGAGACGGAACGGGAGATGATCCTATAGCTCTGCTGCTCGTTTGTCCCTTAATTTATAGGTCTGCATACATCAAACCTGTGCTTGCTGTGCGTGCTGGAGTGGGGAGCAAGACGGGCTCAGGTGCCGCACCCAGGAGCAGCAATCGGCCCCCTGGCCCTAGCAAAGCACTGGAGGATATAAAAGACACAGTATATACACAAGAGGCCAAATTCTCTTTTGGGCTATACCTGAGCAGCACCGTCAGCTAAAGGTGTAACAGGCGGAAAATGGCCCATCAGCCTTCATAGGAGTTTGAAGGCAGTAGGAGTTTTGCTAACAGGCAATTCATTATGGAGAATCCGTTGTGGACCAGCTGGTAATAAATACTAGAACAAAATAAATAGAAAGCTGCTATTGCACATGCATGCTCCAAAGCTCTATTAGCTGGACCACAAAATCTACGTGTGGGTGTGACAACAGATGCAATATAAGACGTACTTATTAGCATAAAGGATGGAAAGTTTTCTGATTTGCCTTTTAATGACATACGTGAGTTATAAAAATCAATTGAATTTAAGATTTTTATGGACCAAGTATGAGAATGTGTCTGCCCGCGTCTTTTAATGCAGATTTTTCTATTCGTTTGTCAGGTCACGTTGGTTAAAAAACGTTCTCAGTTTAATACTGCAGCAAACCAGTACAACTGCACACCGGGCTTTGCGGGGGGACGTGGTGCTGGTGACCGGCTGCTATGCTTTAAACAGAAACGAGTGGGGTTTTACAGGCAGGAGACCCGTCCTGAGCAGACGGGGGGGGGTACGGTGGTGCGCGGCATAGGGACCGGTAGCCACAGACTCGTTACAAATATCGAAACAACTAAAAGCTTCCAAGTTCAAACACATCAAGTCGTTCACAGTCAAGCTGAACACAACAAGTACAGATGATTTAGCTAGTAAAAAAAAAAAAAAAACCAAACCCCTGACTTTGGTGGGAGATTGCATTCCACATCTTTATAGCATCACTGCAGTCCTGAAGTCAGCACTGTCCTTGTCCCACTGATATATATTTAAAAAAAAATATGTCAATACAGTCATGTTCTAAGCCACTTCTGTGAAGGTATTTCTTTTGTTTCCTTTCTACTAGGACATGACATGAAGGTCATTTATTTTTAGCATGTTTAAAAATTATCCATTTTATTTCTCCTTTTCTTTTCTAAGAAGTCATTTTCCTCATTCAGAGAAAAATGTTAGTTTATTTAAAAATCAAGATTATGAAAAGTGTATCAAATTCCATGTTTACTACTCCAAAAAGGCAATTCAATTTTCTCTCTCTAGGGTCTAGTTATACGCTAGCAAAACTAAAGTTAACTCTGGAAAAAATTCAGCTCGAATTAGCCGCTACTGAAGTCACACAAACTCTCAAGCGAACTGGGCTACGTTTGCCTGTTTAGGACGGTAAAGCCTGGCTCTCCTGCTCAAGTCAGCGCTACAAAATCATATGGGCAAAAGCAGCAGAAAAAGAATACTTGAGCGTTGCCACATTCTGTGACCACGTGCCTCCTTTCACAGTCTCAAAGTTTAGTTGTTTGTGGTTTTTTAATCTTTAACTGCCTGCATTACATCTTTCAGCAAATCCAGACGATGACCGAAGAACAGCTTTAACGTTTCGATTTGCGTTCCTTGCGCTCTTTCTCCTTCGTTATGGCTTTCTGGGAGATACTGGTAAGTGATGCTCTGGCGCTGGCAATCACATGTCATGTGGTAACGCTCGGTTCTGTCCAAACACGCAAACTTTCTTGCTTCGTGCTGGAGAGTCTTTTCTTTGGAAGGGGTTTAAGTCCAAAGAGCCGGCAAGCGGCGACTCGGTACTTCTTCGACATGATGTTGTAGAGGATGGGGTTGATGGCTGCGCTAAGGTAGAAGAGGACAAAGGACACCAAGTTGCAGTACTGGCTGATCACTGCTATCTCCAAGGAGCCAGCTTCAAAGGATTTGGAAAATAAATATCGTCCTACGTGAAAAGGCAACCAGCAGAGTATGAAGGCAAACACCACCACAACTAAAATAAAAACAGCAGAAGAAATTGTGTTAAGTAGGAGCATTAGCATCTGGGTGATTAAAATTCTATTTTTAAATTATATTTCAAAATTCTATTTCTTTAACAAATTAATCACAAAGTGCGAAAATGCATCCTGTAAGTTTTCGGGTTTGTGTCTCTCAGTACATTCTCTGGGAGTATAAATTAGCAATACTTAATACACATTGATCATACCTAAACAGGCTGCCTGTATACTGCACGACTAATCTGAGGCAGCATACTCCTGAACTATAAAACATATGTTTTTATAAAACCAGAATTAAGAATCAGAATGGTGACCAAAAAAAGTATAACGATGTATCAGCTGCAGTGTTTAACAAAAGCAAATTATACAGAAAATGTGATGGACTCAACACTGTGTTATAATGAAGAATGTAATCCTTACAAAGCAAAATTGTTTAAGCCAAAGGCCCAAAAATAAAACAAGCCATCAGAATTTGGACTTGTAGAGCACATATGCCAAGGCAGGAACAGAAGAGTGGTGCACCCTTCCTGTTTGGCCATTTTTTAGAGCATGAGTTACTCCAAGAGTAGTAAAACTAAATATTTAATATATAACTCCGTAATTATAGTTACATAGTATATCGTCATATTAGACTATGACTCTGGTTGTATTTATATGTAAATATAGTATATGTAGAGTAATAGGAATGTGTGTATCTTCGAACACGGGTTGAATTTCCATCCTAGAGAAAAGGAAACTTTTTCTGTTCATTTCCTGTGTGCTAGTGACCTTTATTATTTTTCATATTGCTTTGAGTGTATCTACTAATATGCCAGAGAGAGAAAAACCAGGGAACTCAAGCAAGGTTTTTTGACGTTCTTAAGCATTTTTACCAGTTAACCTGTTCTCTGGTGTGAGCAATCCTGCTTGCTCGTGTCAAGTCACAGGAGACAGAAAATTCAAAGAGCTAAGAGGGATGATTTTCAGCACCTTCCCCCTGAAACTTTCTGAACAAGCATTCCCAAGTTTAAATGGGTACTTATGCAGGAATTATGGTGGACCCTAAAGCACGGAGCTGAAACTCAGATCTATCTGTTTTCCAGCCCTGCATCTTCTTGAGCTAACCACTTCCATTTTTTTCCACAGTATCTTCACCTACAAAATTCAGATAATGTTTCCCTAGCTCACAAGTGTGCTCTGGAGTTTAATCCCTATAATGAATATTACCGTGATGGTCATTACAAACAGAATTTTAAGCACAGTCAATATTTTCATATGTGGGCATGCATATCCCTAGCCAGGCTTTTGACAGTTTGCTCTTCACGCATGCAGACTCACATTGATTTCAACAGGAACGGGGTATGATAGCTCCTCTGCAAGGCAGGCTATACATCCAGGTGTTTAATTACGGACCTAGAAGCATAGCCTGTCTCTACAATGTAAAAGAAGTGTTGATGCTAATCCCATTTACTTGATGTTCCATGACTTGCTAAAGTCTTATGAAGTGCCTTCTAAATTTGAAGCAGAACATTAAAACCAATGAGAGCAGACTGCACTGAGCATCTGCTGGTACTGAGCCCTTACTAATTTCTTCTCTTTCCCTCTCCATCAGACTGTTAGCATTTAGAGAGTATTGGCTCTCTGTCAGAGGACAGTCTTGCCGCTGTCTTGCTGTTCTCAGACCTTGTAAAAGAGAAAAAAAGGTGTCTGAAATATTGTAATGCTCGCGGCTATGCTTCAGGGCAGAAATAAACAGTTATTATTTCAAAATTCTTTACGGTTAAGTATACAGAAAGATAAACATGGTAGTAATATAAGCTAGCAATTTACTTCTTGTAAGTAGAGATTCATAATGCTGCAACTCTAGAAGTGTAAATGATGAATTACTTCCAAGGTCACGCTTACCAGACTGAAGTAATTCTATTGATCATAAGATGTAGCTGAAAGTGCACAAAGAATGACGCGGTTTTTATTATTCTTCCTGCTGTTGCATAGTAATACAGCGGGACATGAACAAAAAATCAGTTAGGCTCCCATTTAGTAATTAAGGTACTTAGGACACACTGCCACCTCTTCATCTAGCTCATTAGCCCCTCACTTCAACTTAGCTGAAGTGAGCAGAGCAGAGCTGCTGCCCGTGAAACCTTCTCCATGCAAAGCATCCCATCCCCACCGAAACCCACGGGATGACTTGCGCTGCGGAGGACTTTTTGCTTGAATAAAAGTACGCAGCAGCAGAAGGATTCTGCAGTTTTCAGACACGAAACCGCAGAAAAACTTTTTGGTTTTGTGCATGAAACTCCCACCACATGCACTGACTTAGTATGTTAAAAATCATGTTTCCGTGTGCCAACAATAACTGTTGTTTAAACCGTTCAGCAATGTAAATACACAAAGTTAGGAATGACAGTGTCTATCATCTCGATCCTGTTTTCTTAAAGTCACTGAGAATTTACAGACCTCAAAGGAGACAAAATGCTCCCTGTTCAGCACATGCTGGTGTTTTGCTAATATAAAAATGCAGCCTGATTTCCATAAGTTTACACAGCCATCCTAGTAAATAACCCAAATTGGATAAAACCTTGATAGTCTTTTCATGCGAAACTAAAAACTAAGTGCACATCATATCCTGCAGCTCAACTTTTGTGGTTTGAGAAGGGTTTAGTTTTGTTTAAAAATCAAATAAACTATCCTTCTGTAAATAACATCCGTATCCACAACCAAAGAGCAAAAATGTTCAAAAATCTCCAGGGCACCAGCTAACGATAACTGCAGTATTCCTCCTTGTCGGTGATTGTTATCAGCATCTCCTGAACTGTCTGAGAGTCCCCAGCTCAAACCAGTTAGACATAACCTAAGGAAGGTGGAGAGTTATTCTACGAATACCCTGAAGCGTAGCCCTTTGTATGAAACATTTTCAATAAATGCTTTCCTTTGGAAGCAACTATAGCGAACTACCAGAGCTCTCTGTCTTTTTCTCTCTCACACACAGCCGCACACAAGCACACACCTCCTTTGGGAAAACAGAGCAAGAAGAGTCGTACCTAACATTTTCACAGTTTGCTTGTTGTTCTTATCCCTGATAACAGCGTTTGGACCGATGTTCTTTCTCTTTCTCCTCCAGAGCTTCCTCCCGATGAGGCTGTACAGCACGGTCAGGCAAAACACGGGCAGGAAAAAGAAGATGCTGGAGGTCCAGACCATGATGGTGAGGAGCCCCGAGCGGATGGCGTACTCCGTGGCTCGGCACTCGTTGGTGCTCAGGGGGTTCGTGCCATTCTCGTGCTCGACCCCCACCAAGACGAAGATGGGTCCGGCGCTAATGAAGGAGACGGCCCAGAGGAAGAGGATGACCAGCTTGACCTTCCCCTTGGTGATGATCACTTTAGCTCGGAGGGGGAAACAGATGGCGACGTACCGCTCCACGCTGAGGGCGGTGATGTTGAGGATGGTGGAGTAGGTGCAGCTCTCGCTGACGAACTGGAAGAGCTTGCAGAGGAGGTCCCCGAAGTTCCAGGGCCGGTACTGCCAGAGGCGGAAGAGGTCCAGGGGCATGCAGAGGAAGATGAGCAGGTCGGAGAAGGCCATGCTGGACAGGTAGAAGTTGGTGGTGGTCCTCATGTCCCGGAACCGCGACACCACCAGCATGGTCATGAGGTTGCCGATGATCCCGATGACGAAGAGGAGGACGCAGGCGACGGTGATGCCGGTGAGCACGGGCGCGGGGAAAAGGTGCAGCGGGGGCTCGCCGCCCGTCCGGTTCTCCGCGCCGCGGCCGCCCGCGCTCCCCTCCCGCATCCTGCCGCCGCGGGCTGCGCATCACCGCCCGGCGCGCCCGCGGAGCCGCCCCCGCGCAGCCCGCGCCCCCGCGCAGCCCGGCCCGGCCCGGCCCCCGCCTCCGCGCCGCTGCGCGCCCTCCGCCGCGCTGCCGGGGCAGGTGCGGAGGGCGGGGAGGGGGAGCGGCCCCGCTCCGCCTCTCTCCGGGCGCTGCTGCTCCCCCCGGCCCGGGGGGGGGGGGGGGGCCGGCGCTCGCCGGCGCGTCAGAGGAGACGTGGGCGCGCCGGCTCCGCGGGCGCGGAGCGGCCCCGCGCCCTCCCGCGCTGCCCCGGGGCTCCGGCGCGGCTCCGGCGCCAAGAGCGGGCCCAGCCCCGCGGCGCAAGCCCCGGCCGGCTGCGAAACCCGTGCCGGCAGCGGCTTTTAAACTTTCTTCCCAAGTCCCCGCCGCAGGAGGATTGCCCCTCCGGCCTGCCCCACCGCGGGCAGCGCCGGGCGAGCGCTCCCGGCCTGGCACCCGCCCGGCCTCGGCCGCCCGCCCCGCTCCTGCCCGCCCTGCCACGCTGCGCGGGGCAGGTGCGGTTCCCGCCCGCGGCTGCGGCAAGGGCGGTTCGCTCCCCGAGCAGCCGTGGCTGCCTTGTGCCGGCGGTGCGAGCCTGCTCCGGGCACGGCAGAGCGCTGATGCCCGGGCGGACGCGGTCCCCCGCGCACTGGAGCCGTAGCGATGGGCGTAGAAAGAGCGGGACGGCTGCAACTGCCGCCTCCTCGCTTTCTACCTTTGCTCTGCCCTTGGATCTTGGCAGGAGCACGCTAAGGCTCCAGTTCAGTGAAGCCGCAGTAATCACCCTCTTCTATGCGACTTACCGACAATTGAATTTTGATTCGGCGTGTTTCTGCTGCCCTGCGCTCTGCCCTTTGCAGACTCATACCTTATCGCTGTGTCTTTCCCCAGCTGCAGACTCCTACATACTACTAAAGGATAATGTTGCACCCAAGAATAAGATGGAAGCGGCACAAGGGGAGCTCAGGGACGGTAACGTGACCCCCAGCACACCTGTAAAGGGGATATCTCTCCTCCTTTCCAACTTGTCCCTGCGAAGTGTCAGAGCGAGCGTGCCACGGCACACTCTTCCTTCGCTCCTGTCTTTACCTAGGGGGGCTGCACCCCTTCCCTTCCACCCCACCTCTCGGGAGGCGACCAGTGCTCTGAACCCACGTTGGCATCTAGCTTCATTCAGCTGAGAAACAGTTTTATGCCGTTCTTCCAGGGTGCACTCATACGGGCGCGTACGCCGTCTGCTAGCGCTGCGATTTCATAGCTGCAGAGCGTTACCGAAGGACAGAGCACAAGCGTGGCGTGACACAACGCTCTCTTACCCTGCCTGTGCCTCCGAACGTGCCTGGTTTCCGTAATTTGCTTTCTGTAATAATGCAAGCATTAGCCTTAGTGCCTTGTCCGTATCCTAATTTGGATGATATATTTTTGCCGTTTCATTGGAATCAGTATTCATCATTCCTGCTCTTGAACCGTGAGACAGTTTTGCAGCAACTTACTCAACAGTTGCTAAATTTTATGGGGGATGGCTGCACATTAATCGCAGTTGAAAAGAAAGAGCCTAACGTGCTTCTCACTTTGTTTATCTAGCTGCCTATGTAATTGTTTTATATGTTTCTGAAGAAAAATCATGGGCTGTATGCCACCAACGTACACTTATTTCATGTTACAATTTTGTGTCCAATCTAATTTAAATGACATTGCATTACATTATGGAGGAGCTGGTAACTGCCTCTGTATTTAGGCTGCCAAATACTTTGTATTATTATAAAAAATTCTTTCACTCTTTTTTTTTTCCCTGATAAATTCTCAGACCAGTGGCATTAGCTGCAGGATGTTGATATTTGCCAGAGAAAATGGCCTGAAGCTATAAATGTGACTTTTCTGTGTAGAGAGGATCCTTCATTCTCATGAAATTCTTCCAGTTTTTGCTGAGCTGTATCTTGTCAAAAATGACCATTTCCCTTTCCCCAGGGAGAGAAATGCTTTCTTTTATTTTTTTTCAGAAAAAAATGTATTCCTTATTAAAATAATACTTGAACTGAGGTGTGTGTAGCAAAATCAAGTAGGCAAAAGTGAGGTAGCACCAGATTTATATACTCCGGACAGCCTGAGCTTGTAATGCAAAGAATTAACACTTAATTCATTGGGAGTTAATGTGTTGAGTGATGAGCCACTTGGATGAGAAATGGTACTTGTGCTTTGAATCCAGCACCATCGATCCTCTTCTTGTTTAAAGGGTATCATGAGTCAAGGGCTCCTCTGGCTGCTTTTCCTCCGTGGGGTCGGGGCCAGAAAAAATGTCAGCTGAGAGACAAGAAAAGCAGCTCCAGTTTTCTGATTCTTTCTGATTTCTTTGGCAATCGCAGGCCAAACTTTGATGGGATATAAAGAATTGACATCCCACAGACTTTGCATGATGATGAGTTCCCGCCTCTGCTTTGCCTATGCTGAAGGACAGCGGTGAAGATGGTGATAGGAGATATAAGAGCTGTGAGAGAAGATGGCTTTAGGCTCCAGAAAGTTATCTACTAGCCCTCAGCTGCCAGAACAGTACTTTTATGTTGCCTTAACAACTGCAGAAAAGATTGAAGTCACTGATGTTATTGGGATGAGAGAAATGGCGAGAAAGAGGCAGAAGTTAAGTACTTTTTATTCACAGTTTTATCCACTAACTGGATGTACGATATTCAAAAAATAATTTTTAAAAAGCAGGTTATAATGGACATTTACCTTTCATGGAGCTCTTAAAATATTGGTGCTTCTTTTCAGTAGCTTTAAAGCTGTGTTGGGCACTGGAGATAAGGTAGAGGAGAGTTTGTATTTATGGAGTTTTGAAATCTCTCTCCTATGTTCCATTCTTTCCATTTTCTTCTCATCCAATAAAGTTTTAATTCTTGTTTATATCATTGTTTGTTGTCACGGAAATATCTGAAGGCTTTGAGTATAGAATGGGTATGGTTTTATTGTGGAGAGATGGCGAAAGTGGAAAACAGACTTCAGGGGAGAGATCTCCCATTTAAAAATGATGCAGCTCCAACAATTCACAGAAAAGCAAATGCATTTTTTTTTATTATATCCAGGGGCAGAAGATGTTTTGACTTTTATTATAAATGTATTTTAAGAACAGAAGGTAGCATCTGGTGCATGCTTTCAAAGGTTACAGTTTAGCAACCATCATCAGTGCTGATGAAATAGTGGTAATCCAACTTAATAACATAAACCCCAGAATGTGCTCAAATGACTTTACAGTTGTTCATACGGCAGTAAACATCTGCAAGCAGACTTCAAAACAGTGCTAGTTTATTAATCAGCAAAGCTGTGCTCTAACGCCGCTAATTCAGAGGCATCTGTTTTAGACTCAGCTTTTCGCCGTGCTTCAGCCCATTGTGCCGCCAGCTCACGCCCCGGGCATTGATGTCCCTCTTCGTTCGACTTGTCCACCAAGTGGAAGAGAACGTGGCTCATCGGTCGCAGGTATGTTTACTCTGGGTTAAAAGAACAGAGTGTTTATTAAATAAATTCTAGCATGAGAGTAGTAGGAGATGTAGCCTACATTTTTTGAATATCATCGGATGTTCTTTCTAAAGATCTGCAGGTTTTGACTCAAAGCTGTCCTGGCTTTGGATGGAGATGTTCACCTGACTTACATGTGTTTATTAATATCCCTTATGATTTGAGCTCTGTTAGTGCCAGAACATGCAGGATGGGATTGCATAATTAATTATTCCCTGCCGTACTTCCTTGTTGATACTTCTATCTCATGTTAAATGGGGAGTGATAACTTGGCTCAATTCACCAGCAAATCTGCAGTTAATCCACTTTGACTTCACCCAGTAGTTATATGGGCTAAATACCCATGACTCAATACAAATTGAGACTAATATGAGCTGAAAAATTCACAGTCAGACAAAATCAAAAGTATCTTGAGGAGGAATTTGTGCCTTGGATTCTACTGTGTTTAAATTCCTGGTTTCTGAAAGGCAGTTTGAACAAGTTTGGATTCTCTAATGCTTGCTAATGCTGTGTTGTAGACATGATGTGTTCAGTGCAGTATTATGTGCATCAAAGACAAGGAGTGTGATTTATATTCACTCTGGTAGAACAGCCCATAAAAATGGGAAGCTGCTTAAACCAACAGGCTTCTGCCATAAGCTGCAGCCCTGTCTCACTGACCACAAGCAGTTTGACATCATTTCTGTCATGAACCAGTGCCCCAACTCGATCTCACCTCTAAAAATTTCAGAAGAAATTAATGGAAATGTCTATGTAGGTTCGGATTATGAATGTCTCGGGAAAAGGCGTGGTATTACAAAGCGGCAGTGATGTGGTAGTCAGGCAGTTAACTGTGGTACCCTGGTAATCAGAGGAAAAGGAATGATTTTTAACATGTGACATAGCATGCAATTTCAGTCCGTTCATACAGAGAAAAGTTATGGAGAACCAAATTTTGGATGATTCTGATGACAATTGCTGTAAATGTCCATGTAACTCTACATGAAAAAACCTGTGACAATTGGATCAGACCCAATGATATCCTGATCTATCTTCCATTCCTGCTGCTGAATGGCACAAAGTGCCTTGGAGGGATGAATGAGATCTTGTCTCGGTGTGCTTATTTATGTTATATTGATCATTACATTCAGTCTTTTCTTAGACCCTAATATTTAGATGTAATCTGAAAACTAAAATTATGAATCTCAGAATCTCAGCGTCTGAATCGGGCTTTTTACCTGTTTGCACAGGGTACAACAAATGCATCTCTGATCCTGCTTGGGCAATGAATACTGCTGCAATACAAACAATAATAATTATGTTTACTAAGGCAAAGAGAGGCAAAAAAATAGAGGTCCGTTTCTATGAAGTAATGAAAGGTACAATAAAAGCCAGTTAGCTGGCATGTCCTCTTTCCCATGGAAACACCAGAAAAGAGAGAACCCTCTGCTGAAATAAAAGCAGTCTCTATGAAAGGAGTAATTTCTTTTTAAAACCTGTGGGCATCCCTGCAATTTGGGGTTGTGGTCACGGGGGCTGCTCCTCCCTGCTGATGGCATACTGGTTCCAGTGGGGCTCGGTGCGGATGGGGAGAGCCGCACACACAGACCTACTTGCCTGATTATCGAGGCTTGAGGCATGCCCATCTATTCCAAATAAAGCCTAACACAAACACTGGGCTAAATGTATTTAGATTATGAGTCCATTAGGGAGACAAGCATCCTTTTGTTAGTCACGTAGATGTGCAGTGCGTAAAACAGCGATGCGGGGGTCTGCCAGAGCCCAGTACAGGGAGAGTAAGACAATATTGGGAACTGCTAAGAGAAGGCGACGTCAAAAGGAGACACAGAGAGGTGAAATAGCCCTCGGTGGGGGCAATGTTCCTGGGGGTTTGTCCCAGGAACGTTGGGACACGTTGCCGCTGCTCCGGCCGTAGCCCTTCTCTGGATGCTCAGGACAAATCCACCTCCTCTCCCCACCTCAGGGCTGGGGTCAGGTTAGGTGCCGCCTTCGTGCCTTGTTGAGTTTCCAGGGTTCCCTTGGGTTTCGTACCCTATTTTGGTTGGGGCAAATTTTAGAAGTGGAGCAAACAGACCAAATGATATCCCGTGTTTGCTTTTGGGGCAGGGAGTGCATTTGTTTTCAACGTTAGGGCATCTCCAGTTTACTGCTGCGTTACGACGTCCGTGTAAATGGTCCTTGTCCCTCTGAATTCAATGTTATCTTCTACTGTAGTTTGGTAATGTGTAAGGATCGGATGTTTTCCTACTAAATAGATTTCCCAGTGCTTAAATAATTGCAAAGCCCAGAGACGTGAGAAGAACCTCAAGGGAAACGCTCAATGTTTTGTAGTCTCTGGTCACGAGAAAATTTTCAGTGATTTCTTCAGTGTACTGCTTCCAGATGCTGTTCACCAGCTAGGGTCTGGAAGCCAGTTATATGGCGTTACACAATACGGCACTGCTCAATGGTTTGCATTATGTCCTTTGCACTGCAACCGTCTGTGGCATTTAATGGATTATAACTGATACCAACCGATGTCAGAGAAATTATTTCAGACAGGGTTGTTGTTATGGTAGCCATAGGATGACACGAATAATCACTGCAAGACTAAATAACTATTTACTAAAAATGTTTTATATAAAATGCACGTAGAAAAATTACATTTATATGTTACTGCAACTTATATCCACAAATTTGCTACATTCGCCATTCAACATAAAGTGAGATGAAAAGCACAATTCAGGGTGCAAATGTACAAAAAGAAGTTGCTCTATCTTTCCATTCATCTTCAAATGTGTCCTGTCTGATATTGCTTGATATCACCCCCAAGATAATATCTGGCAAGCGTGCCTTCGGATTATTCAGAAATAAAATATGATTATTTGGTGTGATCCCTGTTGTGATATGCTCTGCATGCAGAGACCAAGAATATGTACATTTAGATAAAAAAGGAAGGTAATGCCAGGGAGCATTCCCCAAGCGACAGCGGGCATGGTGTTATATATTGAGAGTTGAGGAGAGAACATGGAGCAAAAAAAATCTGTGTGTAATAGACAGTTTGTCTTAGCATCAGCTGCAAGTTTGTGGAGTCCCCCACGGTCTCCTTCCAGTCCTTTCTAGCAGCCACGACTCCTACGTTATACAAATCGGTTCTTAGCCGTAGGGAGGGTTTCCAACTCTAAGCTGCCAGCAGTAAATCCGAAATACTTTTTCACAGTTCAAATAAATTTTCTTTCAAATACGCTCCTAAAATAACATTTCTAAAAAAAAAAAAAAATTAACTTTTTAATATAATAAATTGCTAAAAACCCCCTCAAACCTGATAACATGGCTCAATCCTGTGCTGAGATCGAAAAGCCTGGTCCATTTGTGAGGAGAACCTACACAAGTCTTTTCTCCAACATAGCAGACATCCAGATATGTAGGGAATGGCTCTGTTCTCCCTAGCCTTTTCTGGCAGGCAGAAAATTTCTGAATTAAATACTGAAATCAGAAAGAAAACTGTAGAAATATTTTCCGTTCTCTGTTGAAACAGATGATTTGAGAATGAGGCAAACCCAAGTGTTCCAGTACACGATGAAGAATTTCACATATTCCATTACCACTGAAAGCAGTATCTGTGACGCTACATTAAAACAGCAGACAAAAGTTAAAACTCATCATTTTAGGCTTATGGCAGTGTGTTTCTTTGCCCCAACCTGTCAAAAGGGGGGGTATTCCTGAAATTCTTCTCTTGCTGCTCAAACACAGGTATTTAAGCGAACCAACGTACCTGCTTCTCGAAACGCCGGGGCTTGTGTCTATTCATTTCCTCTTGTTGACAAAGTAGTGAGACGAATGGTGCATGTTTACTCATGAGGCCCGTATGCAAGGGCTGTACAGTGATTTAATTACCAGAATGTGGAGGTGAATGTGAGGGTTCCCACAGCAACCTTAGTGTATTAAAAAAATAGACAAGCAGATTTTCTCCTGGCATCATTCTGGTGACGTAAAATAATATTTGCATATTTGCAGAACAACTCTCTTCCTTTCCCTCCAATTTTTTTTCACTTTCACCTTCTTTTCCCCACTGTTTTATCTGAACCAGGGCAAAATGCATTCATGGTGCCAACCGGTATTGCTCTACTGACAATGCTGCAGATGTGCTGATTAATTCTACCTGATTTATGCTGTGGAGCTAGCCCACACAGCTTATACTTGCAAATCTTTTTTTCCTTTTTTTTTTTTTTTTTACTATGAAATAGTCCTACTTACAGAGTTAAAAAATACAGTGGCCAGTTTTTTAAGAAATTACGGTTTAAAAAAAAAGTTACAAAAATTTTCCACCCGTTCCTAAAAATAAAATAAAAATCAAAACAGCGTTACCCAAATTGCAGCTCTCGTTGAAGTACGCATAGTTGCGTATGTTTTCCTTAAAACATTCGTCATCGGGGTGTGTTATTCTGCCTTACATCCTACCAAATACAGGCCAGTACAAACAAACATGGACGAACCATGTCATGCTTAATTTGTGGCAAATGTCTAATAGAATTCAGTATTTACAGAAAAACACCTTTTTTCTGGATCAAGTACTTGCTGTCAACAAGTGTAACGGCAACTACATTACTGAACCTATTGGAAGCCTGGTGAAATCTTTGCAGCACAGCAATTAAGTAAATAGGCACTATCATAATGTGCTGATCAAAATACTGATTGATTTCAAAACCTCTTCTGTGCCATTTCAGCAGCTGGTTTTATGTACAATATCCTGATTAAGACAGACTAATGTGTTTACTCAAGCCGTGATCCTGAAAAATGCTTAAGCACATATTTAATTTCAAGCATGTAAATACTCTGATTTAGTCAGACTGTTGGTGTGCTTAAAATTAATTAGGTGCTTAAGTGCTTTGTTAGATGAGATGAAGACGTGCAGTTTGAGTTTCTGATGGCCTTTCACTTTTGTAAAACTCGGATTCAAACAAAAACTTCCAGAGTAATTCCACGGGCATCTGGGAAGCAGTACTTGTAAAGGCTCCTTACAGAGCCGAGATATTCAAGACGGGATCCCAATGGAGACCACGAATAAAATTTGATGTCCAGTCCCAGCCTCGAGTAACCGGACCCGGAGCATCCTCCATCCCACCTGCTGCGGCCGAGCCGGCGGGGAGCATCTCTGCGGAGGCGGTGGCGAGCGCTTACCTCCCTGGGGTTCTGGCCGAAGGTATCGTCTGTGGCGTGTGAAATCCTCGCACGTCCCCAGCCCGGCTGGGCAGCGAGCCCTGGGGCCCGTGCCTGCACAAAAGCATCGTCGTCCGCAGCTGCAGCCAGCTGCTGCTGCTCCTTCCCGGCTGGCGGGAGAGTATTCGGCACGGTCGGACCTTGCACTGAGCGAGCTGAGAAAGGGGAGCCTGGTATTGCTACACAGTTTGCTTATTATCCCCTATTTTACAGAATTTTAAGCTGGTCCTGACTATAAAAACTGGCTCCTTTGGAGCATGATTTTCATCTTTTAACCGATCATAAAGGCTCCAAAAAAACTTGCTTCTTTGTCCATGTCAACTATGTCACCATTACTGACAGAGACAAAAATCCTGTCCTCTCTTTTCAGCTGAAACACACCACCTTGGTAGATGGAGTAAAGTCCGTATTCTGCCTTTTTAGACCAGCAGCTTGTTCTTGCACTTTTCATGAGCAAAATGGGCTCTGGGTAATTAGTCAGTTTGTAAACATATTGGACAAGCTGTTTGGGGTTCCTGATTTGTGCCAACAAATCTGAATCCTCGTTCTCGTTTTCACGGAAACGAAAATAAGTTTGTGAGTAGATGTAATAAAAGCCGGTTTGGGGTATCACTAACTCGCCATTTCTCAGCTCCACGTTGTACAGGAAAGAGTGGCCTTTCCTTGACGATTCCCAGTTGTTTATTTTTTGTCCGTTCCCTCTTCTGGGCGAGGAATCTACTTGAGAAAAAAGAGAGAAAATGTTAAATTAAAAGCCAGGTAGCGAAGCCAGGTGTCTGCGAGTCGGGGAGTCTGGTTTTTAACAACGAAGTAAGGAAACCGGCTCTTCCCAGCGGCTCATTAGGTCCATTCTCAAAACAATTTGAAGGTCCAGAAGTAAGCTGTTTAGCTCTATGTGGGAATCGACAGGAACTACTTTTATTTTTAATTTTTGTGCTCCCAAATAAGAGGAAAATCACCATGTTGTTACTGAGTAACAAAGTTAAAATATCCATTTGTGTCTGATACCCTCCAAAGCTGTAGAAACACTACCAAGCCTTTCATTAATACGGCCTGAATGTCAAGCCTCTCCGGTCTCTGTCTCCCATTTCTAATAGGTCTGTCACCATAGCAGCTGGGACTCACACAACTAACAGAAGGAAATTAAAGGGAAGAAAAGAGGAAAACTTAACATTAGGAAGAAGGATATTGATTTTTTTCTTCCCTTAATGAAGGTTCCAGAAGAAAAGTTAGTGAGGTACCCAGAGGGAGTGGGCTTTCTCTCTGTTCTGCAAGAATTAGCTGAAAAAAAAATTGTCTGGGACAAGAAGAGTTTTTTACGATGTGTTTCTTCCTGTTACCTCAATGTGAGTATTAAAAAGTGTATGTAAACACCAGGCTAGCAACGAGAGAGTAAGTTCTGTGATCTTTAACTGTTTTTAAAGGTTTTTCCTTACTGCGTGGGGACAGGGAATTCTTCCTATTGCTGTTGCCCGTCAGATGTGCCGCGATCCTGTTGACGGGACCGCGCGGTGGCTGCTGCCCATCGGTCTGCGACAGCGTCAGGGCTCTTTCAGCTAAGGAAAGACCAGAAAAGGAACCTCATGTTAGAAGCAAGAATGTTAGAAAGCACGTCTGTCCCATTTGACCCGATTTTAAGGAACAGGTATGTCATTTTTTTAATCGAGTAAATCATAGACTGAATGCTATATATTGGCTAATAAGGCTCAAATTTCTCTTTCGCTCTTGCTGCCCTTGAAATGTCTTTACATGCCTCTTTGTTCTCCTTTTTCTCCTCCCCCCGCCCCAAAATTACCAACAGACAACTTAAAATAACCCATAGTACCAAAGTTTCATGTTCATGATCAGTATCTTTTATGGTTAAGTATTCATAATCTTTACTCCGACTTTCCCCTTGGAGGTTGTAATGCTTTCGCTCAACATGTTTAGAGCTGTATGAGCTTCAGCAGAGCTATTCCTTAACTGACCTATGCGTACAGCAGTTCAGTGCTGCTTGTTCCCAGGAGGGAGAGCAGACTGCCTAAATGTCCCCGTAACACTGTGGGACTGAGGTCTAGAAGCTGAGTCCTCTGCATCCACCTTGGCTGCCTTGCTCTAACCACTTGACCCTATTTCTGGCTCCGGAAAATTTGCCTTCTAGTAATAAGTAATCATTTTTCGATGACTTGCTGCCAATACAAGATATTAAGTCAGTGTTTTCTGCACTTTCAAAACATTAATTGAGTCACTGCACATCAGGTGCCACTAGCAGCTCCTTTTTGCCACAAATAAAATTATTATAATACCGTTGACTGCAGATATGTTTTCCTCGTAGCTTCTCGACATCATCTGCCAACAAACACAGAGGAAATGAATTAGCTTATCAGCAGAAAATAATAGGTGCAGGAAAAAGACACTCCTTTCTCAAACTCATGAATAAAGGGTATTCTGGATTTCATCAACAAGCAAATAAAAAAAAGCCTATTAATTTGTTGTAACAAAGTATTTCTACGTCTATATCTTTTATGTAATGAAATACATGGGAAAACATTTTCAAGAAACCTCAGCCATCTCAGCTTTAAGTCTATTGGAAAATTTGACCCTCATGCTTTTCTCAAATAAGAAGAGAGACACTGTACAAGCATCAGCTTCCATTTGCAGAATACTTGGCAGTGTGCACTTCTGTGGGATCTTAGCTCTGAGAAATTAAGTTTCGTTTCTTTTTATACCTCTACCTATCTATCTGTCTAAGCTCTTAAGCCAGCATATCTTACTTTGTGCATTCCCCTTCTTTGTAACTGTTTGCTGACTGCTGAAACGAACTAGTCTGGTTACCGACGGTGGTGCAGAGCTGCAGCAAGCATGGTGATGCTTTGAGATGATTTACCTGGGTGACTAATGTGGGCCCTGGACTGCCACTTACTGATGGGTTCTGCCCTGCCACATTTCTATTTATCTATCTATCTATCTATCTATCCATTATTATTATCGTTAATATTATTGTTTATTAATAATAATTATCATTATCACTCTCATTATCATTATTATCATTTATTATTTCTGGCACCCAGGCTATCTTTTTTTAAGCAACCAGGGAGCTAGTAGGTATATTAGATGTGTAAATGTCCACCAAATAAAACAATGTTTTCTTTATGCAGAAGTTCAGGGACTTCACTGGCAGAACTTCCACCAAAGGAGCCGAGATCTCTGAATACAAAAATAGAGGATTTATTTTGGGCTGCAAGATTTGCCAGGTAAGTTTCAGCCAGAAGCAAATTTTTATGGATGAGCTTTTTATGTGCTAGAGATGGGATTTTGAAAACCATTCCAGAAGATTTTAGTCTTTCTGATTTTTCAGCCAGGCTTATTTTCTTCTCTGTAGCCAAAATTATATGTATTATAAGTCATGCAGGAGATGGTGTTCTCTGAATGCTGAGCTGGGAAGGAGCTGTGCCCGACGCTGTGTGCTCGCTCGCTCTTTCCTCCCCTAATCCATTACACAGCTCATGACTAGACCATTCCTCAGGCACCTTTTTACCTCTCCCCATGTTACATTTCATCTCATTTTCTCATGCCAGTCTCCTTGTATTTCCAAAGAGGGAGTGACACTTCTGCTAGCACTATGATCTGTATGGTCAGGAAGAAAATAAGCTCGAGTCAAAACACTTCTACCCTGAGGTATTTCAGACAAGCCAACCTATCACTGAAATTCGCTTAAATAAAAACTGATTGTCTTTGCTTTATTATTTCCTGAATGTAGTGAAACCACCGTCATGGGGTTTTTTGGCTTCAGTGCAAGCACTCTGCAGCTGAAGCTGTGGCTTGACTATTGCTTTGCAATAAAACAATCCGAGAGCCCCCCTTTATTCTGCTATTAGAATTCTTTGTAGTATTACCAAGCACACTGTTTCAGCGTGTCGGTTCCCAAATACCTTTTTAATTAACTTTCCCAGGTGCCACTTTACTTGCCAGCAGGGATCAGCCACTCTGTCTTCGCTTTCAATTAGATCCAAGTTTTGGATGAAATTTCCGATTTCCTCCCCGGTAAGACAAGCAATGCCGCTCTTGGAGTACGTGTCCCGGAGCTGCAGCAGAAGGGAAAGCCAGGATTTTTCACCTGTGATGTGCTCGCAGATGTTCAGCTGTGGTATGTCACTAAAGTCACTATGATTAGGAACACGCTTTCTTTTCTTTAAAGCATTTGCTAGTATGGTGCAAGTGGTGACTATACAGACAGCACGAGTAATTCATCCTGATTTTACATATTTATTTAACTATGATGGCATACTAATATGCAAAAATATACTTACATTATCTCCATGGACATAAATTTGGTATCCAGCACTTAATTAAATAAGCTTTGTGAAAATTCAATACCCGAATCACTAATGTTGTGAATTCTTTAGTTTCTCTAGTTCTGCATTAAAAGCACTTCTTTTGCACAAGGGCTTTTTCTTCACAAATTATTGAGGATGAAATCAAACACCAGACCTTAAAGGTATTTTCCATTCTGCCTTTTCAGCCAATGCCACTTAGAATCCAGGCTTTCACTGATATATCCATACCGTATCCTCCCCATATCCAGTCTGGGGTCTCTCTGTAACTGTCTTTGACCTAGTAGTCAAAGATAATGAACTTTATTGTGCTTGTGTCTCAGCACTTCCTTCCGTAGCAAAATTGTTAAGCAAATGGTCATACTCGTAGTCCTACTCAGGTTACTACAGCTCTAGAGAAAAAAAACCTGCTAGTTATACATTATTCTTTTTGTAAAGATAAAAATATCTGCAGTCTGTGCAGCCATAGCAATTTGGTGAAGGTGTAGAGATGCAGATATTGAGAACAACAAAGAGAAGAAAAATGGGCAGACAAAAATCGCAGTTTGTCTTTTGAGATTTATTCCACGTGCACCATGTGGATGTGGGGTAGAGAAAAAAAAACCCTGCTAGTTATACATTATTCTTTTTGTAAAGATAAAAATATCTGAACAAAGTCCAGACAACAGAGACGGCGTTTGGGTCCAAATAAAATCATAACTGCTGAATGCTTGTGACATGGGCCTCTGCCTAGACTCTCTAGTCATAGAGAAAGCACGGTTTAAAGAGAAATGAGTTTACAGGGTGGCAAACCCCCTGCTGGCTCCGCGGGACCCGACGGGGAGAGGTTCTGCCGTAGCGGAAGCTCTTCCCAAGCCCGCTGCATCACGCGCAGCTCCAGCCGGCGCTGTTGGTTAGCGCGAGAGCAGATAACCTGCGCTGCCTCCAGCCAAGGCCAGCGGAGACCAGCTCCGCTCTGCCTCCAACGCGGCTGCCGCTGCAGCAGCTTTACAGACGGGTGAGGCTTGTTCTGCCAGCAAAGTACTGCAGGAACTTGGAAGAAACAGCAGTGAACAGGCAAAGCATTCAGATGGACTTCTTGTAACATTTAAATGTCACTCTTCTTATGTTAAAGAAGTTTGGTTTGCTAAGCGGATGCATTTATTCTACAAGTACCACTTCCAGCTGTCCTTGAGACTAGGGTATTGAAAGCAACAAATGGAGCCACCTCCTCCTTCACACTCCGTGCTTTTCCTGCCTGTTAGAAAACAAAGGTGTTTAGGAAAAGACTTCCTGCTCCAGAAGGATTAGGAGAATTCACTCATGCCACCCTGCAAGTCCTACCGGGTTGAACAGCACCTTCAGTTTGCAGCAGCAGACTCTACTGAGCTTCATCTGATACCTGAACCGATGCTGCACTTTGTGGGCATCAAAGCGAAATGGGGCCACCGCTGTGAATCTCTGTGGAGGTTTCTCTGTCCTTGCTGAGAAGTACAGTGATATTCTTAAATCAGGTTTCTTGTTTCAAGAACTCACTTGAAGTGATTAAAATTATGTGCTTATTAAGGTAAAAATGCACTTAAAACTAAGGGCTCTGACAGATTTAACTATACTAGCTCCTATAACAAAGTAGTTTGATGAGTTTTAAAAAAAATATGTGAGCAGATGCGATACTAGTTTATGCTCTTACTAGATCAGCTACGGCTCACCTCTGAGCTTTGCCCTCCAATCTGGAAGCAAACAGTCCTGTGATTCTGCCTTTTCCTTACCTGGCATACATTTTCCCTGAACAGCTTTACTATCCTGGCATTGGAACAGTATTTTGCATGCATTTTGAAATCCTCAGGGAATGCAACCTTCTATCAGCACCGTATAGTACTGAAAGATTGGTGTTTCTGTTTTATGGGTAGAGAAAGCAAGGCATCGGGGTGTTGCAAGACTTACTCAAATGAGGTTTATCTGTAGCACTGAAGTTTTTGAGGACAGAAGTCCTGCAGCAATGCTGTCTTGTAAAGCTTCTCTGCTATTCTAGGAGTAGTGTGTGGACTATGTTTTCAAAACAGAAGGAAGTCTGAGGATATTTTCCTTGCAGCCCTGTATCCTGAAGCATAATGAACTTTATTGTGCTCGTGTCTCAGCACTTCCTTCCATAGCAAAATTGTTAAACAAATGGTCATACTCGTAGTCCTACTCAGGTTACTACAGCTGTAGAGAAAAAAAACCTGCTAGTTATACATTATTCTTTTCGTAAAGATAAAAATATCTGCAGTCTGTGCAGCCATAGTAATTTGGTGAAGGTGTAGAGATGCAGATATTGAGAACAACAAAGAGAAGAAAAATGGGCAGACAAAAATCGCAGTTTGTCTTTTGAGATTTATTCCACGTGCACCATGTGGATGTGGGGTAGCAGACCGTGTTTCCAGATAGCTTTTTCCTTGTTTGTTGTACGCCAGATGGCACATGCAAGAATATGTGCTTAAGGCACCCCCCCGAGAGCCAGCAACCTTACTTTGCAGCCCAGCAGACCTTAGTGTGGGCAGATTTAGCTTTTCACACCAAATGCAGGCTTGTTATTCTTCAGAAACAGCAAGTTGTATTTTAGGCAAGTATCACGAGATGTGGTTGTGTCCCAGGTGTACATATTTGAATAAAAGGAAGGGAAAGATAAGTGTGGTTACTAATTACTTAGATTGGCAAGCTTATTAGCAAAGGACTCTGAACCATATGCATGAAGAGATGAGAATGTATTTACATATTTTTCTTCATTATCAGTATTATGTAACCTGATTTCATAAACTCAACACATGTCTGTGACTCCCCCATTTCACCAAATATGGGACAGCCACAGCTATGAACTTAGCAGGAAAATACATTTTATACATTTCCAAAATATGAGCATTGGCTTATATTGTAGAATACCGTGTACCCTGTAACATTTGCTTCACAGAGGACTTTGACATCTCAGAAGACTCCACCTATTAAATTTGGTGTGGAATAAACACACAGGTAACATAACATTTTACATTTATGCAATACTTTCTGAAGTTGTATAACTGTAGTACTTACCTGCAGTTAGGTTTACCTCAGTGCCAGGGAGAGCAACATATTGCTACAACTGTACAGCAGGAGAGTAAATTTTGGGCAAGGCACCCAGGGAAACCCTGAGTACTAGGGGTCAGTGGAAAGGAGGAGCACACGCATAAAGGCTCGTGGGACTATAAAATAAATGTAATTTTCTTGGAATGCAAATGGCCTTTTGCAGGAAGAGGAAAGAGTTAAGCAGCAGCTAGCAGGCTTGAAGGGTGGCTGCAAGGAGACCAAAGCATCTAGACTATACAATGGGTATTTTACAAGTCATTCTGAGGAATTCCGTGGTGTTTGCTGTCTGGGTGAAGTTCCTTTGGGATTAGTCACTGTCTTAAAACTATGTATTTTCCCAGAGGAGGCATTTAAAAGGCACCTCAGCTTTTCTCAGCCTTTTTCCCCTGCGGCCTGCACGGCTATCCAGCTGACAGAGGCTGCTGCTGCAGTCCTCCGAGCGCTGCTAACGCTGCTGCAGCGCTGACGGGGCCCCGCAGAGCGATGCGATAGCAAGGTGGGCGCTCTGACGGAGAGCGCGTTTGCTACTTCTCTGCAAAAAAAAAAAGTGTAACTTCTTCAAAAAAGACCCAGAAACTAAAAAATAAGAAAGGCAAAAAACTTTTTAATGGTTCTTGCCTGCAGCGCCGTCCCGCTGCGTGCATGCCCACGGCCCACGGACGGCTTAGACAAAGGCGGAGGCGCGGGCACGGCGCGGCTCTTTGTCTGGGGAGCGGGGCCCTGGCCCGACGCTCGGCTCGCCCGCCGACACCCGCTGCCGCAGCCCCGCTCGCCCGCAAACCCGCCGCCGGCTTCTGCACAGAGCAAGGGCAACCGCCGCGCGGGCCTGCGCCGGTCCCTCCTTTTCTTGGCCAAAAAAAAACCGGGGAGAGAAAGGGAGAGAGCGGGGTCCCCCCGGCCGCCTGCCCCCACCGACCTGTTTGAGCTCGTTGGTGAAGTAGAGGAAGGTGACGGCCACGCAGACGGACTGCAGGAGCACGGCGGCGACGAGCACGGCCCCGTAGGTCTGCCCGGGGCTGGGACCGGCCGCGGGCAGCATCATGGCCGGACAGGGCTCGCCCGAGGCAGCGCTGCGCTCCTCGCTCGGGAGGCTTCTCCCTCCGGGAGAGGAGAGGAGCGGGCCGGGCCGGGCCGGGCCGGGCTGGGCTGGGCCGGGCTGGGGGACTCACCCGCCGCTGTCCCGCGGCGAAGTGCGGCCGCCGGCAGCCCGCCCGCTGCACACCCCGCCCCGGCTCCCCGCCTCCCCGGCAGCCCCGGCCCCGCCGAGGCGAGCGGAGCGGGCGGGACCCCGCCTCCCCCCGGCCCGGCCCGGCCCGTCCTGTCGTGCCGAGCCGGGCGGCTGCCGCCGCGGCGGGGAGTGCTGCGGGTCCTGCCTGCCCCCCCCCCCCCCCCCCCCCGAGGTGGGGGGTCACTGCTCAGCCCTCACGTCGCAGAGCGTTCCTGAGCAGCCTTTCTGAGCCACCTCCACTGGGGAACGCTGGAAACAGCATTTTTTAAAGGAGATTAAAGCTCTGGTTAAGGCGCGGAGAGGCCCAGAGTTCCCGGACTCCAGGCAGTGTTATCCTTCTCCGTAGCTTCTCCCCTGGAGCTGGTGCATCGCAGAGAGGTGCCCGTAACCTGTACCTGTGCCTGGGCGAGAGGTGCCCGTAACCTGTGCCTGTGCCTGGGCCGCGAGCTCCCGTCCAGTGCTGCCATCGCAACCTCTCAGCACGGCATCTCCCCCCTGTCGCGACATACTCAATATCACGGGACACAAACGCCAGCTACATTCTGGGCTTGCTTTATCCGAAGTGACTTTTGGGTTTGGTTGGTTGGTTTTCAAACCTCTAAGATTCCTTTTTGCAAACTTTCCTCCAAACTGTTGAGCCCAGATAGAAGTTTTCCAGAGGCACGTGCATGATTTAGGATGTGTCCGTTGACTTTTGCTGCAGTTTCGATACCTTCACCTCACACAGACTGTGGATTGTAAACAACTTCATAATTATCTGTAAATGCTTTAAAACCAGCAGAGGTAGCACCGGTATGGTCTGCTGGCAGTGCAGCCATGGGAAACTGGGATTTCAAATCCCAGTGCAGGGACTTGAGTTAGTTCACTTGCACGCTGTTGCTGCGGGGCAGTATGAAATTTGGGTCCCTGCCCAACATCCATAACCTAAGTGCTAGGTGGGAGTTCTCAGTAGAACTACAGGGCAAAATTAAAACAAAGGCCTCTTCATCTCTCCTGACTATCGAGAAGATCTTTAGAAGATGTAACTGCATTGTATTGAACCATTTACAGGGAAATTAATTGGTTTTTCTTCCATCGTAATGTAGCAAAATGGTCCCCGAATCCCTGTTTAACGTAGCAGCAGGCAGTTTATTTGTCTGGCTCTTTGTAGCATGCAATCTGTGTGCCAAAACAGTTCAAATCTGTGTAATTCCAACACATATGTCAGATGGGGAGGATTAGCATTTTCTTGAAAGTGAGCTCATGATCTCCTCCTATGACTTCTCAGCAAAGTAAATGTGGCGTTTTGGGCTCCTTCTGCTTTGCAGCATCCCAGCCCCTTTCTGAGTGGGGCTAGTGGGACTCCCGTTCGCTTTTACTTAATGCAAAGTAGCTCTTTGCATCAGCTTCAGAACAGGAGTTCCGTACAGATTTTAGCACACGCATAGCAGAATCCTACGAAAAAAGCCTGCCTCCATCCTACTTTGTTTGTCACGGTTCATAAATTCCTAAGAAAGAAATTTCATCTGAGGGAGCCATGTGAAGAGTCAATGAAAAGGTGGTAAACTAACTTGGAGGAAGATTCCTGCCTGCTGAAGAGAGTTTCTGTGGATTTTTATTGCAGATGGTCAGGGAGGTCCTACCTCTTTTGAAGGAAATGAAACTTCTTTTGGTGTTTCCTTTCAAAGAGAATAGAAACAAAAGTGAAAGGAAGCCCAGGGCACTACGGAGCACTCTTGTTGTTGTTCACATTTAGGAGTTGGTCTTTATTCTGTGTTTTTCCAAGCTCTTCACAGATTTCTCCCCAACCTATGACTCGTAACAGAACTATTTTTGTGGGTAAACATACCAATTCATGAAAGATTTTTCAAGAGCCATGTACTCAGCTTGTAGATGTCTACCAGGCATGGTCTGTGTCCCCCTGATCCATCATCTGAAATCCTCCATGAATATTCCGTATGTCTCTGATGTAATACTTTTCTAGTTGGTGCCAGTGTTGTAAGGCAAAATTAATGAAGTTGTTTTGAAAAGACCAATGGGGAAAACAAGGAAAAAGAAAACAACTCAAATGTGCCTCTTCCAAAAATTATCATGTCACATTTCATTCTGAAGTTTTCAGATCTTAAAATATCATTGTACAATGATAAAATGGTTTTGGGTTTCCACACCGACATAGGATAATACGAGAGTGAAACTCCAGCCATTTTCACCATCAAATATGCTTGAAAATCTTTGCTACTTTCAATGCTTGCTTTTCTGCAGTTAATTTTTGTCTCTAATAGGTGTAAACTTATACCAAAAATAATTTGTTTCAAAGGTTCTGAGAGTGTAAAATTACTGTTTTGATGAAATTTTACTGCAGTAAAACTGTGGGGTCATGACACCAGTGGGAAGGAATGTCCTTAGCTCCCGTTTAAACAAAACGAAGATCTGTTCATTTGTCTGGCGCTGGACTGAAGCAGCTCCCCAGCAAAACCTCTGATTCTTCCTGGCTCCTTCATCCTATTAAAGCTTACTCGGTGAACCATTTAATTAGAGATAAACCTTAATCTGTCCTGTGGACTCAGGACCTGTGATACTTGGTATGTCAAGGAAACACCTGGCACTGGACCTGCCATACCTGAGAACAGTTCTTCCCCAGCAGTGTGACTAGCAGGAATCCCTAATGGCCCTGAAAAGGTGTAAAAATGAAGGGAAGAGGGTCTTGAAAAAGTCCTTAGTTCTATTTCCTCACTGATTGCAGTGATGGGAGCGATGAAGATGTTTTCAGAGGAGGACAGAGGTTCACACGTGTTTATATGTATACTTCTCCCAGTGATGCAGGTGGTTGTTATTACTGCTGCTGTCCCTCCCTGCCAGCCCCAGCACAGCAGAGCTGTGCTCGTTTTCCAAATCAGAGAAAGCAGAGTTGACTTTCTGGTACGTAGCAGTTCTTGACACTGATTTCTCTGCTGAGCGGCAAAGGAGGTCATGTTATTCGTCGCAGGTATGAAAGCACATAATTGTAGTGCTGTAGTTGTGGAGAGGGAATTTAGCCACTCTGGAGAGGGGAGCAGCCTCACGACCGTGCTTTCGGGCTGTAGCTTTCCACCTCCTGGGAGCATGGCTCAGACTGAGCTTTTTGTCACCAAAGATGCTGTGGCCACTTAAGTCTTCCTTCACAAGCTACCTCCTAATTTAAGTACCAGATTCCCACCAGAAGACACCTGAATGCTTCTGTCGGTTTGGGCTTTGCCACTTCAGCTGTTGGTTCCCACCATGAAGCCTCTGAGTAACTGGCTGTAAGAGCACGGCAAGAAATTGCTGTGCCTGCTCTCCTCCCCGAAGGGAAGGGACAGTCTGTGCCCACCTCTGCAGCCACCGAATGCACGCGTGGGGCACTGCCACGCTCTGCTTCAGGGGCACAGGCCATGAACAGCCTCAGCCTGTCAAGCCTCCCGATTAAGCAGGCACAAAAAGCAGGGTTTGTGGCAGCCAGCGCAGAGTTAACCTCGCACAGTGGTCCTCCTTTTCGCACATGTGCCGGACAGATCACATCTTGGCTCTTGCGGTTTGTTCATTCCTTCGTGGTCCGTGCGCCAGATTCAGACCTCATGTTTTACTGTCAGTTGCAAACCACTGCAAATTCATGAGTCAATCATGATTTATACTGTCATGGGATCAGAATGAGGACCTATTTATCAGTGTAATGCCCTTTTTCCCTGTGGTGTTACACAAACAACAGCAATGGTCTAGCTGGCCCAAAATGCACCTACGAATTAATTTATTCAGACCTGACATCTCTCTTTCAATGCCCCAAGCAGTGGATTTGGTAAATAGAGCAGGGAATATATGTAGATATGCATGCCACACTCATTTCCAATAACGCTGTAGCATTAGCACTCTATATCTAACTTTGGATCTCTCATTTTTAGTTGACAAAATGCTTAACTTTTTGCCTGTTAATGTACTGTATATAATTTAAGCTTTTTCATTATGTCAGTCATATAGGGGTACTTCCAACAGTGCTCCTTTGTGAGCACTCTTCATCTTTAAGAGAATTAGTACTTCTTTAGCTTTCTACAAAATGTTTGTCCTTAGAAAGCCAGTTCTCGAGCACAACAGGAGCAGTGGCAGCAGTATTCTCCAGATTTGTATACCTTCACAAGATCATTAACCGTGGAGTTGAGGTTTGTTGGCAGCATCTCTGGAAACTCAACTCTTGTGCTTTACGCCGTCCTGGGCAACCAACCTGGTTTATTAGGTTATTGTGGCTTAAAAAGGAAAGAGCACCCCACTGATGTTAAACTTCCCTGTGAGTTTTGGTAAAACTCCAGCCTTGGGCTGTGCATGTACCAGCATGGGCTGTGCATGTACCTGCAGTACTGTGCATGGTACCTGCTCTTCTGACATTCACTGGCTGAGCCAAACGCCAGGGATTGTCACTAGGTATGTCCCAGCAAAGAATCTAGATGTTACTCAGTGAATCAGTGCAACTAGTTTCTCTGGGGTGCCTTGGTCCAAGATTCCTTGTCATGTTTTTTAATGTAAATTGTTTATATGTCACTGTTTCAATTATTATTTGTAGTGCTGCAACTCCGAATTTCAGTTCCACGGGAAAGTCTGACATTTCAAAATTTCTTTTGAAATTGTTTGTCTTAGAGTGAAAGATTTGGGTTAAAGAAAAGTTTAAAACAACTTTGGAATAGTTGAAATGACTTTATCATTAGAATAACATATATATCCATTGTAAGGGCTATATGGCTATACTTTCCTGTGTGTCCCTCGAGATCACTAAGGTAGAAGCAACTCCTTTCAGCTGCAGATCCCAAGGCTGGATCCGGCCGTGCGGCTGTTACCTTATTGCATGAGCAGACTTGTGTGAAGTACTAGGTGATGCGAAGGGCCCCTTGCTAAGGGAGCAAAGGGGATGTTTACAGCTGCTTTTAAGTCTTTCTCTATATTATATTAACCAAGTGCTAATGTTGGAACAGGTTCATTACAGCCCCAGCTCCGGGGGAAGCTGCAAGGAAATCCATAACACACCTAGCTGCCTCTGCAACATTTCAGAAAGAGGAGGAATTGTCCCTGGCACATAGCAAAGCCTTGCTAAGCAATCAGCTTAAGCCTTGAAGCATGAAATTTGATTATCTTTACCATAGGTGAGTGCTTTTAACCTCCACTGAGAATGGAAGACAAATATTCCTCTTTAGGGTGCCAGATATGTATGTAAAGAAATTACTTTTTTTGAGGCTTCTTCATGGTAAAGCATCTGTCATATACCTGTTTGTCTTCGTCTGGGCTACAGTTTCCTCCTGGGACAGACTAAAATCAGTAACAAGGCTGTAGGTAGAGAACTGAATGAGATTTCTGCTTCCTCGGTGAGGGAACCTGCCATTTGCCCTCCCCTGTGCTGTGGCATTGCGGCCAGGGCTCCCACTCAAATGTGTTTTCCCCGCTGGCAAGAAAATGCTGTGCATGCAGAGGAAACAGGGAGAAGCAGCTGGGGATGATTTTTACTTGTGTGAAACTCCTTCCCTGTCCTGTAACTAGTAAAAAAGGGCATAATGGATTGAACTGTGTATTTGTATTATATTAATTGGATGGACTGGTTTCTCTCTTGTGATTGAAAAAACATGGAGTGAAGTTAAATTCTCAGCTCTGTCCAGCAGAATCTGTTTTCCTGCAGTCTTGGTTTGGCTTGGTCTACAACATATTTAATCCATACTGAGTATGTGCGGATCTGTTTTTGCATTTATACCAGCACAACCGTCATGAGGATATACTAATGACAGTGGGGAGTAGGTTGGTTTGTATTTGCACCCACTACACCTAGGCATCTATGGCAAGAGCATCATGGCATGCCAGGTGATACCCATTGCTGTGTGTACACTTTCTGGGTTTATTCACTCTGTGTCCTGCTGCTGTGGAGGTTTTGGGACGGCTTGGTGGCTGCTTTGTTCTGGGGAGTGATTTTGGTAGCAGGTGAAGTGGACACTGTATATACTGGTCCCTGCATTAGCCCCGACACAGGCACTGGGAAGTCTTGTGGACTGCTCTGATCTGTGGCATGTGGATCTGGCTCCTGCATGATTGCTGAAGTGCTGCATACTTCAATCTAGATACGAATTATTTTAAGACAGTGAGGTTTTTCTACCATTTCTTTTATACCTATGGAAAGACTTCATGCCAGTAGCTAGAAAGACTCATCTGCTCAGTCTTTCATTCTGTGTGTTTAGTATAAAAAAATAGGCAATAACAAGAAGAGAATGTGGCCATGAATATTGTAGCTATTTAGCCCTGAGCGAGGGACATGGAGTGGGGTATAGTGACTCTCACTCGGGAAACGCTTTTAAATCCTTCAGTGTGGTGGTACCTGCACCGTCTCAAAGGTGGTCCTTTTCAGATTAACAGCTGGGAATTGAGGGGGGCTGCGAGAGCTCAGGGACTCTCCAGGTTAGTCAGGGCTAGCCAAGGCTGTCCAGAGCATTAGAGGGAAACTTCAGAGGCTGGGGAACAGGAAACATATGGCGGTGAAGTCCGTGAAAGACTGGCAGAACTTGAATTACTTGTGCAGATTGCTGGGTTATCAATTAGTTGAAGCAAAGGTGAAACATTGGACTCGGTGAACATGCCAATGATATTACAGTGATGGTAAAAAATACAGACGATTTTATGTTATAGAAGGTATTGCATAAATGTCATGCAAACATTATAATGGAGTTACAGAACTACCTTTTTGTGTCGCTGGATCTTTGGTGGCCAGTTTGTTTTTTCAGTGACACTGAGCAGCAAAGGCGTTTTCCTTCTGTCCTGAAAAATGGGTCATTATATAGTGGGGAGCAGAAGTTCCCCATAGCTACTGGCAAAGAGAGTATTAAAACAGCTCTGTGGCCAGATTGCCACAGGGACGGAGCCTGAATTGGTCTGGCGTTGCTTACAGATGGCAAATTTTGCCAGGTGCAAGATGTTTTCTTGGACTTGTACGGCACTGAAACTCAGTAAACAGAAAGGGCTTGAGGAAGAATAGAAAGCAAAGCTGTCTCCTGGGTCAATATGCGTTTTAGTTTCATCATTCCTACTCCAAAGTTGTGTAATATTTAACTGAAAAAACATTTATAACTATAACAATATTTAACTAAAAGTAAACTGCAGTGTACTTCACTGAGCTGCAGTATATTTACTCTTGAGGCTAAGTTTTTCACTTTTCCTCACTCAAATTTTTCAAGTTAAACTCAAGCTGACATCAATTTGCAAAACAAGAACTTGAGTGTCTGGGAATTAAAGCCATATAACAAACACTTCCCCGGCCTCTTCAAAGCAGGATTTCCTTATTTACTTGGGAAGGAAGTTGGAAAAGATTCCTGACAATAAATAGCTAATGTAAAAAATCTTGAAGTGGAGAACATAGCATTTTTAAAAAAAAACAGTGGTTGAGAGCTGTGACAATGATGGTGATTGCTATATGCAACCCAGTATCTCATTCTGAACAACCCACAGCATTTGTTTTTTCCCCTTAATTTTTAGCTAGCACTGAGATGTGAGTTAATACAGGAGCAGTCCACCAAGCAAACCCTGGAGACTTTTTTGTATCTCAGCAAGCAAAACACTCCCAACTTGTGTATTCAACTTTGTTCAGTCATTACTCTTATTTGTGTGAACACCACAACAATATCAGCAGATTAACTACTACTCTGGTCACACAGAGTTGTTAAGTCATTTATTAACTAGAAGGTTTATTCAGGTAATGCAAATAAAGTCCAGCTGAAAACAAAATGTAAGATGTCAACACTTAGAAGGAAAGAGCTTTCACAGAGGTGCTTTGAGCCTTACCAAAGTCTCATCCTGCTTTATCCCAGGTGTCTCAGACCAGAGTGCACAGGATTCAGGAATCCCTATAATTTCAGATGGTGCTTCCAAGTGGATTTTTAGCGTTGTTGGGTCTTTCTATAGCTGGAAATACAAGCTCCTCAGATGCTGCCCTCACCTTAGTGTAGGCACAATTTCTGAATGAGGGAAAAGGAGAGATGACCGGGTCATTCAACAAGAGGGAGAGGCTACGAGAGGTAACACATAGGGTGTGTGCAAGGGTCCTGCGGTGGGCAGGGTCTGGAGACTTTGCAAATCCCCGCTGCCCCCATGTCTGCAGAGGGGCCAGGCAAGCCTTGTAGCCCCCTCAGACCCCGGCAAGCCTTGTAGCCCCCTCGGACCCTGGCAAGCCTCGTAGCCCCCTCGGACCCCCGTGCACTTGCTTGTTTTACCAAGGTTTCCTTTGCAGCCCAGGCAGCTGCAGTGCCCGGCCGGTCCTTCCCGTGCTGTGCCGGAGCTGACCAGGACAACTGTCATTGGGGCCACCATGCAAAGACAGAGCGCAGAAGAAGGTAAAAAACACTTTTTAAAAAGTTCGTGTTGATGCTGGGTGTTCTGGGAGCTGTTTCACAGCAGGGACACCAAACTGTTGCAGGGACACAGCTGAAAGCATGGCAAACTGCGTAAGGGCAGCAAAGGATGGGAGGAAACACTCGAAACAGTTTTTCTGCCAAAGAAAATGTCCGTATGATGACATCATCTTGATATAGTTGACCTTTTTTAAGGCCCAGCTCCTAGAGTTTATAAAGGTTCTTAGATGTTTATAAAAGTTCTTTTCCTTAGATAAGGAAAAGAAAAAAAATAATTTTTCAGACTTTACAGTGAAGGAGAAAAGACTGGAAATACACCAAAGGCATGTCCTGGAGGTTCGAACATAAACCCAGATATTAAAGGAATCCAGACTTGCCTGTAAAATGTTTTGCAATAGTAAAACCATTTCAAAACTTTTTACTGATGAGTGTTGAAAACTTGTGTTGGCAGAATCAGCGCATGAGATTGCCATGGAGAAGGCTGTGGAGGACGTCTGTGTCCTTATTAAAGGTACATGGACATACATACATAGATATGGAGAAACGCAGCTTGAAGTCTACGTTGCATGTCAATACTATCTGACTGGGTAAAATGTTGCACTTCTTTAGTCTCCTCTTCTGGATAATTTTGGATTGTGAGTATATACTGGGTAAGCTGGTTAAGGATTTGTGGGGTTTGGGATAAGAAAAAATTGGAAATGTTGCAACAGAATGCTTACGTGGAAAAATTAAACACAAAAGTGATTTCTTTATCACTAGGAAGAATTATCACCAAAAAGCACTGGAAAAATAACTGATGACTGCAATCAGCCAGTAAAAGGTCTTCAGCACAGTTAGATTGTAAAACTACCTCCATGACTGACTTAATTAAAACAGTTACCTACGGGCTTGCCTTGGCTTAAAATAGTATGTTCCTTTCTATGACTTTTGGAGGCAGCTGAACTTGATTTCCTTGGCTTCTGTAAGGCTACAGTCCAGAAATATATTCGGGACAATTAGGTCCTTAATCACCTAGAGAAGAAATATGGCTACATAAGAGCATACCTCTCAGCAGAGAGCCATTCCCGGCACAGAGCGTATTCTGGGGCAGACAGCAGCACTGAAATGGAGTGGCCTCATGCAAAAGAGAGTGACTCAAGGGCTTCATTTTAAAAAGTGGACCTTAATGTTGCAGATGCAATTTTGTGAAAGAAAAACACCAGGAGACGATGCTATGGCATCACAGAAATAACTGCTCCCTCTCGGCCAGCTGCTGTTGGTGTCAGTGGTAGGGCTGGGATGTGATAACCGCATAGGATATGATACCTATATATACATACAAAGCACAAATGGTGAATGATCCTTATGAGACATGCAGTGTGGTGTTAGATGTGTTCACCCCTTCTCAAAGAAAAAAACCCCGCTTCATGCTTGCTCCCTTCTTGGTCTTGGCCCCATGATCTTGCTGTTCACCTTGGATCAGCTCTGGTGCTCATCAGAGCCAGTATAGCTCATTAATCCGGCAAAAAGCCAGATAGTTGTCTTCTGGGCTAGCAACGAGGACTGGCTCAGTGAAAAGCCCAGCAAGCCCAGGGCAGTGCAAGGAGAGGTGGGAGCCAGTGCCAGGCGAGGAGGACCCTTCCCTGGCCAAGAGATGGGCTCAGCTGCCCATCCAGCATCACCCTTAGCCACTCCAGCGTCATTTTGTCAGTGCAGAGGTTGAATCTGGCTCATCTCCAGGCTCTGGTTTCTTTTAAGTTGATACTTTTGAGAAAAAAAGAAGACTCAGTGAATGGCTTTCGACTCACCTCTGTTATAAATTTTTATAGAGTATCTTCAGGCTGGTGAAACTCACGTGTCAAACAGATTAGTGGGAAAGATCTGCCTAATGCTTATCTGTTACGAAATATTCATTTTGGAAAAGAGCTACTATTTATGAGAAACACAATACTTGTTTCCTCCAGAAGGATTTTTGTTGTTTTTGCTTTCGTTTTCTTTGTTACCACAGCAGTTTCATGATTAGTGGTGGTTCTCTGCGAAGGAAGGTGTCAATGAAGCCTCAGTTGAACCCACTTTCTGTTTCTGCAACCAGCTACGTTTTGAGTTGCCCCCGGGCACTAGGACAGTACGTCCATGCCGTAGTGCCCTTCTGGGAGGTCTCTTGTAGGACCAAGTGAGGGGTCGGTCAGACACAGCTTGAGAGACATCATCAACAGCTTCTCCAACACGGTGGTTTGACCGTCCCAATGGCAATATCAGTTTACAGCTCCCAGCCCCTTTTCAACCAGGTTTGAAAGAAATCTTCTTCGGTTCCCAAGTCTGGCTTATGGTGTGGTAACACGAAGAGTTTCGCCAATGTATTTAAAGGACAAGGTGGTGCAGGGCAGTACAAAAAGCCTTCATCCAAGGCTGTGGCCTGAGCTCCCCTTTAATGAAAGGTCGGGCTGGGGCGATGGCTCAGTCATTCACCCACCTCCTCCCACCACAGCTTCCGAACCAGCTTTAAACCACGCTGACGTTACTCCCTGCCCGTGCCCAGCTGTGTAACGGGCATTTGCGTTATTTAAGGAAACACAGGCCCTTCCTCCCTGTAGGGTATTTTAGAGAGAGGTGGGAAGTGGAGCTGGGGAAATGCACCTCATGGCTTAATTGTGAATATCGTGAGGTAGATGTGGATTTTAAATAGAGAGATCTTTTGAGATTGCAGCTTAGCTCTTAAAATAGGACACACAGGACCTTTGAACTCACCGTTATCAACTGAAACAGGAGAACGGGGCGTGAAATCACAAGTTAATTTGAGCAGTGAGACTACTATGTAGCTCACCATGTTTGCCAGTGCTACTGTTCTGCTGATTGCTGATGGATATACAGATTTTCTTTAAATTACAGGATAGCAGAAGACAATGAGTTGCTGTCACAAATCTAGACAGAAGGGTTATCAGGGTTGCTTCCATCAGGATTGCCCAAGGGGAGAGAGCACGCTGGAGGTGTTGGGAGTGGACATCCAAAGAGTACTCAGCTCTGCACACAACTATATTTCCTTTTCTTCAATGTGTCCTCTTAAGACACATTTACCACCACTACCTCCCTGTCACAAGGAAGAGGTGCCGTTTCTGATTTTCTATCCGTTAAAACCGATCAACTGTCCACAAGCAATGGATGCTCGTTTAGAGAGCCCTTTTTTGCAGCTTGCCTATGGAACCTATTATTAAACAGCAATTTCCTTATCTTTACAAGACATTCATAGGGTGGAAGTTAGAAATATTTTATAAATTATTATAATTTTAATTTAATTTATTTTCATATATTTATAAATTATAAATAATTTAATTTAATAATATAATGTTTATAATATTTATAAACATTCCATACAGAGCCTGGTTTTTGTGATCATATCCTGCTTCTTTGCTCAGAAATTTTTTCCAGGGTCACTTGAGGATGTAACTGAAGATGCACAGCAGCTCCCCCCCAGCCTGCCATGCCTGCAGAAATCTCAGATTTGCCACCTATGTCCACATTCAGAGTGAGTCAAAATCTTTGGGAAAGAATTACACACATTCCTGAAAACTGATGGGTACAGGTATGGCAAATGAGAGGGATCCTGGAAGTGCCTGACTGCATATGGGCCTATTGTAAAAGCATGCGTATATTGTCCAAGTGCTTATATTTCTAGCCTGGAAATTATAAACAGAAAGATGTGTTTCTACTAGTAATTTGTTTGTTTTCTTGTGCTTGTCTTGGGTTGTGACTGTGGCTATGTAGGCATTTATTTCAAAGGGAGCACAATAGCTGGATGGGGATAGCAGAGATTGCAGATAATATGCTTATGAATCATTAGCAGGACAATGCAGTAGAGCCCTTTGAAGTTTCCCACAAAGAGTTCAACATCCCTGGGTTAACCAAGGTATGTAAATATGCGTGGCGAGCAGGGCAAGGGCTTGGGTCTGAGCCTGGAGGAGGGCTGCAGCAGCAGGGGATGGAAGCTGGCAAACAGGAAAGTTTTGGGAAGAAGGAAAGCAGATGTGAGCACATTGTTTGTAAAAAACCTCCCTTTTCAAGCACTGCTTCCTGCCTGCAGATTAGGCACCCTGTTGTTTTGAAAGAACTAAGTCCCAGTATTTACACGGCCGCAGCTCCCAAGGCGGGTTTTGATGCTTCATATGGTTAAGCACACAGAGCAATCCCCTGCTCCCCGCCAAACAAGGGACTACTTTCCTGCCTCCGCTGTGGGCTACGTAGGAACAGGCTCCTCTTAAAACAGGGCCAGTGTAGATGCCAGCCCAGATTCAAGTCCCAGCGTAGATTAGCAATGCTCCATCTCTGCTAAGTGCGTCCCTGGTGCCGGTCTCTAATCCCCATCATCACAAACAGCATTGTAGAAAGAACAAGAGCAACACAGAGAGTTGCAGGAATCAGGTTGCTTCTGTTGCTTTTGGCAATTTTCACCCCAAATCTGCTACAAAGAAAAGAGCTGGGAGAATTTGGCGCAACCACCCAACAAGTTGCTTTGGATTTTAAGTTTCTTTGTGTTAAAAGTGAATCAGTTTTCTTCAACATGGAATCTTTTTGAAGGTCAGAGGCAGTGAATTCACTGAGGCATCATTGCCTTACTCAGGAAAGAACATGTTGCATATCAGAATAGGTTTAACAACCTCTTTCCTTCTTTTGAAAGTCTCTGCTTCAATCAGAGAGAGGTAATATTGCCAGCCAGCTGACTGCCAGGGGCTCCGGATTATGGTTCTTAAAATGCAATACAGGAAGTCTCCAGAATTTTATAAATGTTCCCAAGGCAAGATTGTAGGAAAAAGCAATAACTCCTGCTTCATTTGCACTTTGTAAATCAAAACAAGCCCCCAAAGGATAGATTGCATTCCTCATTCGTTGTCCTGGTTTGCTGTCTGTCGGACTTAGGCTGTGTCTGATCCTCGCAGCCACGTAACAGTTTTAAATCCAGAAACTTGTACGTGAACAAAGCAGTTCAATGATGCTCTACGTGAAGGCATGACTTGCAAGCGTACAAGGAGTGGGAGTTGTGTCTTCAGTCCGACATTTAAGCTGCGGGTGCTTGCCTGCATCCCTCTAGAAAGAAGTTTGTGAGTCATTGGTTCTGTCCATTCCCCTCCTTAGAGCCAGTCCCGGTGTAACGTGTTATATGAGGCGAGCCTCCAGAATCCGACAGCTCTTGTCACTGCTCATCATGGAGTGCATGGAGAGAGAAAAAAATTCCCTCTGACCTTATGATTTCATGGCCAGATCTGGCTGAAGGTTGAATGGCTACATCCTCCCCAGAGCGACAAGCTGTCAGGACCCCAAAGCCTGAAGAGAAAACATCTGGTGTTCCCTTCCATTGCTTTTGGGTTTTTCTGAGCTCTGAACTTCTTATTACAGTTTTTAGGGCTGGAAACTTACTTTTGTTTTCTTTAACAACTACACATTTATTAATCAATGCTTGATTTTTCACCTATTTCTACGGAGTAGTGTTGCTGTAGACAGTAAACTGCATCAAACCGATGGAGATGTGTGGTCCAGGGAGACACCTGCCAGCCCAGGGCTCCTGAGAGCTACACTGGGCTCTTTGTCGGACGACTTCTCTGACTTTAGCCAAATCATTCAGCTTTGCTACTGCAGTGTGTCCCTGTCATCAAGGGGACCATCAGGTGGAAGAAATCTCAGCACCCATCTCCCCCACAGGTGGATTATGAAGAATTCATGTCTGAAGAGCACTTTGTGAGAATTGACTTTTAAGACTGAATTATTGATGCCTTGACAAACCTCTGATTTTTTTTTTGCACAGGGAACGGATATCATGAGAAACAGATTACTTAAAAACTCTACTAATCAGATAATCCTTGCACATGGTGCTGCTCCAGACTTAAAATCTCCATGTCTGCATAGATATAGAGGTGTATGAATGAATGCACACTACTAAATAGACATATATTTGAATACCTGCACACAGTCTGTGTAATTCCTACCGGCACACAATAATCCTGGGGTTTGCTGCATTTAGAAAAAATTTGTTTATTGTGCTTTAAATACTTTGGATGACATTCACCCCCAGATGGAGGTGAATGTTGAACCAGTACTGTTTTGCATATCAGATACCCGGTATTAAAGTTTCTTAACATAGACAATATATTTTTCAAGCAAATGCAGTTCACTGTTTGATAAGCACATAGCTCTCCAAAATCGCCATCAGGTTCCTTTGCTATTTCTGATAGCCTGGAGCAGGGGCTAGATGTATGTTTAATGTGTATTTACACTGACCTGCAGTCTTTGCAGTTCTTGCAAAATCGACTGTATTCACCTCTTTCTTTTTCTCAGATTCATGTAGGTAGAAGTCATAATGTCCAACCTGGCTTCCAAAGTTTCTTACCTGATTTCTGCTTTTTGGTGGAGTCTCAGCAGTTACTGCAGAGTGCAGAACTCTTGTAAAGGTAAGAGAAAGGGAGCAGGGTTTAAGTGTTGGGTCATCGGGGCCAAGATATATCTTCTGAACACAAATGTCAGGTGCAGGAAGCGTTAGCTCAAGTAAATAGGAAGGCCTTAGGTTGCTTTCAGCTTAAGACACGATGAATTAATCTCACCGTATCAATGCTGCCAAATCTGTGGAGTTGCAGAAGGATCCGTGCTTTATCCTGACACAGGCAGCATCAGCAAAAAGGTCAGCCAGTGGTCAGCATCATGCTTCACTCGTTCATCAGCACAAAGCTGAATGCTTCCAGAGACTGAACTTTTCTGCCCCAAGGAGCATTTCTAAGGTATGTTATCTATTTGTGAAATCCAGTTTTCAAAAGGCAAAATATAAATTTCCGAAGTATTTCTTCCTAATCATGGTAATTTAACATTCCTGCAACTCAGTTCAGAGTTGTGAGTGCACCGAGCGGAGGGAACACAGCTTGATGCTTGGGCTGTGCTGTTGGCAGCCAAAATAATCTAGTCATGACTTGCAAGCTAAGTGTTATGAAATCACTGATAACTGGATAAACACGGAACATCTGGCTTTCATCCCTTATAACACCACCTTTGTGACTGTAAAGAAGTGCTCACGGTAACACTGATCTGAACTGAAGATTGTAAACTAAATGTAGAAGTGTGTAAAGATGCTCCCAGACCTCTGTGCCTGAGACATGGGCAGGTAATCACACCCAGGCCCAGGTAGGCAGGCAGTCCCTGCAGAAGTCGCAGAACGGACGCAGAGGCACGGTTTGTGCTCGGAGACTCACCCAGCTAATGGGATTATCGTCAAGCCAGGGAGGAGTGTCACGTCCTTCGGGAGCTGGCCTTCAGTAATGCAACGAGGGATCTATCGGGACAAGCACCGCAATGTTAGGGTACAACCTTACGCTAAAGCAAAGTCAAACTGAAGGCTTGTGGATGCTGAAAAGGGACTGTCCTGTCACTCAGCTGCTTGCTCCCCCCGTTTCCCTTGCACTAGCACTCACCTGTCCTTGCCCTGGGCCAGGCCACAGAGCAAAACAGAAATTAAAAACAACACCACGTACACAGAGAATAGATTTTTTGGCAGTTTGCTCCCTGACTGGAGTTTCCCCAAATGTTTTGTTTTTACAGCTGATGATTTTTGGGTTTGAAATACATGCGAGTGTCTGTGGGACCCACGCATTGGATGTGGTCCTGCCCTCATTCCAGTTCATAGCAAAAGCCACAGGAACAGGCTTGTTTTATGGCTTACAGCCTGGAAATACTGTACTCAACACAGTGAGGCTTTCCAAAACTGGATGTGATCGACAGCATCACTGTAGTGTTTTGTTAGGTTAGACGGCCAAATAATCTGTGGAGAAGCCAAATACAGACGTGTTTTCTTTCTAGTTAGTAAAAATACTTTAAAAAAACTGGTGAAGAGCTGCCAAATTTTTGGAACTCAGAACATAATGCACATGCAGTAGAGTCAACTGTCTACTGACATAAAGGGGTGAAACTGATCTCTCGAAGTTAATAGAAATATTTCAGATAAGACTAGCAGGGAATTTGCCCAGCTGTGTTTCAGCTGCTGCCATGCAAAGCCCTAGAGAATCCGACTTTCTCCAAAGAAACTGTGCAAGCTCTGCAGTGTTGGTAAGTAGGAATACCTATTTACTCAATCTTCAAACAAAAAGCGCCAAGGATTCAGGCGGATGAGCCAATTACTATGCTTAATGAATGTTAGCAGTTTCAAAGTTATTTACTCTGGCTGGACTTGTAGATCAAACAGGAGAAAGACCGCCTTGGCTTAAGACTCAAGGAAAACTACTTACCTTTCTACTTATTTCACCTTGCAACTCTGATGGACTTAAAAACAAAGCTCTGGCAATGTATTTGTGCGTCTAAGCCCATAAAGATAATCTTAGCCCTAGAGGGCTTACAGTCAAAATCGTTACCTTGCAGCTACCTCCCTGCGTACATACAAACTGCTGTGTAGTGCCAATGGAAATAGCGTGATAGTTCACCTCTGCATGTACTTGCAGGGCTGATGTCTGAAAAAAACCCACCTGGACGTGAATAATAAAATCTGTTGCTGCTGTCGGGTTTGTAGGAAGGTCTTTCTGTTTCGAAAGCCTTTTACTAATTGCACCTCTAATCACAGAAGAGTCTTTTAGTAATGCATCTTCTGACAAGCGCAGGGAATGGAGAAGCGCACCCGGCAAGATGGGTGATCTGATCCTATTCCTCCCTGAGCAGTCTGCTCGCCAGCTTTCTCACACGTGTGAAATGTTAATGTGGAAGGGGGATGCTGTGGCTCCAGTCCCTCCTGACATTTTCAATGCATTTCCCAGGCCTGTTTTTCCATCCTGCAGTGTAAAATTAATTTTGGCAAAATCTTGAGTGAATTAAACTGCAACAGAGTGATCTCCTTGCTTAACTCATATTTGCTGCCTGCCTGATTTATGTTGAAAAGAGGCACTTGGGCATGCCAATTATCCTGTCTTTTATTTGCCTTGTGCATTGAGCCTTTGGCTACTAGAATTAAACTGGAAAATGCAATTAAAAGCATTAGCTGTAGCAAACATACCACAAAATATCATTATATGCTTGACAATGTTCTCCTTCATATTGTTAATCCCTGCAGATTTACCTGTGCTATTAGATTTCATATATGGATTTTATTTTTCTCAAAAGACTGCATTAATTGGAATGAGCAAGTTGCATGCCTAATTGCATAAGGAAAGAAAAGGAAGGTGTCACCATACTGGAAAAACCTCACCTGACTTTTCTTGGTGAATGTGGTCTGAGCTTGAACTTGAATTGAGCAAACATTATTCAAGCTTCAAAATGTTTGTGGATACCTAGACAAGGTTATTAGAAGATGATGTTAGATCAACAAGTGTTTGGCTTGGCGCACCATGGAAATTATTGCGTATAAACAAAGTTGTCTTCACTTGTGATGGAAAGTACAGAGGAGAAGCTCAGGTGATGATGAGCTGGGCAGATCCTTCCTACCTACGCACCTCAGCAGGGAGCACGGGCTTGTGAGCCACGCTGGGGACATCCTCTGAGGAGCAAACTTAGGTAAGGGGAGTGCAAATGTCCCTCGCTCTTCATTCCCAGATTAAAATAAATGATCAAAGAAAAGCACACTTCTTACACAGAATGTAGTTACAGCAAGCTGGAAAGCCACAAAATGCACCGCTGTTGAACACAGCACTCAAATTCCTGTGGTTATTTCCCTGTGAAAATATTTGGGGGGAAAAAAAAAAAAGATAAAAAAGCCTGAAATGGTATTAACTATGCAAACTTAGGTTACCTGCCTTATCGGTGAGTCTGAGAATCCAAGAATGCCTAATGCTAGTGCCTTTAAAACCACTGAGCTTTATGGCCTTCTTTACGGTGAGAATATATATGAGAGTTGTATGAATCGCTCACAAAACACTGTAAAAATACATCTCTCAACCTCTGCTGGAAACACACCATTGCAAGAGAGACTCGCTGCCTCTTTATTGCAAAGCCCTCACAGAAACCCCTGTCACCCTCAGTTTAAACCTTCTCTCTACCTGTGGCTGCCACCAAGAAAGTGTTTCCACAGAAGACAAATGTGTAAAGCATGAAGAGGTACATGCAGGAGAAATAAAAGGATAGGAAAGAAAGACCAATCCAGAGAAGTCAAGCTCTGTGGTGACATATTTGCATCTCCAGTAAGGTGATGAAAGACAGATAGGCTGGCACCTCTGCAGAGTTAAAACACATCAGGCTGGAAAAAGGTGACTTTTTAAGTAGTCAGGGCCTGCATTTCCAGCCCTGCATGCTCTGCTGCATGCAAACCTCTTAAATACCTGACGCCTTAAATCCCAACAACGATAAAAAGCTGAAATTATAGGCATAAAGTGGAAGAACGGTGTTTTTAAGAATGGTAGTGTCGGGAGTGGTGAGATCTCTGACTGGGGGTTGTTTGATTGCAACATTTTACCCCTTCTTGTTAGTCCTGATAAGGGTTGTAAAAGAGCGTATAAAAGCAGGCACCTTTGCCCAGCTGGACTCATTTCACTTAATGATTTGATTGCTCAAGATGGATCAGAGAGAAAACATAAATGAAACTTTCTACGCTGAGGGCAAATGAAACTTCAGATACCTAAGATACTTCCAAGCATGTAAAAGTACTCTTTTCCTTAATTGTAAGGGATTTGGTTTGGGCTGGTGAAATCTGGATACCTCTAGCAAGGTTTTGCTGAAGAGGAAAACTATCCTGATTTGCACCGGTTCCTCACATTTCCCGAGATTTCTTTTTAATGGCTTTGTAAGAGTGGTGCTGACCTCTCCTTCACGGCGGCTCCGAAGGGCTGGGCAGCGCAGGCTGAGTCAGAAAACAGGCAGGGCGTTTTGGCCAACCTCCTTCCTTATTAGTTATGAGCAACAGACTTGTTTAGTATTTGAAGCACTCTTTACTGAAACCATACTGGCTCATTTCTTTTCAAATATTGCAGGGAACGGGAAACATGCTGAGTGGTGGGGCGGAGCAGAAAAGGGACAGCGGTCCCATGTTCTTCATTCCTTGGCTGGTTAATTTATTATTTTGCGGAAAGCACCAAGTCTGAAAGTTTTGACCTTACCTAGCTGTGTTGCAGTTTGCCTGTTCAAAACAGTACAGTAAAATACCATTTATGCCAGGTTGGTTTCTTCCAGCTACTGCTCTCCTTGCTCTGGTGTCAGAGGCTCCTTCACCGGCACGTTAGATGAAGCAACTATAAATACATGGGCAAGAGTTTTATAATCTGAGTTAGTTGTATCCCTGTTCAAACTTCACTGTGACGAAGCTCGAGAGACGCCGGGTGCTCACAGACCCTTACGGCTGGGGCAGCGGCAACCCGCTGCTGGGGTCTTGGGGCTCCCTCTCCATCAGCCATGGACCCGGAGCTCCTTAGGACAACATCGGTCTCTCTGTTGGCTGCAGCAGACTGTAGCTAAGGTCCTAAAATGCCAATATGTCAGTCATCTAATGTCTTCCTTACTAAATAGCTAAGTCTCCTCAGCTGCTGTGAGGAGTATAGTGTTTTCAGAGGACTCTCCATGCTCCCAAGCCTGCAGCAGCTTGGGTGTTGTAGGACCATTGTCAAGGAAGAAAATTGCAAACTTGCTCGGTTAGTGCAAGCGCCAGCTCGTGATGGTGTGTTTATGTACTGAAATCCTTACCTGAATAAACACTGCTGACACTCCGGTGACCTGGTGGCTTGTGCGCTGCCTTGCACGGGCAGGCTATAGAAATCGTATGGTTTAAGCGAAAAGCACGCAGCTGAGCGCCAGGCTAGTCGTGAATGCCGGCCTTTGCCTGCTCCAGCTCCATTCGGGAGCAGAAGAGGGGCTCCCCGAGCTGCAAACTAGCTGTTTTGATTAAATTCACAATGTCTTCCTGCAAGCCTAAATGAGTAAACGCCCTCATTGTTTTGCCTCACCGTTTAAGAGCTGGCGTGCGCCCAGGCGCTGTTCGGGAGAGAAAGGAGAAGTGACAGAAGCGGTGGAATTCCCCGCAGCCCTACCTGGGAGTCAACACCTGCCCCTGCCCCTGCCCCTGCCCCGCCGAGGGCTGCCTCTGCCCATGGGAGAGCTGCCGCTGCCAGGACTACTGGAGGCATGGAAGTTTAGCCCAGCTGATCTCCAACCCTTGCTGGCTTTGGGGCTTTTTAAACTTCCCCCCGCCCCGATACCCTTCTTCCCACGCAGTAAAGATCCCCTGGCTCCTGAGACGTTACTTAGGGAAAGGATGAGGTATTAACAGGAAAAGCACCTTCTGCTTCAACTTGTTTTTCATCTGGAAAATAAGTGACTGCGAAATTTCATTATGGATCCTGGCACATTTTAAAGATTCCTGTGCCCTAATTGATTTGGAAGTTGAAAGATAGTTGGTTTTGCTCCCAACTCCAGCTCTGGAAGCTGAGATTGGGTCAAGCGGAGTTGCTCGGATGCCTGCGAGTAAAGTTTGGTGACTCCGGTCACCAAGACAAAGAGGTGCCGAGTTAACCCTGCTGCCCTTAACTGATTACCGGTTAGTAAACAAGTCTGTTGAGGAAGTTTTAAGAGGAAGAGCACCCACCTGTGTTGGCTCTGCTGGGTTAATATGCAAACAGTAAACGACTTTTCACAGCTCAGGAGATGCTGTTCTGGGCAGGCACAGGAGAGGTGCCACGGTACGAATAAACTCTACTCCGGACAAAGTTGCATTTCAAAGTGACACTGAAAAGTAAGTTAAAATTGGGATTTACATTTTGAAGTAAAGGCCCGAAGAGATGGGATGGGTGGCTGATGAAAGCAAGCATGTGCATCTGCCTCAAGGTGACAGGTTAGCAGACCTTTTTAGAGCTTGCTTAAACTCAGACACTCCCTTGGAAACTCAATCAGGTGAGAAGATCACCAGCCCAAGAAATCAAGATGATGACACTCATTAAAATAGAAGGCCTGAGCACAAATTCATGCCAATAGCGTCATTTTAGTCTGAGTAAAAAGAACATTATAAGCCTAGAGTCAGTCTATAACCTTAATGAAGTGGTTCTAGGTTTGTACTATTGCAACATATATATGCATATACATGTGTATAAATATATATCAAGGAATATAATTTATAATGAGCAGTTCCTTAGGGCGTGCTTAAAAATATACATTGGCTCAGGCTAAAAGCTTCTGTTTCACCATATCGCTCATGGTGAGCCATGCAATTGCGTAGGCCATTTTCACATTTGTAGCCCTGTCTTTGATTTTCATAATTCTGTTGTGGAGTTGGACAACACCCAATGAAGTCTACGTCTGTGTCCAAAGAGAGTCCTTATATACAAGACGCCCTGTCCATATGCTAACCACTCTGGGGCTTAACATTAAATAGAAATCCACGATGTGCTCTCTGATTAATCGCCTGAAATCTGAGCAGATCGTACAGGACCTGAACTAAGCAGCTGGCTCTTTGTGCTCAAAACCAGGCTTAGACCGTGCCTCCAATGCATTGCAATGACTGTAGAATAACAAACAGCATCTTCCCTCCCTTGACTGTCCACACAGACGATCAAAAGCAGGATTTGAGATGTAACGGTGTGATATTTTGAAAGTTTGGTAAGCTCTGTTCCACTTCTGCAGATAAAATGGCAATGCAAAATGGGAATGCAAACGGAAATACAGAAGCTTTTGGAGCCCCGGCGCTGGCGCAGCCCCTGACCCCTCACACCCGGCCTCTCCGGCTGCGGAAGGGAGGTGAGACGGCATTTCTGACTCCTGCCTTTGCATGCTTTTCAGCATGTTTTTTTGAGAGGAGGAAAAAAAACCCTTAGAAGTAGATACGGTCATACTAATGTATGCTGCTGCTTTGCTGCGCCTTTCATTCTTTGCAGCGTTTCATAACCCCCGGCACGTTTGCATCGCAGGGATGAAAGCACTGGAGCAGATGATGCGACGGCAGCTAACGCAGTGTGGAGCTTGTGCGTATGGCCGGATGGTGAAAACCATCAAAGGTAACTCATCTGATCGCTAAAATAACCCACAGCTCAACTGCTGACTATGCCAAGAAACACTGGCTCCCACGGGCCCCAGAGCAGAGTGTCAGGGCTGCTTTGCCCGTGGGGCTCTCAAAGGGCCCTCTCCTCCTCCCGGCGTCAGCAGCAGGGTGGACAAGGCCTGTAAAAATCGCCTTTTTCTTACAATGAGTTGCCTTATGCACCATTAAAAGAGCAGAAAGGCCCGTGGCACAAGGGCAGAAATAGCCCCACCTCTCCAGGTATTACCCTTGAGGGTTGAAATGCAACCATTTCCAGGGGCACTCACAGCTCTCCATAGGTTTTTGGAGATGCTGCTATGCTCCATGCATCCCTCACTGCCGAAGCCAGATGTATCTGAAGGCAATGGAGGTGATAGTCCCAAGAATACAGCCCTCCACGACCACGTAGTCCTGCCCTCGGCGCAGCGAGGCAGACTTGCCCTCGGTGCACTCCCTCACCTTTTCGGATCTGCAGACTAGAAACATGCACAGGCACCGACAGCGAGACCTGAATAACCGCCCACACCCCAACCGGTTTGCAAAATCCGAACTAACAGCAGCTAGAGCACCTGAAAAAAATCCTGATGGCGTGCCAAGGACTGAAAGCCATTCGTGCTGAGGAATGGTTCTGAGGTGGGGTTTTTTTGCAAGAAATCTGGGTAATTTTCCCTTAGCGTGAGTGTGATGCCTTGTCCATGCGTGAATTCACAAGTCAGGGGCTGGGTTGCCACAAATGTTTTGGCGCAGGTCCCACCATAACGCTTTCGGTTTTAGAAAGTGTTTTTAGATAAGAGTGTTTTTAGAAACGTGCTGGACCTTTTCAAACGCGGCTCTGTTTTAAATGCTCCCTCTGCTGGCTATAGTGTAAATGATGATATTTTAATTAAAAACCTCGGCCTAAAATTCGATTGTAATGAAATTACTAGGTTAACAGCAAAAATTCCTTTTCTTTATTCCACCGTACTCTGAATCCCACATCTCGATGGCACTGAGTATACTCGATGGCACACAGTGATACTGGCACAGTGTTTGTGGGAGGAGTAGTTTCCTATAACACCAATTATTATTGCTGTTTTAAATCTTTTAATATAAAATATATTCTCTCCTTTAACAAACTCTGCCTCTCCTATATCCCTAGACTGTCTTATGATGGGAAGTGCTGTGGTTTGTAGAGATTCGGCTTCAGAAAAGAACAAGTGGTTGTGATGGAAGTATTTTGTGTTCTCTTGCTTATATAAGCCAGAAAGAGTTATTTAAAATACAGTTTCTGTAAAAAACAAGTTTTAAAGGAGCCATTGCAGGGTTTCTTTTCTGTTTTCTTTTGCCTGTCTGCCTGTTGAACAGTTGATAAACACTTCAAAATGTTGTAGAAAATAATTGTGGAAAATTATTAAATTTACATAAAACCTAAGTCTTATATTAATGATGTGCTGCCAACTATTTAAACAGCATTTATAAAAGAAATAAATGCCGTTGGATTAGTGCCAGAAAAAATGGAATTAAGAGCAAGGAGAAAATGTGTGCCTCCCCTGGGGATGAACAAAATAAACCACGGCCCAGCTCCAGAGAGTTTTCTAAGTGTGAAGCAAGGAGCAGCGCCCAGCCGGGAGGGATGCAGGTGAAGCGTGGGATTTCTGGATGCGGAGGGACGAGGCTGCGTGGGCTGTCTGGCCGTGGCGTGGAGGACACCTGGGTCACAGCCCCACCACGCGCCCGCTGCCGCTCCGGTCCCGCAATGGAGGGTAGGAGGTGGGAAATAGGGTGCTGCAATGGGAAGAGGGAAATAGAGTTCCAGCACCATGGAGGCAGCCAGGGCAATCAGAGATGCACTTGGCACCGGGCTCAGCCTCCAAGCTCGTCTCTCCCGTGAGTTTTGACGTATCAGCCAGCCCCACGCGGACGTCTCGTACTCAACAGCAGTGTAGCTCTGCAAAAATGCGTGCTGTATCTATGGCAGATTAATACTTAAGGGGCCTCACATAGTCATCTGATGCCATTTGAAGGTGCTGTTGAGGATTTTGCGCCAGGCGCTTTGCCAGTCCTCGGGTGGCAGCTGAGTGCCCGTGGAAGCGCAGCACAGACGGCAGCGAGTCCTTCAGCGGGCACCGGCCGTGCACCCTCCCGCTGCGGCACCCGGCCGTGGGAGACACTGCCCTAGCCTTGCCAAGCCCTGCCCAGCCAGACTTTTTACTAAACCTAAGAAAACATGACTGGAAAAAAAATGTTCTATGGGCCCCAGCCTGATTTTAATGAATTCAATTTAATGCAAGCAGGAGTATGACTCCTGCTGACTTAAAAATAGGCTTATGAGCACTTTGAAGCTTTTTTTGCCCAGCACTTTTTTCAGCAGGAGGAAAGCTTTATATTCCGTGAAAGTCACAGGTCCCTGCTGGACAAAATGGCAAACCCCCACATCATGGTATTTCAAAAGTAATGCTGGTATGACCATTAATAAATGAGAGAGCAGGGGGCGAAAATGGGTAACAGTTCAGAAAGAAAGAATGTGAAAGGAAGGCAAATAGGAATGAAAACAGAACTAGGACTTTCACTGGTTAAAACAGATTTCAAACATATAAATAATCTATAAATATCTAAAAACATGTTTATAGATCAGAATGGAGAACACGAGCTCCACTATCTTGAAAAAGAGGAACAGCTGTAGCACAGGTTATCATCCACTATTCAACACCAGCAAATGTGGTCACCATTAATCATTTGGCAGAAATGAAGTAAGAGGAGGTCACCCTCGCAGAGCATGGACACACAGGGAAGGTTTCCTGCCTTGAAAACAACCACCTTGGCTCTGGTTCAGCATTTCTTCAGGACCTCTGAGGTCTCCCCTTTTGCTTCACTGACCTCTGCTAAGTGAAAACACAGATTGGAAATGTTGTACATCTGGGGGGAAAAAAAAAATCAGTGGTCCTGGGGAGAAAAAAAAAAAACATCCCAGATATATTTAACTTTATTTATTTGTTCTTCATTTTGATAGCACATTTCAATTACAGTTGCTAGTTAGATCTTACAAGATCTTTCCCCTGCACTGGGAAAGAAGCAAAAAAAAAGGGTCATGCAGAAGATATTGAATGCATTCACGTATGTTGTACTTTGGGGTTTTGAACATGATAAATAAGAGAGCATTAAACCAGCTGGTTGTGTTGGGGTTTGTTTGTTTTTTTTTAATAACGTCATTGTAACAGATCATAGCAGCTTAAAAGGTTTAAGACAGGTTAACGTACTTCTAATATGTTTATTTGAAAAAGTTTCCAATAAAGTTTAGTAAGAGACTAAAAAATACACCCCTGATGCACCTAATTAAAAAACAGAGGCCCAAACACTACAAACCAATGTTTTAAAGATAAAGCATTTCTTTTTACTTTGTAGGACTTAAACCGACAATGGCCTTTCTGCTTTGGCTAGGGATGCAATTTTGGAATTACTTAGAGGAAGGTTAGGAAATTCAAGTTATTAGTGATTTTTAGGCACCATGAAACATCTTTAAATGGGTCTGGGTTTTCAGAAATGCCGAACACCCATCCTTTAAGAAGCCCTAAGCTAGGGAGACAAAACCTCTACTTATTCCTGTGAATATTGGCCAAAATACTGTGGACCTGCTAATATAGTTCCCAGGTCTATGGAAGTAGGATACAAATGACTATAGATTCTGTTATGTGAGGTTTTTTTTGTTTTGTTTTTAAAGCTTACATTTGAATGCTTTGACGGCCATCAGGAACAAGATATTCTTGCAATGGATAGATAAAATCGAATGGGGGGGGGGAGAAGCAGTCTTCAAAAAGTAGTTAGCCATACTTGTTGCTTTAATGAAAAGATAAGTAGACAAATTTATTGACTATCTTCTAAAAGAAGACTAACTTTTTACTATGCACAGGTGAAATATTGTTACAAATACTTGACCTGATCCTACAATATGCAAAGTGCCCTAAACTGCTTTGTGAAATAACTGAGGAATGAAGGTGCTGGGTACGCCCGAGGAAACACTTCAGGAGACGTAGGACTAAACACGTGAGCAAACTGAGGTGCTGTAACATGCATTAATCTTGATCTCTTGCTACCAGGCATCAGCGTTCTGTAACCACGCCTGCCGGCCCCGGTTGAGCTCTCGGCTGAGTTAATGCTCACTTCCTAGGAGCTTGCAGCAGCTCAGCTGGAAACAACCCTAAACTTTCAACTTCGGGCACGGGGACTGCGTGCAAAGGGAGAACAAAGCAAAGTAGGAGGAAAGCTGAGTTTGGACTAACACTTACTTCAAGGTTTCCACTGAATTTTAATCAAGTGTCTTGTATGGCTATACACTAAAAGGTCTTTTTATAGCTGGAACTCAGACCTCTTTTTCTACGTTACAGGATCCATCAGATATCTTTGCAGCTATCACGTACTTAAACCATTTAGCTGCATGATAAAAGTAGTCAAGATATTTTGACAGAACTAGTTAATACTGTAACATCTCATCCAAGTTGTGCTGCGATCTTGGATGTTGTGTCAAGCTGGTGGTGACTTAGTAAACACATTCAGTCCAGTTATATACTTACTACTGTTTCTTGTGCCAAGGCTTTAATGTGCTTCAGTGCATGAAGGAGATTTACAACCGACTCCATGAATATATATTCCAGCTCTCCATTTCATTTCAGTTTAAAAAAAAAAACAAAAAAACAAAACACAGCAGTAATTATACTATAGATTCATAGCAGATACTTATAACTTAGATATAAACAAATGCTGATGCAAAGCTTTGCAGACAGCTCTCAGGCAAACTTAATTATTATAGAATTTATAGGAATATTAACCACTTTTTTCCCAGTACTACAGTTATTACTATCTTTTAATGACAGCAGGTGGATATAAATTACATCTTTTCTGACATGGGTTTACTCTTTAAGTGGGAAAGCCAGGAAGAAGCCTGCTGTTACAACTCAGTGTAACTATTTTTTGACTCTAAGTCACGGCCTAAGTCAAGTAAATGGAGCTGTCTTCATACAGTGGAAAGGATGCGGGAGCAGACCCTTCTTCAAGATTAGTAATTTGTCTTTAGAATGGACATAACTTGGGTTGCTGTCTGTTTTAAGTGTACATTATATCTACTGAAGTTGTGTTTATGTGTGAAAGGAGGAAAAAGGGTTTAAATCCAGGGAAAAAGTTTGAATTCTTCTGCAGTGTTAACTGGGTATCTTGACCAAAATTTATTCTGATTCAGATTGCCACTCGGCTGCTCTAATTCCACCGAGTCTTTGTAACGATCTAAATGGAAGAAGAATCTGAGCCACTGTTGAAAAAGCTTTGGCTTGTGACCTCCGTGTGAACCTATGCCCAGAAATGAGTTTCAGCCTGCATGACTGAGCCTACATCGAGGCCTCGTCCCATTAATAGCTTTTCTTAATACATACAACCACATTAACAACCTGATGTTTCTAGGAAGCAATGATTCAGCAAAGCCATTCTCATTTAATTTAAGCACCAGTGAAAGTGGCCTGGTCCGTATGCATTTTAAATGACAGAAGGCAGTTTGATCTACCAGTGCCTTTTTTTTCTTTTTTTAAAAAAAAAAGAACTTTACGAATCCTGTCATAAGAAATGCTCTAATGAAATTGCCTTTGTCATGATCTCCCAACAGCCAAGGCGGCTCACCTTATGGTACTTTGACAGGAGCCAGGACAGAGAGGAGCTCGCTGCCCAGGAGGACCCGCAGCCGAGCAGCATCACCCCCCATGGGGCAGGCTGCTGAGCCAGCTGCGAGAGAAGGATGGGAAGTCAAAAGCCACGGGAGCTGCTCAGTGCCTGCCAGTCACCGTCACATCCGTGTGCTTCACCAAGGCCTGTGCATTCAGCTTCCCAGCTCCTTTGTGAGGTAGGAAATGACTGCTCCCTCTCTTGCAGAAGAAAGTGAGGCATAAGGAGATTACGTTGTTCTCCTGGGGTCCCACAGGAAGTCTGTGGTAAAGCTGAGGATGAATTTAATCCACTAATTTAGTCCCGGGGCAGCCATTCTCTCCTCTTTGCCTAGAAACACTGGGCTTTTGACACAACCTTCATTTCTGCACGCAGTAAGCATCCTGGACAATATACACTGTCGCAAGTGGTTTCACTTCCCTGTCCTGCCTGTCCAAATTTTACAGACTGGCTCAAACTGTAGCGGTTTGCTGCACAACAGCGAGACCATCTTACCTAGTAGTTTGGGTCAGTCTGCAAGACAGACGAAGTTCAGCTGCAAAGCTCAGATTTAAATCTGCCATATAGATTAGAGCCCACTTCGATTTACTTGCTTCCCTCCTTCCAGGAAGCATGAAATATAATAAACACTACAAGCACAAGAGTCAATGAACAAAAACTACTATTATTACAAACATTAGTGCAAACCACACAGTAGATTTTTTTAGTACGTTCAGTATTTTCTGTAAGGAGGTTATGAAGCTGAGGCTTTAAACACAGACGAAGTCACATTCTTGAGCCAAATAAGTAGTCAGCTTTGAAGCTCACTCACATAAACCACCTGGATTCTGCTGCTACACGTAGTATTTTATCCTATATATTTGTATGTTTGCTGTAATATTTTTTATTGAAAATATATTTAGTTCTGTGCTTTTATCAAATATAAATAACTAAAAGGCAATAAAGACCAAATTCCAAAGCTGAATTACGTGTTTGGCTAGGAGACTTGTCTAGCATCATCTTAACTGCCTAGAAGAGCTTTTTTTTTTTTTTTTTTAAATTTAAACGAGCCATTTGTCTATGTACCTGAAAGCCAACACCTAAATCCATGCTTGACATTCAAATGCATGGCTCTGCTGTCAAAGGTGTGAGTGCTCACACTTTCTTTGACATGAGTGCTCACCATTGTTGAAAACTAGCTCCCATTTTTACATATTCAGATGTAGATGTAGGTGTTTGGCTTTACTTCAAATAATTTGCAAATTGTGGCCTTTGTACCTAATTAAGAGTCAAAGCTTGAAAGTTGCAGCCAGTTAAGAATGCTACAGGAATGCTGATCTCCCTGCTCAACATTTGGTTATGTCTGGCAATTGTCAACTAAAAAAAGGGGGGGGGGGGGGAATCGAAGTTTGAAAAAGTATTTCTCAAGATACTTTGCTGGGCAAGGCCAATGAGCTAGTGAGTGCTGTAGTTAGTGGTCTGTAACCCCCAGCAGCTGCAGCTGAACGGATGAAGTCTGAATTTGGAAAAGTGCACTTTTTCATCATTTGCTCTTTAGCAAGAACAGACGCCAGAGTTGCGCGCTCTGTGTCTTCTAGAGAGACTCTCTTCAGAGGTTTTCATCCAGCCATTTTATATAGCTGTTCCTGGTCTGAATGCCCGCAGAGAAATCAGTAGGCCAAATGGTGAATATCATACAGCCATGAAAGCAGTCATCGAAGTGATCGAGCGTGACTTCCACACCGGCGTTCTCCAAGCGCTTGGCGTACATCACCCCGTCATCTCGCAGGACGTCATTCTCGCAGGTCAGGATGTAAGTCTTTGGCTGCAGCTGCAGAGTTTCATTTTCTGCAAGGAGTGGGACTGCTCGTACATCAAGCAGCGCTGGTATCTCCTGGATGATTTCAGCCTTGCCGGTGGTTTGTATTACAGGCTTGTAGTTCTTTTTGAACGATGAAGGCAGCAGAGATGTCCAGTTCAGACGTCCTCTGAAAGAGAGAGCTTGGCCAACGTCAAGAGCAGTGTGGTTGTTAATCAGCAGTGAGTGAGCCAAGTCATAATTACCGTTGAAATAATCTATCCAATAGTTGATCATGACATAACGAGGAAGAACGGGCATATTCATGTTCTGCTGATAAGAAGGTGTATTGAAGTCAAACGCCTGAAGGACTGGATAAATTAATGCCTGCAGTTTTGGTCTGATGGTCAAATGCTCATCTTTGCTAAGCTGTGGGAAGAATATAGGATAGAATTTGGATTATAAAGAAAATAAACATTACAATATCAACCTTAAATTCATGCAAGCCACCATTCATTTGACAATTTTTAGGCCGAATTCTGCTCTTATGCAGGTAAGGTCGCTCTTTTGTCTGAAATATTAGCAGCCTGATCTTTTTCTTCTCTTGTAAGGATGGCCATTCAGGCAGACCCAGTATCCTGTCTCCAACAGAAACGAGTGGCAGAAGTTGAAAGGTGTAAGAAGAAAAAAAAAAGAAAAAAAAAATTGTAAAGTGGCATAGTTCCCAGTTCAACAATTTGCAGGTGAAGGACTTCCTGAATCAAAGGAGCTATTCTTGCTTTTAACAGCTTTTCATGGATTTTTCTTCCATGAATTTATCTAATTGGTTTTTTTGAGCATATACAAACTGTTGGCATCCACAGTTTTCTCTAGCAAAGGCTCACCATGTACAGAAGCACCTCTCTGTGTTTGACTTGAACCTGCCATCTGCATTTGATTTGAGCCTACGAATTATACATTTGGTGCCCCTTAATCTTTTTCTGGAGGAATCAGCAAACACTTGTTTTGCTTCATCTTCTACACAAGATACACAGTTCTCTATCATATCTCATCTCATCTGTCTCTTGTTTAGGCTGAAAAATCTTAGTGTACTTAACCTCTCCCTGAAACAGTCCTACATCACCGATTTAAAAGGAATTATGCACCAGGGAAACGAATTAGGAATGCTGCTTCCAAAACATGGTACTATCATGTTTATCAGTCTTTGATATTGAAACTTTTATTGTAATTATCCCTTATTCATTTTTTCACCCTAATTCAATATTGCAAGGTTGTCATGATAATTAGTTGCCTGGACATGGTATCAGCTTTCTTATCACCAATGGTTATGGCAATACAAAAAAGCTAATAATAATATTTCATTCAACCATGAAAAATATTATTACTTGCCCCAGGCTGCCTTTAAAATCTTACTAGATTAAATTCAAATTACATTTAAACTGCAGATACACCAAAGAAATCTCCTTAAAATTGCAAAATGCTACAAAAAGACAATTTAACAGAAGAATTAAGCTTCATTTATTGTATATTTTGTCCTTCATTTGTATTTGAAAGAAATAAAAACATATTTTCAGAGACAAGCTTCTAAAAATAAGAAGCTAAATTGATAAATTACACACGTACCTAGTTACCTGCTTAGAAAAACAAAGAATTCACCAGTAAAAGATGTCATTTAGCTACTTGCTCTTAAAATCTGGCCCATAACAACTTGTAACTTTAGTACGACATAGCAAGCTATGTGATTCATATTGCGATTGACTCGTTTTTCTTCTGTAAAGTGACTACATGCTGGCTTTCTACCTTTCTGTCCTTAGGGCTGGCACATCACCTTGTGATGACCCAGCACAAAATCTGTCAACCTATTGCATCACTGAATTAGGAATTGTCGTAGTGTAATACATAACAGACACTGGATGTTACCTGCTGACACACAGCAGCTGCCAAATTTCCTCCTGCACTATCGCCAGAAATGGCAATTCGACTTGGGTCGACTGAATACTCAGCTAAGATGTCAGGCTGCAAAAAATGCTTAGTAGCACGAAGAGCATCATGGAATTGCTCGGGGAAGCACACTTCTGGTACCAGCCTGTACCTACAAAGAAAAGAGATGAGAGACAATTATTACCGTCAATGTACCTCTCTTTCGGAATTAGTAGATGATATCAGGTATTCCTTAATGGCAAATAACTACTTCATTAGGATAAATATTACGGGAAAAATATGAGGTGTGTAATACTTATGCAAGACTTAATCTTATAATTAATGTTCTAATTCTGAAAGATTAATACGAACCTACTAGATCTGAATAATACCAAGATAGTATAAAATTGTACAGCACTTTCCTAGGATTTCCCAATAGAGATTTTCATCAGACATTATAAAAATGAATGAATATTTAAAACACCCTTGGCAAGGGAGTCATTACAGTTGGGCTGGTTTCGATCCAAATCCCCACCATAACTAGTACAAGGCCGCGTAAGTCCTATATGCCCAACAGATTCCACTGAGCCAAACACCTAAGCAGTTCTGTTTCCCGAATTTTTACCTAGCTCAGGAGAGAATGAATGAACCTTGCTACACCTCTGTGCCATGCAATGAACAATAGCCAAGAAGTGAATACCAAATTGCTCCAATGCAACACATTCAGTAATTCCTCGCCTTTATCGAGGAGTGGAACAGGAATATTCCAGGAATAAAAACAGGTGAGAGACTGAGACACAGAGAGCAGTCTGCCCAGGAACAGTCAGCAGCTGAGTCCCATTCATGAGATTTTTCTCAGTTTCTAAATAACAGTGCAGGAGAAGTCTGTTCATATTTACTGAATAATTTGTAACCTAAGAGTTGTTACTAGGCCTTATGGTACAAAGCATTTCTTCTGTTTGTAGCTTTTCAATCAACAGATTTTACATATTCCTAGTAGAGCCAAGCAAAACAAGCAAAACAAGATCCAGTTTTCTGATTCAAAACATTTTCTTCAGAATCTAAGCTAAAAAAGTTTCATATGCAGAATAAATTTTAAACTTAGGTTACACAAAAAGTGTTTCAAACTCCAAATCTGACCTGCTTTCAGAAAGCAATCTATATATTGCATCAACTACAAAGGAATATGAGAGTGTCCTTTGGGAACTCCTCGCAAAACTGGGTAACAGACTGTGCGTATATCATGAAAGCGAGACGTGCAATTAAACCAATGAGAAATCTAATTAGTCTTCACTAATTGAGTACAAACGTCTTGACTGAAAGATATAATGGTTAAGGAGAAGAGGTAAACAATAACTCAGAGAAACAGGCAGAATTATACCACCATAAATCAGAAAAGGAATAATAAGGAACTTTTCAATACTGTGATCGCTGCTTGTCTGGAATAACCAACAGCTGCTTTTTTACTTTTCATTGTTTCTACTAATAAACAAAGAAGTAAAAGAAAAAAAAAGCAACCCTTTAAAGCACGCTATAAGTATTGAATGAGTAGCATCAACTCCATGTAATTAAGTTGCAATTAGATCACAGAGCTTGGTATGTAATCAACTGTAGGTGGGAAACTTGAGTAGTTATATCAAGTGATTGGGTTTGCAAAAGAAAATATTGAAGTTGACAATAAGGATGGGAAAAGTACCAATCAAGTTGGAGTCATCTAGGTAATGCAGTTAGCTAGCCGAGAGGTTTGTTTACCTTGGAATTGTTCAGCGAGTTAAAAAAGCAGCCCTGCTTCTCTGTTGTCTGGCACCCTGGCAGTCCTCTGCTCTTGAGTGGAGTACGAGGCTTAAATGAGATGGCTGAAACAGTGGGAGATGGAGAGAGCAGCAGGAAACTGCCAGACTCCACGGTGTGTTCTGGTTAATGGGCAGGGGTAAAATGATTTGATAATTTTTATGCTGCAGACCCTTGCTCAATATGACTTAGAAACTGTGGTTTATAGACAGACTTCAGCCGGGGTTAATATATATATATTATATAAATTTGATTTTATATATATATAAAATATATACCTTGCAGCAGTGGGAGTGGCCACTGAGGATGGGAAAGTCCCTCTTGCTACATGAGGAGGCATAGAGATGTGGTTCAGCTTTCCTTCAGGTATATATCATGTTCAAATGTGTTTGGTTTTTTTGTTTGATTGTTTTTAAAGTTCACAAGTATTTACAGAATCATAACTGGGCACTTGAGTGATCTCAGGTTTTAGCTGCACTCCTTACACACAGATACAATTGCAAGATGCATTACAATTTGCATTTTAGTATTTGTCCAACTGAATTAAGTGCTACTGTCTTTTCCCACGTTTCTGCTTTCTAAAATGACCTTTAAAATAATTAGAAACCCAAATGAATTTTTGATACCATTCCAATTTGTTGTAATTTTAAGAGGGTAAAAATATCAGACCGGTAAAGAGAATTATTGTCCAAGTTAAAGCCTTATACACAAGCCAGTAACAAGGGAAAAGCTAAAAGAACTATGTTACATATTTCTAATACCTTAAAATTACTTGATTAGTTTTAGAGTACTCACTCAACTGAGACAACGACAGCGTTGAGAGATTCAGCCATGATTCTGCAGAGATTGTTATAAAGGCTTGTTCCTGGAATGAAAGGACATCTGTCAGGGACATACGAGTCCATTTATGTCAATAGTCGCAAAGCCCTACGTAAGCCTTCTCAGAAAATATAAGGACACGATACAAATATAAGCAAAGTAAATGAGATCAGCTTGCAGTAGGTAAAGTGCCAAATACATACTGTAGCAGAAGGAACATAATTCACGCCTTGAGAAGTCCTGCAGTCTAATGCTTTCTTTCTCATCTGTTTCTTGGTGACTTGGGGCATGTCATTTCATCCACCTATCACAATTCTCTCAGTTGGGCAAAATTTAGGGTACCCAGTGGCTTGGGGGCATTAGCATCCAGAGACAGTTATCACTGTATGAGTCACTGTTTGTTGTTCATTTTATTATAGTGTGCATTGCTTTGATTCAAATGAGTTGCCCTATTAACGTCAACTGAACAACTCATTTAAGGGAGGATTAATCACAGCTATCCTATTTATCAGTGGACTGATTTTCTTTAATTTTATTCCTTTCCAGTTACTTAATGGTTGGTTCCTGGTACTATAAAATATACTAAGACACTAAGTGTTTTCTAAAGTATCTAGTCTTAGAATTTAACATTTAGCTGTAACATTTGTGCCATTAACTTCTGCATCTTGGACTCAAGGATAGCATCTGACATAGCCGAGTTACAGTCATCCAAACAAAGTGCAGTAATTTAATATAAACTTTTGCACAACAAGAGTCATATGCAAACTGTTACAGAGCAAATGAGGTGGGCAGCACACTAACAAACATCCCTTAGGCAGGCCTAAGAAAACCCATCTCAAAGCACAATTCCTCTGTAAGAAGAGGAGCAAAATTTTTAACTGCTATAGGACAAAGAGACTGGGATTTCTGCAGGCACATGAAGGACAGATTTTACAGTTACTTAGGAACCTAAGCCTCCCTTAAATCATGGTCTAAGTGACTTACACATGCATAGTCCAAATGCAATCAATACAGTCTTTGTTTTGGAACATTTCGAAAAACCCCTTCAATGTTCTTTTTCTATAAATGAGGCCACAGAATGCATCAGGGCTGTATGGACTTCATGGCATCTCAGGAGCAATGGGGAAGGAAACAGGGCAAGACTCCTATGGGATCTGGATCTCGGGGCAGCCATGAGAACCACACGCCCTTTCTCCTCCCAAGGCTTTTCTCCTCCTGTACGACGTGGAAGGATCAGTGGTTAACTTATCGTTGTCTATAGCTATACCTTACTTTCTCTGATCATGTTTGTGGCTTCCAAGTTAACTGGAGCAAATAGCATTAATTTTCAAGGTAATTTCTGCTAGTGGTGGCAGTGGTCCCCTAAGGGATGGGAACCAACCTCTACCCGTTTCCTTCATCACGCTGTCCATTGTCTGTGATCAGCAGCGTTATTTAAGAGCCAAAGATTAGCAATGCTGTTATACGCAGTGTTGTTCAGCCCACTCTTCTACTAATTATTGTGCGAAAATGGGGCAAACCCCTTATACTGGATCCTGATCACCAAGGATCGACATTTGCACATGACAGAGAAAACGGGGGACTGGCCCAAACAGCCCATACAGGCATCCCAGGAATTTAAACAATAAGCTATTTTGTCCTCTCAGGATGTAACAAAATTAACCTTTTGGTCCTTGTACAGCTCACGTGCAGATAAGATATGCATTTCTGCTGTGCGTTCACAATATTTTTCTCCCTCCCTCCTTAGAGCTGATCTACCAGAGTGGAGACAGCTACCACTGAATTCAGGTATGTCTCCGCAAAATTGTCATCCCTGGTGGGAAAAACAGCTTTTGGCTTCTTCTGCTAGGAGAAAACCAGACCAGAATCCTATTTAATTACTGGCAGACACATACTTGCGCTTGCCAAGGCCCAGCCTCCTCCGTGGATGTAAACAACGCTGCGCTTGAGCCTTTCATCTCGCTTCGCAGGAGGTTCAAACACTCTGACTTCCACACCGTCAAAAACAGCATCCGTGATGTTAATGTCTTCAGAGGAGACAGACTTCAGCTTGTCAAAGGTACAAATCAAGTAATTCAGAACTACCAAATGATGGCTGAGTCTCAGATAGTGAATCAGGTGACACTAGGAAAAAAATAAAAAAGAAAAAAAGGAGATTTCTGTTACTTCAGAGCATATCATACTGCATTGATGTTTAATGCAACCGTCTTCAAAAGGCAGGTCCTATATGAAAGCCGACATGGATTCTTAGAATATTCACTGGAAAATGAATGATTATCAAAGACCTCTAATGTTTTTAAAGCTGTATTAAAACAAAACCCTGTCCATAAAAGATTCTCTGTTGTCAAAATAAACCACGAGCACTACGTGGATCAAGACAACTGTGAATGAGCACTCGGATCCTTGCCTTTGAAAGGCACCTCCAAAAGGAGATGAGCCTCACCAGCATGCTCCTCTATGGGACTTGTGAAGCTCCTCAGACCGGTGCCAGCAGAGGGCAATACCACACAGGCAAAATTTCTGTGGTGGGAAGGTATCAAAAATGCAAAGTATTTCTCTTGTTCCACCCCAAGGTGTAAGTCTTTCCACTTCCAAATTAAGAAAGCTCTCAAGGATTGCAAAGAAATTTGAAAACAGGAACGATCTCAAAGGAATATAATGCTTGTTCAGTGGCTTGTCCTGTATTTACCTCCTGAATTGGGAAGGATCTGAAACCCTATCCAAAAACCATGGCAGGTTAGTGATTTTTTTTTTTTCCCCAAACCCAGAGACTAAAGTGCATTACTTTTTTTGTGGGGGTGTGTAAAACACTACAAAAACGAAGAATGATCTGCTCTTTCTCTCCCCTTACAGTAGAAGGAGAGAGATTTTATTCCTTTTGGCTATCCAGGATTTTTATTTCATGTTTATTTTTCAAACTTTGCCCCGAATAGATTAAAAATCTGTTTCTCTCAGCAAACAGTACTGGGATCCAAGGCACTCCTCCAGCCTAAATGGTCACGACCTGCTCCCCACGTATGACCTGCACACTATTTGTAGCGCATACTTGGTCCCATTCCCTAGCTGGTGCAAAGGGCGAGCCAAAGGACTGCAGGGGCTATGATGTTGAGACTGGCCATTAGAAAGCAGCGGGGGTCTTTCCCCTTTTGCAAAGTTAATCTCCATCCTAGTGATGAAGGGTAGAAATTGGATAGTGAGCTAAGCTTTTTGTACAACTTTCTCAGTCAAGGCAATGAAGTCGGGAGGTACTATTAATACATATGCCTAATGTTTATCTTTGGGACCACTACCATAAAGAAAACTGTCAGCTGTGACCTTTTATTTTACATACAGGCAACAGATACTTGAAAGAAAAAGTGTACTGTTAGGAGCCATGCACAAAACCACAACTGTTTTACTGTTTTAATTCTGCTACAATACAGCACAAACCTGCTAGTAGGAATTAAAGATGCTGACACCTGAGAGAGCGGGCTCACCCAGGTACCGGTCTGACTGCATTCATGTTGTGAAGAACAAACAGTTACCACAGTTTAACCTGTACAAAAACTAAGTGGAAGCCAAGTCTGGTTCCTCAGGACAGACATGGTTTTGCAAATAAGAGTTTCACAGTCTCTTTCTATTATCTGTTCACAAGGACGGCTATTTTGTTTTCTTGACTTGGGTTTCTTTACTATACTTCTGCAGTGCTGTTTTTGCAGCCACTTTCAGTGCAAAGTTTCAGCTTCTCTGCCAGGAGTGCCTGCTCACGGTGAAGGAAGGGCTAACGGAGGCAAACACACACCTCCAGAGGAAAAGCAAATTTTGAGGCATTCAGCAGCATCCATGCCAAGGAAAATCTGTCTCCTTAGGTCTATAGCCCCAGGTCCTTACATGTAACATGCCATCATTAGTTCGAACGTAAAAAGAATGAAATATTGGCTTTCAGTCAGGTGCTGCCTAGAAAAGGCCCTGCACAGCCCCACTTTCACTGCAGATTGCTGTAGAAAAAGACAACTTCTGACATTTTTCCCCCCAAAAAAGTCTATGCCAAGTACAACAGGCTGCTATGCGAGTGGGGAGAGGAATCCACTTCCAAAACGAGAATTTACAAAAATGACTTCCTTTTCTTGCTTTAGCTTGTGGTAACATCACCCTGCTGAGATAGTTTGGTGGGAATCCAAATTTTAAAATGTTTGCTGCTTTTTGGATGGAATATCATTTCTTTATACTGCAAGGCTTTTCTCTGGGAGAAGAAACACAAAGCATCCACCTGGCAGGAAGCAATGCTGAATTCACAAGGCTGTTTCTATCTCTGCATTTCAGATCATGCTTTTCTCCCACTGTTACTTAAAAATTCCCACAGGAAAACCCATTTTGAAATCTGAAGAGCAATAGTAATAATTTGGCAGACAATTTGTTGGGCTGCCACTGATGCAGCCAGCTAAAGATCTGATCCTCCGCGTGCCCCATGGAGGCTCCCGGGGAAGGTAACCACTGGGAATCAATTTTAGAAACACTACCAGGGAAAACAATGTTTTGGTAGATTTTTTTAGCCTGACTGTGCTGCAATACATATCCCACTTTAGTTTTCTCCCACTTTAGTTCACATTCTTTGTGGATGAGATTACCACATGTTCCCTGGAATCAGAAATGTTTTATTTTCAAGGCTAGTTAGTGTTGTTTACCAAGAAGTGTTTTGCTCTGTTCTTTAAACCACAGAGCACTGTGGCCTGCTAGAGGTTATCACATGCTTTCATGCCTTTTTTTTTCCCCATAATAGACCACTCTTTCCAAGAATCCAAAAACCTGGAAGAGATGCTTTGTACACCAGGGCACAAAAGCAACAGTCCTAATTTTTTTGTTGGGCATAGGCAGTTTTTTTGCCAAGCACTTATCAGATAGATTCTTTGGAAGTGTATCTATCTAATCAGCCTATTTGGTTGTCATTTATAAGGCATCAGGATTGCACTTTTTGCTGGCAAACAGCTAGCCTTGTCCAAAGTTCTTACAAATAAAATTCTTAAATATTTTTTTTTCCTCTATAAATAAATATTTAAAATAGATATACAATATCTTATCACTCTGTAATATAACTACTGGCAGAAGATGTGTTTAATGGTTAGCTAACTCTCTTCTAGGACTATGTTGCCACCCAAAGGGCAGCCCTGCCCATCCTTTTGACTGTGCTTCCCTGGCACCAACGAAGATGGAGCCTCAGAGCATCACCTTGCTGCACCAGCTCGATATGAACCCAGCAAAAACAGAGAAACAACATTAAACTTCAGCCAGGTCACCATCTTACTGATAACCCAAGAGAGGAAAGAGGGAGTGGGGGAAAGGATGGGACCAGCCCTTTTGGCAGCAGTCCGCAGTTGCATTGGCTTGAATCCATTATAAAATTGTATCTGGTCATCTCATGTGAGCAATAATTGGTTTGGTCTTTGCTGGTATTTGTGATTTTTACCACCCTTCCTGTGACAACATGCAGGACCGTTGCAGGCCATCAAATATAGCACTGAAATATATTTGGGAATTACGTGTCTGTGTGTATATGCACGTGAAAGAAGAGAGAAACAGGGATGTTCTCTGGTGAAAAGGGAGAGAAGACAGTGCTGTAATAAGAAAAGCTAGTGAAAAGGAAGAGAAAGCAAAAGGACAAGGGGGAAATTAAGAGACTACAGAAGAAAAGTAAAGACAAACTCAGAGAAAAGAGGGGATAGTACAAAGATGAAAGCCCTGTGGGCCATTAGCCCAGAATTGCTGTGCCAGCCACAGGCACGGCACATCACTCGGTCTGGGTCACAACCGCAAGTTTTCCCACGTAACGGCTGGTTTTATGCATCCGTCTGAATAAACACTTTTGTTTTCTGAACAGGTAACTCTGGGGAAACGTGGCTGATGAACTTCACGGCATTATGGGCTGGACTGAGTAATGGGCTGACACACACCGAGAGCTCAGCCGCTGGGAAGCGAGGCAGAGCTGGATGAGCAGGAGGACCCCAGGAGAGGAGGGCTAGACAGGCTAGCGAGGCAAATGTGAGTATTTTGCTGCTGTTTGAGCCAATTGAGCAAGTAACCACTGTGGACATATTACAGTAGCCCTACCGACAATTTATTGCTCATTTCCGATTGCAGCTTTTCATTTTGGGGCCATTGGCTCCCTGTGACCCATGGCTGCCTTGGCAGCAGCAGCGTGATTTACGCTCACGCTGCAATGCTCCCCAGCTCTCCAACAAGTCAGGCAAAGCAAGTACTGCAGCCACAATCTCCTTCTCTTTTACCAGGACATCCCCATAACAAGGGTTTTCAGGTAGGGACAACCCAGGGACCCCTTAGAGACTAAACTGTTCAAGACTGCCGCCTTCCTCCTGGTAAATTCTTTGGTGAGGGGTACCAGATATTGAAAGCTTTAATTGATGTAGGAGAAAATTTTCAACAAGTGAAGAAAAGAGTCAGGGTTGTGATAAAAAGCAGACAGAATGAACAAAGAACTGCTCTAGAGAGGCACCATTACTTCACCTTCCATCACCAATATCTGTCCCTAAACTACCAGGACTCTTCTATTGGCTCCTCAGCTGGTAATTAATCTCATGAAGAATCTCAAATGCTCACTGCTACTATGCTTACCTCCCTCGTGGACTTGTATTCTGTATTAGTCATGTTTTCTGCATTACCAAAAAAAAAAAAAATCCAAAAAAGTTTTTCTGTTGCTAGTGTCTCTTAACCTCTAACAGTACTCAGCACATTGGGATTCTCTGTCCTCATATGACTTCCATAGCTGACACTGTCCAGCCTCACATCTCTGACCTTTAGCCATGAAATTATTGCAACAGGTCGCATTCAGACAGCGCACAAAGGCAGCGCGCCTCTAAAGCCAAGCTGAACGCATCAGCTGCTTCCTCTGCTGCCTTCGCAGCTGGTCAGACCCAAGGTCCTGCACTGACCTTTCAGGCCTTGGCGGGATCAGGAATTAAGCAAACAGCTACGGCTTTTTTTTCATACACTACTTGGGACTGAGCCAAATCTCACTCATGACTCAAATGAGTAATGATGCTGGAACTGGGCAACTGAAGTGTCTAAGACTAAACTTCCTACCTTAAAAGATGCAGACACGATCCTCAATTCTGGCATCACTTTGCAAAACATATTCCTATAACATTAGTCCAAAATGCCAACTGCAATATCTGTAGTCAATAATAGAGATTAGTGAAAAATAAACAGGATCATTTCCCCATTTAGCTGGGTGTGCAGAACATATTGTTTTGTGTGCATTTCAGGCAGTTTATCCTGTTTAAAGGTGAATGTCTGTTTTCTTTTATTTTACAGAATCATTTCTTAGTGCAGGTGCATTATTGCCCACTAAAGAATATGTATTTTTAATGCTGCTATATAAAGACAGTCCTCAAAGACAAGTGCTTTTAGTTTTATGAATTTCCTTTAGAACTGAAAAGAAGCCAAGACGACTGTATTACAGTTTACTAATTAGAAGCAGAAACTAGATTAAAGTGAGGTTTTGTGCATAGACCTATTCACCCGTGATTATCTGCTTTTATACTAAACAGAGACAAAAGTTAACGTTACTGCAAATAGGACTTCCAGTGTGGTTGAGTTTCTGCTCAGGTGCCACTGCTGTGGGACCTACCTGCCACAACTAACAACTTGGTTTACTATAAACCAATTCCAAGACCGTGTTCTTGCATGCAAAAACATCAACAACTTACTTGGCTGGCTACAACTATGATTTACATCTGTCCAGAAGTCACATACTCTGAAATAGATAGCTATTAAAGTGTTAGAAAGAACTAATTGCTGTTTCCTCTAATCCTGAATGTTGACATCCCATGCCCTAGATTTTATTCTGCAAGCGAGTGGCAGAGAAGCATGAAGGAATCACTTGGCTGATGAGGACAAATATGAGGATAGTTTTCTCCCCCGTACAGCTGCCTATCTTCCTCCATATACATCTATCTGATGGCCTCTATGCCAACCCATTCTTCCTCCCAAACCTCTGCTAACAGCTGTCCCAGTTCCAAAAAATCCCTTCTTCCTTGCCATGCACCAGAATAGCAAGTATCTTGACAGTGGTGTTCAGAAATAACTTACTTCAAAGGGCTTATTAAATAAACATATGCTGCTCTCTTTACAATAAGGGAAAGTGGTTAGAGGAAGAAGTGAAAAACGCCTGTATCAATCCTGCTGTTAACAGCAGGATTAGGAAATGTTGCTTTAGACATTTCTTGACAGACACCAAGTAAAACAATAACTATGGTTTAATCTATGGCTCAATCCCATAATTCATTTTATGTGGTTGTCCAAATTTCAGTGAAGCCGAGTTCTGACATACCTGTATACATATGTATGTACATAGTTTTAATTTCCGATCTAAAATTGTGTTATATCACAGTTTTCTGTAAAAATGTTACCATGTCCCATTTTGAGACATGTAAGAGGGACAAATGACTCTCATTCTCAGTTAAGCACTTTCACATCAATTCATTAATATTATTAAAGTCTAAGTTGCTCCATTTTCATCCTGGGGCAGCACAGGGCATTAAAGAGGGTGCAGGAACAAGGCTCCGAAAACCCAGCTCAGCTTCCAGCTCCGCCACTGGAATTTTTGTGACCTCAGATAAGGTACTCCAACTCTTCCTATCTCTGTTCCCCCCAGTTTAAGATTAGGATAACAGTATCGGTCCCCTTCTGTAGTATGTTTTGAAACCTACTTACAGAAACTGCCCTATAAGCATTATGCATTTTTTTAACCATGTGATTATACTTGAACGCTTGAAGTGTGTCATGCTGAGCCAGGACACTGAGTCAGTCCCAGGCTTGTAAAAAAAATCTGTGGCTGACTGGGACAAAACTCTACATGGAAATGCAAAACCTTATCATTAGTACACTGAAAGCCCATGACAGCCTTATTATGTTTTATTGGTAGTGATTATTAATGCACTGAGAAAACAAACACATTATCCCTAACAGGAAATTGTCATGCTTAATTGTCAGAGTCTTCACACATCTATTTCAAAATAAGCAAAAGACAATCAATTGTATTTGAAGCACATGAAGTTTGTTTCATGCTCTTGGAAAAAAAGGATTACAGTACATTTCAGAGATTTTAGAATCAGAAATGTACTTCTGTCTGCTATCAAACCTACACAGGAAAGTAATAAATAGCAAGCTGAAAATACATTCAGAAGTGGGTGAAAGTTCAATGATCATATTTAGAGAACTGTTAAACCATTTGGTCTTGCAATAGCTGGTAGAGGAAGAAAGAAAAGCTGAGCTCTACAAAAGGACGTACGCTTTGTTTTATATGCACACACAAGAGCTGTCTAACAAAGTACATACTCAACCTTAACTTCTACAATCCTAGCTTCAGTTCACACAGTTCCTAATTAATGGCAGTCATTTATTCCTGACTTTGTGCTGGTCTCAGTGTTGGAAAGACTTCTGAACACTTGGAAAGCACCTTCTCTTTTTCTCCAGAAATGAGTACCCCGAGGCTTACCTGTTGTGTGATTCAGGGCACCTCTCATGCCTCACTTCTTTCGTGCTTCTGCGTAAAACTCACTTGGTCCTTCCTTTACTTTGTAAGCTATGTTAAAGGAACTGTTACTTGTTTAGTAATTTTTCTCACTATACAAGTTCGTATTTCTAAGGCCACAGATGTAAACAGCTAAGAAATTACCACTTCCCCCCCGCTCTCTGGGGTGACTTTCCCACCCCAGAGAGCGGGGACAGATGTGGGCACCTCAGCCCTGCCTGCCAGTTTGCTCCAGCTGCCACCCATCAGGCTTTGTCCTGCCAGCTCCTCTTGGGACTATGACCTCTAGAATATCCCAAAAGAGATACCCTTCAGCCTCCAAGCTAGAGGCACCAGAATTCATCTGACTATGCCCAACATACCACGTAAACAAACTGAATGTGTACATAAGCCAATAGCAATATACATATATATAGTCACAGTCATATGATATTCTAAAGATAGGTCTCCTTCAGCTAGAGGTTATGGACTTGATTCAGGTGTTCCTGGCTGAACTGTTACGATGTATTTTGCAGGCAGCATGCTGGGGGAGCATCGTGGCCCTTCTGTCCGTACCATCAATGAATTTGGTCAAGCTGAGCGCTTGCTGTTCAGTCACTCGAGTTAACAACATGGAGCAAGTGAACGTCAAGCCACAGATTTTACTGAAGAACGAAGCTATCGTACGCCATGTCTGCATAATTTTCATAGCAGACATATGGGAGCGCATGCAAGCAAACAGGTTTTACCCTATACAAGCAAACAGGTTTTATCCTTTCATCCTAGAGATATGCTTTGATTCAGCGATACATTTGGACCACGAGAAGATGCCCCAGTGGCTCAGATGAGTGGTCTGTCTACTCCCAGACTCTGTCTCCAACAGTGGCAACCAGAGACGCTATTCAGGCAGAATATACAAGCCTGGACACTGTGTGGTCCAACCTCCTCATGCTTCCCAGCATCCACAATTATTGTATCAGGAACATAGAAGGTACATTCCCATATAGTCCTTTTGGTATCTATTTATGGGCCCTCTGTCCATTAATTCATTTAATACCTTTTTGAATATGCTGATGCTCTCATCCCCTCAAAGTACAAGCTTTTGTACATTTCAGAACAAATTTAGTAAACTGAAATGCTGCTAGGAAATTGAAAAAAGAAACAAAACAAAACACAACTTTCACATACATAGTACCTTAGATCAGGCCTGACCATGACTGATCGGTCCTTGTAAGAGATCAGACCATCCTAGAAGGGAATAAAGTTCACAGCTAAAGCCATTATCAGAAAGTTTGTGATCTCCGATCTGTTTCATGTCAGCATAAAGACACTGGCAGAAAATGAGGGAGAGACATCATGAAGTGACATAAAACTGTCACATGTGCCTTGTGACAAAATCAAGCATTCTGAGAGTTTTGTTTAGTAATACGATTCCAAATCAAGGCAGTTTAATATTTGAAAGGGCTTCCCTATGTCTTCTTTCCCTAAGGCATACTTAACGTATCAGAATAAAAGCCATTAATTCTTTTTTTTTGACCAAAGGCCTGCAAGTTGGAAACCAGACTAAACCACATCTAGTAAGATCTGCACCACGAAACCCAGAAGAGAAGACTGGATGCCAGCTTTACCAAAACGCACACGCTTGATTTACTGATCAGGACGAAACCACGAGCAGCCTGAGGCGACCCTGCCCGGAGCTGCCTGCTGCTTTCAGCCCGGCAGGCAGAGCATTACATCTGAACCTAATGCCATTTTCTCCTCCTGGACGCGATAACGAGCCGGCACAGCGGAGATCGGAGGTCAGTGATGCTGGCGACTCCCCCCTCGGCTCTAACTACAAACCGCTGCCTGCGGCGCGGCTCTCCGGATGGGCCGGGTCCCCCTCGGGCCCCGGGGACCCCGGGACCGGCCCGGGGGGGCTGCGCGCTGCCTCCCCGGGCGCGCCGCGGCGGCCGCCGCTCCCGCAGCGGGGCTGCCCCAGGCGCGCTCCTCCGGGGCGGGCACCGCAACCCGCGGGCGCGGCCGCCGCTTCCAGCCGCCTGCGGCGCTGGGGCAAGGGCCGAGGCCGGCGGCGGCGGGGAGGCGGTATGTCCACCTCTCCGGAGCCGGGACCGGGGCCGGGGCGCCGCCTTACCGTCTGCTGCGCTGCCCGGAAGGTGGCATCCAGCAGCATCAGCTTCCACGGGTCCGACACGGTGCCGGGCAGCGGCAGGTACACGTAGTAGGCGGCCAGGGCGGCCAGCGCCGTCAGCAGCACCCAGGCGGCCCGCATCGCGACCGCCACCCCGCCGGCGGTGCGCGGGGCCGCCTCGCCGCGGCTCCCCGCGGGGAGCGCACCGCCCCAAGGCCGGCCTCCCCCAGAGGAAGTCCCGGCGTTCCCGTCCCCGCCGGCTGCGTGCCAGCAGTGGGTGGCGGCGGCGGCCTTATCTGCGCCTCGCCTCCGCGCCCGCGCAGCGCCGCCCCGCCCGCTCGCCCGCCCGCCCGCCGGGGAGGCCGCTCCGCCGGGGGCACCTCGCTTCTGCCGCCCCTGCGGAAAGCGCCGGCCGGGGATCGGCGGGCTGCGGGCCGCCCGGCTGCCGGGGGCTTCCCCGCTGCGGCCGGGGGTCCCTCCTCAGGGGAAGGGGATGTGCCTGGCCTCGCCAGCCTGGCCTCGCCCCGCCGGTCCACACGCGGCTGCCTTGCCCCACGGCCGTGGGCCGACAGAGCTCCTCCATCGTGCGCTAGGCCACCAAAGGCCACCAAAAGCTGCGGTGCCGCCTTCTGACTCCCCTCACCCGCAGCCAGGCCCGCATCCCTTTGTCACCCTGGGCTGACAAGAGCATCTGTGTGGTTCCGTGGGAGCAGGCGAGGCGGCAGCGAACCCGACCCACGCGCAGGCCCCACCGGCGTTCCCTCTCGGGGGTTGTAACGCCGGACGACGTGCGCGGTGGCGGCTCTTTGTCGACAAGAGAACGGGACCGCCAGCGTCCAGGCAGCGAGCCCGGAGGCTGTGAAGGAGAGATGAAGGCTGTTCACGGGGATCGATCCCAGTCGGTCCGGGAGGATCCCAGGTCCCGTGTGTTTCCAGGAGGAACTCGGGGACATCCTTATTTTAGCTGAAGAAACTGTACTGCTTCTCACGTAACACATCACAAAACAATTCCAGAAAGGAATTTTTTTTTTTTAAAGTGTGTTTCTTTTGTAATTTTATTTTGGACTGGGAATTTTTTTTTGTATTAACCTTGGTCAGTAACAAATTTTGGTTTAATGCAGGAACATTTCTTGTCCCTAAGACAACAAACTTTTCTAAATAGGTCTTTTTCATCCCCATAAGCACTTTCTTGTCAGATAAAAACCCTCTCTACAACATGCAGGAAATATAAATACTATAGAGTTCAGCCTTGACACAAATGACTACTTCATACTTAGTCACAGAGCTATGTTCAGCAGATTAAAATATTTATTTAAATAGCCAGATTCACATGCATTATGAACCTAATGCAGAAAAAAGAATGAGCACTAATTTTAACAGTAGCATTGCTTTTAAAAATGAATTCATATTACTAAAAAGTCACATAGAAATATAAAGAGAGTCCTGGAAAGGACAAGTTGCCTTTAAAAACTGACATGAAAAGGTAATAAAAGGAAAACATGTTTCTAAGACGTGAAAGGTCAGCTTTTAAGCCAGCTTTACTGGAATTGGAGTAAAACCTCGCTGATTCTAAAGGTTGCAGAAGAAAATTTCTGGAATTTGTGAGGAAGTAAGACTCTCAAGCATCTTTAACCTTTTTTCATAACAACAGCAGCTGGAGTTTCTGTAATTTTCACAGTCAGTTTTGAGTAGCCTACGGATGTGAAAGGGCTGTTGGGAAACAAGCTTTGTGAAGAAAGCAGCACAAGGTGAGATCCCTGAGGTCTCAAGCTTGTACCGAGTCATCCCTTTCTGTATTGTTTTGTGCTCACACCTTCTCTTTGGCCTTGTGCCCTGCTTCCCTGCCTCCTTTGCTTTGCATAGTCCTGTTCCCGTGCTTTCCCTAGCATCTGCCCCTAAAGTCCACACCCAGGATCCTTGAGCATAATCATTTGTACCTGTCTCTTTCAACAAAAATCATTGTTCCCAAACCTCCGGCAAAACTGGGTCTAGTCCCGCCCCTCTCTCATCTACTTATCTCTTCAAAAAAGAGCTAAAAAGGCGGGATGGACTTTTTCTGAGGTTTCTCATGCTCCCACTGACCCCCACATACATCTCGGGCTTGATCTCCCCCCTTCCTCACATTTTGAAAGCTACTGCTCTGGCTAAACTGAATCAATACCTCTTTCAGGAATCTGTTTTTTTTTCAAGGTGCTTATAAAGAAGTCAGTTGGTTGAAAAAATAAAATGATGTGGTCTGAGAAAGATTCCTTTCTTTAAAAAAAAAGATAATCAAACCCCAAAACGCTTACAAGATATCTAGGGGACAAGCAGTCTACCTACGTAAACTCCCACCCTGAAGCCAAGAAATGGTTGCTAGACAGCCAACTTCCAGAGACAATGCAGGGCACCAAGGTCTCCTTCAGGAGACCACCAAGGTCTCGGGGTCCCATCAGCTCTTCTGATGTGGCCTCATTGTCTTTTTCCACAAGGTAGGAGATCCCTGCTCCCAGGAAGCTGATGTGACAGGACTGGTTTAATGGTTTAATCTCCTGGAACTTTCTTCCTGTGGGTGTTTCAGCGAGAGGAAACTATTTAGCTATTTAATAAATGTTGTACTCCTGCGTTGCTGATGTCTAGATAACTGGAAGGAACAGCAAGTTTCAACTGTGTGTTACATTTTACACAATAAAAAATAATAGGTGTTTCTATTTCAGAGCCTTTTATAAGGAAAGCACTTAGATTTTTAAATGTCAGACATATAAAGAATAGCAATTATTTTTGTCATCAGTCCTGGTCTAAACTTTAGTGATAATAAATGCACTTGATTAAAAAAATGTTAGTCACTTTTCTTAAGTGATTGAAACCTAAAATTTGTCTAAGTTCTGTCAGTCCCAGGAAGGATAGTTTAAGACAGTTCATCAGAATACCCTAGTGGCTTTATGAGATTGTAATTCTGGATTTTCAAGTATATTAAAAAAATGGCTAATGCCCAAGTCACTCTCCATATGCACAGTGAGCCTATATTTATGTACTGAATGTTTAGGTATCTATTATTTTCTTTTTATTCTTTTTAAACCTTTTATTCTTTTTAAACCTTTAACTGAGAGGTGATGCATGTACCACCTGTTAATCCTTAGCCCCGATAAATATGCTTCTCCTGTCTTTGCAGGCACAACATTTTATATAGCTTTTGTGAGGATCTAGAGGTCAAGTGGAAATTAGTGTACAATCACCAGTACCTTTTCCAGAAACTATACTGCAGAACTTCTTCCAAACCTAGGAGAAACCTGGTCCCTGGTTCAGGGTGTGAGGGAAACTGAAGACCTGGCTCAAAAGGACTTTGTAAGAATGCAAAGAAAGGAGAGAATGGGAAAAGGCCAGCGAAGGGCAACCTGGCCTGGAACTGCAAAATGATGGCCCAAACTCGTTCTTCAAGGTGACAAAAGGACCTCAGGTTAGGCTGTTTTTTGACTGTAAGTCATTGTTGCAATTACTCTCTACAAAATACAGTAATTTTATGACTGCATACTAATTGGCTGACTCAAGCGTCAAAATTGGAATGACCTCCTTGTTTTCCAGGCTGTTATTCTGAAATCTTGTCCTCAAGAAAATAATCCTAACTTATGTGTCCCTCACAAGCAAATCTTTGTTCACATAAACAACACCTGCTATCATCTTCTTCTACTTTTCCCATTCTGTTTTTCTTCCAAATCTTAAAGTCAATGGACTCTTACTGGCACTAACGGCTGCTGGATCAGTCATGAAAATGCCTGGACTAATAAAAATCTGTAGTATAAAAAAATGAGTGAGATCTAAGAACTCAATTTGGCATATAAGAATTCAGCATATAATATAAAATTCTATAAATAGAAAATATCTCTCTCATTCTTTTTACATCAAGACAGTGAGACATTATGCTAAATCAGGTTTCAAGAGACACTGAGCCCCTATGAAAGAATTCCTTCCCAGATCAGAAAGTTTCAGTATTGGAGAAAATTAAAAAGAAAGGGATGGTAAAGCATTTGGTATAATTTGTTTTGGGATTGGTGCCATTGAGTCAGCTGATTGACTTTCATCTTGACCAGTCACATTTTCTCCTGTCAGCTCTTTTCCCTCGTATCCTATAAACTGGTTATTCTGAATATATATGCATGCTAATATCCTCGGCAATGCAGAGCTTACTGAATTATTAATAGCATTAATATTTTTATGGTGGCCACGGTAATTATTTATCCTCCCTTTTGCGTAGTGCCCGAAGGTGGTCTGAAGGACAGCTGGACGCGCTGTGCCCTGCAGAGCCCACGACACGACGGCCTGGATCAGGCCACGGCGAGGGGAGCGGCGACAGGGAGGCCCAGCGGGCTGAGGGGCACCGACCCGCGGGCAGCCGCGCCGCGAGTCTCCGCCGGGGGACGAGCCCTCCCGCGCACGCTGCGGGCCGTTAACTGCTATCTCCGTACGGCCTCGGGACAGCTGTCAAAGCGGCTCTAGAACTCCCCGCTGCCGGCATCCGGCCTGCCCTGGCCCGCAGCCGGACAGCGCCTCAGACCGGCGGCCACGGCCGCTCCCACCCGCCCCCGCCGCCGCCGCTCCATCCGGGCCTCTCCGCGGCGGCCGTTGGAAGCGTTCGAAACCTTCCAGCAGCCAATCAGCGCAGAGCGCCCCCCACCCATTCGGCAACCTGCTCTCGGGAACCGCAACAAGGGCTGTTCGTCTGCCCAGGAAACCCCACCGCCAATAGGAGACCGCCCAGCCATGAGCGGCAGGTGCGCCATCCAATCAGAGAGGGGAGGAGGTGAAGCGCTGTCCAAAAAGGGAGGGGAGGGGCGGGATATCTCGGAGTGATGTCGAATGAGGTGGCGGCTTACAGAGGGGCGTTGGGGCTGGCAGCCAATGCGCGACGCGCTTAGTGCGGCGGCTCGCTTTTTGAATTGGTGGTGGCGGCGGCCGCTCATGGCGGAGGTTGTCTTTGCGGCTGGCGGCAGGTGGCATCGGCGGTGAGCTGGCCCTGGGCGCCGGGAGCGGCGCGGAGGACGCGGCGTGGCTGGGGCTGGGGCCGGGGCCGGGGCCGGCCGAGGGGGACAGCGGTGGGTGCGGGCGGCCTGGGGCGGGGCTGTGCCTAGGGCACCTGTGAGACCCAGGGGCCTGCTCGGCGCCGCTCCAGGCCCTCTTTAGGCCTCTAGCGGTCTCCTAGGCAGAGAGGAGGCCCAGGCCCGCTGGCCTCTGCTAGCTTATAAGGCCAGCGGTACCTAATCTTGCCTCCGTCCGCCTCCCAGCAGGACAGCTTGGTCCCGCTCCTGGGTGGTTCCTCGGGAGGGAAATGGGCGACATGAGAAGCTTTTTTTTTTTCTAATGTTGTCTCCTTGCTTTAACAACATATTTTAGCGTGTGGATGTTTTATGACCTTCAGGCTTTCCACAAACTATTGGGAGGTGGTGTGTAAGTGTAATGCTGTAAGGGCATTCAGGTCTGCCTGAAGCCTGTAGTGATGGTGTTCTGCCTTTTGTTATTTTTTATGTGAGGGGAAACTGTTATGTTCGTGTCTTCCGTGTACTGTTTGTTCTGTTCCATATCTTGGCACTCTCGTTGTGTAAGTCTAGTGACTAGTATTATGTTATTAATTAGTATGTGACCATTAAAACAGGGAGTATTTTTTTAAATATACCCAGAATGGAACCCCATAAATAAATAAATAAATTGGGAAAAGCCATAAAGAAAATCAGTGCCCAGCCCAAAGTATGGGCTTCTCCCAAATATACTATGAAGTTCTCTGTAAGTGTGTGTTCATATACATGTTATTAGGTATAACAACAGCAGCATGACAGGAATCATATTGATGTCTCAGACTTTTTAAAAATAATCTGTAGCATTTAAATTTAATGGTACCCTTAACTGGAGGGGTTTTTTTAGTCTGATTTTACATATAACTGTCTGTGTGGTAATCATTATTAACAGTATGGTTTGAGTCTTCCAAGATTATGCTTCCCTCCACCCTCACTGCTAAAGAAGAGGTAATTGTATAGTTCCTGGTGGTATCTTTATAACCTTCTGGACAGGTGATCCCTAAAGACTCTTTGTGGTTAAAGTTGCTTTCTCCTCTTGCTAGGTCTCAAGCTATTGAGAGATAAACTAGCAGGGTGACTGGGACTTACTGCTAGGAAACTTAAATCCATGGAGCCTGCGCAGCTGTGTGTGACATTGAAATTGCAACTAAGGTGGCGGTTTTGGTAACTGAATATGTCTAGAATTATGATAGACTTGTAGTGTTCACTTATTGCTCATCACTATAGTAGGAACTTACCTGATGTATTATGAAGGCATGAATCTTGTCCAAGAGTTTCAAACATCATCTCCTAACCTCTAGAAGATAAACTCTTTTCTATATTGCTGTTATGCCAAAACACCCATTGCTTTTTGTCTTCTGATTTTTACTTTGTGGTGTAATTGGACAGGCATTGCACAACTTGAAAAATAACATGTGCTGTTCTCTAAGGGTTTTACTACCTCGTAAGTCCTCTTTCGGACAACGCTTTAATGTATTATTTGGGTGGCTACTGTTTTAAAGAGCATTTACAGTCATGAGGAGAACAACTTCAGTTAAAGTGATACAGAGGGCTATTATACTACAGCAGTTCAGAGACAGTGGTTATTCTAGGTAACTTCCGATATCACTGTGTCAATGTTTACATTTGTGTGAATGATGAATCACAGGAAATGTATGCTGCTTGATTGACATACAAAAGAAAATGTGCTACATGTTGGGCAGGTGTCTTAGAACAAATTTTCTGGTACAAGATTCAGGTAGCTACCGGTACAAAATAAGAGGAATAAGAGTTCTGCCTTTCCAGTATGTGACAAGCTTGTTTGGGTAGGGAGAGCACAGATATATTCTGTCAGTGAGAAGACAGAAGACCTCTTTATCTGATGATGAATGGGTACTTCTACTATATTATAGTTAATGTGGGACAATAGACTAGATCATACAGATAGACATATATATGCTTACTATCTTTGTAGAGACTCTCATGCATTTTGAGAAACCTAATTTTTCTTTGAGTAAATACTGCTGTTCTACTCCCTGGGTGGTCATTTCTATGTAACCACAGTAACTCTAGCCAGTTTGCCTGAAAAATAAAATTTTAGGAAGATGTTTTGTGTACCCTAATTCTTCTGTTAATGTTTCACTTTAACAATGCTAACCTTGGTCTCAAGTCTAGCTTATAATATTTTATCACTGAAGCAAACAAGTGCTTTTAGGTTGTTGGTGTTTTGTGATGAAACTTTTTAAAATGAACACTAGAGTTAGTGCTTCCCTGGTGCTCAGAGTTGAAGTACCCTCTCTGCAGCTTTCTGTGCAAATGAATTATTTCTGTGGTAAGCAGCCTGCTCAGAACCATTTCTGTAATAGGTTTGTTGTCAGTCCTTTCTACCAATTGTGTGATTCCTAAGACTCTTTCAGAACTACTCTATCTGTGTTAATAAGAGTCTAAATGTTTTGTTTTCAGAAGTCTGAAGTTACTTCTGACTGCCTTAGACATAGAACTCTTATTAATGAGCTTTTTTGCAACTGTAACTTAGTTTAGCACAACTATCTTCTAGCTGTTGAAGAAAGAAGCGAGACATAATCATGGCTGACAACAGTACGCTGGTGTCTGAAACTGGGAGGAGCCTCTTGGCTGATTCTTCTGTCCTTGATTCAAAAATTATAGAAACCTCCAAAGAGAATGTATTTCCTGGATCTGTTTTGGATGTTGAAGGTAATGGGAGAAGCTTATTTTAAGACTCCTATGTTTTTATAATGACTGATTACTTTGTAGGTGTTTGGTAGTTTTGAAAAAACAGAAATGCTTTGCTGAACTACAGAATTGTATGTAGGGTAGCCAAAAGGGTATTGGTTTGGTATCCTTTCCCCAACAAAGGGACTGTCTTAATTTTTAACTCATCTTGTTATAAAAATTTGGGGTTACAGCCATGAAATCAGATGAGTCTTCTGGCTAATATATAGAAAGCTGTTAGTTCCATTTGATGCCTCTTCTGTGGAGTAAATAATTCTAGGTGATATTTTGACATTAGTGTTTGGAAACCACAGCTGCTCTGTTTTGTAGGATTACAGACAGTCCTTAGAGAGATGAATAGTCTTGAGCTTGAAATTAATTCAAGAACAAATCTTGAAATTAAAAAACAACATAAAAGGTATTTTTGTTTTTCTGCAATGCAGTAGCCAAAATCCAGTGGCAGTCTTTTGGTGCAAGTGACATGGAGGCAACACTTGTCCCTTCCTCCTAATATTTGAAAGCTTATTAATATGTGGATAAAAAGATCAAGATATCTAACTTCAGTTCTGATATTCCTTGGTGAAGCTGAGCAGTTACTAGGAAGTAATGGACCTTGTCAGCCAGGAACACAGAAACTAGAGAAGATACCAGCTGTCTATTTTCCAGCAAATCTTGGTATCTAATTTTGCTAGAAGCATCGTCAATACTTTTGTTGTTTTTCTTCCCCACCCCCACCCCCTCTCACCCTTGCTGACTCTTCTTGCATGTTCTTGCTTTGACTGTAAGATAACTGGTCATGAATTGCAGGATCTTGTTTCACCATATACTAGAAAGTTTATGCGCTATGGTCAATTGGTTATGCCTTAATTAAAGGACAGGCTTGTTGAGATAACATTTATTTTCGGCTTGTTCCTGATAAACAAGGTGTCTTGAAAAGCTGCAGTCTGCCTGTATTCTTCTGTATGTTATCGATTTGATTTTTAGACCTAACATGGATTTTTCTATTAAAATATTAATATCATCCTTGTTTCTCTATAAACAGAAGAAATGCCTCAAATAGAAACAAGAGTGGTTTTGGTTCGGGAAGCAGGGAAACATGAGGAGCTTCTGAAAGCCTTGGAGGTATGTGGGTCTAAGATAAAACAGTCACTGATATGAGATGGTATGCTTTTAGACTTCTAGTAACCAATTTGGTTCTGTACTAAAGTTCTCCTCTTCCACAGACCATTAAGATAATGGAAGTACCAGTTATAAAGATAAAGGAAACTAGTCCTGGTAAATCAGAAGAAAAACTAATAAAAAGTATTATTCATATGGTATGTCATGCAATTAAGCACATGTGATTGCATGCAGCATGTTGTACTTCACTGGGACTGAAATGTGCTTACGCTTTAATTTATATTAATTGGGCATAATGGTCACAATATATGCTAATGTTTCTGATGGTGTCACTTAAAGCTCATCAAAATTGGCACTTTTTTTTACAAACACTTTCTCAAATATGGAAGTGATATCTGCAGCTCTTAGTGGTGTTTACTAACAGGGGGATAGAAATATCAATGGACACATTCAACTGCATGCTTATTTTCAGTGAACACATAAGTTTTTGCTATGAACTGACTTCATAATTGGTTAATTGACTTCTCTTTCAAGTGAAAGCTGCATTTAAACTTAAGTGTAAGAAGTGGTTCTCCATTTCTTGATGTGAAAAACCTAGAAAATAAAATTTGGAACTAGTGATTGAAATTGGAAGAGACTAAATTTTTAGAGCCCTTTAAAATATCAAGCCATGAACAAAATTGACTTGTGTTCTTTAGATCTTATGCAGCATGGAGCTTGCTGTTGCAAGCTGGATGCTACTTTTTAGTAGCATCCACAAGTACCTTTAGCTATTCTGACAGTCTGAAATTTCATTTCTCTTGTGCTTAGTTTGGTTTTTTCTTTATGTGTAGATATTTCCAATACTATATTATCAGCGTGAACTGATAAGTGAACTACTTGAGTAACTAGAATTCTTATTCTTCAGAAGCGGGAATTGCTTTAAGACTTTTTTTAGGTGCAGTTCATAGCTATTCTTATGCTAGAGAACAGTGTATCTCATTCAGCTTTCACAAATCCGAAGAGTCTGTCTCTTAAAATCTGAATTATACATTTTTCTAATGGTCCACCATAAAAATCAGTTGAATTTTGACACTAGTGTAAGTATGTTGCCTGAATAATGCTTTCCCCTTCATCCACATCAATCAAGGAAATTAAAGTGCCCTACATAAAGACAGACACGATAGAAGAGCTTGGAGATTCTGATTCCCCAGAATTTGAGACTATCTTCGTTGTATCAGACTTCCAAGATTCTATCTTTAACAACCTCTGCAAAGCAGATTGCCGTGTCATTGGACCTCCAGTAGTACTGCACTGTGCACAAAAAGGAGAGGTATGTGCTTTCTGGTGAAATCAGCTGAGTAGTTCTCTGGTGCAGTGAGTTCTAAATATTAAGCATTCAAAATAAAATCTATTTTGCTTTGCCAATCAATCATAAATATTCTTAGCAAGAGACTTAAGAAAAGCAGGTTTCTAATATTGTGTTAGAATATTGCATGTAGTGTGAAAGCACAGGCAGACAGTAGTGAGGCTACAACTACTGCAGTAGTTGTGGGAGTTGTTGACCCACTAGTTGGGATTGTGCCATTAGGAAAGGCAGCATACAAATGATGCTCCAGCAGACACTTTATATTTCCAAAGGTTGTCATGTAAAGGGGATGGATTGGGGAGGAAAAAAGGATGGAGTGCTACCTGTGGAACTTGGGGATGCTCTAGTTACTTTATCAGAACGCTGGCAGGTGTGGAGCTGAGGTATAACTGAATACACAGACTTGGACTAGTGTCTGATGCATTTTAATGCTAGGGACAATAGTACTGTATTAAAGATAATGTTAAAACTTTAATGGAAGCAGTATGCTTTTGACTAATAAGCTTACTTCTTACTTTCAGCCTTTACCTTTCTCCTGTCGTCCACTGTACTGTGCAAGTATGTTGAACTTGGTACTGTGCTTTACAGGATTCAGAAAGAAAGATGAATTAGTAAGACTTTTTTCCTTTGGATTGGTAAAACTGTTAAATTTATTTTCAAAATACTCTTCTGTTCTATCACCCATAGGGTTTAACCATGACTAGAGCTCATTTGGGGGGAATGAATTGTTTGTTCTTTTGTTTTGTTGCGTGTCCAGAGGCAGTGATGTTTGAGGATGGGAACAAAACTGTTTCCTTGTCCAAGTCATTTTGTCCATGCCATTTTTGGTCACTTTTTTTGTTGACTGATGTTAAACAGCTCTAATTCAGTAGGGCTTAAAGATTTGTAGACTTAGGCTTCAGATAAGATGATGTTTACCCAATAGTGTCCTCTTATTTGTACAGGTAGTAGTGTGGTCAAGTAAAGCTTTCTAGTCCTGTTCAGAGCATTTGCAGACACGTTATCTTGCTGCCATGCTATCTTGCTATCATGCTATCAGGACTTTAGTCTTGACATATCTAGTTATGAAGTGGTTTGATACTCTAGCACTTTGCTTTTCCATTTCAGTGATGCAGTTGGCAGCTAATGTCCCTGTTGGACACCTGGGAATCAACAATATGGCTCCACATCTTCATCTGGAAAAAAAGCAACCCAAAAGAAAAGCCTTTGCACAGTGTTAGGGATAGTTAGATTTGATCGGCTAGATTCAAATTGGACAAATGGCAATCTTATGTAAATTCTGGCAATTGCCCCTTCAGGTAGAATTGACTAAATCAATGAGGATAACATGCCTCAAATCTTTTGTGTGTGAAAAGGTGAAGGCATTATGTATGATGATCACGAGCGTAGTGGTGGCTTGGGTAGTCTTCCTCAAGCTACATAGCAAGGCTGTATTAAATGTTAAAAAAGAAGTTAATAGTTCTTCTGATGTATCAGCTATATCTTCTCCTGTAGATGTGAACAAGCTGTTTTAAGAACAAATTGGAGCATTTCTATTCCTAGACATTTAATGTAACCTGTAGCTTGCTTTGTAAACTATTTTTGTACCGCTCTCACTCTGCACTGTATGCTTCAAAACATATACTGAAAACTTATTTCATCTTTCTTTTTCAGGTTAAGCTAGTGACCTTGGTTCATCATATGGGTGGAATTATTCGAAGGGACTTTAGCTCAAAAGTTACACATCTGGTGGCCAACTCAACACATGGAGACAAATTCAGAGTATGTAAGCTTGAGTTGGTACTTCATGGAAACTTTTGGAATTTGGCTCTTGTAGACTAGCTCTGTAAATTATATTTCCGCTTGTAAGTTGCTGGGTTCTTTCTTGTACTAAAAACAATGACTTCTAATTGTGAGTTCACCTCTGCCTGGTGTTGAGCTTTGACATATTTTTGTCTCTGTTAGAGATATAAATAATATAAATTGCCTAAATGCAGAGATTTTGAAGTAGACTAGTAAATAACAAGAACCAAAATGTTTCTGAAGTACTTAAGCACTGATGTTATCAGTACTTAAGACACTTAAGACATTGATGAACATTTGTTCATCATCAATGAAGTGTTTATATATCAACATGCCTGCTTTTTTGTCTGTCCAAACTATAAACTTCAAGGTAACTTGCAAAAAACTTCAGTACTCAATTTGTGGCATCTTCTTTTAAAAATTATTTTTAACTTGTTATGTATAAGGGTTCAAATCTCCCTTTATGTTATAAATATGTGGGGTTTTTTTTCCTGACAATACTAAAAGGGAATCCTTCAGGATGTCCAGTTGACAAATAAATACAAGTTTATAGGTTTTTGTACCATGGAATATGACATAGCGATGCCTATGTCCCTTGACTCTCCCTTGTTTGAATTCTTAGTAGGCTGTTGCTTTTTTCCTAGTCTCTTTCTAATCTTCCAGTTGGAAGAGAAGACCTACTTTCTAACTTTGTTCAAACACTCCTTTCTGGAGTCTGAACTCAAAGGGAGAAAGTAGGAAAACTTTACAATGTCTCTCAAGCAGTCACGGAAGTTACCTTTGGAGTAGTCACTTTCTCTTTGGTAAAAGCAGGCTGGGATGTTTTGTCTTCATACAGAGTATCAAAAGCAGAAAAAAGATCCCATATTCCACTGGAACAGAGATTTGGGTTTGTGTTTTTGAGTGGTGAAGGGTAGCAGACTAACAAAATGGTGTGCTTTTGAGTAAGTGTCAAAATAGTTATTGATCTGATCTCCTAGTCACCAAAGAATTAATACATTCTAACTCTTGGGAGTTACAGCTGGACATGATTCTTGAAGGAATATGTTCACTTTTTGCAGTATCTGTCTTGAAAAGTAAAAGCAAGGTTATGAATTTTTCTTGGCATGGGAAAGACTTAAATGGAAATACTTACTTGGTACAACTTGTGCTTTTCCTGTTTTGTAGATTGCTGTAAGTCTTGGTACTCCTATCGTGAAAGCTGAGTGGATTTATAAGGCTTGGGAGAAAAGGAATGAAATGTAGGTGTTTGTTTTCCTTCAACTTAACCTTGCATCCTGTTAACCTGTAGCGTTGTGAGCTTCTGTTTAAATAGTGATGTAGCACTGATTTAGTGACCTTTTTGTGCATCTTTTTTTTTTCTCTCTCTTTTCCCAGTGATTTCTGTGCAGCTGATGATGACTTCAGAAATCAATTCAAGGTTCTTCCCTTCCAGGATTGCATGTTAAGTTTCCTTGGATTCTCTGATGATGAGAAAGCTAACATGGAAGAAATGACAGAAATGCAAGGTTCTTGTTTATGAAAGCTGACCTGTGGAAGGAATGGGGTTTATAGCTGATAAATACTTCACTGAAGCTGAAATGCTGGATTGTGAATCCTGAAGCATTAATGAAGATTCTTCAACTTGGAGAGCTATAAATTGATTTTTAGATGATGTTGTATGCATAAGTTCTGCTAGCTGTTGGAGACTTCAAAATTCCTAGGCTGATTGAAACTAGACAATTTATAAAGAAGTAATTATAGGATTCTTGAAGGTATCCTGGAAAACTTGCTACATAGTTTATATTCTGCTTCAGTTTTCATAATCAGTTTTGTGGTATGCGTCTTTACATAATTCACAGAAGCATCTACAATGTTTACAACTTTGATATGAATCATCACTGGTAAAACTCTTGATTGGAAGTGTTCCATTTTTTGGTAGTGTAGTACAATATTAAGAATCATATTGACAGTAATGATGTAGCAGATACATGCAACTCTAGCAATACAAGGCTGGAGACTTGCAAGTTAACAGAACTATAGAAATGGGAATGGAGCAAGCTTGTAACAGCAAGGCTTTCTCAAAAGAGATGAAAGGCTGGGTTTGCTCCCCCCCCCCCCCCCCCCCCGCCCCCCGACCTGTTTACCTAAAGCTACTTGTAAGACTGTGACATGCACAGGCTCTAGCTTGTGGATGTCTTTAGGGTGAGTGTTCCTGGCTTGCTCGTCCAAGAAACAAGAAAAGCTTTCCAGAAGAATATTGCATGTATTGCCAGACAGGTTTAAATGCTCTCTGAACTCCATGTACTCTTGACTTTTCAATGTCTACTTTACTACTGCATGTTATATGCTATTTCCTAAAAGCTGTCTGCTGCTGATAATATCTGGGGTGTTATGTAAGCCCAACAACTGATCAGCTCACTGAAGAGTTCATCTCTCTTTGGCTCTTCTCTGACTGATGATAGGTGCCACAGAACTATCAAGTGAGCTACTAATTTCTAACAAGAGTATTCTTCAGTCTTGCTAATTTGCCTTTTTTTTTTTTTGTCTAGGAGGACATTATTTACCAGTTGGTGATGAAAGGTGTACGCACTTAGTGGTTGAAGAAAGTACAGTAAAAGATCTTCCATTTGAACCTTTAAAAAACCTTTATGTTGTAAAGCAAGAGGTTAGTGCTGACAAATTCTTGAAAGAATATTGCTATATAATACTCGGTTTGTAAGACACCTTTTTTTCTCTTCAGAATAAGCCACATGTTTGCATTTAGTATGCAAACTGCCTTACTATTATATATTTTGAGTATTTTTAACTTTGGGTGAAGCCCTGTAATGCGTTCTTAATGTGTGTTTTCTTGTTTTCTTTTTTCCTTTAGTGGTTCTGGGGAAGCATTCAAATGGATGCCAGAGCTGGAGAGTCCATGTATTTATTTGAGAAGGTATGTTGAAGAAATCTCTCGCATGATGTGCAGCATGTATTTGGTGGTAAAATTAGCATGTGCAATACTATGTGTGGGGCCAGAGATGAAATGTTTTAAAGCAGCAGTTAAGTTCCAGATAATCCACTATAAATTTTATACATAGAATACTAATTTGGAAAAAACTGTTTTCTGCTTCCCAAAGGTTGAACTTATTTTTTAGTCAAAGAAAATACTAGTATGGTTTCCAGTTTAAAAAAAAAAAAAAGGGGGGGTGGGGGGGCTTTGCCCATTTTCCCTCAGCTTCCCTAAGAAGAGTTGTGTTGTGTGGTGATCCCTGCAATTAACTTACCTTTGCACTGACTTGAGCTGGACACAGTGGGTAAAAACACTAAACTAAACTTTCTTTTACTACAGTCAGAGAGTCCTGGCCTCAAGAAGTCTGTGTCACTACTTTCTCTGAATACTCCAAACAGCAATCGTAAAAGACGCCGTTTGAAAGAAACTCTTGCACAACTGACCAGAGAAACAGACATGTCGCCGTTCCCTCCTCGGAAACGCCCATCAGCTGAACATTCACTTTCTATTGGGTCCTTGCTGGATATTTCTAACACTCCAGACTCGAGCACTACCAATGGAGGTAGAGCTAAAAACTTTCATTCAGACACGCTAGCAATGTTTAAGAGCTCTCTGCATACAAGTGGTAACGATAGTGGTAGGGAAGTCTTACAGATATTGCTACAGACTTCCTGAGTAATTCTAGGCTTTCTCCTTTTCAAAGTGTGCAGAAAGCAGAATTGGAGTGAAGAGTTCAGACACAGACAGAGGCCAGGCTGCCTCTTGTCATCGCAGTAAGCATATTCATACCTGAAGGAAAACAAGGAAAAGATATGGAGTTGATAAATATGAAGTACAGTATTACTCCAAAATGCTTGAAATACTCTGGAAAATCTGCAGCAAATGAGCAACACCATTAACAGTAAACCATCTAGCAGCCTCTCCAGTAGGATACTTGGAAAAAGGAGGACAAAGATTCTTTTGTAAAGGAATTAAAGGGAAAATTCCTGCAAAGCCCACTCCTCCTAGGTCTTTGAAAAGTTCTGTTGAGGTAATGCTCTTTGTGCCAGCAAACTGTCATGTCTGAAACTTGTGTATTAGTCAAAAGCTAATATCTGAGTTTGGGCTTTTTTTTTTTTTTTTAAAAAAAGCCCCAGTTTCATCATATAGAGGAATTATCTGGAGTTACTACCTCTTTTTAAAAGCCCCTGTATACAAGTCAAGTAACTGATCTTAGTGAGGCACAACCTGTATGTGATAATTCAGAAGGAATACAGGAAAGATAAGCTTAATCTCAAAGACCAGCTTTCTTAGATCATGCTAGCACTCTTGTAACCCCTGGTACGGAAGTTTCTTCTAATCCAACGTCAGCAGACAGTTTCAGAAAGTGCTATTTTGAAAACAACAAGTAAGGTACATATTTCATAGTAACTGTGACAGTAATGAACTTTGACATCAGAATGAGTGAGTACAGGTCTCTGAGGTCCAATACATGAGCAAGTATTTAAAACTAATGGACTGTTCCAGGCCCACCTTGGCTTTAGCTTTAAGAGAAATGACTTTCGTGTGTCTTTTACATTTCATCGTATTAGGGGAAAAGTGTTGCATGCAAGGACAGATTTTAATAAATGGTTTTGAGCTACATACCTAATGCAAGGATGGTAGGCAGCTGAAAGCAATGGCAAAGTGAAAGTAGAAAAGTACTTTGGTACATAGTGTATGTATAAATAATGTTCAGCACTTAATCCTCACTTCCCACTAAACATAATAGGGTTAAGTCATTGACCTGCCCATAAATGGCTTACTAGTTTCAGACTAATTTTGAGGAATAATACATTACTTTTGTTCTATAATTAAGAAAGCAATTTTCTAGAAAGAGCTCTGGTAACTATGGAATAACCTACAGAATGGCCTTAAAAAAAAAAGCTATCTTCCCTTAAAAATTCTGAAGGTTTTTTCCCTGTCTTTGAGGGTGAGCTTTTCTTAGGGACTCTATTGTAATAAAGCTCTATTTTCTTTTGGGAATATCTCTTCATCAGAAACGCCAAAATCCTGTGCAAGGCCTTCCAAAAACTCAACTCCTCTTCCACTAAAGCAGTCTGCAAGATGGCAGGTTGCAAAGGAATTGTATCAGACAGAAAGTAACTATGTGGATATTCTAACAACAATCATTCAGGTAAGCTGGTTTTAAAGCAAGTACTGGTCAGTTGTAATAAGACATCTAGTGTTTTCATCAATGATTAATTTCAACCTGTGATCTGCAGGCTTTTGAGGGCTTGGGTGCATCAGATGTTCATAAAAAGTCTCATGTAATTTTACTGACGTACTGAAATGTTTAGTATCTGTTAATAATAAAGGCTGGAAAATACAATTTCTAATCTGGAATCTGCAGTGGAAATGCAGTTTGTATGGAAATTTCAAGCTTCAGGAAAATAGGATCTTCATGGCTCAAATTTTTAAGATACTATTGAATAGAGAGAGGTGGCAGGGGAAAAAAACTTTTTTTTTTAATTATTCCAAGAAGAGCAGAATCGCAAATAGCTTACAGGAAGAGCTTAATTTCTAGAAAGTTTGTTTCCATTGCAGCTGATTATCTACTTAAAGAATGAGCCAAGATGTGTGTGAGTAGAAAAGTCGATGAAAGGGGGTTATGCTGTAGTGATGTATCAAACTCAGTGTTTGTGTCTTAAAACCACTCTTGCTAAGTGGGAGTATCTCAAGATTGTGACTGCAGGAAAGTATGATCTAGAAGGAAAACACTGTTGCTTTCATAACTGTTTCTAACGCAATGTGTGGTGGTTGGGAGGGCTTTAACTTTTTTGTCTAATTCATCAGTTATTTCAAGTTCCGTTGGAGAAGGAAGGACAACTTGGAGGACCAATCCTTGCACAAGAAGAGATTAAGACCATATTTGGCAGCATTCCAGATATTCTTGATGTGCACACTAAAATCAAGGCAAGCTGCAACTTCTTCCCTGCAGGGGAAGCTTTGATACAGACTTTGAATCTTTTCTGCATGCTTTAAGTTGTATCTGCTGGTTAGGTGTAGATTCATCCTGGTGCTTACATACTGTTCAACCTATGGAATTATGTGCAAATCCAAAGTACACTTTAAGATTTAACTTTAAGATATTTATTTATAAATATCTGAAGTCTGAGTATTGTGCATGTAACTAATATTGCCATTCATGAGCTGGCTTCTCCTTTTCCCATTTTAATACCTCTTCCTATAGGAGGTTTTCTGTAACTGATACAAAACTGGTCAAAAGGGCCAGTGGTATCAAATGGTAGTCTAACTCACAAGTGCTTATAACATACATGTTTCTATTAAAGCAGTAAGCAAGGATACTTGGAAGAATAGCTAAAGCTATGGAACTGAAAAAAAACCAACAAAACAAACAAACAAAAAAACCACCCCAAATAAACCCCCAACCACAAAACAAAAAACCCCAACAAAACAAAAAATCGGTGTTTTCCTGGGCTGTAGTCATGTTCATATAAGGAGGATTCTATCATTTGGTAGGAAAAATGAATCTGTCCTTAAATGGCTTTGAACCAATTGTCAGAAACTACTGGCTCGCACTTCTGCCTCTGAAGCAGTTGACCTGATACTGAGGCCTAATAAGAGCTGATTAGAATTCCCTATGAGATTGTTTTCTTGAGGCTTTCTTTATTTTATATTTTGATGTGGATTGCAAGTGCTTTCTGAAGCCATCTCTGGGTCTCACAATAGACTACGATGCAAGTCTTCCTCAAATATGAAGTCATAAAATCTCCTTCAACTAATGGCATATGTCTGTTCCTGTGTGCATTTCGCAGCAGGCTTTTAAAATAGAGGGACTTGCAGACTGCCTGTAACTCAGTGGTTTGGTTTTTTGTTGTTTTTTGGTTTGGGTGTTTTTGTGTGTAGTTTTTTCTTTTCCAACTGTTGGGATCCAGTCTAGTTAATCACAATAGGTATTGATATGTGCCCACTGAGACCGAGATGAAAGTAGAGCACGTGCGTCTGTGTCAAGTAGGATTCACTTGCAGTGTGCAGTGTAGACAAAGTTGCTTAGATGTAGTGGATGTGTTTTCCTTCATCTTTGGTGTAATAAATATAAGTGGCAGTAACAAACCAATACTAATGGTGAAGCCTTTTCACTTAAGGTGAAATCCTGAAGCTTCAGCTGTGCCCTCCTGCTGTCCCTGTTATTAGCTGACAGTGAATAAGCCTGATCCTTATCAAGCTGATACAGGCTTAATGGCTTGGTCTCACTTTCCTTGACACCCTGGTGCAGCAAGTAAGGGAAATCTATGCTAGTTCTATTTCAATCCTATCTTATGGACTTGAGTCCTGTATTAGTTGTGCACTCTTAATTAGAATTGGTTCAACTGTCTTCTGTGTATACTTATTTAAATAATTGTTTAGGATATGTTCTGTAGTGTGTTGGACGCAGCAGTGTCATCTTGTTGCAGAGTTGGCTAGTGCTGATGCCCTGCTAGGCTCTGCTTGCATTGATTCAAAACTATATATTCAGTAAGCCAGAGGTCTCTTGCTTTCAGCTCTCAGTAGACTGAAGGGACTTAATGTGAAATTGTACAGCTTTTAGGATTGCCTGTTTTGTCAGCGTGGGAAAACACACGTGTTTGGCAGAACGCTGATCCCATCTTACAGCTTTATGCAGTTCATTCTCATCTTATTTTCTTCCCCCTCATCCCTGCATGTATTCTAGGAAGACCTGGAAGATCTTATGATGAATTGGACTGAAAGCAAAAGTATTGGTGATATCATTCTTAAATATGTAAGTTTGTTTTTTTTTTTACACATTAGAGCTATTATCTTGCCTTACAAATAATCCATTTGTAGGAACTAGCAAACACAAGCAAAGCACTACTGAGTGAGAAAGAACACTAACTTGTATCATTGTATTTTCCGTTTAGACTTTTCAGTTGAGTTAGATGATAAACTTGATGTGGATTACCTATACAAAGTATAAGTGTGTGTGTCTGTCCGTTTGTATGAGGGGTTAAAACTCCAAATAGATATGGTTTGAGAACTGTGATTTGCAATGCTACAGATGTGTTTTTTACTCAAATGTTAAACAGGCCTCTTCCTGTAACCTTAGCCATCTGCTGCCTCCAATCAATAGTAAATAACTCGGAAAATAAGTTTTCACAGAAACTTCTTCTGTTCTTCCTTCAGGACTTGAAATGTGAATAAGGACTCCTTGTTTTCCCAAGTACAGAATGTGCAGAACAGGAAAGCTAGGTCTGGGGCTGCACTGCATTTTAACATAAGTAGTCTGCTAGGTATCTTGTGCTTTTGCTGACCTGATCATTTTGAGGCAAATAGTGTTTGGCATTCAAAAGTGTTTTGTCTAAGGTATTCTTTCTGGTGGTTTAGTGTCTTTAAAGGTGATTGCAGTAACTAGAGAAAATACCTGTCTGAAACTTCCAAAATTCTCACCAAAAGCATCTTGCTAGGTGAGAATCTGCCTTCTTACTTGAGCTGCTCAGCAGCTTCTATGATTGTCACATGTGTACTTGATGTTTCTGAGAGCAGTCTGCATTTAATCAGCAGCATTGAATCTTGGGCATCTGGCATGCAAAAATGTCTTAACTTGTTCTGTGAACGTGCATGGGTTTACAACACATTTTTTATTATTCTTTATTGAAATGTGCCTTTGAGCAGCTTTGTATGGCTCAGGGCATATGAACATATGTACAATGCTACATAATATGTAAAGTAGAGCTGTAACAGTTGTTTCTTTCAGTCAAAAGACTTGTTGAAAACATACCCTCCATTTGTGAATTTCTTCGAAATGAGCAAGGAGACTATTACTAGATGTGAAAAACAGAAGCCAAGGTTTCATGCCTTCCTAAAGGTAAGTGTCTGCAGAACTAAGTCTTTGAGTAGAACATGGAGACCGTTACCAAGTAAACTACTTAATACAGTAGATGGGGAAAATGTGGAATTTTGGAAGCTTGGAGGAATGTGAACATCTCTTGGTGAGACAGAAATAGGAAGGATTTGAACTTCAATCCCTCAAGCTCCTCGTAAGACTCTTTCATAAGAGGTCCAAGTTCCTCCTCTGTTATACAGCTTTCAAGGTAGTTTGATTATATGCATTTGTTGCTGGAAAAAGTGCATTCTGATTACTTTCTCCCAAATATGTCTTCTCTTTACAGAAAAGATAACTAGAGCTGCTGCTTTTTATTGGTCCCCCTCCCTGTGTTTAAAAGACTTGTATTTCTGAAATAGCTTTTAACTAGCTTTTGGCAGCCGTGAAGTTCCAGGGAGGTAGAATCTCTCAACATTCTTGTGACTAATGAATAGGAGCATAACAGTGGAGATCTAACAGGAAGATGATCTTCAAAGAGTTATCTGAAGATGAGTCTTAAGACTCTTGAGCTCTTCAGATAAAGGTATATAGTTGATTAATAGTGCAGCAGAGCTTTAAGTCCTCTTCTGTATCCAACAAGTGTGTCTCAAATAGTGGAGTAATCAAACTGAGAGATTTCAGCTCATGTTTTCTGAGGTACCAGGAATTATATCCAAGTATTGCTATCTAAAAGATGGGGAAATTAATAAGAGAACAGGCTGCCCCCTGTCCCACTCCACACTAGCATTAGCACCTGAAACAAGGACTGAGTGGTTGATAATATGGACAGTTTAAAACTAGACATTCTGAGAACTTAAATCATGTGATAAATATGGTGCAGATTTGAATATAATGTGTTTTTTAATGTGATCTGTTAATGACTGAGTATCCATGGTAAATGATTCTCAAACTTTTACTGCAAAGCTAGTTTCAAGGAAGACAACTTTTCTCCTAGTTTGTGATTTTTGGGGTGGTTTTGTGTGTGTGTGTGTGGGGAAATGAAGAATTATTTCCTTTCTCCCCTTTCTTTTGCCCCAGATAAACCAAGCTAAACCTGAATGTGGCCGCCAAAGCCTAGCTGAACTCCTTATCCGTCCTGTTCAAAGGCTGCCTAGTGTTGCTCTACTACTAAATGGTAATCTAGTGATGTATTTTTTTTATTAGTTTGTCTGCGAAGGTGTTAAAACCAAGATAATACCTGCTTTTTGTCATTATTAGCAACAGCTTTTCTCATATAAAACAAGCCTGATTCTGGGAGTTAATCGTGCTTAATGGCAGTCAGCAAGACCGGTTACTGACAAAAGGATACTTTTGGCTAAATTTCACTTGTTCATATATTTGTCCCCAGGATACAGGTAGAAGAAGAGTTTGCTCTGACAACAGTTTTGTCTCTTCAAATACAAATATAATTGAGATTCAAATGCAGCTAGCATAAACTAGAAAGCAATTTGTTTTGACAAGGCTTACAGCTTCATGTGTTCCACCTGGTACCAAGCGCTTGCTGTAATAATGATTATATTAATAAAAATAATAATTAAGAAACCACACCACCACCCTTTGCTTCAGTTAGAAAAAGACTTCTGTGCTTGTCTCTGCACTTCAACAAAAACAGCACATGGTCTTGCTGATTTTTTTTTTTAATAGTTTGAGGGTTTGGTTTTGTGTTGTAGGTGGTTTTTTTTTTTCTTAATGAGATGCATGGATAATTGCTGCTCAGCCTGCTTACCCACTTAATCAAGGCTATTTGGACTCCAGGATAGCTGTGACTTTCTCAGTCATCTTATCTGACTTACAGTTTAAACTTGAGTCTCTCATATTTCTTTTCAGGGACTTGTAATGTGTGTGGGGTTTTTCAAATTTTTTTTTTAATTGTAGATATTAAGAAGCATACAGCAGAAGAGAACCCAGATAAAGTAACTCTAGAGAGAGCTATTGAATCACTAAAGGAAGTGATGACGTAAGTGATGCTCATAAAAGTATGAAACATACCATTACATATTTAGACCTCTCTGTTCCTTCTAAATTGCTCTTAGTGTGTTGTTGCCCTAACTTTAGTCTCCATGTAAGTATACATAATTGTATGTGTTCTTCAGTCTCCCTTTGGCCACTGTTGTTGCTTTGGCATTCTGTGCCACAGCTCTTGAAGGAGTCTGTGGCATTGTTACCCAGCACTTGTACCTGAACCTCTGCTGACTCCCTGCCTCAGCTTGAAGCTGAACCTCCAGAGTCCTCTGTTCTGTTCCAACTCTTTATTTCTATCTGTTCCTTCCAGAATGGAAGAGATGTGTTTTGTCTTTAAATCTTACTTCTGTGCATATATCCACTGAAAGGACACACTATTGGTGGAAGATTAGTTTCTCTTGTGGTCCTGTATTAGCTATTCTTGGCACTATTCCACGAGTTAATTAGCTTAAAGCTGAAGCTGTTTAGATTGTAAGTCTCACCTCTTTTGAAGTGTAGCATATGTCTCCAGCAATGAGACCTCCTGTATTAATTGGGTAAATGTTTGTCCGATTTTAACAACAACTTTTAAATTGTAATTATTCTTGCATCTGCTTCTTCGTGAGCTGCAGCCCTGACTTGGAGGGATAAAATGCATGCTGTAAAGAACTGCATTGGGTTGGTCTCTAGTTCAAAATCTTGTGGGGCAGGGAAGGGGGATTATATATTAACTGAATGGTGTGTCAACTACTGATAACATGACAAGAATATTGTTCTAGGTCTGAAGTTTCCTGTGTGCTTAGCATATGGTATTTGGATTCTTCAGTGAGCAAGTGTGGTTGATTTTGTATTTTCCAGTGCTGCTGCATAAACTATATCTCTGAATGTTTAGCTTCATTATTTTTGTATGTCTTAAATGCAGCACATTCATTTACTGTTGCTTGATATTGAAGATAAATATAATATGCTTCCCTCAGACACATTAATGAAGACAAAAGAAAAACAGAGGCACAAAGGCAGTTCTTTGACGTTGTCTATGAAGTTGATGGATGTCCAGTAAGTAATTTCTCTGAAGCTGCAGACCTGTAAAATGACTGTGCACTAGTTTGCTCCCTTTGCAAAAGTATGTGACATTAAAATGCAATGGTGCTGGTTTAAACAGATTTCCAGTGTTATGTTGCAAGCAAGCAGTAATCCAGCCCTTGAACTAAGTGCTTAATGAGCTTTTTGCTTCTATCACTTAGGCCAATCTCTTGTCCTCTCACCGAAGCTTAGTTCAGCGTTTGGAAACCGTAGCGCTTGGCGATGACCTCTGTGACAGGGGAGAACAGGTCACACTCTTTCTGTTCAATGATTGCCTAGAGGTAAGATGACTATATAAAGTACATCTCATGAACTGAATTACATCTCATGAACTGAATTATAAAAGGCTTGACACTACATATGAATATAAACAAGTAAAATTTAAAAACTTTGAAGCAGAATTCTAAGTTGCAGAAATCTGCTAGCTCAACACATGCTGATGTTGCCTTTCCATTAGCTATTGTATAAGTCACCACAAGTAGCTAGTCACTTCTGGATGGTTGAGAGGTGTTAATGTAGCCTTTAATGTCTTGCAGCCAGATCAAATAATTTAAAAGCAGCTTAATATGTTAGGAAATAAATGTTTATCTGGACAGCAGTTTGAGTAGTACCAACAGATGAAAAAGTGCTGGAGTCCTTGGCTCAGCAGGATGTTTGTCCTTTTAAGTTTGGTCACATTTAATGTGAGTAAATAGTGGGCCTCTGGGGTCAGTCTGTCTGTGCTTAGGTTACAAAAACATTAAAAATTCACATATTAAATGCCTTAGACTAACAGTATGTTAGGAAGAACTAGGAGGGAAAAGTAATCTCATTGGGTTTTGGAGACTTCTGTGGAGAAATTGAAGTTGTAAAGGACACTTTATGAAAGTACTTGGTCCTGTCTACAGCAGTAAAGAACATTGTCTTCATAGAAGACCAACTCTAAAATAATCCAAAATTAGTGCTGTCTTAAGCAACGCTTGGAGACAAAAGCCTATTGTTGCGAGTAGTGATGAACTCTTCCTGGGAGTCAAGTTGACTCTGCTTCATCACTTTTTGTAAAGGAAGGAAAGGAAAATGAAAACACTCTTAATAAAGCTTCTTGGCTTATCTCTTGTACAAGATACATGTTTTTTAATTAAGGTATCTTCAGTTGTTTGTAAGATACCTATGTATTAATGTAAAGTAAAAACTGACTGAGCAACCTCCACTGCAAAACCCACTTGATGGTTGCATGCACAAGCAACAGCAAGTGATATTTCTAGGATATAACACACCACAGCCTAAGTTGGTTCATGCATATAGATGTTGTCTTTTCTGTTTAAATCTAGACTACTTTGTGGTAGGTTTTGAAGGGCCCTTGCTTGTTATGCAGAGTAGAATTGAGGTCTGTAAGGCAAAATTACCTCACCTCTTGATTTTTTTTTTAATTTATTTTATTTTTGAGGTGAGTGTATTGATGTTAAGTAACAAGTATTGCTGGGCCACTTGAACTGTAGACCGTGAGTAGTGGGATAAGTGAGTTCCTTAAAGATTTATGTGGTAGAGTAAATAGAATAAAATACTCTTTAGAGTATTGTTCTGTAGCAAGGCTTTCTGTGCCTTCCTGTATACTAGAATGTAAAAGAACAGAAGAGAAACAAAACAATGAATGGCAATAGACCTTCTAACTTTAACCTCTTTGTCTTCTATTTAACTGCAGATTGCGAGGAAACGGCATAAAGTTATTGGTGCTTTCAAGAGCCCACATGGCCACACGAGGCCTCCTGCATCTCTCAAGCATGTTGTTCTCATGCCTCTCTCCCAGATCAAGAAAGTCCTAGACATCAGGGAGACAGAAGGTCTGTGTGTTTTGAAGTGCTGTGATAGCTAATGAAAACTGTGGTTCACAGTATAAAGGACGAAGGTCTGCTGTTGTGGGATAGAATGCTAAGGTATATTTGTTGTATGGTATGTTAGGTATGTGATTTTAGTATAAGCTTCAGTTTGAAGCTCTGTGTGAGCTTGAGAATTCCTTCCATTGACACCTTTGGCTTGTCAAGAATCGCTGCAGGATGCTGAATCTGGCAGAACGACTAGATGGCATTAGCATAAGCCATCCGAATGGCAGTGTAAGTTTAACAGAGGAGTACACTTGACTGGATTTACAAAACAAAACCAAAAAACCCAAACTTCAGTCCAGAGCATTAGACTGACCAGAGACAAGTGCTATTGCTGTGAAACCAAATCTTCATTTAACTGGTGATAATGACGCTCAGGAGGAGCTGTGCTTAGCATCTTAAAAGGGAGATTTAGATGCCTTAATTTCTGTGGCTGCTTTGCCCTATGGAGACTGCAGGGGTTTCACTGAAGTAATGCATTGCTACAGCAGCAGAACTCATGCTACAATACTGTTCCAGCCTTGATAGTGACTTCTAAAGAAGTCTAGTCAGACTAGTTTTTAGATCTATACCCTAGAAAGATAGATTTGATATTTCACTGTAGGTGATGGTATGCACGTCATACTTGTTCTGCTTATGTTCTCTGAAGCACCTGAACATAGAAACGCAATAAAAAATAGAAATGGCAAAGAGGGTAGGTAGTAAACGTGAAGCCTACCTGCATTTTTAAAATGTACTTCAGGGTTTCTCTCTTCAGAATTCTCTTTAAATTACTGTGCAACACTTAAGTTGACTTTGGGACTTGGGTGATGGGAGCCATTTGTAAGCATACCATTTAATATTTGCTAAGAACTTTAGTATGCAAATCTTGGGAGAGGTCAGCTACTTTTATATACACTCTCTTATAGGACTGCTTTTCCAGTGCTGCTTTTCTGAATTGACGATGGGTTGTTTTTTCTTTCTCAACTGTGTTTAGCATGCTTCAGCTGTGTCTGCTGTAAAGGAGTATCAGCAATGGATTAATTTCCTGCTCTCAAGTGAGCAATCTTTGTCAAGTTTAAACAGCAAAACCATTGTAACTTGACTATTTTAATGTGTCATATATAGTACTGATGTCTTTGTTGCTTTTTCCTGCTTTACAAAATAGGGTAAATGTTGTTTCCTCTGTTCTCTGATAAAGAAAGGATCTGTCCAACATTTCATGAGTTAAAGAATGAAATTCATATTTACTGCTGTGTCCAGTAAAGACCACTAGTCTGCAGACTACAGTATGCAGATTATTTGGTGAATAAACAACTGTTGCATGAACAGTTGATTGCAGCCTCTTGATGAAGGGTGCAGACAGAACTCAGTGCTCTTGCAGCTGATAAAACAGCTATTGTGTAAATAAGGATAAAATCCTTGCACCAAATCATATTGTCCCTAACTCTAGCACCTGGCAGATGGAGGGTTAACTCTTCTGAAGGTTCCCTCCTGAATTATATGAAAAATGATTATTCTTTGTCTTAACTCCTTGCCTTTTTTTTTTTTTATAAACTGTAGATTGCCATAAAGCTTTTGCCTTAGTTGTGCGGCCACCTACAGAACTCAACAACAAGCTACTCAGTTTCCAGATGACAACTGAAGAACCTCCTAAAGAAGATTGGTTGAAGATGTTGTGTCGGCATGTGGCTAACACTATTTGTAAAGCAGATGCAGTAAGTACTCTGGAACCATGCTGCTGATTGGAAATATTTCTCTTTTTGGCTTGAAGCATATGAAGCTAAAGAACTTGTTAATAGTGGGCATGCTTGAGGTAAAGTAGAGCAGAAAACATTTGTGCTAGCATGTCTGCAAATGAGTGGTTAAAAGGTGCAAAAAGAAACAGCCTGGAAGTTAGCTTCTACAGAAGCTAATAAATACTAAAAAGTTCAAGAATCATGCCCTTCCCCCCCATTGCAAATTAATTATAAATAATTTAAACTCTGCACTGCAGATCTAAACAGAATTTTCTTCAGCTTGCTTCTTTCACAGCTATGTTTCAGTTTACAATCCCAGCATTATGAATTGTATGTTTTGGTTTAACTCTGCGTTAGGTTGAATTCTTTGTTCTACATCTTATCTGTATGAGCACCATAATGTAAGAGACATGAAGCATCTTCCTCCTGTAGACAGAAGCCTACAACCTTAAAACAAGGAAATAAAGAAAACTATGAAATAGAGGAGGCGCTGGCCTCCTGACGTTTTTAGAAGTTCAATGTGTGGGCTTTCCACAGCCAGAAAACTACTAATCTGAAGAGTAGATCCTCTCCAATTAGCGCAAGAGACTTTCAGCTAATGCTTTAATTATGGAAGAGTGTATGCATATCAGTCATCCAAATTTGCTGAAAATATGTGCAGTATGTATAGCTGAAACAACTTGGGTTTAAGCTAGAAATGTTTTATGTTCTGCATTGTACTCTTACTGTACAATACTTGGTTGTCTGATTTTTAAAGACATGCTTGTTTCAGGAGAGGTGGTTAAGTAATCAAAATAGCATCTTAGTTTTATTTTGTTTGGCTTGTCATCTAGGGATTTATTCATAAAAAAACTTGGCTTTGTGCTTTTCCTTCCTTTATAGGTACTGAGTAGGAAAAGTACTGATTCAGAAGCATTAATTTACTTTAATCTGTCTGACGCCTATCTTCAGTCTCTTGTGTTACGTATAACAGAAGGGGATGGAAAAATGTTGGCGTTTTTAATAGAAATTAAATCTTTATGTAATAGGTGTATCATTCCCTCTTGCCCCAGGACATTCAGAATCATATGATGACAAAATGTAACCTACTATGCTGAATCCCATTAGTGACAATTTCTGTAACTACTGCTTTGTACCAACTATATAATACTCTTTTCTTGCTGATGTAAATGTCAAATTGAGCTTCAATTTAAGCACACTTCTGCTTTTCCCTGGTTTTCAAGAACTCTGTAGCATCATGTGAGAATGAGAGAGCATTGACTTTGCCACATGGTGGCAGTAAGGCTTTAACTACTACTTCCTTAGGCACCCGGAGTAGCCATACAGCTTGCTGTCTGGTGTCCTTGTGACTTTTTTTTCCCAAAAACTTTTTTTTAGGTAAACTGTCTTTTTCAAAATAAAAACCGAAAAAAACACAAAAGAAAATCCCAGCGACTTCCCACTCCCATGTCTGCCCCCCCTTCCCTCCCCCCACCCCGGTTTTGGGAGTAGCTAGCCAGAGACTGCTTTGCACATGCTAGAGTTTTTAAGAATGAGGCATGAAAAAAAAAAAAACAAACCGAAAACAAACTTGTGGCTATTCTGAAACATCTATTGGGCTTAAGCTGAAAGGTTTAGTCTTAATGTTTGACAGCTGGAGCTATCAAGATTTCACTTCAGAAGAGTGCTCGATGTGTCAGTGAAACAAACGGGTATATATGTTGTGAGACTCCCCAGGTATACTTCAAGAGCTAGTGCCTTTACTTTGGTCAACCCTGAACTTGAGACTGAATCAAACAAACCAAATGTAAGACTACTGATGAAGTGGTTTCACAAACTGATTGCGCCAGCAGTTAATCTCAGGAAATGGCATGAAAGCAAATAGCTGCTTAACTGTATATTAGGAGTTAAATATGGAGGAATATGGCAATTAAAACCTCTAAATGTGACCTAATGAAGTAGAGAATGATATTTTGACAAGTGCTGATGTTTGACCATTACTAAGACTATTTTTGTCTATAGGAAAATCTCATTTATACTGCTGACCCTGATTCAGTTGAAGTAAATACTAAAGATATGGACAGTACTTTAAGCAGAGCTTCCAGGGCAATAAAGAAAACATCAAAAAAGGTAAGATACTACAAACATAGTGCTTTACAGTAAACCCCACTCTAGTCAGGGAATTGTGCTAGTATTCCTGTTTCAGGTGTTTTGTAGTACTTGCAATAGTGACAAGAAAAACTTAATCTGAACTAAAACTCTTAAGTATAAGCTCCTTAAAGAGAGAAGGTGGGGGGAGTGTTTGAGGCTTTGACTGCGTAGTTTTGGAGTATCTGTGTATAATCTTAAGTATTATTGTCATAGGTATTATGTAGTCACTTTTGAGTCTGTTATGGAACTTATTCTTAGTTTAATATTTTGAATCTTTTAAATATATTACAAAAAACCTCAACCCTCAGCTGTAACTGTTTTTAGCACATTGGATGAAGTTTCAAGGCTGCATGCAATTACCTAAATTGGAGTACCTTCAAAAGTAGGATGGGTAATAAAGTATGTGTGTTCTGGTAATAAAATAGTCTTCAAAACAGCAAGGAAGTAAGTGCTGAATGCTGGTGTCTGCCTGTGTACGCTTTCCTCCATGTATGACTTAGCTGCTCTCAACTAATGGACTGAGGAACTGTGCCCTATTCTGCTAAGAGGACCTGGCTGGGAGGCAGGAGGAAGGCTGCCTGTCTGCTCTGTCATGTTGGCTGTGCACTGGGTTTGGTTATGCTAAAATTTGTGGCACGTGAGAAGGGGTGACAAAGAATGATGCAGCAAGGAGGAATCTGTTCCCTGTTCTCAGCAGCCTTGCAGCAGGCTTACTATGTTCACAATGATAATACTGTTTTGGAGAAAACTGTAGAGGCTGCTGTAGTTTGGAAGCTGCTGAAGACTAAATTGAGAGCAACTTAAAGGTGGGGGGCCTGACTTTGCAGAACCCAAGGAATGTGGGGAAGCATGGTTGACTAGACCTTATTTTGACTTCTCCCTGAATCTCTGCTGTCTTCCCCCACCATGCTGTCTTCATATTTGGACAGAGTGAGAAGAGCAGGGGTGGTGGAGAGCCCTAAAAGTCAGATCACCTTGTGGGTGTGCGTGTTTGGCTAGTTTTGATACAATCATATTAACATTTGATATATATCCTACAGATGTTCAAAATTTGAATGGTAGCCTATATTGTAGTAGTTATTACAGCCTGATTTTTGTCAGTGTATAACTGCTTGTCAAACTCCTCAGGTTACAAGAGCATTTTCTTTCTCAAAAACACCAAAGAGAGCTCTTCGAAGGGCTTTAATGTCACATAGTGCAACAGAAGGAAGAAGTCCCAGTTCAGCTAATGAGAGTTATATAGGCAGCCGACTGACTAGTACGTCATCATTAGCGGTAAGTGATTTGGCTGTGCAGGCCAAATAAGTAACCTTTTTAAGATTGCAGTTATTTTAATGTCTGGTGCTGATCTTACTTTAACAATTTCAAGATCCACAGTGGAAAAACTTATCTTTAACTACATTCATAGATGTGTTATTTTCTGAGCAAGAGTTGTTTAATGAGATGGCTTACTTGCTGAAAAAGCAGAAAAATCTGCTGAACATACTAGAAACTGGGAGTTACCTTGTACAATTAAGTTGGGGAAAAAAGCCTCTTTTGTCAGAGGTGGAATACGTATCCTCTTCTGAGAGAGTGAGAAACTTCCAACACACTGTCTTATAGTGGTTCATGCTTTTGATTTTGGACAATATATACAAATGTAGCATACAACCCTGAATAGTGTGGTGAAAGTATCAATGAAAGCAGTGAGATGATAGATATCCTGTGAAACAAACTGGCAAGGAAGGGTAGAGAAATACAGATGCTGCAGCCTAAGAGTTTTTAGAAAGGCAAGGGAGTTATCTCCTTGTACACATTTAAGAAAACTTGCTAAAATTATACGTTGTTCTATGCACAGCAACTCTTCTGCTATGCCTGGCTACCTAATTGCAGCTCTCTTCTGCCACGTAAGGTCAAACTCAATTTCCTAGTACAGTCTAGTAAAGCAGACTAGGTTTGGAGGAATTTTTTCATCATCTTTGCTTTTATTCTAGTGTTTGAGTAAATCTTTATGCTGAGTAAACATCTACTTTAAAGTCTGTAGTTTGTAGGACAGAAGGCCAAGAACAGGATTTCCTGTGTATCTTTCTACTACTGCTTGATATGTCAGTACCTTAATGTAGAGATAATTCAGTATGTTTGAGTGGCCATTAAATTGTACAACATAAAGCTATTGTCTTGCTCTCCCACATGAGATAGGCATGAGAAAATGTGAATTAATAAGGGAGGAAGTATTACAGGGGACTCCCTTGCTTTAGAGGGAATAAAAAAAAGCTACCAGTGTGGCTATACCCCAGTTCTCTGTAGAGATTTTCTTCCTTCAGTTATGACTGCTCCAACAATTGTTTTCCAATTCTAATATTGTGTCTTCATTTTGATACAGCACTGTATTTCATTTCTCATGGAAATGCAAGTCATGCACTTTTCTGTGTGTGTGTCTACCCCATACAAAAATACTTTTTTTCCACAAAATGATAGGAACTTATAGTAGTAAAAACTATTTTCCTATTTCAAATTCTTCCCAGAGTTCTTAGACCTTTGAGGTAGTAAGCTGCAGCTTGGCAGCAGAGCATATGTTGTGTGTGATGTCGTGTGGTGTGGAGTGTTGGTGGTGGTGTTGTTTGTGTGGGGTTTTTTTTTTTTTTTAACCAATCCCACACACCACCAAACTTGCATAAAGCCTTTTTGGTTGAATCATAAGGTTGAGGGGAAAAGAGAGCTTTGGATTCCAGGCCCTCAAGTGCAGTTCTTGAGTAGGAAACTAAAGCTGCAGGAAACCTGTCTTGAGTCCATTGACAGAATCAAAGCTGTTATTCAGACATATTGTTTTATTTAAATAAAATCCTGGCCTGTGCTTATGTGGGGATTTTTTTGGTGTAGAAAAACTATAGAGTAAAAATAGCAACAAAGCTTGGATGCTTGGGTTTTTTTCTTGTTTGGACTAACTCTTGAACCCCTTCCTAATTGTAGATTGCTCGTTCATCTTCTACGTGCAGCCTAAATGGATCTGTCAAATGTGTTGTTAATGTTCATCGCTCCAATTCTGTTCGTTGGAGCTCTCAAAATTCCAGGCCTCGACCTGTGCTGTGTCCTGGCTCTCCAAATATTCATCTTTCAAATGCTGTAGAAGAAAAAACCTCTTCCAACTTGGAAAGCTTAAATGGTCATGCCTTGGACAGATCATGTCCTGTCCCTATTATTACTACCACTTGTGGTGATGCTGGAGATAATAATCAGTGTGGTGCTGAAAAACTCTGTCCATCAAATCCTGACTGCTAATGCCCATCTTGCATGAAGTGAGCAAAAAATCTTGATTCCTCTAAACTAAGGCAGCATGGTACAACTATATAAAACCCTGGAATCCACAAAGTGTTTTAAATGGTGTTGGGTTTTTCTTTGACTTGTTCTAATGCATGGGGGTGGAGTCAACACTCGCATGTGGTCTAGTCCTATTTCTGGTTCTGGGTGCAAAGTTAATTCTTTCACAAATCCTTTTAACTTTAATTTTTGAGTGTTTTTTCTTAATTCATTTGAATACAATTGAATTGCTGCTTGTTTAAGTTCAGTTGTCCAAGTGGCAGTGCAGCTCACTGGCCAGAGTTCTGAGGGCCTAAATAAGTTGGTTGCAGGGAAGTTAGAAAGTAAGAAAATTAGCAGCTAATTTTACCTATGGTTTTAAGTTTTTGTTCCCCTGTCTGTAAATAGAAAAAATATCCTGTATAAAATACTTCAGAATCTAATAAGAGCTGCTATATAAAGAGGAGTTTACGATTTAATTTTCAAATATTGCCTATGACTGCAAATAGAACATGTGCCATAAACAGGCATTAGACTTCATAGTGAAGTGGTATATCTTACCTGCTCAAAATATCCCTATTTAAAAGATTCTTGAAGCATGCATGTGCAGCAAGCTGCCTAACTACCATGACCTGTTTATATGCTGAAAAACTTGGCTGTGCTATAAAAAGCAACAGAAGATTGCTTGTGAAAGTATCTTGAGGTCTAATGTAAAAAGAATATAAAATCTCAGCTGATCCAAAGAGGTTAACTTTTAGTGCTACATATTGATGTGTTGGTTTCACTGTAATTTTAAGGCCCACAAGCAGCCTATGCTTCTAGCACCAGAAAAGACAGCTTTTTGCCTGGTTTGTGCCCATCCAGGCGCAGCTAAAGCAAGCTTTGACAAATCATTGTGATGTCTATTGCCTTCTGTAGCCAAGAAGGCTTGTGTTCAGCATCTAATTTGGGGCTCAAAGCTGCTAAGAATACAGCAAGTTGTAGGATCTGAGGGGAGTTCCATTTCTCTAAGATTATCATAATGTGCCTTGCCTTCAATTTGGAGGGAGATTATTACTGCAAAAAGCATGATGCAAGATGTACACTAATACTTGGTGAACAGCTACTCTTCAAAAATGCGTTCTTGCATTCTGAATCTCTCAAGGCTGGTAACAAGGAAAATCTTTCTGCATTTTTAAAAATATTTGCATTCTACTCGTTTGGTGCTGTTTAACTTTGCTGTTCAAAATCTAGAAATGCTGAATTATTAATTTCAAAAGCTGCCAATCTTAACTGTCTTCTGTCCTGTGCATTCCTTATACTATGTATCAAGGTTGAGAAAGGACTACTGCACTATTGACATTGGCTAATGAATGATCAAATAACTTTTTTTTTTTCTTCCCCAACAGGGTGTTCCTTCTCCTTCGTTGGTCAGTCTTCCCTCAATCTTTGAAAAAAGGAGTCATACATTAAGTCGATCAACAACCCACTTGATATGAAGCAGGTTTAAAATACAATGCTGTATTGTAGTGACTGACAAGCAGCTGGCTGTTCAAATGACCTGTTACTGACATTAATGGTACCTTAGTCATTAGCACTTAGCAATGATTAGCAAAATGTTAGATAACACTAAGTTAATCACAAGGATTTTTTAGTTGTATTGAAGCAGATCAGCTAATCAGTGGAATAAGTAACCCGGTCTTCATTTAAGACACAGTATTCCCTTGCACAAATTTATTTTCTCACCAACATAACGGAAGCATTTTCTTCTATGGAAATTGTCCCCTCTAGGCAATAAACTAGTTTGTCAGATCTTGAAATGATGATGATCACATAACTTACTGCTAGTTTGAATGACTCTTATGCTTGCCTAACTTCATCAATTGGCAGAGCACTCTAAGGTTTGAATTGTTGATTTCTTAAATGGAGATGCATTATGAAGTACCTGACCTGTCAAGTATGACAGTTAACCTGTTGTAAAGCTGCTTATTCCAGATATTTTATAAATGTAGTTGCTTATAAAGAAATAGAATTGAGTTTCTGTGATTATGATCTTCTGCAGCCTCACTGTAACGCAGTGGTATGTTATGTGTGTTTATTTGAACAGTAAGTTTAAAGGCTATCACTAGCTTTGACCACCAAAAATGATCTATTAAATTCTTTGTAGTGGAAGTCTGAGGAAAATAATTACACTCCCTTTTAGCAGGGCTGTTAAACAAACAAATGCTGAAAACCCCACACCTTCCACGTATTTGGTTAATGAATCATTATTTAATGCATGGGATTATTGGTGTGACATAGCTAACTTGAGGGCCCAATTTTGGTGTGTCAAACTGCAGGTGTAGTACTCCGAAGGCTTTTACCTGGCTTTCTCATGTATTTGTGTCTTCCTTCAAAACTATATGTTCACTTCTTTCATCTCTGAACAGTTAGTATGATGCAATGCAATCTCAGGAACTATCTAAATATGTATATTTCTGCATTTCATTAATGGTTTAACTGTCTGTATTAGCAGGAGTTCTGAACTTCTGGCTTCTTTTTAACTACCTGTGTCTTGTCTTATGTCTATATGTAACTACTGATGCTTCTGAATGTGTCACTTAACTGGTTTTTTTTATATCTCTTTGCTAATCCAAGCAATGTAAATAAACTGTTTAAAGTAACACCGCTTATGGCTTTGCTAAACAGGCTTTTGTGAGAGTCTACTTTGTCTTTTCACATAAAAAGCGTTATGTTGGCTCCAGCCTACAAGTGTACTCTGAATACTACATAGCTATTCCTAATAAAGTATACAACTTGGTAGGCCTGAAGCTGCCAGAACCAAACTTTTTTTCCTTAATATATTCACCATTCTCCCCTCTTCCCCTGGATATATGTACCTATGGTTTTTTTTTTATCCTTACCCATTCAAAATAAACATGTGAGCTAAATATGCACTGACACTTATGTAATAAAGTGGCTCTAGGAAATAAAATATTCAATAAATACTATGCTAAAAAATCAATAATAGTTTTTTTGGGTTTCTTTTTTGTTATTTTTGCAAGGGCATCTTCAACCTGGTAAACTCCATGCAAACTTATACTATCAGCCTATCATTATTCCTCTGGTTGTCTTTAATTACCAAATTATTTGTATTTAGCTTCTATCTCAAGTTCACTTGCACTCAAAACCAATTGAACCTCTAGTGCTTACTGTATTGCCTGATCTTGTCATTACCACTACTGCACAGCTCTGCTGTTGCTAATTGAATGGAAAAATGATTGTTGAGAGTGCAGAGTCCTAGTGCTCTTCAGCTCTTGCATATAACTTGCTAATGGTGGAACTAGTTCTGCTCAGTCTTGCTAACTCTAGAAGAAGAAGAATGAGGAAGACTATGCCTGCCTCCTGCATTCTGGATGCATTATTATCTTAACCTGTTATGTCAAGTTTCACCATGAGATGCCCCTATTTTTATTAAAAAATAGGTGCACTGTTTAAAAAAAAAAAAGTTAGGAGTAAGAGAAAAATGGCAGCTCAAGCTCCTTGTCATTAAATGAGATGATTTAAAACAGGCACTGTGTTCATTGCTTTAGTCAGAGCAGTAGACACAGTCCAAGGTGATGTACTCTAGTACAGTTAATTGAAGGCATGCTTGGTCCCGAATGGGTGAGAGGATACGCTACCCCTGTGTGTCGTGGGATTGCACTGAAGCCCTTAACTGCTTTTTGGATTATTGACTGTCAGAGGACTGAGGTTTTTCAGTGAGATAGAGAGAAGTGAAAACAGTGAGATTTTTGGGTTAAAATAACAAGCCCATAGGTGGTAATTAACACTGATTTGCTGACTTGACAACTTGTTCTCAATCTAATTACCTAGAGCAGTGTAACAAGTCTTTTGGATACTGGAGAGAAAAAAGTAGGAATCATCTGATGCAATTTTAGTAAGGCATTGTCTGGCATGATGGTATTATAAGTTTGCTAGCAGAGAGGAAACTACTAGTGAGCGAAGACAAACCTGGCTGATCTCTACCCATTGGACAGCAAATCTTATTAGTATCCGCTGTGGTCGTATTGAGTGGGGCTTCCCAGGGGTCTGTTCAGTATTTCTATTGACTTAGTGGATAATGGAGTAGGAGAGCGTGCTTATTCGTTTTAGAGCTGTCGCACAGCAGCAAGAAACTTGAGTACATGACAGAACAGGATTAGAGGTGGAAGCGAGCTCTCTAAGTTAGAGAGGTGCTCCAGAGTAACAGAAAGAAGCAAAAATAAGATATTTTTACAAATGAGAGGTTTGCCCCCACCTTCTCCATTTCCAATACTACATGCATATGTAGCATTAGAACAAGTACATAATTTTTGGGGCGGTATTTTGGTTGGTGGTGTTTTAAATTTTAGGTGAGACTGGTTCTCAAAACCAGAATTTTAAACAATAATACTTTTACTATCTAGCTGCTATGGGATGTGCCTTGTTGAGTAACAGTAGTCATCTAGTGTTGTAGAATACCTAGCTTCAATCATGATACAGACAATTCAAGTCTCCTGAATAATTTTTTAAACTTCAATTCAGAGAGTTTAATTGAATGAAGTATAATTTCGTAAGCCTTTATGCTGAGATTTCTGTGTCAGTAAAACTATAGGATCTGTTCTGCAACTCTTTAAGCAATAAACTTTGGGATAAAAAGGACATTTCTTTCTAACCTAGCTCTCATTCACTTAACCACTGTGCTGAAGAGTTAGCCAGCACATGCTCAGCATACAGAAGAATTGTTTTCATTCAGAAAGACTGGAACTCTCTGAAGCGGAGGTCAAAAGATGATCTTTGTTTAAAACACAACGTTCTCTTCTTGTAGGCTGTACAAACGGTTCAATGAGCTTGTGCTCATTGCTACAAGAATTGTTACTCTTAACCGTTGTTCTAAATTGGTGCCTCTTAAAATTGAAGAACAGCTATCAAAGGAAAGGGTCTTCTGTTGGGTGGGGGTTAGGTGGGGATGTCTCACTGTTCTGATCCAGACCTTCCAGGAGAATGCTGTTTTCTAGCACCATACTTGCTCGCTTCCCTTGTTAGTGTGTGTATCTTGAAGTTCTGGGTAGTAGTGCTCCAAGAAGAAAATTCCTTTGAGTAGGCGTGCTACGTGTACATTGCCATGGAGTTTATTTAAGTACGCCCTTCAACATTTTGAGAAAATTACGTATTGTGCTACCAACCTATCTTTGTTACTAGTTGAAATACGGAATAGTGCTCAGAAGTTTACACTATAAACGGTGTTTAAGAAGCCTGTACAGCTATCGGGTGGTAGTTTGGACGGAGTACGTAGACTAAAGCTTGTACTGAGGCAGGGTGATATGTAAGGAAGCAATAGTTTGCTTGCTTGCTTAAAAAAAATTAGAAAAAACCCCACTGAGATATTAAAGAAGCCAGCAGTTGGCCAAGAGACCAGAGGAAGTCGAGAACACAGGTTGGAGCTGACCTCTTCTCCTTTTGCTCATATCTGAATCATGTGAACTTCCTCGTGTAGCTTAGTGTGGGCTTGAGCAGCCCAGCCATTCACAAACCTATACCTAGAATTCATAAGCATCCACTCACGGCAAGCTATTAAAGCATTTATAGACTAAGATGATTAATCTTTTATAGGTTTTTGTTCAAAGAGAAAAGGTGGAGACATTACAGCTGCTTGAGAGCACCTGTTTGTGAATCTGTTGTAGATTCAGCAGGACGGCTTGACCTGTATTTTGCAGAAAAATAGTTGCTGTTTCAAAAATAGGGACTGAAAACTCCACCGTGAGATGGATGTTTACAACCTCTGAAAGCCAGCCATCAGAGACAAAACAGGGGCTAGCTAGAATGTACTTTAAAAACACAAAAGCTGTTGAGAGCTTAAAATGTTGGCTGAGTGCTTTATGCGCTGACATTGGAAGGGTGAAGGCAAACGGGTGCCACGTTCTTTGCCTTGGGACCGGTTTTAAGCGCAGAGCCAGAAACCTGCTCTCTCCCATCAGTAACAAAAACTAAAATGGAAATGAGAACACCATGAAAACAAACTGATTAAACATCTAGTGAAATAGATGTAACGCTGTCAGACGTTAGGCAAACAAAAGTCATTTTTTAGATAAGAACATTACCACTATTTAGGGCTGAATTTTCAGCTGGCACAGAGTATTCTATCAGCCTCCATACAAATGCAGCCATGCATTTGTATGCCTAATTTAGGCAGTTAGAAGTGCAATTACCACCCTACCTGCAAATTATAATTAGTTTAAGCTGTCTTGGTACCTTTTATCAGCTGATCCATACACCGACTTTAAGTAGAGGCTGACTATAGTGGAGACTACCCTCTGTTGTTGAAGGAAATTATTATAAATATAAATACATATAGGTACAAAGTAGTGAAAAAAAGATGCTTACAAAGAGATGTGAAGCATCCTTTTGTTTTTATCCTACATAGGGAGGCCTAGTGTGGGTACTTGATATTAGTGAAATTAAGCAATTAAAGTTCTCTTTCTATTAATATTGCTAAAAAGAGGAGAACCTTCATACGTCTCGTTCCCCCTCTCCCTCCAGCACCTCAATTGCTTCGAGGGCTGAGGAAGAAGGAAGCAGCTTTTGGCCTAACGCTGGAGAGCCCAGCTTTGCTGCTCAGCTTACCAGGAGCACGGCAGAGCCCATCCTATTTTGGGGGAGGTAAAATCTTGTGCCTACCAAAGCCCAGAAGCAGGCTGGGTTCTGCCTCGCCAGCTCGGGCAGCTCAGGTTTCCCTGGCACCTGCGAAGACGGGGTAAAGGACGACTTTTTGCACTTCTCTTCCACCACCTCCCTCTCCATCCAGAGACTGAGGAAAGCGCAACAGCCTGGTAAGCACGCTATCAATTTCTTAATGGATTCTTTAAAATGAGATTGACTGGAATATAAATTGTATTACCTGAGTTCTTGGAGATGTTGTTTTGCGTACGGTCAAAACCGGTAATGTTTATTTGCCAGTGTTCGGAGATACTAACTACCTCTCATAAATATTCAACTTCTGTCCTTACCCAAACAGTCAGTAATTCATTGGCTATGTTGGACTGTAAGTTCCTACATGCTTTCTGCTGCTCTGTGATGGCAAAGATGATATTTCAGTAGTTTCTCCAATGTTTCAGCCTGGAGGGAATGTAAATATAAGCATAAATGATTTTGAAAATGTGCCTTTTTTCTGTGTTTCAATGGCTCGTGCATTAGAGTTATATGGCTGACAAATCAGCACTGATTGCTAATTAAAAAGCTGAATATATTAAGGAGTTTCACACTTCCATTTCTTCCTTAGATTGAAACCCTGGCTCTATGAGTGAGTGCTAGTGAAGCTCTAATGGATACAGTCTAATTACGTGCCATTTTTGCTTTGACTTAACAGTTCATGAATTACAGTAACTCTGACTGACAGATCATTGCTGATTACTAATTAAATGGCAGAATTCGGTTTTATGCACCTCTGGCTTTTACCCCTACCAAAAGTGACACTCCATATCTTAACAGAAAAGCTTTTTCTCTGCTTGTTTGTTGATATGTAAAAGCTGATGCACTCATCCCTCTGGAAAACAAAAATTCTTAGGGCACTCTTAACAATAGTGGTGGATAAATATATTTCAAAAATAAAGTTACTGCTGTGTTGCTTATAAAGGAGGCTTTGGAGAGAAACTGTTCAAGGCAGTATAACAACTCAGCATGTTTCCTGGCACTCTCATTCTCTTACAGCTCGCCTCAACCCTCATTTAGTGAGCACAAAGAACAATAAGATTTTTAGCCCTTTATCTGTGGGAGGGGACAATTCATTCCCTGCCATAGGTACTCCCTAGGTCACCCAGACACTAGAACAAATGCAGGAATGGATTGTCTTTCTTTTTCTTTCTTTTCATTCGCCTTTCTAGTCAACCTACCCAGAATTTAATCTGGCTCTTGACAGGATTACTGCTCTCCTAATCAGTGATATGTTTTAATTTGTGATAGGGATCTGTAGAAAGGAGCTGTTGAGCTTGGGAGTTCTTCTCGTGGTGATGGTGTCCGTCTAGTCCCGAACAGCAGTGGGTAGAGTTATGGACAGCTGGTAAATGGTATAACTGCTATAACTTTCTTACTAAATGCCCAGAAATATTCAGTTCTATTCCAGCCTTTAAATCAAGAATAAGAGCTCATTAAAAGTGCTACAGATCTTTTCAAATCAACACATTAAAGATATTGCAGCCTGATAAACTTTGCTTTGTGCTGATTTCGGCTACTGAAATTGCCGCAAAAGCACAATAAAACTTTTATCCTAAAAAGAACAACTGCACCTCTGAAAGAAAATTATGCTTCTCTAATCTCTTTCAGTTTGTGGGCATGCCCCTAAGTGTGTGGATATTTCAATACATAGTTTGTAAAAATCATCAAAGATAATGCTCAAGAGCAAGGGTCAAAAGAAATGGTATGTTACTTGAGATCCCATATATCAAAAAGCACAGTGTAAAAATCCTTGGTATATAGGTGATCTTTATGGTCCCTTCTGGACTTAAAATGTATTACAGAGAGAAACCACGAAAAAAAAATTTTAATTTAAAGCTTTTATCTTTTCTTTGTTAGTAATTCTTCCTGTCTGAATATCACTGTTCACCTTAAGCAAAACAGGGATTATACTATTACTGTGAGATAAGAAAAAAGACTCTGCGTTATTGTGGTCAATACCTGTACTAAATGTAAAATTTGGCTTTCTAATGGGTAGCGTAAAGGTCCCTTTCTCTTTGCCCCCGCTTCTCCCATCTAAAGTAAGTATTTAATATCATTGCTATTAGTAGCAACTCAAAGTAACACATTTGTACAAAGACAAGATTGTGGCAGTGTCTGAAAAACAAACTACCCCAGGTCATCGTAACCGAACCCCCAGAGGGATGTTAGAAAAACTTTACAAGCAAAGAAGCTCACGTGAAGTCTTGAAATTAAGTCTTTTGACTACAAGGCTTCAGAAAACATTTTCTGATGCTTGCCTATATAACTTTGTGTCATTCGCGATGGTGTGAACTTTCAAAAAAATGGCAAGATTTTACAAAGACGTAGGAAAGCCCAGAGAAACGGGGCAGCTGCTTTCACCAGGCGCTTCTCCGCCAAGACCTACTGTGCCTCGCTTTCTACGCGTGCCTGAGACGCGTGAGATCCGCCTGCCCTAGTAGTCCTGGTGAATACCGAGATAAAGCTTTCTGCAGCTGACAGCCCACAGGATGGAAAAATTCCACCTCTCTTTGACTAGGAAATTACTGGAATGACTCAGCTCACGTAGTTAGCGTAGCAAGCGTGACCTTTCTAAAGAAGACTGCCGTATGGAGCTTTTTCGCCTCGACTTTCTCCAATTTCCCTTTACTCAAGAATGACCAGCTTCAAAGAAAAAGTTCACCGCTCTAATTGAATATTCTCCATATTGAGAGGGGTAAAAATAAACATTCTTCTGGGTTTATTCACGCATAAACTAGAATCGTCCAAGTGTGACATCTGAAAGGAACTATATGATTATAATCTGAAATGAGAACAAAGTTCATCTTGTGTGATTTCTTATTTTTTCCTTGCAGACTTTGAAAGAAGAAAGAGATTGCAGAATCTTAATACCCATTAAAGCTCAAGAAAGCCAGGGCTGCGCGCTCCTGTGTTAACCTTTTTAGTATTCTGCTGGCTAATTGTCTGTCCGTTCCACCTTCTCCTCCCAGGTTAATGGGGTGGTTAACAGGGGAAGACAGGAATGGTTGGCCAATCACACTACAAAGCAAACTGAAAAGGTCAAAGTAATGCGCTGTATTATTCATGGACTATGCCTTGCCGAGGTATCTTAGATCTCGTGTCTTCTCATGATGAATTGCAACAAGAACAAGAAACAGCCCAACGTGAAATTGGCTCTTGTGACAATGATTGTAGTTCAAATGGAAAAATGTAGAACTGTGGCCTGCTGTTGTTCTGGTTTTTGAGATTAAAGATGTGTGATCACATCTAGCCACCGAATAAGCAACAGGTTACGTTTGTACGACTTCTCAGCTGGGTTGTAAGTACGATACAGTGTATATGTATATAGATTCTTCTAATTTTAGCCATGGACTTTGTTTTGGAAGTACTGTGTCGTGCCTAATATCCCTCCGCTGTCTTCTGTGTCAATAAACTCATTATTAGTTTATAGATTACTTAATATGAGATTGCTTTTTAAGCGGTGTTTTGTTTAGAAGTATTAATATGCTAATTCCTAAGAGGCCACCTTGAGTGGACCGTAAGACAGTCCTTGTTCTCAGGAATTTGCAATCTGTATAGTCAAATTTGAAGGAAAACTTGATGTAACCATTCTGTTCTCCTTCACCTCTGATGTGAAACAGAGGTAGAGGGAGACACTTGCAGAGGCAGGAGCGTGACTGAGGCGGTCCGAATGATTTTCTGAGTACTGTCCCTCTCATTGACTACAGAGGGAGATTAGCAAAAGCAGACTACTGATTTAATCCCTAGCAGTGGAGGCCATTAGCACATGTCCTCATTTAGTCCCTACCACTGGATGTCATTTCGTCGCGCTGGCATTTCGTCGTCTTCCTCTGGCGGTGTGTTTAATTTAATACTTTAGCTGTAGACCCGTTCTCCATTACTTGGAATCACAACCTTGTGTTTTTCAAGTGGTTTTTATCCTACCCCTTTGACAGAAGAGACTTCACAAATAGCGAAAGCGAAAAGTGTTTAAGACCAAACGCCGTCTGGTCTACCTTCTCTGAGTCGTAATTAGTGTTGTAACCCGACAGCAAACGTATACCTGACACCTGAAGGAGCTGACTCTGCTTATGCTCACTGTCCCTTCCAGGGCTTCGTACAGAAGTTCTGGCATTTACAAGGAAACAAGGATTGCAACAGCAAGCAAAAGTGTTACGAGGCAGTCTTAGGGGAGAGGGTATTTATACCTCCCCCCCCGGCCCCTTCTTTAAATTGGTATAGCGTTCTTTGCTTTTCATTGAGTGGTTTCAACTGCCATCAGTTGCCTGGGGCCAGTGAACCTAGCTGTCAACAGATAAATCATTTTTGTGACAAAAAAAAAATCTGTGATGGAGGGAAACAAACCCCCATCTTTCATTTGGAAACCAGCCTTTGAAAGAGAAGTGACCTGAAAGTGGAACTCTTGAGGAGTGGTCTCAGCTGGGTCCTTGTGTATGAGACTAAAATAGCCACAGCAACCATGGGCCAGACTGTTTTTAATGTGCCCTTAACGAAAAGGAGGATGAGGAATGCAGTCCAACCTGTAATACTATTTCGTGAATGAGAGGAGCCATGGTATATGTCATCACCCTATAGAAATCACCAGTTAAGAGGTCAGAGAATCATTATAATACAGCCTGCAGTTTCTACAAAAGGCAAGTTAACTATTATTATGTGTTTTAATTTTCGTAGGTGACCCTAGTGAATCTCATGCTTTAGAAACTATACTGCATGCAGCAACCATCAGAAATCCCCCCCTTCTTCCCCATCGTCCAGCCAAAATATAGGATATTCATGGAATAAAGTTGACTCTCAACGAGTCTTGAATAAAAGACGATGCAGACACACGGATTTGGGCCCGGGAATCTGTGCATTACAGATGGCTATTTTTGGAAAACAACAACGCCGTGCTCTATGACAGAGACTCCTTTCATTTTGGCTTTGTGTTGTTTCATAGCTGACTTCGTCTCCTGACAGCTGCTTGCGTCTGTGGCTTTCGGGAGGCTAAAGGGCACTGTAGCCAGGCGTTGGCCTAGATGTTTCCGACACCTAACGGATTGATTTGGGCTATGGCCTCTCTCTCTCTCTTAGTGATTGTATCGATCTGCAGTGTGAGACAGGTTTTCCGCCCTACCTGATACCTGAAAAGTGAAATGTCACATCTTGTCTTGGATCTGGGTCTCTCACAAAGCTCCGCGATGAGACTGGTACATCTTTCTCGGTGCGCTTGGATCAACTTGTTCATGTCGCAGAGACAACTGTTTTTCACTGGCAAGGTTGCTTTTTTGTTCCCAAAGATGAGCTGTTTTCAGTGCGCTTTATTCTTTTTCATCATTCTAGGTAAAAATACCTGCTTTTGCATTAAATATTGCAGAATTGTAAGCCAGCTTGCATGAAATTAAGAGTATTTGCTTAAAAGCCTCATGATTTACCGAACTGTGTGTTGACTGTGACTTGATGATCCGTGGGGAGCAGTCTTTCTGATTTAGTGTGTGTCTGCTCATCAAAGATGGATGATTGCCACTATGTGTCATAAAACTTGATCTGACAAAACCAACTCCATAGCAAAATAATGCTGTCTCCAAAGGGCAATAATTCTTCGTTTCTCTGTCCCACATATTTAAGGAGCTCAAGCTAGCTCAGATTTTCTCAAAAAGATTTCTTTATACTTATTCTGTTAACAATGAACAAAGGACCATCAAAGCTTTTGGCAGTTCTTTCTTAGTTTTCAAAAATCTTTTATGAGAGCCTAGGAAGATGGTCTCTAGCAGCTAAAAATCTGTAGGATTTAGACTCCTATCTGTGATAAATAGATAATGGGAATTAAGTGGCTAAATGCCTTTGAGGTCCTGGATTTTTAATTAAATCTTAGGGCTGGGGGGGGGTGGATTTTTCCTTCCTTTCTATCTTTTTGTTTTAAAGTCACCCTGGAATGAGAAAATGTAATGAACCGAATGCTATTGTGATAGGGTGAGGTTATTTTCTTACAAAGTAAACACCGTGAACAAAGAGGAAAAGCCAGCCTTCAAAGCCACTGCACACATCAGCCGGGGATGCCTGTCAAACGCCATCTGATAAGGTGGTGATCTCTGCTGAAAAGTAGGTGCCTTGCTTTGCTCACTGATGACAGGTCCCAGAGGATTTGGGAACCTGTGCTCCCCTGAAGACCCAAGCGATGCAAGATGTGCCTACGTGACAGACTGCTGCCGTGGGAGTGCAAGACGTGTCGCCGGTCCTTAACCCAGAGATTTGCACTGGAGAAGGCAGGTGCAGTTATTTCCTACCCCGGAGCGTTTGTGCATTTTAAAAAAACCAATTACCATCTAACGGCAGAAAAAAAATCATCCTCAGGGCACAGACGAGAGCGAAGGGCTTCACATTCGTAACCACGGGGCAACAGCTGGGCTCTTTTTATTTTTTCCTTCCTCTTCTGGCAGTGTTGTGTTTCTTGCACTTGTAGTTGCTGCAGCCCCAAGGTGCAGGATGCTGTTTTTCACCTATAGAGCGTACCATTATCTGTAATGTAAGGCGTGACCCTGGAAAGAAGGCAATGGGAGGCCAAATTCCTCCTAGCTGAGGATGGCGGGATCCCTGTTTTCAGTGCTTCCTGGGCGATAATCTAACCAGGAGAATTTTATAGACTTTGGATGAAGAATATTCTCGGAGCAGGAAATACAGGCCCCTTTTTGTCTGGGTGTTACTATTTAAATAAACAAGACAATTTAAAACAAACCTTTCACGGACATTTATTGCAGACAGTTTTAAGACTAATGAAGTGCGGGAGTGTCTTGCTGAAGATATCCCATATGCGGGGAAGGCTCATTAAGTGGAAAGGTGGCTTTTTTTGACCTATCTATCAAATATCTACAGTGTTAATTTTCTTGTTTGCTCTGTGGCCATGCCTTTAGGGCTGGTAAGGGACACTTTTGTATTTCCTAGGCTCTAATGTTGCTGTGTACTCTGAGTCCTCTTCATTTTCATTTTTTCCGTCCTAGCTGTTCTCAGCCTTTTGTTCTTTAAGTAATTGTCTTCTACTTGGTATAAGTAGTCTTCAATTAGTCCAATCTGCAATTAATTATAAAGAAGTGGTGTCAGAAGCATGTCCCTTCCCCTCTATAAAAACTTTTAAAACTTTTGCAATTAGTTTATTTCAAAACTAATTGTCATTAGAAAGAAAAATACATGAAGGCACCTCTCATACAATTGACTGGAGTAGCAGTACCTGATTTCATAATTTTTTTTTTTTTTTTTTTGTCCCTTTCCATTTGGATTCAATTACGTTACTGCTGTGGAATAGACTCTTTCATTGAAATCTGTACATTGAAAACAGGAATTTATCACAACTCTGTCTTTAAATGGCATTGAAAAACAGCCACTTTAAAAGGAAGGGATGATGAGGAAATTAATCTCAGGCAAGCTTTTCTTGATAAGGAAAAAGAACAGAGGCTTCTGGCATTTATATGCCAAAAATCAACACATGGAGAAAAATGAGTATTCCACATTGCTGTGGCAAGAACCATTTTTCTATTAAATCAAAATGAAGTTCTGAATAAATGTGTTTTCCCATGAATATAATACACCAGAAAATACAGTAAAAGAATAGATGACCTCAGTGTCCCCCCAAAATAAAAATGTAATTATTCTAATAAAGAGTACATTCAGATAGACACATCTTCCTTGCAGAGGTGATTTCAAAACAACCAAAAATATAGTTTAATAGTACTGTGTACAGGTATTCTGTAAATACCAGGCATTCATAATTTTATGGCTATCTCTCCCCATACCTTACCTTTATTCATACCCTTTGTCAGCTTTTGCGATATGCAGCGTTTCTGTAGGGTGAAGATGAGAATCATCTCCCTTCACACTGAGTTATACTCAAGACCTAGACCCTATATAATGTGAGGATCTAAAGAATCAATCTTCCAATTGCATTTTAAGCTGAGATATTTAAAAAAAAAAAAAAAAAGTCCTAATCTATCATCCTGACACACATTCAGTGGAGTGTTGCTTCTTCAGGCACAAACACAGAACAGCTGACTGTGAATTAATCTGAGCGTGGCTTCCTATTGTATTTATTCATATATTGAGCTGTTACTAAAGTGCTTCCCAGCCCTGAACTCGAAGCTGTGCCGTGCGCTCTGGTCATGGTTTGTGTTGGTGAGGGGTGTGCGTGTGCGATAGAGAAAAACCGACGCAAGCAGAAAAATTCATGGACCATTGATTCCTGCCTCCGAGGGCACAAGGAACGCGTTTGGGAGAGGAGCTCTGCCTCCTCCTCCCCACGAAACTTGCAGGGGTGACATTTTCAGCGGATCGGCTTTGCGTAGTGCCGTGCATGATGCCGTGGAAAAGAGTTTTGTACCGCGCTGGTGAACCTTGACGGGCGCTTGTTCGTGGGCTTTTGCTCCTCTGTTGCCGAGAGATCCATTGCAACAGGAGCCCGGGGAGGTTGGGGCTCTCTGAAGACAGCCTCGTGGGCTGGCTCTGCTGCGATGTGCTCACCATATAAACATGCGGAGGATTAGAGAAAGGAATCATTATGCTAGCCTCATTTTTAAGAAGCTGAAATAAAAGCTTAGGAAATCATTGATCTGGCCAAAAGCACACGGGAAGTCTCAGGAAGACTAATTACTTAGTGCCAAGCTCCAGTCCAGGGGCTTAGCCATATTAAAAACAACCACCAAACCCCCAAGACTCTTCTGCAACACACCAAATTGAAATGTCTACGTGACTTTCTTCTGCGGTTAATAGCAATCTTTTCTGTTTTGGGGGTAGTGCTTGTGTTTGGGTGAGCACAAAGGGTGGTAAGGGGAAGGGAAACGGGTCTTGGGCGATGGGTAGGGTGTGGGGTGAGGGCAAAGGGAGCTCCAGAAAAGCAACAATTTTTACAGCTGCTCCTTTAGGACCATCCAGCGATGCCGGCATTGCTAGTGATGCCACCAGAAAGCCCCGGTGCAATGATGTTCCTACCTTGAACCACGGCTTGGCTGCTCTTGTATGCTTTTCATATTTATAGAGTACCTGTCAGCTCCAGTCCCCAAAATAAGTTCAAATATGGCGTATCAGGGGTGGAAATAACAGTTGCTTACATAATTGCAATGTTACTGACACAGCTGATGAGCTGATGATGTTATTTGCACAGCAGTGATGGCATTCAAACCCTTGCCGACTTACAATTACACTGTATGCTCTGAGCCCTAGCATGATTTAAATTACCATATGAACACAATGAAAATACAGTCTCTTGACAAGATAAAGGGGGGGGCAATAGCTTAAAAATCTCTTTTCGGTGGCTGCAGTGTTCAGTAGTGCTTATTCATGGCTTTTTAGCTTGCACATTTCATTTTAAGAAAGTAAATTGGAAGCATTATGTTCTGCCTCTTTGCCTTGATTTAAAACCTCCCTGTGCCCGCTCTTCTGCTGTCTGACTGCAGTGAGCCACCTTCGGGGCTCTCATTGGGAAATGTAAATTTTTTAAATCAATAGCTTCACTTTCTTTTTTCCCCCTCTTTTTCTCCCCCCCCCCCCCCCCCCCCCCCAATAACTGTTTAAATAGGAATCCGTGTGGATGCGAGTAGGTAGAAGGACGTAGTTTGTAACCAGCCCAAATGTGATTAGTGTTAGAGCTACCGCTGTTGTAGGAATGTGGATTTTGGAAGATTTGTGACTTATTCTCCAGCAGAGCAATAACTGGCCGCAGACTAACACTGAGACCGAATCCCAGGGTTATATAGCTGAACCCTGCAGCTACTGCATAGGCTAAAGCAGCACTGAAGCCCAAGTGAAGAGCTCTGCAGGACTTGGTTCACCGTGGAGCACTCGCTACTGGTGTTGCCAGGGATTCACGAGGCTCATTTCGGGTCTGATCCCAACCCGTACAGTGATTAACATCGGTGGGTCACTCCTTTGCACTATGTGTGCTTGGATTATGTTTCCCCACCTCTAAGCCCTGATCCACATCGCGTCCACATGTGCCACAGCCTGTGCTTGGGAGCTGGTCAGCAGCATCGCATCCCATCGGCAGGGGCTGTGCTCAGCTCTCGGTAGCTGAACTTGCTGCTTGACATCCCTGGGGTGAAGTCCCTTAAATACTCTCCTGAACATATGAAACCACGCTTCTCCCATCTACCCAGCTATACAGTGTCTTTACGGTCTTTTTCTCAAGTGCCTGGTGACCTGGGAACTCATGAAGACAAATTGGGCTTCAACCTATTTTTAATCTTCTGCTGCTATGACATCTTGCTTTCAAGATATCCTGAGTATTTGCCTTCCCGGTTACTCCCAGCAGCGCAGTGGCACCATTTCTACTTTGGATCAATGTCTACAGCCCTGGCCCAGCGAGAGGCTCCTCAGTCCACGACTGCCCCTCCATTCAAGTTCCTCCTGTTTCTTCCTCATTAGCTCCCGATTTCAGGCTGTTCCTGACCCTATTTCTTTCACTGGATTTTTCTCTCTGTCTTTCGTCTGGCCCCTGTGATCAGCTGGAGGGAGCAGGAAAAAAAGGGAATGGACAGAATGAAGATCAAATGGAAAGAGGGAAGAAGTAGAAACAGAAGATGCCTTTAAAGCACGTTACAGGCTTAGTCCACAGCACATGCGTCTGGTACCTATAGGTGCTTTGGGATCGAGTTAAGCAGAGAAGTGTAGGGGTCTGGGGACAGAAATTTGAAGATGAACCGGGTACCTAGTAGAGTTTATTTTGTGCTTTTTACATTAATGTTGCATTTATTTTACATTGCCCCAAAATTCTCCTTTGTGCTTCAAATTCTTGCGTTGATAATATGTTGTGGAAGATACTGATGGTGGAAATTGTTGATTTGGCAAAGGGCAGAACAAAAAGCAAGGGAACTAATACCGAGAAAACACCTGGGCTTCTGCAAGAGTACAGATCTATAGTGTTGGCATTTCAGCTGTCTGCCTTCAGTTTTATACCCATGGGTCCACGAAGGTACCTGGGGAACCAAAGCAATGGGCTCGTGCTGGGTCTGCATGCCTAATGCTTAGGGGAATTAAGTTAGGACAGAGAGATCTCTACGCTGGTGGCTGAATGAAAACAAGAAACAGGACAAGAAAAGCAAACTTGTTTGGCCCACCTGAAGGAAATGACACTATTTTTTAAGCCAGAGGAATGAACGGGAAGGACAAAACCTCCGTTTTGTCCCGAGTTCCTCCCGAGAAGCTGCTGGCCTCGATGGCACAGCCTCTGCTGTGCTGCTGAGACACCAGCAGAGACCTGCAGCGCTGACAGGCCGTGTCTCAAAAGTATTTCTGTTCTTTTACTCTTGGGGAAAATCAGGTGAATGGGCGAGGTTGTGTCTGCCTTTCCTCAGTGCCGCACATCAAGGCACTTTTATTCTGACACAGAGTGAGAAGGTGAAAGGCATAATTAGGGCACCAGAAGTACCTGGATGGGCATTAAGTCAATTAGTCTGCTCTGAATTCCAGTTCTGAGTTTGCTGGGAGAAGAAAATGATCTGTGGTCCATGTGAATACTGAGGTGGTGATCAGCTCGTTCTTAACTGAAATGGTTTTACATCGTTCTCTAAGGTTGGGCAGAATCTGTAAATACTTATGGTTTTGGTATACTTATCTACTGCAGTTTATGCAATGAAAACACAGAGCTCTTTGGGTAACAGGCAATGCAACAGGATTAGCTGGAGGGATGAACTGCAGAGGGTCTAATCAGGCGAGGCAATATATGGTTTCCCTTTGGCTTAGGATTTGGTTCAGACCTACAGGAGTTTTTGAAAATGACATTATATAGATCCACACAAAGATAAGGAACAATACAGGCCTTGTTTGGAGCATATAAAAATATTTCTAGTCCTGCCCTTTTGTACGTGTTGTCCAGAGATGGAAAAAGGGGAGAGACTCGCTGCTGTGAGCGTTCAGCCCTGCTCTCTGGATGCCATCCTGATTGATTCGCTCGCGGCGTGGAGGGATGCGTGAGCAGCACTTGCTGGCTGCAGCTGAATTACAATCATCGAAAGATTTCAGTGTAAGGGACTTCTGGAGGTCATCCAGACTGACCTCCTCCTCAAAGCAGGGCTTCACAGGAAGTTCACATCTCCTTTTTTGAAAAACTTACTGCATTTCTGGTAATGCCCTATCAGTCCCTTCTGAACTTGCCGGGATGCACCCGGTTTTGCCCTGAAATACCACAATGCAAGTATATTCTTTGCCCTTCCTACGCACTCATCGGGATAAGACATCCCGCATATGGTTCCTAATTACGTGATATGTACCAGCTACGATGAGGGAACGCTGCAATACTATTCATCATTCCGCGTGGTTTTGTCCAAGTCCTGATGGGCCACAGATGTCATGAAACTTGTCAACCTTTGCTGCAAGAGAGCTGTTCCAAGGAACAGATGTCCGTGTTTGATGGCTTACTGATGGTCCAAAGGAAGCTTCGTGGCTTATCCAAAAATGGGGGAGCTATTCTAGTCACACGCTAACGTGAAAGCGCACGTGTCTTTTAAAAGACCAGCATGAATTTGAATGTAAATACAAAATATCAGCTATAGTACCTGCTAAAGAGTTTAGAATGAAATGAGAAAGAGCCAGGATCCCACAAGGATGAAGTCCTGTAGGAAAATAACTTTGTTTCGAAAAAAATGGAGATGGATAAGCAGCAAGCAGACTCTGTAAACTGTAAAATCGTAAAAGTATGTCTCGCATGGATGCATGCGTATGCATTCTCTATAATGCCTAAACATCCAGACTTCCTAAATCCCAATACAAATCGGGGGAGTCACTCTCAAATAAGAAACAGGTGCTTTTGAAAATATATGCAGGAGCTATATATAACATGTAATGGCAAAAAGGATCTTCTGGCATACAGAATCTATTTTTATTACTTGGGAGCTATTAGTAATAGAAGGCAAATGAGCTGCCTTTAAACATGAAGTACCTCTCAACATTTTCCTTTGTCTCCCAGAGCTACTTGCTAAAGCACTCTTTGGAGTGAATATAACCAAAGGAACAGTACTTGAAAGGCCTATGAGTAAGTAGGGATGGCTGTATAGAGTCAGGAGGAAAAGCTGAGCATATGCTTGAGAAAAGCTACTGGTACTTTAATAAAAATGAAACCCCAATCTGTACCTTCCATTACGGTCAGTTAGAACAAAGGTAGCTCAGTATCTGGAAGAAAAAAAAAGATTTTGCTGTTTGTGTGTTAAGTGAAGCACACCTGAGCTGCCATGGTTGCTTTTGGAAGGGAGGGGGTTTACACAGTAGCGCGTGATCTGAACTGCCACGGGCAGGCCAAAGCCGTTTCCCTGCATTTGTCTGGCCATGTAGCCCGACTGACTGCGCAACTCTTGCCTTGGACCTGCTCCGAGAAACGTTCATCGCTTCAGACGCCGATGCCAAAGATAAATATGTCGTCCCTCATGCTCCGTTTCTCTACTTTCACGTGCCTTGTTTGTACACACTGCCTTTCTTTAAAGAAAGAAGTCTGGCAGACGGCTCCGTTGTGCGTTTCCATCGTAAAGGAATGGCTCAGCGAAACACCGAAACCCGGTGTTTGCCAGCAGGTGCTTAGCGCACTAGCAAAGCTCCAATGCTAAAAGCAGATGGAGGAAAGAGTGTTTGCTGATGAGGAACTGAATAAAAATAATATTGATGCTGGTAATGAATTCCATTTATTAAGTGCCTCGCAACTCAGACGGCCCTTTTGTACTTTATAAGCTCTCCTGAAATCACTGTCCAGCGCAGTGTTTACTATGAGCAGTCTTGTTGACTCATGCTATTTTTCACAGCAGTAACAATACCTGGTGGCAAGTGTTTATAGGGCTGGAGACCTTCTCTGGTAGAGGGCAGCAGGTAGGCAGACTGCTCATTTATAACTGACAGCATGATTAGCAAGGGCTGGGGAAATGTTTATCTAAATCCTTACGTGGGGATTGTTAATGCCCAGAATTGCCTGTGATTTAACTGCCAGGCAGCTACAACCAGCTACATTATTCCAACGTTTAGGACGCTTACTGCTCACTTGCTAGATTTGCTGCTATTTAAAATTATTCCAGTGACTTATTGCACCCTATAGCTCGGTGGAGTAGACCAAAGCCTTTCTCATAACAAACCACTCTTTCCCAATAGCATTACCAGTGTTTTGTTGTGGCTGTGATGGCCTAAGAATGATGGGTATAGATGATATCTGTTATTAGACCAACTGATTTAGCTGGAAAAAACCCTGCCTTTATGTACAGAAACTTTCCTTCTGGTGCGGAACAGCAAACTTGAAACTTCCCACGTCTGCTTCAGACTTGAATAAAACCTTGTATGCCCAAAAGCTCACTGTTTCTTAGAGTCACAGCCTCTGTTTTATATACGGCAACGCTGGTCTAGCTGTGATCAGGAGGTATAGCTGTTTAGTGTCTGGTCACTAAATAGCTCAGCTTTATATTAGATACTAGTGTCTGGAGGGTGGGAAATGGGCAGGATGCAACTGCTTCTTCCAGTGTAGCTGAGGGCCGTGTAGGCATCTTGCAGGGGCATCTTCCCTCTCTTGTGTGCGAGACACAAAGAACCAGAGACTCACAAGGGCAGGAATTGATTTTAGGGACCAGGAGTATTGATAACTCCCGAAATCCCATTGTCGCCTCTCTCTTACACAAAGAGCTCTGTGAATGCTGTCACGCTTCTATTGTCCCTACAGTGAGGCTGAATTTATTAATGGGACTCTTTGGTTGCCTACTTTTCTTTTGTATCACCTCAGATTCGGTGGGGCAGATCTTATTTTCTGCTCACGTACTCTCCTAACTTCCTCTGCCTGTTCTGAAAACTTCACTCGGTGCCAGGTTAGAAACCTCTGCCGTAGTGTCATCTTCTCCCTCTCAAGGCTATTGCTGATTCTGAGTTAATCCTTTCCAGAATGTCTTAATATGTTTTCTCTAATCTTAGCATGAAGCCAGACTTTGGTCAACTCTAACAAAAATTTTTGCATTTCTACCTGGTTGCTCTGCTCTTCGTTTCCTTCACTCTCATTCCACCTGAATCAGTGCCCCTAACATTATTTTCCTTCTGCATTTGCACTTTTCTGACGTCGTTACACATTAGATATTACACATTAGACTTCCACTCCTGTTCCAGAAAATGTGCTTTTCCCATCCTTTCCTATCCTTTGCTTTCCCCCTCCCTTTACACAATGGGTCCATGTGTTTGTGAAACACGTGGCTGCGTCACGGCCCCGAGATGAGAACAAACCAGGAATCACTTTTGTTCTACTAGTTCAGGAATAGCCAAGCACCAAGACGCCACAGCTTTCAAAACCTGCGTGCCCTGCGAACAAGCGCAGTTCCCGGTGGCTGTGGCATGGGCTTGGATGACTTTACAAGACGTTACAAAGTCATATACATCAAATAACTGTCGCAGTAGCCAGCATAATACTATTCAGCAACACGTCCACTTTCCATCAACATACTATGAATCTCCCTCCTTGCTCCTCTGGCTGACCAAAAGCCTAGCGAGTCTATGGCCCTTTTCCATGGCTTGATTTTCAATTAAGAGATAATGTCAGTGGAAGAGCACAGTTCCTCAGATAGTGTTCCCCTGCTGTTGCAGAAGGCAGAGATGTAGTAAGCAGAGGTCAACTACTGAAAATCTGTGTGCCTGGCTAAAAGATTACATAATATGTTAGGCTAATTTTACTTCATTTCATATTCACATATATTAGGGCAGCTTTTGTTATATACTTATCCTTATGTAAGTTACATCTGTTCTTTTATTCACTCATCCATGTTTGCTCTGCTTTCAGATTTATGAAACAGGCATTCCACTGAGCTCAGCAAATGATGGGCATAATAACTTATCTACATTGCAAAGTATGTGATGCCCTTGAGGTAAACTCAGATGTGAAGGTTTTATGAAGTGTCTCGCATGTGGAAGTGTAGGAAAGTGTTTATTTGCCAACTCCTGTCTCTCCTTTGGCTGTTCAAGTGATGGTAAGAGGATCCTATGAAACTGCTATGAAAGCCTAAGGGCTAAATGGAGAAGCAGAACTACATTGTTATCTTCATAGGGGAAGCAGAGCCATACTGGCACTTGCACTTATTTGGCTCTCCTCTCTTTGGATGTCAAAAGTTTCTGGCTAATAGGCTCTAAAGTATCTATTTATTTAATGAAATGCCTCTCACTGTAACAATTTTATTAATGAATTTATTCTTATGAGATAGGAAAGTAATCTCTTTTTATTTCTTTATTTTTTCACTTACAAGACTGCAGAGAAACAAAGGCTCTGTAGAGGAAAGGAGGGGCCTGCCTGCCCTTTTATGTATCTGAGAGACTCTAAACCCTTCTGCCTGCCCGTAGCTACTCCAGAGTCCTGCAATGGCCATGCAGAGACCCGGTTCCTTGAGTTACTAAGGGCCAAGCTTTACTGCTAGTCCCAGCATTCACGTTGACAGCAGATTTCGCTTACATCATATGTAACTCTGTCAGCAAAGAAACTAGTCAATAATGGCCAGACCTGGCTATTATGGTAGTGCCTCCACTTGCTTAAGACTCAGCGGCTGGACTGAGTCTTGTGGGACTGAGTCAAATTACCAGGGTAGTTCCCCTCAGTCTCTCTTGGAAGTTTGCTGTTCGTTGCCGCTGCGCCATGTGCCTCGGAGGTCGTTGCTCAAACCTCTGGGCTGGGTCAGTCTTGTTAAAATAATAATTTGAATTAAGAAGTGAATTTACACTTTAAAGTCCACAAAAATACATTCCTACCTCTGCTCGCTGGTGATGACTTAAGCCTCTTTAAAAGAGGAGGTTTGATGCTCTTTCTCATAAGCGTTTTCTATTGACTACTTTAGGAGGGCTTCCTGTTCATAAGGGTGGCTTTAGAGAAGTCTGTTCTCATGAAATGCTGATGGCGTGATATTTAAGTACCTTCGTGACTCAACCTATAGCACAATTTGGACAGAGCCAGTAGCTAAAAAAAAAAAAATATTCCTAAGCCCTAGTATGGTGCCTTGAATCCTCTGTAAGCCCAGCAGTCTAGCCACCAGCAAGTTCAGTCTGGGAATTTCTGACAACTATAAAAAGAAGGAAGGCAGTAAACATTTTTTTAGGAATGCCCATGTTCCTGAAGTAGACAGGGACTCAGTCCCTCCGTTAATTGCTTGAAAGGTTTAGACCCAGGTGTCTGTTTCCCCAGATCGCCAATACAAACCTCACATTTTATCCAGGGGACTGCAAGGAAAAGTGTCAGGAAAATCCTGGAGAATAGGGATTTCGGGAGGCTGACCCAGCCCGTTTTTGATATCTAGTACATGGGTAAAGCCTCTGCAGGAGGATGTTTGTTAATCTCCCAGGGTAATCTAGGCTCTCTTGGGTCAGCTCTCCTCCTTGGGGCTGGAGAGTCTGTAGCCTGGTAATACTGAGAAAGGCATCTTCCGTGCAGCGATGTTCTCTTTTCTCCAGCTAATTGCGAGGTCATTTTTCATTTCTTTGTATTTAAAGCTTCCCAAAATAATTAGCCCATTTGATAAATTAGTTTGCTTAAAAACATAAATTTGTCAGTGAATCGGATGAGCGGCGCAGCACCCAAAACACTTGAAGCTACACATATATTACTACTTTGTCAGTCCTGTAAATTCAAAATTGCCCAGATTAATTTCAAACTAATTTGATAAGCCCTCCATTGGGACAAAAGGAAAAGTGTTTGGGTGTCAGGCTTTGTGCCCTCCTATGTCAGATTTCAGCCTGAATGAATTTTTTATGGCTGACTCTAGAATATAAAACTCTGAAAACGGCGGTTTGTAACGGCAATTCTGACAGACCCTTTAACCATTTGGAAAATAGGCACTGCTATAATTCTGCTGCATTAGAGGAAAAATTTTGAGTGCTTTCATTAGGTGCAACAGCTGTTTCTGTTGCAAAAGCCAGCCTTCATTGGTGGCAGTGTAGCTGTCGGCTTTCCAGAGTTTCGCATTTATAGCTGACTGTATAAACTCCTTTATGTTCTTTTTCGTTTTCCAATATATGTAAATTAATTCAATAGCAAAAATACAAATAACTACCTTGTAACTAGATCTGTGTGAAGGTTCTTTGTAGGCTCCTGCGATCAGCGTCGCGTGATGAGCGAACTGAGAAATACTGAACTTTTCGAAATGGTTCTAGCACAAGTGACATGCAGTAATCCACACCACATCAATTTTTAATCATCAGATTTAATCCTACTTCTTAGTAATGTGTTAGAGTTCTTTAACCTAGCGTAACATTCTTAATTAGAGCTGATTTTAAAAAAAAAACAACACAAGCCAACAAAAAGATCCAACAAAAAACCCCTCAAGCTCCCTGAGTATTTTCCTGTCTCCTCTATTTAAAGAGAATTTTTTCCTAAGAACATGCTGAATATGCTGAAATTAAATTTTGGAAAAAAGTAAAGTAGAAAAGAAATATTTGTTGATGCTTTTCATTTCTTTGTTCTGATATAATATAGAAAAATATTTTTGTATTATGAAACAAACAGCGAGTTCCGCTTGGAACAAGATGCCTCAAATCAAATAGTTATCCAAGTTGTCAGAAATGGAATGCAAAACTATGTTCAGAATGCAAACATATTTTGAAGCACCAAATTTTAAAATGGCAGAGAGCAGATTTTCATGGATTCAGTAAATTTTATTCCTGAATATTGAATTATGCACAGATTTATGTGGCATAATATGGGATACCAGTCAATTTTTAAATGTTAGCTTGATTCCCATTAAGATTATACTGAAAATAAAAGTGTCCAGAGAAATATAAAGGATGTACTTACATACATATGAATACACCAAAAGAAAATACTTTGTTTTACTGAATTTACAATGAAATATCAGCCACTGTCTGTTGAAACATGTGGGAATCTTTGTGGTACCACCACCAAACTTTTAATGAGCCTGTAATAAATATTTAGACATCTGTGTACTTGGTCTAACTTTCAGCTGCCATCCTTTCCCAGCAGCCTCTGAACTGTGGTCATTCCGAGTTACGAAAATCGGGCCGGTTATTCAAACACCTAACTGTGGGTTAAAATCCTGACTTTTAGAAATACTTTGGAAAACTGTCTTTGCTCTTTAAGCCTCTTGTCTGAAAATGAGAAGGATAAGTGCTAGAGAAGTACAGGGAATAGGCTATTTGTAAATATGTCACTGACTCTTTGCATTCATCTAGTTATCAATGTTTATTGATATATGTTAGGAAATATGTATGTAATTGTATAAATATATATAACTCATATCCTATGTAGTGTTTGTGTTGCAAAACTGGGACATGGTGTAGTGGTGGGCTTGGCAGTGTTAGGTTTGCGGTTGGACTCGATGATCTTAAAGGGCTTTTCCAACCTATATGATTCTGTGATTCTGTGAAAAGATTCTCATACGATCTGCAGGCAGGTGTGAGAGATTTAGAGACTATCGTGGCGCAATGTAAAAGCGGTATGAATATTTATCCTTTCTTTTGCCTCACGAGCGTTTGAAAGAGATGAAACCCAGTCTGTCTATAATTTGGGGCATTTAGGTTGTGGTTGCTTTCTGAAAACACTCTGTACTTGGAAAACTTTATTAAGAGCCACTGATCTGACAGCTAACCGAGGCAACGCTTCTACTCAGACTTTCTCTCAGAGGAGATGCCTTCTGAAATTTTAATTCGAATTGCTTGGAAATATGGACTCTGAAAATACCTTGGCCCTCCACCCCTGTGATTTCTTTCACACATCTCTGTCTTATTTGCTTATCCTGGTTACACTGACTCAGTGCAGCCAGGGCTTGGGTTTTCAGTATCTTCCCTGAGATCTGTCTGTAAACCCTAAATCCCAAAGAGGGACAATTTCAAGTCCCGCCAGTGCAGAAATTCAAACCCTCTGTTCTCCAGCCTCCCACCGCAGCCGCGACCCAGAGTGAGCGTGCGTCCGTCTAGGATCTGACGGAGCCGTAAGACGTCGGGTAAGGTAATGGTTCAATGCTTTGAACCATTAGCAACGTTTTCCCTTGCTGGTGACGTGTTGCTATCCTTTTCCTCAGAAGCGGCTGAATGTCAATGGTGTTGAATACCCAGAGCTGTGATTTGCTCTGGTTTGAAAGGCTTTGTAAGAATGTAAGATATTCCTATTACATCCCAGCCTGACCTATTATTCATTACGTTGGGTCAGATTCATTTGTACAGAGAACCAACACAAGGCTCCCTGCATTTCACAAATCCTTTAAGAATTAAATTGACCAGTTGCTGTGCAGAGACTCCTGAAAGGCATTTACATGTCTTTTACCTCTCACATCACCACAGCCTCATTTGAGCTCCACTAAGGGACCTAATTTGTTGGGCTGAATTTTATTCCCTAACAACTACCCCCCCCCCCCGCCCCCCGCCATTAGCACAGTATCCCATATGGCAAAGATGGAAGAGAAGTATAATTATCAGCCCAAAATAAGCTATTCAGGTGTGGGGTTTTTTGTTTCTTGTTTTTGGTTTTTTTTTTTTTTTTTTTGCATTAGATAACCACATGAGGCTATTAACATGGACAAAGATCAACCGTAGGGGCTAAAGCAAATAATAAATATGTATTTGTGGTTAGTGCCTGAGCACTAATGGAGTTCAAGGCAGGCAGGCAGGTTTCAAATGGCACCTACTTTCTTTTCTACCTTTTGAACAGATATGCCTCAGGTGGACGTTTACTCCCCAAGGAACAATATACTCTCCTGCCCTTTGCTGCAGGTTTTTACCTTCTGAATTTTATTCCACACACGTCTTTTATCACTTCTTCCTTCAAGGGTGTCCATAGCATCTGCCATTAGCGACTCCAGCTGTGGCACCAAGATAAAAATTATCAGTGTGGAATTCACACAGAAATAACTTCTCTAAATACACAGATTAAAACCTAATTAAAAAATCATTTGTACGCTGATGATTTTATTACTCATCTTTCACACAATGAGCACTGCCACCTCATCTTTGCTTCAGCCATTACACTGTACTATTGTGGATATAAAATACTTAACAATGGGAAAAAATCCTCTGGAAAATTTGTATTTAAGCCCATAGGTTTTAATGCAGTAAATGTTTATACTTAGTAAAGGAAGACTTGGGTTGTAAAGAATAAAGGCTCCATATTTCACTCTTTAGCTGTCTGGGATATTCTGTGTCGTACATGAATACTTTTTAGTATTTTCTCGCAAGGCTAATGTATCATAATTTAAAGCAGCATGTAAAACCTCACAAGAGGACAACACTAAAGCTGAGATGCTTTTACTGTAGCTGGAAGTATCTAGCTCATTCTCCCTGCTTTTACTATCCTTTTTCTTTGGCAAACCCTCCCTTCTCCCCATCATTCAGCATAACAGAGCATAAAAACAAGGCTGACAATTTCTAGTGTAAACTATAAAAAGAAGCTGTAGGAAAATACTTGCTAATCAGTCCTTAGTGTTAGAGGGAAGGCTAAAATTCGAGTTAGTTGTAGTATTGCCTCACTCCAGTACCCTGCCAGGTTATCATGGCATTGCCTCGCCCTGCACCCTTCCCAAATGCTTGAAAATACTTCAGTTGCCCTTAATTCAGTAACAGAGAGGCCAGGGTCAGATCCCCGGTGTCCTCCCGTGACCAGCCATTAGCATCAGCGCTCGGGAACAAACTGGGAGAAACCTGTATTTAATACCTGGGATCTTGCTGTGCTCTATTAGGCCTATTCCAAAATGTTGAGTTGGTTAAAGCGAACCCAAACAACAGGTTTTGGTGTCTCTTCCCAAATTTGTTACTCATTACAAGTAACTGGACAGTATAAGCGTAAGCATTCATTGAGAAATTGTCTCTTCTTTCTGTACCTAGACGGGCAGCAGTCTAATATGAGTACATAAGGTGATGAAACTTAAACCACCGGTGTTTAGGCTCATCTGCGCAAGATATAAAAATGCTGCCTTCAGATTCAAGGAGCAGATCTGTATTTCCTCAAGTTTACCTTCGCATTCAGGTTTTTGAAGTTAAAATTCTTTGTCTGTGTCTCAACACTGGATAAAGGATGCAGGAATCTTCTTTTGAATCTCTCAGTAAATTTGCTATGGTCGGTTCCAGCCTGCTTTCTCTGTGCTTGTGCAGCCATTAAGTTGAGTCTTATTGGTCCCAACATTTGATGAAAACTTTTATTTTTTTTTTTAAAAAGTCATGCATCAGTATTCATGAAAAACAAAACTGCAAATTTCTGCCTCTGACTTTAATGCGAAAGAAGAGCCTGTCAGAAATTTTCCATCACAATACTTTTATGACAGATAATCTCCTTCTGTGAATCCAGAATAGACACAGCCCAGAGATTAAAGGTATTAAGGGCAGAATGGGCAAAGCACAGATCCTGCGTCAAACCAGGCAGAGGAGGAACCGGTCAGGGAAAGGGGAGGATTTCTCCATTGCTTTTCCTGGAGTGATCCTCTCTGAAGAACTGGTCACAGAATCACAGAATCACAGAATCATATAGGTTGGAAAAGACCTTTAAGATCATCGAGTCCAACCATAAACCTAACACTGCCAAAAACCATCACTACACCATGTCTCTAAGTACCTCATCCAAACGTCCTTTAAATACCTCCAGGGATGGCGACTCAACCACTTCCCTGGGCAGTCTGTTCCAATGCTTGATAACCCTCTCGGTGAAGAAAAATTTCCCAATATCCAGTCTAAACCTCCCCTGGCGCAACTTGAGGCCATATGGTCGAACAGCACCCACCGGGGCAGGGACCAGGACATCGGTCTGTCACCCCCGAGGGGCCGCTCCGACAGCCTAACTAAGCTGGGCACCTCGCCCCTTTGGACAAGAAGTTAAAACAAGAAACCTTTCCGATTAAAGTTTCACTGATATTGATAGGTGCCAGTGAAAAATGCCTAGCGTGTGCTCTGGTTTTAAATTTTATCACCCCAAGTTTTTCACCAGCTCTGTTGGCAGAGAAAACGTGCATGCTACAAGAGCGGGCAGTTGGCAAACCCCAGTACTTCTCCCAAAGCTGGTCTTTTTTGGAAAATCCCCTCCAAGGAAAAATGCTGCATTTTAAAAAATATCTTGTCCTCATTTGATTTTAAATCGAAATAGATTTCTGCTTTTTTAACAAGCTTTCATCTTGATTTATGATGTACAAATACAGTGACACTGAAATCATAAACCTTGGAAAGATTTTCTTCAGGGTCTTTATTTTCCCGGGGTCTATGAATAAATACTGATCTCAAAAGGCCTCAGCTGAGGTTCTCTGTGCCATAGATTTGGACTCTATTTATTTAGTTACAGGAAGACATTTACACAGAAGAGTTTATACTTGAAATGCCTTTGGGATCCTTGCTGTATCAGTGCAAATTGCACTATTATAAATTCAGTGTGTTTTAAACTTTATACAACTCATACTGTATGTGATAATAAACATTTGGCATCTTTAGCATTTTCTAACCCACACAATTTAACTGCCTTGCTTGGTTGTAAAGTCTTATCTCAGTCTTACCAATGTAAAGTCAGAATGACCTCAGAGGAATTACTTTAAATTTTTACTAGTACAAGTGAGATTAGAATTTGGCCAGCTCGGTTTTCTTCATGGAAAAATTTAGATATCTCTTAGAAATGTTGCCGAAGAGTCAGCATGGGTGCTGTGATTCTGACCCCGTGGACATGGGGGGTTGCCTCTGTAGCATCCATTGAGGGCTGCTGAATCACACCAGTACAGCCCAGTCCTGCGCATGGTTCATCCTGCCTGGACGCCGGTGAAACGGGGAGGATGACAGGTAGGCTGAGAAAATGAGCATCTTTCGCTCGCTCTCTGGACGGTTTGGACGTGCAGACCCAACGATGGGCGGCAATGTTCTGTGCTTGACGCTGCTGCGATGTGGTAGGGAAATGGTCCCTACTGGCACAAGAGGAGCCTGTGCCATGCGGGCTGGTGCCACCGGGAAAGGTAAAGCCCATTAATCACTCCCTGGTGAAGCCACTCTGCAAGTTCTTGCTTGCAGTCTTGTGCCTTAACACTGTGGTGCCTGAAGTTTACTAAAATACTCTAGCTACAGAGCATCTGAGCCTCCCTTTGCACACATAGACTACAGATACCTTTTACAGCAGGATGACAGGACAAAGAAAAAGAAATGAATGCTGAATTAATACATTTTAATGCTCCGGACAGGATAGTTGCTAGAAATTTTCTGCCTTTATTCTTTTAAAAAACATTTTTACCTTGGGCTCAGTAAACAAAGCATATGAGTTTTGTTGAAAGGTTTACAATCTGTCACCTAAATCTCCCAGCACGGACCCTCGTTCTGCCCAGTCCTACCCCTAAGAGCCTGAAGACCTTTGTCTTGGGTGGCCTAGAGCCTCCGCCAAAAAGCTTTCCAGGGAGGTCAGGCTTATGATTACTACATGACAAGATACAGGCAACAGCGTAATAGCCTGTGCCGAACGTGTGATGTACTGAAAATATTGTACCCTGGAGAAAAACCCATCACTGAAATATGTACCAATAACTCAGGACCCTTTAGTCAGCCCTGAAATGTGGGCCTGCTGAAGTTTAATATTAGAAAGCTTGCATCAAAAGGAGAATGTCTTTTAATAACACAGTTTCTTTGCAATGTCATTTCCCCTTATCTCGAGCCCAGACTTCAAAGTCTGGCAACCACCTCCTGCAGTTGCAGGCCGCTGCTCGTCTTCCCTAAAGCAAGCTGCTGTGAAGCTTTAATTCTACAGAGCTTAGGAGCTTTGCAGGACTGCAAACAAATGTCAAGGGACCGGCTTTGGGAAAACCAAGAGTTTTTAGTGAACCGAAGTTGGATCATCAAAATTGGACTGCATTTAAACGCAGGGACTGTGGAGGGACTTTTTTTTTTTTTTTCGAGAATGAAATGCTTAAAATTTGCATGTACGTGAGCTCCCTCCCTCCCCCATCAGAAAACCCGACAGCCTCGGGGGAGAATAACCATACGGTACTTTCTGATTGCAGGTTATCGACGTACTATCAAGCTATTAATGACTTTAGTCTTGCAACAGCCCTGCTAGCATCACTGCCCTCATTTTACAAAGGGAAAACAAAAGCATAGCAGGTAGACGGGTTTATTCAGAGACAGGGAGCAAGTCGTAGATGGAGCCAGGAAAGAAAATCTTTTCTCTCCTTTCCTCCCTCTCCTCAGCTTTAACTAGATTTGGCCTGTTTTGCTGCAGGTGGCTTCTGATGTTAGACATCTTAAAGTAGCACGATCTGAATAATTGCAATCATCTTCCCAGACTGATTTGGGGAGGTTTGGGGGAAAAGAAGAGGTTTTAAAAATATGCCTACAGATGAGTCATGCTGGTTCTATAAAAGTCATCCTTGCAGGTGATTAGCTCCTCCTCTGACAAGGCACTGCAGTCAGATTTTAAAACTACTTCAGGTCTGCACATTCGAAAAATGACTTCCAGAGTAAATTGCAGCGCAGCGCTCTGCCCCAACCCTTCCCTCCCTGGCTCCCTGCCTCTAAAGGCCAAAACAAGCATTAGAAATAAATACTTACCAGTTTGGCATCCTGCTGACTGATGTCCTGCAGGTAGGGAACGGTTGCTAGCTCAGCCATGGCTTGATTAATCACTTGGGACTGTTCCTCGACTCTCTGCAAACGGCCGAGGAGGCTGGCATAATGCAACTTCTCTATGCCACGTGAACACGCGCAGAGATTGTCCTGTTTTCCCAGCAAAAGCAAGTAGGTTAGAGGAGAGTCGCAGAAAACACTTATCCTTTGAGTCCTATGCCTTGAGGCTTATCATCATATATATTTGTGCTGGTAATACTATAAGCAATATGGCATCCTTTAAGATAATGCTACTGACAGTCTTTACAGAGGGGGAAAAAAAAAAGACTTTCTTTCCAAAATCTCTCTAGTAGTACTAGAAAAATAAATATGTAGTCATAATATATGTGAAGGGGACACAGCAGATAACAAACATGAAGGCAATTTTCTCATTTGGAAATGGCATTTCCATAATCCCCTCTGTTAAATATTATCTGACTTTTATGGATTGCTTTTAAAGTTTCAGTGAAGAGGTTGAGGAAACCGTGCAGTGTGTCAGCTTATGGTTTGTTTGCAGACTAGGCAAATCCATAGTTTTCAAATATATAACCTTGAGGGACTAAAACCTGCAGAGGTGGTCTCTGATCCTCCAGGCAGCTAGGCACATGGTAAATTTTAAGCATGTGAATACAGAAACTCAGCCAAGTGCTTGCACAAAATCTCAGCACCTGCTGAAGTGTTTGATGGATGGCAGCCTTACCACCATATTTTCAAAAGTATTCTGATGCCAAAAATGCAAATAAGCACCCTACTGAGATTTTCAAAAGCAATTTGGCCTAGATTCCCGACGAGATGTAGCCATTGCATATCTGAATGCTCAGCCCTTCTGGGTGAAATTTCCATTCATCTCATCAGGGTTTTGAATGTATTTAAGTGCCTGAAATTCCAAGAATTGGCATCAATTTTCAAAACCACTTCCTGTATTTTTAGTAGACCTTTGTTCTGGCAGTTGCATATGGTGGCACATTGATGCTGCCAGCTACGTACGCTTCCAGGTAGGTGATTTCAAGTCCAATCATATATTGAACAGGGTGAATGGAAAGTTTTGAATGACATTTATTTTTCAATAAATGGTGTCCTGTTTTTAAAATGAACTTCTCTTGGCAAAAATTCTTGATCTATTGGTTTGATGTTGATCTTGGTTTTGCAGAAATTTGCACTAGGCAAGCATAAAGTGTTATCGAAATGACTGTAAACATAGTTCTTGTATCAAGTCTAAGGATTTAATAACAAAGCTGTTCTTGCTCTCTGTACATCTTACAAGAATAATAATGGAAAAAAGCTTAGTTTTCTTTTAACCCTAGAAAAATACAAATAACCCTGGTACAGCTAATTTTATCCCTTTTAATATAATACCTAATATAATTGTAAAATAGTATAAAATAAAAGACGATGCACTGGAGACCAATGGCAGGAATGCAGCTATAATCTGGGAGCTCCAGATACGAAAGCAACTGAAAAAGAAAGAGTTGAGCCAATGAACTGGTATTTCCATTAGCTGAAGGAGAGAATCAGGGACTGCACAGGGAAGAGGAGCTCTGGTCAGCAGTTCTCTGGAGTATTGCAGATAGCTCCAGTCAGCTGTGTTTGGAGAGGTTAATTTAATCCCAAGCATCGTGGAGCAGAGAAGCCAGCACGGTAGGAGATACCTCTTTTGAGAGAAGTGTGGTTTGATTAGTCTATTAATGAAAATGCCAAGAGCTTATTATTCTTCTCAATAAAACATAATGCAGGGCTAAATTCCAAAGAGAGCAAACCGAAAAAGGAAGGAGAGATAAAAGACAATGATAGCAGAAGGACCATTGTGTATAAATAGGTACAAATAAGACTGGGGTGGCAATTAAGCTTCTTATAATTCAGGTTGAAGGTCTGCAGTGTGTTTCACCATGAGCAGAAAAGACAGAAAGCCTAACTAGTTCTAAGATGGATTTTACTCGATTTATGAATAGGATATTAGGTGACACAAAGGTGTGTAATAGCAGGCGATTTGACTTGAGGAGCCAAGAGAGCCCTTCCAGGCCTACCTTCTTATGAACTTCTGTTGACTAACCCCTAAGAAGGGAGACCAGGACAACTTTCTTGCAAACTATTTTTATCACTTGAAGAGTCCTTTTCTGAGGACCTGACCTCGTATTAGTAGGAGACATCAGCAACAAAAAAACATTTCTGTGATCTCTGATATGTGAAATTGTAAGTCTGACACAGTCCAGTTAGCGTGGCACTAAAGCAAGGAAAGAAATGGAGCCCCATCTCCACCTGATCATCGGTGTTTGAAAGCCAGATAGCTGTGTGCATTCCCAGGTAGAGCTGTGTGCATTAAAATAAGGAGAAGCAATCAGTTAATGAGAGAGTGAGCTCTTATCAACATGAAATAGTCTCACAACATTTTAGATGCAGCAAAAGGTTTTCCCCTGCTATTCTTGAAATCCGCCCAAAACCTTTTTGTGTAAGCACTAAGAAATGAGTATATTGAATCATCAGCTAAGAAAGCAGGTAAAAATCCTCTCATCATGCTGTGTCTGTTGGGGGCTTCTCCAATGATTAAGAAAGTTAAGGCAAAAAGAAAACAATTTTTTCTCTGCTTGACTCTCCAGAAAAATATGAGAGCATGCCACGTAGCTATGGGAAACAAATTGGGCATCTGTGCCAACATGCACTCTGTGGACATAGCAATGATATTTAAGTTTACAGTACGCTGGGAGTAAATAAATAAATAACGGACAGCGGGGTTTTTGGAAGGGATTAGAGGAGGTTGAACATTGTCAGAGGTGGTGTTTCGGTGACAATGAAAAATGCAGAAAGAGAAAGTAAATAACTGCTGCTGGCAGGAGAAAAAAATTCCACGGGGAGCTGAACCACATGATGAGAATTACATGAACGATAGCAGAATTCAAGGGGCTACTAAGCTGCAGTAAAAAACATAATAAAGTGGCCAGGCAATCAGATGAAGACGAAAGCAGCTCAAGTAGGCACAGTGAAGGTTAAGTAAAGAGCAACCTTAAATGGAGACTTCAGTGGAAAAGAGTTGGCTCCTTCAACAAAGAGAAGAGAGAGACATTTGAGGAATCAGGTTGAAAAGTAACCAACAAATGAAGTATGGGGAGTCACAGTTGCATCCTGGTTAGAAATGCAGTAACATATTGAGACAATAAATGATTCAATTATGATGCTATTACTTTCTAGATGGGCCTTACCCCTATTGTCTAGTATTCCAAGGAGAATTTAAAGAAAAAACTAAAAAGGAGCAATTGATGGACTTTCTCTTGAGGACTTTATTCTTAATAGGCAGCCTTGCCTGAGGCGGGGGTCCTTCCAAGAAAGCTTTCCCCAGAAAATTTTTGCTGCACGAATTCCCTTTAGACAAAATTAAAAAAAAAAGGTGTTTATCCCCAGAGGCATCTTCAAAGACCTTCCTTCTAGGAGAGCAATAAGGTCCTGATGCGTGAGGATCAGCCCTGGGACATCTTCAGTCCTCTGACCTTGGGATGAAAAAGCACCTACAAAAACCAGATCAGCCCATTCTGGATGGAGCTTACCGGCTATTGCCAAATACCCAGCACTAACAACCGGAGCAAAGATAGGACAGGCTTTCGTTGCAGAAAGGAGCTGGAGAGCATGTGAGAGGAGTGAATCATGTCATTTCATGTAATGAGAATTTTGGGATGATACCCCCTCTTTTCGCTTTTCTTTATGCTCAAGAAAGGAGTCATCCGTTATGCCACTTCTATTTATAAATAAAGTTTAATTGCTGAATGCTAGGAGTGCTAAAGAAAAAGAAAAGCAAAGTGGCTGGTCAGCCTGGATTTAAAGCAGGATCTGTCGTATCCCATACGTGTGGCATGTTTAACCATCAGCTTTAAGAGCACCACTTTACAAAAGTCTGGAATGCCCCCCGGTAGTTCTTCTTTTCTATTGTGGAGTCTTTAGCGCTATTTTTCAGCTCAAAATCTGAATGAAGTTATGCCTTACAAACATCTCTGTAGTGTATTGTAATAACAAGCGGAAAAAATCCATCATAATGTTTCTTTAATGCCCCTGGTATTCTCCAGAAAATGTGTGTGCTGAAATCTGTATGTAGTAAACACTTTCCCTCTACTTATAAAACAGACAACAAAACAGTGAGATCTGTAAATGTATGCATCATGCTGTGAATCATATGGTAGGTTTTGTTCACCTTTATAATATGAGCAGTCTAATAAGCCCTCCCGGCCACTGGTTCTCCTGTTAAGTAGCATCATGTGCCATCGACATGGGGCTACAGCAGGAGAAAGGCAAACTTGGTGCGTGCAAAGCGGCTGAAATTACCCGGGTGAAATCCCTTCATAGAATAACCACTCGCTGGTGCTGGTAATCTTGATTGGAATACAAGTAGCTGAAGGGCTGACTGACATATATTTTTTAAGGCACATACCATAACCTTTGTGTCATGGTATGTATTTCTGGGTGGATGAGGTTTATGGCGTTTCCCCACCAGCAGCAGACGATGCTGCGTGGGGACCAGCCTGCGACATCCTCTCTCACATGCTTCTTGCTTTACAATACACAAGTGTCCCCTTGATTTAAATGGGACTGGCTGTTCTTTATGAAGAAGGGGGGCCAACAGAAAATGCTCTGCTTTTTTAAACCTTTAACTTCACGTCTTACCAACAGTGGTGCGTGTATAAATCACATAATTAACTCTAGGTTGTGGAGCTGCAAAACTGAGGTGGAAGAATTGACTTATATTAAGGGTTGCCGTGGCTTAATAAGCTTTGCTTTAGCACTCAGATGTTTTTGTCAAAAATAATCTGATTAGGACAAGCATTTTGGATTGTACGTTTGTGTCTGCAAATGAAGAAGAGGGCAGAAAGGAATGTTTATTCTATTAAAAACAAATATATTCTTTTATCTTCTTAAAGTAAGTTGTAAAGCTAGAGTCTGTATCTGAAGGTTGTCTTCCAGAAGTTTTTAATTTAGTTTGTGTGTGACAGAAATATGATGGAATCGTATTTCTAGCTTGAAGAAAATTTTGGAATACTTTCAAGGAAGCGAAAGTGGCCAAATCTCTGCCAGGCCCATAAAGAGATTTTAATCACTAATAGCAGAGCAGTTCTGGCTCTGTGCCTATCTGTATTATCAGGTATAATCAGCTTTGTCATTTGCTCTTTGGGTCAGAGGTTCTGTCTTGCCCGGATCTTTCAAGGCTATGAAAACAGAAGGGAAAGTGAATATGTTTCCACCGATGATGGATGTGGAATTGGCAGCTGTTTGTTCTAACTCAGTGGTAATTTCTTCTGTCTTGGGGCTTTCCTCCTCTCCATCAAAGCTCCCATACTGACCCTCTGGTGGCTGGTTATAAGTCTATAGGACCATGACTCAGGCCTGTTACCCCGTTCTCGCTGCTGCTGGAAGCGGCACGTGGGTAGACCTTGCCTGAACCACGCGGATGCTATGCTGACCTCCTTGGGAACAAGGGAAGTTTGCTGCTGATTTCAGTGGTGCTGGGATTTCACTTTTGGGAGCCCTCTTCTGTTTCAGCAAGAATATTTAAATGTATGAGGTGAGGTCTAGAGCTGGTAGAAAATATTACTGTGTAGGAACAGTGTAAATGCATACAGCTAGTGGGGTCTGGCTTGGGAAATCCTAACACACCACTATGCTCTCATCCCTTACATGATGAGTTTTTCTTTTTCCTGTACCCTGGATAACAGATGCCGCGTATCTCTGCTTGAACCATGTGGTCCTGTTCCTCCAAATTCATTTACAGAACAGGGTAGTTATGGGGAATCCAAAAGATATCTGATTTCAAAGTTTTTCTCTTCCTGATACTCTTTAGAAGCGGAATAACTGCAATAGAGGAATCTCACCTCTAAAAGCTCTATGTTATACCCAAAGAGAGGACTGTGGGACCGAGAAAAATTTAAAAAATTGCAGTTTTACTGAGGCTTTCAGAAAGACCAGGGTTTTATTCTGTATCCAGTACCCAACCCACTGTCTGTTTATACGTCTAGCTTCTTAAATGTTCGAAGTACAATGCACACAGCAATAACAGATATTTCACTTTCCCGAAGATGCCACTTCTATTAGCCTGCACATAAATAACTCGGGCTTTTGGTCATCCGAAGTCAATAGCACATGGCTTCAGGAGAGAACCGGAAAGAAGCAGCAGTGTGTTTCCTTGAGGGTGTCTGCCCTCAGCCTGCTCCACCTGCCTCGCACCGGTGCAGATGCTTTACGAGCGCCCATTTTGGCGAAGTGCTAAGCACCTTTACCTCCCACTAAGCATGTGAGTTCAAGCACTTATTGTTGTTTCAGCAGCTGCTCTCTGAGAGTAAAGGAGATATAGCTTCCCCAAATATCTAGCTAATGTTTCTTCCTTTCTAGGGGTTGCTAAGTAGCAGTTTTTGTCAATCTCCTATCTGGTATCAAAACCTAAGAATATAAATCCTGTGATTTGCTAAGACACCCCTGACGAGGAAATGGCTCCGATTCCTTCAACATAGAGAAAAGTAAAAAACTGTTATTGCTAGGGAAAAAGCGTTAACATTAGCATTTACAATCTGGGGAGGAGAGGCTTCTTCCACTTATTTTCAGGAGAATAATTTAAGAATTGCATTAAAACAGTCTAGTCTACATGCAAATTTGATTTTTGACCTTTTGTGCTAATCAAAAGCCATGGTGTTAAAAAGCTGTGTACATTATTGCAGAAAGTATGGAGTAGAATTAACTAATATACCTTCAATATGGTTGTAACAGATTTGAAGGTTATTTCACATACTTCACGACATAGGGATCAGGATCTAAATCACTAGAAATGCTTCAAGTAGCAATTATTAACTCTTGATGGAGATCCTGATGATATGTGTAGTATACTATGGGTATTAAATATAGCAAGTAGTTTTGGCGGTTATGTGAAGTAGGGATATAATATAATAGGCCATAAAGATTTGAGAAAATTGCATGCAAAGTGATTTTTAAATAAACTGGGTACACTGTTAAATAATTAGGGCTACTTTTTAAAAGTATCTAAAACCCAATTGAACTCTGTTCCTAATGCAATTCACTGAGCATTTCTGGACACAGGAGGAGCATGTGCAGAATGAATTACCCACCAAAAAGCACATGTCATTCACACACACACAGGCTTCTGCTGCCACACAAACTACACACCAGAAAGTGAATTTTATACTCACAGTTAATTTGGTGCTTCTTATAAAATCCATTACTGGCATGATATTTTTCCCAGTGCTATCCCAATATCTTTTTGTTTCTTCTTTTGTGGGAGGACTGAAAGGTGCTTTCCGGTCTAGGAAATGAAATCACAAAACCATATACTGTGTTTATTCATATACATTTTCCATAGAGGATCTAGTGCGATGACAGGCAAACTGGAGGAGGAGAGAGGAGGATGGGGAGAGCTGTCTGGACAGTCAGGGCTGCTGGCACAGAGAAATGGGTCCCAAGAAACCCCCCAAGCCCCCTCATTCAGCGAGGATCATGGAGGTCACCCCTGAGCTATCACAGCTATTAAGCAAATTGGCGTACCTGAAAAGATCGGCAGTTTTCTACTTGAGCACCTTTCCAAGATTTTTCCAATATGTTTTTTTCTGAAACCCAGAGTCAGTAAGTACTGCTGGGGAGGCAGGGACGGCCACTTAGCCGTCTGTGGCAAGATGTGGAGTCCATGAGGATCTGGAATAGGGAAATGAAAATAATTTCCACTGTCGTGTTTCTTCTCAGTTGCAAGGGAAGTTACTTTTTTGGAGGAAAAAATAGGAAGTCTAAGAAGGAGTGAAATGTAATCCAGAAAGCTTGCCAAAACAAAGGTGACGAAACCAACCCATCCAGCTATAACTGGGTTTTGAAATTCCAGACTTTGCAACCTTTTTCATCAACAGCTTAAATTTTGCTGATGCATAAGATAAAACATGTTCTTCCCATTTATGCACTTTTCAATGCTGATCATCCAAAGCATTAATAACTCAACACTTCAGTAACATAACATCCTGATCTTTTAACTGCAAAAAAAGCCGGTTTTGTTGTTCCCTGAATTTATGAGGTTTGATTTCCTACGGATTTGTGCTTTTACCATCACCACCACCGTAACCCCAGGCTTCCTGCTTGTCCTTTCTGATCCACCCGGCTGGCACGTGACAGCATGTGCTGTGGCTTGGCCAGAGTTTGTGACTGCCACTGCCAAAAAACCTGTGTATCGGCTGAGTTGGTCTGCCCTGACCTCCGCGAGGACAGATGCTCAGAGCGATTGTATAAACCACCTTTGCTTGGGGAACCAGACCAGTCTTTTCCTCCCTCCCCTTCCCCTGCAAAAAATAAACCTAGATTGAATGTCAGTGTCACTTTTCACAAAGGAGTGCTCTGTTTTCAGTGAGCTCTGCTTTTAAGATGCCAGGCTGTGCGGTCACGGTGACAAATGGAGAACCCCACTCAGAGCTCTCCGGACTTACCCCTGTATAAATCAAAGCGAGTGGACCTGATATTTCCCTTGCAGCATGTTCTGCTTCTGACGGATTCTCAATTTTGCACCAAACTGCATTGTATACTTGGATTTAAATGTGTATATGCTCCTTTTCCTTGGAAATCGATTCGGTCCTTACACTCTAGCAGAACTTGGACTAAAATTGGACGGATGATTGTTACAGAATAGGAAGGTTATTTAAAATAACATGTTCGTGAGATGTCTGGTATTTCACACCCACTGTTAAAATGGGGCTTAGCTCATATTTTTAATTTCACCTATGTGAGATAGACCTGCAGGTCGAACGCTCAGTGGTACCACACCGACAACGAGCTAAAGTTGTTGCTTGTGATGTTTTTCTGGTGGGCAGTGTGATTTTTAGGTCAGATCTGAATAGATAAGTTGAGAAACCCCTACTAGGTTGACTTCACCTAACCCTAACACCGTTGTGAGTTATGTCAGCATTGAGCCTAGGGAAAGGAGCAGCATCCACTCTCTCTGAGGGTTTCCAGGACAGAAAGGAGGGAGGCTGGCAGAGGTCCTGCCTGCATGAGACCTCTCACATCGCTGCACTCTCAAAACCTGATACCCGTATTGTTTTTCCTTGGCTATCTATCCCATTTAATTCCTAGAAAATTCAGTGATCCCAGAACCTGCACTCAGAGAAATTTGTGTAAAATCGAAGCAAGTCTTTTAACCAATAGATTTTTGTAAACAAACATATTTGAGGGCAGAACTGGCTCTATTCAATCTGTTTTATAATTGACTAAAGTACTATAGGACTGGGATCTTCTACCCTTTTATTTTTTTCCTTCTAGCTTTTCCTTATTGGGAGGAGTGAGAAAATGACTGGTGACACTTTCAGAGTCATTCAGTGATTTATGAACACAAACTGAGTTTCAGTGCAACACTTGCACACTTTTGCTGTTTATGTGCTCTTGGAAGTCTCACCCTTGCTGTAAATAGAGAGGATTATGTGAAACATGAATTTATCTTTTTAAAAATCGGATTCAGGGAGTTTTGTTTTATGGTCCTTCTAATGCCAATACTTTTTTCCCTGGAAATTCTCCACAAAGCGACACCAGCAAGTAAACGGTAGACAAGGATTTTACAACCTCTGTGATAGATAAGTCCTTATTTTCCCTCTTCAGACAACCCCAAGGCTACTGCCAGAAACTCAATACATGGGTGGTCTGCAACTTGCAAAACACGATCTAGTTTTATACTGGTTTCCTAAAGCAAAACAAAAATGAATAAAACGAGTTTACTTGTGTTAAATATTTGCACAGTTTTGTGGTAAACACTTGGTTTCCTAATTCCTATTTGTGTTTTTCAAATAGATTTTCTTTTCCTCCCCAAGGACACAATTTTGGAAGCTTTATTTATCTGCTGAGTGCTGGGGCTCAGCGGTGCTACAAGGACTAAGCCGTCATCTCTGACCTGGGTGTAACTCTTGCAGGGAGCGGGCAGCATCTCAGCCTTTCAGACCACCCTGCTGGAAGCGGCAGTGAGGGCTGAGCTACACATCTACTTTGTGTGACGAGGATAGAGGCTTTCTAGAATTTGACCTGAGAAATGTACTTTTCCCTTTGCGTTTCTCAATCACCAGCTCAAAGCCAAGCGTTATCAGGGTCAACTATGTTCCAAGTCACCAGGTTAATGATAGTAAGAAATGCCTTTTATTCCCCTGCCTCTCTTTTGCCAAAATGTCATGCCCGTTCCTCTTGAAATAAGGCTGTGGTCACCAGAATTTAAGTGTCTGTTTATTCCAGGAGATGCTATTTGAGTTTGCTCTGCCAGGAGATGACAACAGGCTCTGCAAAGCCCTTGTTCACTCTGGCTCCTACTTGTCTTCAACAGGCTAAAGGAAACCTGGCTACCTATTCCCATCCCTGCAGCTGAGATCCTCTCAAAGGTGGCGGTCAGTCCATTAGTGCTTGTAGAAGGGAGGATATTTTTGGAAAGCGAAAGCCTTGCTGCAGGGATGACCGTCAGTGACTGATGGAAAGCCACGGAGATGGGAATGAACCTGGGTCTCGCTGTCACCACAATACACTGCAAATCTACCATTGAACAAAAGATTAGTTGCGATAATGAAATTCAACAACTGAAACATGGATAAAAATCATCTTTATGGGGATTTGCGGTGTAAAAGTCTGTGCTTCGCCTAAGTACTGATTTGATTACCTAAATCATGTACAATCAGAGCAAATCTCAGAAGTTAATTTCCTCCCCCAGGAGCGTAGAAATGTAAAGGTTCATGCTCCAGACTCAAACTCTTTTTGTCAGCCACACGCACAAAGAGTATATAGTGCTTAAGAGCATGTGAAATCTGCTGTTACCTGTATATATGTGCTCCACGTAATCAGGGTGCTTTTTAGCAAAGATGTCCTTTATCTTGTTTATTTTGTCAGCCTTGACTTCTGTCACAAATGGTGTGTACATAACCGAAAAAGATTCTTCTCTAGTGATGGCTTCTTCAATCATAGCCTAAAAAAGGCAAAGGAATGATACATTTCATGTCAGTTAACGGCTAGTTAAAAAAAAAAAAAAAAAAAAAAAAAGAAAAATAATTACTTTCACAGACGATATTTTCCCTTTAATAATTGCACAGTCATGCAAAGATAACATATTTTGGTCTTGAATATTAATTAGAGGGGAATTTAAATTAGTTCCAGAAAACACTGCCTATCTATACTCAGAAAATCAATTTAATGGAGAAAGAACATTTGTAAACAGTTTTCAATGCAGCGAGCCTATGTCTTCAATGAGGAGAAAAGTATTAGATAAATTGTTTTTTAGATGAAAAGAAAAAGTGATCCCATGCTCGCTGAAGGTCACATCTTTCATCTGAGGGTTTTATTCAGTCCTTGGGAGCTTGTTAAACAATACTAAGCATTCATATTACCCCTTGGGTTGGCATGAATCAGACACTGTGTCTATACGGAATATTAGTCTTAAAATATTGCATTTAAACACCATTTGCATTAAGAGTAAAATTCACTCCTGTGCAGAGGGCAACACGAAGCTTATGAACCTTGTCATCCCTTAAAAATGATTCAGATGATGCATTGTGCTGGTCTTATGCGGAGAGGTGGATTTCACACTCAGTGGACCCCAATGAACTGGTGCAGGAACTGCCAGGAGGAGCCACCAGCCTGGAAACAACCTTGCTCGGTACTCTTATCCATCAGTGCAAGGGAGGTTGAGCTGCAGTTCCTCCGGGGTTGGGGTTTGGGTAAGACCACGCTCAGCGCTGCTTTGGCCGCGTCTGTTGCTAACAAGGATTTTGTCTTCTCGACCTGGGCAGTCCTTTCTGGAAACTGGGGGGAACTGCAAGGCTTCGTTAACGTATCTTGGCGAAAGCGCAAACACGGTTAATAGTGGCAATACTAACACAAAGTTAATAGAGATGGTCAGAAAAGCATGAGAGGAAAAGATATATATTTTTTAATAGGGTGCATGAATCTCCCAGATCGCCTCATACATTGAAGTGATTCACAGAAGGTATCATTATGGGACTAGCTTGGTGTTTTATTGATAAGTCCTCACTTTTGTTCTCCAGTCTATCCTCCACCTATGTAAAATTATCCAAGACATAGTGTGCCTCTGTGAGTCATTTGTTTAGCTGACGACTGCTCCCACCAACCTGGAACGGAAGGCTGAGAGTGCCAATTAGTTAAGTATCTATGTCCTTCTCTTTAATGGCTTTAGACAACAGGTCCGCTGATATGGTCTTATGCCAGTTTATTTCCATCCTGTTTATCAGTATGGGGTGTGCAGAAATACCATAGAAATGCTATAATTGTTTTGAGCACATATTGGGATAGGCTGCCATGCGTGCACCCTGAGTGCTCTTACACTGAATGCTCTGCCTGGATGTCGAGGGTATCACTGGGGATTTGTTTATATTTTAGATTACTATATTTAGTCAGCCCATTATCCTGCATTTACTGGAATGGAAGCAATCTGGAGTGGGCAGTATTTAGCCCTGGAAAATTAACAAGCTTCAAATGTGTGTAATAGTATCATGACCACCCGGGGCAGTAATAACCTTCCCTCCTGGTGAGGAGGAGTTCCAGCTTTCCACAGGCACAGCCGTGTTATCCACGGTTAATGCCACAGATCTGGAGGTATCAGACCAGAAAATGACAAGTGTGTCCTCCTGCCAAGAGCTCGGGGGCCCATGAATGCATCCATGCCCATTCCTCCCTGCGGGAATACTTACCAGTCTGCACTGATTTATAGGAAAGTGATTTTAGGATTTCATATTTCTATGGACTTTAATTATCTTGTCATTCAGAGCCCTCAGAGGATCAGTAGCAAAACAATGCTACCAATCTAGCTTTCCAAGGTGCATTTTTTAAAAAGCAGAGGCCTACTTGTCCAAGTTTTACTGAATTTTGTGTGTAAATATAGGCACAGAATTAGCTCAGCCTTATTTTGTGTGAGATGTTGGGTATTCTGCTTATTTTCTATAGCTTGGCAGCCATTTCCTAATCCGGATTAATACGAGCACGGGAATGTGTTTTTGGGTGTATCCATACACTTTGGATTTAAAATACATGGAGTGAGGCAGCGAGATGAAAACATGAGCGGCTGAACCAGACAAGCTCTGTATTCTGCCTGCAGAGTTCAGTTTTGGCTTTATCATCCTCAAGAACAGTTCAAAGTCACGCCTATAATATTTCTGCATTGCCATGTACCCATGGCTACTCTGCACAGCATGCAAATAGTGACTAGCTCAGAGGGCAACAACTGTAATATGTCAGCCAACGGGGAAAAGGATAGATCCCTAGTTTCTGGTCAATACTGCTACTGAAGGTATTATTATTACCCAAGAGCATTTTTTTTCCCCAAGATACTGACCCTGGACATAGATGCTATTTGTTTTATTATCCTCTTGGATTTTTATGGGGTAAAGTCTTTAAGGGTATAAAACTTCAGCCCATAAAAACTTTGGAGGAGAAAACTTTATACGGTGAAATCCCTAAGGATTTTTCTGCTTAAGCCTTTATGCACTGAAGTCTATACCCGTGGATGAATATCTGGCAATGTGTCCAGGAAACAGGGATGCCTACAGAACATCATCTGTCGTGCTGTACACCGGGCAGCTACTCAAGATATAGTCACACTGTGGAGGGGATTGCAAGGCCTCCAATGGACTTTCAAGAGAGTCCTTGCAGAGAGGACAGGACAACTTTTTTTTCCCTTTTGCATGTGTTTTTGTGTCTTTGCATGTGAAGGGTCCTTTCTGCAATGTCCTCTCAGATACATCAGGGAGGATGTTGCTGTTCTGGCCTTGGAGTGGAAGAAGTGTTAGGCTCTTTCATGAGTATGGGGGTAGCTGCTAAACTGATAGAGATGATAAAGAAAGACAATTTTTTTTTTTGCATATCTTGCAAGCGAGCTCTGCAGCGATATCTCATCACATGGTGCTACACTCCAGCCTTCAATTCCAGCAGAGTCAGAAAAAGTGAAGTCCTTGAGATGACCTTAAACTATAAGAAAGAGCTTCTCTAGCAATGTACAATAATGTAAGGACCATGATTGACATGAGTCCACTGAATTTGGTGGTTTACCTCAGCAGCGGACAAAATCTATTGCTTCAGCAAAGATGCAAGAACTTGCACAAGAAGAGGCTGCAGAGTAATGTGATGATAGGGAAGATTTCTTTTTGTAGTTATGGGACTGACTCATGCTCTGCTATGTCAGGAGGTTTATATCCTTGTTTTGGAAGTGTGGGGAATCAGAGAAAGTTTGCAGAGAAACCATCTGGAGACAAAGTGTCTCAAGGAGTATTTATATTGTCAGCACTTCTATTAAAATACCAATTAATTCCTTCATGAAACAGAGTGTTCACGAGGTTTGAGGGATGTACATTGCTATCACGACAATTAAAAAGCCAAAAGACATTCCTGAACAACAAACTTTGTTTTGATCAAGGGTTTAAGCATATATTTGACCCAACACTACATACTCCTCTTCTCTGAGCACCTTGGCTCTGCAATATCCCTACCTTCTACCGTATCTAGTAATGTTACATTTCACAGACCTTTTAATAAACTTTAGCCGAAACAATCTTACGTTGTCCCTTCAACACCCACTAAAATTCTGTTAAGAGCTCATAAAATGAATAGGTAGATGCACGAGAAACAAAGCTTTCCCATGCCAACTTTTGATGGCAAATGATATAACTACTTCAATATTTTTATGAAGCTCTTGCCATTTTGCCTGCTTAGAGCAGACATAGAAGAAGAAAAATGGCACTGTAGCAAAAAATTCTTCATAACAGTGTGAGTAGCTTTCCCTGCTACAGTCCCTAACCTTAATCCTCTTTAACTACAGAAAGGTTTAATTTGGAAAATCCAATTATCTTGACATCTAGAATTAGCCAAAAATTTAGATATCTTTCTAGTGCCTTATCTTGCAGCTGCAGTGCACACTCAGCCATGGTCTCATTTACAGTACAGCAGGAACTGATGCTTTTATTGATGATTTTTATTAATGCAATGGTATCAGTCAGGGTAAAGCCATTAGCCTCTTCTATGAACTGCTTCCACTCTTAGGCTGGTAGTTAGAATTATGGGTGCACTGCAGTGCAACCTATGCGCTTTTCTCTATATCTTTCCAACCATAAAGAAGTATCTGGCAGCCCTGCCACTAAGTCTGTTGCTGTTGTGATATGAATATCTTCTCACCAGCATGATCTTCTTACATAATTTTTATTTTTTTTTCTGCGGGAAAAATAAGTAGACAGAATACCAGAGCATATCCTTTTCTCAATATGTTTATGGTATGAATAAATCACGTATTATACAATGGATGAGAACTTTCTGCTTATCTGCCATGTAATGCCTCCCTATTAATGTAGGTCACATCAAATATCAGCTTATTTAGGTTCTTAAGTTATTAACGTATTTAAGTCCCTGCGAGTTATTTTGTATGCAGTATATTTTGAAAGCGGATTTGCAGAGCACCACGGTGATAGATCTGTGTATTCTGCGGACTTCTGAAAGGCAGAGGAGGTATTGCAGATGGGTTACCTTAGGCTTCAAGATCTGTTTGCTACTCCCATAAGTATCTCTTTATGTTTTGGGAGAAAAGAAATCCATGCTTTATATCCTTCCAAAGAGATCACTATTCATTAAAGAAATACCCCAGAATACATAGAGTACGGAAAAGGCGGGAGGCTGCTATGAAACGCGCAGTCCGTGACACTGGCAGCTGGGAAAGCAGGGACTGAGCAGGAATGTGGAAACACAATTCTAGCTGGGGGAAGCTCTCTGCCCTAAGCCCGTCCTCCAGTCTCACAAACTCACGTGCACGGAGAGTGCCCCGGGAGTCCTCAGCTCTTGTATCACTTGCTACCAACGGAGGATCTTACCCTTTCATCTCAGCACAGGGGTAAATGTGAAGGATTTCACTGTTTCTTTGCTATGGTGGAGCGACTCTGAGACCAAAGAAACAGGATATATTTGCTTTGCAGGGCTGACGCAGAGCGTTGACGAGGTGAGCCCCTGCTACTGCTCGAATTATGGTTTGTTGCCACGGGTAGCTACCGTGTGTATCCGTACCAGGTGGGAGCTCTACCTCCAAGCCTCCCTGCAGAGGTGGCTCCTGGCCTGGGCCACCTACCCCTGCCCCAGCTGGGGCCTCGCGACTCCCCGAGACGCTGCGACGTGAGCGGAGCCGGTCCAGCGCAGCGAGCCCAGCTCCCGTGGGTAGTCAGCGTGCCTGGCGTGCTGTGCTGGCAGGCTCTCGGCCACCCGGCTAGCTGCGGTGCAGACACGCTTCCTCTGTTCCGTGGTAACAGAGGCGGACGTAAATCTGCAACGGGGCAGCGAGGCAGTGGATGCAAACATCAAAGAACCGCCCCTGTGAACAGGCCAGTTCCCCTCTACATGAAGCTATTGGCCAAAACCATAGCTTTTAACCAGTTTTGTTAAGATCGCCCCCTTCTTAAGGATGAGAGAGTTTTCACGGTGAGAAATACCCTAATTCCAATAAGGCAATTCACTGTGACTGCTCTGAGCAGCAGGACTGCCCTTCCAGCGCTGGGAGAAGCCTTTCGCCATCACAAGCCCTTGGCGGGCGTTGGGTCAGCTCTGCATGGCTCCCACTATGTCAGGAATGGATCACAGTTTAAACAGCAGGGGTTTTTTGTGGAAGGGGATTATAAACTGTGCTCAGTTGAACAGTTTTGGTAGCCTGGGCTCGGGGGGACGTCTTAACTCAGACAGGCAGAGCTAAAGGTTGAGCATCGCTGAGTGCCTTACGTGAATGTAGTCAGAGCCACTGGCCAACACCTGGATGCTGCATCCATCCGGTGATTCAGGCAAGTACTTGAGAGACCAGCAGTGACCCTGGCTAGGAAATACTCCTGGGAGAAATGTGGGATGCTTACTGTGGGGGCTTTTCAGGGCTTTTAGCCCAAAAAGAGAAAAAAAAAAGGGGGGGGGGGGGGATAAAAAGAAAAATAAAAGGAAACTAAAATGCAGAAACTAACTGAAGGAGATGTCAGTCCTTCCTAGCACTGAGCTCAACACATTTTGGGAACTTGACTTAAATGTGAAGAGATGAATCAGACAGCCAGTGATGGTGACTGATGTGGTTAGCCTGTAAAATGGACAGCACTGTTCAAAGGGGCAGCGAAAAATCATGCCTGAGTCACTGCAATAGCAAACTACTTTATGTGGCTGAATGGCTGCTAATTTAGTAGAAGACAAGTTGACTGTATATAGAGATGTTTCTGAAAAGTGACTTTATCTCTTTTTGTGTGATGTCCTCTGTAGTTCCTCAAGAGCAGATGTGCAGATGGAAAGCCACATAACCAGTAATGATCCTGGGAACAGCACAAACTCCTGCCTGTAGCTTCATCACCCCGAAGAACGGAGATGGTATACAAAAAAAAAAGGGAAGAGGGTAATGAATGTGTAAGTTCTTAAGGACCTTTGCAACTCGAGGGAACAATAAGGGCCTGAGAACAGCACAGAATGGCTGGTTTTCTATGCTGATTTCTCAGGTTTCTTTTGTAAATCTTAAAGCTCTGCTTTTCAATGCAGTAAAAGCCAGAATGAATTGAAAATTCTACTTGTGAAATATGCACATTACTTCTGAGCTGCTCTGTAGGGTTTTTTTAAATGGCCTGGAGCTTTTCTGGCCAGGTTGTTCCTGTTGAACATCTTTGAGACATGATTTATGGGCCTCTGTTAACAGTTAAAACCCTAATTGGGTTGGTATTTTGTTTCATATTGGGATTTCAACAGCTACCAACTACAGCAAGGTATGTGTTGCCTATTACATTCAGCTGGTATTAAATAAATCCATCTTTCCTGAAATTAGAGACAATTAATCCATCTGTTTTAATAATTATGACATTTAAACTAATAACTTCTCTTATCATGTAAATATAAGTATGAGTCAAGCAACAATTATTCCACCATGAATGATCTGGTATCAGAAAAATAGAAGGAGGTAGAAAATATGTGGAGGTAGATATTATTAAAGAAGAAAGAATACAAGAAAAATGTTAAATGCCTTGGTTTTGTACATGTAGAATTGTTTCTGGAATGGAAATATCAGCAATAACAACAGCAATAAAAAGCTCCCAAATCAGTATCAACATGATAGAAACTCTCTGTTATGTTATTTTATTTGCCTTCTCAATCCAGTTTTCAATTACGCCATATTTTTACTAGTGTACCTGAGAGCAGAATGAAGCTGATTTTTGCAGCTGAGAGTTATGTCTCACAAATAGCGTATTCCAAAGCCAGACTGGTCTGAAGCCCTGAAATGGCATATATAGGAAGGAGGCCCATTCTACCCTGAAAAAATGTTAATAATTTTAATTTTAACAAGTTGTTTCAGCCATGATGCAATGAGAACATAGGAAATCCATGAACTGCTCAGAAGCTGCACTGAGATAATCTGGATACAAGTGCAGTGTCTTAAGAATGATTTTCCTGCTTATGGGCCAAAATCTTTTTGTTCTTCTCATGTGTAGGTTGAGGAAAATCATTACATCCCAATTTTCCACCAGAAAATGAAAAGCTCAGTGCTTCAAGGCAAGGGTTGTCCTTCAAAATGGCCATAGATACAGAAGAGGGAGGATTACCTATTGGTTTTTATGAAGAGGGATAAGAGAAATGTTACCTCTTTTCTGACATGAGAAACTTCAACATTAATTCTTAAAGCAGCAACAAGCTCCACAGACCTCTGGGACAATATGGACTTACGCATATTAGGCACTTAACTGCTGCCTGTGCACACAACAGTCGTTGACCTCAATGGGATTTTCCCCCAGATTTGATTAAAGAAGGGACTTTTCTGTAGTGAAGTGTGGCACAGCATGATCTGCTAAAATAGCCTCAAGAATTAATGAGAAATACATTTTTCGCAGTGAGATGATGGCCAGGCTGCCCAGAGAGGCTGCCTGTCAGCTCCTATCAGTCATTCCATTAGGAGGATTGCAAAACATCCCTGCCGTTGCCAGCTTGGAAACCTCACGCTCCATAGCAGGACACGGGTCAAGCGTGAGCACGCAGGGCTGCTGACGGGCCTCGTCACAGGCTGAGACTGCGGAGGAGGTTTTGGCTACCAAGAGCTTTTTCCTTTTAACTTTCTTGCCTTGGATCGTCACCCCGCAAGGTGTGAGATAAAGCTGAGCTCTAAAGGAGTTGACAGTGTTCATCGCTGCACTGTAAGTGTTCAGCCACCTTGCAGGGCCAGGTTATAATTTGCTTTATTGTGTGATGTGTGTATTGCTCCGTGCTTGCAACAGCCCAGATTTTTGAAATGGAAGCACCTGACGTTCATAACAGCAACGAGAGAGCAAAACAAATGTCTGAATACCCAGACATCCATGTCAGCCAACGCGTGTGCTACTGGAAGCTTTCTCTGTGATGTTGAGTTTAGCTGACAGAAATATTCTCAGAAACACAAGTTCGTGAGCTCCGTGCGCAGCAGTCACAGAGCCAGTATTTCCAATGTGCTAAGAGCAGCTCTGATGGCTGCAATCTTGGCCAAAACACTGGGGCTGAACTGGGACTAAAGCTAAAAGCCCAGTTTGCTCCAATGCAAACTAAAGGTCTCCATTTGAGCCGTAGCAAATACACATTAGCTACGTTACGGAATTAAGGCTTTTCGTACGGATGGTTATGGAAGTCTGCAGATAGGAACCTACAGGTTTTGAAATGCCTTCCTGGGGTTCTGTTAGTTTCTGCAACGTATGTGTTGCTGGTGCAACGGCACTTAGTGTAAGACTTTGGCTAGATGGGATTGACTTCGGATATAAGTGCGTAACGGGTGCTAGAGCCGAACCTGCAGTATAAAATAGGCCACATGGTTTTCACAATGGAATAATAAAAGCAATTAAATTTGTAGTGTGCTAATGAGTTAAGCCTGAGATGTTCATAAATTAGGTAATAAAGGCACTTTATACTAAGATGGCTGTGCCAGATATTGGTGCAACAGGCTGTGACTTTCAAGATATTTGCAAAGTTCCTGTCTGCCAACGTTGGGCGTTTTTGACATTGTAGTATGGGTGTGATATATTTTTACTCGTGGAATGAAACATCCAGAGTGTATTGCACACTTTTTAGCCAGTGGAAATAGTTTACAAAGGTGTGAGTAAAACTGGACAGTTTGGAGAGGGACTCTTTCTATGGGATGAAATATCTCAAGTCTATTTTTTGTTTTGCTATTACCAGCTGAGAAATTGCATTGCTGACAATAAATGCTAGGGAGCTTACCTGACTATAGTAACAAGTAGGTTTAAACTTTGTCTCGCTGCTACCACTCTGCAAATATCTACCATAATACATTTAATAACTTTCACATTATTATTTATTGTGATGAACTCTATTTAACTCACCTATTTTTAATCTAGCAGCCAATACACAAATCTTCCAGCGCATATTCTGTAGTGGGCTATGAAAAAAAGCCCATACATTTGATTATATCTTAACTTGGAATGTATATTTTCAATCCATGGAATAAAATATTTGACCAGAGAAAAAGGCCCAACTTACTGAATAATATTCTCCATTGCAAATTGCTTTTTCACCTCTCATCAGCATTATACCTTTATCTCAAGAGTGGAATGGAAGGCAGGTATTAATATTCAAAACGAACACAGGGCATTAGATATTACATATCACTGTACAGAAGATCCAGAAATAGATGATTTACTTTAAAGGGGATAATCAAAGAAAGCTAATCAAAAAGCTAATCAAAAAGAATATTTAAAGTTGCCTTGATCATGATCCATAGGTACATATACAGGGAGAAGATAACAAGTACTAAAGGATCTTTAAGCTTTCAGAGATGAATGCATAATGCAAACTGCTGGAAGTTTGGACTGGACAAATAAGATCCCAGCTTGTAAACTGGGGGAAAAACAGAGGACAACCATATAGCAAATCATCTTTTAGATGGGTTTTAGTAAATATCCTATTATTAAACTGTTTAAATGGTGATTGCGTAACTTTCGCAAAACCAGTCTCTGCTTTCCTCTTTTGGCACTGATGCAGGAAGGTAAGGCTGTAATTCTGGGGTGTTTTTATGCAGAAGTTCAAATAATTCATCAATATGAGCCCATCTGGCCTTAAAAATCTGCAAGTACAAACCTTGCAGTGTGCCTAAGAGGAGGTACACGGTCACATGGAACAGATCACTGCTGAAGAAGAAGAAATACATAAAAGGTAGTAATGAGGAGGGGAGCAATTTGAGGATGTTTTAAGAAGAGTTTTGAAGAAAGAGGACTCCTGACAGTTGATGCCTGGGATAGAAGAAGTTCAAAGGAAAGTATAAAACCAAAATCAGGAGAAGAAAACCAAAGGAGATACAAGATAAAGACTGCTCTGAGCATGAGGAATAGATCAGGAGAGAAAAAAACAGTGATTTAGAAGTAGGATAAATAATAAAGAGCTTTGCAGATGTGAATTAAGGGCCTGAATTTTTTGCAGTAAAGATGTCAGCTGAAGGATTCGAGTGGTCTGTACAATGTTTTGAAGCTATGAAAGAAGTAGAAGACAGGCTGTGAGGAGGAAAAGCCTTTTCCAGCAGTTAAAAGAATCATGAAAAGAAGAAACAAACGTAGTCGATGACACACTGGAAGATTATATACATGACCCACTGATCAAAGCAAAGTGTGACATATCTAACCTAAAAATCTTTCTTCACAAAAGTAAAAAACAAACCGTCCTGTTCACCATCTATTCCCTTCCTCCTCAGAAAATTTTGCTCACGGTTGTGAGCCAACGCTAGCGAGTTCTGGGGCAGAGGAGTAGTTAGCAAGAAAAGCGTGCATCAATAGCTGTTGCTTTGGTTACAAAGGCACATGAGCATGTATAGTCGTGACAAGTTATTTTCAGCTTTACACCGTGAAATAGAGAGAATATTAATAAAAAAGATTATGTTACCTCTGCTTGGTCTCTCTGTGGTGGAAAGTCCCAGTGCGGTGTCACATGCTACATCATACTGCATAATTTTTGCTGTGTGCACTGATGACATTGAAGTCACCCCTGATGCTGAGCGCACAGAACTCATCAGCTCGGGAAGGAAAAGGTTGTTACTGGTGCTGGGGATAGATCTTCATGAACAGCGTTTCTTAAGTGCTCGCTATTAACTTGAGTGGGAGCGATACTGGGCACCCAGCTGCCTCTACTGCGTGTGTGTCAGCATATAGATACCGCTGAATCCTTAGCCTAGCCCACGCTAAGGCATACGCACAAAAGGCACAAAATTGCAGAGCAATCTCTGTCTCCCAGTGAAAATCAAGCACGATGGGGGATCAAACAAATGGTTAGAACTCTACTGACATTTCAAAGCCTCTGCAGACAAAGACGACAGCAGCTCAGGTTCAGGCGAAAGGCAGAGAAGGAGTGGGAATGGGGCACAAAAAGCATGGTGGTGCCTCTTGGTACCACAGGGGTCCAGGGAGGCCCACGCGTGAACTCTCCGTCAGGAGGAGAAATGAGCTGTGAGCTCTGGACTGAAGCAGAGATGAACCAGAGTCCTACCATGGCCAAAATAATTTTGTATGATGATGTTAATATTGTATGATGATGCTAATGGCTGGAAGCGATCCAGTAGCCCCACTTCTGGTCTGGTTCATTCCCACCTTAGCCGAGCCACAGCTTCTGATTTAGACTCTATGAGGAGGCAACGTGATGAATCTTGTCCTTCATGCCACATTTTTGGCCCTGTTACATAGCAGGATAGTCTGAACCTCTGGGGGAGAGGACAGCTATGACAGCTCCTCCTTTAAAGGTTTATTCTTTGAAGCTTCATGTCCATGATATCAAGAAGGGAAGTCAATGGATACCAGTGTTAAGAGACAAAAAAGACACTCCATTCGAAGAAATGACCCCTTCATAAAACCTGTTTGTGAACTCAAGATTTTAAATGAGTCTGACCCAGTGGGGAAAAAAATCAAACTGTTTTGTACAGAAGAAATTCTCTGCTGGAAAGCATATAAGAAAGTTCACAGGCACTGCAAACACTAGCCCAGTGGGTAATCCTCTGAATGAGATGCACTTTGCACTCACAGCAGTACTGAAATTCAGCAGCTCCCAGGACTGAGATTTATTCCATTTTACCAATAAGAATGCAACTAATAATAGTGTTAAAAAAGGAAGAATTTACCGTGTGAGTGAAGGTAAAAGACCAGATTCTGATCTTTATCACTCTGGCTTATGTCAGACATATTTTGCACCACTTCACATAAAGTAACATCACAGAATCACAGAATCGTATAGGTTGGAAAAGACCTTTAAGATCATCGAGTCCAACCATAAACCTAACGCTACCAAGACCACCACTACACCATGTCCCCAAGCACCTCATCCAAACGTCTTTTAAATACCTCCAGGGATGGCGACTCAACCACTTCCCCGGGCAGCCTGTTCCAATGCTTGATAACCCTTTCAGTGAAGGAAAATTTCCTAATATCCAGTCTAAACCTCCCCTGGCGCAACTTGAGGCCATTCCCTCTCGTCCTATCACTTGTTACCTGGGAGAAGAGACCGACCCCACCTCTCTACAACCTCCTTTCAGGTAGCTGTAGAGAGCGATGAGGTCTCCCCTCAGCCTCCTTTTCTCCAGGCTAAACAACCCCAGCTCCCTCAGCCGCTCCCCATCAGCCTTGTGCTCCAGACCCTTCCCCAGCTTCATTGCCCTTCTCTGGACACGCTCCAGCACCTCAATGTCTCTCTTGTAGTGAGGGGCCCAAAACTGAACACAGTATTCGAGGTACAGCCTCACCAGTGCCGAGTACAGGGGCACGATCACTTCCCTACTCCTGCTGGCCACACTATTCCTGATACAAGCCAGGATGTCATTGGCTTTCTTGGCCACCTGGGCACACTGCTGGCTCATGTTCAGCTGGCTGTCAACCAACACCCCCAGGTCCTTTTCTGCCTGGCAGCTTTCCAGCCACTCTTCCCCAAGCCTGTAGTGTTGCATGGGGTTGTTGTGGCCCAAGTGCAGGACCTTGCACTTGGCCTTGTTGAACCTCATACAACTGGCCCCAGCCCAGATGTCACAGATATTCTCACAAAGTAAACCCAAAATAAACGGGATCAGAATCAGACTCTGAAATTTTATCACAAGGGACATATATTGTTCCTAGTATCATTAAATTCCTTGTACAGACAAGGAGAACCTGAGGGCCAGGTCCACTGTGGGAGGCAGAAGGGTCCTCCACCACCTGAGGCCCAAATGCTGCAGTCCCTCTGAAATGCACTTTGGTTGCATTGAAACTGGGGCTGTGAAGGCTAGGACACCACGGGCAGTGATACGATCCTGCAGCAATAAGCCTCTCCCAGCAAAGGATCTAGCATCCTTTCACCTCCAAGTGTGTGAGAGCTCTCCTCAGAGCAGAAGGGGGTACCCTTAAACTTAAATTTGTGCTGATGTGGCTGAACAGCCATCTCAAATACATATCACTCAAGAGACGAGTCTCATTGAAGTCAATGGTCTACTCCCCACATAAGTAATCTTTGTAGACCAGGGTCTTACCTAGCCATCCTTCACAGAGCACTTTAGGCTCCTCTGAGACCATTTGTTACAGTCATTTTTTCCTCCCCTTCCGGTTGAAGAGTTTGGAAAGGTGTCAGAGGATTAGTATCATGCAAATTGCAAAAGGAAAGTGTCACTAAGGTAGGAAGACTTCACAAAAAATAGCTTAGGGGACTATACAGTATCCAGAATTAAATTTTACAGCAGTCCATAAAATTGAAGTATGAGCCAAGGGTTAACAACCTTGAATTTTGCCCTTAAAATTAGTCCAAGAAAATCTACTTCATTATAAATACAGTAGTACTATATAGTGTCCTGTTGATTGATATGCCCAAGAGCTACCTTTGTCGGCAGTCTTTTAAGCAGTAATCCTTCATTTTGGTCTTAATAGGGAGATGGGCACCTCCTTCCTCATTGGGCTATCAATTTTTACCTGCCAATACAGTTTGATGAGCTTGCTTATACGCTGCTCAGTGCCTCCTGTCAGCCAGTACATGTAGTCAGCAATCATGGCGCTCCTGATGGCAAAAGCAGAATAAATGAGTGTACAGGGAGAGAAGGATGTATATAGCAGTATTTAAAGGAGGTAATATTAAAAGTGTGTAACATGGGGTTCGTATCAAAAGATTACGCATAACTCTCAGTCTTTGTGCAACTTTAAGACAAGCATTCGTAAACATTTCTTAGCTAGTTAAACTATCTGCAAGCAAACAACCCTACATTTTCTTTTAATAGCTTTTCCGTATTTTAATCTGAGTAAATATTTAATGACTGCTATACAATATTTTAGTCTGGCTTTTCTTTTTCTGCTTTAAAGTATTTGTGGGTAAAATATCTTATATGTAAGTACATTTCTTCTAGGACAGCATCAACACATATAATGCCCTGTAGCTTGGCAGTCTGAGAATATCACTTGTCTACGGCAAACTCAGACATAGTTCGCCTTTGATTAAACTATACCTAAAAAACAAACCCAAACGAAAAGTAATCAGCTATCTTGCTACCTAATTGAGTATGCTTTAGTACTCCCACTGTCTGTGACAATCATTGCATTAGTCTTTCTAGACTGAGGGATATCAAAAAACTGTTGTGCAATGGATATTAATGCAGAGTCTTAACAGACTTTAGAAAATCAGTTTGCTTTTATGGCTGCCTCTCCACACTGCTCTCTGTTTCCTTTCCTCTAGAGATTCCAAATCCAATTAAATGTGACTAGATGTAATTCCAAATTGTCACTTTAGTCAATTAAACATATAATAATCTTGTGTACCTAATTACTAGCACCAAAAGTTTATTTGTTGATGTAGTGCTATCAATGTGTACTTCTGCATGTTCCCGTTATCATTACCTATATATTAATTGTGCTTTGACATTACTGTAAATTGAATTTGAAATTTCCCCCTAGTTAAAAGTGTCTCACAAGCAGTAATCCCAATCCTGTTGTAATACCCTTTCAGAATGTACTTTCCAAGGCTGTATTATGTTCTTAATGAGAGACAACCAAAAATACACGGATTTAACAATAAACATTTCAAAGCAGGCCCAGTATCAGGGGGTAACATATTGTTACAAACAGGAACTAAATCTTGCCTTAGATGTTCTCATACGGCTCCCATTAATTTCACCGGGAGAAAAGCAATTCAGTAGGTTCCATGGATTTCTGCATAAGGACTGGATTTAGCCATAAGCTTTATCCAATGCTCATTCAAATCATTGGCAAAAATCCTCTTGACTGCACTAGAACAAAGAGCAGTTTCTAACTGAACATCATTAGCCCAGCCGGCACAGGATGAACAAAGGATGAAATCCTCATTGCCCTGAAAATCATTGGCAAAACTCTGACTCCAAACGGTGCCAGGGTTTAATCCCAGGAATGACATATGGATCCCATGGATGAAACAGCGAAGGTGAGCAAAGCATCCAGCGCTGCCTGCTTGACCCAGTGCCGGTGACGCCTTTGGGGAAAGACGTTCACTGTGTCCTGAGGCGTAAAAGGGAAATAAGCACGTGGCACGAAAATGGGGGAAGACAAATCTGTCATGTTATTCTGTACCTTTGGTCTACTAGAGGTGGTCTACAAAGCTTCCAGCTCCCGTGACAATGGCAGTAGCTGGCACTGCAGTCCCTAGCAGTGTACGCAAGTGGTGGTGGCCTCCTGCAGCCACGTCGTCAGAAAGAAGGGACTTTCAATCTAAATTTAGAACAATTCTCAAGCACTACAGCCTTGTCTGTTGTGGAGTCAAAGGACATTTGCAAGTAGTCATTTACAATTTGGGGTCCTATAGATATAGTTTCCCCCAACGGCTGTCATTTCAAAGATTAAAACCGGCGAATCCTTAAACCTGAGCATCGCCCTGTTGCTGCCTGCCGCTGCGGGAGCACTGCCATGGGTCAAACGCAATCAGTCGGGTACACGGACACCCGCAGCCTGCTTTGCCATCCCTACCGCAGGCCACGGACTGGCGAAGCGAGGATCCATGCCACCGGCAGCCCAACACGACATCCCATTTGTGACCTCCCACTCCTCGGTGGTAGCCAGCCCTTTCTTCTCCCAGCGTGGCACTGCTATCAAAGGTGGAGATGTGTGCAGAGCCCTGGACAAATCTGGAATAAATTCTCAGACAAGTCGCTTCATCTTTCTCTGTTTCTCAGCATCAGCTGTAAAACGTGGACGATCATATTTGACTGATTTACCTATTTGGTGTGCGAGTCTTCCTGGCGCAATCTTTTGCTAATTCTTCACAGCGTGCTCAGCACAATGTCGCTCTGATCGTGGCAGAGGTCTCCAGGCATTGCTGCACTCCAGACAAACGCCTTTCCTCTTTATTCTTCCTTCTTAATTTGTTCTCATTTAAATAAGAAGAGGCACACTTACATTTCAAGCATTCGTGTTTAGTTTTTCAACATCTGCTTTTATCCCTGCTAGATTTCTCCCGTACTGCCGTGCATTACATCAGGAATAGCGAGGCACATACATAAAACACCTCCGAGCCTTTCGAGTGCCTCCATCCCAATTTTATTTCTCAGTTCCTCGGCCATCAGGGAGCACACACAGGTCAAGACCGACGCTTGCTACTGTGACCTCTGGGCTTAGGAGGGACTTAAAAAATTCCACTTTCAAAAGAAACACAAGCATTAAGGTTTTATGTGAATGGCCTATGTCCAACCCCAAATGTGCCCAAGTCAGAATTTTCTTTGAAGGCCTCCAAGGCTCAATTCACAGAACCAAAGTGACACATGCAATACAGAGCTATGAATTTCCAGATGCAGGGACACAGGTGAAATTACGCTGTCTGAATATGGTTACAGGGCTGGGCACTGAAAAATATTTAGGGACCTAAACACTCAGAAACCAAAGGACTGATTGAGATATTTAGGCAGGTTAAAAGCCTGGCTCCCATTGAAATACATGAAGGCATAAAGCACTGAGCGGGGTTCCTGACTCCCAGCGAGTACCTATCCGTGTGGCCCATAAAAATCCAGGTAACAAAGACTTTCAGTAAGACACTCTGAAATTAGACTTAAGTAAAATATTATTTAAAGAAATACTATTTATGAAATTATTAAAGATCCTCAGCCAGTGACCAAACTCACTAACATCTTTTACTCTCATCATGTTATCAACATGGTTGATGTATGAAGTATATCGTATTAGTATATTATATATATGATATATGACTTAGGATAGTATATACACAACCATATTAGCATTTCAGCAGTATGTAAGGGCCAGAGTAGGTCCTTCTTCCCATCTCCTGCAATCACAGGTCCTGGGGAAATGGGAGCTTGTGAAGAGCTGGATGGAAGAGGTTTCAGTACAGGCCAATTGGGATCAGCTGTTACATCATGTGGAGATTTTGGACAAGTGATGTTGGCCGGCAACAGACCTCCCTCTGATTTGCATCTCTAGACTGACAGCTTAAGAGTTCAACTTTGAACCTTCCTGAGCACAAGGAACACAAGGTACAAAAGAATGGGAAAATAGCTGCCATTTAGACCATGTAATGCATTTTTCTGGATGAACTGCCATGTTTTATTTTTACAGTTTTTAAAGATCTTGGGATTAAACTCTAATGGTAAAGAACAAAGATACGTGCATTCTCTTCCTACTTCCGACACAATGACTTCATGTGATGTACAGAAATGTTGGCCTCATGTTTACAGAACCATCTGCCAATTTTGAGTTACTAATTTGAAATACTTAAAACATGCCTGAGTTTCAGGTGATAGCCCACCAAAGAGCTCCATTTGACATGAGAACTGAAGTAGTTCTGACAATACATCTTCAGGAACACCTTAGAGGATGCCGGAGAAAATGCGACACTTCCTTCTTTCAAAACATGAGGCTTTATATTGCAAGGTTTTTTTTTCCTAGGTGCTAGTTCGGGTCAATATGAACTTCCATAACATAACCAAACCCATCTGTGTTATATAGTAAGCCTGGATGCAAAGGTGTATTGCAGTGTCTGCTCAATCTGGCCACTTGGTGGTGCAGAACAATAAGATATGTTTCTATACGTGCAAGCGAAGAGCATACCACAGATCCTGAGCTGTCTCCCGCGGCCCAATCTCCAGTAAAGCTCAGGCCTTGTAATAAAAGAGCCTAAGGTAGCTTTTGCTGCGTGACAGCTGCTGACGCTAACAGCCAGTGTACAGGCAAATCCTTCGCAGCAGCCACGCAAGTCTGTGACAAGAAAATGGATGGTGTGGGCATGAGAAATATGTGGAGTTTTCTGGAATGCGACAAAGTGTTACATTGCCAAAGAAGACAAGAAATTAGCTTTGTTGCTAAATGCTTGTGTGGTCATTTACCACTGGAAAAAATATGAGGGCAAGACTCAGGGTCAGCTCCTTTAGCCTTGACTGCTCCCCTTGAGCTGTACAGAAAGGAAAGAAGCCCTGAAAGGGAGAGAAGCATTTCCCTGCAGATGGCAGAGCCTTAGGAATAATCACAGCCTATGCACATTAGAGTAACTTCCACTCTTCTATGCTATTCAGCCCCAATTGCTGCTAAGATCAGGAGGCTGATAAGTGGCAGAAAATTACCTTTGCTCCCTAATTCAAGTGATCTCACCTGGATCTGCAGTAAGTGGTACTAATAGGCGGCCTGGGCCACTGCCATGTGATGTTAGCCCTGTGCAGACCTACTGTTTGGAAAGGGTAAGTGTATTTCTATCGGTTCAGTTTAACAGGAACTTTAATATTCCTGATACAGGCACCCGGGTATTTGAGATCTCTAATACAATAGTACTGAGTCTGAGAGACAAGATGCAAAATAAACTACTGCTCTCTTCTGGATGATCTTTCTTATTTTCTGCTGAGATTAGAAAAGGAAGATGATGTTTATAATGGGAATAAGTAGGAGGTGGTTATTTTAATGCAATTATCCTATTTAAAAAGTGAACAAAATAATAACAGTTAATTTTGAAACATCTGCATATATCCTAAATGAATGTAAACTCATTAGTTTGAGGTTATGGCGACACTTGGAAACCATTAGATGATGAGAGATAAACAGAAGTCTAAAATACTGAGCAGGAATGAAATTAGTAATGTCAGGATTTACCTATATGTAGACTAGCCTCAAAATGGGGCGAAAAGTTTTATTATCTATGCATACCACCTTGATGTTGCTAATTCCTGCAGAGGACCGGCTAAAACTTCATTTTAAATATTTCACCAGTGAATCTTAAATGCACTAGGAATCTGCTATAAAACTCTTCTGTCCTGCCAAACCCTTCCAGGTTGGTGGTGGGGTATGCTTGCTGTCTTTGCTGAAGTTTCTGGGTCATTAGCCCATTGCTAGAAAGTAGAAATAAGTTTCCTGCAAGGAAAATGGCACCTGTATTTAGAATACATTTATTATTATCTGTCCCATGGTTGCATGCAGGTAACAACTGTCTGCATTGTATCGAGATTGCTACGCAGTGATAAGGAATATTTCTCATTTAACAGCAACTGCTGTGTAAGGACATCGAGAATGCTTTACAAATGTGAGCTGAGCGATGCATGGGGAAAGGACAAGCCTTTTAAAATGACAGGGGATGCTCAAGAAAACAGGTCGCTAAGCCCAGCAAGACCTTGGGCCCTCCGTGACCTGGTATGAAACAGGCAGCAGCCAGCATGGATGTGCTGTACAGACCCCAGGAGGTGGGGGAGGCCCCGATGCCTGCGTTAGCTTCACGGTCGAGCCCTTTGGAGAAGGGATGGGGTAGCTGGGATGGACAGCCTGTAACAGAGATGCAATGAAACTTTCAGAGGGACACGGTTTGTTCTGGCCTCTAGCTGGTGCTTGCTCTGCTCTCTTGTACCTCTTTGTACCTCACGCTCCCTGGGTTAGGGACGTACCTTGTACCATCCATGTTCGGATTTACTTCTGACAGGGGTGTGGGAAAACTAGTATTGAAGGCTGCCTCTTGCCTCTGATGTGACCCTGTCTGAGAGCTGTCGTTTGACACTCGGACAATCTCAAGTGATAAAGAATAACGCGTGCGGCGCAGAAATAACGGCCGCTGATTTTAGACACAGACCAACATCGTATGTTGCTGTCAAATCAAATAATAGGCCCTGTGGACTTTCCTTTGGGCTTTGGCGGATCCCAGCGCTTGTCAGAGCTGCCTTCCTAGACCCACCCGACGAAGCGCTCCTTCCGTAGCGGCACTGCGGGCAGGACGGGGGCCACACAACCACCAGAGCTCCCGGGTCCCTCCCCGCGCGTGGGGAGCACGGAGCCATCGCCCTTCCTCGCCCCGGGCACCGCCCCTGCCGCAGAGGGGCCCCGCTCCGCGCCGGAGCAGCCCCGGCCGCCAACCCGCCGCGGCCGAGCCGCGCTGCGCTGCGGCGGGCGAGGGCCGGGGGCGGCCCGCGGGGCCGGCGGTCGCGCGTGGAGCCGCCCCTGCGGCGGGGGCCGCGGCGGGGCCCCCGGGCGCGGCCCGGTCGTGGCTCTGGCCCCCGACGGCTCCCGCAATACCGGTACAGAAAGAGCCCTCTCCGTGTTGGGGCCCCGAGGGACCCTCGCGGTGTTGGCGGTGGGGTGGGGGGGTCCGTTGCTGTGACAACAGATTTTTGCTTTTTATAGAATTAGATTTGGTTTGTTTGTTTATTTCCGTTTAGGAAAACTGAAACAATTAGGAAAGACTATGAACTTTCCTCTGTGGTTTTTTTCCCCAAGAGAAAGCCCAGGCAGGAGGCAAAGGCGGGTGGCACAGAGGCAGGCGTGCGCAGGAGGCAGTCAGCTGGTGACCGCTTGAGCTTGTGTCCTCACCCCCAGTTATCTGTCTGTCTGTCTAGCTTCCCTTAGTACAACTGTATGCTTTGTAAACCAAACGGGACATACAAACTAACCCGAGTTACTCGCCTAGCTTTCTCACACAACAGTTTCAAGTCTGACTAAAAGGGGACACAAACCCGAACTCGTACAGGGGGCTGAGGTTTAACACTTGCGGACCTAGTTTGCTTTTCAGCTGATGGGATTATCTAGATTATTATTATTATTTTTAATGGGAATGTCAAAAAGCTGAGTCAGCCATGCCACAGCTATTAAGATCCTAAAACTTCTTCCTCCTTAAGGATTGCTTACCCCTACTCTATGCAGTCAGATGAATATGAGTTGTTTGTTCTGGCAGAGGGACAGACAGTCTGTTTTCCCCTACATGTATACAACTAATTTCAAGTCACTAGTGTTCTAGCTGGTGATAAAAGAGCTATCTTAAGCTTTTCACAGAACACAGTGACACTGTTAAATCAGCACAGCATTTTGATTAGCAGAAAGATGAGAGCTATGCAGCTTAATGATAAAAAGGGGCAAAATCCCTTCTGTACTTACTAACTAACTCCAGTTTCAAAGCAAATAGGTGGCCATATTTTTCTGTAAGTTACAAATTTTCACCTTACTACTGATTCAAGGCTATTCAGCGTCAGCAATAGCCTGCACTGTTTGAGTAAAGAAGAAAAATTGCTTTCATGCCTTATTGCTCATCTGGTTAGACCTTCTCCTGCGGATGTGTAACAGGCAGCTGCGGGGTCACAGCCCGTGGGCCTGGGGACTTGAAGGATGCACAGGCTCTGATACCTCTTCCTTCAGGAGCTTCAAGGCTCACCTTTGGGTGTCTGTTCCCTTTCTGGCACTCTTGTCCTTGGAAGCAGGGGGCCGGTGGTTTGCCTGCTCTGTCCTTAGAGATAGTCTGGACATCCCAGGTTCTTCTGCGGCTTACACATCCCCTTGCACATATATGTCCCTTATGTCATGCTTCCCTAAGGCAGCAGTCCTTATATTGCCGGGAAGGTTGGGTTCTCCTTGGCCTTCTCCAAGAGCATTTTCTCAGTTTTATGACAGAAGTGAGCCCAGGACCCTTTCCTGAAATTTCCATTTTGGTTATTAAGTGATCTTTAGATCAGCTGTGACCACGTGTCCTTTGGCAGGATACTTTCAGTAGCTGCTATTGGAAGCTGATCCTTAGCCTAAATGCCTTCTAATGCCTAAAACTTCCTGGTAACTTCCAGACTAAATTTATATACAATACATTTATGCCCATTTGTTCAAGGGCCAAGATGCTCTTTCAACTGAAGTAGGGTGTTCTCCTTTCTGAGGTTTAAATCTTTACTGTGTTTGTCAAGAGCAGTCTCCTAACATCAGAGATACCAATAGCGGAGAAATATATTTACTAGCTGACATCTTGGTGGAAGTGGTTGCAGTACTTTGGAATTCATCACTTGCAGATGCTGTGACCCCACAGCGGTGCTTCTAGGATTGCTTTACAATGCCAAATGGCCTTAGGCTGCGCTCGGCGTGGTGGCACCCTCTCACAGTGCTATCCTGAAGGAATCGCTATGCAGCTAACGAAATTCAGAAGTGATGCAGATATGGGCATATCAGACTCCTTACATTAATTCAGATGTCCTTGCATTTAGACTGCTCCCTATGCTTGTTCTCCTGATACTGGGCTGTACTAGTGAAAATTACACACAGAGGAACTCGAGAGACACTTAAATTACGGTTGATCCCACTCTAACCTATGACTTTCTCTGAACCGAAGAATTTGGTCTGGTACCTCCTCAGAGACAAAATCTCAGGAGATCTCGGTTTGATAGGTAAACTGAATTAAATGGGATTATCCATGCTGCTTGTGCCCAGCAGTAACGATCACAACCAGCCACTCCTGTTCACATACCCGTACAGTGTTCTGAGTCTATTTAATGGACTATGCAATAACTTAAAAATCACACGAGGGGGTGGGAAGGCACAGGATACTTAAAAGCAGAAAAAGAAATACAGTGACCTTGTTCTTGTGCAAAAAGCAAGCAGAAGTAAATGATGGCTTATGCTAACAAAACCCAAGTCTGTGTTTCCAGAAACTGCAACTGAATATCTGTATGCCATGATCTGTCTGTAACGAGCAGAGTACATTCTGCACCATTAGTGGGGTTCGGCTAAGACCAGCGACTCCAGTGAGATGACAGAAGCAGTGCTAAGCTTAGTTTAACACAATCTGCAGAAGCAGCTCTGCACAGTTGCTATAACACTATGTTAAACTAGGCTAAACTCTGAATACTGCTATAGTCACTGCTTTTGGAACCACTCTGGCTTCAGTCTGTCAGAATGTTCCTCTCTTTTACAAAATACATAATCTCATTTAAAATCATCTAGTTTCCTGAAAGCTACTCAACGTGGGGAAAAAAGGCTGACACAGTTCCCTCTTGCCTGCTGATGTAGTAAACTTACTGATTGCTTATCTGCAGTAACACCGACCACAATTTTTCTTTATTTTTGAAATCATATTTATGAACACCTTCTTGGTTCATACTGTCTTCTCAAATATGGGCATTTATATGTATTGCTTCTTAGGAAAGATCAGTTTCTGAAAGGGTATTTTTTTTTTTAACGGTTGCTGTTATTTTTTTTTTTTTTAATCTACAGTGTCACTTCTTCAACTGGAAAACCCTCTTCCCATCACCCCAAATATTGCCCCTTGTCTCACTTCACCTGTTGGGATACTAGTGAATTTTTGGGTTTGAAAGTATCCTGGACAGGATTCCCCCCCTGTCACAAAGCAACATACTCTCTGAACGCAGCTCTAAAATGTCTGGCTGATCAGTGGACCTCAACTGTTGAGGATTCAGTAGATAATTATTTCTCTCTGAATCAACACCCCAACAAGATTTTAGGAAGAAGAGACTGTTATCACTGAGATATAAAAGGAGATCTGGAAACTATCACAACACTTCATTATTTTTCAACAAAATGTTTCACTTTCTTAGTTTGAAACAGCTTTGTTTGAAAAGTGAGCTGTATTTTTTAAAAGAAAAAAAAAGTGGGTGGGTTTATGGTCAAGTGAAATATTCCAGATTTATCTGAAATCATGTTTCTGAAGAAATTTGGAAAAACTGTTTCCTTGTCTTGGGGAACCAATTTCTTCTCCCTGTCCTGACGTGTGAAAGCTAGTGGAGATTACTTTGACATAATCTCAGTGTGTGTCCTGCAGAAGGAAAAGGGCTCAGCCTGGAGTTTTTGGCTGAAGTCCAGTAGGGAAAATTGAAGTTCATCTTCCCAAGTCCTCTCTGGAACTCTGCTTGGACAAAGTCTTCTTCCACTCCCTGTAGAAACTGGTTTGCTTCTATTTTAATAGCTTCAGAGCTCTACCGCTAGCATCCATCTTAAGTGATGAGCAAAGTGACCCTTTCAGTCTCATGCCTAATTCGCACTGGCTGTTCTGCCATTAGTTAGTTAATGATTTGTGAAATATTTTGTGATATACCTTGTGGTCTTCAGCTGAACAGTCCTCTGTAAGTGTCTAATGTTAGTAGCGATGATACATAGCAAGTCACCATTGCATTTCCCCGTGCATTTCTTTCATTTAAGCATGTTAAAAACTTCTGCTGCATGTTGAAACTTTTAGTTTTTGGCAGCGTTACTGCAAGCATACAAGCAGAGCTTCCTCTTGCAGACTTTCTTCCTGCCAGCAGTTCCCGTTCACACCAGCAATCTCCTCAGCTGCACACAGGCTAAATTTTGCAGCATACCACAGTGTACCCTGAGATCTTGATTATTTTTTTTAATCCTTTTTTTTTTCCCAATCCACTCAGAGCGCACCTGAGCTTCTGCCCAGAGTTATAGGGAAGCTGGGGAGTGGAAGGTGCTTGTGTGCATGTAGCTTTTGTGCCAGTGCAGCCCTGGGACCTGACCAGGGCTCACCCCTGTACCTGAGAATGAGTAAGTCCTCCTACATGCAGCAGTCTAACTGCAACTAGGGATATCATTGGGATTATTCACGTTATGCCAACTGGGAGGATTGGAGCTCTGCTGCATGCGAGATCATATACACAAAGACAATGCAAAGCTTCCACTCATTTTGGAAAAGCCTGGATATAAGATGATATCCTTAACTACTGAGAGCTAGAATGAAAGAGAGATAGAGTAACTATTAGAAACCCACAAGCAGCGGAGTACCTTGCAGCTTCAGAGTATCTCCCTAAACACCTAAACACAGCAGCTTGGCGCAGGTGGTTCCGGAAATAAGCTGGGTTCAGAATAATGCTCCTTTAAAAGATAAGAGAGATGGACAAGTTTAGATTTCTAATTCTTAAATCATTAAAAGCTACTAATAATTAAACTGTGACTAAGACATACTATATACACTTATTCTATACAACTCAACGGTGTATGTCTCAAACATAGCATGAACTATCACTTTCTCTCTCTTGACAGCTGTGATATATGAACAAGCATTATTAAAACTTTTATTGAGGTTATATCATAAATGCAGTTTCATTAGGGTTCTGTGTATTGTTCTAGAAAAAAGTTCCTGTGGTAATATGCTATATTGCCTTTAGCTTGTAGATAATGTAAGCAAAAATGCTACAGTACAACTTCTTATTAACCCCTACCTCCACAAACATGAGTGGCAGTTGTCTGACCTGTCTACCTGGAAAAAACTGTGCATCTAGAATGTATTTTAATGTTAGTTTGGAGGATTTAAAAATACTTTCTGTACAAGTGATAGGTTCTACGTGGGTGGACCTTGGCATGTTTCTTAGACCCTTAACTTCAACAGATGCAATTCCAGGTGTAACAAATTACAGGCTTTAAGTCAATATCAGAAAAAGATGGAAGGGTAAAAATAGCATAAACTAAGCAGTTAGGTTGGCAGGCAGAGTATCCTTCTGATGTGAGCAGGGGGAGAGCAAGAGTGACAGCCCCTTCTACATCTAATTAGTGCCACTTGTGAGATCTCCAACGAGGGACTGGCTTCTCTGGTCAGCACTTCTCCCAGGGTCTGGAGAAAAGGAATGTAAAGCATGTTCTAGGATGCAAAACTTTATAAAACGTGCATGTAATGACAAATATTAACTATTTAATAGTAGTTTACCACAACAACAAAGAGATTAACGCTACATTCTACTACAAAGGCAACGTGCAAACTGGCTTTTGTTTCCTCATTGACGGTTTTGGATATCAGGATAGCATTAAATACGACTGCTCTTGTGATTTCAGTCTACGCATAACCACAGAACTAATCCTCTTCATAACCAAATCATTTATTAAAGTGTATTCATTGTCTTGAAACTGACATAAATATATGTGTAAACATATTCAGCTATAAATTCATATTTATGGAAACACTCAGTGCATTTTAGAAGACCAATAGCTGTCTTTTCTATATGTTTTCAGCACTCGTTGACTGTATGTCTGGGGCCTTCAGAAGGAACTTTCAGAATAAGTTAAAACCTAAAAGTGTCTCCAAGACGCTGCAGACTTGTGAATCAAATTCACTCTGCAGGCATTTTCTCCAAGGCACGCAGAAGAAGGCCTAAAGCTCGGAATGGTTACAACTACATTTGCAAATAATTAGATATATTAGGAGTGGATCAGTAGATCAGAGAAGCTAATGTTGAGGCCCCTACATCTATATTGTAGGCAGTCGGGGCTTTTATTTCAGACTAGACTTAGTCTGTTCCCTTAAACAAAATGTCCCCGTACATGTTGCTCAAAGGTGTCTTGAAGGTCAGCCGTTGGTTTGGATTCCTGTGTCTTCATTAGGTGCTACTTGCATTTTGTGCACGGCTCCTGCAGAACATGCAGGTAGCTTTCTCTGAAATTAATCTAGTTTGTGAGTGCCAGAATTGGTCTGTGACCATCTAGTGTGCAGAAAATGGAGGAAATTGGGTAAAGTGCACCACAATCTTACTATTGCACCAACCCAAAATGGTAAGTTAGGTGCAACCAGAGACGTTTCTGTTCTTCTGCCACAGTAAAGTTTTACTCTGTATGAGCAGAGCTGCTCTGTGCTCTGGAGATGCAGCTTCACTGAAGACCATCTGAAGGTGGTAGAGGAGCTAGGAACCATCTCGGCACTATGCTTTCCCAGTCCAAGATTTGAAAAAACGCTCAGAAAACTGTATTGAGACAAAGCATTACCTGCAGGAACTATTTCTGTGGGAAGAAGGTGTGGGGCCAAAACCAGTGATAAACGATATCATGTAACTTAAGGCATTACCGGAGGAAGTGCAGACCTTAGTGATTGGAGGCACATCTAAGTACTGAACTAAAATCCAATGTACAAAACAGCACTGGATGTTAAAATTTAGTTGTTCTTACTGGGGGAACGAATCACTCTTATCAGTAACAAAAGGATAATGCCAACAGCAAACACTGCAGTTCTCAGCCAAACATGGCTCAGATCTGAAGTTTAGACAGTACTGATGGTCACTAAAACTTAATTTAACCAAAACGAAATCACCAAAAGATCAAATACTATCAGCATTCAATGATTTGACCAAAACAGTAATACCTTACATAGATGACAACTGGTACTTCTGCAAACTATTTTAAAGGCGATTATTGCTGCTGTAAACTGTAGTCAACAGTTGATAATAGTGATATTGATTTTTTTCTTCTCCCCCCCATTCTCGAAGTTATCAGTTCTACCACAGGCAAGCAATAGCACTATGAGGGGAAAAAAATAAAAAATCAATAATTCCCTGGTAGTTAGCAACATATTTTCTGTAAGTCTTTGAGCAGGATGTGCTGTGATAGGCTTATAATAAATATAGAACTGTAGCAGATTTTCAAAGAATTAGATATCAGCTCTCCGTTTTCCATCTTGATTTTTTTTTTTTACTAGTCTCAAAAAGATCAACTGCTTCTCTTGATCTATAAATTCTATACTGAAAAATATTATAGTACGCCCTAATAGCTTGAGCAAACATCAGAAAGCTACCGTTGACTCCTGGCAGTTTGGTTTGATGCTGCCAGGCCCTCTGTAGCCCATACTCTAGAAATAATTTCTGCTATATTACTACTCTACCCAAAAGTAGCCCTTTGCTGTACTGATGCAGCTCCAGATTAGTAGCCTTTATGCAGAGGAGTGCTAATGTAATGCCAGGTGTGCACTAAAACTGTGCAGAGCTATCCCTTTGGCTTTTAAACCCGGCTCTGATGTGTTTCAGGTGATTTTGGTGAAAAGGAAAAAAAAAAAAAAACAAAACCTGAATGAAAATAGGAAGCAAAAGAATCATACAAACAAAGGTTAAGAGGAAAACCCTAATTTCAGGAAGTTCTCCTTCAAATAGGAGCAGATGGGGGACCCATCTGGCCAGGCAGAAATGTGCCAGGCTGTGCGTACTGAGAACAAGTCCATGCTCCAAGATCCACCTCCAGCCATGAGCAGTCTTGATACTAGGCTGGTTAATCCAGTAATTAATTAGAAGGGATGTGTTTCAAGAGGGAGGCTTGAAAGAAGAATTAGGAAGGGAAGAAGGTGGTGGACACACCGGCTGCAACACAGTCCGGGCAATCTCTGTACGTGGTGATTTGTGCCATGAGCAGAACCGTCGGTCCCTCTGGTCTTTTTACTCATGCTCCTCTCATGGGAGCTTCAGGTAGAAAAAGTAGTTTTGACAGGAAACGTCTGAAAATGGATAGCTCTTATTTTGCCCAGAAAAAAACTTCTAATCCGCAAACTGCAAATAAAGTCACTACATCTGAAGATTAAAACTTGTGTTCTTGCCAGGTTTTGCCCCCATCTGTCAAATGACTAGGCTAAAGTAAACTTGAAATAGATTTTCATTTATTTTTCATCTTCACTGTAATCCAAAGACTGCCCTGTTAAAAGCCTTTCGTAAATCATTTGGTCAGTTTTTCTCAACAAACCAGTCCTTAAGTAATGCTGTATATCAGCCTCTTTTTTGACATTTTCGTTTTTTCATCTTGACATCGTCTCTTAAAAATAATACAGTGTTTCTCCTATTATCTTTTTTTCAAACTGTGAGGAGGGGGAAAGAAGGCATCAACTCTCTCCCCATCATAGCAATTGGAGTATGCAAATTGAAGATGCACACGTTAGTCTGTGGTTTTTTTCCTCTCAAAGTTTTTCTTTCGATCTTGCTGCCCGGTGTTAAGAAAACAGGTGCGGCAAGAAACTCGGATTGCTACATCAAAACCGGCTGCTAGAAACCACCTTGTCTTTTCTCTAAGGTGCACATGGTCTATCGAATTCCTTCCCAAATGCAACGGGGATTTAACTCTAATCTGACTGACATGAAAAAGTGTCTCTGCTACTATCTACCGCATCATTCGTGTTTGGCCTTTGTAGGCCAAGAAAAAGTCAATGAGATGATTCTATGGATGAAACAAGTGAAAAAATACACTTCACTGAAGTAGATAAACTCATTTTTCTGGCTAGTACTGTGAGTAAAAGCTAGCTGGTTCATAGAGGTGCATGCAGTTGTTTCTTTAATTAGAGTGGCAGAAGCTTTTTCTTTTTCTTAGTTGTCCATGCCTTCCCATGCTACAGTGTGGTCTTCTGTACAAATGCATTTTAATAGTCAATTATAATTGACTATTAGAGAGGAGTTAGGTGATTTATCAGAAGTAAAAATTCAGTGCTAAACCAATGTGTGCCTCTGTGCAGAGATGTAAAGCTAGCACGGGTGCTGGCGTGTCCACGAGTCAGTGGCACGGAGTGACTGTACAAATGCAGTCGCTGAGGCGTTCTTCACCACAACATTAAATACAATGTCAGTGCAAGTAATGTGTCAACTAGTATTCAGCAGAACCATGTATTTGGTTGCTGTAGACTAATACAATGCTTTTATCTTCAGTGAATACTGTCAATCAGTACAGCTGGTGATCCAGCCCCAATATACTTACAGACAAATCTGACAAATCCTGTACAATTACATTGAACCTTAACTTTCTTCTTTTTCCTAGTTTCTTCTATATGGCAGGCAGCTTATTATCTGCAGTGTAGTACTAGTCTTACATCTGTTTGAGTCTGCCATGCTCTGCTCTGGGATCCCAAGGGCTGGTTTGAGTTCAACTGTACTAGAGGCAGTAAAATTCTTGAACCCTATGGTTCAAGGTAGCCAGGAATCAACCTCATCATATTTTCCTGCAACTTGCATGTGCAGCTGTGTTATGATTTTATTTAAGTTTTATTTGGGGACCACATGGTGGTACATTTGTTTGCAGCCAACTTTGTATTCTAAACCACTTCTCCTCCTGGTGCTGTTGTAGGGAACTAAGAGGGATGTGTCTTGGATACACAAAAGCTTGAGGGCTTCCTTGCCCTATGTGAGAGTTTACCGAAGCTGCCATCCTGAAGAGGAAAAAAAACCTCCCTGTTGCAACAAGCTGGTGGAAACATTTGGTAGGCTTGTGAAAGCAGGCACGCAGAAGCACTTTCTCCCAGAGGACAAGAGTGTGGTGGTTTCAGTGCTAGCGGGCATGAATAATTCAAGGGAGAAGGAGGGCATCTGTGGTGAGGAGAGCTGTGTGAAGGGACATGGGAGGGAGGCAGGGCCTTTCTCCTGAGCTTGGTTTCAGTCTGTTGGTGGCTGGGCAGGTTCAGACCCGTTGGTCCGTGGGGAAGCTTTCTTTCTGTCGCCACCAAATGCCTGGCTGTGGCTGTGCCCAGCGTGCCCTGGGCTTGGGGGCCTTTTTCTTGTGCGAGAGTGCTCCGGTTCCTAAAGGAAGGAGCACCCTTCCCTCCCTGCCCTGGCTGCTCTCTTTTTAAAGAAGTGACATGCAAAATTAGATAACATCTGTGTTATGGAGGAAAAAAGCTGGAGGATAAAGAGGCCAGGACCACTTGGCAGATGTAGCTACAAGAGTAGCTGTACCGAATACTGCTTATCAAGGCAAATCCGGCAGAGACCAGAATGGGTCTCTTTGGTGGCCATCTGATAAATCATTAGGAGTTCCTTCTAATACAGTCGTCACCACTGAACCAAACCAACAGCTGCAAGCAAAGACAGAAAAGCTTCTACGAAACTTAGGTGGATCAAGGAACAGGACCAAATCCTCTCGCACTGAAGGAGGAGGACACCTGACTTGTCTTTGTGCAGTTGGATTTTTTTGTACAACCGTTCAGAAATAAATGCAGTTATGGCATCTACGGGCGAGGACTTTCAGTGCACGGAAGAAACCATCTCACGAAGTTTTCCTGTCTAAACAGACAGGAAGGGAGGAAGTGTGCGTTCCCAAAGAAGGTTTAACACAACGCCTTTTCTCTGTCAGTAAAGTGAAATATAACTGCCATGCTAAAAGGTTTTGCAGCAGCAATTTGCTTTGAATTGCAAGCATAAGATAAATGTGCTATACAGGTCTCGATTCCTCAGCTGTGAAGGTGGTAAAAAAGGAGAATGTTCTCCAGTCCAGAACAAAAAGATATTTAGGAAGATCTTGTTTCAAAGCTTCCAAAACATTTTAACACAAGTGGAGATACTCTGCATTACCTGTCTTGTTTGCATAATGTACTGCCCACTCACTTTCCAGCTGTACAGGTACCACTTTCTTGATCACCAAATCTTCTGATGCCATTAGGACTGCTGTCATGTATCTCAACTCTTATAAAACAGTTCCGTGTTGCTAGACTTTTCCTTCTGTGAGGAACTGTATTTCTTCCAGGGCAATTTTTTTTTTCCCAAATGTGCTTTTTCCTAAATAGGATCCCACCACACATTGTGTAGATTAATATTTTTGCAATATAGCATCATCAAAGTCAAGGGGAATATAGCCTTTGACCTCAATGGAGGAAGCCTCAGCCCATAAAATAGGAACTATGTCACTGATATACCAACCTGGAAATAACATATAATTCAAAGTATCAGAATCCAGAGAAACCGCTTCTCATTTAAAAAGTAATAAAAAGTTGAAGCACGTAGAAATATTTGAAATGCTGCATGAGAAGGAATTATTTTAAGAGTACTTCTGGTTTATATTATCCAGAGCATCTCAATGGAATAGCTTTGTATTAATAATATCTCATCTATTATGTATATTGCAATATGCCTAACACAATTGCTGAAGTAATTAGATGCTGCTAATTCTTCTCTTTCTTTTTCTTCCCTTTTCTGAGGAGGTAAAGAGATTAGGAGAGTAGTTTAGAGCAAACTATACGTTACACTACAGACTTCCCACAGATTAGCAGCATCAGCCATTACGTTTCTTGTTTTTCTACTTCTGCCTAAAAATCTGTGCTCTTCTTGAGCTCTTCTTCTATTCTGTCTCCATTTTAATGCCCACTGACGGCACTGTATCATAGCATCATTGCATTATTTATTTTTGATTATTTAATATTTCACTAGAATTCTGTTCTTTGACTTACTTTAATATAGTCCTATTTTAAAGGTGCAAAATAAGGAAGCTAGGGAATGAAGAAGTAGCTGAATATTGAATTTTTAGTCTCAAAGTTCTGAATTAATCTGGATTAAGGACACTTGACTTATCCTGTCTATAGTACGCTGACCAAGTTTTGAGATGCCTTTTTTTCCTGACAGATATTGCATAAAGCTTGATAATTAATAATTATTTTAAACCTTCTGTAAGTGTTTGAAAAGTCACTGGGAAAAATGGAGAGGATTTAGAATGAAATCTGTGAGGCTTCAGCTGTTTTAGATTTTTTCCCCACTGTGCCTCCATAAGAGATTCCCTCTGTTAAGTCATCACTAAAGCAATCATGTACTACTTAACAGAGGTGCTATTTTCTACTTCATGTGTCTCCCTATGAATTGTGCAAGAGGCATTAGCAAGCCCTGCCTTCCACCGAACACATAAAAAGGCATAGCAGAAAAAGCTTTACAGATTTATTACATTCTCTATGCATTGCCTTTCTGGGAGGGAGGGAGAAAATTGGCAGCGGGTCATGCTGCGGAGCAGAGTCTGCAAGGGCACAGGAAAATCTTTGCTAACCCCCAAAGATTTTGAATAGCTCCGTACAGCAGTCCTCATTATCATGAACATATTTTCCAGGCATTACTTAGAGGTAACGTTAGAGAAACATGCCACAATGTCCGATTCCTCTTCCTCCCCTTGGCCCTTACGTGTACAGTTTCCAGATCGAGGGAAGGAGGGCAGGGAGTGAAGCCCAGGGATGCTCTGGGAGGCGGGAGGTCGCAAACATCCTTCCTTATGGCAATTCCCAACGCACCTTCCGCCACCAGCTGTGGGCTTCCTACAGCATGATGGCAATCCCATCGGGAAGAGGTGTGACTTCTCACCTGTGGCGGGCAGCCTCATTCCCCTGCTGAGGAGCTTATTTCTGGAGGAGTCCTATGGCACCAGCCGCCCCACTGCAGCTGGGCAGGGAGTGATCAAAAGTAGGCAGAAATGGAAAAAAAAAACGCTTTTTGTCACTTGCTGCTGGGCAGGTGACATTAACCTCTTCCACATTTTCTAGTGCTTGATCCGTGTACAGGACCCCTATGAACAGCAGTCTATGTTTAGGCAACTGGATCAAGCCACGTGTCTGTCATTCCTCAAATCTGGTGTGCCATGAGTACCACAGCAGCTGAGGAAGCGTTAGTGCAGTGGCAAAAAGCATATTTCTAGTAGAAAGTTTCTGTGGTTTTTTTTCCCCATGTGCAAACAGCAAGTCACATGGTGTCGATGTAGGCCAATTTTAGCTTGCTTGGAGGAAAAAAGCAAAACAAACAAAGAAACTATAAGGGAATATAGAGTCTCATTGAGAAAATTGTGTATATCATGTTTTGAAGGATCGTCCATCTTCAGTTGTCATGGAGTTCAGCATCGCTCTCTCCAATTTCAAACAAAACTGAATCTTAACAGTTGCTGAGCTGTGTACGTGATGCGCTGTGGGTTGTTCTTCCGCATGTGACTGTAGCTTTATGGATTTCTCTGTTGGGCCTGGCCCTCTGAAGAGCAGGCATAATTGGGGGACTGCTCTGCTGAAATGCTGTGCTCTGCTTCAGGATTGTTTTCATTTGGGGCAAAAATTCATCCACTGACATTATTAGGCTGAGCAACATAAGGCCTAAGTACTAATCTGAGGTTTCTTAGTCAGTTCTTGACTTCTCAGACCTTCACTGTTTTGCCATCTGCTATAATTGAAAATTGCCTTCTGCAACCAAAGGGAAAATCTAATTTCTCAGCAAGCCATATGGGGTTATTAAGATCATTAAACCCTGGTATGCCATAATGCCTGGGCCAAAAGGACCACAGGGCATGTAAATATTGTGTGATTCATTTTATAGCTTCAGACTGCAAGTTAGGAATTATTTTGATGGCTATCTTATGATGAAAAGTGGTGGTCAAGTAGGTTACTGCAGATGTTGCTCGGTGAGGTCAATCCGTGGCACGTTTGTTCAGAGCTGTGACAGATGAGAAGTGGTTTTAATAGTGTTTGATTGCAAAGGGTAAATCTTTTGTATCAGCCTGACAAATGATCAGAACCCAGCCAGTGTCCTCAATTGTGCCAGTGATGCTAAAGGCAGCCTTAAATTTTGATATTAAGAAATCAGAGAATACACTTTCCACTTTTCAGGAGGACCCAGACTTGGCTTCTCATACAGGATCTAACGCTGATGATATAAATTGTACTCCCTTTCCTTTCTTAAGAATGGGAAAGCTATTGCCCTGAAGAAGCCTGTTCTTGAACACTTTAAAATGAAGCTGCTGGAATTTTTCTCTATTTTCTCTGTTTCTCTAGTTGTGATATTTCGTAAGATTTCTTCCTAGCAAAACTCACTTCTATGTATTTGATACGACTATGTGTGAGAATATTAAAGCTGATTTTTGGTTAATAAGGCTTCAGAAATGAATGCAGGAGCTGTGAAATTTACATGAAATTAAAGAAAGAATAGTTCAGTAAATGCAAATAAATGCAGAAATGAATTCTTTAATTTGGATTCATGATTAATGCCAAAGGATTACCAGCAAACCATTACAATGTGGTGATGACATAAAAACTCAATGGGAATAAAACTTCTATATGCACTAGTTAACTGATGGCAGTAAGCTATTTTTAGTAGGAGAGCTCGGAGTAATTTATTTGTTCTTTTTGAAAAATATAGCTCCTGATTATATTTCAAGTTTTGTTTTTATGTTAATTATGCCTCAGAATACTTTTTTTTACTGGTATACTATTGTAACAGTTCCTGCATTTTACAATGTGACAACCACGGTCAGTAGATTTATTCCCATTTTGCAAGTTATTAAATGAATTATATTGAAAATAGGCATTACTGATTGCCACTTTTCTTTGTGCTATGTAACTAAAGGAATTAAGAACAAATTGTTGTAATTATATATGAAAAAAGAGTGAAGATTTTTTTCCCTACTTCAGTTTTCCAGTGATCTCAACCTAACTGCATTTATTTTCTCTGTAGATCATGGGTTTCCGTAGGTCATGGTTTCTGTTTTAAGACAGTTGAAACCAAAGCATGCCTGAATAGGCTTTAGTTTCAGTAGCACTGGGGTCAATACGTCTTACTATTTTGAAATCAAGAAAATTTAAAGGAGGTAAAGAAAAGTATTTCCTGTTCTAGTTATATTTATACTGTCCAAATAGCTTCCTTATTTTAGTGTTCTTGGAAATCACAGTTAGAATAAGAGAACGATCATTACCAGTTTTCCAAAAGTTGGGAGTCCAGTCAAACTTTATATATATATATATATTTTTTTTTTTTTTTTCTAACATGGTCTTTGAGAAGCCATGAAAAATGTGGTTGGACTTAGATTGCACGAGAAGTGCAGGGTTTTTTTTGTTGTTGTTGTTTTTTATTTATTTATTTTTATTTTTTTAACGGGAGTCTCGCAGTCTTCCCCGCTTCCTATGCTTTGGCTCACCTAACAGAATACTCCACCTGGAAGGAATACAGTTTGTGTGTCCAGGAGATGTGCCCTGGGAGAGCACCTACTGTTCTCTGGCCACTCATGGGCATTCAGGCCCCCAACCCAGATGGTACTTGGAACTAGTCTGGAGGACGCACCCCCACGATGCGGGTAGGCTCCGGGTAGGCATAGCTTTACAGACAAGAAGTGCTTGGGAAAGGGCTGGGGATGAGTGGGGTGGGAGACGAAGACCTTGTCATTAAGTCAGGACTTCCCGTGACCTCGCATGTAGCTAAAGGAACCTGCTGCCATGATGGCATCGCATTTCTATACCAATGCGTTATTCTTCACCGCTGTCTCCTGTGCATTAGGCACAAGCATGTGCCTCCTCTTTTGTTGTAACTACTCTTTTGTAGTTACATTCATTTGAGATGATTGTATGAAAAAATCCTCACCCTGCACTAATTGCAGTGTCCATCCTAATACAGCTCATACAAGGGAAAAAATGAACAGAGACCTCAGTAATGAAGTGTTGCTGGCAGGACATGCACGTGCTTAACGGAAACTATCGTTATGCCTGAATGCTAATTAAAGGCAGCACAAACCCAGCAAAATCCTAACTCATCTGAAACTAATGGGGATTTCATCTCTGCTATGTGCAAGTTTTGTTTCTGGCTTCTTTATGCATTGTTGGTGGTGCTGGTCTTTGATGTGGATCACGAGTGAGCCCGTGAGGATTATGTAATGAAAATAACTTGAAGCCATCCCTGACCTAATCTGACTTGAAAAAGATTACGAGTTTATAATATCATTACCATCTTATAAGGCTGAGCATGTTCATATTTGTCTAGCTTTAATCTTAAGTGTGCCCTGAACTGTGTCCGTGACTCACCTGCATATCCTTACCTACTGCATTATCAAAGCAGTAAATGTTTACGTGGCTATTGTGGCTTAAAGTCTCAAATTTTGAGAATTGGTCCAGTCTAAACATCAGTGCCATGTGTGAGTTGTGTTTTATTGATTCCTCTTTTCTCATTATTAGACTGATTCTTCCTGCACAGGATTTTTTCATACTCTTTGTTTAATTTTTGATTTCAGTCTTAGCAGTGTATCTAATCAATATTTATCTTTACCTGTGTGAATGATTCAGAGCATCATCAGGCTTCTTCAGTTTTAAGTAGCAGGTTACAAGCTTTGTCTCAATAAAACTGGCGATACTGGAAATATCTTCTGCAGATGGCTCAATGGGATTGTCTATAGCAGCACCGTTACTGCAAAGCTGTACAAGAAACAAAAATCTTATTTACTAATGTTATAATACACCTTTTGTTAAGCAGAAATGCTTTCTGTAACTGATAAATGGAGAAAACTAACTTTTAAGTAAAATATACCCTGACTTTAACTAGAGTTAGCACTACAAAAATCAGTACAAATACATGTGAACATAATAGGAAATGCAGTGTCGTCATCTGGGAAGGGATAGTCAAGAAAGCGGATAATAAGCTAAAAACTTAGGCCCTGTTAGGAAAGAAACTATATTTTTCTCCATTTTCAAAAATAAAGGCTCAACTTCAGGCTCCCGAAATCTGTCGCTGCCTTGAGATTGAGGTCGAAGGAGGAGTCTCAGACAGCTATTTACTTATTTGAGTAAACCAGTGGTGAACTCTGCCTTAGGCTCTGCTGCTTTTGTCCCACAGGTAGGAGAGCAGAGAGTGGTAGAAGGCAAGGAAACCAGAAACTCCCCCCTCATTGAATGGGAGGACTTTTCCCCCAGAAAACTGCTATAGAAAGTAAAAAGGATGAGATCAACCATCTTTCCCACCTTCTTGAACCGTATAGGATTTAGCAGAGAGAAACATCATATTTTCTGTTTAAAAAAAATACTCTTTTCCCGATAGATAAATCGCCTGCTGTTCATCACAGCAAGTGACTTTCTCATTAAATAATGTTCTATTTCATAATGTGCATCATTAGAATTAGAGAACCCACAACTCCTTAAAGTTTCAGAGAGTCCTCAGCACTGGCAGAGCTACGATACCAGGCACGACTACCTTCAGTCCTCAAATCTGTTTCGTTAAGCTACAGGCAACCTGATTTCATAATGCCAAAGAGTAGTAAAAATTAGCTTTTAGTTCTTCAGAAAATTCAACTGTAAGCAATTAGATACAACTCTAAACAAATAGATTAAGTCTAAGAGCCTTGTCTTTAAGGACAATAACCATACAGTGCTACTAATGAGAATGCAATTGAATGTCCTTTGCTTGGATAAACATCCCTAACAGGATTGTTTAGTGTGCAATGATTTCAGCTGACTAAGTGACTTCACTGCGAATCAGCTTTAAAAGTAGCTTTCTAATGAAGATTAACAAATTAATATTTATCTATGCTGTGCGTTTAAATGCTTGGATCACACTGAGACCAGCGCTGAGGACCCTTATGGCACTGATACGCAACTGCAGCCTAATGTGGATGAACACAGCCTCCGCTTTAAATAGGGTATAACCGAGGAACTCTCACTTGACTCCAGTTTTGCCAGTCACCAAAGATTTAAAATGGAAGGAGGAGGATCTGGCCTGTTTGTCTAGCTCCTCATCACTAATGAATTTAATTATAATAATTAGTTACTTGTGCCTACGTAGTTAAAATCCAGTGGCTGATCTTTAGAAGGTGCAATGTCCGCTCAGCAGTTTGAGATCTCTTTAGAAGATTAAATTTCTCAAGAAATAAAGCTCTTCTATATATGCATCTTTCTTCCATGTGTGATCTTTAAAAGCAAGAAGGATTATAGACCCACATCCACACTTAGCACCTACAAAGCTAACCCTATCTTTAAGATTTTTGTGCATTGGTTAGAGATCAGCTCAATTCTTTACAGGCAACAAGGGTCATTCAAGGAAGTGTCCCCCTAGTTCAGGTGTGATAAATATTTTTTTCTTTCACATCCCTTCCCTGCTGAGTGAAGTTACACAGTGTATATAATAACACCCATACATTTAAGATTTTCTATCATCTTCTTATCAGTAGAAGTTATAAATCAGAGAATTCATCACTTTTAACTTTGCTCATGGTACCGTATATATCTGCTGAAGTGTCTCTATGGATAAGACATGCTATATGTAGCTAAAAGACCCAGAGAATTATGTTCACATCAGTGAACATAAAAGTATCATCAAGTTTTTCTGTAATAACACTTTTCAGCTGAATTGGCCATGCTGTGACCTCTGTTAAATTTATGGGAATAAGAGATTTGAGGATACTCCCTGGACTTTCAAGTTCTTGAATGATTGTGAGAAGAAAAGAATCATTTAGGGATCCCTTCAGTATAAAGTGCCGCAATTCAGAGTTTCCTCGGGTCTTACTGCTGATATGAAGAGTTATGTTTAGACCTGCGTAAGCCCTCAGTTATCTTTGACAAAAACCAAGACATGAGTCTCTGTAAACCATATCTGAACAGATAAGGATTTGGAAAATATGTTTAAATACAGTGAAGATTGGGTTCTGGCAGGTCTTCTCTAAGACATGGCAGAGTAAGAGTTCAAAGAAACGAATAATAACTCAATCTTTAATCTCACAAAATCGGGGTAATATTTTAAAGGGATGTGCCTGTGTTTGGGACCATCTAGGTTGTATACTTTTTACATCCCGAACTCTCTCCTGATTTTTGTGTAGCATTTCTGCAGTGGATCAATGTGTTTGAGACAGACCCCTCCACGCTAGTTCCATACAAACAAACAGCAACATGCACTAAAAGTAAGATTCAACTTAATTTTGCAGAAATGGCTCCTTCTGTACTAAGCAGAAAAGTTATGAATATACAGAATAGCCCTAGTGTCTGGTATCAGCGAGATGCACAATGAAATGTATTCACTGATATAAGGGACTTTTTTGGTAGCGATATAGACACCACTGGAAAAGGTTTGTGTTGGGTGAACCATCTCAGTGCAGCCTGAAAAGCACATCATCGTTTTCCAAGCTCTGGTGGAGATGATACCTTTTGGGTGTGTTTCGTCACCCTTTACTGTATTTTGCTGGCCTTTCTGATAAAAAGACCTGTCTATGCAGCAGGAGAAGGGCTGTTTCCCTGCATTGTCCTGTCTGCCACTGAATATTGAGTCTGAGTGAGTGTTTTTTGGGGGGGTGAGGCAAAGACAGGGCCAGAAAGCACCTGAGAAAGCTCATTTGGGGAAGTTCCCAGGGGAGGAGTTAGGCAGGAAGGAGACAGTGAACTGGGATTTTGCAGCACAGGTAGGGATGTGGAGAAGAGTTGTAGAAAGACTCACATCTGAGTTTCAAAGAGGAAAAGAAAAAGGAAAATTTCCTGGGGATCCAAAGGAGCCTCTGTAGCTACAGATTGTTGTAACTTTGGGAAACCCTGCTGGACTGAGAGCAAGGGAAGAAGAAAGGCTGTGCCGTGCACAGACATAATGAGCAGGGAGGAGATTTGTTTGCAATTTTCATGTTTCACCTAGCAGAACTGAGTTTTCTTTATCATGCCGTAGTCTGCAGTCCAATAACACTACCTTTTGAAGATCAAAAGGGCTGTTGGTGTTTTTGGAGTGCCTTAAGGAAAACGTAAAAGCAGCTCCATCTCACTCCTCTGAATACTTTAAGGCCTTGTCACCAGGACATTCAAATATAGACGTGGGCTTGGAGAGGCAGTTACGTTTTGTACCATTGAGGGTTTCTTTTCCCAGAGCTATGTTACAGAATTTTATTTTAATTCCAAACTGGGAAGTTTGGGGGTACATCTTATCTAAGACTTTGAGCTTTTGGTCTGCAGAAATCTTGCCGATATCTTAAAGGTTATAGAGGGTATGAAATTGAAGCAAACACGTTAAACATTTGAAGCTTTACAGACAATCTGGGGTTAAAAACCTGCAATGTACCATTTTATGTCCTTTACTATAGCTAGCAAATCTAACAGTTTTTTTTACTTTCAGACTTAGTCTACCTGAGAGTGCCCCTGTGAGTAGATAGGAATATTTTTCCAGAAATAATATTTACTTAAAAATATCCCGCCGAAGGATATTTATATTTTTATAGGAGCCCTTGTTACAACTGGAGGCCATCATGCAGGTTTTGTGTACGTGCATCCTTTATAAGACTACTGAGTTATCCCATTCAAAGAGTTACCAAGTATATAAATGAAATGTAAGGAATGAAAGCGTTACCTCCAATCTTTGTATTAGTGGTGAACTGACACTAATTATGTTATACTTTCACTGATAAGGGAGGTTTCTCTTGCAATGTGTAGGACCCTATAAATATATTGTTGAAACCACAGTCGTAGAATAAAGTACTTGTGATAAAGTACTTGGACAATGGTCACAGAACAAGTCTGTGACACTGTGAACTCAGCATAGATCTTGTTGTGGTATTAAGGCTTTAATTTTGGCAGTAGCAAGCAAGGAAATTTTATGAGTAAAGACCTCCCAGGCATTAGCTAATAAGAAATCGGTGGAAGCGGTGGAAATGCTGATCATTAAGGTAGCTTCCTAGTTAGCATGTGTGTAATGTGGAAGAATAAAATTAGACCTCTGGCGATCTGTACGTTGGCATGTTGGAACCGTTTTGACTGAAAACAAGGTGAAAGGTTCAGGTGTAAGAAACTGGCAACGGTAACAGTTCACTAATAACTAGTATAGGTTTGGTGTATGTTAAATTCAGGAATACGGTTTGTCTTAAAGAAGGTGATGCCCAACAGATAGCCGTCTACGTGTGTGGATATAGATACATATTTGATAGCAAATTTAGCTTGGGAAAACAAGTAACTTTGGTCAAATGGTGTGTGCCAATGAGATTCTTTGGCAACTTCCATGAGATCACTCATGCTTTCCTCTGCCAGACTGGAAGGGTTAAGAGTTGGTTTGAATACAGCAATAACCTGCTAGAGTTGGTTTGAATACAGCAATAACCTGCTAGAGTTGGTTTGAATACAGCAATAACCTGCTAGCCTTGCTGGAGCTGATTGCTGTGCTTTTGCTTTTTCTTTTTCTTTTTTTTTTTTTTTGTTTTTTTTTTTTTGTTAGCAGAGGAATGTTTAATCATGCCTCTCCGTTTTAAAGATAACTTTGTGGTTTTTCCCTGGAGTGATTTTTAGAGTGGCTAATCAGAGGGACAAACCTGAAAAGGCAAGAAATATTTAATTAGTGCCTTTTTTTCTGACTAGCCAACAGTCCTAACCAGATGCCTTCGCTTCAGAGCCATCCAAGTAATCAGCCTGGTAACGTCACTGCATTGCACATCAGGCACCTGGCAAGTTGAACACTAACTGCATCCCAGAAAATGTCTGCTAAGGAAGGCTACTTCTGAAAATAACTTTCAAAGCCTGATAGCAAGCCTCACACAGGGCTGAAAACAAACTGCTTTTTGTATATTGCACTGTAATCCAGTCCTTACAACTATTAGGCACTATCAAAAATACTGCAGGAAACCAGCATAACAAAGAACCAGTTAAGGGCGGTTTTGTCTCAGTGGAGATGAAAAAAAAAAAAAAGTCAGTATGGAGAATAAAAAGAGAGAGGATTTTCTCTCAATGATACGATTTCATGCAGCATAACTTTCCAGCTTCTATTCAAAGTCATACTGACATCTTGGTATGCAATTTCAGTCAGCAGAGCAGGAATTGTATATAAACCCCCTGTCTTTATTGTTAATGAGATTTGTGTAAATAACTCGCTAGAAAACATATTGCAAATATATAATTCACTACTAAATATGAATGCAGATGTCAGGTAAGAAGAACTAAATTTACTAGGCTTCCTGCAATGTGCTCTGCAATGGATAATTCAAATAATATGTACGTATGATATTTTTGGCATATTAGCTACTCTATGCAGAGTTAGCGCTGGATTCTGTAATAGTAATGTGTGTGCAGGACACATTTGCTGTCTTGGGCATATTATTAGTTACACAGTACTGGCTGAGAGCCAAATATACCTCAGATATGCTAAGTTATGAGAAATGAGCCCTATTTCTAGTCAGAAAACCACCGTTTGCCAGAAAAGCATGGATCTGGTGAGTATTGACTTAACCAGATGAACTTAGCAGGCTGCTTGCCCTCACCGTGGGTCTGGTGGGGTGGGATTCAGCCTGCTCTCCCCACGTTTCTGTTGTGTTTATCTTAAGCCCTGTCGATGTCTAGGCTTAAATTCCTTCCTCGGCTACAACCAGCCTTTTTGCAGGAACCAGAGGTACATGGAAGGGATTTGGTGATCAGGCGGGGCAGAATGTTAGAGAAGTTCAAACCTAAATTTTATGCTCCCCGAAGGCCCACAGGTTTTGCATATCTGTCACTGTTTTGGCCTTTTTTGGAGACAAGCTCTCCGCAAAAATGAGATTTCAAGTGCCCACCAAACTCAGAGGATATAGCATTTTAGTTTGTGCTCATTACTAGGTGGATGCTGCTTTATAAAAATAAACTTGACGTGAATCTTTCCCTCCCACAGAAGCTAACGATGTTCCCTGCAGCACTCCTAAGCCTAAGTCATTCCTGTTTATTGGCCCAACTTCAGATAAAGGCTTTACCTCCCCCCAGTGCAAACTTAGGGGTCTTTCTCATATTGTAAATAACTTGCTTTGGAAGGATTAAATCAGGAACAAAGGTTTTGGGAAAATATCATCTGTTTGACTTCAGCTTAATCTGTGTGCCACACTATAAATCTGTGCCTCTCATTTCCAATCCCTATTTTATGGAGTGTTCCCGTTATCAGTACTGCCAGGGTGAGAGGAGTAGTCACAGAAGCAAAAAAAAAACCAAACCAACCCAAACCAACCCCAAAGCACTCTAATGAAACATATATTGTGGAATCAATATACTACAATAGTTTCTGAGGAACTTTATATTCTGTACAACATACTGAAATCTCCTTTATAGATTGCCTTTGTAATACAAAATTTGTCAGTCCTCCACTGTGAGTCCCTCCAAGATCAAACCAAACTGAGGATGGTGTAAATATTCCACGTGAAAACCAAATAATCAGACAAAAGTCCAAACTGATACCAGTACCTCCTCTTGATAGGATTGTGGTTCAAAATGCCTATTGGACTTTGAAGCAGGAGCATCAGTCTGTTGATCGTGTTCACAGGAGGAGCTGGCCAAAATGAGTGGTTTTTTTTTGGAGGCAACTGTCAGCTGATGTGATGTGACTATATTGTAGCAAGATTTTGAGAGCTGTCATGATTGCTTGGAAAAAGCAATATAATTTCAGGCCAGCTAATTTAATCCCTTTGATGCCAAGAGATTTGCTACTGCTAAGTCCAAACACAGAGATATCTCACCAGCACTTTTATTAAGGCAAGCTATGTGAAAGGTTCACTCCCTTTTGATAGACAGGATTGTTAGGGAAAAGCAATAATTTGCTGAAGCCTTATTTTCATGCCGTTTCTGAATATGACATTGAAGTTAGCTGCAAGGCCAGCTCTCCCCTCTGTCCCCACCTCAGGATGGTGTGGATTTGGTGAACTCCACCAAGAATCCTCTCAACAGTCTTGTCAGCATTAGAAACACAGCACATATCCATGCCTCAGGAATAAACAGAAATAAAGCTCTTCCTTAAAGCAACCTAACCAGAATTCATTCCCCCCCTACTTCTTATTGTTTGGTTCACCTCTGTAAAGCTTTTCAGCATTTATATTCATTTTACACTGTCAAAAGCTGAACAGGAGTAAGATAACAAATGGTTCTGGTAGCAGCTGTCACCACCTACTGTCTGTGTATGCCTGTGTGAATCTCTAAATGGAAATAAAGTACTTTAATAACACATTTTCTCTAAACTGTCCTCATGGATAAAGTTACTCTCAAATCAGTCCATGAACACTTTCCAATTCGGTGCCCACTTCAGCCTGCATCTCTGTCTCAGCTCTGCAGAGTCTGTGTAGGGACGCAGCAGTATGATTTGAAGACATTTCAGGTAGAAAATACTTTAACAACACATGCACCTTCTGTGACTGCCGCTTGCCTGTGTTAGGTGCTTTTGGTGTTTGAACCTTCTCTTAACTTGCCTAATTTTCTTGCTCTAAATGAAGCCAATTGTCCATTGCTTTTTTGCCCTGCGTTGTCTCTAGCCAGGAAGCACCCAGAGCCATAAATTAAACAGGAATTGCTGTTCCCTCCCTGTTCCTGTACGATACCTTCCAGGAGCAGATGGCAGCTGGGAGGATAAATACCTCCAATTTCTTAGAGCCCTGAACAGAAAAGAATCTCCAAGATTTAAGCCCTTCAAGACGGGCTCTCGGGTACCGCTTTACATTGAGATATCTGCTATTGGGTATCACAGTGCCTGTGATAGATGTGGGGAGCTGGGGGGTTCGGGCACCTAAAGATTTCTAGCTGCCCAGCTTTCAGAGAAGGCCTTTACGGACCCAGCCAGCGGTGACATCCCGGAGCCATGCATGACGTTGACTGGTGAGCAGAAGTCTGGGTACCCAGTCTTTCAAGATGGGCTAGTGCCTCATCCGAGGCTGTCCCAAGTATTTGTTTTTCCTTTTTTTTTTTTTTTTCTCCCCCCCTCCTTGTGTTACCTACTGAGGAATCTACTACGTGGACCTTGTCTCAGTTTCTCAGTGGTGGTGAAACATGTGGTTTGCATGCGTTCAGGTCAATGAGGCTTTTGATTGTAAGTGACAAGTGGTGGGTGTTTATTATTTTTAATCAAATATACTGCTTAACGTTTACAAAGTATGGAGAAAATATTTGGTGCTTTTGAGCACCTGTCACCTCCAGGTACATAATTTAATAGCATGTGAGGACGCCAATTAGCATTAATTAGAAATTGACTGCTCTGCTTTGGCACCAAAATGCATCGGAAAATATGGTCTGTCCTTTCTGGAATAGGGATTTTGCTCTTGTACACATACACGAGTGAGGAAATATATTGTTTTATGGTCAACACATAGTATTCCTTTGAGGAAAAAAGCACTTTATAAGCCAGATATGTAACAGCAGTTCAGGCAAGAAGAACGGGGGCACGAATCCTTATAGACAAATAGCTGTGCAGTTCCTCAGCTTTATTTCATGGTGATGGGCATGCTGGAAATGTCTAGAAGATTAATAGATTAAAATTCAGTGATCAAAAAATGGGAGCATGTCCAAATGGATCATTATAACAGATTCCCACTCTATCCCACAAGCCAGATTTGAGCCATCTGTAAGCTTCATATTCCTGGTCTAAAATCTTTTGCAGCCATAAAAGACAATAAGTATCAGTAGGAAAAAAAAATCAATTTCTTGGCTTTGCAGCCTAAAAATATAGTGATAGGACTATAGGGAGAGGAAAAACTGCTGATTATCAGGGCTTTTTTTTTTTTTTTTTTTTTTTTTTCTTTTCCAAGCAAGTTAAATGAGTAGGCTGTATTTGGGAAACTACTTTGTTATTAGAGGTTAAAAGCATATGTCTAGAGAGTAAAGTCAGCATCTCACACTCAGGCTTTGGGGGATCAGTGACTGCCATCTTTGATGTTCTCTGTCCAAGACCTGGTGTACTCCCAGGAAGTTTCTAGAGGTCCTGTGCTGATGAGAAGTGTAGATAATTTATGGGTCTGATATTTTTTTAGCTCCAGAAAGTTGATGCTAAAAAGAAATATTTAGCCTTTCACATGCTCTCCCTTGAGGACTTCCATGGTATTAAACTGTGTCTCGTCCTTGCACAGCTTTTCTTGGTGAGAGGGGATAGGGAAAACTACATAAAGTCCTCTTTTCTCCCCTTTCATTCCAGTGGATGACCAGTAACGCCAGTCTCTGTGCTCCATAAAGCAAGGGATTACACATTCTTATACATTGACGTCTTCTTGGGCCTCAGGACCCACCTGCAAAAAGAGACAATGTTGGGGGAGGGAGGGTGGGCAGAAATGTGGCTGTGCCCTAGTCTTTCTGCAGCAGCTAGCACGGATCCGATGGTCGCAACAGGGAGCACATCCAAATACCCTCATCCTACGGTGCTCCCGGGACTGTCCTTGCAGCAAAGCCTCCAAGAAAGCTGCCTGTGCTTTTCTAATGTGCTCTACCAGTGGATAGACTGCTTAAGATGAACCTCTTCTCACATAGGTGTTTATATAGGAAATACTCATTTTTGCTTCTCATATTATGAAATTGATGGAAGGCTTGGTTGAACCATGCTGCCTAACTCTGTATCGGTAGGTAATTATGTCCGTGAGGCACCGGTGCCACAGCCACTTTCAAAATATTTGCTTTTTGCAGATAGTGTTGCCTGGAAGAGGGAGCATGGTCTTGACAAAGCCTTCTCTGCAAGCAGTGAATCACAAGGGAATGAGCCACAGGAAAGGCTAATCTAAAAATTCAAGGTGCTCAAAAAAGATGGCACTAGTGTTTATCTCCCTGCCATAGGAACGGTGCCTATAATAGCCATCTGTGGAAAATGGAGATATTCCAGCTTGTGGAAGGCACCACAACAGCACTGTGGTGAATTAATCACATGCCGTCTGAGGCCCTCGCCTCTCACGTGGGATGCATTTCATGTGTCTCAGATATTCTATGCCGAAAGCTGTGGCCTGAGATACTATGGACTTCTTTCTGTGCACAGTAGTCGTGAACCTTTCTCATTTATTTTTTAATCACAGGGGAGGATTATTTTCAGAACAACAGGGTCTGAAATTTAAATTTGTGCAGGTTTTAAGCAGGCTGATGTTTCTGAAGTCTTTTACGCTCTCTGATATTAGGAGATTAGTTTGAGATGATCTTTCGATCCTCATAAAGGTTTAATGTTATTTTGTAGCTAAGCTGTTAATAATTGGCTAGAGATTTTATAGATATACATACATGGTTTCCACTGAGATTTTAAGCTAAAGAGTGATTTCTTATACCCTTCATATCCCAGTCCAGATGTTCAAGTCCCATTTCCCTACGTTCCAACAGATGGATGCAAAAAATTTAGGGAAATTTACAGTGTTTCTCAATATAGTATATATAATACACTGTATTATTGAGCTAGGAGGTAGAAAAGCAGAGTATTGCCCCAGTTTTCCTCATTAGCAACAGAAAGTACTTAATTCTTAAGCTCTAATGCTGAGAGTTCTCCAAGGGAACATTATTTGTTCCTCTCCCAGGCCAACTATAATGCAGCTGAGTAACACTAAGTCCCTCCTGATTAATTTAATGGTAGCTAAATAGTGCAGAAATAGTGAGAAGCCACCAATTCTTTTCTTGATAACACTGCCTTTCCGATGTCTGCTGTAATCAGCAGCATGCTGTCCAACATATAAAAGTCTCTAAATTAAACAAGCATTTCAGTTTTTCTTTCTGACTAATCATTTTCTTTTTTTTTTTTCCAAATCCAATAATTTCAGTGCTAGACTTCCAGAACGGACTGTTATTTGCATATCTGAAAAACAACATGATCTAAAGAATGATAATATGACATAAATATATAGATGGATCTAGAAAAGACATTTTGGCATAAAGAAGAGCCAAGAAATGTATGATATTTGCAATATGTAAGGTAACACTAACTTTAGTGATACTATTCAAATTTAACGCTAAGCACATGCTTTTCTGGATCAGGGTGTCTAACTCAAAATGTTGTAATGTCAGACTAAAGCCTTAGTTTCCTTAAATCTGAAAAATGTCTGTAAACATTTTGCACCAGAAACCATAACTTTGAATTTCCTGACCTTTGAGCTTGTTACATATCATGCCTCTCTTCACCCACGTGAAATGCAGAGGAATTTTTGTTTATTTCTTCAAAAAGCAATGGGGCAGAACAACCACAGTTCCAATCTCAGTAGCTTAAGTTTTCTGTTTTTCCCTGCACCATCTCCAGTTTCTCTATATCTGAACAAATAGACAAATTGGAGACAGTGCAGAGAAAAGCAACAAAAATGATACAGAGGTTTAGAAAACATGACCTGGGAGGAAATACTAACGTGTTTGAATTTATTTAATTTAGAGACTACAGAAAAGAGATCTGCTAAGACGTTGCAAGAACCAAGAGAACAGGGTGGTTAATTGCTCTTCATCTCAAATAAGGATGCAAAAAACATTATGGGCTATTTTGCACCACAGAAAATTGGGAAAAACTTTCGATCAGCTTGCTGATATAGATGAGAAATGTGTCTCACTGGAGATTTTTAGAAACAGAGTACAGAAGTGTCTTTCAGGGATAGTCTGGTTTTTGCTTCTGAGGAGAGCTGGATTAAGAGACTGCTGAGAAGCCCCAGCGCTACCATTCTGTGATTTCCCAATCACTCTGTCCACAATCCCAAGAAGGAATTCTTTAATCCCTACTTATTCTTTCACCAGGATGTCTATTAGCTAGCTTTTCCATTTCCTCTTAGGAGGAGACAAGTACTCCTTTCTTCTCAAGTGACAAGTGTTTTTGTCCCCATCACAGCTCATTTCTGAATGGGCGTGTGTGTGTGTAAGCCTAATAAGGATAGCACTTCTAATTTTACTCACTCACTGCTATAATAATTATTGTTTTAAAATAAAATGCCTTCAATATTGTAGAAAAAAACAGGAATAGGATATTTGCTTGTCAACTGCAAACCTCTAATGTTTTACAAATGCTTTTGAATTAAGTTTGGCAGTAGAGCCCTGAAACAAGTATAGTTGGACCCTTTTCCAGGATGTCAAGAGCACAGCTGAAGTGATTGGGGTCGGGGTGGAGATAAGACATTAGAGAGAGTCTAGCTTGCAAGTCCTCTATTCTAATCACCAGCCATATTCCTGTAAAGTGGAGAATCTCTCTCTCTTTTTAAAAAATTTATTTTATTTATTTTATTTGAGAAGCAGACACTGGCCTTTAAAATCCTTACAGCTACTAAGAGTGGTTTTTTTTTTTTTTTGTATCATCTATCATGGAAAAAGTCAAGCTCTCATCTGCACAGTAAATGTTAGCGGTTGGGTTAATTGTGAGGATATAGGGCATCTTTCAAGGTTTATAAGACAGCTATGCTCTTGGAGATACTGTTTTCAAAATGCTCTAATGCTGCTTCTTTGAAAGCAGCCTTTGGCTGCAGAGTGCTACTATTTAACAGGTTTAACGTTACTAAAAATTGAGAGGCTGATGCCATTATTAAATTTCATTCTGCACAAAAGCAAACAGTTTATCATAGTCTGTTCCCAGCAATTGTAATCCAATTTTTGTTATCTTACATTGTTTAAAAAAGAGAGAGAGAGAGAGAAAGATACTGTACATCAATCTGATAAAAAATGTTTAAATAACTAGTGCTTTTTTGTGATTATGTCAGTTTTATAGCAGCATTATGGAAACACGACAGGGTAACTAAAATCTGATTACGTCTAACTCCTTGCCCATTATGTGATTATTATGAACTATGACTTCTACTGGCACATTATGAATTACATGGTCATAATACAAGGGATTTCCAATATAATTAACTGAGATTAGCAGCACTAGAGAAATCTGGGAATAATGATACAACTTTGAACAATCAGTTTTACTGTAAATGCTGCTAGCTCTGGCTTCCAGGAAACAGGAGGCTGGTGGATGTAACCCGGAGTCACCTGCTGGGGTTTCCTACACCTCCTTTCTCTTCCCTCCCTCTGTGAAATTAATTGCAACCTTGCCAGAGTGTTCGGAACTCCCTCTTTTACTCTTTTCTTCTCTTATTATACTGATAAAACTCAAGGCTGGCTAAGATTTTCGAAAACGTCAAAGGTCTTTAGATACCTCCTTTTGGAGGGGCTCAGCCTGAAACTGGAAAGGGTTCTGCTTTTGAAAACATAGAAATGTCTACTTATTGAAGAACAGATCCATTTAAGACAGCTCAAGTTTGAGTACTTAAAGGCAGAAAGTCATGAAAATCACAGATTAGTTTCAAAGATCATAGCCAAGGTCATATTATTTCTTTAGTATCTATCTCGGGCAGGCAAGAAGTCTTTCTTTCCGCAAAAAAATAGCTTTTGGACTCTTAGCTGCTGAAGAGCAAGCCAGCTGTGTCCAGAGGGGGTTGCTCACTACTGGACCTGTCCTTTCTCATGCAGAAAGAAAAGGATTTCTGCACAGCTCCAGTGGCCATCTTCTGGCTTAAGAGAAAAAAGGGAAACAGAAAATGTGATGGAAATGCTCTATTAATGCTTTAATAGAGATTAAAACAGACCTTTTGTTTATCCCTTGGGTTAAACGTTTCACCCAGTAGTGCATGGATGGCTGGGGTAGAGTGGGAACTCCCCTGATTGTTGAGGTGTCATTTGTCCCTGAGCGAGCTGGGATTAAAAAGAGGAGTATTTTTTTTTTACTCTATGGAACTTAAATTTCCTCTATACATAAATACAGTTGAGGACTTAGAGAAAAAAAACAAAACCACCTGAGATTTTTTGGTTCAGTCCAGTGCCCCCCTCCTTCCATGATTTATTTATAGCTCTTAATTTTCAAATTTTGCATGAAATCGCATCTCAGGATTTTTATTAAACCATACACATCCCAGGTTTGTGCTCCTTGTTCACTTGGATATTATGGCACCCGGTCAGTACAATGACAACCTTTCATTTACTTTCCTGTGCCGCTCCTGCTGCTTTAACCCCATACCTCCAGTGCTGTTGAGAGCTGCTCCGCTGCTGCTGTGTAGTTCTTCTGCCTGTAGCAAGTGCTGGCTGCCCGGAGGCTGGTCTGAAGCTGCTTGTCGATCTGGGGCAAAGCGCTGCCATTAGGTGCGCTCAGAGCATCTGCTTTTTCAGAACCACGACAGGCGGATTGGGTGCTTGTAGACACCGCGGGCTCAGCAAACTCGAAGCAAATGTCTTCCTCATCAGTGTAGACCAACTCCGTTTCTACGTCTATTAGGCTTTCCAGAGGAATATGAGACAGAGGTGCCGGGATTAACCGATTGCCAGTCTCTAACGTTGTTTCTTCTTTTTTCACAGCTAGTTTTTCATTGTTTTCTGGTTTCCGTTTACGACTTGCTCTGTCTACATCATTACTTTGTTTTTGCTTCTTTTTCCCTGCCATTTTTGTTCTCTCCATTGTATTTTCTGCTGCTCCATCCCCAAGGGGGTTTTTGAGCCCTCGCAGTGCTTCTGGAATATCATTCAATTTATTTGCTGCTACATTTGACACCTTACTACTACGCATTTGCTGAGAGGTTTTGTTCTTGCCGTCCATGCTTATGAAAGTTTTTTGGAAGTCAAAGTTGCTTTCTGATGCCACGACTTGAGCAAAGAAAGAGTCCTAGGAGAAAATGTAGAAAAGTTAAGAATACTCAAATGTTGCAAAGCCAAAAAAAGCATGCAGTTGCTTTCTCCACTAGGCATATTGCACTAGGCATATTGTAGGCACCATTACGAGAGAAAACTCTTCAACGTGTAGTACATAGAATATCAGACTCGCTGTAATTACCTTCTCTTTCCTGTGTAAAAGTTAAAGGCTTCTTAAATATTTTTGATAGCTCTCAATAATGGATGTTTGTTTACGTAAAGTAATGCCAGTGTAGCAGTTTGTTATATCTGCAACAAGGAGGGAAAATCTGGGTTTTAATCAAAAGAAAAACACCCAAACCCCTGTGACTGATTGACTCATGTTGTATGTGGTTACGGGGTGCAAAAAATCACTGTGGCCTGATTTTTGCGAGCTGGTAAGCACAGTGACTGAGGTCAGAGAGGGGTGTCCAAAAATCAGGCAGAGCGGGTGTATTCCAGAGGGGCACATGCTCCAAGTGGGGTCCCAGCTTCAGCTGCGTTTGAGGAAATTCAGATGCGGATTTGGGTTTCAAAGCCATTTCTTATTGAACTGTCTGCAAAGGACATGAGGGTTGGTGCTAAGAAACAACCCTCCCCAGGAGTTAAGAGCCTAATTCTCAGTTCAGAGAACTGGTAGTGGATTCAAACTGGTACAACAAGGTGCAGAATCAAGTTCATAAGCCTCCTCTCAGCACCAGTTCCTGTACAATAGGAAAGGTGACTTGATCTGCATCGTCAACTCATAATTGTGCTCAGATTCAAAGGAAATGTTGATTTTCATCTGCCCCTGCTGACATCAGAGTGAAAAGGTGGAAGGCACAGGTAATTTTCTTCTCAGTTTTTCCATCAATTATGAAAAGTCTAATTGTAAATAGCTTTAATGATGACCGTCTTTCAGAATGGTTTGTTAAGCATAAGCACTCAGCCTTTAACCTTGTGTTATTGTTTAACAGACCTCTATATGTTTAGCACCAGTTTAATGTACTTAACTACAGGTACAGATTGTACAAAGGAAAGATACATAATAAATGCATTTCTGTTCGGCCAGAAACAGATTTTAAACAATAAGCAACTTGTTGCGTTCTAGTGAGGGCCCTACAGTATGCACTACTGCACTCGTAAAAGCTGCCGGAACGTGTCCTGGATGCTGTGGTACGGTGAACCTTTATTATTTAGGGCAATGGGCATGGGGCAATGGGCAGAAATTTATAGAAAGGGGTAAAGGGAAGAGGCAAAGGCATTTTAGGCCATATGAGAAGCTGATACTGAATTTTCATGTAAATAGGGTTTCAAATCTTTGTCATGTTTTTCCCCCCTCCCCTGGCTAAGCCAGATTGCAGCTAGGACTGTCACCAACCCTGAAGCAGGGAACTTGTTGATTTTGACATGTGTTCACAACCTCCAGGCTGAAAACTTTACTGTAGCAGAACTGCCTGTGGAGAAACTTATTCCTCCTTCCACGAATGCGAGAGAAGGAGCGAGAGGTGAGGGGATAATTGTGTGATTTAAGGTAATTTCAGCAGACTTTTTTCAGCTGAGCAATCACAACTCCTACTGAGTTCAATGGGGATGGAAAACCACTGGCCCTTCCCAGATAGTGCTCCGCACTTGTCAGAATAGAGCTCAAAGGAATCATATTTATAGCAAGCTATTTTGAATGGCAGCAGTAAAGCAGCTGGAAAAGGCTAATGCACTTGCATCTGGCAGCAATTTTACCTGTTTGTAAGACATTCAATCCCTTTTTAAAACAAACCATAGCATAGCCTAAAGATTGGAAGCCATGTTTTTCAGTGCTGGCTTCAGCACTAGGTAATTTAGGAAATTATGATTTATCTTCACTGTGCAGTGGAGCAGAGATACTCCAGCCAGCCCCAGCGCCAGCTGAGGGCATGAGCCTGATAATCTTGGTGCCATGTCATGCCAACGTAACTGTCACATATGGGACCTGTGATGGACCTCCATGCGGCCCCACGTTATATGGCTATCCCAGGTTCTGGAGGGGGAACACAGGACCTTCACAGCCCCTTGGATGGGCTGTTCACTGAAGGTCCTATAGAACTCTAGAAAATGAGATTTAAGTGTCCACATCAGATACAAGTTTGCAGGAATTTTCCTCTGAGCAGCCATCTAGTACTGAGAAGCCCTCAAGAAAAATGAATGGACTCTTGTCCTCACCAGAAAGCTCACAAAGGCAAAGCCCTATATCTGATGGGGGGTTGATATCCGCGTGAATGGGAAATTGGCTGGACCAAACTGTTCGCTGTGAGACTGTCTTAAGAAGTTTAAAATAATTTACCATGGAATAAAAAAAAAGCAGAGCACAAAATGTGAAATACAGACCAATAATTCTTTAATCACTTACAGACATTTTTCCGGTGGACCAGCACCTGAAATGAACTTTGCTGTATCAAGTGGATTTATACTGCTCCTATTGTATTTTTAGGTATTCGAGCTGATTAACATGACTTTGGGTTGTGCAATGGAAGCACGTTATAACTCAGACAGGCTCACTTTAATCACTGCCTCAATAAAAAAACACTTCCAGGGAAAAGCTTTTAGAAAATCATTATCTTTGTCAGTTAAGTATTTTCCTGAGACTTTGGTTAAAATGTCTGTTTTTTATTTTGGAAGCGTTTACTGTAAAATGCTTCTAATGAATCACTATGCAGGGAAATATAGATAGACAATTTAGCTCTCTAGTCAGAAGGAAACTACTCTAAATTTGTGAGCTCTCAGGAATGATCTTCCTGATCAGTGATAAGCAAGTTCAGCTTTCTGCATATTTGAGGGTTAATCTTCGCCAAGAGACCTCTGTCCATGGCACTGCCAGCCACCACAGCTAAGTATTTTGTTGGGTCGATTGGTAAGGAAACCACATCTCCTCAAATGGAGAGGCTTACATGAAAAAAATATAAATGCAAAAGGAACATAAGATCATTTATCTTTTGAAATCTTCTCGTTTTATCTGTTGATTTCCCCATATATCTAAGAAACCTTGGGGAGAGTGGCCTGCCTACTAGATAACATAAACTTCCTTATGTGCATGATCTTATGAACCCTCTTGTGTTTTTTGTTCTGTATCTAGTTTGATTCTGCTTTCAACACCTTCTCCTATTATCTCACATCAGATTAGAGAAGAACCTGCTGATAAATCACACTGGCACTTCATCTGGCACCTAGTTGTTAAATTCTTTGCCAGTTCTTTGATGAGCCCTTTTTTCTTCAGAATTTAAACTTTGATTTCAACCAAAAAAGCTTTTGCCCTTACAGTTGTGAAGTAAAACCTTTCTAAACACCAAAGACTGCAGTGCTATCTTCCTGAATCTGCATATAGCAAGGCATATACTGGGCTCCATTCAGCATTGATTTAAGTGGAGGGACAGGCGAGAGGAATTTCTTCCAGTAGTTCTCAGAGGGGATTAAGCTGCCTTGAAACTGAACCATTACATTGTTCTTACCAGCTCTTTGGGGCATGAATTCTGTGGGGCTGCGCTTCAGAAAAAGCTGTTTCCCAATTTCGGTGAAATCTTTCAGTAGACAACGCAAGTCGCTATTTCTGAGGATCACAGTTGCCTTTTATGGCAGAGGCTGTGGAGGTAGAAGCAAATTCAAGGAGACGTTTCCCAGTGTTGGCCTGCTGGACCATACACTTTCATGGTTTGGAGGTCTAGGGGGACAGTCTGGCAGCTAGGAAGCAGAAAGGGGACTCGATGATTACGTTTCTTACTCTGAACCAGATTCCCTACACTGACCATTTGACAGCAGTTCAAGTGGACCCCTGCTCTGACATTGAATATGCCCCATGAACGCCTTGCTAGAACTCAGAGACAAATTAGGCATCAGATCTGGAGACAGCAATAATTCTCCCTCCCCCTGCCCTGATCAGAACTGGCAGAGATTTCTGTTGTCACTGTTTAGTTTTATTTTCACTTCCTCTGCAGCATAAGGTACAAGCTGCCTCGTTCAGGATGGTCTGGCTGTACCTCATCTGCCGTCCCAGAAGCTTTAGTCATTAGTGGTCCATCTGTATTTTGTGCTTTCTGCTGTGAATGTTCAATGCTGCACGGTTTCTAGAGGATAACATCACAACATTTTTCAGCCAGAGCATGACTGTATCGGCAACACACATGCTTTTTGTGCGCAGATACCCCATCTGTCTTTCGGTGGGCTCACTTGTGTACTGGCAACCGTATAGTTGTGTTAGCCTGATGCCCCACCCAGGCTAACTCACCCTGCTAGAAGATACGTATAATGACAACTGCCGTATTAATATACTACTTAGACAGCGAGGGGACTTTTCCAGAAAGTTATAGGAACAGAACTCTTTCATCATCTATAATAGTCTTTTTCTCCCAGAAGGCCATTTGAAATCACAGGGCAGTCATCTGCTACAGTTCATTTCAGTGCAAATGTTGGAACAGGAGAAACTGCATCCAAAACTATGGAGCAAGTATAAGCAAATTATACCACTGGTACTTGTACAAGTGGTATCCCACTTCTTCAATGTCCTCTAGTACAGACAGAGAAATATAGTACTATAACAATACACATCCAAAGCCCCACAACAGATAGGTCATTAGCTGCCCTCCTCTATAATAATTTCACTTATATTGAATTCCAGATATCCTGATCCATCTCTAAGGTGAGGATGCTCCAGTTTTATCACTTAAAAATGAAGCAAGATTTATCTGTATTAGATTTACAGACAGACTTTCTGAATGAGCATGTGCACCGACAACAGCTATGCTGAGATCTGAACTGGAGATTTTTCCAGTCCATCTTTCAGCGCGATGACTTTTTAAGCACTTCCTTTACTGCTGAATACCACAAAGGCTCAGACAATCTATTGATGACGAAGGTCAGCACCTTCTTAGCAGCCCATAAAGTGAGTCTCTCACAATCAGGTTTCAGACTTTTTAAGATTCTAGCCATTTCTTTAGGCAATGAAGCAACCTAGTTCTTTCATCTTGCTATTTTTATTGTTTGAAAGCCTGAGTCACATCTGATCTTTTTTATTTTTAGTTTTCTTTTGGGGGAAAAAAAAAAAACCCTTAATGTATCTTTTTTTGTTCAGTACTCTTATTTCTTTGTGATAGACATAAGTAATGGCTCATTCAGTACAAAATCAGAACTCCTTACATTTTTCTTGCTGTGATAAGGGCACACTTGCCATTATTACAGCTGCATTGTCCACATTGCTGCAGTAAAGGTTTTGTCAGCACTTCCACTCTAAACACTATTTTCACTCACTGTATTTAACTTGTTTATAAAAATAATAATAATAAATTGGGCTCTGGGCTGAAATTTGGCAAGGTTAATTGTGTCTTTTTTCATAGTAGTTTGCAGGGATTTAACCATATTATCCTAATTGCTCTTTGAGGCTGAAACTCACATATTAATTGTTTATGTGGTGCTGAGTACAACAAAGCGCTAATCTCAGGAGGCTATAGACATAAGAGAAATATTAAACTGTATTAATAATTACTGTTCACAGCTATCAGATAGCTAGTTCACTAGGCACTGTTATGCATAGACAGTAAGCTTAGGCTTACCGTTGTTTAAAGTAGCACAACTCCAACTCCTTCTGTTACTCACAGTAGCTTATGGAAGTTAACTAGAGTATACGACAGAAACAGAATGTAAGAAACAAATCTTGGTTAAAATACTTAACGTGTCTCTAAGGATAATGGGCAAAAAGAAATAGGAAATACAATTAAAATAATCAAGAGAAGTTTTCACAAGGTATGTTAATAATGTGGTTGTCATTGCCGTCTTGAACAGTGCTTAAGTGCAGAAAGGAAAGGATGGCGTGAAGATCACTGTCATGTGTCCAGGAACCCAGGAGTCTTCTGTGAAACAGTTGGGCATTGATTGGGCAAAAAAGGAAAATAGAGAAATCCCTATTCCTGCCAACTTTGGATAGTCTTGAATAGTAATGGGATCTACTTCCTCTCCCTCCTGAATCCTTTCCCTTCTTCACTCTCTGTTTTGTCTGTCTTATCTTTCGTGCTTGCCTTTCTTGCAGTAAGGGTATAGACAGCCATGGTCCTGTAGAGCTAGCCTGAGTGATTTAAGAGGCTGCTTCTCCCAGCTGGTCAATACTACCCTTCTCCTTCACTGCTGCAGCTCCTAGTGCGTTTCTGTGCAAATTAAAACAGCTTAGGGTAAACAGATTCACAGAAATACCTGGGATCTCAGCTAATCCATTTCATTAGGCACTGCAGCAGGCTGGAAACATATACCATGAGCTAGGAGTACCCGATATGTCAGCCATGGGAGAGGGGAGAATGAGAGGGGGATAGGTAGAACTGGGAAATTTCTGCTCTTTCTGTCTTCTCCAGCGAAAGCCTGCATGCTTTGACACGTGGCTGCCAATCTATAACCAGCATTAAGGCAATTTTTGTAAGCTTTAAGGCAGCATCTTAAAAGGTTATAGTACTCGCTGAAATGGGTGAGCCAATCTCACAAGACAGCTAAAACAAAGCTCTTAATATTTTCCATTTCTTTGGGGCTTCTTCCCCTCTGTGTATTCTTTAAAGTATTATTTTAAAACTTTATGTTATTGAGTATCACAGCGAAAGTTAACTGCTAACAATTTAACACAAAATTAGGCACCTCAATTAACTATTTATTGCTGTAGAGATGCACAAGGATCTTACAAACAAGTTGTTTGAGTAAAATTAGAGCTGTAAAAGGACAGTAGGCTAACAACTACAATTATAATTCAAAATCAAGAAGGAACCAGAATCTCCCCAGCAGCATATCTCAGCGAGGCAAAACAAATACAGAAAAGCAGCATCAGTGATCACAACCTGGAAGAAGGAAAAGGAAGATTCAGTACATAGTGAGGGCTCAGGATATGTGGTTGGTAACTCGTGTGACTAAGGAAAAAATGAACAGAGAGAAATTGAGGATGTTTTCTGCATATGTTTTTTAGGCGCTGTGTAACTGTCTTCCTTACACTCCCTCCTAGTGAAATACTTCCTCTAAAAATGTGGGAGAAAAATACTGAGAGACAAAAGAGACAGCAGGGAAAGCATTTCAGCTCTGCGTAATGATGTCATCCTATTAGCACAAAGCCCTGCATTGTCAATTAGGAAAAAAAGGTCAACGCTGTGTCTGACGGGGATGTGAAGCCTGGCTAGCCTTCCTCCATTGGATTCAGCAGCTCAGCGCTGCGGGAGCAGAGCGGTTCATTTTTATAGCTAAAGGGCCACTGAGAGGAAAGAGGGAGAGAAAACGGAAATTTTAAAATGGTAAAGTTTTTTCCAGCAGGATTCTGAAAAGTGGAGTTGTGAGAACAAGTAATTCTTCTGTGTGAGGAACAAGGACGTATGTGTGTGCCTAAGGTATAAACAGAGCAGTGAGCTTAGGGTAATCCCTAAATGAAAAGGAATGCAAAGATTGGTCCTACAACTGAGACGCTGTGCTGAAAAAGCTTGAGATTTTTTTTTTTTTTGGTACTGCAATATTTCCTAATTCTGTTGGGAAGACAAGAAAGCAATTTTTGAAGAGATTACAAAGCAAACGTCCAAGTGTCCTACTTGCTCTCATTCTGAAGGAGATGAAGAACTATTGATTTTCTGAAAAGATTGCTTTGAAATGGTGGGAGCTGAGTACTTCTAAAGAACAAGTGCAGAGGGGCAAAGTTTGGTTTAGGAGGGTTGCCGCAGACTCTGCTGTGGGCTTGATTAGATCTGCCAACATGCTATTAAGAGGTCTGCATCTCAGAACTGCTCTGGGCAGCCCTGCCTCCAGGACGAGGCAGGAATTCAAGGAGAGCTCACAGTACAAAGAGAGTTCCCTTTCACTTCACAAAATAATCACATTCCTATGGGACCAGGCCCTGGGAAAGCCCAAACCTACAGGAGACATTGGCGGACCTAGAATGACTTCCATTACCTATTGTGCGGTACACAAAACATATCAGCCCTCAGATCCACAGCAAAGAAGGTGCCTGACACCTTGCACGGCACTGAGATCAAACACGTAGCAATAGAGATGTAGCTGCGGATACAGGTCTTTTTCTTGCTCTAGCTATACCAGACAAACAGGTTTCCATGACTGAACCCAACCCAACCCTAGTTGCTGGTCACCACCCCAGGATGGGTGTCCCTTTACGGTCCCCTCAGCTCTGCTCATTAACTTGTGTTAATCGAAAAGAGACGTGTTAGATGAGAGCTACCATTTTAGCTGTTGGTGTTTCTGTTCACCAAATACAAAACTGCACCGCTACCTCTTGTGATGTTTCATACGGCAAAGTGTCAGCTGCAACATCCAAGCTCCTGACTAGGACCACCCCATTTGAACAGAGACAACTTTGGTAGTGATCCTTCCTTTCGGTTAGACTATGCAACTAGAATGAAGCTGGGGTATACAGGAACTTGGCAAATCAGTGCTAGAGCTTCGTAAGTCACTAATTTTATTGGACACTTAGTAAAAAATCTAATATCTTTCTTTGTGTGCCTAATTCTTTGCTCTAGTAATAACACAAAAAACTCCCCAAATTAAAGTCAATCAAAAGGAGCAACAGGGAGAAAAGGAGGTAAGAAGGAGAAAAGGAAGTCAGCAAGCAGGGCTCTGAGAAACTAAGAAAAGGATTAAAAAGACCATCATCTGAAGATGCAAAGTGAATTTTAGTGGACTGAGGGGCTATCTTCCTTCTGAATGCCCTTCCATATTGCTCCACTTCCCCGTAGGGGGAATCTCCCTAGATAGATGTCATTAACTGGAATTCGTTTTTCTCGTCTTTTATTGTTGTGGCTTTTATTTCTTTGGCGCTGTTGTTCTTTATGACTGTTGTATCTGATTTCCAATGTAAGAGCAATAAATGGAAGAAAAAGAGTAAAAACTTTAGAGTACGATGCAGGGTGAGGGAACAAGGGAGCAGACAGCGGGTGCTGGCAAGTCCCTCCCGCTCTTCTCGCAATAAGGATGCTCTTGCAGCAGGGGTCCATGCCTAAATGAGAAATGGGAAATCTTAAAGACCTTGTCCAGATCTTCCACTGGTATAAATTAACAGTGATCTGTCCCAAAGATTTTGGCAAGTCTGGAAAGATGGAAGCTGACGAACCTTTTGATGACAAACAGGTTCCTATGATCAGAAATTCCTCTTTGCAAAGACCACCGTGCAAAAGATATACCTCTATACCACAGCAAACAAAACTAAGTTCTCTTTTTCCAAGTCAGGTACCGAATTTCTACGACCCCAGCACTACAATTTGTCTCGAAGCTTCTGCTCAAGTGACCCTTAAAGGCAGTATTGAAATTCTTCTGCTTGGGTTATGGAGGCTAATAAAGAGTCTGATAAGTGGTGGGAGGGCACTGAGGCATTCATGCATACGAAATCATATGCACATCTATAACCTGAGATTCTTCTCATGCCATGAAAAGAAATGCAGAACTACTGGTGCTTAATTCTCTCAAACTTTCAGAGCTGTTTCTAGATTCAGGTATCCCTGCAGTGAGTGATGGTTAAACAGGATATTTATAAAAAACCAAACCAAGCAAGGTGGAGAAGTTTGTTTCCAAACCAACAAGGCTTTTTATTTACCTGCAACAAGCTATCTTGACAGTTACTGCTCACTGAAGGTAAGAGCTAACCTGAAACCCAGAGCTGGCTTTATGGAGCGGATTATGTATACAGCAGTGAAAACTCCAGGGTGCACAGGAGCAAAAAGAGGGAGAAACTTTTCTGGTGGTAGTAAGACCTGTTGAAATAGCCAAAGCATCATCATCAGGGACTAATCTGGCTTGGAGTCTGCTTGATTAAAAATAAGAGACAATAATTTTCTTATGGCTCCATAATTCAATTGAATAACTCGGTTTGTTATCTAATACTACTTTGTCATACAGAATGATCTGTGTGTTGAAAGCCCTGTTCAGGCATAAACTAATTAATTTTCGTGGCAGGACCAGTCCTGTGAAGTGCTGTGCTTCTCCAACGTAAGAGAAATCGAGGAAGCACAATAACTCACAGGGTGAGGCTGAATTTCCCATTAGATATGTAATTAAATATTATGAGTCCCACTGGGACGCGGAGATGTTAAGCAGAGATATTAAATGAGTTAGCCGTAGCTGTGCATCGGTCTCTCCTTGGCTCCTGATTCAGAGCACAATGGTGGCAGCTGTCATCGACCCATCCTCTAGACTCCTCTTCTTCATACCACCACTACAGTTGCCTTATATTAATGGTATACCTCCAAGGGATTTCATCTTAGATACAGTATTTCTGCAGTAATGCTAGACGGAATGAGGCAAAATTCAGGCGTCAGAATATACGATAAAGCATTTGGATAGTTTATCTATCCACCTCCTTATTTCACTAGCTGCTTTAGCAAATACTCAAGTTATGCTTATTCCATTTCTCACAGTGTGGAATAAAGAACTTTAAATATTCCTAGGCAAAAAAAGCCTGGGAGGAAGGAAGGAGAAAGGTGGAAAGATAAAAAAACTTATGTGACACCAGATGAAGCACATGTCAGTAATTTGGGGATTATATTAATTAAAGATATTTTAATACTTTCCAAAGTCATCATTACAAACCTAGAAAATTTAGAGTTAGGGTTTCTGGAGGTTTTTTAACCTGTGTATTACAACTATGCATTTCACCCTAAGTGCTTTGTAATTTGACATGCAATGGTTTAATAGTGGCAGCTGAAGCAAAGCCAGTAACAACTGAGAGCTAAAGCATGCACAGATGAGAGCTCCTGACAGGCAGAGCTTCAATTCAGCAACTTTGTACAGGCAATAGAGCTGTAACATAAAAGTTAGCAGGAAAGAAAAGGTTGTGAAAAAGGACTGGCTGAAATAGCTCAGATTAACATTCAAGGCAGTTCTTTTACTTTGACAGCTTTTAGTTTCTTAGTATGGCTTCTGGTTTTAATTTCTTCTTTTAGCTTGGTGTCTTCATTTTTCAGTGAAGAAATTGCCTTTTGTGCAATTATTTTAATCTCTGTGAATGTTTATTACCTCTGCTGCATTATTTTTGTCAATATGAATTTTAACCTTGAAGTGCTACAAGAACAGTAGGGAAATTTTTCTTCCTTCCCTTGATGAACAGAAAGGTACATGGCACAAGTTCTATAGGTACAAATTTCCCGTTCGGGGTGTGTGAGCCAACCTGGTCTTGGACATGCTTATATGCAGCGACACAAATTTGTAAGAGCAGTGACAGCCAAGGGGAATCCAGTGGTGGTTGTGAGCCACTGAAAAAGCAACAAAACAATCTGATCCAGCAGTTGATTCTAACATGTTTTTGTTCATTTTATTAAATGTGTGGTAGGTTCTTGCCTTTATTTCCTATAAACTACACCGGGACTGGAGCCAATGCTGTCACAGACTAATGCTGATTCTGTAGCCCATGCTTTTGTAACCTTTAAGTTATACTACTCTAATGTTTTATTTTATGACCTTCCTGAGAAAATTCTGCAAAGCTCCAACGGATGCAAGACATTGCAACCTGAATTATTAACTTGTAATAAGGTGACCGAACATGTTACATCAGTTGAAAGAGAACTGTATCGGTTCCTTTAATCCAGTTGACTTTTCCAGGAGTAACTTGTACCGTTTGGCATGGCTGCACCTGGGATGCAAACATCATGTTACAAACTTTGCCATTAGTGGAGATCTTCCAACGTGCTCTCTTAGCTCTGAAATTTAAAGAGGAGCAGGGGTTTGCAATTGCTTTTGTGTCCTGAGTACAGGTCACTTTTGGCCAGTAACCGAATCTATTGAATTAACAGGCTATTGTACGTTCAGATATGGGAGGTGAATGATGATGCTCTGCTTCTTTGTATCATCTGTTATTGTAAATCTCCCTGGGAACTATTCTTCTGAAGGTCTTGCAAGGTGGCTAGGAAAGGCTGACTGATGTGACTTATTCATGTTGGTTTTAAGTTATGTGCAAATCTTTGTTTCAGAATTAATTAACATTGTTTTTACCTAATATCAACCTGTCCATGAAAGAACCAACAAGAACCAAGGTGTCAGTTATCCTCCCCAGGCTTGAAGGGGAGGGTGGAAATGGGGTGAGGATGGTGGCAAATCCCTTTGGGATTACCAAAATCTGGGTTTACCCAGGGCCCAGCACTCTGCTGCTGCGATTCATTCTCACTCCTGTCACTCTCTGTGTGTCATGGAGAAGGAAGCATAAGGGTGGATGCTGGACTTGCGTCTTCCTCCAAACCTGTCTGCAAGCCACGTGACACAAATATTTTGAGGCGGCAGCCCATGAGTTCATCAGCTCCTGCCCAGGGGCGTAAATGTCTTTTTAAATACCAGAAGCATGAAGATGCTCTTGTACTCACCTAACTGTGAAGTATCTTTCCTCCTTTTTGATGCTGTGTTTTCTTCTTAACTGTTACTGTCTTACTGTTGACCAGCCCTGAACTGTTAATGTTGAAAAAACAGCATTTGCCTCTGTCAGAGTGAGTCTGGTTTGCAGAAGACGCTAAATTCCAGGTTTTTCATTTGTGAGGCTAAGTAGAGCTGTTAAAGCTTTAACCCTCGGTTATTCCCAGCAAGGCATGATTTCAGAGGATGCTGGAATTAAGCTAATAAATAAGTAGGGGAAAAAAAACCCCACAACAGAAAGCTAAAGCCAGGGACTTTGAGCAGGGCCTGCTTTTCATCCTGGCTTCTGTGAATTCTTGCTGCAGCTGCTCTTGCAGCTGCATTATTTTCAACATCAATCTGAGCGATGCTATGTAATAGCCTCGTTACAGAGGGACTGAAGAGCTAACAGAATTCTAAAATCTTCAGACTTTTTATAAAATTTACATTCTGAAATACCATATTTAAGCTATTTTTCAATGTTTGAATTTAAATGGGCACAATTAGAGTTGATTTTTATTTTGTTTTTCAACTGGTAGTTATTACATTGAGCAAGTATTCCTTGTGGTCATGGTCCTGCAAACACACACATGCAGCATCTTAATTTTATAGCAGTGAGTAGTCTCGCAGAGTCACATAACATTAGACATGCAAACAAGCAGTTACAGAGCTGGAGCTTATATTTGTAATGAAGAAGTGTGGAACACAGAAAAACATTTTACATTGAATTTTCTGCATATTCTTTCAAAACAGCAATGCTACGTGGAGTTTCCTCATTGTTGGCCTTACTTGCCATTTCAATCAGTTGGTAAAAGCCCCAATGACTTTGTCAGAGCAAAGTTGAACCAATGCAAAACACTTTAAGGACTCACTTTTACATGTGTCTGGAGGTTGCCCATAAAGTTCATCAGTGGTCACATTTGAATATTATTACCACAGTATTTCATCTATATTTCCTAAATAGTTTTTCAAGCTTAGGTAGGGATATCCTGGCAATACCACCAATTTGCACAGATATAACTAATGACTTTTTAAGGAGTAGGCACCATAAAGGGAACATATGCAATAAAATAGTTCATTTATTGATTCTAATGTAATGAATTACAGTATTATAATTCCTGAAAACAGTGCAAGTACAGAATGAGCAGCATGGCTACCTTGAAATACAACAGACCTCATCTTACTTAGCAGGCTGCTTACAACTTGGCTTCTAGAAGGTATGCAATTAGATGACAATCTCAATGTTATGTTAAAATAATTTCTTTAGCCCTCATGGCTGCAGGAAAAAGCTTGGAAATATAACTCAAGTATCATGTAAAGGCTCAGGAAATAAAAAGAAAGAAATCAAAGAATGTATTTATAAAAAAAAAAAATACCATTTTTATCTAGTTAGATGTTCCTGGTTGCCTGCCTGAGGATATTTAATGTTTAAGGTTAGCAGTATTGAATGGCAGAGGGAGGTTTTTATAGTTTAGGTACTGTAATAAGAGCAACTTCTTTTTTTTTCATTCTAATTATACTTTACATGCATCTTTTTGGTAAGTGTCGGCAGATCATGTGATTTCTGTGCCTCATGGAGCTAATAAGACTTCACTTCTTTTTAGTGCTGCATGGATCAACTTACTAATATTTGTGAAACACAAGGGAATTAGAATGATGAACGTCCTATAAATAAATAAATGTATCTCCATTCATTAGCTCAGGAAAGCTCTGTTTTGTTTCAAGAAGTGATTACTGAAAATGCTTTACCATGTATTTTATCAGCAAACAAGATGACATTAAGTGGCAATATGTTAAAATTAGTTGCCTTCCATTCTTTCAACTTTACTGGAAAAAAGTTACATTTTCTTTTCAGATTGTGTTTCCCCAAGTACAAAACAGATGCATTTGGATAAATACATTTGGAACATATTATTAAATTAAATGAAGAAAAAGAAACATAATGAAATAAAATCCAAGTATCTGAAAAATAAAAATTCTTTTCACAGGCCTGGAGTGGAAATCTAATGTTCCTTCTCTACTTTATACCAGTATGAGGATGACAGGTATTCTATCATCTTCCAAAGTACCATCTGAGATGCCACTTCTGATCTGAACAAGAATGGGTGTCCATTCATGGAGAACCAATTTCAAAATCCAGTTAAATGTATTAAATCTATTTCTACATTGAGCACATTGTTTGTGCTTAGTACATTTATTACTATTATTACAATAAAATTAGATGGTGCCATCTGAGATCAGGTTCCTATTATACTTCTACATATTCATTGTAAAAGACGTTTTTAAATAGACCAGGCAGAGGAAAGAAGTATCCTTTGTGGTAAAACGCAGTACAGAAATGAGGCACAGAGAAATGAATCCTACTCAGAGACATATAGGAGACCCGTGGCAGATCATCTCACTTTTAGGGTTCCTGCGTTTGCCTTCTCTAAGCCCCATTTAAAAATGGTGCTGAGCCAGCTCAGCACACCTGTACTCACCTCGGGGTCCCTTGAGGAACATCCCCATTGAGGAAGCGCTTGGGAGGTGAAGCGCTGGCTCAGTCCAAGCCCTTGAGCTTGCTGGAGCACACGCGTACGAGCACGCTAGGGGATTGCGTGCCTGTCCCTGATGCAGTCGGTCCTAAATGCTTTACAGCATGCCCCAGCTTAGTAATTCCAGCTCAGCTCTTCCTCCCCTCCTTGTGAATACTTTCTGCCCAATATTTTGAAAATGGAAGAAAATGGACCTGCTGGAAGGTGTGTTGCTTGTATATAATGGGAACTCCATATCCCCACCACCTGACTTCTACCACTTGCATCTCAGACCGTTGAGTATAAGCAGAGGTTTCTTCCCACCTTGGACCACTGGAGGAGGTATATTCATGCTCATCAGGACCTGAGCTCCACTGATGTATGTGATAAAAAAAAAAGTTCTAAAATAGATTTAGAAAAGGGTTTTAAGTAAGGTCCTTATTCATTTCTCAAGGGACTAAATTGCTGAACACAAATCAGAGCAACTTGTTAACCTTACTTTCTAAAGAAATTCTGCAAATGCATTTCAAAAATGCAGTATGCATTTAAAAAATGCGGTAAAATATGGAGTCTCTGCTGCTTCTAACCCAGACAAATAAACCTTGTAACTGCAGGCCACAAAACAGAGCTGATGGAGGAAGATGCACTGGAGTTATGTTCATAACTTGGAACACTGCAAGGGTTCAACAAGCATTTCAGAATAGAGTAGAAAATGGCATAAACCTCACAGACAAGAGTCCCATCCCAGTGCCAAGCTGTCCTCTTAGGCGCCGAGGACTAAAGGGTCTCATGACCAGAGGGAGACGAGTGAATAAGAAACACAGCAAAATCAGCACAATTAATTAAGTAACTAAGATACAAAATCTCAAAACAGAACAAATGTGCCGTATTGCTAAAAAATGTTTTGCAGATAAATGAATAAATTTAGTTTCAAGCCAGGCTTTTTTTTTTTTTTTTCCCAGTAGCTTCAGCCCTATTGCTTCCTCTGCCCATTTGCTTCCCCAGGTGCAACTTAGATATGGCATCTAAATTTCCCTACTTTAGCTATGCACTTGAAGTGAAACCTAGACAAATGAATCATTGCATCCCATCCACACTTACCGATCTGCTGGCTCAAAAGTGCAGGGCAGAGCAAAACAATTGTGGGGAAAAGTGCAGCAGAGCTAAAGCAACAAAAGGGAGAGAGAAATAAAATGGAAATGCCTAGGGATTCAGTAGGAGGGGAGACGCATGGAAGATCTGAGGAGGGAATAGAGAAATAAGGGGAGATGATAGGAGTGTGAAACGTGTAGTTGGATGATGAGTAGAACTAATGAAACCAAGTTTCCTGGGCCTTTGTAGCTGGGCTTTCTGGCGTCTAACAGTGTGCGAGCTCTGATCGAAGCTTTCCCTGTGGTTGGAGTGTTCACAGTGTCTCTCCCTCGTGTGAATTTTCCTGGTGTCTATTTAGGGGGTTGTTGATGATGCAGTAATTTGGAGATAGGATCCAGGCAGATCCAGATAAACAATAATTAAGCCTTTTTCCTCAAAAAAACAATGCTGTAGTCAGAATGAAATGGGACTGGAAGGAAGATGCAAAATGGAAACAAAAATGAAATAAAAAAAGAGATAGCCCTTCTCCACCTGCATCTTCAAGGCTGATTTTTTTTTTTTTTTAACTTAAATGACTAATGGGAGAGGAAAAAAACTCTGGATGGAGAGAGACTGGAGAGCGGTTGAGACAAGTGCCTAAAAAGCGCCATACTGCCAGATGAGCTCCCTGAAGGGAGATGGCTGGGAAGTAAAGAGGTTGATTTTAGGTGAGAGAAAGAAACAAGGCATTTTGGGTGGGTGGGAGAGGAGGTGATTGGAAGAGACCCACTGAGGTCTCTGGAAAGTGCTGAGGCTGGACTGTAAATTTGGGTGAGGTGAAGAAAATGAAAAGCTGCTCCCTCGTTAGTCCCCACCCCATTAAGGGCGAAGGTAATAGAGGATTTGGGTAATAGAGGATTTAAATGTGGGTTTCCTCTGTGATGGCCAGGAGCCCTCCGCTCCCTCGCAGAACTAGCCCCACTGCAAGCACCAAAGCTACAGCCAGTCCAGGAAAAGCAAACCATTAATACCCCGTTATTCCTGAAAGGGAAACGTTCCAGATGTGCTAACCCAGGCCCCACCTAGACCCCTTCTGTGCACGGCGTAGAGACAGGGAGCTTTCTCACTTACCAGCCAGGTCTCTGTCCGCTGTTGGCAGCTGCAGTGCCAGGCGGAATGTGTCGGGGCTCAAAAGACAACATTCCAGGTGTCCTTGGAGACCCCGCTGCCTGGTGTCCCACACCTCCCCACGTTCTAACCGCCTGCTGTCCCTGGCATCCCTGCGTCCTCACCACCCCGTGTCGCCCTGCATCCCTGGTGTTCCCCATGTCCTTACCACCCGATGTCCCCAGCATCTCTGTGTCCCCACCACCCTGTGCCCTTCTTCTGTCCCCACCACCCGGTGTCCCCCGTGTCCCCAGCATCTGCATGTGCCCACCACCCCTCATCCCCGGCCACCACGCTGCCTGCCACCACTCCTCCACCTGCATGGTGAGCCCCCAGGCTTCGCCATGACTCAGTGGCTAAAAACAAAGGTGGCAAATCTTTGCTGTAAATGAGTCCTCCCAGGCTAAGTGACAAGTCCAGCCTACCCAACTTGCATTATTTACGATGGGTGATGCCTCTATACAAGGTAACAAATTTGAAGCTCGTTATAAACTTGGTTGAGGTTACTACTCTAAACTTCCAAGCTGCCAATCAAGATCTGATCAATTTTTTAAAACATTTTCACAATGTGCATCTTATTATAACAGAAATGTGAAACAAAAAAAAGAAGCAAGAATTACAAAAGGTGAAGTAATCGGCAGGCTTATTATAGACACTGTCAGGTGGCTCAAGTCCCCTGGTTTAAGTTAAAAAAAGAAAAGAAAAGTACTAGTGCAGATGGATTGCTCATAAGATATATTCAAAGTTGCTAGTCCAAACAGCATAATTTTTAAGGCTAAGCATTCCCTATACAGCAATGTTTGAACCGAATGCTTTTTATGGATGCGATTAGTTCGTGTAGTTGTGTGATTATGCACATGGGATCTGATTCACAGGATTGCTTCTTTCTTCCTTGACAAAGGATAGATGTAAGAAAAAGCCTAAAAAGGTTTGTGCTGGTTAAAAATATTCATGAAAAGTAAAACTTCAGGTTTAGAAAAGCCACATAAGGAAAAAAAATGGAGTTTCTAGATCTTTTGAAATTTCTACTGTGCAAAGAGTTGTAGTGTTTAAGGCTCATAAAATAGATTAAGAGTCCGGTGACATACAAGAGTGGATTTTTTTCCTCTGCTCTCTGTTTGGCTATACATCAATAGGTCTTCTAGGCAGAAGAAAAGTCTTGCTGACTACATCAAAGATTCCTTACTAGGAACAGACCTTAAAAAATAAAAAGTAGGCCTACTTGAAAAATGTTCGTCAGGTATTTTTTAGTGGAGATTTTGGTTCTTCACTGAAAGTATGCCCCCCCCCAAAATATCTTTTTTGGCTGAAAAATAAACAAGAACATAAAGTAGTTGCGTTTGATTAAAATGTGACTGATCTGAGAAGCAGGCTGTATTGGTCTCTGTGATGCATAACCCAAGCAGGGAGTGCAAATTAAATACAAGGACGTGAAGCATTGAGACCACACCTTTCGCGAGACGTTGAAACAAAATTCTCAAATCTTTTCATCTCCAAAATGGCTTATCTTAAATACTTCCGTGAAAAATTGCAGGTAGCTAAAGGCAGGCAGGGGAGGGCTGTGGAGAGTGGCTGGGACAGACGGCGAGGCATTGACTTCCAGCATGGGCAGCCTTCGCATGGCACCAGGCAGGGCCCTTGGGGAGATGACTCCATCTCATTGCTGCTACGTCCCTCTGAGAGCAGTAGAGAAAATAAGCATTGGCATCACATCCTCTTGCAGATCTTTTCTGGTCAAAAGCTGGGCTGCCACGTTATTTATTGAAAGTATGTCTTTTACAGTTCTAGGATGACTACATGGCTCTTCCACCTTTGAAGAGACGCAATGCAGCGTTCATGTGTTCAAAGGTAAATGTGCATATGGCCATTGTTCATTTTGGGAGGTTCTGGAAATAAATCGTAAAGGAGCACAGGAGAAGTCAGTGCTTTGAGAACTGGAGAGAAGATGTACTGGACAGGGAGGGTCACAGACGTTTTTTCAACCAATCCGTTTGCTTTTCATTTATAACGTGCAATTTCCCGCTGCTAACCGGGTTAACTTTTGCTAGGCGATTTCCATGCAGGTACTTGTTAGCTACAGATCATACACTAATGGCAGCTTTTGTTTGGACTAGGAGCTATCTGCAAAGCTGCTGTAAGAGGCCTAGTGTTAGGATATTTATCGGAGGTAAAGCCCCTCTCTTATCAAGATTAATGAACGTGAGCAGAGGCTTGTACTCAAGACACCATGGAGTTGCGCAGCTTCTGTTAAATCCTTAGGGAGGCCGTTACCTCTCTGGTAGCTGTGCCCTTTATAAAGCATAGGCTCTTGCATTATTGGTAGATTTGCATGTTCCCATATCCAATAACTCTGAGTAAGTGGCGTATTCAGAGCATCTATCATTGCATTAAGAACAGGTTTCTGCCATGCTGTGGTGATGGAGAACGTTTTGTGACATCCTGGAATTGAATCCCACTATTCTGAACATACCCTCTGGCTTTGGATACCCCCACGCTTACTTCCTGCAAACCACATTAGTTTTGGAGGCCTATTTGTTTTAATGCCTTTAGCTGCCTACGTCATTCCCGAGAAAGGATGAAGCTGTGATATGTTGGCACATTAGCCTAAAAATCAGGATAATGCAGGACTGAGATGAAAATGAAGGAGTATCACGAATGCTCGGGTGAGTGCTGGGGAAGGAGCAGCCCAAGGAAAACCAGCAACTTCTGTCTCTGCAACTGTTTAAAAAATGATGATAAAAAGACCAACAGAAAGTTGGAGGAATTTAGCCCTTAATGCAGCCAGGCTCCTGCTCCTCCCCTCCCTGCTATTTTTAAACAAATTACTTTTAATATTACCTAGACATTAATGTTTTAGATTGGGTACTATTCATGCTCCATAACTGCTTTTCATAAATGTTTTAATGGGTCCAGGCCCAATTCCACTGAGGTCAATTAGAAGATTCCAAATAAATCCTTCCTTCCCCTCCTCGCATTAGTATGCAGCTTGTAAGAGGGCTGACATTGGTCTGTGCTTTTATCTTAAAATAATCCGAAAGACGATTTTCCTATGGGAAGAACTATCACTATATAATTTGTGGGTGGTACTTAAAGGGATGTTACCCAGGTGAAAACACTTATCTTTAATTTAGGGCCCAATTTTCAGACATGCTGAACACAATTCTACCTGAAGTTAAATATAGGCTTTGGTGGTCAATACCTCTGAGAACCAGAACCATAATTTTTAACATATCTCATTTTGTCTCAGGCTTGTATTGTCCGGAATTAGGTTTAAAGTAGTTTGGAAGTGCATTTCAATTTGTTCTTTCTGCAAATATTGCAGCAAAATAAAGTGGTATATTATGATAAAATATGTCCTGTTTTATTTATGTCTTACCTTCATGCCTGTATCTGACTTTAATGAAATTCATTTTTAAATGGACCTCAAACTTTAAATAACCAAAAGCATCTTTCTTCACAACAAGAATATAGTGGGTCTTTGGTCTGATATGCCATAAAAAAATAGAGGACGAGCTGTAAAATACCTTGGGAAATATTGATTTTTTTGTTTGTTCATATTATGGATGGCTAACTGGATAAATACTACTATGGTTTGGTGCAGAAACCTGAGTTCAAATTTCTGTTGTGCCTCTGCACTTGCAGTATGGTCTGGGGCAAATAGTTTACTGAATTGAATCCCTAAGCCTTTGTGCTATACATGCCTAAGTCTCTGAACCCCAAAGGTCTAGCTTTGATCATAACTACTTGGAGAATACTCCTTTAATGCTCTTTAAATGCAGTTTTTATAAGTACTTTTTGGCATACTTTAACTGCAGAGTTTCACATTTGTCTAGGATGTTTTAAGAAATCGGAAATGATTTCTGGTATTTGAAACCAAGCTTGAAATTGTGCTGAAAACACAGTTCTCGCAGAGACTTTTCAACTGAATTAATTACAATACAATCAAGCTGTGGCATGTGGGACAAGAAACATCTGGTGATAACCTTGGCTGATCTTACTGTAGATTGCATTCATGAGTCTGAATACTTTTCTGGACATATTGCTATAGCCATTATGCCCTTTTTCAGTTTATGTACTTGTGATGGCTTTGGCCATCTTGACAAAAAAAAAATCCCACACTTAGGTCAAGGACTCTGGAACCGTTAGCTTTCAGTGAGAAATTACTTGCAGACTCATTATATGTTTATTGTCTAAGGCTCCTTGTAATAGGAAATCTGTTTTGTACATTAGCAATGTACATCATTAGCTTTGTATATTCCAACTGGAACTATTAGAAACACATCTTCCTCCAAGAAGAGAACTTGAAACAATTCAACAAAAGAAATAAGAAATCAAGCTGTGCTATTCTTTTCATTGTCTTCTAGTTATATTATCTGTGTATGCATATATGTACGGAGGAAATGTAATGGCTAAATAGCTTCAAGACAATTCGAACTTTTTAAAAGCAAAGAGAAAATCATCACTCTGTGAAGCTGAACCAACCATACAGCACTGGGAAAAAATCCACCTATGCCCAATACATAGCTGTATTGCCTTTTTTTATTGTCAGCTGCCCTGTGTACAAGCAAAATGTCACCCCTGCAATCTGGAAGCGTTCTCTGTCCACTCTGATGAGAAGAAAAGGACGGGAAAGGACGCAGGGCTAAAGAAAGCCAAGCTGCTTTAGATGTTGGTATCTTCTAAATGCCAGAATACTTCTGGTGTTTTAAATTTTAGAAACATAGCTCTCGGACTTATATCTGAAAATTGAAAACAAAGACAGAGTAATCATGCATGTAAACATACTGAATCCCATTGAACTTTCTAATAAAATAAAAAATCCTGACACTTGCTGGAAGAAATATTTTCAGTTGATACGGCCTCGCAGAAAATAAGGGACAGCTTCATTATACTGCCCTTTTTTTCTGCAACTGCACCCTTGCGCCCACTTCTGAAGCATGAAACCATCCTGACTTGGGCAGATTCCAGCTGCAGCACGGCCGGGCACTTTACAAACGAGGAATTCTGTGAAATGGGTCCCTTTGGGATGTATCTCTGATCTCTCTTCTTCCTCGTGCGTGGCAGGTTTACAACACAGTGAAGTTACTTCACAGCGGTAGGAGCCCAGCTTCAGCCGCCCCGTGACGGCTGCCTCCCAGCGCTCTGCTGCACAAGGCAGCGCAGAATTGATTCACTGCGTGTGTGGTTTTACAGCTTACCTGCTGCGCTTCTCTTTCTTCCTTGACACAAAAAACAGCAGAGGCACCAATTTGGATGGAATTGGTTCTAAAAGACTATAACAAATATTACTACCTGTTTGCAACAGGTGGCACATGTAACGTTCTTTGTGCTTTCTAGAGGCGATTGGAAGGGGAGTGATCTTGGCTTTGTACAGAAAATCTATACAAATATTGTCTCTTCTGCCAAAGAATTCTTTTTTCTTAGATCTTCAAGTCTTAAATTTACGTATACCCAGATGTATGACGCTCTGCCACTGTATTTATTGTAAATTGTAAGAGTTTTGCTTAGTTGCAGGTAGCTGCAGGGTTTTAACAATCTGTAGAATTTGATCACTGAAGCACTGTTTAAATAAGGAAAAAAAGTCTATAAAATCCTTTTGACCTTCATGGTATCCACAAATACAGCAAACTTGCTTTACATTAGATTTTAGAGATACCCAGGGCATATACATTTTAAATTATGCGGTCAGTCCAGGAGAAAGCTGGTTTTCCCTGCATATCAGATACATCCAGACATGTATTAAGCGTCTCCTGAACCTATAAAGAAATATTTCTATTCTACTTAATAAATGTGGGCCTGATTCTCTTACTTTCACTGGTGTCATTTCATTGACTACCACAGAACTAAAGCTGCATCATGTCTATGAAAATGATAAAGCCAGCATCTTTGTTGATCACAGTATGTAGCCTAGAGATACAAGGAGACTTTACTTGAAAGTCTCATGCCATAAAAGTTGCATTAAATCTTGGTGCAAAACTGAAAGTTAACATTTTAAGAAATGTGTATTATAAATAGTTTATGAAGAATATTTTTTCTGTTTAAGCTACTGGTATTCAAGACTTCATACGATTTGTGAGATTCAACATAAAATTCCCAAATATGGTGTTAATTTTTCCCTGGGGATTTTATGTATTTGTGTATATGCAGCCTGGTTTCTTTAGCTGTATTTGAAAGCTATTTCACAGTACAATGAGGTTCTAATTTTTACAGCCAATCAAAGCTGTGCTTTCCATGTAATCAATTGTTTGCTAGTACAGCAGAACAAAACAATGCCCTATGAAAAATTAAGTTGTATTTATTTTTTAATATAGTACTCAAAATATTAGGTATATGAATCACATAAACCAGAATCTAATTAAATTATCAGTCCCCACAGCAAGTTCTGCATCTTCTACAAGTGCATCTGAAATTGTATTAATCATATCCCTGCTTATGAATTCCCCAAGCTAGAGCTTTTGACGTTGCTTGCTAAATTCTTAACAGAAATTAGGAAAATCCAAATACTAACAGGGCAACTGAAACCACCCTGTTGCTTAAACAACAGTATTTTTCAGTGATAAATTCTCGAAGTCGTGCTCCTATTTAACTACCAAGAGGTATTTGCAAGCATGGCAGGCTTTTCTGCTCTTACTGGGCTCATGTCTGGCACAAAAATGTGCAGCAACAGGGAACAAACGAATCAAAAACCCATCCAGATTTTTATGTGCGTTTGTCAGCCTGCCTCTTTCCCCTAGGCCAGTGGGATTCAGTGTTAAAAAGGTGTGTTCGGTAACTGAAGAGCTTGTTCTCCAACCTCATTAATCACAGCTGGACGTGTAACAGGTCTCTCACACAGCACCTCGTCCAGGCTGCTGTCTAGCAGAGGAGATACGGACTGTCTCCCGACCTGCTGCTCTGAGCTAGTAGACAGCCTGTCCACTTGGACATTCCTTCTGCACCCCACCAGTCATCCAGGAGAACTTAATGCATTCAAACAAAGCTACCCATCTGGTACTATCCCAGCATTGATTCTGAAGTCTAAATGGAGAGGAGAAATGTCTTCTGAAGCAACTGTTCTCTTGTTTTCCTCCTGATATACCTCACAGCTAAGTACAACAGTTTTCCTATCTGGTTTAGGTCTACTGTTCAGGTTTGGAATTTGCTTCCTTTTGCAGTGTTGAGCCAATGTCAGGAGAGGAGAGCTGCAGGAAAAAAGAAGAAATTCTTTATGCATTTCAAATTCTTGAAGTCGTTCCCTTTGTATACAGATAAAATTTCTGTACAGAAAGTACATTCCAGTCATAGATATAACCTGAACATAAAACCTAGTGAGTAACAGCAGCAAATGCCTCTCAGATAGACACGTAACTGCTGGTCATGCCTGTACAATAAACGATGCTGAGATTCAGTGTCCCATGGACACACTTAAAAGAGACCTCATTTATAAAAATAGTCGCCTTATAAAATACAACATATAAGTGTACTTGTCTTGTTGACCAAAAATTACATAAAGATTTGGAGTGTTCTTCCCTCTTTCCATTCATCTTAATATAGCAAAAATTAAGCTGCTGGTTAAGGAACCGTCTGCCTTGATATGGCATTTGCACGTATCGAGGAACTATGAGCTCGTAACACAGGTTACGAGCAGCTCAAAAACACCGTGAGAGGTAAAGTGATACAGGTGAGAACCCGAAGCCCAAGCTGATTAAGGCTATGTTCAAGTTCTCATAAATGATACTGGCGTACCAAATTACTCACGTTTAGCCAAGACAGAGAAACCAGCGGTAGTTCTGCAAGTGACGGTAATTTGATTGCTCATGATCACTCACGATCATTTGAACACACCTTCAAAGAGCCTTGTCTTGCTGCAAAGATAGTTTGGGTTGTAATTCAAGGGCTGCCCCAAATAACGTTCTGTCTGCTGGCAAAACTTTGAATATGAGTACGCTGCTGCTGTTAATTTGATTTGGCTGGTTTCTCAGAGGGTGTGAACTAAAGCTGAACTTACTATTACTCATCAGTGGCTAACACAAGCACTTTACAGCAAATAGACTCGCTCCATTTGAGTACATTTCAGGGATTTCCTTTGTGTATTCAGAAAGGACAGGCAAATTATTTCAAAATTAAATGTGTAGAATGACCCAGTTTATTGCAGCTTAAATAACTGTGGAACACATCTTTGAGAAATCCCAGATCCATCGAAAAATACATTACCTGCAAGGGTGTAGTAATGCTGAAGGGCTGGCTATTTTTCCTAAGCTAGGCTAATTCAAGAGAAGGAAAGTGAGTGCAGCTCACTTGCCTTCTCTCTGTAGTATAACATAGCCTCATCTGCCCGTGGTCACACAAAAAGTCTGTGATGGGGCATGAAAGTAAACCTGTAGCTTCGTCCCTCTGTAGCATCCTAACCACTGAAAAAGAGAAGCCAGCAAAAAAATAGAGTAGAGAAAGCAAGTAGAGAAAAAAGGAACTTCCTCCGTAGTTATCTCCTCACTTTATATTTTTATGTCTTTTATGTTTTGAAGTCCTTGCAAAAATTTTTCCTCGTAGCATAGTTATCTTCAACACAAAATAATCTGATATCCCACTTATCTGCAATTTTAGAAGGCTTTGTGCACCACATTCATATCTAGCAATTGTTAGAATGATGACTTTATCAGTTGCCAATATTTGTTCATTCAATATGCAACAGAAAGTAATCTTAGCTCAAAGAGTTTTTAAAAATATTTTCCGTAGAAGTTAATGCCCGAAATACCTGAAATAAAGTTCAGTATAATTAATATAGTAAAAGTCTCAGTCACCAAAAGGAAATTGCAGAATGTGGGTGTTGTGCTGCTTCCTGTTGCCTAGCAATGTTGCATACGTGTGGCACAAGATTGATAGATATCACCCACTCAGATCGCTGGATTCAGACCTTCACCGCCGAGTTGTCAGTTGGAAAAACTGCCAAGAATCAGAGAGAGAAATAACAGATGGGAAGAGAAGCATCACAGAGTAACTTGGTCTCAGTGTCCAGCACCATACTACCCAAAAGATCGGGGATGTTAAATTTCATTGAGTCTGTTTTTCCAAAGGTCTGTGTAAATATATACGTGTATATAAATATATATATAAGAAAACTTGATTCCTAGCTAGGTATATCTGGGTCGTGCAAGTTGAGGTAATGATATCCTGAAATTAAAATGGCAATTCAGTTTCATAATTTTTAGTGACTCACACTGCATTACCTTTAAGTAGGATGAACAGAAAATTCTCTGCTATTATAGATAATTATAATGTTATTATAGCATTCCTGATAGCAAATGCTAAAGTTAAGATTAAGATGCAACACAGCGTTTTAAGCAACTCATACCTCCTCAAAATATACTTTTTGCTAAAATTTTCCATGATCCACTTGGCTTCAAAGTCAGCTTTTTCTGAGAAATCTTTCTATGGAATTAGTTCTGCCATTTTTGAACCGAGTCGAGGAGCCTCCATATGTTCTATTTTAAATTCTGGACTTGCATAATTCCAAAAAATGACTAAAGATAGAAGCCTCAGACCTGACAGGTTTTATAATTCTCATTAGAGGAAGAAAATAATCTTGGTTTGAAGAAAATTAATTAAGTGTTTAAAAATAATGGCATCCAAAACAATTTCCTGCACATGCACGAGGACAGTTTGAAGATGGTTTTTTCAGGCCAAAATGGTTTTAACTACTGTTATATAAGAAGGCATGCTCTTAACTGTTTAAATTCATTACACTTGAGGAAAGCCTTATTTGTTTAGCCCCATCCATTAATAAGGATTCATTAAAATAATACAAAGCACCAGAAAAATCTAATTATAAAAAGACCAAACAATCAATCCAATAGAGCATGAACTGAACAGCCATCTGTTGAACAGTCCCATTTGCAAAGAATTCAACATCCATCTTAGTCACGGAAAACAGAGGAACTAACAACACAAAAGCCAAGAAAGGCACGGTAAATAATAATGAGTAAGACAAGGAAAATAAATGGGAATTATAGTTGATTCTAATGCCCATGAAGGGTGCAGATTGGTTTTTTGGGGAACACAACAGTGGACCGTTGATGGATGCTGAAGAGAATGAGGGTACCAGCCCAGGCTAACAAAATTCACCGGATAATATGGAGAGGGATGTGATGGCATGTGGCACATAGAGCTGCTGTCATCAGCAAGCTCCTCTGGAGCCCGCAGCGGTAGAGCTGTACTAGCTCCAGGACTAAGCTGGGCTTGGTGCCTTCATGATATGTCAGTACAAATACCCACTCTGCAGCTCATTTTAAGGTGGAAACACTTCCCTAATGACCCACTCAGGAAAGTGCTTTTCGTGTTCACAAGGAGTATCTTAATTGCATTCCGGTTTTGCTGACATTTGGTGTCGTTCAAAGTACTTAGGTAAGATTTTCAGAAGTATCAAATGACTTAAAAACGACAAGTATCAGTAAGCACCCTGCTGCCTCCCAGTCAGTTCCTGAAACACCCACACAGCAGTTGCTGCTCACTACAGCCAACTCCCACACCCAGTTTGGGACTTGGGGTCTCTTACATAGAGCCTAAGACCTAAGCAAGGCAGGTGCATGTAAAGCTATTTAGAGCTAATTAACACTATTTAGAGCTAATTAACAGAAAATGCTAAAAGGAGTGGTGGTGTGAACCTCTGCTCTTCCTCAGTGGTGGGCACCTGAGCCAGCTGGGCTGCTGGACCGGCAGCTCTCCTCGTGAGGATCAGAAGCCCAGCTCTGCTGTTGCAGGTAGGTACCTACTCTGCATTTTTGAGAGAAATGAATAGATATCTCTTCACTTTCTTCTAAAATATAACAAGAGGAAGCAGTTGTAGGGTTATTCCCTTTTATGTAATCTTCTAGAGGCAGAGTGGCTGAAAAATGAAAGATTTTGGTTATCTGCATGTGTCCTGAGTGGTTCAAAGTTGTACTTTTGAGCATGTGTTTTTGACTATGAGGGAAAATGAGGAGGGTCTGTCCTCTTTGATGAGATGCGCAAGCTTTGTGGCAGGGAGTGAAATCTCATGGGCTTGCAGAGAGAGCACATGGGAGAGTTAGGAAGCCAGAAAGGAAGAGGAGTTGTTGTATCCCCTACCCTATTTGTAGCTAATACCGGTGCAATGCAAAATGTTTTCAACAGTCTTGAGAGTGGTTTTAGAAACAATAAAACCCAGAAGCACAAAATCACGAGAAAGAGGGCTTAGGGCTCTAATGAGAGGATTTTGCTGACTTTTCTGCACTGTTTCTCGACCTCAGGGTGACACTTGTCTTCTTTTATCATTAATATGCATCTTCTCGGCAGCTGGTGACACAAAATGATGGCTTTTTTTCCACGTGACAAAGGAGAAAGTATTTCTTTGCATTTATAGCTAAGGGAGCAAGGCAGGAAGCCTAGTCTTCTTCCCACAGCAATGTGGGCATCCTGAGAAAGACGTGAGCTGGAGGCCCTGGAAGAGCGTGTGCCATTACTCTTAATCTTCTTGTGGCTCTTCTAGTATTACTAGGCTGAATTCCAGTTTGGCATTTATATTACGCCCAAATGTTGTGATAACATTTACTTTGAAAAGAACCGAAGTAAGGTAATGGACCAGTTCAATCTTGCTTAAGCCTATTTAAAGACACACACCTTTCCAGCTTGAGGAATGTAACATTTTAGCTCTGTTCTGACTATAAGGAAGTCTTTTCTCAACTAAGAGGGTGGAAGGGTGCCAATAGCAGCCCCATTATTTGGCAGGCAGGAGGTAACCTTACAGTAAACAGCTGTCAACTTCACAGTCTAGCTGAATTTTAATGGCTCAGAGACTAAAGAGAGTTACGATTTTGCCTGAACCCTTGGGGTCTGGGCTGAATTACTCAGGGCTACATTTAAGCTATCACGTTAGGGTCATATGACTTGTCTATATAAATTCCTCAAAGGTGCCATTAAAATGTCAGTTCTTAACTTAGCTAAGACTATAAACCACTTCAGCACAGTTTAAATCTCTGATCTAGTATAAAACAATCAAACAGAATAAAAGGAATATTGTGTGGTTGGAGGCACTACCGCTTTTAACCACGTGCAGGTGTTTGCCATCGCTCCCTGTCATTTCGGGTTAGTCTTGTTCTGCATGCAATGGCGAGTCAGGCTTAGCCGGCGTAAAACAATACTAGTGTTTACTAGGAAACTTAGAGAATTTGTCCTTCTGACTTAACTTCAGTGTGTAAATGCCAATCCCTTTCTTTTTTCTTGGGTGCCCATCAAAATATAAAAGGGATTCCCAGACACTCAAAATATGGACAACTACTTAATAAAGTCCCTCCATTTTTAGAGAAATACTTATTGTGATTATTAGCAGTCTCAGAATATTGATAGGGACTGGAAACCAGAAAGGACTGTAACTTTTAAATTAGGCCAGTGGCAAGTACCTCGTGAATCACAACTTAGAAAAGAAAAAAAAAAAAAGAAAGTTCGTACCATTTGGAGAAGACTGTGCTGAAGCAGTGATTTATGACTATTTCTTAAGCATAAAGAAAGAACATTTAAATCTGTACTGTAATTCTGCACTAAGGCAAGTACCTTCAGCTGCTTCTGTGGACTAGGCACATGCACTTACCTATCTGTCAGTGACAGCAGACAATTAAAGCAGTAATTTAATTGGGGATTCTGGAGCAAAGAGTGCTGGGATGAATATTGATACCTTGATGAAGGATCAAGCTGTGGTAATAGGTCCTAGTGGTAACGTGCAGTACGATGAGCTAGGGGTTTGATTTGAGGAAAGCTAGAGATGCAAAACTACAAGTCAGTGAACAACTGTAAATTACAGGTGACTAGCTATGTGCAGTTTCAGAATCAGGCATATTTGCCTACACCTGATATGCCTCATGAATATACACCTGTGTGATATTGATATTTTTCCTACAGATTTGAGTAAGGCTATGCCTTTTCTAACAGTGCGGCTGTATACCAAAGCACTGTCTGTTACAGAAGGCGGGGGCAAATATACTCTGCTGTACTTATGTTTTAAGCTGTAATCTTTATATTATTCTGTTAACTCCTACTCCATAGGAGTCAGAAATACTGCAGCACTTCTCAAAAAAATTATACTGCAGTGCTGATGAGTGTATCTTCAAAATGGACGTTGTTTGGAAGATAAACTTGTGCCCTGCAGAGCAGATAAAATGTAGATTTATTGAAGCAAACAACAACAAAAAGCCGTATATTGGATTTTGAGTCCTTTTTATATTTTAGGGTCTATAAAATCAGGCTCCTTGCCCTTTATATTGCAAGTCAAGCAGGAACAACCACTGAAAGTTTTCTTGATCACTCATCTTTTATGTCCCCTGTAATCAAGCATATACCAAATTCCAGAGTGATTGGAAGAGGAATACCATATTCCTTTACTAAAAACAAAGCAGAGAGATAAAATTGCTCCTAATGCCTTATCAATAAGTTTTCTTTTGATATCAATGGAAGTTCATTTTCTTGATATCTCACCAAAGGCACGGAGGCACTTTCAGTACATTCAAGTTTATTTCCAAAGACTTGCGCCTTTTCACTTAGGACTGGATTTATTGCCTCTGCAAAAATGCAGGTAAAACAGGCTTTATGCTGAAGAAAAAGGCAAAGCAGGAGGATTGGGTAGAGGTGCCCACGGAAGGAATACAGAGCAACTCCTCCATATCCACTCCTCAGTCCCCTGGCTGAAAGCAGAAGCTATTATGGCTGCGTTCCCATATATTAAAGTATAGTGCTGCTGCTTTCAAGAAATTACTTACACTTCACGTGTCCTTGTTCCTTTCCCAGCTGGATCGAGCTTCCCCACTGTGCTGCCCTGCGTGGAGCCACGATGAGCCTCAGTGTTGTGTTAAACTGGATGTAATAAATAAATCAGAGTCAATGCACAACATTGAACTGTCAAGCAGTAGTTGGAAGTTCAAATATTGAGAGCTTAGCTTACTTATTGCCATGGCAATCACTATTAAAAATATTTTTAGCTTATACTAAAGGTACAGAAAAGAAGTGAAAGCAAAAGGCATTTGAAATGTGAAGTACAAAGACTTTAATTTTAAAAAGCATTCCATATCCCTTCAGTGAGGGCACCTGTTATAAGGGAACCCTGGGTTTGACAATCTCGGATGATTAAACTTGATATTAAGTGTCCTCTCAGGGACAAAAAAAAGGTAAGTGCAGCTAGGCTGGTGCTGCTGCTGTTCATAGTCTGATTTTGTTTTTATGAAACAACTGATGATGGCCTGAGCATCGTACAATATCTCTGCCTTGGATAACTCTCTTGGCCCCTTGCCGCCTCCTCCTATCTCTAAAATACAGAAGTTAGCTGTAGATATTTTAACTCACTGCAGTGCTCTGGGGTTTAATTAATAGTTCTTTATAGAGAAGTCTAACAATATTTGTTAATATTTTTGCTACTAGGCATTGCACTTTCTCATTGAAAGTTCATAAAAGAAAGATGCCTCCCCCCAAATATTATGTAATAATTTATTTCCAAATGTAAAAATAATAATTAAAAAAAATAAGTTCCTGCATTCCTTGTTACAATGTCTGTGAAAGATACTGTCTAAGAGGCATGATGGAGAACTCTCTTATTAGGGACGTCATAAGGGATAGTGAATAGATGCAGGTAATTACTATTTCAAATGTCTAATGACCTTTTCACTAAAGCACAACGAACCTCTATCACGCTCTGTTGCTTTTGGTAGAATGTGATCTTCATGCATATGGATGCACAACCAACTTCCTTGATTTTCTAATAGAGTAATATAATTCAAGAATTTGCATTGTAGTTACTATTTTTTCCAGATGTTGGAGTGTGAAGTTTGAGAAATAAATGGTTTAAGTTTGTGTTACTCAGATTGTGGCCAGAATTTGGAATGCGTGGTGTTCCTCTATCATCTGGCGTGAACGCAGTGAGAATTGATGTATGCCAGCATAAATGGTAAAGGCATTCATGATAGAAGCAGATCAACAGGGATATTTGCACCGATGCAATTCTCTGTTCTTATGTGGAGACACACAAAACAGTGACAGGTGCAGCATCTACCGAATTGAATTGTTTGTAGTGTGGCAGCCAGGAATATACTTCAGTTTGCTCAACAACAAAGAGTGTTTAAATAAAAAAAAAAGTAGCATTCAAAAGAAGATCAAAAACCCCCTTCATTACCATTCAAACAATAAGCTACAATGCTGAAATGTTTAATTATAAAATGAACAATAGAACTTTGGTGTTATTTTGTGTTTAGGGACAACCTGGAGAATCTAGAGTTCTGAGACAGAAAATCAAACGTGTTCAGGGCTTTTGCACTCCAGTTCTAGGGGAAGTGACAATGCCTATTGTTGCTGTCTGCGTTGTGAAGAAGTCTGTTGATTAGGAGGCAACCAGTCCCTGCCAAAAAATATTAGAGCGCTTTCTTATACAGAAGTATCAGAACTACTCAGATGGTTTTGACTAGACCATTTTTCTTTGCGTTCAGGTCTGGGGTACTGGGAAAAATATAGGTGGAGTCAGAATATCCTGATTGAGAAGAACAATTTTACTTGCTACTTACATTAATCACAATATGTTTAGGCTAAACAGCTTGACCATGACTCAAGTGTGTGGGAGAGTTTCTTAGAATCACGTAAGATTAGTATGTGGTTCCTTCATTCCAGCTAGTGTTATATTCATCCTGGATTACACAGCAACAGTATAATGCTTTTCATTAAAAAAAAAAAAAGAAAGTCTTTGACTGTCATAGTTTAGTGTTTAGAAAGAGTGGGGGGGGGGAAACCCAAAGCCTCTTTCACCTACTCAGAATTTGCTCATTAGCTTTTTGGTCTTGCATCATGCAGTGAGAATCCAAAAAAACCTAACATAAGCCATTTTGTGGTAAATGTAGAACTGCAGTGTTTCCTGTTTTAAATACATGAAACCAAATTGGAACCATTTTCAGTATTTATATTGACACTGGGAAGGCAAAAGGTGTCTTGGCTGAATGGTTCCCCTTCAGCCCTCTGTGTTGGAGAACTATCTATAAAGACTCTCTGTAAGGTGGTGATTTCTGGACAAAAGAATGAATTGAGTTAATAATTTGTACAGTGAGGTAAAGAGTAGCTTGCAGTCATAGCTAGTGTGAAAGCCCTGTTGTTTCTTTAACTAAGGTATTGACTGAAGTTGGACTGCTATAAATCTTCCTGCAAGAAATCTGTATGTATACAAGCTTGAAAATTAAGTCTACCCTGTTGTGATTGAGACAGAAAAAGACCTGACTCTCAGAACTTCACTGGTCTGTAAAATAACTAAAACATTTGCCAGGAAGGAGAAAGAGAGTGTGATTTGATACACATTTTTAAAAAGAATATTGAAGTTATACTTCCATTTAATTGAGACATTAATCCTAGAAAATTGGCTTGTACACGTAACCTGAAACCTATATCACATTCTTCTACTTGTTTTCTGATATCACCAATTGAAAGCATATCATAGAAAATAAATCCATTTACTTGTCCAAAATATGAACAATATTGAGTTCATATGAAAATATGAACTCTTTCAAGAGAAAACACTGAGCTGAAGAGAAATAAGAAGGAAAAAAACCAAAAACCAGTAGCCGCAACAGATAAATAAAATGACTGTCTCTAACTAATAAACTGGGAACCCAAGCACTGTGTTTGACAATAATATAGGAACTATAATTTGGCTCACAAACCTCTCAAGAAGTAGTAAAAACTGTTATGTGTTTTCTTGATGAGAAGCTGGGCATGTTGTTGACCTCATCATTCTAAGATGTCTCTTCTCTGGATATTCAGAGCACACGGCACTTCCACCGAAATCTCTTGTTCTGATTGCTGAAGTGTTATATAGCTATTTTCTTGTACAATTGAAGCTATGCAGAAACCAAAGCATAGATCCCAACCATGCAGTCATAAAGGGTCTTGGGGAAACATTCAGCTAATAAAATGTACACTGCAAATACTGAAGGCAGCAGTGAAAACTGGTCAGTCATCCTTCTGCTAATACTCCGCAGGCTATCTGTAAGTGGCAATTACGAACTACCTGTCGTTTAGGCGATGGTTAGCTCACTAACTAGTAGGATAGCCACCAGACCATCCTGTTGGACTAGCAGGTTCCATTTAATGGCTGCATGCATAGAAATAGAGTTCTCGGATAGATTTCTAATTGCAATGTAATTCTTTCTAGAAAGTATACTGTTACGAGCACAGGCTTTTCTCATAAAACCAGATCCAAAGGACATAGACATTGACAAGCCAGTCATCGCAATAACTGAATTTTAGGGCTGAGAGTTAGAGATTCAGGTGCTCTAGGCAGAGTTTTAGCTTGCAGACTTTAAGGATGTTGCCAGTTCGCAATGCTGTGCGATTGCACCCTGGGGTTGGTCAGGCTGGCAGGAGCGTCAGCTGAGGAAGGAAAGTTTGTGCTGATGCTGGAAATAAAATTGGCTCTTTCATTGCATTATAATGAATTGCATAATTTTGCTTGGCACACGGTTTACCTTTGATCCACCCAGTTGCTCATGATCTTGGCCCAAATCTCAACTCCTCTCTTTGTCGCCTATGACTTTGATTCTCCTTTATAATTTCTCATAGGCAAAGGATGGATTTCTTTCCTGGTCACTTAATGCTAGATACTGAAATGTATTCAGGCACCTAAATTTGGAGAGAGATTAAATGTGTTTACAATTCCAGCACCTAGTTTTTCAAGCTATTTTAAATTGGGAAAATTCCTTACTTTTGGTAAAATTTGATGTCTGCCTTTCAGGAAGCTGCACCTGCTTTGATTTCTCTTGTTAGTTGAGGTCATTTAATCCACACCAAACTATATGCACATTTACTTAATTTGCATGCTGTGAACTGCCCCAAGGTTTCAGGACCAAATCTTTAGCTGATAGACATCTGGGAAATTTTCTATATATTTCAAAGAAGCCATGTCAATTTATATTAGCAGAAGATTTGGTCTTTAATTTTTTTTCATAATGGAATATCTGATCTGAATCCAAAGGTCCATAAATGACATCCCCAGGTGGGGGCAGGGCGTCCAAAGACATTTGAATCATCCTTTCCTGTCTATATCTTTTTACGCAGAAGTATTTCACTAAACATTTCTCGAAATGTGCATGGAAAAATTGAGCAGCACATAGAATCTATAGTGGAAAGACGGTTGTGTATTTTCATGCAGAATTGATGACTAGTTATGGGAGGCAGAATTACCAACTCTAGAGAACACAGATGTTAACTGGCATAATGCCCTCTTGATGCAAATAAATACATTAGATGCTATAAAAGATTTTAAAACAGGAGAGCTCATCTTGGCAGGAGATATATTTGCTGGATTTGTGCTATTCATTTTGTTTTATAGAATTGCTGTGGAATTGGAATAGACTATTTGAGGAGCTTCTAAATGCACCAGTGGAATGAGACTTTAAATTCATTTTATTTCTGATGTTTTTAAAGGAAAAAAAAAATGCTTAATCTGTGCATAGACACTTCACCTCCCTTAGTACCCAAAGGGTCTGAGCTACATGCCTGGTAAACTAAGCAATGACATTATCACAAAGCGATGAAAGGCTGGACAACTGTTCAAACACGCCGGGTTGTTAGTGTGTCTGGAGCCCTACAGAGGGGAACTTTCCCTGTCCATTCAGAAGCTGTGATATTTGCATTCTTCCTCCATCATGAATATTCTTTATGATCCAGGTCTCGCCGTTATCCCCACCAAGTTTTCATCACCTGCCACTCTCCTCAAACACTTTTATTCCCATGTGATTATTTGAATTTCTTCCAAGTAAAACCTGACAGAATGTAATGTGACCCGTCTCCTCCCTTTCTCCTCTTACAGCTCTGCTCCTGCTGCCCGTCACAAAAATACAGGAGGTTTTTGTGAGTCCGTCTTTACCCCCATTTATAACCACAGGGACATAGGCATCTATTTAGGGCAACAGATTTTTAGGTCAAAAACTTGTTGACATACCTTGGGAAGTGTTGCCAGGGTACTTTAAGGCAATGCTATTCCTGCTGTTTGTATTGGCTTTTTGCTATACATCCTTTTTATTAAGGCAGTGGAAGGGACCCACACCTCAACTGCTCACTTCAGGATATTAGTGCAAGCCCAAATAGAGAGGACTTGAAGAGTGCTGGAGGAGGTGGGCACTGGTCTGATTTGTTACAGCATTTCCTATCTTTGAGTCTTGCCATTACTTTGTGATGTTCATTAGTAAGAGAGTAGAGTGAAGGGCAGGAGGGAAACGTGAGCCTTCGGTTTTTCCCTCTCTCCTAGGTGGCTGTCACATTCCATAGCAGCTGCTTTTATATCTTGCAGTCATTTTTTTTCCCCCCAAGACATGTCCCTTTTAACTTCCTGATCTCATTTTTCAAGCATTTTGAAGCATTTTGCCACCTCCCTTTGTCCCTCCTGTTTTCCCTGATGTCAAGATAGCTTTTTTGTTCCATGCTGTTGTTTTATGAAGCCTTTGTCTCCTTATACTCATCTCTCTCTCCTCTACATGCTACTGTGAGCTCCCTTTACTAGTGTCTGCATTTCTGCGTCACATCAATCTCGCAATATGACAGATGCAGCCTCTAAAATAACCTGTGCATGATGCATACAACCCGAAAATAAACATTTATTTCAACGTTAGGTGCGTCATACCTGCAAATAACCTCATTTATCTAGACACATTTATTTTAATGCTTATTGTATAAATACCAGTATCTCAGCATACTCTACAATACCATCTGCCACTTGCTCTTGTATTATGCATAATTTAATATAGCCCTATGTTACTCCAATTTTTTATGTTGCCAAGTTCATACATAGCTACATACTTTGACAAGGATACAAGTGTGTTATAAAGATTACAGGAAATATTACACTGAGGCTTAAAGTGGTGCTTTTGGGCTAGAGAATGTTAATTCAGACAAGGTATCTGACACTAGCGGTTGTACAATGTTGATTGGTGCGGTATTTTTTCCATACTTGTTTTGAATCTTCTCAATAACTTAAACAACCAAGGGTAAAATGGCAGAATTGTATGATAAGAAATAAAAGTATATCCCACCCACTCAGTGATTGGAGTTTTCAGTTCTCCCCAGGCTAGAGAAAACCCAGTTCATGTATTCAAGTGAATTAACCTATGACTTACTGGATTGCTGGAGTGTTTCTGTGGACCGTTATCCTTGACAGGACACTGAAATGGCTATATTTGATCAGTGTCACTGTCTTGGTTCTTGAAAAAGCCAAATATACACAGTAAGGAGATGCAACAAGTCCTGCAGCAAGCTGTCACGTACCCAGTGTTAGTTTTTCCTACTTCCATGGGTTAGTTCAACTTTTGGAGCCTGAGATTACTTTTTACCTTTGTTTCACATTCCAGGACATGCTTAGGTACTTCCATTAATTCCAGATTGTTTATAACATAATTATTCTATATTAACGCTTTGATAAAAATCAAAATTTGTGACAGCTAAAACTTAGTGCCTGTTTTTAAAAAAGCGTTCAGTATCGCAAGTCTAGCCTCTAATTGTGAATCGTTTCAATCTCTGCATGCCCTTCCTCTGGGATATCACCCCTCTTCTCTAAGTTCCCACAGACTTAGAGGGAGAGAACGTTAGAGGCTGGGAACATGATGTCAGGTAGTCCCTGAGGACTAAAAATAAGTGAAATTAAATCAGTTCCTGCTGACTTGAACACCTTTAACTTCTGTAAATACCCTTTTACCTCTCTGTGGGTTCTGGCCTCGTGGTCCAAGGCCATAGCTAAAATCCAGCAGAGCATCACTGACAACAGGACTGCTGTAAGCCTCAGCAGAGCCCTGAGCCCTCCTGAGAAATGCCACCCCTCGAGCTCACCAGCTGGCTCTTTGTAACATGGGTGATTGGGCTTTTCAGCAATACTTATGCAAAGCCACCCTCCATCAATTCTGAAACAATTTGTGCTTGATCGCGGGTACTTTTTCATATTTAGGCTAAAACAGTTCTCATTACCCCCATTTTGCAATCACAAATCCATTTTTGGTCAAAGTGATTTTAGAGGAATTTGAGAACATTAGTTCTAATAATAATGAAAAAAGCACAAATGTTATTGTTAAAGCAGTGGCCAAGAGCTACTCCTGTCGTTGATACAGAAAGGACTGATTGGGTGCAAAACCCCCCTCTATTCTGTGGAACTAGGGAATAAGACTTCAATATTCCCACCCTCGTCAACCTCAGGAAGGCTTGCACTTTTCAAGACTCTTTTAGTAGGTATGAGTGTAAAAAATACTTTAGCAAATTCAGTGCCAGCTAAGCAGTAGGTAGGTTTGGCTCATTTCAGAGCTCTGATCTTATTAAAGAGAAGCTGTATACATTGAGCGGATTTTTTCAGACCAGAGCATGAAAATTCTGGATATTAAGGCGCTTGATTGTGAATTACAGTTGGCTCTGCTGTTGCTGTCCAAAAAGTCTTTTTCTTTAGTGTGGTCCAGAGCCCTCTGTTGCTGTTCACACTCCACCTCAGATCTATGGTGGATTTTATGTATAATGTAGAGTGTCCAGAAAGAAAAGGTACTATCAATATGTAAAATTGAATTATGGTGCATCTAAGGTGACTGGGATGCAGTGTTTTAGCACAGCTGTTTAACAGGGATATTTCTCGAGGAACCTGATTTACCCTTAAGATATGGAACAGTGATTAACTACAGCTTAACTGGAACAATATGAGTATAAACGGAGATAGAGCAAAATAGCCTAATGGTGGCTACCACAGATGCTGAACTCATCTGTCCCCCTCCACATTTAAGTGTGATTTTTGGACACGATGCATGGTTTCTCTAGTGAAGAAATAAAACACCTTGCTTTTATAAACTTAGCTACAAGTCAGCATCTTTTAACACTCTAAATTATTCTGCGCACTGTTAATGAAAGCTGTTTAAGTAAAATTGCGCAGAGCATTGTATCTATAATAAAGTAGTAGAAATTATACATAATAAGGAAAACTAGTTTGCAGTTCTTCTTACTTTTGTTTTATCCCCTCCATTTTCTTTCTGAATTTTGCACTTGAAATTAAATTGAGCCTACTCCCAAAAGGCAAAATACAAAGATCATACGCACGAGGATCATTAATGGACTGTGCTGGAGTGTCCTTTTGTGGGTCCATATTTTTCATAAGTCCGTTACACTAATTATTGAGTTCTTGTATCACCTATTTATGGTCATTGCACTTCTCAAAGTACAGAAAAAGAGAAAATTAAAGCAAGGTTTCTGGCTTATTTGTGTTATTTGATGATGTGCCCTGATATACCCTCTCTCATTTTCAAGGGACTGTCATTTAAGTAGAAGCCACTTGAACTTAGATTCTGATTTTGTGTTAAATAACGAAGGCACGGGAGCTGGGCTAGGGCATTTAGCACCGTGTTCCTCCTGGTCTTTTACGTGACGGAGGAGGGCGTGACTGGTGTACGTTGCAGGGGTCATACCAACAAGTTTTGCAGAATCAAAGGCAGGCGCTCTCTGAGTTTTTTCCAATAATCATGAGTATTTAGCAATCTCAAAAATTGGAATTTAGTCTGGTTTTGATAATTGGCTTAATTGGAGGTTGCAGCCTGCTTTATACAGGGGGATGAATCTCATTTTACTTAAAATAGAAAGAAATTTGTTCTTCTCCTGCTGTTTTTGATAGGGTGCTTGACTGCTCTATAACCCTTGTGGGAAAATATTTTGCTTAAGTTCTATTTTTATCTCCTGTTTGTTTATTTTTAATTACTACTTCAGTACCCTGGGATTTACCATTGATCTTCATCTGCCTACACAATTACCCTTAGCTTGCTGAAGGGTTTGTTTATTTTTTAAGTTATATGTGCTCTTTTAACACTTTTTGTGTGTGCGTGTGTTTACTTGTAACAGGAGGATTCTGCTTTACTTGGAGGAAAGGTGGATTAATATTACTGCTGTTAGGAGGGTGTAATACAAAGGGAAAATGTTGTCTGAACACTACTGCCGTCTTGGGGCGATCGTCTTTGTAACAGCATCTCAGGGGAATGCGCACCATGGAGTGAGGTGTTTCTGCCCCAAGGTTACCTAGGGAACACTGTAACATAAAATGTGGGAGGTTAATGTCTTTAAGAGTGTTTTAAATGCACTGAAGTTCTTTGCAAAGCAACTCCCACTAGCTTGAGAAATATCTCTTAAATTTATGAAAAATTAATCTGCAACTTCACTGGAAGAGACAGTTTCTACTTCTCGCAGTACTGGAGGGTCTGCTCTCTACGTAGGTTTTGCAGTATCATTTAAAAATTAATTCCACCATTTTGTTGTAAGTTAATAAAGTCTTATCTTCAGTGAATAGATCAGTGTAATTCAGCTGGTTTACTATATAACCGAAGGTTCTGTCCTGAAATTTATTTTTCTCTATCTCCGAAGAAATTACTTTTCTTGTATAAACAAATGGAGAAAACATTTTCTGCTCCAGTCAAAACAATACTGGCGCCAAACCTCCAAATTTTTCTTCAGCTCTGAATGTGTTTGGATATCCATTAAAGATTTCTGATATATTCCATCCTAACTTTTAAATCCATATTGTACAAATTCAGCTGGCATTGGAAAGAGATGAAGGGTGAACTGTAGATCGTGCCATTTGAGCCACAGAAGGAGACTCCTGCACCCAGGTGGAGCTCCCTGGTGGCCAGTGCCATTCTCCTTGACTTCATGTTTGCCACTGTATTTACTGGAAGGAACTTTTGGCTGTGAATGTCAGCTTTTGGACATTATATAAATGGTAACTTTTGGTTTGTGCTTAGTCCGAGAGCTTTCTGAATGTCTCATAGTTATTTGCTTTCCAAAATCATGGGCTGAACAATTTCTAAGAAAAGGTCTGAAGAAGGCTGATCATCCTGTAAAATTCAAGAGAAAACTATAGTTATAAGCAGTAGAGAAAAAAAATCTATAGAAAGGAGATAATTTCCCATTAAATTCAATGGGGCAGTTGTCAGCTTATATAAATTGGTGAATTTATTGACTTCAGTGGAGCCTGCTTACACAGTATGAGGACTCAGCCCTATCAGTTTTTGAAGCGAGTTCTGTAGAACCCATTTCATGTCAATTGCTTTCATTTTTATTCAGTTCGATATGACTAATTATTACTGTTCCTTCTGTTAGGATGGACCAAACAGCTCTTGTCAGAGCCTTCTGCTGAAATGACTCACTCAAGAGAATGATGAGTAGTGACAGATCTTGAAGCTTATCAGTGAGGACCAAGGAAATTTCTTGTCATGAGCGGTACCCGCATGTGCTGGAAAGCTCAAGTCCCTGTTAGGCTAACCCTGAACTTGGTTCTCCTGCCTCACTGTATTATGTATTGACACACAGCTACAGTCTCACTGCAGGCTGTAAAAGGTCAGCATACTGTGCAATTAATCTAAATTACATGCACATTTCAGAATATGCCACATTGCATCACTTTAACCATCATACAAACAATTACTATAGTTCAGATAGAGTTCACTTTGAAAGTTTCCCTTGGCCTTAAGTAAAGAACCTTAAGTTTTGTAAAGGAAACAGTGGCATAAACCCCTTTATTTTCTCTAGCATATGAAGTCTGAAACAATTACAGCTTACCCAATAAATCCATTTTCCCTCATTCTCTGCAGTTCTTGGATTTCCTTATGTTCCCCTGGCTCAGGGAAAATATTCATTAGGACAAGCACGTACAGTTCCCCTAACTATATCAAGGTTGAATTGCTGAAGCTGGTGGTTGGTATAGCACTTCCACAGGTTTTGTAGAGAAATGTTTAAAGAAAAGCCGACAGCTGACCGTACAAGTTATGCAGATTTTCATCCTAAACTAGGAAAAAAAAAAGTTGACAGTTTAACTGTCTCCCTGAGTTCCCTTCTCCAATATATTATTTGAGGTAAGATGGCTTCTGCCCCATGCATGTACTACTTCAGACTGTGCTGAAGGGGTGCACCGCACTTGAAAAGCCATTTACGCTGCCAGGGCATGAGCCTCTATGCCTGAAGGAGTGTTTGTATGCTCGCCTTTTGGAGCAGCAGTACTGGGAGGGGTGGCTGTAGGGTGATTGTAGGCTGTAGACAGGGTGATTGGGGTTTGCTCAGGCTGGTCCTTTAACAGTGCTGGCAGCTGAAGGACAGCCTCGGAGTAAGGCTGTTGGAATCTCCACTGAACAATGCAGCAGTGAGCTTCAATCCCACATCAGCATTTCTGAATGATGATATTTGCTTGAATTTTCTACATTTTAATCTCCCTTTTTGGCCCCTACTTAGAAATATATATGTTCCCTTCAATTCAAAGGGAATTGAACTTCCCTTTCAATTAGACCTATTTCACAGATGGAAAAACCGAAGATGGAGAACCCAGGGCTACAAGGTGACTGCTGCAGTCATGTTATAGCTGACTTGGCGTTTGCAAAGACACCATAAAGCAGACTTCATGCTGCTGCCACATCAGTGGATGGCCCATGATAGATAACACCTCGCATACGGGGCACTTGGGTTGAGGTACGGGATGAATGGCGCACCACAGATGCTGAAATGCGTGACCGCGGCAGCCTGTGGTAATAGGGCTGTTGGCTCCCCATTTGTTGCAAGACGTGCAGAGGACAGTGCCTGAATTGTTCTTTTTCAGGCCCCGTGCTGTGTTAATGGTGGTGAACAGCTGAACTCGTGTGTTGCTGTTGTAATTCCTCCTTCAGCAGTATTTCCCCATTCCTTTACCACTATACTAGATATATTACCCTCTTATAGATGTTCTTCCTTCCATCAAATCTCATGCTTAAGAACAAGAAATGAAAATTAATAGAAAAGGTTTGTTTTCTCCTCTGTGGGAGGCAGAGCGCCCTTCCCTTTCCCCCAAAACACAAATCCTCAAACTCCAGTAGTTAAACCGCAATCCAGAGCGCTAACATTCGGATTTGGAAGCATTTCACACGCACAGATGGGGCTCCACAAGGTGCAAAGCAGTGAAGGATGTTGTAAATTGTCGAGTCAGGTTAAATTTACATGTTAAAAGGGGAGGAAAAAGAACTAAAAACCAAGGGAAGTGAAAGAAGAGGCTCCAGATGTGGGTTGGTGGGATCTGACTGCGTTCCAAAGTTTCTTCAAGGCAAGTGGGGAAAAGTCAAGTCTTCAGGAAATGTTTTTGGGGAGCACTGGAGGTGATGAGTTAGGAACAAGGTGTTTTGGAGGCACCTCCCACCCACGAGAACTGTCTGTAGGGGGGGAGCTGGAGGCCCATCCCACCAAGTCTCCTTCACGCCTGCATGGCGCTGATGCGACGGCTGGATGCTGGCTTGCCTCCCAGACTCCGAAATGGGAAAGCAGGAAGGTACAGGGAGAAGGGAGGGATGTTGCCAGGGCCTGTAGCCCATGCTGGGCTTTGTGGGGCCATGGCTGGCAGGACAGGAATGACTCCCTTTGTTCCCCATTGATGGGGTGTGGGCCAGCAGGTGTGGGGTGGGGACTGAGCAGGTTCCAGGGTGCCCCCGAAACAGAGGGAGCCGAGGGGTCCCCACGTCACCTCTTGCTTTTTCCACAGTTCTGTGTCCCAAATGAAGGTGTAAAGTAATTGGCAGTCTGTCGCTCACATCTCATTTTAATACTGCAGTAATTCCATTTTAGACAAGCTGTGTACTTTTATCTTCCTGAGGGATCTCAAACAAGCTTTTAATTTTCAGCAAAACCTTTCCAGATCACCTTTAAGATCAGGGTTGGAGCTAATTTTTGTGGAGTGCCTGAGGCACAGCTCAGGGAGAAGGATGGGGAAGGGGTCTGGAATGGTCTCGGAGGCTTCAGGGGGACCTCCTCATGTCCTGGTGCTCGAGCAGGGTGCGCAGCACAGACCATGGTGGAAAGCGCAGCTCTGTTCAAACAGCGAGTTCAGAAACTATTAAAACACAGTTGTAATGAAGCAATATTTTAAGAAAAAAAAGGAACAATGGGCCATGCCAAGGACCTAGTTTTCCTCTCAAGTTAGGAAAACTCAGTGGACTTGTCTAGTTTCATGCTTGTAGTGATGAACCAACTTGTTTCTCCCCTCCTTTCCTTCTTCTGGTGTTGCACCAACGTCTCGCCTATTGGCACGCTGTGCAGCCTTGCCTCGGCTCTGGGCTTAGTGTGTGGTATTCCTTAGTGGAAGCCGTACTACAGGCCTGCAGCGGGGGTTATGGCTTCTGGAGGGAGCCTGTGCCCCATCCCTGGCCCCAGCATCCATCCTGAGAGTCAGTCTGTTCTGTGATCTGGTGGAGTCTGGGGAGATAAGAAATGTAAATAGGAAACCAGTCGTGAAGCTACCAGAGAGATGAGGCTGGTATAAGACGACAAAGCCACTGCTTTGTCTACCCCCAAAAACCCCACCACCCAAAGAAACCCCCCAAACAAACAAAAAACCTGGAAGAAAACTCCAAAACCATTTTGTTTTGTGGTGTATGGAGGGAGGAGGAGGCATTATAAACTTAACTTAACTTGATTCAGATAACAGAAGAGGCAAGAATTATGTAGAGCAGAAGAGAGTTTAAGTTGGAAAAATGTGATTGAGTTAAGAGGAAGAAAAATTTAGGCTGCATCTCATGAGAAAATAGACTAATTGTGAAATCCTCTACTACACTTAGATCTGGGCCCCCTGGGAAATAATGGGAAAGACTGTTTCTCGGCACGTAGAAGCCCCTAGACAAAACACCAGTACTTTAGGAATAGGTTAGGCATAACTGCAATATAGTTCAGCAGCAGCAACCCCATTCCTGCACTGACATGAAAGAACTAACTAATTTATCATTAACAAGTTTTTGTATATCTGTATTTCCATATGCCAAGGACACTGAAATTGCTGATGAAGGTTTTTGGTTACAGAGGTGATTTTACAAAGTGAGAATTTATCTAATAGGAACAGGTCTAAAACTAACAGTTCATTTTGCATAGGCTGCCCAGCAGCCAGCAGATAGTAATAGCTATTTGCCTCTACTCTCAGCTTAGGCTAGATTTGAACTACTAAATTAAAGGCAAAATAAAATTTAAGGTATTTCTTTAAACTGTTTGGTCCCCTGGGAATGATTTGCAAATGCACTTGTATTCATCATTTAGAAGCTTTCCTGTTGCTTACAAATATCTATTTTCTTGAGACACCTTATCGAAAAAGTGTCTTAGTGTTTTGCATCATCCACTGTAGCCTGTTTTCAAAGCAAAAGACGGTATGCATTTGAAAATATTTGTTCACAGTATTGTTTGGCAAAATTAAAAACGCGTTTAAGTTTTAAAATAATAAAATCTAATCGTGAACATGATATGCAATTGGATGCGATTCACAATTCAAAATGACGTTTCAAACTCATCCCAAATATGTCACTTGTATATAGCTACTGCCATTTCTATATCCATTTATTTGCAGTAAATGACACAGCTCAGATCTTTGCTCGGTGGCTGCCTGTACCTTTCACTGTAGGTAAATATGGTTGGCTTTACCCCCAGTGTTAGCTGAAGTACTTTACACCCTCAAAAGATCCAGGGAAGGACTGTTTCTCCAAGCTCACTGTGTTTGACATTGGCTTTTAGTCTGGTTTGAGCTGGAACTTTTCTTAATGCTCTTTATCTCGGTTTTCCATCAGTGACATTTCAAAGGTGTTGCATGAGCTCAAGCCGATCTTACTGCAGCTAAAGGGAAGATTCCATTTTTTTCTCCATCTTCATTCCTCCACCCTTGCTCTCTGGGCTTATCTGCACAGCTGGTGTCAGCTGTAGCTTTTATCTCTACCTATTCTTGAGTTGGTTCAACTTAGTAGGTCAAAAAGAAAGGGGAAAAAAAAAAAAACCAAACCAACAAACCTTACAAAAAGATGGATAATTTTCTGCTGGGTTTGTGAGTGGAATCAAGAAGACCGAGTGATGCCAGAGCCAGTGCTGGGCAAGGTCTGGGCTGAGCAGGATGAGCCTGGAGGCAAGGTGGGGAACAAGAGCTGCACCTTCCAGCAGCAGAGGAGCAGGGAGCCGTGACCTTGTCTCAGCCTCTCTGCCTCACCCTCCTGAGATAAACGTGCTTTTTTACCTGTCAGGGCTGCTGTGAAGATAAATTCATACGTGTTCAGGATGTGTTCAGCCAATGACTATGGAGACAGTATTGCCCAAACCAAAGATCTGTTTTCCTTGGTTTTAATTACCAAATATACTTTCTATCAGATTAAGGATTTTAATGCTAATTTTCATGTTCTTGTATACATCTGTCAGTTGCGCTGTTGAAAATGGAGGTGTATATCTGAAGTAAATGTCTAAATGAGAAATACAAAATTCTGATCTTTAATTTTTTTATCAAGAAATGGTTTATACAGAAATAGAGAAGTATTACAGTAAGTGCATAGAAACTTACCGTAGAAAACTTATCACTGAATTAACATGCAAATATACATATTATTTTGACATCAAATAAGTGAAATCATAATACTCAGTTTTGTTAAGGAGCTTTTTCTGTAGAATTCTTGCTCAGAGTACAGACAGGACAGGATATTTGCAGTTTCAGCAGCCAAATGGAAGACAAGTACCAACTGGTTTTTATTATGTGCCGTATTTTAGTGCCTTGCCTACTATGTATTGTCTAATTTATGTCCATTTCACACCATCGCAGTTATGCCTGTAATATAATAAAAATGAAATGTAAATTTCCCAGTACTTTATATTAAATATATTTTCATTTATTTAAAACAACAACAACAAAATAAAGCTATAACAATGTGTAAGGTATGAAAAGAAATGTTAAAAGTTTGTTCTTTCTGGCTAGGATTTATTACTTGTTTATTTTCCATAGGGAAATAGCAGGAAGAATAGGAAAAGGAGACTGAGAAATGGCATGCTGCCTATTCTTTTACCTTTGAAACTACTAATCAATTTGAAGAAGTTGAGCTGGCAAAGTTGACTGAAACATTCTTGTGCGTATTTAGCTCAAATGATATGCAACAAAAATGTATTGAATTTGTGAATGTGCACTCAGGTAGGTAGTCCACCTCTATTTTGACCAAACAATGGAATTTTAGATAATGAAATAACACTGTCCCAGTAATTTAAATAACTCTGTAGGTCATATTGACATTCCAAGAGTGTGCTCATTGGAGGAGGGCTAGCATGATCAAGTTTAATTAGAAAAGCAAAGCAAAATTGCTACGTGCTTGATCCAAAGCCTACTGAAGCTTATAGGAATCTTTCAGCTGGTTTCTTTACTTGTGTGTTATCTGTTATTAGGACTGAATCAAACCTGGTTTCTTCAAGCTTAGCAGATTTGGGTCTTCAGGAGCATTAGCACAATAAGAAACAAGCTGGTGAGACAGTAGTTTTTCCTCTTGAAAACCTCTGCAAGACAGCCTTGAAAAATTGTGGGGTTTTCCCCCCATTTTTGTCATAGTGAAGTTTCAGTTCAGTACCCCATGTATTTGTAAACCTAACTTTGTGCATCTTAGACTGCAGGACTCCAGTGTTTCCATGCCTTACTGGTTGTGGCCTGAAGAGTAACCCCATTGAAAACCTTAGTACTGCAGAGGCATAAGGAGGAGCATAAAATTTCTACACTATATAATGATGCGCAAACAGGGCAAACTAGAATCCATTTGCAGGGCTGACACTCCAAAGAACCGTGCCGTAGATATGATACACACACTACGTACCTGACACGGCCTCTACATAAAGGGGCAATAAACGTAGTTTTCAACATTGCTATTTCTACAGTCCATTTTCAGAGGCTCCTGTTTCAAAACACTTTACTTCTACCTTTTTACTTAGTATCAGTAAAACTTACTGTAGAAATGCTAAATTTGGCTTCTAATCACATTGTACAGAATGTTGTCTGCAGAGTAAATGAGCTCTTGCCTTAGAAGACTTCTAATTGACTTCTCATGCAACGAGGGTTTTGCACATAAAGATAAACTAAGACTAATCTTTATGGTATGTTCCAATGATAGCGTTGAAACTAGGCAGGACAGTTCTCATAGACTAGTGGTCCTCTGTGGTAGACCCTTCCTGTTTTTTTGAAAGAATTGCTTGATTTTAATTGAATTTGATATTCTAGGTAATATATAGGGGGAAAAAAAAAATACTGGGACTACATTCTATATAAAACAAATGGATAAAGGGCAGAGTAAATTTAATTCACAACAATTGTTCATTGATAAGTTCTGAAATCTTTCAGGTTCATCTTGATCTGTTTTTTAAACGCTATGCATTTTAACATGCAAGAACTGTTCCAATTATTGTGAGCAGTGGCAAGCAATGCTTATAGCTTGCTTTCATTATTTTTTTTTAAAGGAATATGTGACTACAGGACAGCTGCAGATATAAACAATACTTCATGCTAGAAATACCCGCATAATCTTTCATGAAGTAACTCTTGAAAGTGAACTGTAATAATGCAAATTATTTAAAGAAAGTTTTCAAGCAAGTGATTTCTTCCATCACGGTTCATTCTAATAATTGTTTTCAAGCATTTAGAGAGTCAATTTATCTTAATTTTAGATTGTTATTAAATTAAGTGATGATGGCTGTGGGTAGGATGGCTTTTACTCTCTAGAGTGCCACAGTAGAGTGTAATAGCCCTAGATTTGAAGTGTTTTCATGCTATTAAATGACTCCGTTAAGGTATCATGGAAAATGAACAACTAATTTATTTTAAACTTTCATGGTTTTAGAGCTGTTTTTCTTCCTCAGTGTTTTTAAGCGACAAATGAGAATCAAAATCTGCTATTGATGCTTACTTCACAGTTATATAGAGAAGATTTTTACCTATAGCTGACAAAAAAACAGCTTTCCTTTTCCATAATGTAGTTGCATTTCTTTGCCTCAACATAATCTATACAGTGTAGTTCTGTATTTGTTCTTGTAAATCTCTGAATATAAGCCTTTCTGTAGGCAGTGCTTTACATACGTCTGTCAAATACAATTGGTGTGCTGTTCACATACAGGTCTTGATTTATGTGCCATTTATTCATCATGTGCCTCCTTCTGGCTGTGCGGCCTGTGTATAAATTAGTAACAATTATTGACTATTTGATACTTTTGGTCATAGTAGTGTTGTTAGTAGGCTGAACAATCTCTGTCCAGAATTAGAGCCTCTAAATGTTGCAATTAGCTTACAGGAGCAGGAAATACCGGTATAATTTTTCCTTGCTTCTTACGTTCCTTTTTAGATCTGTCATGTTTAAATAATTTTTGCTGTGCAGTACGTAACTGCAAAACTGCAACGGAGACGATTCCCCTCCCCACCCTCCTGTGTGGCATGAGGCAAAGCGTAGGTATATCGTCTGCAGCATGCTTCAATCAAAACAACAGTGTGTGCTATATCTTCATTTTAGAAGCACTGCGACCAGAGTCTCCTTTCATACTGAAAGAAAATCAATTCTCCATACATGAAAACAGTTAGTAATGGTCTTACTTGAGCTTAACCTACACTGAATTATTCATAGTTGAGTTATCCAGGGAGAATATTACCTTTGTAGTAGACTGCTTGAATTGCCTCTCTTGTTTATTTTCACTGGGACAATTCACTTGAATAAGGACTGCAGGACAAGATCCTGTATTTGCTGGACATGAGGACGTTTCATACTGGCTAATCCACCATGTTGTGGGATTTTTCTTTCTTTTTTTTTCCTTTTTTCTTTTTTTTTTTCTCTTGTTGTGTTTGTCGTGTGTTGTGGTGTGTTTTGGTGTTTTTTTGTGTGATGTTGGGGTTTTTTTGTTTGTTTTTGGTTTTTTTTGTTTAGGATCCCAGCATGGGGTCCCAAAGTGAATGCTAGTGCATTTGAATGTAGATGGCTCCCTGTTGACATGCCATCTGCAGATGCTCATGTAGAGTATGTTTTAACCAGCGAACACCTGGGGTACTATATTAAAAAATGCTCAGCATTTCAAAATCCCGGTGATGGAGTGTAATATGCTCTTGATATGCCACTTGCTGTTAGAACTATAAGCTGGATCCTGCTAAGTCCTAATGCCTCCTGTTGAAGTGAATGATAGAAGAGAATACTTGGGACTTGAGAGATGCATGACTTACAGGTGTATTAAAAGGAGTTTAACTCTGTCAAGACTCCTCTTTTATTTAGACATAGTTGTTCTAGGCTTACCTCCTTTGCTGTCTCTTTGAAGGACTCCAGTGGAATACCCCTAGAGCAGGAGGATGAGCAATAGTTCCTACCAGGCCTTTAGACTCATATGACATTCCTGATTTTAGTGATATGGGTTTGCAAACTTTCAAGCCATGTCATTTTATGGTGCCAAGAAGTTTCAGCAAAACTGAACAATTTTTGATGGATATATTCTCCAGTGGTAAATATGAGGAAAACCTGCAAAGAGCTGTAAGAGTGTATTGTGTGTATAATAGCAACAAGAAATACAATTACTGACTTGATTTTTATAATATCCCATTTAATGGCCAAAAATGATAAAAATGAAGTCAGTAAATATTGCAGTTGTTATCAGATTAATGCAGAGAGAAGTAAATACAATTTGGGTCATATTGCTTTTGATGACCCCAAAACTCCATTCAAATAAGCACTATGGATTTTAAAGATCTACCACATCTTTGTTGATGTATTATTGATCATGGTTAGTCAGCAGCTCGGCTCCTGTTGTTCAAGACTGCCTAAGGCAGTAAGATCACTTGTTATTAGCACATTATATTGTTCAGGTACTTTCACTGCCAGCTTTTTTTAAGGTATTTTTACTGATTGTGTGTGTGTGTGAAAGAGGGAGGAACTTTGAAGTAGTTAACATTGCTGGTTCCAATAGACTGGGTTGCTGTTATCCTTTTCTAGAGGACAATATGAAGTCTTCATTTTACAAAGTCTTCATAAAATGTTTGAACGGTAGTGTAACAGTCTCTAACAGTGTGTGTCCTTATATATTTGGCTTCTGTGACTGATAGATTAGGAAGCAAAATTCTTCTTTCTGGCATCCGTAGCACGGGCCATCTAAACTCAGGGCTTGGTTGTACTTTCTTCCTTGCCAGAGAAAATGGGTGTAACGCTGTTCAGGATCCCTCCCTTCCCTGCCCATGTAGGAGTCACTGCACAGTCACTGGCAGACTGCAGAGCAAGGAGGAACTGTTCTTCTGATGCCTGGAGCTATTTCCAGAGTTGTGGAACTCAGAAAGAAACCAATATCTTGATATTAGGCTGGTCACTTAATTAAAAAAAAGAAAAAATAAAATTGACAGCATCCTGATACACTTCACAGTCTGCTTCTGATGATATGAGTAAGTCATTTTCGTGGAGAAAGTAATTTATACATCTAATATTACAGAACTCATGGCATTAATTATTTGGTGTTAATGATCTGTATTCATGATTGAAGAGCGTGTTTGAAGTTCAGACATGCTGTAATATTAGCCTTGAGATAGAAGCATTTCTAAGATACACAGGTAAATAATGATTTCCAGAGTTATTCCTTTTTATTCCACCTTTTGCTATAGCTAGGTGTAGCACCTTTCTCGTTTGATTCCTAAAAATTATGAATCACCTTTCTCTTTATTTTTAGCGAATGATTGTGTGTAAATGTATTACTGATACTTGTGAGGAAGTGTCTTTGTCCTGTTTTTTAGACACACCTAATGTTCATCATGTATATAAGTTAAATTTCACCTGCTTTACTATTCAATTGGTAGGAAACATAGTGGACACAGGTCTATATGCTAAATACAGAAAACTTCCCCTCTAGCATGCCCAAGTATTGTGATTGCAGCTTCTGAGACTGATGCAAAATGTATCATATATTTGATAGTTTTTAGGGGAATGTTCCAGCTGTGATGTGGGTGTGGATTTAAAAAGAAGAAAAACAGTGGGGGGGGTTGGGAAGCTTTGGTGGGGTTTTTTGTTGTTGGTTGGTTGGTTTTCTTTAAGTTTCTGATTTTGGTATCTTGGCTGACAGTTTGCTGCTTATAACTTCGCTGTTGTTGGCTTGTGGAGGTTTTTTTGATCAAAGTGTTTTCCTTTTACGAAGCTGGGTGGTCCCTATTCTATTGTTGTAGTACTAATTAACTTTCCAAGCATTTTGAGCTTTTTTGCAGGGATGTCATTTGGGTTTTTCTTCTGAAAAACCATTATTTGAATAAGTCAAACCGCATGCATTGAAGTTACTTAACCCTTATGTGCTTTAAATTAAGCTGTTGTTGCTTGAGTTACAAACTCTAGGGGTAAATACAGCCACTGGGATGTCAGCAGCCTTCCGTACCCGAATGTGCTGGAACACTGCTGTAAACAATAGGTGCAAGTAGCAAAGGAGTGGGTAGACAATCCATGATAATACATGCAGAATTCTTCCTTTTCTTTTATAAATCACAATATAAGTGCTTGGATAATATGGTATCTCAGCAACAACTTGACAAGAGACGTATAATACACCCTCAGAGAATAGAAAAAACATCATTTGTCTCCAATAAAGGTGTTTAGCATTCTGAACCTCTCTTAACATAAATTAATTTGCAGTTACACTAGCACTGTTTTTACATATGTATTTTGCATTTGCATCAAAGTACTTCCCAGTCTTCAGGAGCACTTGCTGCTTTTCTGAGTATGAGCTGTTCAGAATATGGGTACAGGTTAATGTGCTGTGTGCCTTAGGATCAGGTCTGGTTTTCCCCTTTACATAGTGTATTTAGTCTTCAGGGGATGAAATGTGTTCTTCATGAACCAGATGACAATGAATATTTATTAAATGTTGTGTCAGGATATACTTATTAATACAGAAAATGCAATATATTATTTGAACAGTGCATGGGAATCTGAAGAAAACCCAGGGAAGCCTTTTATTCCTGTAGAAAGTTTGTGTGTTTGTATAGTCAGTTATTGTTTTAAGACTTGGGTGTGCACTTTGAAAATAGGTACAACAGAATAAGCCATAGTAAGAGAAACAGATGTCTAATTAGTCATCTTTCTCAATAGATGACAGACTTATAAGCAAAAAGTTGCACACTTGGTTCCCAAATGTATCTTGGTCATGTGGCAGATAAAGATACAGTACCGGGCAATTATTACAGCCTGCTAGATGATCGCAGCTTTACAGAGAACAACAACAACTTTTTAGGAAAAACATGAAAGCAAAGGAAAAGCTATTTGCTATTTTTAGTATTCATGGGTTGTACAATAATGATTGATCATTACTGAGTATTGTTTCTAAAGCTTTGTGAAGATGAAAAACGCTAGGTCTGGTGGTTTGATCAAAAAAATATGTAAACATTTACAACAATAAAATGCTATTGTTTTCTCACATCTGTAGCAGTATTTATAAAACTGCATTGTTATTTAGGAGGAAAAAAAAAG